>NC_041033.1:13401433-14616816 GCF_900634625.1 Parambassis ranga
TCTCTAAATCAATCATTATTTAGGCAGGACGAAAATCAGTAATAAAAGCCAAACCTCCTTCTGTAAGTTTCTATTAGAAAAAGACCTTCAGAGTGAAGGTGTAAACATGCTCTTCTTGTTGCCACTTTCTATGCCATAGTGGAGGAAAGTATCCTTTAATTCCTGGAACAAATACAAGCCAATGAAGTGTCGGTTCAATATTCCTCTGACTGTTCCTGGCATGATTGTGTTGAACATAATAACACAACAAATAAGGCTATTTATCTGAAGTAACGACAGGAGATGAGGCTAACTCCACTAATCAATACTGAATCAATACAAACCAGATTTTCTTACATCAAAATCACTGAGACAGATCTTCCTTCAGCACAGAGTGCACAAGAGCAATACAGTGCCTCCCTGGAGTCCTAAGGTAGATCATATAGCCGCTGGAAGGAACACAAAAAGTATAACCCTGAGTGAGGATGCTGGGAACTATAATTATAGCTTGGTATAACTCAGACACTCTTCCTTATCGAATCTTCATGTTTTAGTTAATGTGATGAGATCACGGACACCAGATCACTCGTGTTTACCAGCGGATGAATTTCACTGCTTGTCCTTCAAGTGATGCTGTACGCTGAGGTAGCATGGCACGCCACACCATGGCCCCGGTAATTAAAACATTTAAAGCAGAGCCAGCCCCCTGTGCTCCTGGGGTGTGATATGGGGGTCACGCGCCTGTAGATTCTAATTTGTGCACCATTTGTATTCATGACAGGCACGTGCTAAATATTTAACAGCAGCCTGGCAGGAGTTTTGTATTGTTAGGCTTTCCAGGTCAAATAATTTGATTTCAAGGCAGATTACATTAAGCGTCAATGTCCAAGCCACCACTCTCACTTGCCTCTCATTTCCTGTCTTTTATTACAGCTGAGATAGGCCCGAACTGGAGGGATACGGCTTTGGATTATACAAGAGCTTGTTATCCATGGATTAGTTATTATTTTCAATTAGAAAAGGGATCACATCATTTATTACAGACACACACACACACTGTGTTCATGCAAATGTGCGTATGCAGAGCTGAAATTTTAGCTGACAGACAAATTGTTTAGCTGAGTGTGTAATCAAACCCAACAAGAGAAACTAGGTGTGCAGCCGCATCACTCTTAGTGATATTTCAGTTCAGAGTCCGTTCATATGTGTGTGTTCTCACTCTTTTTTTCTTGCTGTATGCTGAACAAGAAAGGCAGGAAACCAAATCCAGACATTTTCTGTTTCAGCCGAGGCCCTGCAGTGATTGACAACAGAGCTAGTTAAACGGTGATGAGGCGTTAATGGATGATGGGTCGGAGGGAGGGAGGGAGGGGTGGGAGGTGGGGTTGGGCTGGAGGGGAGCTTGCGGTTGAATATTTAATGGTCATATAATTCCTGAACACAGACACACACACAGACAGGTACACACCCAACCCATGACCTGTCCTACACACAGCGTAATTAGGGAAACAGTCCTTTCGTTTAACTGCCAAAAGAGCAAATGGTAGGTATATATATTCCCCTAATGATATGGGTTAAAGAGCTATTATACGTCTCATTAAAATATATGATCTCCCAATCTGGTGGTGGTTTTGAGGTAATGGGGACAGAACAGGTTCGGGGCTAAAATACCATCTGCAGTGCTATAGGCTAATGTCCAATCCATAGCTACATAATTGTGTGTGTGTTGGAAATGGCTGCACAAATGAAGAGAGAGTGTCTGTCAGCGCCTCATAAACGACAGAGAGACCCAGATTTCACAAGACGACAGCGTTCAAAGTGCGTGTGTTTAGCATCTTTTTGAGTCCGGGTTATCAATCGCTTGACACCAATTTACCCTCCAACTGTTGATGTGCTACCCTTACCAAGACTCTAATGACTGTAAAAACCAGTAGTCCAAAACATGTTGTCATGTTTTTTCTTTTGATAGAACATAGGTCACAGCTTTTATGTGTCTTGTGTTTCCTAACAAGAGGCTAAATCAGACTATACAAAGGTTGGAGTTACAAAGTGTTAATCTTAGTGGTGATTATGTTAAATGTTTAAAGCCAAATGTAATTCTACCTATTTTATCAGGCTGTTTCTATGTCTGTATGTTTGATATATATACAGTATATATATAGCTTTATTATATCTTCCACCTATACAGATGCACCTGCAAACTAAAACATATATATTTGATCCAACACAAATATCTAAAGGGATTGATGATTGCTATCATTTATCATTGATATAATAATAATTAAAAAAAAACTCAACCTGAGTATAGTCCTCCTGGACCTGCATCATTTAGGGGACAGTAACAGGTACTCCCGTACACATAAGCTGTACTACCCCACACTGTAACTCTGGTTATACGTTGCCTTCAGCTGACAGTTCTGTCCACACAAACAGACTGGCAGTCAGTCCATCTTATTATAGTCAGACTCACCATGTTAGCTAAAAGCCCCCTGGGCAAACAAACAACATCTCGCCAGCTTTAATAGCCTAAACAAGGCATGCAGCTAACAAAGGACTCATCCAACCCTCTCATTCTCACACCCTTTCATATCATATGTTTCCTTTTTCAACCACTAGCATCATCTGGCTGCCCTTAACCAGAGAGCCAAACACTCCTTTTAAGTGGAGACTACTTTGTTAACTGATGACCACAGGGCCAGTTATTGATCCTCTCCTTCCTCTCTCTCAGTAAACCTTGCTTATAAAAAAACAAGCCTACTCTTCTCTCAGGGCTCCACAGCATGCAGTCACAGTTCGCTACAATAATAGCTTGCATATCATAGCATCCACATGAATCAGATCTCGGTGGTTTCGATTAGAGCTAAACTAACTCAAACACACTGCCAGTCTAGAATGTGAATCTATTTATGAACGAGGAGTGTAGGTGGTAGCGTTCTTCACTTCTCCCCTCCATTCTTTTTTAAAGGTTTTCTGATTTCAGTTGACTTAGCAGTTCAAGTGTAAACTTTCTAGTTGTGTTGACCTCTAAGAGGCCCTGCAGGGAATAAAAAGAACCCTGGTGATCTGCTGTTTAGCAGCAGCAGTGGCCCACCTCCTCCATGTGTGTTGTGCTGGGAGGAAGGGCAGAACAGGATGGAGCTAGCGGACTCAGCTTGTGTGTATGCGTGTTCACGTGTATTTGAGACGGTGCCACTGGCTCTTCTTGCTACCTAGGCAAGGGTGAGTCATCAGGGCCACTTTGTCGTGCCTCTCTGATCTCACTTCATGTGTCCCTGCGTAGGGAGGAGAATAAAATGATCATCCTCGGGGGCAGTGCCTGCACAGCATGTTGTAACTGCTCCACTACACAATCAAGCACAACACCTTTTTTTTCTACACATAACGAACAGTTGGAGCTAGGGAAGAGGGCGCTTTGAGCAAAGGGGATAGAGAAACAACTGATTCCAAAAAGAGGCGATGGTGTAGTGTGAACTTTGTTTAAGAAAGGTATTTGACTGAGAGCCTTGATCTGTTGCCCCAAGCAAGGCACTTAGTCACCACTTTGGCAATGCTTCCACACAAGAGATAAGAGGCTGAAGGTAAGACAGAGGAGAGCTGGAGAGAGGCACAAGTAGTTGATGAGGATAAATAGTGGAAGTGGGATGAAAGGAAATACGTGAGACATGTGCGAGAAAACAGGAAGAAGGGGGAAGGCAGAGAGAGATAGAATGTATAATATTAGTGGAAATGGCAGGAAAAAAAACAAACAAAAACAAAACAGGGTGCAAATAGAGAGAAGGAAGGAATCAATTCTTTCTAGAACTGTGGGACTAAAGGAAGAGTGCAGAGCTAATTAGTTTCTGATGGCTGGACTTTCATTTGGCTAAAAGGTCAGCTAACTTTAAAGGTCACACTGCCACGCATCCTCCATGCTAACACAAAAAATTACACAAAAAGAAAAGCCAGCAATATAAAAACACCCACACGAGTACAAATGATGGTACTACCCATGGCTATGTGTGCATGTGTGCACAGAGACACACACACACACACACACTGTGTGTGCACATTGGATATTCTCATTTATATCATGCTCTGGTCAGAAAGGGACCAGGGTCATTATTCTATCTAAGGACTTTTATTAGTGTTAGCATATCCACTGCAAATTACTCTTGACTTTATATGAATCTGTATCGAGATCATCTTTGTGTGTGATTATGCACGTGTGTGTGTGTTAAATTTATTGCCTGCGATGCTAAGCGCAATTCTGCCTTTCTGCCTGCATGTTTATGCAGACTGCAGATGTATTAATAAAAGGTATGGAGTGAAATCTGCATCTCTGCTTTGCAAACAGCGATGATCTGAAAAGTAGAACAGTCATGTAAAAGACATGTTAGTGTAAATGTTGAAAAGTTGCAGAGGGTTTAGCAGATATAAAATATATTTAGTGGCCTTGCACTTTAAGCAGTAGAGACCAGCTTTAATATTTAAAGAAATGTTTTAGTTTGTTTTCCTTTGTGACTGCCGGTTACACCTGGTTTGGTACTGGTACCAGAGTGTAAGTGTTGGACACAACAGACACACAAACACACACACACTCACCTTCTTCTAGTTTCTTCCGGGCTTCCTCCTCTCTCTTAGCTACTTTGGCCTTCAGCACCTCATCTGTTTTAGCTAAAAAAAGAACAAAAGACAGCAGAATTATGAACAAATTGTTAGCAAGGGAAATATTATATCAGAGACATGATTATTTTGAAATAATTATTCATGGTGTACTAAAAAAATACTCTTTATTATTCTTCAATAACACAACACAAAATGTTTTTCTCTCTTTTTCCTGAGGGAGATCTCTGTTTTGAAACAAACTGATTTTCCCTGCAGAGAATGCAAAAGATTATCTGAGGAGCCATCATTAAATAAACAGTAAGCCTTCAAAAATCAACAATGATTCCGTCTTCTCCTCTCTCTACCAGCAGCAACAGCATTCTTCTCTGCTTTTCCTTCATACCCCTGTAAAAGTCAGTGTTTCTTCTGGAGAGGCGTTTATCGTCCCGGCATAATGAAAAGCTTAAGAGAAAGTGAGGCAGCGGGAGTAAACACTCGTCAGGGCATTTTAAGCGCGTCTCATCATGAACCGTGTTGTCTCTGCTCCCTTTTCCTCCACCTTTTCCCCTGAATAATCAAGATGTTAAGCCACATTAAAAAATATAATGCCGTGTATGGCAGGACTATCAATACTGCCTCTAAATTAATTACATTTCCGTTGCGGCGCATCATTTATTTCACAGCGTTAGGGCCTCAGTGGAGCCATTCGCCTTTATTGCTATCTCACTTGGTTGATGAGTGAGCTATGTAAAATTGAGTCTCCAATATCATTACACTTAATGAGTTTAAACTTTGAGAAAAAAAAAACGATGGAGAGAAACAGAAGAAGAGAGTGAGCAGACAAGAGAGAGAAGGGGGAGGAGGAGAGTGAGAGCTCTTCACTGTTTTGGGGAAGTTAATACAATATAAGAGTGGGTGTAAGTGTTTGCGAGTGCTTACAGCGTGTTTGTGTTAGGGCACAGCTGTGGGTGTCCAAATGTGGTTTGTTGCACCACTCGAGATGCCTCCATATCTAAGTGTGTATGCGTACCCTCCTCATTTTGTTCCTTATCGTGTGTTGGAGTTTGTACTGCAAGTAAATATGTTGCATAAAAACTATAATACGTTTGTATGTGTGTGTGCATCTGGATGCAGGAGGCCATGGGTTGTGCTAGTCTCTCTGTGACTGCACTGCAGTTTTTGTTCAGTAATTGGCGTAGACAAAGAACCCGTCACACTGCTGTTACGGCTGGTTAAATCTGGAGGTTCCGCATCTTTACTAACAATGACTCTACATGGATGATTGAACCCTCACCTACCTCCCTTAGCTAGTGTGTGTGTGTGTGTATGGGAGACTAACAAAATCAGTGACAGCCAATCTTTTAGCTAACACAGGCATAACTTAGTAAGTCTGTGACCAAGTAAAAAAAAACTGTGGCCTCTCCCATCTTGCATGTTTTCACAACTACAATCATGGGTTTTCTTGTTTGTAGGTGCACATTTGAGTGCATATACCTGTGTGTGTGTGTGTGTGTGTGAATGAAATCCTCTGTGTTCTTCAGTTCACTCCTTGCTTGGGGCTACTGAGAGGCAGGTAGGAGACAGAGCGGTATTGGTGGTGTGATGGAGCGGAAGGGGGGAAAAACAGTAAAGGGAGAAAGGCAGATAGATGGGGGCCATGTAGGATAAAGGAAAAAGCTAAAACAGCAAGGGAAACAAGCAAAAATAAGAGCAAAGGCTTTGCCTGCGTGCACACAGACGTGTACACAAACAACAGGAGTGATTTGTCGCCTCTTTTTCTTTGCATGTTTATCCTCCACCTCTATCCCTTCATCCCTCCCCCAACAGGTTCTCTTATCCTCTCGCTCTCTCCTCTCCTTCTGTTTTGCCCTATCCCAGCCCTCCCTGTTTTTAATGCTTTCTCTTCCTTCTCTTGCTCATCTCTCTAGTACACTATGCCTGGGGGCGATAGCAGCAAATCAAACTGTTTATCCATCTCTCATCAGTGCACTGCCTCACGGGGCTCCTGCCCCCTCAAAACAATGAAAGTAGGCCTGATCGCAGAGCCAGGGATATGATTTAATTACATCAATAAGAAGCTCTGCTTTAAAAACAAAAAAAAGATTAAATAAAAAAAAATATTAAAGCGACATATTTTGCTGCACTGTCACGAAGACCCAGTTAACATAACAGCTGAGAATTGACAAGTGTATCCATCCAGGCATTTCTGTGTGTAAACGTCGCTTATTGGAAGTATATTTCTTGACAACTTAGTGGCTCCAGTTCATTGTAGGATAATTCTGTGATGGACTTTTATTAAAGCGGGTAATAAACGGCCGGGTGTCGGGGAGAGGAGAGGCCTTTCACTTCATTTAGACTTCGTTCAGTCTTGGCTGCAGGGGCGGAGGGAACGAGGAGGGATGGCAGCGGGAAGGGGCGGAGAGCGTCGGTGAAATCGCATTGTGATTATGAGTGTAATTGCAGCTCAGGGGCCCAGGGGCCATGTAGCTCTGATGGCGCTGGAAGATGTTTTATGCTCAGCAACAGAGAGGAAGAAAGTGTGAAAGAGAGAAAGAGGGAGAGTGGGAGGTAGAGGCAGGCTGCCAGGATGAATCTGATTTTTTTTTTAAAACAGATTCTTCTCTTCTATCTCTTTTCTCCTTCCTTCTTTTTTCTCTTTTCTTCTCCCACTCCCCCACCATTTTCTTTCTCTCCTCTTCTCCTATTCTCTTCTTTTCCTCCTCTCTTTTCTCTTCTGTCCTCCTCCCTTGGCAGGATTAGCTGGGTCTCGTTAGAGGGGAAATGTAATAATGCTCCCACCAGGTGGAATCGGGCCCGCTCCATTATCAGCCGGGAGATGGATGGGCCATGTAGGGCCGGCGGGGGCCAAGCGCGCACGCAATTTAGATTCAATAAACTGGCAAAGCAAGACCCCCAATCTGATTTATCTCTTACACGCCGCCAATGCTTGCTGCTACGATGCTGATTCCCTATTACCGCTCAGAGAAGGACTATTCATTGGATGTAAGGCACGGCAGTCTGAGAGGCTTGTCGGGCCCCCGGGACGGCAGCAAAATAGATACAGCAGAGGGTTAATACGTTTACACACAGATAAGCAATTAAATCTAAAGCTGAGGTGAGTTATAGAGTTATTAAGGAGGGATGGGGGGGTGGGGGTGGCGGTTATTCAACGCAAGAGTGTGGTAGCTTGGGCCTTAGGTCGGGTACAGTAAGTGAGTATTAGAAGTGAGAAAAGCTATCATATTATAGAGTTCGTGAGGTGAGAGAACAACAAAAGAGCAGTAGTCTGCCCACGTTGTTCAATAAACTCAATACTACACTTACAAACTAGCATGCTGAAGACAGAGTTCAGCACAACACTTATCCACTTTTGTGCTAGTTTATGAGTGAGCAATTCTCTGCAAGTGCACGTCTAAATGTAAGTGGGAATGTGTTGGCGGAACAGGCATATTCATATCCACTGTATACCTGGCTGTGAGTATGCAGAGAGCATCACATTTGACTTTGTGTGTGTGTTTTTTTTTTTGCTGAAAGCCACGGCTGTGTTAGCGGTAGCTGTGGGTGTCATTCCGTCCAGCCGCCAATCAAAGTGAATCTGAATGTCAGCAGGAGAGGAGGCGTGATAAATCAGCCTCACACCCAACGACAAACAGAATATTAGAGGCAGCGCAGCGCCATTGGAAAAACGTCCCTTCCAATCAGCCAAGCACTTTACAGTGAAGCTCGGCAGCAAGGGGCCTCCAACAGACTCTGAATACCAGAGAGACGGCTAAGACAATAAATAAATAAATAAATAAGAGACAGACAGACAGACATGCTGACACAATGATGATTAACAGCCTTGACAGGAAGAAAGACAAGACAAAAAAAAACACGTTATCTGACATGGACAGATGGATGGACACTCAGGATAAGACAATATATGGACACAGTAACACAGTCTCTTAAGTTAAACCCAGCACTAATTACTGATGAGTTTAGTATTTTTAATATTATTTTTGCTAATAACTTGCTGCTAAGTCAGGGTGCCACAAACAAATAATGGTCTCGTTGAGAAAGAACCAACTTCAGCCCTATTGGGCTGACTTTTACAGAGAAAATGTACATTCAGAAAATAATGATATTGTGCTTCTAATATCTGACACATAAAGGAAAGTCTGTGGATAAAAATACTTTTGTCTTTTTGCATCTGTTAAACTGAAACAGCTGATCAATGAGACATTACACATGGAGGGAGCTGATGGATCTGCAGCAGGTGTAGAGGTTAAGTTGATCATGGGAAGAAGCAGTATTCTGGGGAACCACTAGGTGGAGTACACAGACATCACCACCAGGAGTCTTAAGCCAGGCCTTGTATATAAGTGTCTCTACAGTACATACAGGTGCCTGCATGTGCCACTGTAGAGACACTGTAGGAGCACTCAACACCAAAAGCAGCTCACTAGTCCTTTTAGCTATAAACTGTGATTTGGCATCCCGATTGGACGGGCAGACACGAAGAGATACAACATGAAGCAATTTAAATATTCAGAATATGTATAAATATTTAGCACCAGAATGCATAAAAGCTTTCAACTAGCAGCAGTTATTTATGATAGCGTGCAGTTTGTGTGACAGTCTCCTGAAATCGCAATCAGCCGACAAAAGTCCTGTATATCAATCAAGAGTGTCTCATACAGACTCAGTGTCTCAGTGTTCGACAGATTAAAATCATACAAGGTGAATCCTTTAAAGCAGAAGACAGGAGACCTGAACATCCACAACATCACAGTCCTCCATTTGCTTCTGTCATCAAGCTGAATTAATGACACCCATGAAATATTTACAAACTAAACAATTAGAGAGAGATATCTTACAATATCAATCAATTATTCATTTGCAATCGTCTGAAACTATTGCTTTTTTGTTTCTCTGCTATGTTGTGATGTTGGGGTGGCATCAGTTAAGACTTCTGTTCTGTGCTGCTGCAGTAAGGAGCCAGATGTATGCTGCCTTGGCTGAATGCTGCCACTGTGTTGTGACAGACAGACATGCTGATTATACAAAGTCAGAGGGACAAGTGGGACTCTTAATCCAAGAGGAAATTTCACTATGTTCTATGTCAGAAATGACTTCTAAAAATATAGAGCTTTGCTTTGTAGGCAACATTCGTTCGATTCACTTTTAAAGCACCCTCCTAACTTCAGACACCTGGGCTTCCTTTCGGTGATCATGCTGAGATTGCATCTGTCAAAGTAAACGAAGGGAGAAATTAAAAAGGGGAAGAACTCCAACCCTGTCAAATCAGCCATGTGTTTTATTTGTTATTTGTAGAGCCAACTGGTAATCTAGCCAAATAAAAAACGAGTAACATTTATGGAATTATTAAACCTAGTCTAGATGTCTGATGTGGTCATAGGAACGTACTGATTCTGTCACACTGCAACCTTTCTCTAACTGAAAGGAAAAATAGTGGGTCTGGAAATGATCAAAATAACTTGCATGTGATTAATGAATAAAATGTATTAATAGTATGAGTTAGTATTCAAATAGAATTGCGGGTTTTGTTTTCTCCAATAGGAAGATGGCAAACATATGACTATGCATTGTGCTATGTACAACTGACAAATAAAGTTGATTTGAACTGTTACACTACAGACTAAATAATTAGCAGAGATTCCAGTATGTTTCAATTTGTTTTGTACTAAATGAATGCTACGAAACTTAAGACTAAAAGAGGAGGGTGTGTCATATTATTCTGTGTCACTTCTGATAAAAAAATCCGTTATAACTATGACTGAATAAGACAAAACCCACGGCTGCAACACCTCTTACAAAATGCACTGACTCTTCAGACACCATAATAGGAGTCTGCTTCCTTTGGGCAAAACCTTGCTTAGAAGGTCTGGGGGTTCAGAACAGATTTCACGTGGGGTAACCAACCGACTAACAAGCTGAGCAGTGGGGTCTTCCTAAAGCATGTGGGTGGCTCAAACCCAGCACCCCAGCTTGCACTTGAGACCCAGGAGCGAAAATGTATCCCATGATTGTGCACCTAACACCGTGCATGAGTGATGTAGGCCTTGGACTGTGGGCCAGAGAGGAGAACTGCTGGAAACCTGGGGAGGAGCAGAGGCCTCCAGCGGTCAGGAAGATCAGAGAAGCCGGTTACTCCAAGGATCACGCACTGCCATGGGCTGTGCTCACATAAACAAACCTGAAGAACAAACATCCTCACATGAGGCATAAGAGCACCTCACACACACACACACACACACACACACAAATGCATAACAATCAAGCCTTAGGGGGAAAAGCTAACAAAGCCCTATATTTTAGTCACCAGGTCGAACCAAGTTCAACCTTGAAGCCTTGCTGTAAGATGTCATACGTAAATTCTACCCATTTGGGTAGATGTTTCATTAATATGTGTGCTGTAAAATCACAGTGTTATTGGTTTGGTAGGAAAGTGGGTGCAGCTTTTTGATAAATACCAAAGTTCTGTAATAAGAACTTCACCAAGCTCAGTGAGTAACTGCATAACAGAGGTCTTGAGAGGGCAATCAGACCAAATCCATAATGCAGAGATCACACGGTGAAATATTAAGCATCCTGGGGCCTCTGAATGACATCTCACCCTCAACTTCAACCTCACCATATCTCCACATACCATCGTCTCCTTCTTATGTGGCTCTAGCTTTTTTTAATCTCCTTAATATGATAATCTTCTCCTCTTTTATCTTTTTCTTCAAACATTTGTTTTCATCCACTTCATATGACCTTCGAAAAGTTTATACACTAGGTGCCATCATCATATCATAATAAAAACTGCAACCAAACAAGCAGACACTGAAGACCCAAAAGAACACAATGTCATTTGTGCACCTTTTATGGACTTTCTGACAGTCTACATGCTACAAAGTTAATGATCCATCCTTCTTGTAATGTTTGTCTGCAATTTGTTCACTTACAAAAAATTAGAAGAGAAAATGTTCAAGGTGAAAGCACCACCATTTGTATGACATTATAATGCATTATCTTACATTCTCTGAATGTTGTTTGTAGCTCCTGACCACTAAGGAAATGCTCATAGACAGGCCTTTCCCTGTGAAAATGAATGGTTTTATTTACTTTATTAAGACTAATAAGATTAAGTTATTTCTCTCATCAAAATGACTTCTCATACATTTCTTTGAATCATTTATTTTTAATTAAATCCAAATGCCAAAACGTGCTTATTTTCTGCAAAAGCAACAGGCTAAGAACAGCCAAATTCTGCACTATGAAGATTAAAGTACGTTGTTCATTGCGATTTTGGTGCAAAAATATGCTCGCTCCATGTGTCTGTGTGTGTGTGTGTTATTCCAGTGTGAATGCACTTGAGCGTGCAGTTGAATGGTGGAGAATAGGCTCTGGTTTCCCTGCTGAAAGCCTGTTGGAAGCCATTGTAATGGCACACCACTGAGTGTGTGTCTCATGTGTATGTGTGTGTGTAGCTGTGGCACTGATGGTGGTTGCAAAAGGGGAGTAGATGCGACTAAATCTATCAGGACCCCCGCACATGAAAGGTAAACTGGAGCCGCTAATCGCAGTGCTGACACAAGGAGGTTCAAAAGGGCGGCCACTTAGAAAAGAAAGGCAGGAGAGCGGGGACCCTGGCAGCATCAATGGGGCCCAGCACAACTGACCACATTACAGGAACAAACACATACTACAGAATAGACACACAAACTTGGTGGTCTTGACTACTCCCTATCCATGCTTTGGTGTGCACTTCATGTGTGTTCGGCTGCATTTTATGTTAAGTTTTGTTAATGTTAGTATGTTGTTTTTTTTTCTAGAAGAAAAATGAATAACTGATCGTAACCCTAGAATTTACACACTCTGAGGGACAAGGTGACTAATGCTGGCCTGATAATGACATTAAGCAGACCATCACCAACAAATTAAAAAAAATCAGGTGAGAGCAAAAATATAAATAAACACATTGCAAAATTAATACAAGTTCAGGGACATTTTGATAACTAATGCTCCCCTTCAAGAGAGAGAGAGAGAAGGGGAATAAGAGGGAGACAGGAGGGTAGATGGCCTGGCCGCAGGAGGCAAAGATGCACAAGGGAGCGAAAGAACCCCCCCCCCCCCCTCCATTGACGGCAGTGCTGTGCGCTGGCTTCTCTCTTCCCTCTTTCTCATCTCTTAATGCTTATTTTCATCACTTTGCTTAAAATATTGATAATCAATTAGCACTACGTCTGTTTTGCTACAGAATCTGTGTCACGGTCTATCACTCTGTCAGAGTCAATTCGCCACTCATTCAAAGTTCATTTTTCCTTGGCGGCTCTGTGCCTTTGGAGGAGTCATTACGCGGGGAACATAGCCCGGGGTGCAATCACCTATTCTCTTTCATTACTGGGGAGATGGAGAAGGTGAGAGAGATTATTAGAACTTTGGAATGATCACAAAGCTTCACGCCGCCTGTCAGATCCCCCCTACGTGTAATTCATCTGGCCTCACTACCTCCCCCTAACCCCCCCCCTCCTCCCTCCCAACACCCTCATCCCACTATCCCTCCTCCCCCTGCCTCAGCCAGGGGTTTGGCCACAGACATTATTCATGAACATCTGCAGCGCGCTGAATATTCCACAGCCTCTGCCGTGATGAAAAGGGAGCTGCCCCTTTGACTTGAAAATTAACATGCCGGCACACAGATTATGGACGCGCCGCTTCATTTCGAGCCGAGCTGGGCCACGCTGAGACGGGCCGTGCTGATGGTTCAGGCTGGGCTGAGCAAGGCAGGGGAATAAATGAGCAGGTGAAGAATTTTTCCTTTTGTAAAGCGGCCTGGTTATTAAAGTGATTATTTTATTATTTAGCAATTAAAGTGGTGCACCAACATCAAATGGCAAAAACACACTCAAACCAGACACATGTGAGGGATGCCATCAGTAGAGTTAAATCTCAGGTGGGACAAGTGCCTCCAAATGACAGTACATACTTATTATATTGCAAAATGTCATTACTATACATTACTATATAGAATATTTGACACTCTAGGATAGGGAGCTAGTAGATGTATGCCATGTTTTGTCTCTATAAAATGACATATAATTATTCAATGATCAAAATATTGCCATTTATTGTTGACCTAATTGATTAATGGAACAACAGCTGCAGCTCCAGTTCAAAGACCGGTGTTAAAGCTGGGTCAAATCGAAAATGTTCCCCAGTAAACATCTTATTGCACCCTCTCACCTCTGTATCTCTGTTTTTCATTCTCTCCTGGGTCTTTCTACATGAAAGCTCAGCCAGAGAACGGAGACTCTTCCTCTCTCACACCAGGAGCACCACTGCTGGAGAGAAGCCAAGCATCCTCCCTCTATTCTTTCTGTCTCTCTCATGTTTATAGTATGTGTAACTGTCCCCTGTCGCCCTCCATGTGTCCTCATAGACACTCAGTAGGACAGCTCCTGGTAGTGTGGTGACTGCTGTGACTTGTAGAAAAATTAAATATAGTAGAGAAGTACCACAACCTTGTTATCATGTCTAAAAGATGTGTTAAATCTTTGGTGAAGTGAGTCTGTACAAAGATGGAGACCGGCCATCCATACAGATTTTTTTTTCACTTAAGACACAGTTAAGTTGTGGTAATATTATCTCAGCTCAGCTCACAACTGAAACAGCAGAGGCAGTGTGACAAGTATATAGTTAGAAATAGACTTTCTATGGTAGCGCAACATGCAGAAAAAAACATCACATTGACCAGTTGTTAGCAAACTTAACTTGGCTGATGCTGCATGATTTGAAGACATCAACAGCAACAGGAGTCGCTGTTGATGTCTTCAAAAGCTCCAAACAACGACACTCTGGACAGCCCTAAAAATTAAATAATAGCTAATTATAATCTACCCATGCTGCAAAAATATCATATATCTAAATTACATGTTGAGTAATTCTCTCTGTATCCCTCTTGTGTTTTGTCGTTTAAGTAAATCGTGCAACAGACGTAAAGAAAGCAGGAGCAAAGAGTATATGCAGACAGAGAGACAGGAGAGCAAGAGGGGGAGAAAAGACCCTTTAATGCTTCTGAAACGGAGCAGTCAGAGGGTTCTGACACAGGCTGAAGCGGGACTTTGCACTGCCTCTTGTTGATTGTAAATGGCAGAGCAAGTTTACTCTGGCAGTTGGAGCCAAAATGGAGTCTGACAGCTTTGTCAGGGAGTTTGAGCAGCTCAGTGGCAGGGCAGGAATCGGGATGATTCCATCCCTTTCATCTCCAAATCGCCGGCGTACGCTTGTGGAAACCTCCATGGTAATAAAAAAAAAGGGAAAAAGAAAACCAGCCTGGCATAGTTTGGGGATGACAAGAGATTTTTTTCAGCATGTCAAAATAGAACAGAGGAAAAAAAAGGGGCAAAGAAAGAGAAAAATGGCAGACCAAAGTCTGAAAGAGCCGACTGCAGAACAAACATGTCAGGAGATGTTAGCGCGCTGAAAAACACCAATATTAATAATCCTAACACTCATTCCTACCTTTTCTTCCTTTGCTTCTAAATTATTCCACAAGATATTGCTGCTTTACAACACACTCAAGAGCTTGTGTGTTTATTAAAAGCTGCCTCTGCATTATTCTGACCATTTAAAACACTTTTATAACTGACCTAAAAATAAGAATACCATCAGCAATTCCAAGCCTGTTTATTTTCTTTTTAGTTTGATAAACGGTCCCCAAACTCTTTGCTCTCCTTAGGGAGCGTCTGAAGAGAGACAGCTGACGTAAAGACAAGTCTAAAGTGTGTGTTTGAGAGGAGGGATTGACAGAATAAAGGAAGTCTTACTCGCACAGCTTTGTACTGTTACACTCCCATAGCTTTATCCCTCTGATCCCTTCTACCTCTATCTGCTTGACTCGTTTTTTTTTTCTTTTTCAATTTACAGGATTTGTTTCTGTGTGTCTGACAGTGAGGAGGATGAGGTATAAAATTAATCTTTATCCTGGTTTTGTTGTGTTTCCTCCTCCATGACAATGCATGTCAGTAATTAGCCGGCCAGTTTGGTTCCAGGCTTTTCGAAGGGTGCCTGCGTTTGCCAACTTTTGCCTTTTGTTCTAGCCTCACAATACCGCCCACTCGCCCTCTGTGTCTCTCTCCCTCTCTGCTCCCTGCCTCACACCCACACAGGGCGTTACACAATCTATCCAAATGTGCTTCGCTTTAAAACCCCATTACTTAGCCCCTGTTGTTTTGTTCAACACAATTAAAAGAACAGACCATTCATGAGAACTGAGAGAGCCTCGCTCTGCCCCTGTCTCCCTTCTCTCCTCCACTCTCTCCTCTTCTGTGGTTCAGTGTTGGCCGAGGAGTTACTGTGAACAGGCCAGCTTAGTTCCCCTAATTCCCTGGGTTTTGTTTGCATATAGGCTTAGTTTGGCTCCATTTGAAACTATTCAATGCCATGCCTCAACCAGGCCAGTGAGCAACTTTAAAGATCGGACAGCCAAATGGAAACACACACACAGACACACACAGCTGAAGAGTCCAACAAGGTTAAAGGTCACAAGAATCTAAGTACTGACACACTTCAAAAGGGTGAAAAACTCCAAGGCTTTTTTTTCAGTAATGACAACCTAGTCAGATTTTGGCAGAGGGTCTGGTGGTAATTTCAGGCTCTGGCCTTCCACACACGTGTGTTAGCCCTGCAGGATGGGCTCAGTTCAAAGAAAAGCCAGGTAAATGAGAGAGAAGGCTACTCACTGGTCAGTCAAGACCACAAGGTCACTGTCAGGCAGGTATGCAAGGTCTGATAATTCAGAGAAATATCCCTCCAATCTAAAAGAAATCATAATCGTATTAGGTTAAACAAAAAGAGGCCACCCACTCAAGAAAGGGTGGAGAAAATTAAGTGCATCCCACTCAACCTACTACAACAACCTAAGGCAAAGTGAAGTGTAGTACTGTGCTGATTATAAAAGGTTTTAACAGTCGTCAACCTGACATCCGTGTAAATTAGAAGACCAACAAACAGATCGAGAAGTTGTGAGAGTCAACACAATTACTGTAAACATAAAGAGCTTATTTTACTCTGATAAACATTTATACAGCAAAAAAACACCAGCAGAAGTTGAAGCAATTAAATTAATTGCAGGTCATTATGTTTCAAGTCAATTGAATTATGTCATAGAGTCTGAGTCCGCGCGTGCCTCAACACAGCAGACACACACAGGGCTGCATTTAACCAGCGGTCTCTGTCTTTGTTGCAAAGCAGAGAGGAGGTCGACCCTGCCCACTAAATGACAGGTGCGAGTCTCTGGGAATTGTCTCGAGTTGCAGACAGCTCTATAATTCACAGTGGACAAGACTTTTAAGAACAGACATGAATAATGGCTTTAAAGTGCACCAGGAAACTGTTTAGGGGTGCATACGTGTGTCTGACAACGAGCCTCCGCAATCACCTTTCATCTTTTTGTGTGTGTGTGAGAAGAGAAACATTAATAGGCAGACAATGTGTTTAACACTCAACATTAGATATAATGCTAAACTTGCTGATGATGATGATCAATTAATTGTACTTGAAGATCAGTGACACCACTGATGATAGCTTGTATCAATTATTTACTGTTCACAATCAGTTCAAGCTTAAACCCCTTAATCACCTTAACTAATAAAACAACTCTTTCATGGATATCTACACAGAATTAAGCTGTAGTAGATTTGAAGATAAGGCTGAACTATAATTTTCAGTCTATTTACCTACTGACACAGACACATTTAATTCCCTGTTTGCGTTCATATGTTCGTGTAACCCCTCTGCATGAGCTGATATTGATCTTCCTTTAAAGCTCCTCGATAACAAAATCCAGTGCCCTACCCCCTAAAAATGCAGTCAGACATTAGCACAAAACTGGCTTAAAACCACTAATTACATCAGCACTGAAAGGAAATCATTGATCAGCGGCATTATGGGAAATTAAACTGCCCCCCAAAACTGGATCAAAGTGAATGAAGTGGCTTAGTGGGGTTTCACTGGGGCTCTACAGACGGGGGACAGGATTATCACCCCCGGACACACACATCTCATTACGTCAATACAGTAGTATGTTATTTATATGATGCACACACAAGTGTTTCACAAGGTTGTGGTCGTTCAGAGTTATATACAAAATCCTATCTGCTGACACTGGCTGACACTTGAGCCTCTTCAATCAAAGTCAAACTATTTCAAAGCCTGGACTGTGTATGCTTTTCATCCCCTATGAAAACAATTATTATAACAAAATGCCCTACATTAAAATAAGTGCTGTATAAGATGGGCCTAGCCTAGCATCAGCAGGCCCCATGTCCCAGACCTGTGGGGAGGTCCACTGGGAGAATGAATAAAAGAAAGGGGCCCCTGCTGGTTCATCTGGCCATCTATTGGTGCCCCGAGACCAAAGTAATCTGCTTCTCTTGTCCCACCAGCCTCACCACTGGCCCCTTAGGGCTACCGGCCTGCTGCTAGGGGCTCCCTTCACGTGTAATTAACAGTTCCCAAGCTGTAACACACAAGCATACAAAAGAACATTTCTGGTTGGTTTTCAGAGAACTAATTATGTGTTATTATGGCCTGATACTAATGATATTAAGACAAAACATTGGCATGTACTGATCTTTATTTCATTAATTTCAAAAAATGGTTCCTTTCATGTACTTATTTTTATTCAGCAACTACTAAAAAGTTTCACCTGGAAACTGGAAGGTAACAGGAAGATCTCCCATGCTTGACTTCTGCAACGACTGTCATTGACCCTACTGGTCCTTTAACTGTTGCAGTCAGTGGTTACATAACACATCTATTATTTCAACTCAACACTCTTTGCCATTAACACACTATGAAGACAATGCACGGCTTGTTTCTTTCATCGTTCTCAATATGCAGGCAAGGATCGACAAATCATGCTCAAAACTACACACCTGAAGCTGATGGGACAGGATGTTGATGTTTCAATTAAATCTCAAGTTTTAAACACCGTCACAACTTACGTTTTCAAAGCAAAAAGCGATTTATTAGTATTAGGTTTACTTTATATATTCAAAAATACTTGAGCTATGTCTTATAATAAATCTTACTACTATTTTAGATATTACAAAAGCTGAAATACACACAAACAAGTTCATCATCCAAGCAAGATTAAAAAAAACAGCTGTTCCTGCAGTTGCCAGTTGTTACTAAAAGCTTGGAAAACTGTCTGAGAGCAGCTCTGACTGAGACACAGCAAGCAGCCACTTAGAACAAAGTTAGCTACATCAACTCCACTTGTAGTTACATTGTGCCCCAATCTACTTACACTGGCAAATCCAGGGCTTACATTACATAGAAATAAGCAGTGGATATTGGCAGAATGGGTTTACTCAGACATTGTTTTAACTGGGCTTTTCTGCAGGAATTTTCTGGCCTACTGTTAAAGAAAGAAAATATTGAGGACAAAAATAAAGCAGCTGTTGGCCACGGTCCACAGGAGATGGAGTTCAGGGGATTCAGGGGGTGTTAAGATGATTTGTAGGCCTTTTCTCCTATCAGATCATCTAAAATGTGAGTGATTACACCGGTAATCAGCTGCAAGCCCACACTGGCACAGTCTGTGTTTATGAGATAAAGGGTGAGAGACAGAGTTAAGAATGGAGAGGGAGAGAGCGCCAGAGAATGAGAGACCTGTGAGAGAGACAACAGAAAGGAGGAGGAAGAAGGTGGCAGATTATTTCTCAAATATTATCACATGCCAGGATGGCCATTCTCTCCCTCTCCTTTAGCTTTTCTTCCTCTCATACTCTCTCTCACACACTCTTTGCTATTCAGAGATCCATTTGTGCTTGGCCAAACAAATAGCTGACACTGCCTCATCAAAGCTTTGGATTGGCAGCCTGGGCCAAGTGGAGCTGTTGACAAGCGAGGGCAGTAAAAGCAGAGGAGGAGAGGAAAGAGCAAGACAGAAAGAGAGACAACAGAAATCCCTGTCGTAATTCCCCAAACTGTAATCCACTGGGTTTAATGGTGCATGTGTGTGTGTGGGGATTATACATTTATCATCAGTGCTCATCCTTGTTCTCATAGTGTTGTGTGTGTGTCTGTGTGTGTATGAGGAGAAAAGCCAGCTTGTATAGAGGGCCCAACAATGCCAGCAGAGGGATTTAATCCCTCACGCTCTATCATATAACCACATATCTTGGCCAATTCAGAATAACAACTAGCCTATTCACTCCGGCTGATCCCACCGATTAGCCCTGATCTGGAGACAACCCCCAACACACACACACACACAGTCTCCCCCTCACCTTAACCACTTGTCAAACATACTGTACATTTTGTCAAAACTGAAGATTCCCTTACTGCTGTGTCCCAGTCACTCTCTCACGACTCATCTTTTTCTAACCTTTAGTGAACTGGTTCCATCAGGAGTAATCGAGGCTCCCATAAGCTCCTGTAAGTCCATAACCTCTATCAACTCCAGGTCAAAGGTGAGACCTGGGTTTGTAAAGCCCTGGTAGGATTTATGGCAGATTGGTGATATGAAGGTTTTTCACTGTTAGAAACAAGATGAAACATTTAATTCACCACAGCAGCTCAACTAATTTCAGATTGTATATAGATCACACACACGTTTTTTTTCCACTTGCACACACACACACACACAGGTAAACTGGACCAAGCAAAGGACACCCAGCACAAAGCAGAGCAGAGCATTTTATATGAGGGTATTTCTATATATAACACTGAAACAGCCAGGTTAAGCCACATCTTCTATGTCTGTGTGTGTGTATTTTAAACACTAGAAGTAACTTTAACTTACAAAAGATGATGATCATAACATTTTTGAAGTGACCCAATGTTGAGCATCAATCAATACCCTATCAAATAAATGTAATTTATAGTTGATTAACTGCATTTTAAGTATGAATTAGGATTATTGGTGTTGGTTTTGGCTTCCGTTAACCTGCAGTGTTTATCCTCATGCTGGACATCCTGAATTGTTGCCCACTGTCTCACCACAATTTGATCGTAAGGCAGAGCCTTAATCCCAACAGCTTCCATCTTTTGCATGTCTCTGCACATATGGATAGCATGACTCGAATCAAAGTGGAAAAAAACTCTGATTAAGGTAATTTACAACAAAATGTTGTACTGACAAATGACTCCACAGAGGTCATACAGGCCTAAACACGAATAGAAAACACGACAATGTGCATTTGATACAAGTTGACCTCCTCTGCTTGTCATTTTAGAAACATTACTCAGCAGGAGTTTCATCCACTTTGTGCACCCCTATCCATTATGACCTTACAGGTATGCAACTGTCCCTAAAACCCTCTCTGGCCACTTAAGAGTTTTAATCTTTCCCCCAAGACAGCTTAAACATGTCCATAAAGCTGCAGATCAACATTGCTTTACTCTGAGTCTGAACAGAGCTGATCTCATCAATCTCAGTGCTCCAGCTTGGATTGGCTATGTCTTTGTCTGTTGGCTGTAAAAAATCATGAATCAAAACGAGGGAGACAGATTAGCCTTCGGTAACAAGGGATAATGTTCAGGACATCAGAAAGAAAAAAAAAACATACTCTCACCATCAGCAGATACAGGCAAGGACATCTTTCTTTTAAGCTAACACACACTAATTCATGGTGCACAGGCACAAATGTACATATACTCAACATGTGCACTGCAGATGTAGTAGCTATGAAAAAGGCCCTGTTCTCTGTGTGTATATGAGAAAGAGAGAAAGAGAGAAAGAGAAACATAGGGAGACAAGAAATACCTGAAGAATGCAAATATATGAGGGGAAGAAAGAAGGGAAATTAAATGAACATTAATTCTCCCACAGCTATTCCCTCTTCTCAGCACGGGGAGATGAAAGAAGGGCAATGTACTTTCTGATATTTATTTGTCCTTAAACACACAGCTGGAGTTATGGTCTGGTAGACAGGGGGCCTTGGTTGGGAGGATACCGGTACCCAGGGGCCCCTTTATTGCCTGCTTTACTAATTAGGCAGAAATATGCAAGATTGAGCCAATTGAGGATTAATTAACTGTTTATTTCTCTTCACTCTTCTTCTGGAGCCGCTAGATTTAAGCTGAGGGATGTGGAGAAATAAAAGAGAAAGTTGTTGGGTGTGGCAGCTTGGAGAAATGTGACAATTTAGGTGGGTGTAAATGTGTGTGTGTGTGTGGCCTATTGTAAATAATGTGGCAGTGCTGCCTTTTTGAATGAGTGTGGGTGGATGTCTCTGTCAACAGCCACACAGAGGAGAGCTGTTCTGTAGTTGTTATGTCTGGATTGCACACGCAACGCTACAAGACGAAGGAATGAGGAGACAGTAAGTGGAGACAGGAGGAGGAGCTAGAGAACTATTAAAAATAGTGGACAAGGATGACATACAAACGAGTAGAAGAAGGAGGGTAATGAGGAAGAAATAAGTGAGTACTACAAACTTTTAGAGAGGAGTCTGATTAGAAAGTGTAGACAGAGTCATGTAAAAGGAAAGAGAAGAGCACAATTATGTGTGTCTGTTAAACGGGGTAACAGCGCAATCTGTACAAAATTAGGACTCCATTAGAAGTTTAAAACAACTCCTGACTTCCATCTGTTACTGAGATCGGGAACGTGAGATTGGAGACGACAGGTGTCTAAATGTTTATCAGCCACGCTGCGTTTATTCCTGTGTCTCTGAGTTAGCAGGAAAAATGACCCGCACTAATCTAATTCAAACTAACATTCACTTTGAAAGGTTGCTGGTGTGGCAGGAATAAAACACATGCTGTTCAAAACCATTGGAGTCAGTACAGTTATAGTATGCGCTTGGCGTGTAGAAGTTAACAATTCAGCCCCGGGAGAATAAACACAAATGTAAGCACGTGCAAGCACACATGCTCACGCATCAATCTTATAAAAGGAGATCAAAACATGTAGCTGATACTAATGTAGTTAGGGTGTTAAAAACATGCCAAGTTCTTTACAGATTAAAATATGGTAAATGAAGAATAATAAGGTATGTAACAGAAGGCCTCTGGCTACCAACATTCGACTGCAACAAAGACACAAGTGTGGCTGTAGACACCTATGTGAGGGTCCATTAGCTGTGGGATTATGGTGTTTAATGTGCTGTTTTGACTCCAGACTAATCAACTAAGGCTGCAGTAGTCCTGTGTTCAGCAAAGTAAAATGACAATACTGCATGACCTATGTCGGAGATACAGCCATTTGAATATACTGCATACCAATGACAGGGCCTCAAAAGTAAATGGACACAACATCCACCATCCAGAAGAAAAGCAACAAATGTCCCGAGTAAAGAGGGGGCCATGCAAATAAAAAAGGGGTCAGGGGTGTGTCAGAGGTATAAAACAAAGTGGAGGTTAAAACAACACTAACAGTACAAGGTTTGAGGATGATCAGTAAATAATTTTTTATGAAAAATCTCAGTTTGTAGGTATGCAAGCTACTGTGCAAGTTGTATGTATATATCTTCCTAGTGGGTGATGCCTTTTGACTTTTTTTATTGGATATTTAATGTTAACATGTTGACATATGTTTAAATAATAAAAAAATAGAAGAACAATGCTTTATATGTTTAAACTTATCAGTCAAACATTAAGATAAGTGTTTCTTCAAAAATAAAAACAACAGAACAATATGCTAACCATCTGAAATCACTATGAGAGAGATATGATAAAACACAATAGCTGCACCTTATTTGCGATTCACAAATTATGCACTGGACTCAGCGACTGAAGTTCTGAAATCTCACCATGTAAAAGAGGAGATGGAGTTACTGATCTATTATTACCAACGCTACTGTTGGAGTCAAGCTCGCCACCATTAAGCTGGTCTTAAGTCAGAATTTAAACATTAAAGGCCTCGACAATCTCCTCATCTCTCAAGTCCATTGTATTGTCTCAAGTTGTTTTATCTGCCATAAGACATCAGCCTGCCACTGTATCCTAATCTTCATCTCCACGCTATAACCCCCTACCTGTACCTAACCTGTAAATCAGCCCCATTCCCTGATCCACCTTCGTGTCTCGCCCTGCGGGGAAGCCATCGCTCACTGTAGAGGTATTTTACACAGATTTGTTGCCAATTTGTTGCTTTCCAGTGGAAAACGTAAATGTAATAACGAGGGGGAGAGAAATTCATTAAACATGTGTATGAAATACTTTTCAAGTGTAAGAAGAAGATTCATGGGGATGTTCATGTGGCGCATAATCATGCCTCTGTCTGCTCAGCCTGCAATGGCATAAAACATTTAATCTGGGATGAACACTTTCTGTTGCTCTCTCCCTCTCTCTCTCTCTTTGGACCCCCCTCCCTCTATCTTCCTTTTTTCTCTCTCGAGATCTTTCTCTGTGACTGCCAGAAACCACAATCATAAAATTATTAAAATGCTGTTTGGCTGCCATTAATCAGGGGTGGTGATAAATCCTTGTGTGGGAAGTGACAGAGCATTAGTCACATACCTCTTGGCCTCAAAGACAGAGAGTAATGAGCCACGAGCCGGACCGGGTCAATCATAAACTCATCAAATGCGTCATTTAATTTCTTCATTTAGACAAACACAATTTGTTTATGGGAAAGATATCAGGTGTTGTGGAATGAGAAACGGCGCTGAAACGCTGGTACATTAATCAGGGCTTGATTACACGCGACTCTGCGGTTGTTTATCCTAATTTCATTCATTTCCATCAACAAAGCAAACACAGACGAACACAGCCATTAGTGATGGTTGGGGATGGCACA
Organism: Parambassis ranga; assembly: GCF_900634625.1. Taxonomy (NCBI): domain Eukaryota; kingdom Metazoa; phylum Chordata; class Actinopteri; family Ambassidae; genus Parambassis; species Parambassis ranga. The sequence goes on from NC_041033.1 coordinate 13,425,738, forward strand.
ATTACAGCCTCGTATTAAATAAAGTGATGATGAATGGTCCAATACAAACTAAAACAAAGGGGTTTTTATTACTTCAATTCCATCTTAGCCTCGCCTTCCTGTGTGTGTCTGTGAAGCCTCGCTGGTGTGAAAGGAGAGAGGAAGATGTTTTAACTTTACTACTAAAGCACGACATATTGATGAGAGAAAAAAAAAGAGAAAAACTTTGGGAGGAAGGTTTGAATCCTTTGAAATGACAGTTGGTTATATATGACAGCAAAAAAAGCAGCTTTGTACATGAAAACTTCTATTACAGTTAGATTTCTAATTGAAATCAGTGGGTGAGCTTGTTATAGAAGCAGCTAAACCCATGACAGTAACAGAGAGAAATACACATATCATCCATTTACCTAACTCGCACACTAACACCAGTACAGCATACACAAACACTGCAGTGTACAAGTAACCCCTCAGAACCCCCCACAGAAGCTGATAAAGATGAAATAACTAGCAGCAAAGTCAGATATTTTTCTTGATCATTTAAAGCTTCAAGAACCTGTGTGTTTGTCGCCTGTTGATGCAGTTTAACAGAACAGTCCATGTTTTTTTTTTCAACATAAATACAGCTGTAAAATTAACCATGTGTGACTGTACGTTTCTTCAATTACTGCATTCAGTTATATATATTTTTTCAATTTTCTTGCCTGCACCCAGCAAAAGAGAATTTACTAAACAAGATATCTGTTAGTAACTTTATGCTACTAGTATCTGTATTCACAAGAACTTTACAGCACTGAAAACACATACTACTCCAGGTAGGGTTGATAAGTCAGATGGATATGGGAATCGTTGTTAGTAGCTTTCCTGTGTTGTATGATTGTATGAATTCACAAGTGATGTCTGTGTTTGCTTGCAGAAATAGGGTCACATGATAGTCCAAAATCAGGGAAGTATATGTGTTGACACCAACATCTGGAAGCAAATGTGAGTTTCTGAATCACTTGAAGTGTTAAAAGTCTCATTTTTAGGGGTATAGAGGTCTTAAAATGGCATAATATTTTGGAAGTCAGGTACAAATATGAATGAGACATAATACTTGTATTTTAGTGTGGATGTAACCTAAGAAATACAGTATGTTTGAACAGAGGCAGAGGACGTGCCTTTTGAGTTTCCAGTCTATGTGCTAAGCTTGTTAGCTACTGCCTAGCATTGCATCAACACATCACATTTGTGCATCACTGGTTGTGGAGCCACCACACAATACAAGCACCTGGATCAACTTGGAGTTGAATATTCTGACATGAAAGAATTAAACCATCAACCTTGCATCTCCCTGACAACATCTCATCACATGCAACTACAACATCAAGCCATAAAATCAAGATATTTGCATGAGGTGCTGATCACAGGTGTCATACACATCATTCATCTCATTTACATCTGCCACTCCATGTGACTCAGTCATGAAGGGATGTATAGCCTAACAGCTGAGCCCTACATGTTGACACACTGTGTGGTCTTCGGCCTCGACTTAATTAAGAGGTTTTCTAAACATTAGAAATTATCTTTAGATATTATTGTTAAGAAAATTAAAGTGATATTGAACAAGTATTGAAATTGAAGTACAACAAATCAATTCATCAGAAGAATCCAGTGGGAAGAGTGTATAAAGGCCATGGTTGCTGCAGCCTCCCATCCTCATCCATCTGTAACAGCATGGCTGAACATTCATCTGTCCATTTTCTATACTTGAAGATTGCTACAGGGTCACAGGAGGGGTTTGTTCCAGCATGCACCAGGCAGAAGACAAGGAAATATCATGGACAAGCTGCTGTCTCTCACAACACTTTCATACCGATGAGCATGACTCATAAAAAGCATTAATGAAGCCATGTATTTATGATAAATTCAGATTCTCTCTGACATATAAATGTTGTTTTTTATGCCTAAAAAAAATGCCTTGTGGATAAAAGTACCTTTCAAAAAGGCCGCACAAATGTTGAGTTGTGTTGAAAATAGAGCACCACCCCTCTCTGCATAATTTCCTTGAGACCAACAATCATGATTAACAACCATGAGCACAGTAATAGGCAAAATGCGATTACATTTCTGGCATAATTGTACAACCCTGGCCTTAACGTGAGGAATAGTGTGTCAGAGTGTGGAAATTATTCCAAATCATGAAGGCAGGAATGCACAGGTCAACACTTTGCTGCAATCCATTTATGTCTCATCCAGGGCCAGTTGGACAGCAACATCCATTAAACCCCTGTAGATATATTTACAAACACACAAACAGAGGAGATCCTAAAACCAGATGATATCACAAGGCTAAGAAGCCTGAGCAATAAAATGCAGCCATTTAACATGGTGAAAATTCAATGTTGTTATATACTCCCTTCCTTCTCATCTTTCTCTCATGCTCAGCATTCTTTGCATTTACCCTCCCTTTCCGCCCCCTTCCCAAAAAGCTGTGAGTGTCTGCCAGCAGTCCAAGGTAATTAAATTACTTAGCAAAGTTTACTTAACAGTAAATGGTTAGCAAAATTTAAGGTGATTGCAAATTTGCTTTCATTTCACTTCAATGGCTGGCCTGTTTAAGGCTCATCTGCAAACAATTAGCACATACATTTGCATCAAAATCGTTTAAACCATATGTTGCAAAATTATGGAAAGCAGCAAATTAAAAAAAATTCTTTTCTGTTATGGAAATGCCTACATGTTGAGAGAGAGAGAGAGAGAAAGGAGGGAGGGAGGGAACAGTATCACCATGTGTCTCCAAACAACAAGAAGGAAAGAAAAGGGAGGGAGGAGGGCGCAAAAAAATGATTCAGTTTGGATTTGAACATACTCATAACGGTCTTTTTCAAGAGCTCACCAGATGCTTTTTGAAATCTGCCCACAGAAGAAAAACAAAGCTTCTCAATCCTTCACTCTGCTTCTCTTTCTCACACACACAGAATCAGAGGATTTCCTCTTAGTGGCTCTGTCTAACAGAGTATATATACTGCTCCCTACAAGGCAAGGCATGGAGAGCTGTACATTTATTTGACAAGTACTTTTGACAAGACCTTCAAACTCAGGAAAAGGACATCAACACCAATAAGGAACAACAAACAAAAACTATGCAAATGACACAGCAAAATATATCTTAATAATACAAACTAGGGCTAAAACTAACTACTGATGAAAGATCTGACAATAGTGAAGAAACACCATGGAGGCCTCCTCAAAGGCTTGTTCTGTCTAACCTATGCCAACCAAGAAAAAACCCCCGCTTGTCATTTAATGTATTTTCTAGCTAAAGGTCACCTGTTATATAAGAGAAGATAAGTTCAATTGTACATTATTAGGCATCAAATGTCAGAATTCAGTAAATAAATTGTCCATAACATACAGCTGACAAAAATCTAAATATACAGTATAAAAGGAAAACAAGCCAACAGAAGCTCAATCCAGACTTCTCTTGATTAACTATTACCAGATTGCACCAACAGCTATAATTTACTGAGGCTGTTCATAGAGGCATTATACAGTGAACGAAGGTAAAAATGTATTAATAACCATGAGGAAGAGCCAAATTGTCACATCAAGTTTGTGCTAAACAGTAAACCTAAATGCTTTGTGTAAGGTAGAGGGCAATGTTTCAGTGTTTCACTTTGCACTTAAATTGCCTCTGTAACATGTACTGAAGGTAAAGCACTAATGGGTGGAGGGATATCACAAGCTCCCCACATCAAAGAGAAAACCAAGCTGCAGCAGGACCTGTTTATTATACCCATAAAACAAACCAAAAATCAATCACACATAAAGCTCTGATCCATGCAGTCCTTAAGTCACTCAGTCCTCCCTGCCATCGACACACACCTTTGAACTCATAAACTTATATTCTTTTGACAAAAAAAACATCTACTTGTAAGTACAGCGGAGATCCATTTCAAATTAATCATCGCTTTGAGTACACATACTCCTCTAAAGGACAAGCAGATTTCTTTGAGAGGGTCGAAGCAACAGCTTTAAGTGAAGGGCTCTTGCTAGGAGCTATGGCTTTCAAACTGAGCTGGACAAACCTGGTCATCCGTCCGTCCATCCGGCCCTCTCACCCGGGGGTCAGTCTGCCTGCCACCAGTGTCAATCTACTGCTAAGTGAGCATCAACTTCCATTTGTTAAACATTTATTCAGATACTCGGACCCTGTGTAAATGGAGGCCTTACACTCTATCCGCTGTCTCCCTCTTTTTTTCTCTGCAAGACATAATTACGAGTGTTGACTGGAACAGTGAGGTAATGGCACATAAATCCAACTGATCAATGGTTACAGAGACTAAATTACAGGACATCCCTGTGCCATTATCCTCCCGAAGGACAACAGGGGATGCATTCCTGCACAGATGCAAAGGGGATTTCTGTTGCAGTTGTGTAACCGTTTCATTTATTGTGATATGGTGTTACCTTTTTTGCTTATCCTACTGTTTTTTCTTTACTGAACCTTTACTGTTTAAACAGGAAATCAAAGTTAATAGCAAAACAAAGATGCAAAAAAAAAACAAAAACAAAAAAACAGAATGTCTCAGCCTTATAATAAAGCTGTTAATTCTTGTTTACCACATTGTGGCTCAGAAAATCCCCTTTTCTCATTACAGTCCACACTGGACACAGTTAAGAGGTGCTGCTGCTACAATAACATATTTAGAGAAAGAAGCTGCAATTAGGAGCTATTACTGGGCAATTCCCTCATGTTTTTACAGACAAAATCCCCTTTGAAATGAAGGTCACCCCTAACTGGTGTTTGTGACAATCACCTTAAGTCATGTCATGCAAACACACAGTGACAGCAATGTGATGAAGACGGATAATGTGTGATAACTGCACACTGTGTGTGCTACAAATTGTGAGCTGCATTCCAGTGATGATCACTAAAACTAGGAGATGACAATAGATTTGTAGATAAAAGAAAAAATAGAAGACAAAAAATCTGAAAAATAAAGACTTGGGCAATGTAAAGAACTAAGTTCTGTCTCAGTCTCCGCGTCACCTCTTATCCTCAGAACAAAGGGCGGCAGTCTCCTAAATGTGGCGCATTAGCCCTTTAGTTCCAGAGGGGGTAAGGTGACACCCTCCATGTATGTGGTCTGTTCAGCACACATCTGTCAAGGCCTGAGGGGGTGGGAGGGCTAGCGGGAACTAGAAGACGAAGGAAAGAAGCAAAAAACGGGAGAGAAAGGGTGTATGTGTGTGTGAGTGTGTGTCAGTCTTCAGGACCCCTGCTGCGATAGAGAAGTCTAATACCCTGTATTTACTGCGGAAGAATTAGTTCTATTGCATGATGCTGCTAAGCCTGGCTGATCACGCACCGCTTTGCCTCTTTATGTCTGTCACTCAGTCAGATAGATGTATACAGACAGAAAGACAGCAAAACAGAAGAAACAAACACAAACAGAGATGATCACAAATAAAAATCAGACCAGGCATGTGTCTGTAGTGTTTAGAGTGTGGAGGCTGCCTGTGAGTTTACACTGTAACACCAGTTGATCTACTCTGCGCCAGGAAAACCATCCTGCTGATGGCCAGGAGGAGGAGAAGAGGTAGATATTAATCAGTATTAATGCATTATCTGTAATATAAATGTATATGAAGGTATTGGGGCTGCTGTAATGGATTTGTCAACATCATAAGCACTTAAAGATAAGATTTCAATAAGTTAAATAAAAGTCTCAGACTAAGACTTAAATTTTTGATCTTCATCAAGCTGTCTATTTGTTGAGGGGAAAAATGGCATTGCTGCTACTTTATATCGGTTTATAAATACTGTTTCACTGAGTTTTTAAACAATATTAAACTTTTTTCTTCATACCAACTCCAGTTAGGTGTCAAAGCAAAGTTAATTCAGGCCAGTGAGGCCCTTCCAAGTTCAAGCCTCTGATGAGATCTTAAGGATTGTTTGTTTTGCTCCTGTCAAAGGTTCAAATTGGGAGAAGAGGGAGGTTTTGATGACCCCTGGCCCTCAGGTCCTAAGTGGGTGTTCTGCAAACACTCTCTATTGACATGTGGATAAGAAGAGGCCTGCTTCCCGAGCACAGTACTTATGCTATTTGAGTGGAAATGGACACTGTTATGAAAAGAGCTAAGATCCAGGCAACTGGCTCAGAAGCGTTTAATATATAAGGATGCCATGTTTGTATAGGATGTCAGTCAAACTTCAGGTGACTCAACCAGACTGATGCCACATAACGTTTCATCACACCAGCTTAATTTGCATTCAGATCTTCTTTTTTTTACAATCTTTAGGAAACAAATGTTATTATTAACACTTCTATTACGCAATGATAAAGTGTTTATTACACTAAAATCAGTAAGTAATATTAAAGCTATAAATAGTGAAATTATTTAAATTATCTTTTTATTGATTAAATTAATAAGCAAATCTCTCTTGAAATATGGGGTGTACTATGTGTGTGTGTCTGTGTGTGTGTTTGATATGTAGGCCAAGCAGGAAGTGACCCATAAACATATCCATCCAGCTCTTTCATTGGGGGCCAGTGTTGCCCTCCTCATCCCACCCCATCCACACACACACACACACACAGAAGCAGACGCACACACACAAACACTCAAAGCCCCAAGTGAGCGCTAAGCAGGCCAGCGGGCCAGCCGAGGGGGCTCATTACAGGTCCACAGAGCCCCCCAACACAAAGGCCTGAGCCGCTTTAGCCACGGGATGATCTGCTCTCTACTGACTAGAGAGAGTCCATAGACGGACAAAAGGAGGGAGGGGAGGGAGGGGATGAGAGAGAAAGAGGTGGAAGAGAGGAGAGAAGAGGAGCGGAGAGGAGAGCCGCGGGCTTTAAGGATGTCAGGAGACCCCGAGAGAGAAAGCCTGGCGGGCGCTCAGAGAGGAACGGAGGAGGAGGAAAAGGAGGGTAAGGCTTAAGCTCCACGGCTACGTCAGGACATTAACATTCACACAACCTCCCAACATCTGCTGCTTCCTTCTCGCCCTCCATCCCTATCTCTCTCTGCCCGCTAACAACACTGGAACAAAGACTGTAAGACTGAGAGTGAACAGTTAGATAGACGGAGAGACAAGAGAAATAAATATTGTGAGAGTACACAAATTTGGGCCAGACGAATTTAGAATATTTGGCAGCAAGAAGCTTAGCAGCTGCAGGTTCAGAGATATCCTAATATTTGTAATTATACTAACAAGCTTTAAATTACAAAGGGCACACAATGATTAAAACTGAGGGAAAGAGCTGTAATAAAATGAAAATCCAGTCCAAGCTGCTAATGTGAGCTGATTTAACAGGTTAAAATCTGTTGTCTGTTTATACTTTATTGTGGGTCTTTAAGAGCAATATGACCACGAGCACCCAGAGGACTGATACAGGCCAGCCTGGGCTCTATGGTGAAGACAGTCCATAAACCTGTTCTTTTGGAAGCCTCCGGGACAGAGAGGAAAACCAGAGACATGTCCAGAGCATTAAACCCTTTCCTCTAGCGTCTGGCCGTGGGCCCGTGGCTGCACCAGTCTGGCCCAATACACTCAAAAGCCACATGCTCTCTTTTATGATGCCTCACCACCGTCAGCCTAGAAGGTGGCAGTGCATGGAGTATGAGCTATCACATGGAATAATACATGTAAGAGCAAGGAAAAAAATTCTTACCGGGTAATTTGATTGCTATATTGTCATCACTAGGCTGAGTCAATACAACAATAGCCAATATAATTTAATAGATGCTTAACAAAGTTTGAATCAGTGAAATCACATCAGGGAATGGCTGTGTTGTTTTGTGTCCAACAGTAAGGCTGAACAAGTCTTAAGTGAGGTAAGTATGTGGCTGGCGGGTGCTTTATAGATGATGTATAGATGGTTCTTTCATATATTTCCTGTGGTGAAATTAGAGCCCTGTTCTGAAGTGGTGTGTGTGTATGTGTGCATGTGTGTGTGTGCGAGTGCATGACTGTAAACATGAAGACATCTTTCTCCACAGTCAATCTCTGCCTGTCACATCTGGCTCGCAACTCTACCCCTCGAATACACACTGGAATATATACACTCAGAGCATGGTGACATCTATGACTTATGTACTGGGAGAAGTGTTTGAAATTAAGCTGCAGTGAATATGGGGCCATAAGCACTCAAAGTGGAGAGTATGGTAGAGTATGTATTTGCCGGTGTGTGTGTGTGTGTGAGAGAGAGAGATGCAAAGAGGGGTGCTGTAGGAAAACAACTACGGAAGTCATCCAGATGCATAGTGGAGAGCCTAAATCTCAAGGTTACATCATTGAAAAACAGTTAAATAATAAAATCCATTTCATCTATCAACATAGAAGTCCAGGCCCTTCTAGAGGCTGCATTATTCCACAGTGTATTCCAGAGCAGAAAAAATATTAAATGAGGTGTAATAGTAACAATTCTCGTAACACACACACCCTTTCAATGAGGGCTTGTGTGCAGGAATGGTTCGACAAGGTTTTAGGGTTTCCCTTTTGGCGTGATTTCTCAGAACGTGCATCCATATAGCATTTTTTTTTCTTGCAGGAAAAGTGCTGGCAGGACGTTTAATCTCAGCACTTCATTAAGACAGCAGCACTGCACAGGGGTTTGTTTTGCAACAATGGGTTTTCCTATCTTTTGCAGCAATTTGTATTTCTCACAACAAACAGCCAGAACAAGCTTCTGTGCCATTTTATTTTATTGATTAACAAGTTGTTTGATCTAGACTGACATACACTGCCATACTGACACCTATGAAGGTAGAAGGACGGTCAGCAGATTGTCAGAAAGATGTTCATCTCTGCCAAGAAAATCAAGTGAATCAGATAAGTGAGGGGGGACTGTGCTGCATTCCACTGCCTTCAAATTAGCATCCCTAAATGACTGAGTGACCACAGCTGGTGAGTGTCTGAACCCCACTGCAACAACAAGAGAAACATTATTATTATCCACTTACCAGCAGCCTGCAGGACCATGTGCATTCGAACTTTAGCCTGCTCTGCTGGAGTCTGCAGGAGAGAGACAGACGAAGGTTAAAACAGAAAATTAGACAACAATAACAAGAAGATATTTTGAGTTTGGTTTTTGGTCAGAGGTCAAGGGCCACTGCAGGAGAGCTAGCAGATTGGGTGTGTTGCTTGAGGGCATGTTAAGCAGGACACTTGTTGACACAAAAGCTTTCCAAAACTAGAAGCACAGTTCATGACCGGACGGGCAGCTGCCACACTTCCACAACTTCATCTATGCAATCTAGCTCTAAAACAGCTGTGTCCCTCAGGCTAAAATATATTTTACCCATGATAATCTTTAACTGCAACCATTAAAGCAATTGTTCCCGTAAACTGTCCTCATCGAGTACCGAGGGACAACTTCAGCGAGCTACTCGTCTCAACGTCTATAAAAAATCCTGCTAGTAAAAAAAAAACAGAAAGCAACATCTCTGACACACCAGGGAGAATCAATGAAGAGGAGATGAAGAGAAATTTAGAGACAAAGAAAGAGAGAGAGGGAAGAGAGAGGGGAAGAGAGAAAACAAAAGCTGCTGTAACAAGTCTTTAGAGAGTTGGATAAGAGGGCACAGAGAGCACATTTTACAAAGATCACAGCCAAAGACTCAACATATTCCCCTTCCATTGTGTGTGTGTGAGACTTTGTGCATCAGAAACATTTAGTGGGCACGAACAGGGGGAGGGCCGTGTGCTTTGACAGCTGTATTGGGAGGCACAACCCTTTTCCTGACATGCCCTCAAAAGGGCCCTGCTGTAATTCCAATATCATTGCTATTAGATTTGAGGGTCTTAATTGTCAAGGAAGAATGATGGCTACAGAACTATAAAAGGCAAGCACACTGCAGATTGCTCTCGGAGGCTTTTTGGCGCCGCTGTGGCAAAGCGGCCCTCGTTACCATGCAGCGGCGGAGGCTGTGTGTAGGATTAGAGAGAAATTAAATGCTAATGGGGATGGGATCTGAATCTGCTGCCTGGGAGCATCATTTAGACGACAGGGCCGGGGCGTCGCTGACAGGCAGCGCTTCCTCCCTCCGCCTTCTCCTCCACAGACACACAGCTCTTCCTCCCACCATTCCATCTCCCCCACCCCACGCACAGTGAAAAATCTGATTTATCAATTTTGTCACTTTGTAAAAATGTCACTTTTCGGTGGCAGTCAGGGAAATATAATGACCCCCTTTAATGTACTGATGTCAGGGTGCTGTATCCTAGATGGAACGAACATCAAGGCGCAGAGTGAGACACCCTTAATGCAAACGTGTGTGTGTGTGCGCGTGCATGCAAGTATGTGTGAATCCCTGGCAGCAGCTGACATACTGGATCACACTCACACTGACTGGTACTGCTCGACATCCAAAATTACCAAACACTATTATGCTGGAGAAGACGGTGTACACTTTGGGCTTTCACCCACCCACACACACACACACTTTCTATTTCCTTTCAGGAAGAACTGATTAGGCCATAATTCAGTCCCATTTGTCTCATGTCTTCTTTTTGATATCTTATCCACAAAATAAAAGTGCTGGGATTCAAACACAATTTAATGGTGCATAGCTTAGCCTGCTGAACAATTACCACGACACAGATATCAGTCTTGGTACAACCACTTACATAAAGCAATAACACACCACAGCTTAACTATCCTGATCATTGTGTGCTGTGCAATCATCTTAGTTACAGATTATTACAGCGCCCACTCAGTAATTACATTAGCATTTGTTTACATTGGCCTTGAGGCAAGTGTAAGTCGAGGCATGCGATACGCACGTACACACACACACACAACAAAAGCAACGCTTGTGCCAGTTCCTCAAGTGGTAATAAAACCCTGAATCATACTACTGCTGTTGCTACTGTACACTGCCTGTCAGTTTCCTAATTTCAACAATAAATGGTCTATTTTCATCGAGGTACAAGGTATTTGGAGGTTTAAGTCAAAAAGACAACATAAAGCTCTTTCTGGCCAGCAGATCCTTTATTGAACTGAATTAAATAACTGCAAAAGAAAAAAAGATGTGTTTCATGTCGACAGTCTGAAATTGTGGCAGAGAGACTAATTCATTTAGTTCATTACTGTCACATGTTATGTAGAAGGTACTCAGACGTCAGCTCACAAATAAACATAATGATACAAAACACACATACACATGACATTGAATGTTTTCGCTCCCTACCAAACTCTGTATTTTTCACTCTAATTTACTAACGAATGCCTGCTCCCTCTGTATGTAATTCATTAGTAAACAATAAAAAGGCATTAATTGTGTTCCCCAGAGGCAGATCTGTGTTCCCCCCACTGGGAGAGAGGCACCCGCTGCATTTGAAGTGGTTTCGCCCCTCAATTAGAGCCGTGCCTTTTGCGATGTACACAAACAAACATAGCACACCAGGAGAAGGCCTGATGTCTGTGTGCGAGTGTGACTTGGAAATGAGCAGTATTCCTTACAGAGGCTTTATATTATCACACTGTGAGGAAAAAGGGGGAGGGGAGGGTGAGTGGGACAAAAGAGGGAGAAAAGTTGCTTTTGTTCTCTTCACAGCTGAGACAAAAAGTAGGAAAGTGTACACAAGAGGGAAGGCAAGAAAGAACTTAAAAGATGAAGAATGCAGACGTGGAGGGGGTAAAGAGACAGGATCACACACAGCATTTAATGAAGGCTTTACAGAGCAGAAATGTAGACTTTAACTGTTTAATAGTGTTACATGTCAGAGCCATTCATATGGAGAATGGGCTTCACCTACAAATATGCTGAAGCAACTTATGAACTACCCATACACAAGAGAACTGCTACACAACAAGCTGACATCTACCATGTACTGCCTCACAGGGATATTGAAGGCGCTGTTCAAACTGCTGTAGTGCCTATAGTTTATGTTTAACACTACAAATCCTACAAACCTAGGCAGGTTAAAAGCCATCTTTAGCATTATTGATTAGGCACCCCTGCTTAAATATATACAGAAATCTTGCATGTATTATTATTATTAACAGCACCAGCAGTGCTTTCTCTCTTTCTCTGGTGTAAGAAACACCCTTTTAAAAAACATCCTTCTTTTCACAAAGCTGTCATAAAAGAATCTACTATTACTGGGCTATTCTTGTCAGCAGTGACACACACCCGGCATGCCCTGAATGTGACAGGAAGTCCAGTACACTCACAGTAGGCCTCCAGCTTGCTCACTTTCCTCATCAAACCGATGACAGACACACTGAAACACGCTCAGCTGAACTAAGTGCCCGGTGTCTGTCCCATTAGTCAAAAATAAACACGCACCATTAGAAAAATAAATTACCCTCACTCTGCTTGGTAAAAACAATGCTACCCTGTGTATAATGAAGTACTGCATGCAGGAAATTTAATCTATTTCTAGTCATGCTCTGGCCCACAGACTTTTATTATTATTGGGCCAGAGGCTGACCAGACAAAGCAAAACGTGGCGGGTCATGTGCTGAATAAATGCCTGTTACAGAAGCCACAGAGAAGCAGAGCAAAGGTCAGAAAGGCCACCTTACAATCAGATGTTCAAGTCAATTCAATGTATTTGTATAGTGCATGTAAAATAATAATTTGAGTGTATCATGTATGTGTAGTTCAACCGTCTATCGCTATTGGTAACTGTGTTTCAGGTGAATGAAAATTGTCAGAACTGTCAACATCAGCCTTCATGCAGTCGGCCAAACAAGGCGCCTAAAACACTGATCTCTGAGACAGCTATGGAAATCAAGAAGATTCAGTGTGGGAAGCTGACAGGAGTCCTCCATCTACCTGTGTGCTGCAGTCCATAAGACCACGGTGGCATCGCCTGCTAACCCAATTGTGATTTTGAACGTCTTTGGTGCTGTGGACTAGTTTATAAAGGTCCAAGATGTCTTTAAGAACTTTAAAAAAGAAGGGATCCATAGGGAGTAAATGCAGAGAGTAAATATATTTGGACTCCTTTTATAGACGTATAGCAACACTGTTGTGATTAGTTTTCAAGCCGTTTCTAGTTTTCAGTGCTGAAAAAGGCCAAATGACAACATGTCAAAATAGGTCCAAGTGTGAAAAAGACAGACTGGCAGCTTTCATCCAACACAATGTTTCTATGTCCGTTTTCAAGAAAACTTACAACGAAACAGGTAAACTTTCCAACACAATAAAACAAGTGTTTGAATATCCACGGTAAGGAACTGTCTCTGGTACCCCTCTTTAAAGCTTTCCATATCCTACTGACAAAGTCCGGAATATAAATGAGTACATTAGTGAAATGTGGGTTCAGTAAGCACACCTTACCTTTAAAATATCTTTAAAGGAACTGTATTGAGTGGGAAAAAAAATGGGACATCAATGTCATCATCAGTCCATCTACTGTAACATTAATCTTAATTGCACCACTGTAACCATTATTTTCTGTCAATAAGCTGCTTCAATATACACAGATACACACCGCCCACCTCAACTAACTCTCTTCATGCTGGAGTTGATATGCTCAATATTCATCTCATTATATTTTTAAAGTCTTCATCTGTTTCCATTTTCTTTCATTTGTTGAATTCCACTCGGGCTTCCTCTGCATCTCCTCCTCTCTCTCTCTCCACTTCTTTCACACACACCCCCCCACATCTAAACAAACACACAGAAATATCCCATACCCCAAAGAGGACAGGGGAAAACAGAGCCCCTAGAAAATGCAATATTTCTGTTTTTAATATCGAGGTCTATAAGATCAGGGCAGAGATGGGTTCCATGGCAATATGTTTATTTATATATTTTATAAGAGGGGAAAAACTCTGCCTATCAGTGTATGTATTTGGGGGGGCCTGAGCCACAGTATCTGAGCTCATCTTATATGAAAAATAATGTTGTGTATGGCTATACTTTTATATATAATGGCAATATGGGATCAGGGCTCTTTTACAATGTGCCATACTTCAGGCTAGGGCTAACAGCATTTTATGACCCGCCAGCAGTTCATCTTCATGTCTCAGGCAGGCAGGAGCACTGCATAATAATGTCGTTTCCTGCCCCCAAATGCTATTTCACAGGCCGGGGCTCATTTCTCAAACTTCACCACTTTTACAATTTCCTAAACTTTTATTCCCGTCATTATTACCAACAAGATTTCATTACGTATTTAGAATGTAAACAAGTCTGAGTAATGACACTCCCCCCCACCTCCCTGGAATCATTCCCGGTGATGGCTCTGCTGCTATCTCTGGCTCGTGTATTCCCCCACATACACACACAAAAACATGCACATGCATGCAAATACACAATACAACCATACAAATACTATGAACTCACATATACTGCCCCAGATACAACTCAAAGGTAGTAATTTACTACCCCATATGTATGTGCGTGTGTTTGGGGGAGCATCCATGTATGTGCTCCTGATAAAGGGGGAGGCAGTGGTGGTGGAGGGGTTGGAGAGAGTTTTATACTCAACTCACATAAATCATGTAGAAGAAAAATGAGCAAATGTGCAGGCTAACTCATCTTCTTCCCATCCGGAGAAAATGAAATTCACTGGAATACCTATCAAAACTGCAATCATCCAGAGATAATATCTTCTTTGGTCTATCTGCACTTTCCGATTTAATTTCCTCCATGCCCTTGACATCCAGCGATACCATTAAGATGAAGCACATACAGTAAGGGAGTAGTTCTCACGTTTTGATATATGAGATCGCTGTGCTTAATGTAATATCATCATTTGAAAATTAATGCAATCTTTCTTTTGTTTGGGACAGTTTTTTTTTAGGAAACACTTGAGGAGAATGTCTCCACAGTGAAAGACGCAGCACCACAATCAGCAAGGCAGCAGTGGGGACACATGAAAAAGGAAAGATACAAAAAAAACAAGTGATATGTGAGAAAGAAGGGATATTTTGTGAAGCAGGAGCCCCCACCCAACCCTCCCCTCCTTCCATGCTAGAATGACATGCAATTATGTCTGGGCCTGCCCCAAGTCAGAGGTCACTCAAATTACTCCATCATTTAGCTGCAGCGCTGAGATGAGAGAGAGGGAGAATGAGACCTGCATCCCCTCCCTTGCTTTCACATCCTCCCAACCCCCTGTCGCCACATCAAATATCATGAAATCATTAGTGTAATAAGCATGGAAATCTGTTTGCAGATTATCAACACCCCCCCTCCTTCCTCTCCTTTATCTGTCCAGAATCTCTCTATCTGAGCGGTTTTCGCCTCTTTATCCTATACAATCATATTAGAGACAGTCAGACACAAAGAAATACAAAGACGAAGAGGAAGAGCTACAGAGAGTAATAAAAAGACAGGCTGACAACATTACATATAGTCTAAACTCTTCTCAATCTGTTGTACTTTAAACCAAGTCTCTCCCACTGCCATTCTCAGGGATGCCAGACATGTCACACTGTTGGTATGTGCTGTCCCGGCTACAGCTGTTGGTTTCTATCTGTCATTAGGCCAACCAGGCTATTTGCCTCAGTAAACTCTTCAACTCACCGAGGGACGCTCGGACATCAGCCATCACTGAAGTGAGCCGTGTGGACAACAGCCTGGACAGATAAAACAAACTCGGCTTCTTGTGATGCACAGTATCTTTGCATACACAAACAGCTGAAGATTATTTTTTCCCCAAAAAAAATGTGTTAAACACAAATCCCAGAGACACAGGGGTACTAAGAGCTGAGAAGACCCACTGTCCCCAAACGCCCTATAATGTTAGCAAGACGAGTGCAACTACTACCCCTGTATACTGTGTGTTCTGTGTGCATCTAAAAAAATGAGGAGGAATCATTCAAATTAGACTAATCATTTCAACATTTTGTTTTCACAGAACACTGGTGTGTAGAAGAACAGTAGGCTTATTTGTGATACATTTGCCAGGTGTAGATTTTTGGATTTTATTTCATAACAAGGTTGATGATTTTGGGAAAGAGACACTTGTGGCATGAGTGGCCATCTAGTTCTTTTATATGGGAGAAAAACAAGACGTCTATACACTTGATAACATGGAAACTCAAATCAAAACAATCTAGATGAAGACTGCAGGCCAGTCAGTTTGAGGTGAACTATCCCTTTAAATGAGGCCTTTCTCTGTAGCAGTATACATTATACACTAGTACATAAATATGATTCTTTAGAAAAATGTTGGCCTCCTCACTGTCTTTTAGAAACAGAAAGGTCAGTGACTAAACAGTTGTCATTTCTGTGACTCATGACCTCAACTCAACCCTTGACTAACCTGCAAACCAGCCTCTACCCTCGCGTTCTATTTATCCGATGACATCTTTTCCTCTCCCTCCCTCCCTTCCTCCTCTTCTCTCGCCCTCTCTTCTTCTATCCTTCCTCGGGCAGTGTGTGTAGTAGAACAGTGGGTACAGCTGCTGATTGAGCCAGTAATCCTGATGAGGCTGATTTCTCATGTATCGATTGAGCTGCTGGCTTTCTTCTGCTTTGCACTAAAAAGCTGTGCATCTGGACTGATTAGCTGCTGTAGGCCACCTCTTTCACAATAGCTTCATTTCTCCCAGAGCAAAATATGGTCCAACTCACACAAAAGGTGCACGCGTGTGTGTGTGTGTGTGTGTGTTCACATGTGGGTGTGCTTGGATGTGTGTGTACAAAAGCAGAAACTTGGGCAGAGCACTGGGAGCAATTAACTTCAGTCTTTCTCTCTGCGTTGCTACTGATCACATTCATTCAATCTGCTAAAATACGAAAACAAAACAAACTACACACAAACAATAAAATGAAAAAAACTCAGACCACATAGATCTTAATTGCCCACCTAAGTCATTCACTCAGGCAGTTAACTAAACAGGAGAGGGTATCGTTAGGATTCATCATGAAAAATCAAGCAGCAGAATAATGTGAACAGAAGCATGACTGTCACATGATAATGTGTGACAATTTGTTTGTTTGTGAGTAAACAGCGTAGGAGTTACTGACAATCAAGGATGAATGAGTAATGTCATAAGCAATTTGTAAAAAAAAACAAATTAAGAATGACCAGGTTCAAGGGTAAGATGCCTTTAGCAGGTGACACCATAAGTGTCAATATGGTAGACACTAATCTTAAGCGCAGTATATCATCAGACAGTCATAAATGCCATTTAGAAATCTGCAGGGGTATATGTGTGAAGTATTGAGAGCAACAACATTTCCAACAGCCCTGCAACTCTACCTCAGAGGGAGATGAGCTCCATTATTTACAGTTTTCTGTCCCGAATCGTAATCAGAGGCTTGCGCTCCCCAGGCAGCTGACTACTGGGGTGCAATCTCCCCATAAGCATAAACACACCCATAAATTCAAACACTCAGTATTCAGGTATTCAAATTCCCTGAGACATATATTCAAAAAAATATCCTGGCAAACACACCAATATTTGTTCATGTGTGTGCGTCTTTCTACTCTGTGTACATATGTGATGTTTAACACCTGAGCTATCCTGACCAGTGTAAAGACAAAGCAGTAATTAAGACTAAAAAAATAAAAAGCCTGTGCAAAGACTATACAAAACACCAAGAAATAACAGAATAATACTCACATTTAAAATACTCAGTAGTGTTAAATTGATTGGTGAATTTGGCCAAAATAAGCGTGACACAGCACATTCAGAGATATCTGTCCGCACTGCAGAGTGATCCTGATGCCGTATTTAAAAGTTAGCCACATTCCCATAGATGCATTAAAATATATAGATACTTCTTAACTTGGGACTCAGGCTCTCGTAATGTTAGCAAAGATATTACTGCCCTTACACATATTGATTAATGCTCTTGATGCATCCAATCCTCTCCTGAATAATTGACACCACCACTCATACAAGTACAACATCAATCACACCTGTAGATGCACCCAATGACATCTCCAAGCCAAAAGCAATACCATTACTATAGTGTAGGCTATATTTAATGTCCATTATTTAGTTTGAACTCTGCTTAAAACATCGACAGCCTATGGAGTGTCTTCAAATTGACGGAGAACTTTTTGCAGGCAAATAAAAACTAAAGTCATACTGGGCTTTCTCTTGTGTGGGATGACACACAGGAGTAACAGTCACCATAGTGGAATACTGTAATTTGGGAACATAAAAAAAAAGGAATCACCCTTCACTGTGATGTATGATGTACTAATTCTTCAAAGACAGATTAAAAAATACGAGACAATTACTAATAGTAAACGTACTAAAATCCCTATTCAAATCAAAGATTTAAATACTGTCAACACTAGTACAATAAAAACAGGGTAATGATGTCCAAACTGGATTTCAACATCATGGGATCTGCCATTCTCTGAAGTGCAGAGTTACTGATAACTGTTTGAATTTTAGGGTCAGTCATTTGTGTGGCATATTCGGGGTCATTTGTGGAACGCGTGGTAGGGCGGGGGTCATTTGCGTAGGGTGCGGGGAGCTATAGTTTAGTATGCAGGGAGGCAAGGGAGGGAGGGCATGTGACATCCACAGAGAGCCGGGACCCTCACTGACCCCTGTCTATAATTCATCCCCTGGAATATGGGGCACATCAAACCTCAGTTTCTTCCCACCCAAAAGAGGAGTGAGAACCTTTTCACTTTGTTGCACGGCACTCTGACCCCGTATTAAAGCAAGTAGCAAGAGGAACCCTGGAAACCTTTGCCATTAAATTTTCAGGGATGTCCCAGGAGGGAGCTTCCAGCAGGTCCTCCATTCATGGATGGGAGAGCGATAGGAGGAAAGGGCCCCGTGCTGCCAGAAGGACCGAGAAGGAGACGCAGATGGGGAGTCTGTGTCTTCCCCTTCATGCAAACATGTGCAAACAGGTATACGCACAAGCCAAATATTCACAATTACCAGCTCGAATGAGGAAAAACACAGTGGATTACCCGTGTGTGTTTGGGCAGGACTGGGGATAAATGAAATGCTAATATGAAAGCTGGACCAGGCCCTAGGGGAGACGCTATCCTCGCTCTATTTCTGTTTTCTCTGTCTCTCTCTTCCTGCCTGTTAGCTGCAGGTATTCAGCTCCAATTGTGGAGGTTTCATTAAGAATGCAGATATCAAAGTGTGCAAGTGTGTGTGTGTATGTGTGTGTATGTGTGTGTCGAATAGAACTTACCAGATGTTCTAATCTGCCTTTGATGTTCCCGGCGTCCCTGCAACACAACAACACATTTCCCCCCACTGTAAATAAAGTACCGGCAAAAAAAGTCATTTAATAAAAGCTTTTTTTTTTAAGCAGACACACACATTCCACAAATGTGCAACAAACAATATAACACTATCCTAAACTAATTTAACTAACTGAAATCAAACTACCAAATGTTTTAATTATTAATCAATCTCTGCATTCACTTTTCAGTTGATTTATTTGTAGTTAGCATGTTTACAAGTAGCAAAATGATCTAAATGTGTTGCTGTGGTGAGTAAGAGTAGAAAATATACACATTTCCAGGTGAAATAACGATTCTTACCTCTATTACTTGATCAATGGATTACCATATCAATAAATATCTCTAAAATATATCTAGAAACTAATGAACTGAAATAAACTAATTGTTTCAGCTACAAGCATATGATCCACTGTCATAAGCAGCTCTTACAGTATGCAGGTTGATCCAATGATCCAAATAAAACAAAAATGTTTTTGTTAATAATAATAACAAAAAAAAGGAGGAATTATCCTAATTGTTAACCTTTCAAACAGGAATGCTGTGTTCATTGATGTGTTTGCATCTACACTAGGCAGAGGTTAACTAATATTGTCGCCACACTGCTGGCAGTCATAACAACAATTTCCAACTACAAAGACAGAACTGGGAGCTTATTATCTGTGAATTAATAAAAAATGTGTGTATGATTATCAGGGTAGCAACAGCAGAACGGCGAAGCGAGGAAGTGGAGGAGGAGAGGGGGAGCAGTCTGTTTTAAAAAGAGCAAATTGGCAGTAAATAATAGATGCAATTTTGGCACATTTCAAATTTGCAGCAGTGGAAATCAAAAGATCAAGAGAACACAAACAGCCCCCGTCCCCGATCCCGGCTCCCCTCGTCCAACTCTGGCCTCCATTACTGACAACTCCGCCCAGGCAGTGGCGCTTTTTACAGTGTGTATGTGTGTGTGTGTGCATATGTATGTGTATGTGCTGAGAGAGAGAAAAGCTTATCGACAGGGTTCAGTTGCTAATGCAGCCAGCAGCATCACAGTGTAAATCTACACCATCTCTAAAATTACATACTGTCTAATCCACCCCCCTCCCCTCCATTCCTCCATCCATCTATCCATCTATCCATCAGGCCCTGTCCCATACTCAGTATGACCACAGACCCATAAGCCATTCCCACATCGTCAACCTAACCTCGTCTAAATAATGGCATGAGGGAATGACAATGATGACAAACAGACATATTAGCAAAAGTAGAAGAAAATACACAAAGTGATGAAAAAGTCATGAAGAAAGGATGTTTGCTTGTTTATCCTGTGCTGTCAGTGAGCCACATGCAGACAACTCAACCACTTAAGGCAAACTTCATCTAGCTGTAATTACATTACATTCTGACAAACACCCCGCCACATTCATTATACATGACGGGCGCCCGGCAACCAGACAGCAAGACATTTGTTACCGTGGTGACAGTGTGTGTAATCCGCTAATGAAGCGCAATTAGTGAGAAACAATCTAACACAGGGGAGACGCAGTGCCCGATCCCTCCTCCTCCAATCATTTCCATTTTTTCCTCCCCTTATGCTTCTTTTTATAACCACAGTTTTTTTTAACTGTCTTGAATTTTTGTGATTCAACCTTTATTAAGCTATTCACATGCATTTAATCTCCCACTCTTTCATCTGTTGTCCTGACTTCATCAAGGGCAAGCTGTCCAGCGCTGTCCGCACCAGGGCCGAAGGGATCATTCTATCCATTAGGCTTGCACAGCTGACACACACACACACCATTTTACATCCTCATCTCTTTTCAAAACATCATATAATCTGCTGAGGTCTTCAGGGACTGAGCTTTCCTTCTCTCCTTATCTCTCTCTCTCCCCTCTCTCCGTACTCGGTGCCTTCAACACAGAGGCAGCATCGATTCCTGAATTACGCCACAATATTAAATAATTAATATACTTGCCATGATTGATGTTTTGCATTAGGCCAATATTAGGTTATCAATCAAAATCCACTTGGTTTAATGTAATAATATTGAAAATGTGTCAGTGCCTGTTCATCCAATTTGTAGTGGAGGCAGGCCAGATAGTAATGGTGGTGTAGCACAAGGCCTCAGAGACACTATGGCCTGCTTACTACAACCACAGGAGCACATTATAGCCCCGGCACGCAGCCGGAGAGAGGGGGGGGAGCGATGGAAGAGGAGATGAAGTGCAGACATGGAAAGACAAGGATGAGGCAGACAGACAGTGATTTGTGATACTCTGTGACAGGCTTGGTATGGCCTGGCAGTTTACATGGCATATTTGGGTTTGACCTCTATCAAAAGCTGACCTAATAGGATAGTTAAATTGTCCTTAGTGCTACCATTATAATTCATACACCAAGTTATATTTATCCATAAAAACTTAATATGGACGTTTTGAATCATATGAAAAATAAACATGTTCTATTAATGTTAATATTAGTTGCAGTCATCAGCATTACAGGCCAAAAAAGGGGATGCTGCAAACAGTGGACAGAAACTTGCAAAGCTGTGACCTGTGATTGACATATGTATGAACTAGCTGCTTGGCTATAAAGAAAGGTTCTGACTGAATTAATACAAGTAAAGCAGAAACATCTGGCAGCGGCAGAGTCATGTGGCAAAAGGGATTAGATTAAAAAATACTTTGTGGTATATTTTACACACAGAAGCTCATGGTGGTTAAACATGCCTACTCGTCACTTTAACATTTGGCATGCTTAAGACCTTAATGGTGGAATATCTGCATCCAGGATGTACATGCAGGACCAGCTGTTAACATGGAGGATAGGTGATTTTTTTTCAAACTTGATTTATTTTATGAATCTCCTGTTCACTGAGACCAGCTACCCATTAATACAGTAAGTCAATAATACAGAAGTTTTAAAATGTCTGCGCTCTCTGGTGCACCCACTAGTGGAATCCTCCAGTAACAGGCACATTACATCAGCAATGATTTAAACATTTACATTCACAGTGCAGCCAGTTCTCTATGTAAACAGGACTGAGAGCCTGACAGAATGGCAAGTAAGCAAGGGGAGCAGAGAGACTAATGTACTGCTGTTACAGGAAATAGTAATTAGTTATCTGTGGTCAATTAAGTAAAACTGGACAAACAAGTGTGAGTGTTAATTTGAGCCCCAGCAAGGTCAATACTGACCAATTTAACATGGTCGCTGGATCCATCACCCTCTCCTCTACTTTCTTACTCTTGCTCCTGTTCCCTCCCTTGGCGTCTCTCCCCTACATTTTTTCTGCCTCCATCATTCACAGTACATGTTCTGCTTCACTGTGTCCAAACCCTTTTTTTTGTCTTTTTCCAGCAGGCTAACGACCGACTTTAGGCTGTTGCCTCATCTTACCTCATCTCTCTCTCCCCGTGTCTCTCCTCACCTCCTGTCATTTTACCCTATCCCAATCACGCGCCTCTCTCTCTCCCTCTCTGTCTCTGCTCTTTCTCAGCCAACCCCTCACCCCTCCAAAGCCCCTGCACTCCTGCTAGCAGACAATTAATTACAGGGCCAGCGCCAGATGAGTTGTCATTTGTGGTCAAGTTTCTAATAATTGCATTAGGTCTTCAGGTTCTTCTAAGATGCCCTCCCTTTCTTCCTCTCATCCTCTCTCTCTCTTTTTTCTTTCTCTTCCTCACTTTACCTGAACACCCCACCCCACCCCACACTCCTCCTCCCCCTCTACCCCTTGACACAGCGGAGATGAATATCTTTAGTCAGTCAATGGAGGCGACAGAGGGACTTAAAATGCAGAAGCAGTCATTTGACTTCCAGCTAACAGAGCTGCCCATTAGCCCTGCACTCATCAGCCATGCATTACCTCTCAGACCTGCTGTCCTGAGTGTGGAAGGTTTAACCCTTTCACTGTCCACTATTGGCCACATTTACAATGTAATATTGCTATTCAAATGACAGTATTAAAGCCTTTCATCTGTGCCTTCTTTGTGTCAGGGAGCTATATAATAATTTCCACTTGGCATCCACTTGCACTGAGTATTTTAGGATTCATAAAATTGTGAGGTTGCATTGTAGTTGGGACAGACCAAAACTGAAACTCTGTCTACTTGAATTAGGCAATGCCGCTCTTGTTCAATATACTAGCAGCTGTATGAGTATGTTTATGAGTTTGCCTTACAAGTCAACTAAAATGATCTTTTGTTTCTGAATAAGATTAAACACTACACAGATTAACAACACTAAACAATATTATAAATATGTATATAACATCTACAGTCAGTAAGTAGTCACCCTCACTACAGAACCAATGACATACTTTTACACTCACTGAGAAGAAATTGCAAAGAATTAACTAATTTTTGCACCTACACAGGAAATCTAACGTTAATTTTCTTGGCTTAATCAACTATGTGTTGTTCTGTAACAGTGTTAGAAAATAACAATATATGATCAAATGGCTTTATTTTCCTGTGCAATAAAGTCAAAAGATATGAATATCACATCACAGAGGGGAAACAGCATTACACCTGAGCAATAAAAGGAAATTCTTCTTAAATGCTCCTAAATGTCACATTAATGGACTGAGAACCACATTTCATTTTTTATTGGGAAGTACATCTCAGCTTTATTTCTTTTTTTTATTATTATTTATTTACTGTATTTTCACTGCAGAAATAACATATGGCCTTCAGCACCCTCTTAGCCCTCAACCTGATATCAGTCAGAGATAGTGAGGAGGAGAGGAGCAAAAAGAGAAGCAGCAAAGGAAGACAGGACACAAACATTATAAAAGAGACATCACTCACAACACTGAGTGTGTGTGAACCCTATTTGCCACAGTTGCATGCCTTGTCAAGCATGTCATTGAGCATTCATATGTTGTTTGACTGCTGATGGAATGGCAGACATATTTATTAAAGAGTCAATGTGATGGGGACACCAGAGCATGCATACTCACTCACATTCATACGTTCCAATAAACACAACAATGCACTCACACACAGTCCACATCCATGACATCTGCCTGTTTAACTAACAGAGGGCAAAAGCTCAATATTGAGCAGCTGAAAAACTGGGACACACACACTTGTGTGGACCTTTGAAATGTGATCACTCAGCACCATTCTATAAACAGGACCTTAGTAATATGCTAAACGAACGAAATGACATACATCTGTTAGTGACACACTCGCATCTTTCACAACTCTATAGCAAAATTTAAATAATATCTCCACCGCCACAAAACCTTTTACTCAGCCACATGGAGAAAAAAGGTCAGAAGATTGAGCCAAACTTGGTCTCTCATGGACGGTCAAACTTAAAATGCCAAGATACATGCAGAACTGGCTGCTCTGAAAGAGGAGACGGCCAGGAAGGAGTGAAGCTGGGAGCATGAGAGAAGCTGACTGAGTGAGATCCAGCAAACAAGATCTACAACAGCTGAGCTGCAGAGAGCACTCATAGAGCAGAACAATATCACCTGCCAACAATCAAAAAAAATGCAACCACTCCTCCAAGACTTTGAAGACCAGGTGAAGGTCCTCAAACATGAAAACAGTCAGCTTCGCTCAGAAATGTCTGAGCAGAGGAGTCTTAACTTTAAGCTGACTGTTCAAAACAAGGCCCTTAAAGAACAGCTGAGAGAGAGCACAGCCAGGCTCCAAGAGAAAGAGAGCCAGATCGTCCAGAGGAAGGAAGATGGAAAATCACAGTACTCGCACTGGAAAATGACACAAAAATAACAGCCTCAAAACAACTCTGCTGCTCGTTCAGACCATGGACATGCAAGGCAAGGCAAGGCAAGCTTTATTTATATAGCACCATTCATACACAAGGCAATTCAGAGTGCTTTACATAAGATGAAATCACAGAATAAAAACATATTAAAACATTAAATTAAGAAGGAAATTAAAATCATAAAAAAAATAAAATCATAAAATCATAAAAACATCAAATAAAATCAGGATGATTAAATGAGAAGAGTGCAGTCAAGAAATCAGGAGAACGCTGCAGTAAACAAATGAGTTTTCAGGCCTGACTTAAATGAAGTGACTGTCTGAGCAGACCTCAGGTGTTCAGGAAGGCTGTTCCACAGGTGAGGGGCATGGTAAAGAAAGATCAAAGGAGAGAAAAACTAGAACAAAAAGAGCAGAAAGACAAAGAGAAAAGACAACTAATGAAGACACAATAATCACATAATATATATTATTATTTACATATAAATAATAATCACCCAATCACAAACAACAACTACTCACTAAAAATACCCCCCAAAAAGTGTGTGGTGGAGGGGTTTGCATGGCAAAAACCCTGGTAGGGTCTGGCAAACCTTCCTTTGTGACAGTTTAGACTAAGAGCGATTCAACAAGACCCCAAAGCACAAACCAAAACAAGGAACCCAGTTTCTCTAACCCAAGAACTTATACCTTAAAAATCCCTTGTGACTAGGTTAAGTCCAAAATAGTGACATGGTTTTTGCCTTTGTGTGGGCCCACCACCTACAAGAGGGTCCAAAGGGGTTGGGGGAGCCTCAAAGTGGTGGCCAAAGGCAGGGACCCTGGCATTTCAATCCTCGGCTGCTGAAACTGTATCTTGAACAAAAAAATGTCACCTCTCCAGCCAAGAAGGAGCCAGAGTTGGTCATGATGTTGAGAGACACCAGCTAGAGTTGGGGTCACCTGAACCTAGAGTGTGGGCTCTGGAGCCAGCCGTCTCAAGAGGGGCTGGACTCTTGATTTACCTGTCAATCTACATTCTTCCCCTATGGCCACAAGCTGTGGGGAGTGCCCAAAAGAACAAGATCATTGACAAATGTCACAAATAAAAACAAAAACATAATTCCACTGTTTTGGCAATGACTAATTAATGATGGATGTTGGCTGCAGAAGGTGTGGCCATCTGGACATCAGGTTGTCTTCTACTAATTAAGTTAAGAAACAGATATTTCAACCCAAACTGTGCCCAAACCCATCAATCTATTGTTGAACATGTTGAACCCAGTTTGTTCTGTACTACAGTCACAGGGGAGTCACAGGGGAGCTGGAGCCTCTCCCAGCTGTCAATGGGCGAAACCCGGTAAAACCCAGATAAGTCAAGCAGCACTAACAGAGAGACAAATGAGCAGTGTTGCTCACACTCGCCCTTAAGGCTAACTTAGAGTCATATGCATGTCTTTGCTATGCGAGGGAAGCTGGAGTACCTAGAGAAAACACAGGCAAGCACAGGCAGAACATGCAAATTCCACACATAAAGAGGCTAACCACTGGACTACCGTGCCGCCTTGTGACCAAACTCGTGCAGCCAATTTATTTGACTAATGACTTAAGTCAGAACTTCTTGAAACAGAATCTTATGTTACTGTATTTGATGGTTTGTTTTTGTTTCTTTCCTTAGGTCCACATAATCAAGAACTGAGACATGATGGATTTAGACATACAAACTAGCAAAACAACCAGCAACATGGATGCCAGTAGAGCAAACTGCACGCCAGTAGAGCAAACTGCACAAACAGGAGTAAAACTAGTAAACCCTAAAACTTCACAGAAGAAGAAGTGGTCTATGAACACTGATATGTGGCCAGGAAAACCGGTCAAAGATATGCCTTTTCTATTATTAGTGCCTATATAATGATACTCATCGACACCATTTAAATGTATTAGGTACATTATCTTTTAGTAGCTAATGGTCCCTCCCTTTGTAGCGCTCATTATCATGGCTGTTTTCAAATAAATGCTTACAAAAACTAAATGAAAGATATATTATAAAAATATATAAATATTTAATGGACAAGTCATCAATACAGCATTACACTAAACACTTTCCCAAAGTCATGTCAGCAATCTATTTACTTCTTTCTTCAGAGTTTGCAAAACAATATCTTGGAATTCTATTGTGGAATCTATTTGTACAGTCAATCACAAAACAGGTTTTCCCCTAGATTGGATTGACATTTCAAACTGACAACTGACACTCAAGTGTGTATCTACAGTGACGTAACACACATGCTATAATATTAGTTTCAGGACAGAGAGCTGCATGTGTGTGTGCATTAACGATTTGTCTCTTTATCTTTGACACATGCCACTAAGTGTTTAACACACACACACACACACACACACACAATAATACTGGAAGCACAGCCTTCCCTGAGGCCTGATTGCCATCTCCATAGCCCCTTTTTAACAGAGCTGCCAATTGAAATTGAAATTGTATTCTTGTGTGTGCTATCAGAGCTACCTCTCAGGGTTTTATACAGCTAAGAGGTAGGATGAAGACACACACACACACACACACAGGAAGGGATAATGGAGGGGTAAGTCAGAGGCTGTCACTCTTCTACGCAGGACACATAAGAAGGAACAAAACACAGACTTATCGTTCTATGCCTTCTATGTAAGTCAGTGCGTGCACACACACACACACACACTCATACAGGCATACATTTGCAGATACACAAGCCCCCCACCCCAGCCCGACCCTCTTCCCAGAGGAGGGGGTTTTACTTTAGCATAATCCCAAAATGGTTGAGAATGGCAGTCCATTAAAAATGGGGCTAACAAATTCAGCACTTTATGTTTGTCTGAGGGAGGTTTAAGTGCAGTCAATAAAAAAGTCAGAAAAAGAAGAATAAAAAGGGAGAAGCTGAATTATGGCTGGTCTTTTTTTTTACTTCCTGAGATAAACACTCATGCACACACCTGTTCATACAAGACACATATCTGCATATCTGCTACCAGAACACAGGCAACAACCACAAGTGAAACAGACTGATGACAACTTTAATTTAATCAAGTTTCTTTTAGCTTTCTATTGCTTGAAGTAAACAGTGTTTTATAAGTAACTAAAGTAATTAATCACTTAATATCATCATCATTCATGACAACAGGTGCATTGTGGCATTATAAACAGCTGTAAAAGGTTCTCCTGCTATCTGTGTCACAGAGTGACTGGCAGGGGCAGGTGTCTGGTCTTATACTTAATGTCATTATGTAAGTACAACCACTTGTTTGTTCCTTGTTCATCCTATAAAAAGAATTTGACATGATTCCACTGGCAAAAATGTGTTGTCAAAATAAAATAGTCAGACAATGCTGACATGTTTGTACTATATGAAACAGAAATGGGCAAATAAGTTCACAACTAAGCATCAGTATATCATGGCTGGGAAACCAAGTTAAACTAATCTCACTCACTCACACATATTTAAACATATAAAACATCACACAGTGAGCAGGTCTCCCTGTGGGCCGACCAGATCGCCCTCTTCTCGGCTCATACACACCATCTCTGTGCTAAAGGGAACTGAATGCTGGGGCCAAGTTTTCAAGAAAATTGACTTCTTTTTAGTGTGTTACATAGAGGGAGAGCAGGACAAAGACAGAGAGAGAAAAAGCAAAAGGGAGACACGGAGAGCAATCAATTTCCCCGCGGTTCTTCTCAATAGCCGGCGGTCCTTTTCATACCTCCCAATTATAACCTTTCCTAATCAGAGAAATACCTCTCCATTATTGAGGCTGAGACAATGACACTCCCCAACATTTCTGCCTGCTCCAAAACTATGTAGATTGCAGTACTGGTACACAAAGAATAAAGCACTGGGCTATACAGCAAGGGAGGGGGGGGGCGACGCTTGTGTTAAAATCACATGTGGAAATCTTTTGGCTCTCCTCACAGCCCCAGAAAAACTGATGAGGAACAATGGCAGCCCGGCACAGCATCTGTCATGGCACAATATAAAAAGATGATCTTGGCACCGAATGGACAAAAAAAAAAAAGAAAAAGAACGACAGAGAGGGAGGAAGACGGGGGAATGAAGGGGAGGGGAAAGGGAGGGCCGGGCGAGAGGTAATTCATTTGCAAATCAGGCCCTGGTGCTCAGGTCTATTTCAAGCTGCCAGTGGGTGCCAGGAGTTAACAAGGTAATCAGTTTCAATCCTGCCCTTCAATTGTACATCACACCCTCATCCAGAGAATACCCAGGCCTTTCTATAGGGGCAGAGGGGGGAAATAGCAATCTGGCTGCTGGCTGGCTGCACACACAACAAACACACACCTGAAGACAAGTTATTAATAGCCATGTACCCACAACATGTCCTTACAAACAACTGTCCACAGATAAGCAGCACTCAAACAAGAAACTGATTGATGGCTTCACAAAACTCTCTGATAATCTCCGAATTCATAAATTAGTTCAAGTTGTTTTGTTTATATATGTTTTAAGATATTTTACTCCTGTATTGTCAATAGGACAAAATAAATCACTGAATTTAGATAATTTAAGGCTGTTTCATGTGAACCCCATTACATGTAGTGTACATGACTTTTTACCTAAATACTCAAAGTCCAATCCACTTTATCGTATGTGAAAGTAGCAGTGGAGGCTGTGTACTAGAACTAAAAGTGGTACATGTGAAGAAAACAGAGCTAAACCTGTTCTAATCCTTTCTTCCTCTCTCTGTCTCCTCTCTTTGGCCTGTGTCAGCTGTAACCGGCTGGCCCGCGAGGCAGTTAGCCCCCGTTAGTCCCTCATTTGCATAATCAATATGACAACCTTATTTTTCTGATGCAAACAGGATTTTGCTGTTGAGCTGCATTTGTTGAAGTGTGTGTGTGTGTGTGTGTGTGTGAGTGAGTGCCCAGTCTGCTGCTCCTGGCCAGCCTCAGTCATGGCCCTCTTTAGCCTTAATTAGATTAGGTGCGATTATCCCGGCTCTACCTTACAAGTGTACAGGCGGGATAAAGTGGCCACAAAGGCCAGCCTGTCACAGGCACCGGGCTCTGGTCTGCAGGTTATCAGGGTCCAGGGAGACACACCGCATACATTGTTATTCATATCATCTACACACCGTTTTCTGCAGTGCCTTTTTCAGTTCTCTCTGTGCACAGAGTTTCTACGTCTGTGGTGTCAAACAGGCGTAATCACTGGCCAGGGTGAGTCTCTCTCTCTCTCTCTCTCTCTCTCTCTCTTTTTCTTGCTTTCAGACTGCCCGTCAGAAGACAAAACAACATGGCCCCAAGCACTCTGCAGTCTGGCCTACAGGGAGATATGTCAGGAGCATGCATGTGTGTGTATGTGTGTGTGGGTCTGTGGACTTCAAGAAAAAGTGGTACAAAGAAAAGTTAACCCAAGTCTCACACGAATGCAAATAGACGAATAAGCACGGCACAGACTCAAACAAAGATACATGTAGGACAGAGTGGTTAACTAAAGGCTCACAAGCAGATGCCTTGCACACAGAATTCTGCTTGAATCTACTTCATTTAACTCAACACTTAGGCTGGATGTTAAACTGCAACACAACACAACTGATCAGACTGTGTGACCTTTTTTAAGGAAATATTTTTCCACTTTTAGTCAGTTTTATAATTTGCTGTAGATCTTTTGGTGTTTCTCAGAACTACATGCATCAAAAAAAGGATGCCTACCTCTGGTCATTGTATTCATTTATAGTTTATACCTTGGAGACTCCAACATAGCGTCACACATATAAACTAAACTAGACATACCATAATTATGGCCTACTTGCCAAAACGTGCGTGCCATAACACTGCCTCCAACACCATCAATCGCCCTGATTAATACATGTTTGAAAATTTAACAAGATGATTTGCTACTCTGATTTTATTTTCTGAAATACCCCCATTTTGCCTAACAACATTTTCCACATACAGCTCAGCACTGAAAGATTTCAGTTGGTCCGAATCAGTAAGCGTGTGTATGTGGAGAAAAAAAAAAAGAAGTGAATTATTTTACTCCGCTGATTAGACAGCAGTGCCCACGATATTTATACACACTGCCTGTACATACTTTCCGTGGCGTCAGAGCTGGGCAGAGAAAGAGGCAGAAACAGAGAGAACGAGAGAGAGAGAGGCAGACGTGGATTAAGAAGAAAAGGAAATAAAAAGGCTCAATGGCAGCAAAATACTCAAAAAAGAAAGGTTTCTGTTCACTCAGTATCTTACTTAATTCTTTACTGTATATGATACAGACATCATGAATAAATAAAAACAATACTGCAGTTTGCCATATTGTCAATTTTTGGTATTGACTCTTGTTATAACAAGGAGAGTCTTTCAAGAGTGTGAGTGATTTTTACCATACAGCCCAACCTCAATTACAGCTGATATATTATAAATAAATTAAGACCGCAAAGGTGGGTAGCAGGAAGGAATCAGCAGTGTGTGTGTGTGTGTGTGTGTGTGTGTGTGTGACAGGGAGAAAGAGTGAGACACTAGGTAGAATAACTCTATTAGAGAACCACAGGGACTGAGCTGGCGAGAGAGAAAGACAGAGCACATGAGATGAAGGGGAGCAAGAGTGAGCAAGACATTAGTACAAATGAATTAAACATCGGCCAAGAGATCTAAACTTCTACTGAAAAAAGTGGCAGGCTAAATGGTTAGGAGGAGAGAGAGAGATTTCAATGTTCAATATGAGCTGTGTGTGTGAGACTGCTAACTCCATCAGTGACACAAATAAGTACTTCCATCCCTCAGCCATGATAATCAATTGTTCACCCACTTGTGTGACTGGTAACTACACTCATAACTCTTTGTTTCAGCTCATTTCTTTGTAAAGGTCTGTTGCTTTCAAACCTCCGCTGAGAATGATTGTTATATGCTGCTCTCAGGCAATATTTACTTCCACGACTGAGTCATGGTACTTAACTGTATATCTGGAATGCTGTTTACTCAGTCTGAAGGGGCATTCTCATAATGATCAATGCCATTAGGCAAGACCTGCAGAGCCGCGTTTCTGTCTCGGAGCAGCAGAGGTCAAATGGATGAAGAAAGGTACTCTCTCTCACTTGCTTGCTGAAAATTCAGCTCTGCTCTTCTTTCTGTTATTTTTGTCTGCATTCTCCTGTTGAGAATAAGAACATCTCTTTCTATAATGTATTCTCACTCACAGCCTTTCTCATAAAGACTTCAGTCAACACCTTTCCTTGCCCCTGGTGCAGATGAATAAGCACTGGAGTCTGGAGAAAATTAAACATTAACAGTGTGTCTCTTTTACACATCATTCTCCATAACAATCTTCTCTTCTAGCTCTCCTCCCTGCTTTCAACAACGCTCTGCTTCCTCCAAACCAAACTACTCGGCTCTTCCAGAAAGAATGAGAGAGAGAAAGAGAAATACTGAGGGCAGAGAAAACATATTTTGTCGACAAGCACATTTACATAACCCTCCTAAATCGGAGCTGGCCTGTCATGTTTGCTGCTCATAACCTGCTGCTTATAATCCTGCCTGCATCCTCTTCTGATCCATAAAGCAGAGCAGCCAGGCACTTCAACAGCAGCCAGGACTGCCATCACTACTTCCTGCTAAGACATGGCCGTAAAAAGGAGGAGAGGAGAGGTGGATCATGGAGATGGTAGGCGAGGAGAGGTGAAGAGAGAAGAAGAGAGGAAAAAATAAAAGAGAGGAACAGGGTAATTGGATTGGGGGAATCTTCTATTTGGCCGGGTCTGGTCTCTGTCATCACGCTCCAGGCCTGGCTCCTCTCAGTGCCTACAGCAGGTCTCAAACACATCAACACACACACACATACAAACAAATGGACAGTCACACTGATCTAATGTGTGGCAGCACTAAATCGCTACCCAGTTCAGGTGGCCAGTGCACTGCTAAAGCCTGCAGGGTGTGTGTGTGTGTGTGATTTTTAATGTGTGAGTGTTTGCATACTCCCTTAACAACTCACTAAATGGTTAAACAGATTACAGAGCGCAGTAAGTGGATTGTCACAGCTCTCTATCGCTCAGTCAGGGTGTCTCTCCTGTGATTAAAAGTGGCCAGATTTTTCTCTCTCACACACACACTCACAGAACAGAGAGGAACAATTCTCAGTCATTTCTTTATCCCACTTTTACAAAATCTACATTTAGCTCTTTAGAGCTTTATAAACTCTATTAAATATGTTTTAAATAAAGTACTGCACATAAAAAAACTGATCTGTGTCAAACCACACATTTTTGTTTCATTTCCTACTTGGTTATGGATCTCTAAAGATTGTAATAAATAATGAATTTAGGAAGGTAACTACAATTTAACATGTTTACACCCTAGTTACTGTATCCGTTTCTTGCCTGGACAGAGATTCATTATGCAGTGTGTGAGATATGATTACATCATTATGAGTGTAATTAAGATACAGTCAAAATAATGGCTAAAGGTATTTAGTTCAGTTCCTTAAATGGCCACTTGGGGCTACACCCAAACGTAAGTACATCACTATAAACCTTCACGTTAAAAATGTCCATCTCTATAGCCATCCATAATTACGGGGTGCGGCCGTTTTGAAGGACAGGCGGGTGCCATCTCAGATCACTGGCTTGCTGCTCTCCGTCTTGACCATTTTGCCCATATTTAGATTAAGTGGGAATTAGATGGACTTAGGCAATGCCAAGATGGTGTTGGCTGAAGCCACCATACTGAGCCAGTCTTCAGAAAAATTACAGAGGGTTTGTCCATCCATTTTTAGTCTATGGTCTTCTAGCCGAAAGACTGAACCAGAAAGAAATAAATAATCTATCCTTTATGTGTCAGTCCATCAAATCAGCTTCTCCAGGTGAAGCACTAAAAATATACTGTGCATTTCCACAACTGGTGTATGTGACATAAAATTCAGAAACTAAGCACATCGACTGCCAACAATTTTGTTGTGTATGCTCCCTTGACTCATCTATTCTGGAGTATA
The DNA here is from genome assembly GCF_900634625.1 of Parambassis ranga. NCBI lineage: Eukaryota > Metazoa > Chordata > Actinopteri > Ambassidae > Parambassis > Parambassis ranga. The sequence goes on from NC_041033.1 coordinate 13,459,533, forward strand.
TCTGGTGTTTGGGAGCTATTTTGGGTTCCACAAGTTGCTTTTCCATTCAGCAATTCTGTATTTCTTCTGAAACCATATACAGTTCTTACAGCTGTAGCTTACAGCTACAGTAAACATATAGTGCTCACCTCTTCTTGATTTCAGGTGTGGAGTAGATCATATGATACATTCAGATGAAAAGAAGTTTAAGCTTGCATTAAGGTTGGGTTGATTTTGTGTGTGTACATAAATATCCGCTCAGAGACGATTGAGTTTATATGTTTTCTATCCAATCTACGCCCATTATCTGTGTGAAACAGCTAATGATTACACACAGCCATGGGCCAACAACAACTACATCTGCACTGCTCTATGTTAGGTCTTTTGGGACCCAAGTGTGTGTCTGTGTATGTGTGTTGGCCGCTCTTTGCATGCATGTAGGCATCACTCCTATTTCAACCACCCAGCACCTTCCCCACCCAATCTACACACACACACGCAAACCTAACTCTTCTTCGGCTTCAACTGTGTCTCATTTCGCTTCCGGCCACCAGGCTACCCCCCCGATGCACACACAAATAAAACACACACTTACAGCTCATTGATTTAAGTCAATGTGAGTGTATCCTAACCTTCGGAGGACGGTGTTTGAAGTCTCTCTTACCTCCCCAGACCCACTCCCAGAGCCAGACACAGCCTAGAGTCCTGCAAGAGTGCAGACAAACACGCATACAACACAAACGCACAGCAACAGCCAATGGTCCCATCCACACCACCCATACACACATTCCCACTAGGCTGAGAGGATGCCGCAGGCAGGAGCTACACACCCGCAAACACACACACAAATACACTTACTTTCTCTGTGTATTACTAACACTAATGAGCTGATAGATGTTCAACAGAGGCAAAGAAGCAGACAATTATTTCCTCAGAGCGAGGCAAGGCAGGAGAGAAAATCAACAGTAGTAAGTGAAAATGTGTGTGTGCCTGTGTCTGGGGTCTTGTTTTATTTTCTCTCTGCCTCACAGCATCTCGGCTTCCAGAGGTTAAAGCTGAGCGATGGAGCAAAGCTAGCCAAACTGTGGGTCCTGCCGGGACCCCTGTAGTGAGGCTGGATTCTGTTTAGCTTGTCAGGGGGAAAACACAGTAATGAGAGGAATTACTAAACAATCACATTCACAGAAAAACACCCTATCAAAAGAAAAAAAAAAATCAGAAAAACATGCTTTAGATTAAAAACACAATGTCGAGCCTCATAAAACAAGCTTTTTATTTTGTTCATATAATGGATGCTGCACTGCCTCTCTAACTTCCAAATAATTCCTTCATAGATAAGGACATCAAAAAGACTTCAATGGAAGGTAGGCAGTGGTTTTATTCTTTAACCCTAAGCTCATTATAGCAGATCCAGTTTTACATGCATGGGGAAAAGAAGACTCTCTGTTGCCATGAGAGGTCTCAACGCTGATCTCTGTGCCTCTGCTGCCCATTTGTAACTCAAATGACAATAAATTGAGTAAGATGGACCAACGTGTTCCCGTGACCCAGCACAGACAAGGAGTTCAGCCTAATTGGACAGACCTCTCTGATTGAGGATATGAGGTAAGCCCTCATTCTTCAACTACCTAAGTGGTCTGTTACAGAGTGTCAGAGGAAAGGGTGAAGACTTGTCTTTGCCGCAGACAAATGCTTTGACGAAAAAGTTCCTTAGCTAAGAGTTTGAGAAGTGTAACGGCTGTAGAGAGGGAAGGGGAAATGAATGAGAGTATGCACACCTGAACCCAGGAAAGCTAGGCCCTGACTGTTCTCCATCCATAACCTAACTGAATTCCTTCAAGCCCGATCAAAGCCTGAACCACTGCAGCACTAAATGATGCCAAAACCTTTAAAACACTTACTTGTAATTAAAAAAAATCTTTCAAAACCTGTCACTTACTGTGAAGAAACAGCCATCTGTTAATGCAAGACTCTACTTTCCTTCTCATTAATTACTGGTGGGAACTGGGTCAGAACATTAGGTGAAGAATGCTGTTCCATTCAAATTAAAACTTCTGCCTGGGGGCAGATGTGCATTTGTTAACACAACACACTGTTTGTTTTCTCTCGGCTCTGATTTAGGGAAATAAGAAAAAAACACTGACAAATAGCATTAATGAAATTAATGAGGGTAAGTAAATATGAGTGTATATTAAACCCAGATGCAAAAAATGAATTAAAGCTGTTGTGTGTCTGTGGAAAATGGTCAGACACACCAGGGATGTCCAGATGGTCTTCATTTAGAGACATGTGTCATACAAATAGTCTGTGAGTCTGTGATTGTTACTGACATTTTGGTTGGATGCTTTAGCATAGCTTCGTGGTAGATGACAGAGCTCACAATTACACCCACATTTGTTGAACTGAAAAGTTGTGTATGTCTGCTTATTACTGCATTATATTGTATAGGTTATTTGGACAGAATTGTCTTTGTACTTTTCCGGAAGAATAGTTCAAATAATGCTAAAAGAAGTTAAAAATTGATTTAGAAATTTACATTATATTTAAGAGGATAACACATAGCTTGAAGCCTTGCAAGGTGGGTTATTGTATGATCTTATGACCTCCTAAAATCTCTCAATACAAAGATCTGTTCAACATGTTTAAAAAAAAAATTAATTAAATTTAAGGAATTCCATCTATGTATCCCTGAGATATTGAGTCTATGAGAATATGACAAAAACATAAAGCCCCCACCATGATGAGGGCAGTGCAAAGGCATAAAAAGCTTAGAAGCACTGATATATTCAACATGGGTAGGTAGGTACAGCCTGTAGCTTAGAAAATATCAATGAAGTGAAAACTCCAACCATTTCAGCTGTGGTTAAATTGTCAAAGCCTAAGACACACACTTATTCAGAGCAAAGCTGACCTACTGCCCTTGTACACAAGCATAAGTAAACACACAGATGCACACAGAGAGATTGAACCCCACAATCACCCACTTACCCTTTGCCACTGGTGAAAGGCAACAAGATCTCTTAACAACAGCTCGTCTTTTTCAATAAATTTTGCATGAAAACATACCGCTGGAGCACCAAGTTGCCTGCTGTCATACTAGAAGAGTCTTAAATGTTTAATGACAACAACACCAAACACATGTGCGCGCACACAGAGTCAGAGTCAGGGTGCTGCTCTGAGGGGCCCCCCTTTCATCCTGACAGACACCATAAAGCTCCTGAGCCTTCTTCTCCGCCCCGCCCCATCATCAGCATGGCACTGCTGCACTCTTCTCCTATCACCCAGCAAGGAAACATGGATGTAAATGAGGTGTGCATGTTTGTGTGCAAGTGGTGCGGTGCAGCAGCTCACACAGACCCCCCCCCTCAATTAAATGGAGATGAATGGAAAAGAGAGAGGAAAAGGCAGAAGTGTGGCTTGTCACAGACAGGATATACAGTAAAAAAAGAGACTTGTTTTACATATTCCTGAAACATCTCACTGCTTCTATCTTTCTTCTGCTGAAGGAGGACTTGTTACAACTCCTGTGGGAGCATGTGGGGAATAACAAGAACATCCATGTCAACCAGGTTTGGACAGCAATAACATCATATCAAGGTCCACAGACAAAATGACAGCTATAGTAAAAGTAAAAAAAATCTTTTTAGCAAATTTTAGCTCCTTAAAAAAAATAAATAAATACTAAAATCACATTACTCTGAATTAAAACCCCCTTCATTCCCTGTTTTTCCTGTACCTACATAAAAAAATTCTTGAATATAGATAGTCTATTATATGTATCCAAAGTTAACTAATGTCCAAGGATAAAACGGAGGACTTATCTACTGTATAGGCTGTATGCTCAATCATGGGGTAGGCGTGAGTGAACTGCAAAGCTACATCTATTAAAATATATCATTGCTGCCACAGGTGGAAATGCATACACAAACTTACACACACACACAGACAAGCTAAAGTAGGGTCAGAGATTAAGGAAGAGATGCCTATCAATGCCAGAGGATATTGAAGCCTTAATAAGAAAATAGATATAGTCTGCTGGCCTTACATTTCACTGTTAGCTTTATTTGTTTTCCTGATACTGATCTAAGAAAGGTAATATGTAATAGCTGCAAATAAATTGAGCATCTTTCCTTTAAAAGCAAATTTCCATGCTTTCTTCATGCAGAGAAAATAAAAGTCCCGTGGTTTTGACCAACTAAAGCAACACATATTTCATCGCCTCTGCCGATAAGTGGACTATAAAACACTACAAAGTGCATAATTCTGTGCAAGTGCCTAAACCTAATTTCTGAAAATGAATGTTTTTCTCTATCTGTGTAGTAAATAACGTTTAAAACGCATCTGAGACAACATTTTCTCTTTTCTTAGCATTTACTCCACTTAATGAGACACAGCACAATCAGAATTTGCACATTGCAAGTTGTTTAAGTGCTGTGAGAGTTAAATGCAAAAGCAAAGTTTAAAAACATGTTCTTGGATATATAGTGCATTTATTTATGCATTTTGTCTCACAAAGCCATTGCTACAGTGATAACGTTTCATCATCTGACTGCACTGTTGCATCAAGAATACATCATAGGAATGGATCATTTCAGTCAGATCAGTCATAAAATCATAAATTGCTTCTACTGCATGTTTCTGTTAGTAAATCCAAAGGAAAGCCTCAAAACACTGCCTCAAAAATATTTTTCCCTTAGCAGTCAAAGCTTTATTTTAACATCATTTTCATATTTCTTGGCTTACTCAACAGCTCAATTACTGGGAAATATTTTCCTGAGAATTCATAATTATTTTAAATCTAATTGCTGTTTGAATAAGAGATACTGTATTCTTCCAGAAATCAGTAAAGTCCCTGGGGCCCTGGAAGAATTTTAACATAGCAGGTCAGGATTTTGCTCAAAGTCCACCGCACCACACCATGCATGAAAGCACTGTAATATTAGCTGTTAGAGCAGGACAACTGGAAGATTATTTCCAGTTACATCACACAAGGAGGAAATGAGTGCTTCACTTGCCAATACTATTAACACTGCCTGGTCAACAGAACAAATGGGGTCAATTTTCCCTTTCTTTTAGAAGTCTGCTGAACATTCGAATCATCAATTATTTACTCAACTCATGATTTACTCATTTTATCAATAATAGATCAATAAATAAAAATTGGTATGGCATTTTGAAAATCTAAGACTATTTGTGAATCAAGTAATAACTTCAATAATCATTGCTCTTTTGTTGAATAACTCGGGCAAGGACAGCCTCACTCATGCTCACTCAGGGGAGTAAAGTCTCTTAAACAGACGTGCAGCACAACAGCTGCTCTGCGTCACTCTTGGGATCCATAGTCTGATACACACATCTGTGCCATTCAATATGACAGGCAACAACTGGGTAGCACTCATACAACAGTGGCCTCCGATCACATTAGAAAATGCTGCATTGGGGAAGTATTGAGACAGCTATTCTGGTAGAGGCAATAAGAGGCCTCTAAGGTAGTTACTCCTGTAGCGGAGTCTATCACTGTTAAAGTATCCACTGCACTGAACCTGTTTGGAGTCTGCATTACGGCTTTTAAAAGACATAAACTTGCAAGTATAAATGTCCTTTGCTAACTTTTCTCACTTCAATAAGGTGCTTATTGTTTTTTTCCTGGCACAGGTAACACTGAAGCTGAATATGATCTTGTTATATCTCCAGACTTATTGCAGCTGGGTCCAGAGGGTGAAAAGTGCACTTAAAGACATCAGATATCATCTGGCGACCACAACATGCTCTAAAAACTGTACCTGCCCCTCGCTCCTAACTACCATCTATTTTTATATCACCATGACATTCTCTACTACAAAAGGGAGTTGTATCACATTACAAGGCCTGTGTGGTCCAATGGCTGATTGCAAAGGGAGATAGAGGAGGAAAGGCAGTGATGGATTGATGGATGGAAGGATCCAGTGATGGATGGAGGACCTGCGACTAAGCTCTATATTACCGTCTGTATTACTCTAATCTGCCTATTTGGTTCCCCAACAGATTAAACTGAGAATTCTTTGAGTATGCATGCACCCACCTGTACCTTGCAGTTAAAGCATTATTTTCCACTTACCCTTTCTTCTCCTTGTCCTTATTCTTGTCCTTGTCTCTGTCTCTTCCTCTGTCCCTCTCTTTCTCCCTGTCCCTATCACGGTCACGGCCCTTTCGTCGGCTTCGGTCCCGATCTCTGCTGTGGCTCCTTTTGCGGCTGTGGCTACCTCGCCGGCTTCGGCTGCCGCTCCTGCTACGAGATCGCCGGTGGCGAGAATGAGACCTAAGAAGAGATGAAAGGTGACAATAAAGGTGAAGATAAATAGGAATATAGTTAATAAACCACTGATGACACATTTATTCTGCTCAGTGTCTGCCTTGTGTTCTTTTACTTTTGTTCATTATTGTCTGCACGTCTCTGTACCACTTCCAGGGATTGTTTCTCCCTGCTGTCAGCACCACACGTGTGGCTGCAGTGATAGAGAACAGAAACGGGAACATTTCTTGTGGATTCATCGCAATACAGGTGATTCATTGCTCGTTGAGAAAATCTATAGCCCTCAATGACAGATTTCTTCTTCCAAGGTGTTCAAGACTGAACAGCAAAATAGTTATAAATGACATAAAGACATCAACAAAACCAAACTGATTCAATCAACTTAAAATGACACAATGCAAGCACAACTTAGTGGTCAGACAGCAACACTGTTTGCATCTGTTGAAAACGCAAAATGAAACAAGAAACAAATTTCCCCCGAGTAGATGGATCCATTCGTCACTGGACGACCGTAATAATAGTTATATACAACCCCATATACTGACACTCAAGCAATTGAGCCAATTAGAAACTGGCTCAGAGGAAGACCTATCCTTAGTATTGATCCTGACACTGGTCCTCTGGTCTCAAAAAGATTTACAGTAGAAGAATTTGTTGGCAATGACACACATGCACACTCATTAAAAAACATAAAGCAGATCCAAAATACAGCCTTCTAAACCTATTTGTCACTGCAGATACCTCCAATAATGTAGATGTGTTCTGCAAGTGTGTGTCTGTGTGTGAGACTACACACAGCCATCAGTGTGTATGTAAGTACGTACGTGTGTGTGTGTGTGAGTGTGTGTGTGTGGAGGAAAGATCATGATTTGAAACCCCAGTGGAAATCGGCAGCTGAGATGCCGTTATTTTCCATCATCTATCATTTTATTGATTTGTCTATAAAAACAGTCAAACCTGCTGTCCACGAGCTTTATTGCTTTCCCCCCTTTATTAGTTTGCAGTTTGGGACATCCAGAGCTGTCTCTCTCCCGACAGAAAACTAATCATTTTCTTCAGACGCCTGTCACCATCTTAACAGACAACACTCTGACAACTGTTGCAATCAATTAGGCTGGGGCGATCCTGATCACTGGAGATTTGCTGCACTATTTTCATGTCTGTCCAAAAGAGAATCTCACTGAAAAAAAAACTATATTTGAAGTGTATTAAGAGTCACTGAAGAGCAATCTAAAGTGAAAGTAAATACATTTGATAAGTAGAGGTCAGACAATGAACAATATCTGACAGATTGAGTGCGGCGATTACTCTCTGTGGTAGCTAACATATGACCTACGCCCCGTCAAACATGGACTGCCAAGGTGGAACCATTCTGACAAAAAGGTGGATGACACAGTTTTACCACCCAAATTTCCCTGAGGGACCTTCCCAAAGGGATTAATACAATATATTCTATTCTATTCTTAGGTTGATTAGCTAAAGACCTCGGAGCCAGTAAACACAAAGGAAGAGGATGGTCTGAGAAAAATCACAATGGAGGGTACAGAGGACGAGCATGCTCAAGAGAGCAAAGGATGCTGCACTGTAAAATCTAAGGAATTTCAAGTTGTATTTGAATTTATTTGTGTTGATGATTCTACATCACAATTATATTTATTCAGTCAATTTCAACACATATTCAGACCCCGATTGACTTCTTCAAATGTCTTGATTTGTTTAAACAGTCCTAAACTCAGCAGACCTATAAATCCATAATGAAGACAGGAATAACCAGTAATCAAGTGATCAACACTCAAGTACATCCACTCTCTGCTGTGGCCGCTTTGTTTTATCTTTTTCCTAGGCCATGTCAGTCTCATTACATTCTGCAGCCACCTGGAGTGATTATCAAAAACAATCATCACTAAACATCTGATTCAGAGGTAAAGGTCTAAGTAGTCATCAGTCACAGAACATTTGATTTAGCATGTTTAATTCTGTGTTTACTGGAACTACGATTAGGCAAGTCAGACTGGCAATCACTTCTATTGAGAAAAAAAAAGGAAAAACATTGGCATTTTTGGGGTATGGAGTCTCCAAGCGAGATAATCCATCAATGGCCTAAACAGACCTTGGAATGGGTGAATCTATGTGTCGACAATGCCTGCGTATGTTTGTAATCAGCAGTACATAAGGGGAAATACAACAGAGCTGCACTGTTCCAAGCCTAAGTCCTATATTTACAGCCAAGCAAATTGTGGCCAGAAGCAGCAGATGCAATAAACACAGCTTTTCTCTCCCTCTCCCTCTATCACTCCATTCTGTGTCTCTGTCTCCGTTTCCCTTTCTCCCTCTGATGGCAAAGAAAACAGCCCACTTCTGGGGTGTGCAGCAAATTAAATTTACTGTAGTTAATAGAGTAAGCCTATGCTGCTAAATGTCAATTTCCTGACCAAGTCCTTCCCCTTGGAGAATGATTAGCTAATTTAAGGCTGGGGATAAATGGGCTAATGCAGGACACACACAGATAAACAGCCACAGTTGGACCCCATTCCAAGTCCTTCCACTGCTTTACATTTTATTGGCCTTATTATCTCCAGGGAAAATAGGTCCCCCTATGACCTAAACATATTTTCATTTCTAATAAAAGGCCCTTGCCGGTTGCCCCCACGTGCAACCTCCCCCCGACACACACATACACACTGCATGCTGCCTCCTTGCTGCCTCCTTCCTCCATTCCTTCCTCGTTTCATCGTCCAATCCATTAAATCGGAGCTCTGCAATTGGCTGGGACCATTTTCCTGGTGAATTATCAATAGAGTAATTATGCTCCATGTTGGGAGCTAGGCTGAAGCTTATCGCCGCTGACCCCCCGGTGCGCACCAGGATATGATCCCTCACCACAGCCCATTGGGGTAATTATGTGGTCGGGTGTGAAGCTGGATGGTGTGTTACCTTTATCTGTATTCTATTTCTGTTTTCACTGAAAATTGGACATTAATGGCAGCTACGCGATACCACTAGTGTCAGATACAGGTGAACGTCTCCAATGAAATCTGACCCCAGTCAAATCATTATTCACAGTACACAGTGTAGGGACGGGTAGCTCATGAACACACACACAAAAAGACCAATCATCCTCACTGTTCCTTTAACCTTATCTTGCCCCTATTTGAGCAGCAGCGACGGACATTCATACCGCTTCTTGGTTTTATCAACCAGCATTCTCGCTTGGGAAGACAGAACAAAGTTTTGAGTCCAGACGGCATTTGTCCCGCAGTAAAAAAAAAAAAAAAAAACACACACACACACACACACACACCAGCAGGACTACTGGGAACAGCAGCTCATCTCCTCAGTGATGCCCCAAGCAGCGTGTCTGTCCATTAGGCCAGTGTTAGCACAGCAGTGATTAATGGCTATGTAACTTTTACCCTATCGAGTTTCAATAGACGCTGGCGACAGTGACCCCTGTCTGACCAATAACCCAGCAAAGGCCATGCAGTAGGTAAAAAATGACCATCTTCATTCCCTGGCAAGAAATGCATTTATGTAGTTTTCACTTTTGCATTTGACCATATCTTATATAATGATGATTCAAAGAGGCCACAGTAATTGTATCATTGTGAAAAATAAATATGTTTGCATATTGTATTTTAAACTTATAACTTCTAAGCTCTATAGTTTACTGAGTCAGATTTTTTTAATCCTCTATGCAAAAATAAACAAAAACCCAATGGGAAGACTAACTCAGCAGCAACAACTCTTAACTGTAACCAAAAAAAAAGCTTTTCCTAATTCTGTAAGCCTGCCAATAATATTATTTATGGCATGTTGGATAGACTGCAAAATTTCGAGACAGTTTCTGCACACAGCTCTGCATTTTTAAAAACTGACTTATGTTGCTGCAACGTTTTTAAAGACTAATTAAGCATAAAATAACAAAGCCCTCAATGTGTTGATGAAGATTCTCAGTCCAGGTCTCTCAATATAAGCCCTTAATATTAACCACAAATGCTCTGCTGGATAGGATGACTAGTCACAGTGGTAAAAAGACAGCACAACCAAACTTTTTCACTAAAAAGCAGAAACTGAAACTGTGTCCAAGTGATTCTGGATCAAACTGACGTACGTAAAAGAGACTATTTTCTTTTTTTCCCCAACACAAGTAAAATTTTGAAAGCCAAAAATTTCCAATGAATATACAGTACAACAGCTTATTCTCTTTTTACTATATCACATAAGACATGTCAAACCTACTAAGTAAAGGTAAAGCCTCAGTTTTGTGCACTGTCCACTCTCACACACAAACTACAAAAAAAGCTTTCCAGTTGACTTTTCCAAGCAATAGACAGATTGAAAAAGAAACAGGCCTATTGAAAGCGGGGCGATCCATATTTGAAGAGCTTCATTAATGCACTGTTCCCTGCCGAGTTATTTCCAGTGACAGAGCACACAGCAGCAGCTTCATGTTCGAGTTGAAAGTCACTTTTCCTTTTTTCTGCCATTTCAATGTGTCTAAAAGCACCTTGAGTGAGCAATGTGCATTTCCTGCTGCCAAAAGACGTGGAAAACAGCTGTTCCTGCCCGACGCTGCCTGCTGAATGGAATGCAAATATGTTAACCATCCAGAATTTATTACTTTTGAGTGCTCTTCAAACGCAACGGCAGACACAAGTTTAATTTATGATATTCCTCTAATTATGAGAGCTGTTGAAATCATTTCCCAAGCTGCTTCCTCCTTCCAAGCAGCCACATTATCTGTTCTCTCGGTTCACAGTACATACACACACACGTGAAAACACACACACACTCCACCGTGCACACCCACACAGAAACATAAATATACATGCACACACTAAATAACACACAGGGAATCACTGCAAAGTAGATGATTGTGAGCACAATTAACACAGCAAAGACTGAGCATGAAAGATTCACAGAAATGTTTTTTCTTCGTTCCCCTCTGCTTCATAAAAGCAATGTTTAGATTTGTCATAATCTTCAGTTTGCTTTTAATTTAGCAGTCGTCAACACAAACGTCTGCAATACCCTGCTATGTTGTGAAGCAGAAATGAGACCCCATGGAGGCCACCCACTCACTACCTCCCACACCCACCCAAACACACACAGATACAGCCACAAGCCACAAGGTCAAGTCATTTAGCAGAGTTCAAAGGCCTTCAAAGACCCCTCAGATCTATATGAACCTACAACGGCCAGCCAATGATGAGGGAAAAGATGACTTTCTGCAGCAAGATATGTTTTCCATGTGCCGCTGGAGGCATATGTGTTGATTACCCGCCGTCTTCATTGGCACATATGCCCAGTGTCATTCAGCCGCCTCATCGCAATCCTAAACTTGGCCGTCTGGTGTGCACCCACAACCTTTGACCCTTGTGCAGCCGCAGCTCGACATGACACCCATTAGCAGCTGGAGTCGGAGGGGGGGCCTGGCTCAGCCGCTCAGTCCAGACACAAGGTCAAGTGGAGGTCACATTGAGACTAGGTGCTAACTTGCCAACTCGCTCACAGCCACTCACGCAACCGAAACCCACTTTTTCCCTCCTTCCATCCATCACGGCTCGGAACAATTAGTTACACTGAGTTAGGAGAGAGTTGTTTTGGTTGTCATTGCCTCCATCTGTAAGAGGGTGGAAAGCGGGGAGGGAGAAAAGGTTGAAGTACAGTAGAGGAGGAGGAGAAGGACAGGGAGAACAAACTAGATGAGTGGTCCATAAGTGAAGGATAGCAGGGGACGATGAAGGGAGAAGACAGAATAAGATGAAGGGGAAAACCAAGTTATAAAATTTAGGGAGTCAAGAACAAGCAGGGCAACAAAAATAGGGAAAGAATGAAAAAGAAATTGATACTTATGGAGAAGACAGAGCAGACAGCCATGCTTCACATCAAGCTGGCTCCAATTAGCAGGTGTGCTCTCAGACGCTCGCTCTCCCTCTCTCTCTCTCTGGTCGGCGGAAGATGTATTTTTCTGCCTTTTATACACATGTATTTATGAAGTGGTAGGAGATCTGAGAGCCCTAAGCATAACAGCCTTTTATTGTTTAAATGTGGACCGCTCGGCCCTGTGTGCTTAAGTGATTTAGGAACCTCACAACTCCGGTATAAGAAAAATCATAAACGCTGAGACAAACCATGTGGGTGGACTGTAAAAGGCACAGAGGAATGGGCCGACAAAAAGCAGACACACATTCCACTACTAAAGGGAAACTACACTTAATTAAACACCCAAGACACAACTGGAATAGTGCCCTGTAAAAAACATAGTGGTATTAGTTTTGCTTCTTCGGCAGAATAACATAAAGTTGTCTTCTGACAGAACAAAGAGGTTTCTAAAAATCATTTTTTTTATGAACCACTGTCAAGATTGAAAGAAGAGAGATAGGAGGAGAGAGAAATGAACAGAGAGGGAGAGATCAAGTCTTGAATAGAAAGAGAAAAGACTCCACAATACATCTGTCACTTCACATAGTCTACATGTCCTGTGCACAGAACTAGAAGTAGCCAGCACACTTTACCTTCTTTTACCATTCATATCTGGTGGACAGAGTGATTTCTGTACAGACAATTGAAACAATGAGCAGAGAATTACAGTATACAGCACACTTCTCAGTTATTTCAATTTTAATCTCTGTAAGAAGTTTACTGCTGATACATCCAAGGTCAATATATGTTAAGGCTGATTCAAATCAATATTATTATCAATGTCAGGACTTAGGCAAACAATGCCACATGTTATAAGTACATTTACAGTAGCACATGGGCTCACACTCTGTTTTCCCACTTTCACACAACGAGTGTTAATATCCTACCGAGCATATAGAGAAATCTGGCAACATTTCCATTTCCAACAAAACTGTTGACTGCATTTAAAATAATTATGTTTCTCAGCTTTGATTTGAAGCCAAAATCGCAACATCCAGCTCTCTGTTCAGCCAGTCACAGAAGCGTTCCTGCTCTTTGTTCAACCAATCATACGACAGTTGGCCACGTTATTCTTTGGCCGATCCATCCATCTCAACTTCCTCCTCATGTCCTCGGCTCTGCCAAAAACTCAGAATGGATAACGCAAAAAGGAAGACAAATTTCAAATAGAAAACCTCATGCGAATGCTGAGAAAGTGTTTCATTACTTTCAAAAAGATTGTCAAGGTTTCAGTCAAGGCGCACATGATCCTTGTTTCATTTCTCTGCCGTTCTCTCTCATTTTTTTCCACAAATAAATTACTAAAAGTGTGAGTGAAACCACATGCGTGTGTGTGTGTGTTTGTGTGGTTGCTTTGCTTGTCCAAACTGAACTGACAAGTGCAGGCAGTGGTTCCATTAGCTGGCAATTTGCTCTCAAGTTGTCCGGGTGGGAGTGGAGGAATGACAAAGGGTTTTTTTTGGCAGGGCGACCCACATGGCTCTACTTAGGATGAGTTAAGTGAGGTATTCACACACGTAATCCTCACTCATTATTCACATGCTCCTGAAACACATGCAAGGTCTTACAGGTGAATGTGACACAGAGATCAATGAAGATCAGTGCCTCAATTAACAAAAACAACTTTCTATTGTAAACATATGCTTAAAAATACACTGAAAACCTTACTAGAAAGTCGACACTTTTATGTGCCAAGACATTGTATGTCTACACATGCATCCTGTGAGTTCCACTGTCCATATGGTTTAGACCACAGCATAACTTGAGAACAAGGTAAACATGGCTGACTGAGGTTTGTCCATGCATGCTCTCTTAGCTCGGGTCTCTGTAGACTGGCTCAAAACCTGGCTACAGAATCACACGCAGCACATAAACATATTTCTGTGTGTGTGTAGTATGTTTAAGAGTGAAAAGAAAAAGTGTGGACAGACGGTGGTGTTTATCCGTGCATAAATTAAAAGCAGAGAGCTGTTAATTAAAAGGGGGAAAATAAGCACAGATAAAATAAAACTTTCCTAATCGAGTACTTGGCAAGGTGACCTCTGAGTGCACCGGCCCGTTATTCTAGGACCTGCTGTCCTGCTGGGAGAATGACATGGGGGGGGCAATGTGTACGTCCAGCACTGAGCAGCAGGCAACTGGTAGAGCCCCCTCCTTTTTACTGTCTCTCTCTCCATGTATCTCTGTCTCTCTAGCTCTCTCTCCCCTCCTTCTCCGCCCTGAGCGTTATTAGACCCAGGGCTTCGCTGCGGCTCCAAACAGCTCAATGACAACACACAGGGCCTGCCAATTAGAAATAATTAGACAGTCATTGCAGTGGCAAGTCTTTTTAAGTGCATATATAACGATGCAATGATGCTTATTAGCCGGCCTGAGCCGGCGAGGACCAGGGCCTCAAACGCTTTGGTGCTGGAGAAAATAATTATGCCAGTGATCACAAAGCGAGCTGCACATCTCTGTACTTCACCTCCACGCGTTTCAAAAATCCACTTCATTAGCTCCCGTAATTAATCCTCCATTAATTGCAGGAAAAGCCCAGTTTACCTCCCTTCGTTTCTAATTATCATCTTATAAATAGTTATGGTTCTAATTAATGTGTTCATTAGGCAGGATATTTCTCTCAAAGCCTCGCTGGGAGCCAAAGGTCCAGCTCGGCTCTCTCTGAAGCCTAACCAGCCAGAAGGTGAGGCCATCCTGCCTGCATTTGCTTTTATTTTACTACATTCAACCTCCTAATTGGCATTTAAAACCCAATTTGGAAGAACTTCAAGAAGCTTAAATAGGAAAGAGAGACAGAGAGCGAAGGCAGGAAGGAGAGAGGGAGTGAGAGAGAGAGAGATACATTTGGTGTTCATTTTCCTATGCCAGAACTAAAAGCATTTCTGCCTCCATCTTTCTCTGGGTCTGGCCAGACGGATGAGGCTTTTCACTGACATAAAGTGAACACAATGAGCGCTGAATGCATGTTATCAGTCTTTGGTATTATAGCTAAAGGCTTTATTTATAAAACTGCACATCTGTGTCTCCAAAAAGAAATAAAGAGTAAGGATGACACATTTACTAGGTTTCAGTCAACAAACAGCCAAACTGTCTCTTTTGGTACACAAATATAAAGTTACTGGTCATGCCATGGTGTCTATGGTACTTAAATTAATCCAAAGTCTTGCCATGATTCACAACTACTTAATCCTCTCAAATATCACAGATGTGATCTCAGAAAAGATCATCATATATTAAATCAACTTTTATTACTCCAGAACATATCATATAAAGTTTGAACTATGGTAAGAATTTATAATATTCCATTTTTGCAACATTAATTAAACTAATGTTTGAGTTCTGCACAAGAATCAGGTTAATTGCAACATAAGAATAGATATAATTATATTGGGTGGCAGTTTAACATTAAATGCCAAAGGTGTCACAGTTTAAGGATCTTTTTACCTTAAAAAAGATTTATAAACAATGACAGAAACTGTTACTAGCTATTAAACACATTTCTAATTCTCCGCATCCTCACAGAGGTGAGGGCTTATTAATTTAATTAAAACAGGAAAAGCCTAAACTGATGAAAAATGTGTACAGAGGATTGACTGCACATGTTGTTTGCACATGGTGTCTTCAGCTAAAAAAGCCCATTGAAGATTAATGTGTTCCCTTATATTTCCATATTTTGCTGAAATAAAACAGACGAAATACTCACTTATAAAATGTTCTGACAAATTCATTTAAATAGAAATTAGTGTACTAATATAATTTCTGACGTGCTCATCAGGCATCTGATACCCAAGAGATTTCTCTTTTACCCTCCCTCACACAACAATCAGGGCTATAGCATGAGCAGTTACTCCTGATTTGTTAAACAGATGGATAAAGTGAGAAAACTTTGATGTTAAACTAGTCTTTGTTTGGGACCTTCTAACTAACTCCTTTAGTTGATTGTCTATTTGAACAATTGGTGTGATGCCTTTTGTGAGGTGAATTTCGAGCGTGCATGCTCGTGAGTCCAGACTCTATAGCTAGGTTGCTACCCAGGGGAGAGGGCTAGTGTGTTGTGAGCCTGCAGGATGGAGGGGTGAGATAGAATGTGGTGGTGAGGGGGGAGTGTGGGGGGCTTGGCAGAAGTGAGGGGAGTTAGGGGGGGTTATCCTCTGGCGGTAGAGGGGAACACTGCTTGCGGCAAGGCGGGGATGAAAGAGGCTGTCTGTGTCAGTCACTTATTCCTCCCTTTGGTAAATAAAGGTTTCTGACAACAAAGCCGAGCAGTGCTTGACTGGCCTTTACAGCAGATAAATAAAAAAGACAACACAGAAAGAGAGCAAGACAGAGAGAGAGGGGAAAAGAGAGAAACACAACAACAAACACGTTCAGATCTCACGACTGGAAGCATGTTGATTTTTATGGAGTAGAGAAGACGAAGCTGAACTAAACCAGGTCATCTTTCAGTTTAAATCAACACTTTGCAAGTCCGGTAATAGGGGAAGAAGGAAGAAAGGGCTAAATGTCATACTGTGGAATGGGGAGAAGAAAAGATGCTGAGAGTCAACGGGATAACAGACGGATGGATGAAAACAGCCAGGAGCCTGCACTTAAATTCCAGTAGAGTACACTCCAGACTCACCACAGACCACTGCAAAACTCTGAGAACACAAACTGAGATGCTGCAGCTCAAAGAAGAAAAAACGATTTAGGGGTTGTTAGCATTTGTCCACATTGTATTATATCCATCAGCACCACTGTTCACTCCTTTTGAGGAAATCAGTTTTAACTTGTCATGTCCTCAAACACTCAGGGCCATTTCCCTTATAAAGCCAGCGACACCCAAAACCACCTGCTACATCACGCACACACACACTCTAAACTGTGTAATTAAATGTATGTTACACACAAACTCACAGAAAAATTCCCACTCTACCACCTGACAGGGGAATTGCTGATCCAGGTGCAATGAAAGCTTGGAGGCCCCACAGCTCACCCACAATAAAGTCGCTGATTTTCCCTCACCCCACCTCTGTCTTCTTGCACTCCACAGCCCAATCGTCCTCTCCTCTCCGTCTGAGACCTTTTCACTCCTCCCTTCCGCTCCTCACCTCTACCCCTCCCCTGTTCCCAAGCCTGCCTAGATGACCTTGCGCACTCTCCATGTCAGTGCAAGGCAAGAAAAAGCTATCTAGCAGATGTACGACACCTCATCTCATACAGGGGAAAATTGCTGTGTGAAATAAATACCAGGCCATCGCTCAAACCCTGCACGAACACATGCATGCACATACACACATGCACGCCTAGAGTCCCTGTGTGATCTCCTGCACAGAAAGCAGAGCTCATGTTATAGAGCTATAACATCCAGATTACCTAGTTCTAGCAGCATGCAGGGCATGTTGGGGGGCTGATTGGCTAGAGGGAAGACCACCACAGTGCAAGACACCTGTTTAAATATCCCTAGATGTTCTGGGTACTGATATCTAATCAACCCAGACCTCTGACCTTTTTAGAGCCAGGCAGGAGGATGTCACTGAAGTGTCTTCCCTTATATCCCCTCACATCTGCTTACAAGTGCATATCCCTGTTACTGAGGCCTAATACAAACCAGCACCCTGACATTTCTGTTACCTTAAATTAATTTGATCATAGCTATTGACCTGACCTATTCCTGCATCCTGTAACTTGTCTTCCTCAGACATGAAAAAGTCAGCAGTCGATTCCCAGTCTTAATTTCTCAAAGTCACTTGCCTGAAGCCCTCCCTCTGTAAATATTCATCAGAAGCCTGGATCTGCTCTAAATATCCCTTTTCTTCACATCTTTAATGTTAATTAACACATTACAGCCTATCTGACTTATCAAATGTTCCTTTTTGGGTAAATGTTTTCATAAGAAGTCAAAAACTGATTTTACACAACAAAGACTTTTAAAAATGTTAGAATTTCTACTTGGACACTTACTATCCCCAGGTTTGACTCAGAGGTGTGTGAAAAAACTCTGGTCCGCAAACCTAGCATATTGGGTGGTGTGTTGCTGTCTGCTCTAGGGGAAACACAAATATAATTAGAGGTCTCACTAGCAGTCTGGTGATGAAACCCCTCCACTGTGAGCGAGGCTAAACCCTGACGCTAGCACTCTGGCCTGCTAACTCAACACACCCCTGAAATATTAATGAGTAAATTGTAAGTGTTTGTGTGTGTGCCCTGCAGAACATGCTCACCTATGTACGTAAGTGAAATGTGAAAACCTAAGAATAAATGAAATGCCAGTGTTCTCTTTGATTGGATCAAGTGGTGCATTTTGTGGCACAAGTCATTTTTCCTTGTCTTCCAACAGTGCTCTGACACTAACAGCGATGACAGAAATGACTGACTGAGCCACACACATTAACCCCTGCTGTGGGACGCCCATAAAAGCCGAGCACTACAACGAAGCACTGAGCTCACCTAAAGACGTGCCTGTGATCCGACTGTGATGAGAGGCCGTGTCGTCTTTGTTGGACTGGTTACACATCAGACCGCTGTACACTGCTGCTGCCATGCTCAGCTCTGCTCTCCCCCAGTGGAGTAGGCCATGACACCCCCCACATGCACACGCAAATCTGCGCACACACGTTCAGTCAGTCTCACACAAGCTTGCAAGCACGACACACACACACATACACCCTGCCTGATATGCCTGCTCACATCAAAGAGAATAAACATTAATGGCAAATAGGTAATCTGCTCCTCTTGTCTGTTTTACATTTCAGGGCAAGATTGACTGCCTCTGGGGGACCTGGCCCTTCTCTGATTGAGGGCAGGAAAAAAAGGAGAAAGAGAAGAGAGGAGGAAGCAACGATAGATGGTAAACACATGATAGAGCATTATTCTTATTTCATGTATCTCTTTATTTTTTATTTATACATGGGAGATTGAAAAGAAGGTAATAATATTCCCTCACTTCAACACACAACGGCCCACTATGGTCCTAATCTTCTCCCCTGCAATATTCTCATGCAGACGTTATTATTCTCATTTCTTCTGAATAATATCCCTCTCAAGTCTATCGTTCTCTCGACTGGTCCCCGCTTTTGTCTTTCCTCTTCATTTCCCCCCCTTTAGGATCTTCTCTACTCTCTCCCTCACCTGCATTAGCTCAACCTATTCTCCCTACACTTTTCCATTCCCTTCTAACTTCTCGTCCCCTCTCTCATCCTCCTCTTCAGTCGGTGCACTCGCTATCTTTCTGCTGTTCTTTTTCACATTCAGAAGGTGGTTGGTGCGGCCCGGGGTGGGGGTGGCAGGCAGCACCTCATATCCTATCTGCGTATCAATCATGAGGTCCTGTCCACTCAATCCTCCTCTGATCCATCAGCCAGCCTCTCAGCCAGCTCGGGCAGCCTCATCCACACACACACAACACTGACTAATGGCAGTCAAGGCACCTGTGCACAGAACACACCAACCTGCTTTCATTTCACAAACCCAGCAGGTACAGAATATGTAGTATCCCACCAAAGAGATGCATAGCACATGCTTACATCCCAACAATTCTCTCTAATGAAATTAATAATCACAAAATTTTAGAAAATTTTGAGTAATTTTTTAAAACCGATCACATGCCATGCTGGCATCTTCAACTTTCTTGTTTTTTTTGCTGAACAAATCACAAAGGATTCACGGAAAAGAGACAAATCCTAACATTTAAGAAGCTAACACATTTCTGCAGACACAAATTGTAACTGCCATCACTTAGCTGCATAAATTTATCATCAATGCCTTCATTTTGCACATCCCCACCTCCAACACTGCCTCCACGTCGTAACACCCCACCATCGCCAGCCCCAACCCACCTGCTCCTCGCTTACCCGCTAAGCCGATTACACAACGCAACCCTCCTAATCACAGTGCAGCATTTGTAAACACCAATGTCATCAACTGTAGTTCTAAATCTCCTAAATCCCCTCCACCTTTCATCTCACACCACACCAGCAATGCCATTTACTGATGTTTTAATCAACAGTGGTTCTGTCACTGACTGCAACTGTACCGCAGAGAGTATGGGAAAGATGTGTGAAAACCATTTGGAGGAATTCTCTGAATAAATGGTTTCAGAGTTGCTTGTTCCGAAGCCAGAGAGCAGGTTGGAGGGCACAAGTGTGGTGTCTTTTCATGGCACCATAAACCACATGTGTCAAAACATCCCTGTTGCATCATCCCTTCATCCTGACACTTCTGTAATGAAGATATTAAAACACTTTTTTCCTTTGTGATTAAAATGATCGCTGCTCTCCCCCGCAGCCATACACAAGTAAACAAAGGGCCTGTTCGTGCATATATTATGACAACCTTTTCTTCAATTGTGCGTCTGTGCATGTTTTTATGTTTGTGACTGTGTGTGTGTGTGTGTGCATGCAAGGGATTTAAAAACACCAGTTTACTGCTTCATTAGCACCAGATTAGCTATGCTAATGACATGGACCACCACACACAGAGACGTTCTCTTTATGTTCTGAAAGGGATACAGGACTGGCTATGGCTGTGTGTGCGTGTGTGTGTGTGTTGTAGTGCAGGTGTGTACACATTAGTCCTGCATGAATAACTTTGTCCTTTGCAAAAAAAAAGTCAGATAGGCCAATAATAATCATAATTCAACAAAGTATATATGGGTAACAATGTTTTAATTGCATTAATGAGTGAAATGAGAACAGCTTCCAGAAGAGATTAGGGCAGATGGATCAACTGGTGTTGAATATGACCTGCTGTCTATGCGTGTCTGTTTTACTCCCAGAGTAAGATTGATAGTTAGGACACACTAAGATACAACTACATGCTCACGCAACATGGTAATCCAGACCTAAGAAGAAAGCTTCCATGTGCTTCTAACTGATGACACACAACATAAATATAAAATGATTTGTTATTTACCCTATAATAAACTTCCAAAAAATGGTTGTCCTTTAATAATCTGCAACAGAGTTCCACACAGTGATTTGTAATACAAACACCCAAAACTATTCCAAGTGAATTTTATACCACTCCAAAACACTATAAGCACCGATCATCAATCATGTTCTCTGTGTGCGGCAACGACTCAGAAAATTTGTACTGTAACCAAGGTAATAAGCTTCCAAGTGTCTGAAAATATTGAGACAATTTGTGCAGAATGAGTAAGAATAAATATGTGATGGTGGCACTACCTTCTGTCACGGCTCCGGGACCTGTGTGAATGGCGGCTCCTCCCTTTGTCTCTCTCGGCACTTCGACTCCTCCTCCTGTGAGATGAACTGCGGGATGAACTGCTGCTGGAACGTCGTCTCCTCCTGACAGAGAAATGCCCATTTAATTCTGTATTACTGGCAGAATGTGCAGCAGGTCACTTTTTTTATACAGCTAATTGTTGTGTGGTATTGGCAAATCCACAGTGGAACAGACAAATGTGTTCTGAATTCCCACTGCGGTTGATGAGAAAATGTGTTTTCCAAAATTGTGGCAATATATATTTGTTACCCGTAAATAGAACCTCATATGGTCATTTTTGTATAATTGCTGGCTTACTATCAACATGTAAAACTAGAATCAACGCATCTCATCTGGAATTCTTCCCTGTTCCACACACTGAAGTGAATTTGTTTAGCTGTTAATTTCAAGAGCAAATATGTCCTGATGTCCCTGACAACCTAAACTGTTAACTGCTTTGCCTTAGTGAACTCTTGTCCAAGGCCCAAAGCTGCAGAGCCATGCAGGCTGCCCTACGGTTCCTCCACAGGGGCCCTTTGGTTCACTGCTGTTCTTTAATGTGGCTACAGCAGTGAGCGTAGTGTCCATTTTCCAAACAGAACTCACACTGCGTTCTTATTGATATCATGTAGCAGGAGGTATTTACGAGGGTGAATATAGATGCAGAAAACCCCCACTCTGCTACTGCACAAACAGTTTGTGCAATATTCATTATTTAAAATCTCTTTTTTTGTTTAAACAAAACCAAAAAGGCCCAAATCTTTTTCAGCACGCACCCTCAAAAAAACACACATACTGGGTCCTATGGGAGCTTTGCAAGCTAGAGGAGAAGAGAAGAAAAAGGCAAGCAATACAAATAACACAGAGGATGAACTATCAAACCGGATTTGTACCACTTAGAGTAGCGCAGCAAAGATCCATTAGTATTCTAAAGGCTGGATCCCAAGAGCGGGGCCTTATGAAATAACTTCCACAGCCCTCTGCACAACCACTTCACACATTACACAGAAGGAACACAAACAGTAGTGAGCTGAGTTTTGTGTGGTTAAAACACACTTCACAAAAGCCTATGTGAACATAATCTAATAAAACCTGAGGGTTAAAACATGTGCATGGGTGAACACAGAAACCTTTCCGGAGAATAAACAAACCAGTTCATGTCACTTTGAACTCAGGCATGCACACACACACACACACACCTCATCTTGGTCCATTTTTGTATCACACACATAAACGTGGATACAGCTAGTTTCTTTAGATAAACATGTTAATCATGGGCATGATGTCACCACCCCCGTGCATAAGCACTCTTCATCACTCTTCATGTGAGGTCACTTTACACCATTTGTGCACATGAAGGTTGAAACAGCTACAAAATGTGTGCCCTCTTTCATATGAGTCTAGAAACTAGTTTCAACAGACACATGGACACAAGGTCTTGGTTAATTGATCAAAACACACTGCTAATAGATGAGGGACTGTAGTACCAGGGGTACGCTGCCCACCCAGCCCCACCCTGTGCAGGCAGGCAATGACTTCCCATCAGCAGTAATGGACCTTGACCAAGCCTCATAAATAATTACCATCAACTGGCCTTGTCTGAACAGCTACATACAGCCAGTGGCAGCTGTGGATGGATAGATGGATGGATGGATGCCAAGTCAACTCACAGTCATTGGTGAAAATAGTTGCTGTGCTTTGACATGAGTTAAAGTGAATTTTTTTCTTTATACAACCAAACACATCTTTTTAACAACGTATTACCAAAAACAACTTAAGACCCACTCAGAGCCTTACAGCATGGCTTTAATATAATTTATTGTGTTTTATTGGCGTTCTTGTATTGTTTTCTTTTATGGAATATTTATTTATTTTTCATGTTTAAATGTTGCAATTTGCTTTAATGCTGTAAAGCACTTTGGTCAATTTTATAAATAAAGGTTGACTGATTGACTGGTACAAAAAGGTGCACGATCAACCAAAATCTCATTTATATTTACCGGTATGTCCTCTCACTTTAACAAACATAGGGATTTTTAAACCAAATCTACACAAGTGCAAAACAAAATTATGTCGACACCTGGATTCAACATCTGAATGGAGCATTTAAGTTGAAGCTACATAAGGTTTACGTAATAATCAAGCTGCTCTCTTTTCATTACGGTGCTGCAGAATGAAGAAAAAAACTAAAAACCAATGTGCATTTTGATGCCTTCTCTGCACTTATAGTTTCTTCATCTGTCCACATCAGATTCCCCTGGGGTCATCAAATTGAAACATTATTCACTATTTTAATCCATAATTCATGTTCATGTTCAGCAAATTCCAGAAGATCTCATGACCTTTCACAGTGGGAGAAGCACAGGTGTAAACAATTAAATTGATGATTGTGGAGTGTTGGCCTGCACTGTGATGCAGTGGTAGCTGGTATACAGTTAGCACATTCCCCCCATGCCAGCTTCTGTGCGTTGGCAGTAGGTGTGTCTGTGTCTTTGTGTCAGTCCTACAACAGACTCAATGGCAGCTGGGACAAATTCCAGCGACATGAAACCCTGTACAGTATAGAGCGGCAAACAGAAGGTCAGAGTTCATGTTGTAACTATTTACTGGGAGGCTTGAATAAAATATTAATTGTAGTGAGTGACATTTGTGCTTCTCCCAGTGTATCTTTTTGACCCTAAAGCTATTAGGCCTTTTTTGTGATGTAAAGTTTATATCTACCTGATAAAGACACTTGAGAACACTGTAAGACAAAAAAAATCTCAGACCAAAATCCTTTGCAATAATTGAAATAAATGACTTGTGACTGTTAAAACATGGAACACTCATTGATCTTATTCTTAAGGGAAATCATATGCATCATCTGTTGTGTTCCTGCAGGTGAAACACACACACAGAGTGCCCTGCTTGTGGGCTCGCTGGCAGGACAGCCCTCCATCACTCACTCCATCTCCACCTCTTTTACCCCTAGCCTGAAAGCCTCACCTCCTGTCTCTGGAGCGAGAACGGCTCCGGCGACTGGACCGACGACTTCGACTGTTTCTCACCCTGCTGCCAGAGGATGAGGACGATGAGGAGGAAGACGAGGATGACCGACGACGCTGTTTTCTCTTCCTCCTACTCCGACTATCATCCTCACTGTCAGATGAGTGCCGACCCATGATGGCTCTCTGTCACCCAGAATAACACGAAAGATATAGATTTGCTCAATGGCCATCTCTTGGACATCTTTGGCGTGCGCTCATTTTAACAGTACTCTTCTCTACACAACAACCATACAGTGTTTTACGAATACACTCCGCATGCAGGGAGGCAGCATGCGTGTAAATTCAATCACCACAACAGCTGAAACAACGCTGTCATTTTACATATCGGTAAAATAAGGGAAACAAATACATAAAGATGTTAGGTGTGGAGGGCTAGCTAACAGGCTAACTGTGCTAATACAACAAGCGTTAGGCTATAATTCTGGTGCTGACTAAAGCTCAACAGTACCTAAGCGTCACATTTCAGTCAGTAAATGTTACATGAAATATAAAGATAACGTAAAAAACAGATAAGTTTGCTTGAAATGAGAATCCCGCTCCTTACCTTTTCAAACGTTGTGGTTCTTCACAACACAGCCATGCCCTGCTCATAAGACTCTACGTATCAAACCGGAAAGCATCAACTGAGTCCAGGAAGCAGAATCGAGCATGGAGCAATCGATTGAGCGCCTTCATGGTGGGTTAGAATTAGTTCTTTGCACTAAACACGCTAAATAAGCTCTTAATACTGCAACATATTTGTTGACACGTACGTATGGTTTGAAGTATTTATGAGAAAATATTGAAGAAAATTTTAACATAAACAAGTAACAATATTAAGAATTTTAAGGGCACAATACACCTGTAGTAAAGAAATTAGCTTTCCAATATTGTAAGGACGTCAGACGTAATGTGGCCACTTTTAACACTGGAACGGGACAACGGACGGAGCAGCATCATCTATTAATCACTAATGTTTTTTATGTTGTTACACTGCAATAATTGAATTTCATGTTTCAAATATGCTCCAAGTGGATGAGCTTTATTAACGTTTCCGATCCAAACACTCATAGGGCGACCTATATTTGTTTTTGATCAGACAGAACTCACTCATACTCCCACCAGCAAAAACATGTGTGATTTGTGAGATATCAGTGATTGTTTGCATGCGGTTCTCTTCTCAGATAATAGGCGACGTTTCACACCACAACAACAGAATATACACACAACTTTCAACAAAGTACAATGGTTAATTACGCTTCTTTATGAAATTTGAAAATACATACAGTGACAGGCGAGGTGAATTATGACTACTATACTAACTGATGGATCGATAACGTGCATGTAGGAATGGCTGATACGAACTTAATAAGAGTTTCTAGGGCAAATACATACAAGAGGCTTCTTAACACTAATTCATCCTGCTTTCACATGCGGCAGAAATAATAGTAATTAATGCCTAAGGTTCAAGCTGAAACATCGTTAATATTTAATTAGGGGAATTGTTAGAGCCCTTGTGTGGAAATAGAGCTTTATATAGATTATCAATAAACATGCTTTATTATGCATCAAATTCATCCCGACGTTTTCAAAATCCAGCTGTATCCTGTTTCTTGTCTGACTATACGTTGCATCCTCTCCTCGGTTAATTGCCTCCTCTCACCATATACCCTACCTCGCCCGCAAGTGAACCATTGTTTATTTATTTTCGCAAATATAGGCAATCATTTCAACGAGGGGAAGAAAAAAAAAGAAAGAAAAAAAAAAAACAGGCGAGCTGAGAACGTTAATTAGTGAGCCCAATGGCAAAGCATCGCAAGAGGCACTGTAATTAAACGTTTAGCTGCTATTTAACATCCTAATGGCTTAAAAAGTCCGCTGAGAATTAATATGAAGCGATATATAGTCTCTCTAATGATGACAATGCGTAAAAATACATAATTACTGATTAGAAACATAAACCGACCGTGGATAGCGTGGATCTATTGAATAATTTGTGTCCAAACTTTTATATCATACGGTCATATCTATTTCTACATTTTGTCATAATAATAAAAATAATAATAATAATAATATTAATAATAATAATACATTCGTTGACTATTTTTGAAAGAATATAAATTATTCTTCTTTGTTATTAATATTTTTACGAGCAACATTTTTTCTTTCTTTATTTCAAAATAAAAGCCACAATCCATGCTCAGAAACACCCCAGAAACCTATATATGGAAAATATACCGGGCCTAAAGCCAACTATACATCTGGTGCTGAAGTCAAATGTGTTCACTTGAACTTGATCTAAAGCTCCTTGTATAAGTCGACGCTGCTCCTCTCGGCGTCCCAGCTGGTCCGCTTTCACCTCTTTTTCTCTCCGTGTCATCCGTGCGTCTTATTTTTTTCACCCCCAGATCACAGAGATATACTGAGGAAGGACTCCTCATCCATGTGCTTCCCTCTCTCTTGTCATTTTCAGATTTTGTAAGCCACACCCCTGCAGAGAGAGAGAGGGAGAGAGAGAGAGAGGGAGAGAGATCCATGACCATCTCCCGGGTGTTTGAAAAACTAACTCAGGACAATAGCAGCGAATGAGCGCTTAATTAAATTAATTAGTCCTTCTTGTCAATCTTGGATTAATGGCCAATAGCGGCGGCCCTGCTTAATGTTTTTTTTTACTCCGTTCCTTCTCTCTCTCTCTCTCTCTCTCTCTCTCTCTCCCATATCAGTGAAGGGGAAGGGGGGCTCATCCCGGCATCCTGAGGGGAGGTAATTTGCACGGATCAAGGGGGCAAGGCGCCGCAAAGTATAAATACTGTGACTTCAATAGAGGATCACCAGCAGGTTCCCAACTCCGCTACCAAAGGAGGAGGAATTGGCTGAGAAGATATATCTTCATATATTTTTTACCTTTATCCAGAGTTGGCTGCATCACCTTGTATCGTTTTCAAGGGGTCGACTTTTAAACGAGCCACACCATTGATGTCTTAAGCTGTCGTGGAGCAAAGGGAGAGAGTGTGTGAGTGAGTGAGTGTGTGGTGTGGGTGATTTTTTTTTTAAAGAGGAAAGGAAGCAATGATGGAAGAGCTCACCGCTTTTGTGTCTAAGTCTTTCGATCCGAAAGTGAAGGAGAAGAAGGAAGTGATAACCTACAGGGAGGTGTTGGAGACCGGGTCCGCGCGAGCAGGGAGCAGGGAGTCTTTAACAGCGGAGCCGGGAAGCCGAGAGGAGGCGGCCGTAGTTACCAGGAACGTTGCGCTCTCGCCGGGCAGGGAAACGGACATGCTCGGCCCGGAAAGAATCAGGGACGCCGGGAGCCCGAAACTCATTGACGGTAGGAACTGCACGGTGTTAGTAGCTGCTGCACAGCGCTTAGAAACATGGATGTTGGTGGAGGACTTAGAGACTGACACCGGAGGGATGAAGTCCAGGCAGGCTCACAGAACATTTTCAATTTAGTTTAATGCACATTTTATCAGCACACCAGATCAATATAGCTGCATGGGAGACATGGGGGAATTATTCACTGATGAAGGATCAGTTATTTTTATACATAAAAGATGTTTCCAAAAGTTTCCTGCATGTAATTTAGTAGACATTGTTTGTTCTATTTTATTTTTCTTAGTACCTTCATAAAAAGTTCACATTACATATAATAATTTAGAAAAGGCCTAGATATGATAAAGAGCAAAGCCCCGGGTGAAAAGTAATCATACTTCTATTATCATGTCATGTGGCATTTTAAAATGATTTGGAAAACTATTTTAAAACTGCTGAATAAACAGAAATCTAGATTATTATTATTATTATGCATTACACAAGACACTGTCAGTGAGTAGGTCTTTTTCTCCTCTAATTTATCTTCTATATAACATTATATTAAAAATGTTTTAACGAAAGGAGCACACCTGGCTCACAAATCACTGCACCTCAAAGTATTGTCATCCATACAGATGGAATGATAATGGAGGGTTTACATTCAAATCTCCTGTGTATGTGAGTTAATAATGTGTATTTTAACTGCAAAGCAACAAATTAAGTCACAAAAACAGACATTTAAGGTGTAGATAAAAAATACTTTTTTAACTGTTTAATTAAACAGCAACATTTAAATGTCATTTTTTAAAAAGTGTTTCATGCATTCAGGAGAGTGGAGAAGCTGCCTGTGTGTGCAGCCTGGTCAGAGTGCACTCTAGTATAAAATATGGACAAAATAAATAAATATACTGACTGGACAGGACACATCTTGGAGTTGGTGGGATGTAAAAAAAAAAAACAACAACAACATGACATCTGTTGGTCATGGGCAGCGTGGTTAAAAGCGGAACAGCGACAAGCATGTATCAGACATCCAACAGTGGGCACAGCGTTGCATATTTATAAGCAGTAAATAATTAAAGAGGTTTATGTAGCTCTACAAAACATCCGAGCTCTGATAGCTCTCTGATATCTGAGGGCTCGTCTGCCTGTCTGTCTTTCTATAATAACTCAGAGGATTGCGCGTTATGTTGTTAACCTTTAATTTGAGATATATATCCAGCAGACATAGGTGGGTTTTATTTTGAAGAAAATGCGCATGTGTTTAAATGTGTGATTGTGGAGGCCAGTGGTGAGCACAGATTGGAGGTCACCGTGCGGCAACATGGCGTTGATGTTCCCCCCTCTCCTCTTCTCTAAACGCAGGCACCACGGATGTCAAAGAAAGGAAAGAGGACACCAAGCCTATAGAGGACGAGACGCAAACAAAAATCAAACAGAGAAGAAGTCGGACTAACTTCACGTTAGAGCAGCTCAACGAGCTGGAGCGGCTCTTTGACGAGACCCACTACCCGGACGCCTTCATGCGGGAGGAGCTTAGTCAGCGACTGGGACTGTCAGAGGCCCGAGTGCAGGTAGGAAGAGTTCATTATTTAACAGTTAAAAAGGGGCAAAAAAATTACATATATAATAATAATAATAATAATAACACGTGGAAATAAAATAATAATAACGTCACTTCTCTGAAAGATAATTAAAAATTTATTATCAACATAAGCAACAACATATAATAATAATAATAATAATAATAATAATAATAATAATAATAATAATAATAATAATAATAACCACATATTTTCAGATGGAATAAATGAGCAGGCCTGTCACAGGTCATCCCTGAGGGTCTTTGCAGGTTTAAACAGACAGGGAGAAAAAAAAACACCCAAATGTTATTTTTCCTCTCATTATTCTCTGGTTAATTTCCTTCTCAGCCTGTTTTGATTATTTGATGTGTTAATTGACTCCATTAGGGTCTGCTTGTTTCACGAGTGTCTCTCTAATCTTTATTGTCTAAATGCACAAACCTACAAATATTTGTCTTCAGTGTCTGGGTGTCTGTTACCGAGGGCCCGGTTTGTGAGTGCTGCTGTAGTTTTTCATGGGGACAGACCATCTGCGCAGAAACCCAGTAAGACTACAGGAGGAAGAGGGGGGTTAGAGGAGGAGGAGGAGGAGGAGAAGGAGGTGGTGGTGGTGAGTGGTCGTGGGGGGCTCAAACACGGCCATGTAAAACAGGAGGAGGAGGGGGGGGGGGGGCACGATGAACATATAGACCAGTCTGCATCCAAACCTTGCAGCATCTCACTCCTCACTCTTTTATCGGCTCAGAGGAGGACTGGGAGTTCGTCTCCATATTTGAATATATGGCACTGAAAAGAAATCAGAAAATCGGGCTCAAACTCGACCCCTCCCCAAAACACAAAGTTAAAACCAGCTTTTTTTTGCAGGGCTCTCCCGGCCTGAACTGGAATCTCACCAATAAGGCGCATTGTGTCCCGAACGACGAGCACAGCTCAGGGATTTACATAAATTATGTATTATTTTCTATCCAAATCAAGAACAGCTCCCTCCCTCTCTCTCTCTCTCTCATCTCTGTCAGAGCATTATATCTCTTTACCAGTTGCACGCAGAGACCACACATTTATTTTGATTCATTTTGTAAAAATACAGCCACGATCAATAAGAGAACATTTGCTTTTATCATCGCAATAAATTATAACCTACCTGAAATGTGCACAAAAGGACTTCCCATTGATCAATAAATAAAGCCAGTTGACAGCCAAATCAATATGATATTTCAATCATGCTTTCACTACGTGTGTGTATGAGTGTGTGTGTGTGTATATATATATATATATATATATATATATGGGCCTACAATGTAAAGAGAGAGAGATTGCAGATTGACACGTTGTATTGTGGGCTAATTTAGCCCGGGCTTTGTCTGAGAGATTCAAAGCAGATTATCATAGTAATAAACCGTTTAATCTGTGTTCCAAGGCGTTTCTCTGAAATTGACGCTTGTCGATTTCAACAGAAGGAGAAGTGAGCTGTCTTTGAAGCGGCTCTTTGTATGTGTGTGTGTGTGTGTTGTGAGCAGTGTTATGGCGGTGATTAGACAAAACTGCAAGGCATTTAAACGTTTCTCTGACATGGATTTTCTGCAGATAAGGGTAATTAATTTCAGCGGTCATTTAATGAGAGGGAGACGGAAAGGGAAAGAGAGGGAGATGCTCTCAGATCGCTTTGCTCTGATGTCCAAAACCGTAATAGCATTGCTGCTATTCGATATCCGAGAGTCCATTCAACTCTTCAGGGACACTAATCTATAGAAAGATGAAACCAACGCTGACAAGGTTATTTATTATAGTCCAATAGTTCTGCACGTTTCCAACAAGAGTGTTTCTATTCTCCTAATGTGATTTTTTGATTTTGTTGTGTTGCTCTACTCTCTGCTGCCACCCCCCATCCTACTGTTGTAGACTAAATGTAATAATTAAAATCTGGGGTTAAGCAGTTCCATTAATATTTCAGTGCTCCTCTGGGATATTGTTTTTTCTGCGGTTGTTGTCACTTTGAGAGGAATTACACATGGCCTCACAAGCAGCTGCCAATCAGTGGGTCTCTAATTAATTTCTGTCCCTGCAGGTTTGGTTCCAGAATAGAAGAGCCAAATGCAGAAAACAGGAGAACCAGTTACATAAAGGTACACTTTCATCCTGCACACCCCACAGACAAAAGACACAAACTATATGCTTTATTTCTATTCTATTTTACTGCACCACCCTTCATCTTTAAGCACGGTTGCTGCTATTTGGCTGCTTGGTTTAATTTCCACTTAATGATACCATCAAAAGCACCGTGATTTTTGTTTATGTTGGACCTTATTAAAGTTTATTCCGACAATCAGCTTACTGCTCGCACAGTTTACTCTTTGTGGCGTTGAATATTCCCTCTCACAATTAGGCTATCATTTGTGTGTGTGTTTTTTTTTGCAGGAGTCCTGATTGGAGCAGCAAATCAGTTTGAAGCTTGTCGTGTAGCGCCATATGTCAACGTGGGGGCTTTACGGATGCCATTCCAACAGGCAAGTGACTTTGAAGCGTCTAGTCTTAAAAAGCAGACCAATCCCACCCACCCCCTCTCTCACACCACCCCACCACTGCTGTCTTGGCACAAGCTCTGCCCAAGTGCTATGCAGAGACTCCAGTTCCAATTGTAGGGGGTAACCAAACTCTTATTGCCACACTGACAAAAACACTGTGCCAACACTGCGAAGTCTGTACAGCCTAATTGGAAAATTCCCTTTATTGTTTTTTTTTTGGACCATGTATGTGTTTTTTATTAAAAACACAAACATATTAGTAAAAGCTAGACTGACAATAAAAGGGAAGCTATGCACACACCCTTAAATGAAATTCTTTTTTGATATATGGAGCAGCATGTGCACTTGTGGGGGGGCAGAGGTACTTTTGCGCACCCCCGTTTCTGGGTTGAGTTTGTTAAGCCCCCAAATAAGAACTCAAGATTTGACCTTTGACTCAAAGAGTTGTAGCAGCCAACAAGGCTCATCCAACTACACCTGCCAAGATCTTTTAACTGCACCATATTATAATAAAGTATATAATTAGTCACACTGGTGAAATGACACTTCAGACATCCCACTGCAAATTTAACGCATGTTCTCCCCCTTCTCTCCCCCCCATCCGTGCGTCCCGTCCTGTAGGATAGTCATTGCAACGTGCCGCCCTTCTCCTTTCAGGTGCAGGCGCAGCTACAGCTGGACAGCGCCGTGGCGCACGCGCAACACCACCTGCACTCTCAGCTGGCGGCGCACGCGCCCTACATGATGTTCCCCGCGCCTCCGTTCGGCCTGCCTCTGGCCACCCTCGCAGCAGAGACCGCCTCCGCCGCGGCCGCCGCCGCCGCCGCCAAGAACACCACCAAGAACTCCAGCATCGCCGACCTGAGACTGAAGGCCAAAAAGCACACGGCCGCGCTGGGACTGTGACGCCGGGGAGACGGGAGGACGGGACGCGTGGACACTCTGCGGCCTGAAAGACACTTTATGCTTGTTCAAAGTGAAAAAACACATGAGGACAAAGTGAGAAAAAATATCCATGAACGTTATTTATGTTTTTTTAAATGAAGGACGACGAGTATACATATAAAATATAGGCTATTTATGAGATAAAGACGATGAAAAAGAGACTGTGACGTGATAGCCTACGCTTTCTGGACGCTGAAAACAGAGGCGCACGGGGTGGACAGCAAGGCTGTGCAGGCTCCTTCTCTGCAGCCACATGGCTGAGGAGGCCGGCGGGATACCCCGAGGAGGAGGAGGAGGAGGATGCAGCTGGGTCGGTCGATACTTTGTCAAACAAGGCGAACCATTCTGCAGTTGTTTTTGTTTTAATATAATATTATTATTGTTCTGATTTCATTTTGAACCTATATAGAGGCGGGCCTCGGTATATTTCAAAACACTCTCTGTAAAAGGACAGAGCGGGATTTTCTTTGACAAAAATCATCGTGACAAAAAAAGGGACAATAATGGAAGTGTTTCTCTTTTCTCTGTTTGTTGTCCAATTTGAAAAAATGCCTCAGCAGTGTTTGCATGAGTTTGTCTTCACGGATGAATTGATGTGAGCCACCTTCCTTACCCTCTCCCCCATCTCTCCCTTTTTTTCCTCTCAGAGGAAGGGAATGAATGTTTGGCCTATATCTGACCTCGTCTGGACCTCCTCTGGTAAAGGTGAAACACCAGAAATGTGAGATTGTAGGCTACAACATGCTTTCTTTGTCTAGTGTCCATTTAACTTAACTTACGAGGTGATCTGTCCCCACTTCTGAAGGAGGACCTTACGTCATAAACGCCACCTTTACATAAACACAGCGAAGAAATGACAGCAAAACACACGAGGACTGTATGCGAATCGGTACGGGCAACGTGTAAAATATGTTTATACACCAGAAAACATGCATTATTTTTATTATTTAGTGGCTTTATGAATGCCTTGTGGGGAAGTTTGTTCATTTTTGTATTTTACTTTATTTCCGTGTATTAAAAAAACACCATGTGCTTTCTGTATGTAATTTTGATGTTTTTATAACAGTGGAAGTAACTCATCTGAGGCACAGGTTTCTTACAAAAAGAAGCAAAAAAAAAAGAATAGTCATGAAATTGTTTTAATTTTTTTCCATCACATGTGAAACGTGAGTCCACCTAAACAAAAATGTTTTTTGTTCGTATAATAAATTAACAAATTTTCTTTAAAGAGTTGACATTTTTTACAACTAAAATTATTATTATTGTTATTAATATTATTATTATTATTATTATTATTATGGTGCCTTTACGTGTTTCAATAATTCATGTCTGTAGCTATAGAACCTTTGATAACGTCACAGTTGTGACAGGCCCGTTTAGTCAGGAACATGCAGTGTGTCTTGCTGCCAATGCCAAAGCAATGCATTATTCATAGTTTGGTTATGGAGGGTTTGTAGAGGAGGACTGGTAATTTCCAGTACAAGCAGGAAGGAAAAAAAAATAACAGGCAGATAAAGGATGAAAAACAAGAGAAAAAGATTAGGATCATTCAGTGACTCAAAGATAAAGTTATGCAGCATTTAACTCGATGCACACAATTATATTTCTTTTATTTAAGAGACTGTAATGACTGTGTTATACTTACAGGAAATTAAATCCCTCCAGACGCATTAGGCAATCCCAGTGGACTAATAATAATGATATAAAACCAGATGGATTTTCAATTTAACTCCACACATTGTTTGTCTGATTTGGCCTCAATTATAATACATTTAACTAACTAAACATTTACATTTATTGGCAGTATTTATGATATAAATACAGTTATAGGCCCTCTGGATCCTCATCTTGCATGGGTTTGTCTAATTGTAATATATCTATTTTTTTCTGTGCCATAGACTAAAATTGGACATTCTGCATGCAAACATTTAGGCAGCTCACAGCGCATAACAAAGCCAGGCTCTGTGTAAACTCAGACTTATTAACGCCTGCCTCACTTGACTTACAAATTCGCCTGATTCATTTCCTGACATCTTAACCACCTCTTATTGAACATTTAATAAACACCTGACACGAGGAGCCTATAATCATAGGAATCCAGATCGCATTACGCTTCCGATATTTCCCACACACACACACACACACACACACAAAACACAATGTCTTTAGCTATTAATTAATACTGATCTCACAGAGTCTGCACTATAGAGTCTGGGGTG
Organism: Parambassis ranga; assembly: GCF_900634625.1. Classification (NCBI taxonomy): domain Eukaryota; kingdom Metazoa; phylum Chordata; class Actinopteri; family Ambassidae; genus Parambassis; species Parambassis ranga. The sequence goes on from NC_041033.1 coordinate 13,494,540, forward strand.
TTTGTGTATCTCGGTGTTTTGGGGCAGGATTTAGACGCCAAAACTATTGAATTATTGATTCTAAGCCTCGCCAGTAATGGAGGAGACGAACTGGGGAAACTGCTGAGCCGGGGGCGCGCATGCTGTCCTGCGATGGAACAGACGCACACTGGAGTCGGGCGTAGGGTGATGGTGGGGTGGGGGGAGTGCCTGCCTGCCTGCCTGTGTGTCCTGCAACTGTCCCGCTCAGGAAGATGTGTGTGTGTGTATGAGAGTACGGTCAAATGGTTTATTATACATTCATACCAGGTTTGGATGATTTTAAAAAATCATCCATTAAATGTTAACTTCAAAGTGTCACTATTCAAATTATTAGTTAGAGTAGTGAGTGAGTTTATGAAGGAATAATTATTCTTCCATGGCATCATCTGAAGGATTTATCTACCTGAAGAGTCTGTGCTCTCCTTTCTTTTCCTTCCTACACTTGATACGACAGCAGCCAGAAGTCTGTATTAGCTGTTAGTGTGCTGTTGTGGAGTGGACCAGCAGCTGTATCAGCACGTTCAGAGGTGTAGTGCTACAGTGGAGGGCCTCTGCTCTGAGGGGGCCCAGGAGACAATGAGACGGGGACACACAAGTGCTCTGATTAGACATGGAGACAACGATTGCTCACACTCTCCTCTCAACACACTCTTAAGACACACACACACACACACACACACACACACACACACACACACATACACACAGCCAGCCAGGAGCCAGCCATTCAAGCTTCTTCTTCTTCTACTAAATGCCCCCAAATTTTACACTTTCTTTTTTATGCCCTTTTCTATAAAACAACTCAATGGAAAACAGCACTGGACATTTAAATATAAACTCAAATGCATGTAAGCAAACTCACACACCCACACACACACACACACATCATCATCATAGCTGGTGAGTCAGAACAGCACTCGACACCATGGAATCCTTCATATCAACTGGTGCTGTCTTGTTGCTATATTTACCCCACTACAACCCCTGAGACAAATACACTCATTTCCCGCACTCGGCCCTTTATTTAAATTATGGCATGTTAAACAATCACACTGAGCTGTTTTTTTTAACTGCCACTTTTTTATTTATTTATTTATTATGCATGTGAACGGCTGTAGTAAACTGTGTTGTATACACTGTTTTGTGCGTGTATGAATTTTATGTGAAAACTTATAAGAGAGCTCCCTCTCTCTTCTTTTCTCTCTAAGGGTTTGCCTTTGTTACATGTTAGGAGTGCTCAAAGAGCGGGGCGCACACAGCATTGCACCAAAGACAACAGCCATCAGGAGCAAAGGCAGATAAAAGACCAACTTCAAAGACATCAAATAGAGCGAAAGTGAAAAAAGAAACCTGCTGAAAACTCCCTCCAATAGCACTCAGACCAGCAATTAGGACGCTGCCGTATCGCTGCCTGTTATCACATGCATGCACTGTATAGGCCTGGGTGGCTAACCGCAGCACTCGGTGTGGGTTGCAGTCAACAGAGAATTATAACATTTATAGAGCTTGACTGCAACACTATTTAATTTCACTGTAGGATGAAAAGTGGGTGTTCACACAGATTTGACCCCTGCTATGACCAGGGAAGCTTAACCGTGGTGATTACAGACACAGAAAAACAACAGTCTCCATCTCCAGCTCCTTCTATTCAGCAGCTAAGTAGAACAAAACAAAACAGAGGTCAGAACAAAACAAGAAGTCTAATTGTTTCACTGTTTCCTGTTTAGGTGCCCCAGGGCAATCTACACATTTCTATGTACTGGGTGCATTTTATTTGTTATTAATTCATTTCCAGTTGCAGCTGGTTTGCAGATTAGAGAGATAACATAATATATAACTCCCTGCCCTGGGAAGAAGACATAACAAGACATAAAGTGTTGAGACCTGTGGACATTAGTAACCCTGAGGGGGTTTTGTTGTTTCCATTGGAAAAAAAGGTGACATTTGGTGTATAGTCGATGAACTGGGGAGGTGAATTTGTGAGCATTTTGGTCTCAGAGAGAATGAGAACAAAATGAAGACAGAGAGAGAGAGAGAGGGGGAGGGAGAGGGCTGGAGTGGTGAGGGGCACACAGTAAATGTTAAACATTTGGCCCATGCCGCTCTGTATTTACAAGCTGGTAAGATCCAATCATCTGTGTGTGAGCATAATCGAGTACTTGCTTTTCAATCATCAGATGTTTGTACACAGACTCTTAAATTACAAAAAGCCTTTTGGAAACACAGGCCTAACTCATCTCATATTGATTGTATTCACGCCGTCTGAAGTTTACAAAATGTCATTTTAAAATGTCATGAAAATGACAAAAAAGCCGACAAATCACCCAATATTTGTATCAGGATGCTCGAGTGTCTTTTTAATGTGGGCAAATCCGGGGAGGTCCATGATCATTCATTCTGGGGTTAAATGCTTTTTCAACATTCTGTCCAGAGAACCATTTATGACCATTTATATATCTGTCAGCTGCATTCAAATGCTCTCTGAACCGGTGACAGACATGTGTGGTCAAGGCAAAGTTTGGATGTGATGGAAAATGGGCCCATGGTTTTCAGTGTAAGCATCAATCACCTGTGTACTGTAAATGTTATACTCATAAAGCTGCTAGCTGTTTTCACATAGTCATAAATCTAAGTATGCACACTACAAAAATCAATATGTCTTCTTGATGTTAGAAAACATACAACTCTATGATGGATATACTGGGTGCATATTACTTACACTTTTCCATTCTGTAACATAGCTGCATGCAAATACATCATAACTTCATGAAAAAAGCATCATGACTCCATCAGAATGTGACAGTAGGAATCTATAAACATCTCCAATACTGCTCCATGTAATTGCACTTGAGCTATAAGAAAACGTGCCAACAGGTCAACAATGTCAGCATGTGTAGAAGTTACAATATAATACTATATAGTTATGATTACACTGTTTAAATCTTTATTAAGAGCTAAGAAGTGTCATTAAATGATTCAATAACAGATACCTCCAAATACCAAAATGTCCCACCACAACATAAAAAAGGCCCATTTGGTCGATATGACACATGGTTACATTTATGCTAAGGGATCATATGGACGTATTGCCCGATGTCATCTGATTATAGGACTAATATAGTTGGTCTCTGTTAGGTTGGGAATTGTGGGGGTACATGCAAAAGACTCAGGAGTCTGGGGTTTAAGTCCCCTAATACCGCAACTTGTTTTGTTTTCACTGAGGCTGAACTTAGCCTAAAAACACTACCAAAAAATTGGCTGCTGCTGCTGTCATGGCTACCAAAATGACGCGTCCCAATCTTGCATGCACTGTTTTCACATGACCACAAGAGACCAATAGCTATGTAAACAGTTTAGGTCAATAACCTTCAAAATTCGGCTTAATGGCTGAACCATTACTCACTTTTCTATAAATCTATATATACTCCACACTACCTAAATGTGCACTTCACTTCACAGCAGCTTCCTTGGCTGCCATTTTAACATGATAGATAGTTGCTTTGTGGCTTCTCTGTCCACCACCTAGCCAAGATGGTAACCACTGAGGTGGAAAATAATCCCTGGTTTCACAATAAATGTTTGGACCTTCATGCCTACTGCATCTCTGTATTGCATACTGCTTGTTACTATAACTGTGAGAGTGAATGATAAGATAAGATAAGATAAGATAAAACTTTATTAATCCCGAAGGAAATTCTTGTGCCAGAGGTATCAAGTTACATTAAATGCAGTTAAGTACAGAGTATAAGAGTATAAGTGTCACTATAATCCAAAATTAGAGTACAGTACGCAGTATGAGCACAATATATGATACATGGATACAAATATGGAGATGTAAGGTGCTAAGTAAACATAAATATAGACCAGTGGAGGGAATGACAGTGATGCCTGACATGATTATCTAGCGCTTCTCTCTACAGAAAGGGGAGGAGTTATACAGTCTGATGGCCACTGGCAGGAAGGACCTCCTGTGGCGTTCTGTGCTGCTCCTCGGTAGTCTCAGTCTACCGCTGAATGTGCTCCTGTAGGACAGCAGTGTGTTGTGCAGGGGGTGAGACGTGTTGTTACGAATACTGAGGAGTTTCCTCAGTATCCTCCTCTCTGTCACCTCCACCACAGACTCCAGCTCCACTCCCAGCACCGAGCCAGCCTTCCTAATGAGCTTGTTGAGTCTGTTGGTGTCGGCCATCTTCATCCTGCTGCCCCAGCACACTACAGCGTAGAAGATGACGCTGGAGACCACCGAGTGGTAAAACATCTGCAGCATTTTCTGGCAGACGTTAAAGGATTTGAGTCTCCTCAGTAGATACAGGCGACTCTGTGCCTTCCTGTATATTGCCTCTAAGGTCATGTATGTATAATGTATGAATGCATTAAAAATACCACCTCTATGCGATAATGTAATTTGAGACCAAGTCTATAGCTGACAGATAAACATCCTGATCTGTAGAGTAAATGTACAAATAACTCAACATTGTATGTATACAAGCTTCATGAAAGACTACTTGCATCGACCAATACATTTTGATAGAGTGGGCTACAATGAATGTTTATATTCACATAATTTGTACCATGTTTATGGCAACTTTCTATTCCCACAGCTATACATTAAGATAAATATTTGTGTTTTAGTACTGACAGACAACCCCGTAAGCAACAGTGTCACTTGAGACTGTAGAAAGTTTTATTCCACAGAAACAAGTCATTACATAACCATCCAAGTGTACAGTATGTACTATTCAATGTAAGAGAATTACCTGTGAAACTTCACCTGTCCTGAGTATCCTCCTATATTAATAAAGCCTTGAGACAGTGGAATGTGGGAGCCAAGGGTCAAGTGCTTTAGAAGTAATAGAATTTTAAAGCAGGACAGCGCTTGTCATCCAGGGCATCTTATTCAGATGTTTTCATTGATCCTGCCACTTGTGTCCCATTATTGATACAGCAGTATTGACAGCTGCATTGCTATGGTAATTTACTCCTTGGGCGAGTGCATGTAAGTTGCTGTGCGTGGGCTGGGAGATAAATACATACCACACACAAGCACATGCACATGCCTTATTATAGGTCAATAGGATGAACATGAAACATTATGTATAATGGTTAGTGGGGGGGGGGGGGGGGGGCATGTCAGGTTCAACTGGGCACAGCAGGCTGAAAGAATGCATCCAGTTTCGATACAGGCTAATATAAACTGATGTTGCAAGCTGAGTAAAAGGCAGACAAAAAGCGAAGAGCTGACTGTGCTGCATTATGGGGCCAAGGAGGCATCGGAGGCGGCAGGACCCTGTAGCGCTGCGACCTTCTATTGCATTACAGTGTTGGCTCAACAATCTGCCAACGTCTAATTAAATAGGCCTGCATTACCTTCCTCCACAGCGTGGTGTGTGTGTGAGAAGTACACTATCTCATTCTGAAATGGGATGTAAAAATAGATCTCATAACTTAGCCCTCATACACGCTCCCTCCCTCCCCTCCCTCCCTCCTGTGATATCTCCATAGTGTGTGACAGTCCCTCTTTGTCTCTGACTTCCTCACACTCTTGTTTTTCAGGCTCTTTATATCTTTCTTCTCCAGTAAGCTAAACAAAGAATGCGGCTGTTGGAATTTGTCTGTGTAGCTGTTGCATTGCTCCCAATTTAATGCAAGATTGTGTTTATTCAGTGCATCCAGTGATGACTACAATGTGCAAAAACAGACAATGGAAAGAATGGGCAATAGTTTTGCTTCTGCAAGAGTGATTCATGAAAACTTTAACAACACTGGATGGCACTGTGTGTGCGGTGAACAAAACTTTCCCCCAGTTTTTTTTTGTTTTGAAGTGGGAAAAAAATGTCAAGGAAGTGACACATGTATTGAGAATGAATATAGCATGCATCCTAAAATAGCTGACACTTGCTGCTGCCGATAACTGGTTGCGTTATAGAACAGAAGGAGCGAGCTGATTGAAAACAACTGTATCTCTCAACTGGCACTGATACTCATAAACTAGTTTTAACATTGTGACCTGAAAGTTGGGTTGTCAGCTGACTGACAATGAATTTGGACCAAAGAGAATGGAAGGCAGAGAGGGGCAGAGAGAGAGAGAGAAAGAGTGAGAGTCCCACAGAGAGAGAAGCTATAGGAGGACAAGGGCAATGATATGAGGAGCACAGATAGACGGAGGAGCATGTTGGAGGAGGCAGGCAGAGGTGCCAAAGACGTGAGTGTGCCAGAGAGGGAGCACTTTGTTGAGCTAAAGCATTTTTGAGAGAGCATCTCTTATCTTAATGATGACAGGGACCCTTTTAAAGGGTCACATGTAACACAGTGTGTACTGGAAGTGCTCTTATAGGACCACCTAAGAGAAGCTGGGAGAGTGAGATGCTTTATGTCTACAGATTGGTTTTATTCTGTAAAACTGTGCTTTAAGTAAGACACAGAGAGACATGGACTTCATTAGGATGGGATTTTCTGTGCATTCTGGTGCAGGGATTCTGGTTGAGGAACAGAATAACTTAAAGGAGTTTTGGGAAAAAGTCTAATATGAGTTAAATGAGAAGATTGGTCACATTCATGTCTGTATATGGAAAAGTCTATTGCCAGCAGCTTAGCTTAGCAGAGAACAAGGAAAATAGACATCAAGCCAAGCATTGCTGGAACCACACGGTACCTTCACAGACAACATTTTCCCCCAAAATATCTACATCGTCCAAATGAGTACAAGGTCCATAAATGTAACACTTCATTAATAAAAAAGTTTAACTCCAACATCACTCAGCCACCTGTACTGGGTTGAACAGCAATAGGATGCAACTGGAAACATAACCTCAAAGGTTAACTGACAAACACAGAGACCTATTAAAATGAACAGTTTGCTGCTACATAAGGTTGTGAGTGGCTGCCAGGCAAACAGGAGCTCCAGCTCCAACTAACAAAATGTAGTATTACATGTTTATACTGTAGGTTGTTGGCATGTTGATGAAGATTCTCAGTCATCTATGTCATTTTCATTCGAAAGGTTGAAGCGAGGCAACTAGACTTGGTTGGAGTTGGTGGAGTTTTCTCGAAGACGTTTCGCTGCTCCTCCAAGCAGCTTCATCAGTTCAGCTCAGAGGAGCAGCAGGAAGTCTTCGAGAAAACTCCACAAGTCCAGTTTTCAAGCCTTGACCTTTAGAGTAGGTTGTTGATAGTGATGTGGCACTTTGTTTGGCTTAGATAGAAAAAAGTCAAGCTCGCCGTTTCCACATATTTCCAGTGGGCAAAGCTAAGTTAATGAGCTTCCATGTTTTTTTGGTTTAACAAATTGTCTAGATTCACAAGCTAAAAGTGTGTTTAAATACAATCTTTGTCGACAACTCATGCATATAAGCATCCATAACTACTTCCTTAAAAAGTATGACAACATAGAATCATTTTTATTTCAGTTTATCCTGGTTGTTTGTTTGTTTTTGTCAGTTTTACATCTATTAACAGTTCAAACTACCAGTATAAATATTAAAAAAACTCCATTGAATTGTTTTAAAAAAAAAACTAAATTTATTGATGGATGTTTCAGTAAGACAGAAATGACTATGCCTATGTTGTTGTTTTTTATGTGTAATCATGAAAAGATTACACAAAGAACTCAGCAGTATGACTCTTGGTAATTTATCTATTGACACATACACAGCTATCTAGCGCTAGCATTTCATGAAAAGATTACACAAAGAACTCAGCAGTATGACTCTTGGTAATTTATCTATTGACACATACACAGCTATCTAATAAACAATGCAACATACAATTGGTCCATATGAGTAGGAGAAAAGCAAAAAATATAATATTCTGGGAGCATATAGTCTACATGTAGAGTTGCATCACTTTTAAATGCAATACTATAATATTTCCTGTGATTTAAAGATTAGATTCTCGTTGAGCTCTGACTGAACACAAAAACATAAAAATGTTTTTTCCAGCAATTTTCTTTACTCATCTAACACTTTACAAGATATAACTGTTAGCTCTTCACTGCTGCTAACATCAACACTTTTTCATATTAGTCACATTTGTTTACTTTATTCCCTAAAAAGCCACTTTTGTTTGGCGAGTGGGCTGTGTAAATATAGCACTGCTTCTCTGAGAGAGAGGCTTTAGTAGCTCATGATGGAGCAAATACAATGTATCTTTATCATATTTCCTTTGGGTGATATTTACAATCCCAACACTCATATCACTGTGATTTCCTCTAAATACTATTAGAAATAATTTGAGGGGGAAACAGTAACATGCTGCAGTAACTGAACTTCTCATAAGTGCTCACTCAATTGGCTCTACGACCAAAATATGAAATGAAAACCTGCAGCTGAGAGCCTGCAGACCACAGAGAGATGGTGTAGTGTGGTCTGGAGGGCGTAGTGTGGACACAGAGGAGATCTGTGCACTGTAAAAACACATCCCTCTGGCACCATTATATAAGCATACATATGGGACAGTAAAAATGGAAGACGACACTTTAAATGACATTATTATAAAATGCAATACTCCTGGAATGATCCCTTATTAAATTAGGCCCTATGATCCAAGATGAATTTCCCGCTTCCCTAATCCATCAAGAGGGGAATATTAAAAGATAGGCCTCAACTAGCATTAGAAGCTCACTCCGTCTTGACTTTCATTATTCTGCATTAGGGTGCTGCTGGGGGAGAGCCTCTTAATGAGAATTACAATGATTCACTGGCCCCGGCCCCACTTCTGACAAGTCAAATATTAACTCCTCAGTCACAGCTGTCGGAATTAAAATACTTTGTAGCCGCGGACGTGCTAAATTAAATTGGCCTTTTATGTTCCTTACATGGCTGACCCCCATGGGGCTCCACAGCCTCAGTCACCACTGAGACGGCTATGACAGAGCAAGAGGCCCGGCGTGCCTCAACGCTGCACATACAGCCGGGCTCGCGGAAAAACTAACATCTCTGTCCCCGTGTGTCATTCTGTCATCTTCTCTTGCTATCGCTCTATTCTCTGCCTTTTTCCTTCACTCTGTGTTTCTCACCAGAGGCATTTTCTTTGGCAGACATCTTCGCTGTGCTGTTTGTTTGATAGCCAGTGTCAGCTAACTGTCGACTACTGTCTGCATTTTGCTACAGTCTCTCTCTATTACCAGGGCCATGGACGCACATAAAGGCTCCTCACCTGTTGCTTGCCCTTCATGTTTAACAGCCAAATAGATTAACATAACAGAGCAGCCTTTTCAAAGAGCAGGGGAACTTTGTTCTAATGTGATTAAGGTTTAGCATGTAGACAACAAATCAAATTTGTATTGACCTCAAAAGTTTTATTTCAGTTAATTTGCACTCACTTAAGCAAAGGCCAAGGGCTCGCAGACCTGCGTTCCACCCTGCCTTCCAAATTCCTCTGTGTGTGCACCACAATGCTTGCTGGGCGGCTCCTCCGCCCGCTTGCTTGCTTGCTATCTTGCTCTGGCCCCAAGGTCACGAGCGCTGACGGTGAAAGTAAGGAGGTTTACTGTCTCTTTTCCCCAACAGCATTTCTTACTCTGCTGCGCTGCCAGGAAAGCTGTGAATCCTCCTCCCGCTCCGTTTGAGCTCCTTACAAACAAAGAATCGATTTCAGAGGGAGAGAGGGAGAAAGAGAGAGAGAGAGAAGGAAAATATAACTGCCAATGACCCTGCAGTCTGCAAATGTTACACATGAAATCGCTGGATTTATTTTATTTTTTAAACAAATACATGCCCCGGGACATGTCACCTCTCCCCTTTCAAAAGTCAACTGAATGAATAAAGAAATGGATGGAGCTGATAAAGAAAACAAAAAACAGCCAAATGGAAGAGAGTGGAGGATTAATTCAGTGGGCAGATGGGTCTTGGTGTCAATTTGAGATATTCTGATCCACTGAATTGAAACTAGAGCCCCAAACAAGTCACCTTTGACCCTCATGACAGACACAATACTGATACTCTATATTCATTCAGTTCCTCCACACGCTTTGTTTTGACTAAAACCACTTTTCCCTTTACTGCTCTGGCCTTACTTTAAAACTCTGCACCATAGGTCAACTCATTAGCATAAAGGCTGTATACAATGGACTGTAATAGACAGCTGGACTACTGCTGGCTATAGTGGTTCTATAGTGGATGTGCTTTGTACTACTTTGTAACACTTGGAGTAACTTTTAATTCATAAATTAAATGCATCAGTGCATTCTTGACCCAGGGTTACAATTAAGGTTATTAATTACCACCCAGAAAGTAATTACTTCTCGTTGAAAGGATATTTCTTACAGTATCAGAGCCTTTGGGAAAATGTATCCTCTATTATGTAGGTTATTAAAAACTGCTCTGACCTTAAAGATTGAATATGGAACATTGGAACATTTCCATGCTTCTCATTACAGTAATAAGCTTCAAGTGTGAGCTATAGGATTCACATGTTAAGAACAAAAGTAAGCAGTGGGTTGCATTAAAATCCTCCAAATCAATGTTTCCTGTCGGGATGTGCATAAATGGCTCCATTACGGCACTCAGAGGCTTCGAGGAGGAGAATGATTTGGAGGACACCCCTGCAGTGGACCATCAGTCACTCCGTTAGAGTTAAATAAGCCACAATGAAGGACTGTTATCCTTACTGGCTTAAGCCCCCATTAATCAGTCCACTTCACCTGTCAATACAGCCACTGGCTTCCAATCAAACAACCATTACAGCGCAGAGCATCCCAATAAAGGAGATCTTTGATTCTTATTGAGTTAATCACACGCTGCTCTCATCAGACTGGCACTGGCAGTGTATACTCTTCTCTTCGTGTGTGGAGGAGTGCAGGGGTCAGGCTTAAGACACACTGCGACTTGGAATGTAGAGGAGGCGTAGGATGAAACAATATAATGAAGATGCTTCGCAAATTACAACTGCGTGGAGATGGATCATTGTTTGAGATTGCCCTCGGAAGGTGTACCATTGATCTATGCAAATTGATAGCCAATGAAAATAATAAGTGCTCATTGTAAGTGTCATTATCTCTAAAGCTGTGATTTATATACGAGAGCAGAAGGATGGAGCTGGAGCAACGTGATGGACTGATGTGTCATCCACAGCCTCAGTTGGAGGATATAGCTTTGAGCAGGTGGGAGTGTACAACCCTCTGACAACCCTTTTCAAAATGACAAAATCCATCCTTCTGTATTGATCAGTTATTCTTCTGTCTTTCAGCAGGCATCTTCTGACACTCCCTTCCTCTCTGCATCCCTCCAGTGTGCCACCACCCAAACCCCCCCCCACCTACACCAATCTGCCCAGCCGCTCCCTATTGATCCTCACCAGTGATTGGTTGAGCTGTAATTTGAGATGGACATTGACTGATGAGTGCAAACTGTTTTTCTTTCTCTCTCTCTCTCTCTTTTCTCCTCTCGGGGGTGATGAAGTCATAATGCTAGTGACAAAGCCAGACAGGGACCAATTGCAATGGAGTGTTGGCCTGAGTAACCTTTAGAACCAGAGCAGGATGTCTTCAGGTTTGTCACATGTGCCAATCCCCCCCCCCCCCCTCTGGGTACGCCATGGTCACAGGACTCATAAATTCTCCCATACCGGCAGCCAGAGAGGACAGAGGAAATGGACAGAGGCTGTAAATTAGCTTCAAAGACGATATCTTCTGTATACAAAAGGATAAACATCATTTTGTAGAATAGGAAGCAGTCTGAATCAAACTAAGGGTGATACACAAGGGGTGCACAATGGAGCACCACTGTACAGCACATACATACAGGCACTTTTGCCTATTGGCAAAGGGACAGCTTATATTGTGTCTAAACTGCAAGAACAGGAGATAATTGTAATTTTCAGTGAGTGGGTTAAAGGATAGTAAGTCAGTCAGTAGTTGCAGGGTATAGCTACAGACTCAGCATTAGAGGTACCTTCCCAACAAGAGTTCAAACCTGTATAAAAATGCTGGATTTAATGTAGGACTGAGGCACTTTTTCTATCAACGGCCATCATAACCTAGCAACTAGGTTTAAAGTATAAAAGTGACCCCCTCACATAACCTGCCAAGAATGCATAACGGACAAAAATAAGACAGAGAAAACCAAAGAAAGAAAGAACAGTTGCCACATTAGTGTATATCAAACTTTTTTATAGATGTCTTGACCAAGATCTCTCCCTCTTGAAAGAGAATACTTACTCTCGATCAGCAAATAACCCGCTGATTAGGAGCAGACAAACAGATGGAGAATCAAGCCAGAGGCAACAGATTCAGATGTGCAGGAATAACTTTGAGAAATGACAAAGATAAGAAGATAATAACATGAAGGAAAAATAAAAAATGAAGCTGCCCACGACAGTATGCCCTCTGGATTTACTTGAAACCAATTTGAATAGTTTGTGTGTTTATTTTTCAAATGTGTGATAAAGTTACCATCCAAATGCTGAACACATTTCTTTAAAATGGCACATCTAAAAAATGCACTTTTATGTCTGTGATTAAAGCCACACATCCCATTTTTACGCACATCCCTGTCTCTGTAATTGCATGTGTATTGGATTTTAATAATGGTGTAGAATATTATCAGACACTGAACACACTGATAACGAGCCTTGTGCTTTGACTGTTTGACAACTCAATCTTTCACTGCCGTTTACTTGGGTAAAGCCATGCTAGCAGAGCCGTCATTCTTCCGTAAAGGATTGCCTGTGCCAGTGGTTAAACACCAGACATTTTGATTAATATTTTCCATTTGTTTAGCAAGCCTTGAGCTAAAATTAGATGGCCACCTCTTCCCTTGACAGGACAGCAGTGACTTTGGTTTCTCCCGCCAGGCCAGTCCAACATGCACACACATACACACACATACACACTAGTTCCAGGGGAGGAAAGGAGAAGGAGGGAGGGCTGGTGCGGGAGTAATTTCAGCGGATTGTGAGCGGACAGTAGCTCCGCTGGGAGAGCTGGCAATCATGGGGGAAACAATGTTTACATCGATCAGCTGTCAGGAAGATTTATGGCCTCATTTTGCTGTAATGGAGAATTAGTGGGGAGATTATCAGCGACTCAACACCACTGCTTGTTATCCGTGTCCAGGCTTGGCAATTTGTCTCTCCCCAGGAGCAGCCCAAACACTTGTGACAGCACCAGCACTTGCCCTAATTCAATCAAGAGAAAATGTTGGAATTAATTTGTTACAAGAAAATTTAAATATGTTCCAGTTGAGCAGTGGCCTATAGCCACTCGGAAAAAAAAGCAAAGGTGGAAGGAGAGAAGCAGAGAGAAAGCATCTGATTTATTGTGCTGGGCAAGATATTGATCCAGTTCGATCCTGGCTTGCACGCAGAGGGTTTAATGTGTAATAATTTCCAATTTAAAGCTCCTTCTCAAGATCATGGCTGTAAAGAGAGGAGAGGTGAAAGCAGGCCAGGGCTCCACAGCCAGCCCCCCCTGATTAAGGAGCCTGTTGCTAAGGCTTTGTCAAAAGCTCAGTTTGAATGTAAATGCAGGGTTATCTGTCCTGGCATCTCCCGTGTGCCTAACACACACTTTATTTGTCTGTCAGCAGAGGATGGATGCTGAGGCCATATAATAACACACAAAAAGGAATCATTCAAAGCAGCCACAATATTGAAGAACTCCAGGAACAACATACTGATAATGCTGTAGGTATCAAGGTATGAGAGCAGCAGCTACACCTTCAGAGTAGGTGGTTTGGATAAGGGTCATCTGTTAAGTGAGTGTTTTGTGGGTTTTGCTCCACCTGCTTAGTTGCTTCCTCATGTCTGCGGGATACATGATCACCCTTAACTACCCTCCTTCTCCCCCCCTTTTGTCTCCCCCTCTGCCTGGACCCCGAGGACTGCTGTCAGCACACTGACCTATTGATCAAGCTGTCTGTAATGCTGCTAAGAGTCCTCAATGAAAGCAGGCTAAGGTTAACAGAAGACAACAAGATAGCTAGATAACCATCATATATATATCTGCAGTCAGATGACACAGGCATGTTACTCGATGCTGGATGTTGGATTTTATTTCAGGTAACATTTTGCTCTGGCTCGACTTTGTTATTCAGTCCTAGTTTCACCTATCTACATCAGATTTGTGTGGATCTCTTAAAAGGGGATAAACTATTTTTTTTCTGGTGTAGCACATTCAATGTCACAAAAATTGGGTCAGTAAAGAGGAGAAAGCAGTGTGGAGGACAGCATTACTTGAGTCTCATGAAACTAAAAACTGACTGAATGAAGTTTGAGTACTGGTTGAACAGAGATGGATGGAGTTTCTGTCAGAAACAGAAACAAAAAGCCAGCCAGGCACAGAAAATGCACACCCAGGTGTCATGTTTTCATCACTCCAACAAATACATATGCAGAGCCATTTGACCTAGGAATGAATGACCTGGCCTAGTGTGACTGCATCCACAGGCAGGAGGCAGAATTTGAAAAACAGACTGCATAACAGCAGCACATCATGGCTGCCCTTTCCCAAAACCCCTTAAAATGAGGTCACATGATGCAGCATTATGTTCCCTTGTCGCCATAGATCCATGGTGGCCAAGAAATACTGTTTAAGTATCAACTACAGCCGTTAATACAACATGAGGTGATGACACAAATATAAAATTATCTGCACACCTCGGCTAATAACGTTTTAGTTGCCAACACTGAACTGACACGTAGCTAACGACTTTATCTCTCTGTATATATAAATATATAATATATGTCCGATGATGCAATCCCTTGAGTTTTCTGTATACACCAGACAAACGGTGTTCTTTGCTGTTGAAGCAGCTAGTCCACTATTAACGCAAAAGCTGTAGGAAACCTCCTGGCTAAAGAGAGCACCAAGAAAGTGGGCTACACACACACACACACTTTCTCTGAACTGTACCTTTGGGGGTTCCCTGCCAAACCAGCAGCCCGTTACGAGTGAAACAACAAATAAACGCCTCACTTCCCTTTCCTCTCCCTCCATCTCACTTTCTCACTCTTTTCAGCTTTTTTCTGAGTGTGTGTGTATTATGTATGTGTGTGTATTATGTGTAGCTTGCAGGCCATACCAGGCCAGGGACACCATTAAATGAAGAGGAGAAGCAGGCTCCAGCGCTGTGACCTCTGCAGGCCACATTCGCCTCCTCCTCCAGCTTTGTTTATTAACATCTCAAGGCTTTTCTCTATTCCACTCTGATTTCATATTTTTCTCTGTGTATGAGAAAATAGCCTACAAGACACTGTCTGTTCCCGACTGTTGACGTTTCTGTGAAACAGTTTTTACAAATTAGTTAACAGGCGGGCTCTTAAAAAAAAAAAAATTCAATGCACACACATTAGCATGAGTTAATTGATGCCTAATTAATTTCTGCTGCCATGCATAAATTTGGGCTGCCTTCCCTCGCTGCCACAGGAGACCAAGACAAGGGCGATGATTTCCAGGCTTCCCATAAATAAATGAATAAACACTGAGACGGGCCAGAAAGAAGCTGGTCTCACAGAGTAGCCAGGTGTGCAAGGTTAAAGACCAACTATGTGGGCGTACACACTCACACACACATGCACACAGCACAGCAGGAGCAGGTGCAAATACAAATGATCTCTGAAACTCACCAGAGGTGCCAGGCTAAAGCACCAAGCCACAGTGCTAAGTGCGCAGCACGGCAACACATACACAATGTTAACAGCATCCTCTCTGAACATTACCGAGCCAGAAATCCTAAATGAATGCCACCGTCATCAGTTTTTTTTTTTCTTCCTGCCTCATTATTTATTCTACCTGAGCATCCCACTACATCCAAATCCCACAGAAGTGTTGAGAAGAGTGTGTGGAGTGGATGATAGCAGTGGCCTCTCTCTTGCCTAATTTGTAGTAATTGGTAGCTCATTAGGTGAAGCAGGTCAGTGTCACGGGGAGCAGGCTGTCAGGGCGTGAGGTTAATGACAGAGAGGAGGCACAGACAGACAGATTAAAAACTCTGCCGCCTGCCACGCTTCTCCTCTGCTGGCTTGTCTCTAGCCAAAGGTCCAGCTGTCCACCATATGCAGAGCTCTGAACATATCTATCCCAGCACACACTGGGAAAAGTCACTGCAAAGTAGCTGATTTGACTTCTTACTTTTAAACTAAGAAGTCATTTTTGGTAAACGGGAAATTCTGTGTAGAAATATGGAAATGACAGCTGCAACAACACACAATGACTTCTTGTCCCGCCGCTGCGATGTTTCAGAATGATGCCAGATATTATGTTTGCTGCTTTAGGTTTCACTGGCATTTGTATATGTGTATATATGTATGTGCTTGCAGGCAGCTTTAAATAGACAAACGTGTACGAACCAACGCCCATAAATTGATGAGAGTTGATGAAATTAAAATGATTCCACATCTCAAAATAAGAACAGTAAGTAGGCCGAAAAAAAAACAGAACCAGAAGGTGTGCATGTGTGGGATTAAAAGAGAGGTAGAGTTTCTGTATGAACAGGAGAGTAACTGAATAGTTTCATATAAGAATATTTAGTCTACATGGTTTAACCCTGACAGGAAGACTGATGTCACTTTGGTGCGTGCATGCTCATGTTTGAATATATGAGACAGCATGAGTGGGTTTTTGAGCAGCTATTTATTTCTGCAGAAACAACCACAGGATGCATTAAGTGAGATCTATTAGGACGTTGCTGTGTTAACCTGATAGTGAGACGACAGTAAGATACAGAGACCTGTGGCTGCACTTAGCGTGTGTGGCCCGAGAGGACAGTGGACGGCACTTCCACATCCAGGTGGTTTGAACATGAGACACTGTCCTATCAGTCGTGTATATATATATATATATATATATATATATATATATATATGTGTGTGTGTGTGTGAGGTCATTCTGTGGAGAAAAACAGTTCCTAATGGATGACATATAAGAGAGCAACTGTGTAACTTAAGAGTGACGGCTAAATGAATGAAACTGAGATTGTAAGAGCTCTTATGGTTATGTAAATCTAACCCAAAAATCTTTTTCATTTATCCTCCTTACATAGGCCTTTTCCCATCATGACTGGGAATGGCTTACTGTAACCTAATTTAGATTGTGTTTCATCAATTTTCTTTCGCAAAGATTCAAACCTCTGGCATGAATTGTGGGTAATTATCAGCTGCCAGTTTCCCCAGACATAATCGGGTACATTTGACAGGTGAGTTATTAAATTGTCCTCTGTACCTGATAAACATATTAATTTATTTCAAGATAGATAATTTCATCAATGCAGGAGTCATATCATATATGGGGGCAGACGACACCCTCTCCTTTTTAATTATACAAATATCACAGTCGTCAAAATGACAGATTTTTAGATGCTTCAACGCCTTTTCCCCCCCTCCACAGGGGAGAAGTTTTGATTAAAAGAGCAACACCGCTCTCTCACAACAGCATTGTTTGCTCACAAAATCATTTTAGAGCTGCTTTGCTGAAATCTGGATTTTATTTACAACGTCCGACAGAAAGACTCTGAATGTCCCAAGTCAGATCCTATCCAGCTTTAATTTATTCATAAGAATCATTAAGCCTTCAGCCAGTCCTCATACCTTATACAGGCTCTAAATGATAATCAATAGAGTTGTCAAACATGAGGAGTTTAAATGAAAGTTATTGCATTTTAGTAAAATTTCTCATACTAACGTTGCAGAACAAACAGCTTTTAAAGGTTTAAAGGAGTATGACTGTTGAAGGCTGTTAGAACTGACAATGAAAGATTCATGACCTATTAGGAATTATAAGTTCAAAGATGTGCGTGCAGTTACTTCACATAGCTCCAAAGGAGAAATGGCTTCAGTCTGTAAAGAGACTATTCCCTCTGGTAAGTCCAAATGGGCCACATTGTAAAACAGCCAGCCCATCACAGCAGTGTGTGTGTGTGTGTGTGTGTGCAGCTTTGTACATCTAACTCACAGTTTGTGTCTTTATTCTCACAGTCACAGGCTGCTTTACATTTTTGCATTATGCAGCACGGCAATCAGTGCTGACATAAACACATTAGAACAAACAAACGGCCTGTATGTCTCATTCAGAGAAGAACAAGAGGACTGCACTCATTCAATCAACATGCTGAGTTTGACTTTTCCAACAGAACAAAATGAGAAAAGAAGTCAATTTAAAATAACTGTAGAAACATTAACACCCCCCACTCCCACCCCACCTCCTCCTGGTGTGGAGCTACTGTCTTCCTGTTGTAAAGTGTTTCTGGCCACTGTGAGCTGTGTTTGGAGTATGATGACCCTGTAGCGGCAGACCTCGTGGTGTGTGTACACACAGCTGTGTAGCCTCTGTGCAGGCATTGTTCTGCAAACTTAAATGTTGTTCCTGGACAGAAAAGATATCTGGGATCAGCTCAGATGTTTATACAGCTCATCAGCTGTGTTAGCTTTAGCAGACACACACAGACATCCAGGCGCACACACACACACATCAACAATGAGGCACATCTAAATTACTGACAGTCAGCTCAGTCAAGTTTTAAAGGAATACATCAACATATGCTAAAATTAAGCACTACAGATGTTAAACATTAGCTGATTTTTAGCAGATTTTGGTGCATTCAGAGTAAGACGCCCTGCTTTCAGTCTATCATTACAACACTGTCACTATGTGTCATGCTATGCACACTTTAGACCTTTGCTCAGTTCCACAGCATTAAAATGCACCTTTCTCATATTTATTGCCTTTAATCACAGCAACTAAATGGCCGTACACATGTCAGCCTTCTCATTTTCAGAAAAGCTAGATGCGTTAATATTGTTTTCATTGGATGATCACATTTAGATATCGGCTGCCAACAAACAAACCGGTGTGTCATTCCATCACAAGGCTCCAGGGAATACATTTGAGCCAAGAGAAATGAATAGTTTCATTGAATAATTTGAAACTTTGTTGGTTAACAAATTCCCATTTTCCCAATTTGAAGGTCTGGGGATAAGGGATTCCCTGCTTGAGGTGACCCCTGCAGACCAGGCTTTGGCCTGTAGCAGTGTGATTGACAGGTAAGGCTGACCTCATCTGTGGAGGTGGGTCCCTAAAGACTGATCACCATCACACGACATGGGACAGATGGGATGAAACCATCACTAAAAACACCACTGAGGGGACACCGCAAAACCCAAAGGCCTCTCTTTGCTTTTTTTGTCTTCTCTTTTTTTACTTTATAACTTTCTTGATTGCTTTTCTTGTTAATTGTAGCATCTAAGGACTCACCGAACATCACACATCAAGCTAAGAAACTTACTCCAAAATACTTTCCACGACTCTCTGCTGCAAACACACGCAAGATGCAGGTAATAACTTGATAATAAATTGTCAAGTTTGAAATAAAAGTAGAACATAAGGTCTACGCTGATCATTAGGTATCAATTAATCACTCAATTATCTAAATGGTTCAGCGTGTGTGTCGAGGCAGTCAGGATCTAAGACAGCAACATCAGTTAAAACAGTCTAATGAACTGTGCTGAATTCATCATGAAACACCAAATAATTAGCAACCGTGTCTTAGGGGAATACTTCAAAAGGAACCTCAAAGTGGTTCGGTTTAGTGAAGCTTTCCCTTCAAAAGCAGAACATAAACACACCGCTTAAGACTACACAGGCAGAGAAAGCTGTCCCCCATGCCTTTCATTTACAGCAATAAATAATGATTCATCACCAAAAAAGTTTAGAGAGGGTGTATTTGTTTGCATCAGAAGACGGTGACCTTTGTGGTGTTGTAAAGAGATTAAAGTGGCACAGCAGACAAACATGCACAGAATCAACAAATTAACATAAAAAAAAACTCCACTCCGGCCTGTCACAGCTTTGGTTGACAGGAAGAAGTGTTTAGTTTGTTGGTTTTTGTGAAACCTCTGCTGGGACCTGATGCGGTGCTACACATGGCAGCTAAGAGACTGAGGGTTCACTGGTGGCTCCACTGCTGGGGACCACAACGTAATTAAAATGACACAAACAAAGTGAATCTAATTAGGAATCCCTCCGCTCTAGCTCGTTAGCGCCCGACACCGCTAAATTATTTTCCTCCATGGAAATAAATGAGGCCACTTGTCTTTGCAGATTCGGAGGCCGTGAGGTGCTCGAGGGACGGAGCATCCACTGAAAGTAATTATTGAAGTGTAACTAGCAGAGTCTCATGCACTCACATATGCTGACATCTATATCGGTCAGCGGAGCCACATGTTGGTACGATCACACACCTGAAAAGGCTTTTACAGGCTTTGTGTGAGCTTGTTGAGTAGGTGGCTGTGAGAATGTGAGATTTCCAGCTCTCCCATTCACTGCCTGCATGCCATCACATGGAAAACACATAGCTCATCAGAAACAGTTGGACCTCCTCAGAGTTTCTGTCACTCTGTCCATCTGCAGACTGACTTTCTGTCCTACATCCACATTCAGTCATTCACACACACTTTCTTTGCAGCATGCCACGTCCACACTCCACTCAGACCCCCCACACATGCACCCCTGCTTGGTGTAGTGAGGTAAGTGAATCCAGTGGCTGATAGTTTTGAGGGAGCCAGGGGAGCCATTGAGAGCCCATTAGGAGGTTAAGTGGAGGAAGCTCTCCATTGTTCTGCTGTTTGATTCCTGCCCTGTGACCCACACTCTCCTGGCCAGAGCCTGGGAAACCCTGTTAGTGATGATGAGGGAGGGATAAAAGACGATCCGATGTGCGTGCGTACACACACACACGCGGCTCACACACAGTCGACGCTATGCTGGAACAGTACAGTGCACTGACAGTTGGATGACTCTCTGTGGACTGCTGGCTGTCTGTGAGGGCGGAGAGGTTTCCGGCCAGACGACAGTAGCAGTTCATGAGGCCAACAAAAGGGCAAATCCCAAACTTACTGTTTGCATAAAGAACGCTTTCTGAAAAGGCCCCCTTACGCCAACATTTAGAAGGCTTTACATAATGGCTAATACATTTTAATGGTTGCTATCAGTTGTAATTTTTTCCATTTTTTGGTATAAAATGCCTTTGAATCGTGTTTATTCACCTCCTCAGAAGCAGTTTGCTTTGTCTTTTCAGCTAGCATGCCAATGGACTGTTTGATCATTTATGTTCTGGCTGAGGAATGACACCACAGCAGGGCCTCTGTGAGGCTGTCTAGACATAAATTCTAACATCAGCTTGTTAACTGGCTCATAGTAACGCTATGACATTTAACAGATATAATGTTGCCCATTTTTGTCTCATTGCAGTTTAACATTTGGTATTTAGCAGTAAACACAATATACAGCTGAGGTTTAAAGGTTAATCTGCTGGTATTTAAATGTGATGTGAAATATTTGGACCTGCAAAAGTTAAGGGATCACCAAAGTTACTGTACTTCAGCACAGCAGCTGTGAAATTGGCCATTTGGGAGACATGGCAGTCTACTGGGAGTGACTTGCTTTTGAAGCCTGCCCCTAGAGGCTGCACAGTGAACTGCAATTTTTATCCCTTCCACGCAGGCCTAATATCTCAGTACCAGAGGTTTCTCCTTGGTTCTTACTTAGTCACATGACTTTATGCTTAAGTTTTCATTGCCCTCTGTTGATTTGGCATGCTCTTGGATTAGGGTGCTTGCATCTTCATCCACCCATTGGTGTTGAGTTTAACAAAAGTATGCTTCTCAGTTGTGTTCAGTCTGAAGTTAAATATGTAAATCAGATAAATGTAGGTAAAGTCTGATTATAAGTACATATACATGTTACACAATATTGCAACTTTAATGTGGTTCCCAATAATCACATGGGTTTTCTACTTATACTGGTGCCCCTAGATGAAGTAATCCCACTCCAAATCCAAAACTGCTCTTTAAAACAGCTCTAACCATTTGTTTGGAATCCTATATGGAACAAATTGGAAGATCAAACAACATAACAGAGAACTCAGAAGCTGCCTTATATTGAAAAAAAGAGTCGATGTGAGAACATCAGAAGGAATGATGACTTCTCTACTCATCTATTGGTGGATTTATTTTCCCCTCTTTTGCTCCATTCCCCCTGAAGCTCTGTTCTTTTTTTTCTCACAGATCTCTTTTAGATGAAAACAGAGGAGGTGTAGCTCAGCAGGAGGAGGTGATGGGTAGCAACCACAGGGTGGAGGAACACAGGAGGTTGTGTTAGTGTATAGGAAGAGAGAATGAAATGCAACAGTGAAGGAAGAGGAGGACCAGAGAGTAATGTGGAGATGGTAGTGTCGGGGGGAGAGAAGGGGAGAGGGGGGAGGCTGGATGTCTTGTTTGGCTGATAGTAATCTGACAGCTATTAGAGAGGGGTGAGTTAGAGACCTGCTGGCTTTGGGTGGTGGTGTTTGGGGTGTGGTGGTGTTGGGGTGATGTGATATATGCTCTCCTTCACACTGAAACCAGCCTGAGTGTGTGTGTGTGTGTGTGTGTGTGTGTGTGTCCATGCTCAGTGTGTGTGTGTGTGTGTCTATATTACTTCATTCTACTACATTCAATTCTCTCTTAGCCTCAATGGCCTCTCTCTCATCTCTCCCCCCTTCAATTTCTCGCTTTCTCTCTCCTCTCCTCTCCATCTCCTCCCCCAATCTCTGCTCTTCCACTGGTGTACCGGGTGCCACTGTACATTTCAGTGTCCCGGCGTGTTACAAGGCTTGCCCTTAATTTGACAGTGTCACAGGGATCCATCTTCATTCTCTTACTCTTTTCATAATCTGATCCTCTTCCTCTAGCATGCAATTAGTGCCCCTCCTCTTTTTTCCCTCCTCCCATCGCTCCGTCCTCAGTCCCCTCGCGGCCTCCTGAGCATCGTGCCGCTGCCCCCTCTGAGCGGCCTGGATGATTGCTACAGCTTTCCCTGTGCAATCCATTTAGAGCCGGGGCCCTGTAATGAATATGTACATTGAGAGGGACCTCGGCAGGGGGGAGGGTCACGAGCAATCAACCTTGAATTCAATTATGCCAGTGAAGGTTAATGACTGTGCTCAGTGGTCAGAGGCACGCGCCACATCGCCCATTAAAGCAGCTTGTCAGAACTGACAACATGGGGGCAGGGATGCACTGGCTTGGAGGGAGAGTGTGGGTGGGTGAGAGAGGTGGGAGAAGGATATAGGTGGGGAGCGGGTGGGGGGGTAGAGAAAACAAGCAAGAGGGATGGGAAAGCGTTTGCAGGGTGGATGTTCGCTGAAGAGGTGGAGAGGGAGACAGAGCGAGCTGGTGAGGAGAGGAGGAGTCATGTGACACACGCAGCCAGATAGATGGACAGATAGATAAAATGGTGTCAGTCGGAGGTGCTAGATTACATTGAGTTCTCCCAGACAAATCAGATTGTAAAGTTCGCCAACCCCTCTCTCTCTCTCTACCCCCCGCCTCATCTTCCTCCCCCTCCGTCTCTCCTGGGGTGAAGCTAAGCGCGCTAGCTGTAATATGATTAGTCTACATAAAGACGTGTCTGGAGTGTAATTCACTGCTCACTAATGAGGCCCTGTCTGAACCCAGGACAGATGAGTCCCCCTGGTGGCACACGTTTACCTGCTGCCTGTATCACCCCTTCCTCTCTCCCGCCCTCTCACAGTCAGGTCCTTCTTCATGCCTCTGCTTCCTCACCCTCACTTCCTCCAATGTCTCACCTTCGCCTCACCCACATAAGTCCACCTAAGTTGCACACAGTCATGTCATACATCATCTTCTGCCTCTGGACTGTCCTGTATTCCAATCATTTTACATGGACCGTGGTCTATAAATCTTTTGGGGGAGCCCAGAGAAAGAAGAGTGAAATCTGAAGTCTGAGTCCTTGAAGTAAAGTCACAAGTCTTCATATGTGAATAGTGAGTCAGGTGCTGCTTTCTCATCAAGTCTCCTCACTCAGACAAAGGTTCACAAATATGAATGATAGGTATGTACACATACTTTTCTTCAGTGGCAAATAACACTTAAATTGACTAACCCAGTGCAATAAATTCCATGTTTTGGTGGGAGACAAAAGGTTGAAGCTTTCACACAACTTCTTACCAGGAGGATGGAACTCAATAGGACTTATGGTCTCACAATCAATGTCTCTTTCACAATAAGGATGACCTGGTAACAAATTCACACACCACTTTAATGTAGGAACTATTTTCTACACCTAGCATCTATAATCAATGAACATTATAGCTCAACAGAGGAGGGCATCACACTTCTACAAGTGTACAAGCTTCTCATGAATGGTAGCGGAATATGGGGTTTTAAAGCAAACTGACTTAAAATAGACAAAAACGGCCGAACACATGAACAGCCTCAGGCCTCCTGAGTAACTAGATCTTCAACAAGTGGAATCAGGTACAAGTCAAGTCTCAAGACTCAAGATCTTCATCTTACCTCCATATTTTTTCACCCATGTGTCTCCTGGATATGAGAACTACACTTTTCAGCCAGCATGCATCTTTTTTCCTCAGTCTTCCATCTAATTTCACAGCTTCTAAACAGCACAGACAAAGACTGGAGTCTGAAAACCAATGTAACACTGAAGTCTAAATCTGTACAGACAGGAAAACAACCTGAGCTCAAAATGGTCCAGCTTACCTCCCAGCACAGTTTGTTTCTGATATGATTTTATATAAATGTATAAGAATTGTCCAAATGTACGCCACAGACAACTGCAGAGCATACTTGATAGAATGCCTGATGGCCCAAACTTTACATGTGTTTCAGAGTTTAGAGGTCTGACAGTGAAAACCTCTCTCACCTTTTGTTCTTATAGCCTAGATTTGGGAGCAGCCAAGAGAGCCCTGCCTGAGGATCTCTAGATGAGCTCTGGCTCACATGGGGTTAAAATGTCAGAAAGGTAACCGAGAGCAGGCCCTTGATGACCTTTTGAAAGTTTATATTAAAATCCTAGAAATCAATCTCAAACCTGACAAATAAGTGTGGAGATGCCAAGCTGGGTAGTCTCTTCACCTTCTCTCTCAGTGGTCAAAGACGTCTGGAAACATGCCACATTTTTTTCCACGGTGGAAAAAAAAGAGCACTGGATTTTTGTTTACTGAACTACAAATGCATACACAAGCCCATACGGTGTATGCAGACACAGACACACAAACAGCTCCAGCAGGTTGGGGGGCCATCTGGACATGGATGCTTGTAGAGAGATAATGACATTCTCCATGACTGAGGCCTTTGATGGTGATAAAATACAGTCCTGCTGTAATGCTCTCCACCTCCTTCATACTGTGCTGCCTGCTTTTACTATCGGCATCTAAACCAGTCACGCTTAATGCAACTATCGTTTAGAAACATCAATCTGACGCACAACTACATAGATCTAATTCTTATCACAAGGGGGAAAGCTTATTATGACCAATCATCATTCATCAGGCACATCATAGTCAAATTATGTGCACTGCATGCAGATTCAACATGAAGGAGGAGATGCTCCGCAGAGGAAATAATCAGCCTGTTTGTTCCGATTCTTAAAATAATCTATGGATAAGTGATCTCGTAAATAATATCTGTCCAAACCCCCAGGAGGCTGTTACATTGCAGCAAAAAATCTCCTGGAGTGGAGGTTGGTTCAACAAAGCAGGTATAAATTTTATCCTGCTGCAACTAAACACAAAAAATATGAATCTGTTAAACAGTTGCATGAAGCTGCAGAAGTCACAGACGGACATGAAATCCTAACAAAATCACAGATTAACAGGTCCAACAGATAATGATAAGAGTTAAACCTCACAGCCAATCTAATTGATTTATGAATTGAACAGCCAGGGTCATGGGTGCTGTGTGTGTGATGTGTACGTGTGTGCCCTCTGTGGTATGATTCTCTACTGTAGTTGCCCAATGTGTGTATCCCTCCCACGCGGACTCCTGTGGTATCCATCACTAGGAAATATCCAAAAGCAGATTTAGGAATGGGAAGAAAAGTTTGCCACACCAGCATCCTCTTTAAACAGTTTATGTTGTTCACTGATGAAGAAAATATCAAATTCCAGATGAAAATTTATGGAAATTGGATCAATGCTATTATGGCAGCGACTTTTTAAAGCAATATATTCTTTCCAGCGACAGTCTATGCAAGGATGATAAATAGAAGGTAGTCACAGAGAGTTGCAAGGGTCTTTCCTCCTGTGGAGCGGACCTAGGTGTCTGTTATTGCATTTCAGCCTAACAGGATCAACATGCATACTAAAAAATGCAGCTTCCCAAGAAAACCCCCCATCCCAACATTCCTGTCATTCTCCACCTCTCGTTCTCACTTTCTTTATTTGTCATCGAGAATCTAATACCGTTTTCACCACAGTGGAGTGTCAGGTTATTGTAAATAAGATGATATTTTCCCAGAGTGTGTGTGTGTGTTTGCACAGGGAGACACTATAGCTTCATACTGTTGATTTATCAGCTTGTCAGAATCGAGTATGCTTTAGACACTAATGTATTTTTTTGTGTGTGTGTGTCTGCGTGTGTGTTTGAGTGACAGCGCCTCATAGGCAGGCCTTGTGCACTTGCTTTGATTCTGTCACAGACCCCATAGTCTGTCCTGGCTTCCCATCAGGTTGTGGTGATTGGTTCAGTCACATCAAACCAGCCATGATGCTGTTCATTTATTGGCCCCTCTCTCTCTCTCTCTCTCTCTCTCTAGCTCTCCGGTTAGTCGCCGGCTGAGTGGTATTGGCTTTCCAATCAATGCGTTGATTGTTATGGGGGGAGGGGGTGGGATATTTATTCAAAACTGAATGCTTTTTTTCCCATCTTTACAACTTCCTTTGATAGCACATGATATTGATTTTGTATTCTTCACAAGCAGCTATTAAGTTTCATCTTTCAAAAACAATCAGCTGTTAAGTAAAAATGATCATATCAATGGCAGCCAAGCTACCATTCTCTGACTGTGTGTCATTGTGTACTTCTTCTTAGCTACAAATGGCTGCAGTTCAACTCTTGAAGTGATTATGCAGAAAGTTTCCAGTCAATAACTTTGTGGTATGTTTGTTTCAGGTAAATTAAAAATTACAATTCAGCACAGTCTGAAGAAATGGATTGACTTTGTGTTGTCTTAAAACTCCACAGTGAGGGTGCTCTCTGCATGCTAAAGAGGTGGGCTGCTACATTCAAACACGACAGACAGAGCTTGGATGATGACCCTCTTCACTGACAAGATCCATGACATGATCTTTAAGAATCAGTGTTGCCACAGATATAGATTTATCTCCAGTTATTCACAACCACCACCTCCAAGATGTCAGCTTTGCAGGCTACTCGGGCCTGATGAGGAGTTGATTCAGTGCACTTCCAACTAAAGAGGAAACAACAATACAAACAATGGGAACACCCAGAGTCTCTGGTTCCCAGAAAGCCAAATCAATGAGGCAAAGTCAAGGCCTCTGTTCTGCTGTGAAGACTGAAGATTCAGCACAAGAGGAAGGAGGAGGAAGCTGACAAGAGGAGCTCACAAGCTCACAAGTTCACAGCGGTGACGGCTGCCATGGAGGAATTTGGCTGCTGGACAAAACTCCAATAAAATAAATGAATAGTTTTAGGGATTTAAAATCTATTTCCTGAAATTTGGCATTCATTGAAACATTTTTACAGCTGCCATGAGCAACAAACCATCAATCAACTCTACAGTCTGCTATAGTGTAGGATCAGCTAGCATAATATACATTTTTTCAAGTGTTAGTTTGAGTGCATGCTGTAGAATATGGCATTACTACCTGCTATAATGAATACTCTTTCCTTTATACGTACTGTATGAAAAGCACCACATGACAGAACTACATCACTAACCTTTTCATTTGCGGTGGGCTTGCAGGCGAGCTGCCCGGGACAATGAGTGCCTCAAATGAATGCAGGGAAGTGTGATAATTACGGCTATTCTGAGAGGCAGACACAGAGAGCAGGAGAAGGAGGGAATTATTGTTCTGCTACTCGGGAAGGGAAATACATGTTTCCTTTGTTGGACCTAAATATTTACCCTCCTCTACAGCCAGCTGACTCACGCTCAGACGGCAGCACACACGGACCCGGAAAGGCCCCTCGCCGGCTCCATGTGATGCCTAAAAACTCTACAGTTCACCGTCCGCCTCCTAAAAACTGCCATTAGTGCACCACCTTACACACATGCTTGCACTCTGTAAGACACACACCCAACTTCCTGATCTGATTAGTGAACTGCGGTGCCCTGTTAGCCTGATAATAGCCCATTTCCCATTTTCCCATCAGGCCACTGTCCTGCCCTCGTCCTGCAGTGGGCATGTGTTGCAGCAGGTGACAAAAGATTGTAGGAAGTGAGACAGCGTGTGTGTGTGTGTGTGTGTGTCGTGTGTGTTATGACCTTGCACATTCAGGTATTAACTCAAAAATGCAGATGAGCAACATTGTGCTGGCTTTTTGTTGCCACCCTAAAATCCAATTTTCTTTTTTTGGTCACACAGTGAAGACAGAAAATAAACACAAAACTTTTCAGGGCAGTTTTGTAAATCGAACTTATTTAACTCGCTAATTTTTTTTTTTTTTAAGTTTCCCAGGAAGAAAATGTCCTCATGGGAAAAGTTTTCACAATACAGACTCATATTACATAGCATCCTGCTAACCTTTTTATTTCAGACAATCTTGAGAACAGGTGGTCAGATACTTTCCTCAGAGTATAGAGCGACATTATAGAGATTTTGTATTGTAATATTAGTAGGTGGTGACTGAATTAAACAATAGAAAAAGGGCTCAGTGAGCAGGGTTTGACGCTGACCGCGTGTGACCTGAAAGCTGGAGTCCTTCTGTCACCTATGTTTGGCTTGTTCTTGTTGTTTTTCTTGTTTTTCCCCAAGTGTGTGGTCAATCTGTCTTCACGAGCCTTAAAAACACACACTCACACTCGCATTGCTGTACAATACCTTGAGCTCCGCCGCCTTCTCTACTAAGCCTGTGCAGTAAGTGAGACCCTCAGATGTCATATAGTTTACAAAGAAAGAGCTTGATCTGAAACTAATGGGATGAGAATTTCTAAGAGAAAAACAACATTTATGCACTAAATGAAAATAAATGCAGTATTTATGCTTCAGTGAATAAAAAGAATATTTTAATAATAATAAAAGCAGCTTAAACTCTCAATGCAGGGGCTGCATCCTGTTAAGACCATCAAAGTGGTGGGAAAAATACAGTACAATCCTGAAGTGTGCCATTAGTATTGTTGTTAGGATGAGGGGCTACACGAAACAAAACAAAACCACATTTATCACTTTAATTATTTTATATTACACCTAAAATTAAGAGTCAAAAAACAATTGTGCATTTTGCAATCTATTTTTTCAACCAGTTCAGATGTATTGGAGATGTAAAATGAAAAGTACTAAAGAGACATTTTGAGCTCTTAGTTTACTCAGCGTTGAGAGTTGTGTGTAGTTTCTGGGAATTATTTGGTTAGGAGGAACTGTGAGTTACCAGTGAGAGCTCAGCGGGTCTGTTTGCTTGAGGCAGCGCAGAGGGAGGAGAATGTCTTTGAGAAATGCAGCAGAGCTTCATCACCTGCTGAACACAGATTTGAAACAAGCTACTTCACCAAGTTGTTACATCTGTTCTCTGTGTGCGAAATACATACGAGATAAAAACTGCCTGTGAATCAATCACTTCATCCTTCTCAAAAAGAGCAACACCCTCACTTTAAAGCGTAGCGTAGCTTTTGAAGGCTTGTGGCTCCGCTAACTGCCGTATTCACTGCTGTAATCCTGAGTGAAAACAAATGAGACAATAAATAATAAATGGTTCTCTTTAAGCTGTGTTCCTAACATCAAAAAGTAATGCCTCTAATATGCATATAATATCCCACATTTTGTCCTCAGTGGATTCTAATGAATAACAGAGCTACGCCAATTAGGTGCAGGAAGTTACTGTTAATTACATTTCTAAGTTCTATTATGTAGTTAGCATGCATTAATCACAATGTTATTTTTCCAAATCCTATTTGTGGTTAAAGCAGAGTCAAACTGTATTTGGAGTGGATTATGGCTCATACAGGATGGAAATGATCTGAAATAACAGCAGTGGACCCTGATACATTTAACATTATCAGAAAAAAACTGGAGCATCTTAATTTAATAGAAAGTATTCAGATTCATATTGTGAATTTAAATATGAAATTATAAAAGTACAGAGCAGACAAGACAAAGCCCATTAAGATGAAAATGTAGAATGAAGTAATGCAATATCTAAACCACTTTAGCCGAACTTGCAAATGTTTTAACAAGATACCAGAAACGAGAAAAGCTAATGCTAACATTAGCATTGGAATGGATCTAATTTATGTTGATAATTAATCAATGTGTTGTTTAGAAATTATTAGAAGACTCATGTATGAGATTTTTTTCTTGGATTTCTCTGATTGATGACTAATTAAATATCACAATAGCCGCCCTGCTCAGCCTGCAAAAGTGATAACGTAATGCTGACTGTGTAACAACAATGACCACAGAGCGGAAAGTGACCGGGGCCAAGAGAGCTGGAGGGAGACAATAATTGTTTTCCTGAGGTCAAAGAGAGAGTGTATTGAGAGAAACTTCATTCTAATCAAATCCAGTACATCAGTCTCCAGCTTCCTCCTCTCTGCTCTGTATACTCCAGCAGGAGGAAATACTGAGCTAAACAGGAAATGTCAGATTATAAAACCAGGAAGCAAGAGTTAGATTATCAAATCAGAGAGGAAGAGAAAGTTTAGGATATTCTAAAACTTTAGCACAACCAATGGCATGGAGCTTTGGAGCTGTTGGAGCTAAAAACAGCAAAGCCGATCCTTCCATCCATCATCCATCCAGGCACTAATGCTAACCTCTCTCACCACCCTGCAGCCTGACAACTAACAAAGGTCCTTCACGTTAGTAGTTAAACTCATCAGCAGGCAGAACAAACAACACACACACTTGCCAAAACAAACAATGGAAACAAAAAGGAACTTTTTCAATACGGATTCACAATGGAGTTTGTCAACATTTAGCCTATTTTTAGCCAGGCATCACCTATTAATAGACATAAGCTGTGACACAAGACTGAGAACGTAAAGGACCCTAGACCCTAATCCACTATTGAAGAACCAAGACAACGTATTGACATCTGTTAATCCTGAAGTGGTTTACGATCAATGGGCTCCTCAATAACTTCTTATTCAGTCTTTCATCAATACCTATTGGCCACTCCTGATCCCAATGTGCCTTGTCTCTGACTTTATCTGTCCATTGGCTGCTTCCTTTAGTGATGAGGCTTCTGCTTGATTTACAGTAGGTTACAGCAGATTAAAATTAGAGCATGTGGTTCTGCCACGTCACAGCTGATAAACCCATCTGTGTCTGCAGCACGTGTCGCGTGATCTGGCTGATGTGAGGGGGCGTGTTAGCATGCACAAAGTAAATCAATTAAGCCGAAGGATTCTCTGGGGAGTGTAAGAGGTGCTGTTTGCTGTCCTCAACTCCCCAAGGACCCTTAAAATACACATAGCCTATAATTTAAAAAGTAATCTGTGGTTCCAGTAAAAAAATAACTAGATTGGAGCTGCGTGGCCTTTATGGTCGCAGCTGTTGAACCTAGAATCAACCCGATTACAATGAACCACGAAGTGTAATCCAGTCTAACATGTTAGTTATCAGATGGATGCCAAACGTCTACAGAATATTCTAATCCTAAAGATCAGTAATATATACTAAATAACCCCCTGGGTTATTTATAAGCAATAATTGTAAACAGCTGTAAACAAAGACAAACATTTCAGTGCTCGTGTGCACACTGCTTTGGTGTTGGGCAGAGGTGGTGAAGCAAAACTCAGGAGCTCAAAGGTTGAACTGTCCCTGAGGGTAATAGGGAGGGGTTAGGGCGGGTGCAGCATGATGTGAATGGGGTGGGGCAACCATCTAGGGTACGCTTACCCTTTTCAATAGGAAGACACAAACCCTGCCCTTAAACTAGGAGTCTGTAGGGAAAATGTAACCCCACCCCAAACCCCACACCCTCCCTTTTATAAAAAAAAAACAAAATTCATCAATGAATTTATTTTGTATAATCAGAGTAAACAAATAAATCTGTTAATAGCAGCAGAGATTCTGATTGTGTCTTTACATCAAGCACAAATGAATCAAAACAAAGCGCTGCAGTAAAACATCCCGGAGCAGCCGTGGACCTTTACCCCACTCGCTCTCGCACCTCCATCCCCACCCTGAACCTTCACCTTGGCTCCCCAAGAGGCAGAGGGCAGTTCAGGAAGGCGACACAGGCCTTTAGATGAAGGCAGTGGAAAAAAGAGAGCAGTGTTTTAATTGACATCCTTTAAGTTATCTGCAAGATAATTATAGCCAACAGCTGTAGATGGTACAACATGCAACAATGGGACTTATTAACATGCTGGTGGAGGTCTGTCAGGGAGTGCAGGGCCACGTGAATGAATGACACGTAGACAACACGCAAATATGTACACATATTCAGACTGTGGAAACATTCATCCACAAAGATATACACACAAGCATGCTGTTTATAAATGAATGAGGTGAGAAGCTGCATGCGAATGACTTTTTTTTTGTTATTTTGCAACATTGAAGGGTCATATCTCTTTCCACACTCTCCACTCTGCCTCAAAGCAACAGAGGCCCCCACTGAGCTTAAGAATATGTGCTCTCCATTTTAGTCCTAATGCGAGAATTAATTATGAATTAATTAACATTACACTTAAATCTTTCCCTGCTCTTTTTTTCTCTCTCTCTCTTTCTGTGTAGTCAGGAGGAGAGGGAGAGAGAGAGAGCTGGGGAGAAACAAAGAGGACAGATCCAGATATGGATGCATTGTGTTCTAATGTCTAAGGCTATCTCCAGGTTATGAATTAGAGAATGTGTGTAGAGTTTGTTTCTCCCGGCGAGCCATTAAATATTTCATGGAGCGGGATAAACGTTGGGAGAATGCCTCCCCCCCTCCTCCTCCCCCAGCCTGATCCACA
Source organism: Parambassis ranga (assembly GCF_900634625.1). Classification (NCBI taxonomy): domain Eukaryota; kingdom Metazoa; phylum Chordata; class Actinopteri; family Ambassidae; genus Parambassis; species Parambassis ranga. The sequence continues at coordinate 13,527,427 of NC_041033.1, forward strand.
TTGCAATTAGAGGCCCATTATCCCCTTTTTTCAACCCTCGCACTCTTTACAAACTGGGCCTCAAAAGCAGCAATAAAAAGCCCTGTGATAAAGATATGACAACAGAAATGATGAAAAACGTATCTCTAGATTTTTTAATGAAATGACATAGTTTTGCTAACCCGTGTATTTTTATAGGTCATTTCTCACTAAATATCATCAAAAAAAAGAGAGAGAGAGGAAACCCTCCAGCTTCACACTATTGGGTTTCATTCATTTCATTTGATTTGACATATCATGCTTCTATGCCTTGGCAATAAGGACACAACATTGCAGCATATTGGCAAGCTCATTTGCTTTTCATAGTGAGCATCGTGTCCAAAAAAAAAGTGCCCCCTGGGATAAACACGTGTACGGGGACTGCGGGCTCGCCGCCCCAGCAGCAGGTGGCCCATTGCTGCCTAATGAACACCACAATCTGTTACTATCGCAGCGGTGCTTTTCACCAGACAATTAGGCGACTAAGCATGTCATTATTCCAGGCCAACAAGAAGAGCCTCTTCTCTAATTTCATCTTTTCATTCCTGTTTACTCACCCACACTCCCCTCATTAACGAGAGATTTTCCAGTCCATGCTAATTGGTTTCAATAACATTCATTTTAGTTGAAAGGAAACGATTCTGTTAATTGAGGAGCGCAGAGAGAGGAGAGAGGGAGCGAGGAGGAGAGAGAGAGAGAGAGAAAAAAAGAGGAGCTTCTTTTCATTTTCAAGTGCGTCCATGAGATGATGCTTTTGAAAAAGCGCTCTACAGGTTCAGAGCTAATGAAATTAAGTGATGCCGGCCGTAGCAAAAAAGGAAAGCCTAAATTAAAAGCAATTTATTTTCATTGAGGCATGTGGCAGTGTTCGGGCACAATTAATGGGCTGAGCATAGACACACAGAGATATGGAGAGAGAGAACAAAAAAAAAACAGACAGACAAAGATACAAAGAAATGACTGGTGGCACAGATGAGTCAAGAGAGAGCAAAGTCTGGACCTGGACAGATTAACTGTAATGATTTCTATTGTTGTATTTTTATGTCTTGCTAAGTTTGGAATTGGAAGAGCAGGCGCTGGCTGTTCAAATATTTAAAATGATCTCAAAAGCTGCAGATGTTTGTCTAAAGTCTGGCACAGAGTCAGTGACTCACAATGTGCTGCAATTAGAACTTAAATTCAAACTGAAAAAATAATCATTTGGCTACGAAGAAGTAATGAATTTATACTTTTAACACATCTAATATTGATTAATGAACTTTCTGACTGCTTATAAAACTTCCGGTCTACTGTGACAGCAGGACGGCTGCGCTGAACTGTTTTTGATCATTGGATTAATTAATTGATTAATTGTATGAATTAAAAGATAATTTTTCTAAAAGTTCTAAGTTCAAGAGCTACACCAGCTGTATTTTCTTCTTTGCCGAACTTCATGACTTGTATTTTATCTGTCATTATATCCTCATATGATTCATTTCTTCTTTGTCTGGTGACACTGTCTATGCGGTTAGAGCCATAATCTCTCAGACACGGTCAGTCAGCTGCCTAACCAGCCATTGTGTGGTTGTTTAGTGACGGCAGAGTGAGCATGTTAATGGCCTGTCTAAACAGCCTGAGCTGGGGGCCGGCTGTAAAAGGAGGAGGAGGGGGGGGGGGTGCTGGACGTGTGGCAGGCTGCAGCCTGTGAAGGCATCCATACCTGGTTACCACAGAATGAAGGAGCAAGAGAAGGGATGACACAAGCAACCAGCCATTACTGATCAATACGTTGACAAGCAGAAAGAAAGAGACTAAGGAAGCGTGAGATGGAAAACAATTACACAAATTGTTTTTTCGGGCTAGTATGCTGTGTGTTTTTCAGCTGAACCGTCAGTATATCTGTCTCTGCCTGTGTTTCCGCCAATGAGAAACTAAACTAGTATAAAGTATGACTAAATGCCCTGCTAGTCTCCGAGGAGCTCTGAGTGCGGAGCTAGAGGGAGATCAGTGCAGTTAATTTACATAGCATTTGCATTATGTCAGGACATGAGCTACAAATAGGTATGAGTGTGTGGCTTAATTAGAAATGAGCCAGGCTTTTCAAAAACACCCCTTTGCATCATAATTGAGTCAGCTCGGTGCTGGATAAACGGCAGTGAGTGGGGGGGGGGGGGGTGCCTGTTTCTGAACACAGCTCAGAGATGATTGGTAATTATGATACACCTATCTGGGCTCAGAGCATATTGTATTATTTTTATACAAAACATGTGTGCATGCTTTGAACAATGGCACAAGAAACAGCAAAATATATATAATATCTGGGTCGAAACAATCACACACAACACAAATACAATATATACCTATGTTTTTGCAACTAGTTGAATAATAAAATGCAAGACAACATGTCTGCAGTGCATGTCTCTGTCAAGGAGGACATGTTGGTCTCTAACAGTGATTTGCATACATGTTAGAGTGGTTAAACCCTCTATTTTGGGGCCACAGACATGATGAATGGGTTTACGATTCATTTCATACCTATTTAAATGTAACAGCATGTTCTCAAGATGCCACTCAACATTCAACAAGGACAACGAGGACCAACTGCAACTGTCACTATGTTTAAATGAACATATTATTTTTACTTATCTGAAAACAGGTGTTATTTCGCATTCTTTCTTTGCATGCTCACATTAAAGTATCATTTAATGGCCTTCTACAAAAATGTTTTTCCCCCATTTTCTAACAAGCAGGTGCATTTCCGATTACTGCAAGAATGCATTAGCAAAATGATGCTGCACGGTGCCTTACTATCCACTGGCAGCAGTGTGAAAAAAACACGCAGGACAACTGGACATGTAGGCTTCTTTTGGCTACCGTCAATCATTTTGCTTTGGCCCTCCTGTGTCTGCACACACACTGAAATGTACCACTGTGTGTGTTTAACTCATTTCTTTGGTTACTTTTGTCTTTTTTTCTCACTCATGGTTTGTTAGAAGACTCTAAAGAGAAAATGTTAAACCAGATTATTGAGACAATAGAATGCCATCTGAAACTGATCCATGGCCAAAAGGTCAATATCCTTTGACCTATCTGCTACATATATTCTCCCCATAACCGCCCATCTTTTATTTTTTTTATGGAAATCTCTCTCTCACACTGTGAACTTGCCTGTTTTCTGTGTGTTCATGTTTGTTTGCACAGGGCTGTGTTAATGTGATACACAGTATTTTCCTTGGTGAGCATGTGTGTTTTCTTATTGCACTTTGCTAAGTGATATGCCAAAAATGGGTATGTGATGGGGAAAAGGGGGAAGAGTGGGCACAGGGGACGGGGGGGTGTGTTCTGGTTGTTCAGAATACCTGGGGTTACCAAGGTTACCAAATTGGATCGTCCCCTCAGACATGGCTGATCTACATAATTTGGTGGTATCATTCACAGCGTCTCACGGCCCGGGTGATGAATGGCACCCTCAGAAGATAATATTTCTGCTTGGATGTAATAAATCTTATGTAAAGTGCTCCACTGCTTATATAGCAATGGCAGAGAGGTGGTAGAAAAAACGCACTCTCTCCTTTAGTTTTTCGTTAAAAACATACAAACATGAGTCCTTTTCCCAAAAAGAAATCCAAATTATTATCAACTAAATTAGTAAATATTACCTGAAGTCGTTTTGTTTGTATACACTAAAGCACTTGTTTTCCACATAGTTTCTGATGCTGATCTCCCCTGAGGGGTCTTCTCTCTGCTCCACTCTGCTGTTTCTGTACCTGTTGTATTGATCGCAGCCCCAGCCATCCTCTTGCAGACGGCCTACAGTGTCCTGCTAATACTAAAGCCGCCCCTGGGTTGTGAACTTGTGACCTCCTACTGCTCAGCACCACTCAGTGAGAGGGCCTGACCCCAAGACACCCCCACCCCCCACCGAGGCTATTCATAGCTCCCCAATCATCATGTGTTTGCATGTGTTTATCATGCATTAACAATCATTAAAAAACTGAGAACAGTTTGTTGTTTTTAAATCCAGACTCAAGTAGATTTAAGTGATTGGAGCAACAATGACCGTGGTGTTTGCAGAGGTAGCAGAATATGCAAATTAAAGTCAACCTGTGTGTATGATAACACTTGTAAAAGTCAAAGTCGGAAAATGTCTATTTATTCCAAAGGTTACTAATCACAATTGTTTACTAATTAAGTTTTTCGATCTCCTTCCTCCTATTAAGGCTGTTTTTAATAAGCTGCGAGCCAGGTGTACTTGACAGTAATGAATGACTGATTTTAGCTGATCGTTATTGCTGCCCTCCTCTTGCCTGAGCTGCATTGTGTGTGTGTGTGTGTGTGTGTGTGTGTGTGTCTGTACGCACACACCTGCCGCGGCTGCCTAATAAAAGGGATAATTGTTCCATCTTTGCTTGCAGACACATAAAGCAGTGTGTATTGACTGCTTGACAGGCTGTGATTCCAGTAAAGCTAATGGCTTTCTCAATTCTCCTGCTCCATCCATCAGGCCCCCGAGAGCACCCCGTCATGTTTTCAATTAATGAAGAGAAAACCATAAAAAAAGTTAAAAGCCGGTGTGACAAAGTGGACGACAGCAAGTACACACACTCAGACAAGGGCGCACACAGGCAAAATTTGTAATCACCAATGTGAAATATGTACACACATTCAGGCACAAACACACAGAGGTGTACCTTGAAAAAAACTCGAGACTTAAAAGATGTTTTTTTTTTCCTCAACCTGACACACACACAGACAGCGAAACCATCTATCTGGTGTTTGCCATGTGTTTGAAGCTCTCCTGTGTCTCAACTTCACACCGTCAGCTTGTAATCATAATGTATATGTATTCTGGTTCTAGGCCTGCTTAGTTCAGGTGCAGCTTGCTAGAAGATAAAGGGAAACTTCCGATCTGCCTGGGTGAGCGATAGTAAAGCCCTCCAATTCAGGCAGGAAATTATGGAGTAAGTGGCTTGGTGGCTGATAGTCAAATGAAGCCAGGGCGGCTGGATGCCTGCTCTAATTAACCGGCTGGCAGGTTTCTGCGATATCAGGAGTCCTGCCGGCCAACCTGATGACAAGGCTGGGGTGTGCACAGAGGTACAAACAGGCACGCGTCCGGAAATATGCATGGCAAGGCCTGCGCGCACACACACACTAACACACACAAAATGATGATTTCTTTCTCAGTATATATATATATATATATATATATATATATTCAGCTGAATTAACAATGCTATTTCTCACTGCTTTCCCCAAAAAAAGCATAAACTTAGCATTTTGTTCCAGCAGAGGAAGCAGTTCTCTGGGAGCTGTTGCCTAATGATGGCTCATGTCTGAAAATCAGCAATCTAACAATCACATCATCAGACACATTACAGAATTAATTTTAAATGATTGACAGTCTTTTATGAGCTTATCACTAATCTCTGATACCTTATTGGACAGAAATCTGGGGGTAGAAAATGGGAAAACTTTGTTTAGAAAAAAAATGAAAATCTGTAGGATTCATTGTTCAGTTGTGAATAAAAAAAACGACCTACAGCAATATGATTACTGTGTATACAATTACTGGGCATAATGAAGGTCCGTGCAGGCCGGCTAGGAAAAGATTTATGTCTCTTCTTGTGTTTAATTTGCTGGTCTAAATCACCAGTGATATGTTGTGGAAGTAAGCTAAAAAATAAATGTCACAGTGACAGAAGTGCCTGCTGGGAAATGTTCAACATGACTGCCATATTCCTGAGCTTTGCTGGCAGTGTTTACTCCACATGGGCGTATAAAACATTTATCTCTGCTGCTTTCACTGAAATTAATCAGGAGAAATACTGACAGAAGAGAATCATTTACTAGGAGAGAAAATGTGTGGAGTTTTATTGCTCGTGCAGTCTGTGTTTGACATTATTCTTCCATTAAAGCATGTGACTATTTCTCTGACTTGCCCCTGGAGTACACGTCTTACCCTGTAGGCGCCCCCCCCCCCCTTCCTCTTGTTTCCTGACCACTAATAAGTTCTAATAAAATCAAAATTTGAAGCAGAGGAAAGACAGAAGTTAACTTGGTGAGAACAACTTCATCCAAATCACATGATTGCCTGCACGCCTCTTCACTTTAACCAGAGCTGAAGGTGAGGGAGCTACTGGAGGATAGATGAAGACGGCGTAATCATGCGTAGGAGTGAGATACAACCAATGCCTGTCAATCATCATCAAGCGCCCTTTTTTGATGCCACCAGTTTGACTTTCCTCATCATTCAGGAGGAAGTTCCAGCTTGACTCACTTGAGGTTCCTTGATTTTGATGCAGTTATTTTTTTCTCTTTGGTCGTGCATGTTGAATGTGACACGTACCTTATTTCCTTTCACAAACACACTCACTGCAATGTTTTTTTCTCAGAGAAGGAGAAAAGGAGGAACGGCAGTCGAAGATAAATGCATTTTTCATTATTATAGATTCTCTCCACTTCTCTCCGCCGGCACTGAGAACAACCTCTGCTTAAACATCTCCTCTCTGCCCCTCGGCGCTTCCCCACGTTTGGATGCCGGCCAAGCAGAAAAGTAATTTAAACATTACAGGAAATGAAATCTCACATTTCCAATTTTTACCCTAAAGTTTAAGTACAATGAAAATGTCACACATGAATTATGGAATCAAGCTGAATTTCTCCTCTAAACTTTAAACTGTAAATGTCCTTGACAACAAAGTGGGCACTTGGAGACTCTGCCGCTCCCTCCCTCTGATGTGCTGCTACAGCCAATCAGGAGCAGGTAAAGAAGCTCAGAAGATAATACCATTTTGCTGGGCTTTGTTTCTCTGCTTGACTCAGATAAAGGTGAGATTCAGTGATCAATGTCAGCTGCATTTTTTTCATCTGATTTGGGGAACAAAATCTTCTACCGTGCTTTAACATATATATATTTTCATGGAAATCTGTTAAATGACAAAGATATGATCAGTTCAACACATTTTATCTAATGTTATATTTTATATTATGACATTATACCATCTTCAAGTGTTCAGTTATCCCAAAATCACCTGTTAAAACACGTCTTTGTGATATTTCATTCCCTAAGCACAGCATTACTGCAAAGATAATACATTCACTTGATATGTCTTACACCCAGACCAAATTATATTTACTGCTAAATCACATTTCTGATGGCGCTGCGTTATTAGAAAATTGCATGTTGTGCGTTTGATTTATGTCCTGGCATATCTAGAAGAAGAAGAAGAAGAAAAAAAAAGAAACATCCACCCTCCCACGCTTGCAGGTGAGATGAGTTCTTACAGATTGCTGTTAGTGTCATCCTCCGGGCTAAGTGTTGTATATTAAAGAGACAACGCAGTGGATTGTCACCCTGGTGCCCCACCACCTAGCAATGGGCCATCTTTAATTATAGTCCCACCGAGGTGAATGCATCAGAAAAGGCCTGACAGAGCGGCTAGTGTGTAGATTATTTTAATTTGCGCCACGCCTCTAGGTGAGCGATGCGGCCGGCCTTGACCCTCCTCTGACTGCATGGATTAATGCCTGGTAATGACTGCTGAGGCTATCATTGCAGCGGGCATCATTAATTATCCTTATTGATTGTTGCTCTCAGAGATAAAGCGTTCTGCTGACTGGAAAATACCCTCCATACACAAGGTCAAGGTAAAAAAAAAAAAAAAAAAAAGGGGAACTTAGGTAGGGGAACAACATCAACAATAGAAAATAAATATGGCTGATGCACACTGCATCCCATAATACCACTAATGCCTTACCCTCTCCACCCTGTCCTTCGCTCTTGCCTCATGTCTCCCTCAATCTGTCTGTCTCCCCATTTCCTGCTGTGTCGTCATTTTCGACCAAAACAACTTAGCGCCTGGGTGCACGCTGTAAAACAAAACATACAGTTTGCGTTCATATATGCAAAATAGTGTAAAAAAAGAGAAGGAAAAATGAAGGGAGGCGATAAGTAGGAGGGCGAGTTCATGGCGGGAATGAGGCGACAGTGTGTAGAAGAGTGAGAGAGGCTGGCGGGCAGCTGTAGTGCTTGGGCAGATTATGTTTCTGCGGCTGCCATAATGGAGGAGACAGCAGGAAGTCAGGGTTTTATATTTACACTACGCTACATCACCCTGCCCCTCAAATACACAGAAACTGGCACACACATGCAGCCTTTCCTCACCAGTAAAACATAACATAAGGTTGATATTTCAATGTTGAAAATGTGACGTGAGCGTTTTTCTGAATTTACCCGTTTATGGGGGCGGGGACTTGTCCTGATGTTAGCTGGACTAGTTTTCCTCTTAAAATGTGTTTAAAGTTATGATTTAATGTGTTTTAATGTGATCCTTAGCTAACCCATTACCCCTTTAAAAAACCAAAAAAAACAAAAAAAAAACACACACAATTTAATCGTAGGCAAAAACAAAACCTAACACAGCTCACGGTGTGAGAGGGATTCGAACCTTGGACTCCTGAATACAAGTCCTCCGCAATTCCAAAGCTCCTTAGTCAGACTTGTGCAGTTGTATTGGTCCTGTGACTGGATGACATAGGACAATACGTTCCGTTAGTATGAACATAACCACGTGTCACATCTGGAGGATTTAATATTGACCAGATGTGGCATTTTGTTTTTTTAGTTTTGTTGAAGATGAAGATGTGTTGACACAAAGCAGATTGGCCAAGAGTGAGGTGGGAGATCACCCAAAGCTGTTGAGGCCCCCTACCAAACTACAATACTACAATTCTATCACCATCAATACTCAATATTGCAAATACAAATCGACTTTTAGTAGTTAAATTATCTTTAGAGTTATGCAGACTGCACTAGTAATGTCTTTCTCATACAGTCTTCCTCATCTAACTATCAGCACAAAATGATAAAATGCTGTTCACAGATCTGCAGCAAAACTTTTAGTATGCTGTTATGTATGTAAATTATGTGATCATGATAAATGATAACGTATGCCTCTCATAAATGCCAACTCCTTTAATATTTTAATGTAATTTTTTCCCCACATCTTAAATGTATTATATCTGCCAATCTACAATGGAATCCATGTTGTTTGTGATAGTTTTTCTATTAAATTAGTTTGTCACTACATGCATCTTTGTTGCATCTGAACAGAGCAGAAACCTACATTAATTTAGGCAATCCATTCATTCAGTGTGTTTACACCCTGATGTATATGCCTATATGGAGAGAATTATTGGCAACTTAATTTTTTAAGTTATATTTAATGCCATTTGTCAGCTTTTGGTAAGAATAACACCTTCATGCAATGCTCTGTGGATGTGTGTTTGTTTCTATGTGTGTCTCCTTCCAAACATGCCGATCCAGCAGATGGGAAGTGAGTGTGACAGAAATGTATTCTCTTTTCAAAAGCTGGTTGGAGAGACTGCTGTAGCACCTCTCTTGTCCTCCTCTCTTCTCTGCTTTCTCTAAACCTGTGATTGGCATCTCTTCATATGTGGATCCTGTTCTTCCTGCGACTCGCCTCTTTGTACAACTAGCCAGTGTCAAACAACAAATCCATCCCAAAGCAAGGAGACAACAAGGAGAGAGGAAGCTGCGCTATCAATGTAGAATATGCAGCTACTGCCTCATAAAGGTTGACATAGTCCAACAAAGGATCATTCATGTTTCTAAAATTAATATTAAGGATACATTCATATACACATTGGATTTTTTTTGGTGGTCTTGATCCATAAATGCACTTTGTCTGGGTTTTATGAGGTGATAGAGCAGACAGTGGAGGTAGGGCAAGATTAAGGAATAGTCTGTCTTTTTTTGTTAGTACCTGTTTGAAGTGAATCAGAAGCAGCTTTCCAAGGTCTGGAAATTCATTACTGGACAGGAGCTTTGAAAGAGTCCTGCTGGATGTGTGTGCCTTGTGTATATATGTGTGTGTGTGTGTGTGTGTGTGTGTGTGTGAGTGTGTGTGTGTGTGTGTGTGAGTGTGTGTGTGTGTGTGTGTGTGTGTGTGTGTGTGTGTGTGTGTGTGCCTGCAGCCCCATTGTATTCAGAGTGGAATTGCAAAGCAGTTGCCTGAGGCCATGAGAAGGCAGCTATGGCCAGGTATGGCTAGCCATTACTGCAGGGCATCAGACTCCATCAGACTCTCTGGAGAAAAGATCATACAGGCCATACACATCCATATAGGTAGAAGTGTGTGTGCGTGTGTGTGTTTGACAGACAGTAGAAAAACACTGTGTCACACTATGTCTAAATCATAAAGCTTTTATTGGATTCATAGCTTTTGAACTTGGATTGTGATCTTATTAAAATGACTTGTTTGATTCGGATCAGATGACTCTACCGTGTGTGTGTGTGTGTAGGTATACAGGCATGAGAAGTTGAAGCAGAAAGAAAACCGAGAAAGAAAAGAGAGAGTCAGACTGTGTTGTACAACTGTCTACAAATCAATACATGACCACAACACTGCTAAGAGATCCCAATCAGAGGCCAAAGGCTGGAGGTATGGCTCCATACATACACACACACACACACACACACACACACTGTAACAATTGGCCACTTAGTGATTGTTTTTTGTGGTTTTTATCTTCATAATCTTAATGTTGACCTAACATCCGATTACAATGAAGTGGAGAGAAGATGAAGGCCAGTGGGACCTGTGGGTTCAGTCCCAACATGCATCAATCATCTGGGACAAACAGTCACCATCTTTGGTATTGATTGACAAGTATTAATCCTGCATTATACAGGTATGCAAGGTGCATGCTTCACCTTCTTACTTCAATGTAATATCACCATATGTTGCTACTTCTTTATAATATAACAACAGTTAATTTTGCGTGAGCTTCCTTCATGTGTTGCTGTATTTTAAACACCTATTGTCTATGTACAGTGTACATATGAGTCATACATAGGTAAATGGAATACATATGATAAACACACACACACACGCAAAACAATTTTAAAGGGGTGCAGGCGGGGCGCTGGAGTGTCGTACCATGATGCCCATCTATCTTTCTGACATCTCCTAACCCAATCCCACTGGGGCTAACTGAATTCAATCCTCAACATTAGATAAGCACACACACACACCCTCGCCTCTGCACATGTGTGTGTGTTTGAACATATCACACACATAGTAGCAGCAGGTTTTTAGATTGTTTCTACAGTCAAGTGTTGGTGTGCAGGTCACATAGTGGGGGGGGGGGGGGTGGTGAGGCAGAAATCAAGAGAAAAAAAAAGCCAACAGGCACAGCAGACAAAGACAGAGGGAGAGAAAGAGGCTTGACGTTACTTGTCCGGTGGGAGTCCATCCTCTGTTTCTCCCCTCATTCTATCTCTCCCTCTTTTACCTCCCTCCTCACTCTACACCGGCTGTCCTGCACCCCCCAGATCCTTCCCTCTTGGGCAGCTCTCTGCTGATTGTTTGGGTGCTTCTTGGTGCCTATCAGGCCCATCGCTCTATGTTTCCATCAAACACAGCATTTATCTTATCATTGCCTTGACAACTGCCTATTAGTGCAAAAGAGTCTGCGGGCTCTGTGTTCCCATGGCGATGACATGGTGACATTGCCAGGCAGCTCTGAACTGCCTGCTGAGACAGTGGACCCTTTTCCTCTCCTCCTGTCACCCTGCTCTTCCCTCTGTCTTCCTCTTTGACCATCCTTTTGCTCCTCCTTTGGCAGCAGCTCCCCCCCTCCCTGGAGCCTCCAATTCTTTAAAGCTCAGTGTGTTTGTGTGTGTATGGGTGTGTGTGTGCACATTTATGCAGAACAGATGGGAAATTCAGTAGTGTATCTCTTGTATTTGTGTGTATTTGGCCGTGTGTATGTGTAGATTGTTGTCTTACTGTGACCAACAAGGCATGAGAATAGAAGTTCCATAAAAGTTCAGATGACCACCTGGTGAGGGGGACTTTGTTTTGTGTATCTGCATCTAGGGTGATACTACACAGACAGAATTGACTAACTATTTTCATAGTTTTGGTTCTTAATATGAACACGCTAACCGAGAACCATAAAATGCCAAACAAAGGACAAAGTAGCATTCTAACCATATTACAATGTCCCACAGCTCCTGCTGCTCCTATCGCTTACCATCTCTTTGACAACATGTGGGAGTACACAAGTTCAACTATTACAATCATGGTAATCCAAACCAGAGACATGCATAACACAACTTTGTAAGGGGTGCAAAGGGAACTGACACCGATAGGTAATGAGTGTCAGTGCTGACTGATAACTGCTGAACTGTTATCAGGAGTAGCTCACTTAATGGGGTTAACATGAGTCACTGTGTCTTCTACTGTTTCCGACAAACAGACGTAAGAAAAATAAAACCTGTAAAATCTAACTTGTTCTTTGTGCTTCATAAAAGTACCGAAGGGGACTAAGACAGACAGACACATGAAACGCTATAACTTTACCTCTTATCAGCATGTTATCCTGCTGTTGGTGATTCAGTGCATTAGCTGTGATCTGTGCTCTTGTCTCTGTCCTCTCTCTTACCAGATCTGGAGGAGGGAGGAAGAGGTCTCCGGTGGCAACTCACAGGGGCCCAGCTCTAATAATAGAGTGTAAATCTCAGTCATTACTTCTCTGACAGGACACTGTGTCATCATTGTCTGCTGCACAACTCCACTCAAGTGGAGAGGGGTTGAAGTTTTCATTGTGGGCAGCCCATATCCCTTTGGTAGTGTGAGAGGAGTCACTACAAGATGTGATTCCAACATCAACAGATGATCTGATATTGAACTTTAAATCAATCCAAACAAATACCATGAGAAAACACAGTTCTCCCAACAGACGTGAAAACTCCACCTGCTCCATCCAGTGGATCAACACTGCTTTCCATTGCTAAAATAGACTCACCACTGGGACTGACATTCCACATCCTGTTAAACAGGAAATCATCGTTGGTCTCAATAACAGCAGGCCATAAAATCACATTTCAGCATCCATCGATTTTTGTTTCATAGTAAATGGCAGGTAACAAACCGCAGGGCTGCCGAGCAGTGCGGTGTAAATGCCCCTCTGATAAACAGTTAAAGAAGTTCATCCACTGCTGAACTGCGGCTTGGCGGCAGAAAAATCAACACTAATCTGATGAGAGGCAGCAAAACAAATTCTACTGTTGTGCTCTCAACACAGGACATGAGAGGAGAGGAGAGGAGAGGAGAGGAGAGGAGAGGAGAGGAGGAAGGGTTTGAGGGAGTACAGAATATAAATCTAAAGATAAAGAAAAAAAGAAAGATAATTTTATGTTCTGTTCCCATTTGCTTGGTTTGGTCTTTTTCCAGCCCTCAGTAGTTCACCTAGAATATGCATTTTTCATATTACAGCTCAGCTCAGCTACAAATCATGTCTGTCCACATTTCTTTTAGACAAATCCTCATTTTTACAAGCTAATATATTAAAATCAGCTTGTAACTATTTGGGGAATCAAACCTAATTTTGATGCAATTTAGAGCTGGACACCATAACAGAAAGAGGCAGAGAAGCTTGATGTAGATTTTAGAGTGTTTTAACTCTTTCTTATGGTTCTAAAGCTATTCCAACGGGGACTGATAATAAAGACATCACACGTGTTAGCAACCCCATACAGTCCATAGGCTATCACCATCTGTGTAGACTATAAGAAAGTTCTTGTTAAAGGGGTAAATAATGTAAAAAAAATCAAACTGGCATGATGTTTTAGTCCTCGTCTGTCTGTTTCCTGCTCTGTGTTTCTCTCCTCTTGCGTCTGAGCTCTTTTTGGAGAAAAATGCCAGATCAACAGAAACGTCACATCCAGGATGCTAGGCTTACTTTTGTATCTTCTAATTGAAGTGCCTTCCTGTCTTAGTGTCTGACAGCTCCTTTTGACAAGTGATGTGTTTTTTGAAAGTGAATCAGCTTTCTTCGGCTCTGAGTGCTATAGACAGCAGAGATCAGTGAGGGTCAAGCTGAATGCCGGTCTCTATACTGAGTTACTGCTGCCTTCTGCCATTACAAAACTTGTCATTCATCTCATCGTTAATCCTGCTTTCTGCTTTCAGTGGATACATGCTTTCCGTGGATACATCCTCCGTTTTTTTCCTCCCCGTAAAGTACCAAACAAGCCAACAAGGCATGCTGGAGTTACTTTAGAAATGTCTGTGCACTGTGCAATTTAATTTTATTTTTTTTAAATATTTCTAAATAAATCAAGCAAATAGGTGCAATGATGTCTGCAGTGATGAGACCTTTGTCACACCTCATCAGTTATGGATAGCAAGATAAATCATTTTATTATTACTTTGCAAAGACCACTCACCCTTCAAACCTATATCCAACCTGTACCTTAGTGATGCTCTCAACTAAGACAAAGAATACTTTAAACACATTGCTGTGATGTGGACAATGTGCCCTCAGTCCCATGATAACACATAGACTTTAGTTTGTCAATGCTGCGATCGGACATCGGACAAAAGGTCTACACTTCCTGCCCAACACTACGTTTAAGAGATAGAGATAAAGTACTGGACCAACCTTCACCGGGTGTTCTTTTGACTTATTTGCAACAGTTGTTCACACACAAGCCCTGTGCTGGTTGAACAATGTGCAAACACTGCAGGAGGCCACATGTGTGGTTTTACAAACTAAAAAATATCATCCACTACTGTTGTGGTGCGATTGTTATAGTGTCATAAAAGATGAGGGATTTCTGTTTGAGTGGTTGTGTCAACAATAAATGCCATAGCAGAGGCCATAATTTGTCCTGTTTCCTTCCGACTGTGAGTGATGACCACAATCTTCCACGCAGTTTTAGTCGCCTCGCCCGCAGAGGTGACAGATCAGAAAATGCTCTTTTTGGTGTGATAAATTGTGCGGAGGATGTGGAAATGACAAAAGACAAAGCATCTATTTTGTTATTTAGATTTGGCGACTGCAATTAAAGAAATCAAAACCAGGATTGTGTTTAACCTTCATATTTGCCTTGGCAGAATTTGAGGACCCACATTTGCATAAAAAACCCTCAGTACTGTGATGGAACTCTGGTATTTTCAACTTGCCAAACATGATCCTCGTGAGCTTCTATTTAACATTCAGTGTTCTTTGGTCTATTTATTGACCAAACCCTGCAGCTTCTGTATATAAAATCTCATCTTTGTCTACCCTGTTTAGCATCGCTCCATCAGCAGCCAGAGTGAACTTTCAATTATATCTTTGACCAACGCATACAGCCAGTCCTTTCTCACTGGAAGCACGCCACATCCACATGGAATGGAAATATGGTCGGAATTAAGTCTTTTTGTCTGGAGTTTTTCCTAAATTTGACTCCCTTTTTGCCTCTTCTTGGCGTTTTCCCACTTTCCCACTCCAGCTCTGTGTGTGCGATATTATGAAGAACAGATTTTCCAGAAAGGAAATGAAAGGGTTTGTAAGCAGAAGAGAGAGAAAGAGAGAAGGACTGAGATCAGAGGGCCAGTGTTGAGGCTGACAACAGACCAGTTTCCCTGCACCATCAACCCACCCACCAGCAGCTAACCGGCCTTCACAGGGCTGTATAAATCCACATGCAGGTCACATTACTGCTCGCCTTCATCAATGTTTACTGGCATGTTAAAGATTGTAATAACATTGGTCAGAGCAGAGATTTTTAATTTAGATGTTTTTTTTAAGGGTTTGCAACCCAGCTGTGGTGAAGTAGTCGAAAAGAGACAGAGTCTGGCACAGAGGAGCGAGGTGTAACCACATTCTGGACCGAGATGAGAACGAGGCCTGCAAGGTCATGCTCTATAAACACTCTTCAAATCAGGATGCGAGACTTTTGTTATACACACTGCGCACAATCAACAATTTGTGCATGTCTTCGTGTTTTCAGTGGTCATTTGAGGTAAAATAATAAAAGCAGTTTGAGTCATGACAGTAAACATTCAGAAAATAACACGCGAAAACAAACGTGCAGAGGAGAAATCAGAAATTCCCCCCCTTTTTTTTTGCAGGCACCATGTGTCTCTCCCTCTCTCTCCTGTGTTCTGTGTTGAGACTTGACTGAACTGAAATGCAGTTTATCAGTGTATTTTCTTTGGGTAGTGGCCCATAGCTACACTTAAACTTAGATATATTAGATTTTGATCAAATGCTGCACTTGAAAAGTGGCACAAGGACTTTGTGCTTATTTAAACTGTAATGTTGAATACACAAATCAGGCTGGGTGCTGTGATGAGATGACACACACACACACACACTCTGCCCTATAGATTGTTGCTTTGGCTGGAGCTTGAAGAGCCTTGCCTTGTTCAAGGTTTTACACCCACTGTTCTTTTCCACTGAGCTGTGTAACCATAACAGTTTAATGACATGCTATTACACGGCTATCACACTCACAGCATCATGTTAACACCACAACCACCGCCTCACGTCCCACACAGACAGTAGGCAAAATATCAGATTTAGGCCCTAATCTTAACTCATTTTGCCATTTTGTACTTTTCTTCTTTGTGGTGTTTAAAATAAAAATAAACAAAAAATAATAATAAATTCTGATCATTCTTTTACTTCACGGCCCTTTATTTGGCAAAACGTATTGTTTATTTAAACTACTGTAGAATACAATTTTATGCAGTGGCTTTTAAAATAAATGTGCAAACCTAAATGTTTCTTTTACTGATCTCATTATGTAACACATGCAGTCACTTTTTTTGACAATAAACCTGTAAAATGCAGGATCTTCTTCTTCCTGAATACTTCATGATTCAGACCTGGCATTCCTCCTCTCTCTGATTCATCATCAAAACAGCAAAAATAAAACCCCAGAAATTTACTGTATAGTCTGGCACTTACAACAAACAAAGCTGGTCTGCCCTGTTTATTTTGATGCATTAAACTTAACCCTGAGATTTGGCCTCAGCAACCAAATGCCAACCCTCGAAGCAGAGCTAATCACTTGTGATTTATTTCATACTTGTATTTGATGGGGGGGGCTGTTTTGGGGTAATCAGGCTCTGACAGTGGGCCCTGTGGCTGAGCTGTTTACATAGCTCTACTGGAGACATGTTGACAATGAGGAGGGTTTAGACAAGAAGAGCCAAGTTGCTCTCAAGGTTGGCCAGCACGTTATGGATTTGAGTTGGCCTGTAGTGAAAATGAGGGTCAGAGCAATGAGACCAAAAGGACAGGAACAACGAGGAAATGGAAGTTAAGTGGAGTTTAGTGTTAAAGAGAAAGAAAAACATGACGATCAAACACAGTTAAGAGGGAGAAAATTCGTATTCCTCTGCCAGTTTTGCCAGTTTTGTGCAACAAATTGATAACACAGAATTTGATGTCAAGAGCAGTCATGCAGGGAAAATGCCAAGGAAAGAGGCAAGGATAGCAATTCTTTATTTAACTCTCACGTTTGCTCCCTGTACTACCCTTATCAAGTAGTATTTTTTTTTAAACTTAAGAAGAGGAGTTAAGGCAGGTTGAATTACGGTGAGGTAAAGCTGGACTAAGGCAGACTGCGCAGGCCTGGAAACTTAAAAAAAAAACTCACACACAAAACAAGCAGGAATAACTTTTCATGACTTTACTCACTGGATTCAAGTGCCCTCACTTGCCAAAAAGTGAACTGATGCTAAATGTACGACTGCAACAAGTTCCAAAACAGTTAAATACCTGAGATCAGAACATACAGCTGTAGCTGTCACACACACACACACACACACACACACACACAGAGCCCCCTCTACACCTGCTCTAAAACAGAAGCCCCCAGGTCACTGACTGGAGAAAAGAGAAACATGTTTGTGAACTCAGTGCGAGTGAGAGAAATATTGAGTTGCATCAAAAACCTGAAAAGTTTTGGAGAGCCTAATCAATTTACCAAAAGGTTTTTATTTGACTGCAGAGCAAAGAGTCAAATCTTTGAAAAGCAGAAGCTGACATCCTTGAAAAAAAAAAAAAAAAAAAAGAGGCATGCACTGAACCCACGCCTTTGTATTCTTTTGGTCTTTGTTTGTAGAAGGTTCGTACGTGGAGGAGGAGGAGGTAGTTGGCTCCGAGTATCAACCTCAAGTAATCACACACACACACACGTTCAGTCTTTAAAAGAAATGTATAATGCTGTTAGATATTATTTTAAGTCGAGGTACTGATTTCAATGCCAAATGTCAAATCAGATGTAGATGACTGGGAGGGTTTTTTATGCTAATAAGGTTGTTAATATTCTGATGATATGTCTACATGAAACCTGAGTGTGTGCTAATATCCCACAGAAGGTGTGTGTCTCCCTCCACATAGAGACGGGGATGGTGCACCCAGGGGCGAGCCAACACTAGCTAGCCCGTGTCGGCTCGAAAGGAGCGCCTTACTGTTTTACCGCAGGAAGTAACACAAAAGAGCAGCAGGAATGTTTATGAACACCTCCAATCCCAGAGGACCCGCAGGCTGACCTGATTATCGCCTGTCTGTAATTCCACAGTCGGCAAGGTGCTGATACTCCTGGAGGGGTTTGGGTGGTGTGTGTGCATGTGTGTGTGTGTGTATTCCATCACTGATAGGTATCATTAAACATCATTAGAGTGTTGGAGGAGTCTCAAGCTGCTTTGGTTTTGTGTGTGTAACACTGTTTCTGTCAGACGCACTCTAGGAAGATCACTAACAGCACAGCCCTGAAGATGCACACATGCACACACACACACACAGTCAAAAGCGGGTATTTATCAGTCAAGCTTGTTTTGTTATTGCATGCATTCTTTTGACATGAGCTCTGACTGTGGCCTTTGTAAAAGAGGAAATCAAATAACAGGGCCAACAGGAGCAGCGCTACAATCCCCTCCAGCATATACAAACAGAAATAAACCTAGGCTGTCTATATCTAACAATAGGACAACAACTTTTACTTCAAGGCTATTGCGAAGTTTGAGCAGTCATTTAAAAGGCTTGTGTATATTTGTCTACTTGTGTATTCAGAGATGGCTGGCATCTTCTTATTCATTTCCCCAGACAGCTATTTGTTAAGTTATGTTTAGTATTCACTGCCAGGATGTGTCATGAGTGATTCTGTTGATCAGCTGTTGATTTGTGAGCCGATCCAGGAATGCTGCAGTTAACTGGTTCAGCATGTTTAAATCTAGACCAGAAGCCCCTCCACTTTCTTACCTCCCCCCTCCTTCCCCTTCTCCATCCAGCCAGTGACCTACACTGTGTAGCAGGCACAGCCACGAAACATCTCTATCCATCATTGGACACAGCGTACACCGCTGGACACAATAAAACATCAGAGGAAGCCAAAGCATAGCTGGGTGCTGCCATCTTCTGGCCGGGTGCCATGTGAGGACAGCAAATGCATCATGGAGAGGGCATCATGTCTGTTGTTACACTTTTTAATTTTCAATTAAATCCTCATAGATTTTTGGACTTTTGGCCATCATCAAATCTCAGCTTATAAACTAACTGTAATCTTTTCTGCTTCAACAAAAAAACTCTGTAACATGAGGAGATAAAGTGATCCACAGTGAGCAACTTATAACTTCAAAGCCTCAATAAACTGAATTTTTTTGTTTGTCCTCAGGTGATTGTACAGTATACAGAGCAGGCTGGGAAAAGCTCCTGGCTACCTCCTTCCACCCCAGCTGAACGTGTCAAGCTAATACGTGGCGACGCGTGGTGAGTTATTGCGCTGAGTACCAGGCCGCTGGTTCTGCTCACAGGCCTGGTTTGATCTTTTATTTACACTCCTTTTTGCTCAGGATTTCAGGACAATTTTTCAAGCCCTTTACAGTCAACAAACTACAAAGGAAGACCCCCGTCTCTGGGAGGCAAGTTGAATAGAGAAAAACAGCACTTGCTTGGCTGCCTGCTTTCAAAACACAAAAAACTGTACTTTGGACTGCATGTTGGTAAAATGGCTTGATGTGAGCATGACAGCTAGAGACAGGGAGGGAAAGGTGAGCAGATGGATGCGGAGAAGAACCAGGCTAACAGTCTGGGAGACGACACTTATTGCAGACAGGCAGACCATTACATAGTCAAGGTGTAGGACAAACCATTTTGACTGTGCACGGTTGCATATTCACTCAAGTGGCTGTCTGCATCAGAGAAACAAAGCCAGTAACCTAAAACTATTATTCTGCCATTAGTTTTCTGCAGGTCACGATTGTGGCATAATGCAATAGCATTCATCTATTTCATTCATTTTAGTTCTTAGAGAGCGACACACAATTTAATTACCCATCCTCCTCTTTGGCTGTTGGAGCGGGAGCAAGCGCCTCGGCCCCTCCCTCCGCTCACTCACTTCTCGTAAAGGATCGAGGGTGCCGAAACAATGATGGATAGAGTCTGAAAAGTGCATTATTTCTGATGCATTTTTGATTATTTCTACCCTTTCCCTTTTTTCTCAGGTAATGCAATAAGCCTGATACGCTCTGAGTTCTGTCAGAGACATGGATATTGCAACAGCTCAGCCATCACTTTCTATCAGCAGGAAAGTCATTGTTTCTGAAACAAGGAGTCCTCTGTTTTTTTATAGCTCTTTTACTCTTTTTCTCCTTTTTTTTTCTTTTTTTTTGTATGTATATCTGTCTGTCTTTCTCTGCAGCCTTTGTAATTTTGTCTGTCTGTCTCCAGCTTGGAGACATTCTCATTTGGACCGGTGCCTTGGATGCCCCGATAGACTGCCACAACAGTTCCTCATCGAAAACAATTTCAAGGACCTCTTCAAAGTGAATGAATCAATAGTGCTCATATGTGAGGTTAAAGCAGAGGTTACGCTGATATTGTTCGACTCCAGACACTCCCTTAGCCCCAACATGCTAGCCAGAGCCAGTGACCTCTTGTTTGGTTAATATAATTCATTCTGTATATAGAGAATATCAATCTCTCCAAATATAACCCCACTTTGCCCTAAACAAAACAAAAAAAATTATTAAAAAAAAAAATACACACACACAAAGCGCACAGCAAACCTTTGGGCTAATACTCTTATGTCTAAACTTGGTTCATCCGCAATCAAACAATGCAAATGTTTCTGATGTGTGTGTGAAATGTAGGTGTTTCCAGCCAGCATTGATCCACAGCCTGCAGAACTACTCTCAACCAAAACCAATTGAGCGCAGCTCTGTTTATACAGATTAGTCTAACAACATCTTCCCCACTACGAATATTACGCTTTACTCACTGAGGTTTCAATGAGCAGAGACAACAGGGTGATATTTAAATTCACATAAACATTTCTGACGGAAGATTATTAGAATGTGGCTTTGAGAATCATTATTATTATTATTACTACTATAACTGGTATAGCTCAGCGTCATTACATACACCTACAAGCTGGCTTGTATAACAACTGCACTAAAATAAATAAATCAATTATGGAAAAAAAGAAATATTTATCTTTATGGATATTGTTACAGGGTTACATTATTAGCTAGGACTTAATCTGCCTTTGAGTGGCAGCAACCTCATAAAGATATCATCAGTGAATCATCTACTTACATGTTGTGTTGTGAAAAGACACACAGGTATGATTGAATACTAACAGCTGGATACCACAAAGTCTAACATGCATGACAGCTCACTGACACAAATTATGTACACTTGTGCTTTTGGTTTATTGTGTTATGAATTTTTGTACATATCGTTTTGTATTCTTTAAATTTGAATATGTAGATGTCTTTACATGCGTTCGTATTAGAGAGGAAATGTGTTCAGATAAGTACAAGAGTATGTTTCTCTCCTCTGTTTACTCTGCTGTTTATTCTTTATAGTTGTTTTTCTTATTACTGATTGACTGTTTATGCGAAGCCCATAATCCTCATGAAAAAACTATAACAATAAATACACCTTCCTGATCAATAACAGATAAAAGTGCCTGTTTTTTTTTTTATACGTCTTGGGTGCTCATTCCTCAAGATATTCATACAGTGCTCCAGTTATTCTATATCACAACAAAAAAGAGGCATTAGCTCGCCAAAGCACCAGCATTTTGGCACTGTCGAGCTCGACTCATTCTACCAGTGTATGTCGTGCACCTCAGCAACCCGTTTTTCTTACACAGCAGTGTTGCACACCACTTTTCTTTGATCCAGCAAAACGGCTCTACACATACAGAGCTGCACTGCACCACTGGGTCACAAGCGCAGGTGAAGCCGTCCAGGTGAGCTTGGCAGGAGAACGCAGGCGGCTGTCTTTAGGACGTGAGACTCAGATGGGCTCTGAAGCCTCATCTTGGCATCCCACTTCACACGAAAAACACAATGTAACCAGGTAAGGCATTAATATACAGGCGCTGGCTACGCTCCATCCTGTATTTTATTGGCGGCAGTTCTTTTTTGTAATATACAGTGAAAAGGGATGATCACTCATTGTTTAATTAGTGCATGCGAAGTCTAATCATTCAGGGTAAGACCCGACCGTGCAGAATGAAAATTGATTTCCATGTGAATTAATGAGAGTACATTATAACTTTATTGTGCTATGTTACTGTTCATTAACCGTTTCCTCAACAGCCAGTCAACTGATGCCCTTTTACTGAAGAATCACATGAAGGCATTCTCTTCATGGCCTCCAGGCTGACACACACAAAGCAGACACAAAGCTTGGTAATACAAAAGTTACTCATATAAAGTAATAAGGTTCGTCCATTGTCAGTGTCAGAACCACACAACTTAACTTTCTTGCTACTTACACAGAGACAAAATACACAACTGAAATCCCTTTCAGCTAGAACCGTTTAAAGTCTCAGCTCTCTCTCTCTCACACACACACAGAGAACTCAACAGGCCTCCTGACATAGCCTCTCCAGTGACATTTCGTCAGAGGGTGAGTGTGGCATCCCAGCCATGTTGATGTGATTGGCTTTGTGCTTTGCTGTCGTAGTGACCGGGGGAAGATTGATCATGGGGGTGCTGTGTGTGTGTGTGTGTGTGGGACGTGGTGGTATAGAGAGGTGTTTTAGAGAGGGGACAGGCTGGAAAGGTCAGGCTCTGAGGTGAAGCCTCTGATATTGACTCTACAAAGGTTCACTCTGATGAGTGTCTAATACCTGTGATCCCACAGGTCTACAGCGCAAACACATACACACATATTTGTAATTGTATCATTGTGAGGACCCTCACTGACATAATGCCCCCTTAAAGCAACAGTGCACAATATTTTGTCTCCACTTTTGGCAGTACAGTACAAGGAATTATGCAATAACTTAATACACCTGTATTTTAAGTCTGGTTTACCCGCTTCAGCTTAGCTACCAGAGTCTAGGGTGGCAATGTCACCACAGACACCACATAATTATAACAAAACTTCAGAAAACAGACCTCTAACATGCACAAACATGCAAGCACGGTCACAACGAGACAGAGAAAATAAAGTCATAATGGTACTCTGAGGAGAGCTTTGAATTAATCAGAGCAGTTCTTGAGAACAACAACAAGCCGCCTCGGGGCCTGTCATAACCAACTGATTATTTTCCACTGGTGTGTATTGAATTGCACAAACACTCGAAGCTACTCAAGATATTCAACAATTTAATTCTGTCACCAGAAACTGCTGAAATCTTCTGAAACAACACTGAAAAGTAACTTGTAGTCATGGCTGTCAGACACCAAACAGGAAGTATGCCACTTGGATAGGAACACAACAGGTACAACTGGAAGAAACACACAAACCTCCTGGTTGAAACACTGATTACTTTCAACAGTGGCAAGACTCTTTAATCTGACCAGGTACACACTTGATCCATGTGGCAGTTGTTTTTTCATGGACATAATTAGAAATTCTACAGTGAAGTTCAAATCTAATTGATGCCACTTCTTTGTTGTAGCCTAACCTGTTAATATTTAGGAGATAAATACATAAATGTCAATAGACTGTCTATTAAATTACATACTCAGATAAATGCAGGGGACATATACAAACATATACATGTATAATGCGGCATGAAAACATATATAAGGAGCAAGTAATTCAAATTATGTAAAGCCAGTGTACTCTTCTCCCTCTCTTCACCTCAACTTTTTCCCTTCTCAGCTGCTTTCTTTCATCCTTCTCCCTTCTCTCCTCTCCCCCCTCCTCTCATGCCTTCTTTCCACTCTTCTTTCACCACTAGCTGGTGTGTTTTCTCCAGGACATTTCCTATCATTGTTCTTCACTTCTCCGCACCATGCCTCTATGTTTCCTGCCCCGTCTCAGTCTGTGCCTGCGCCCATTCGTCTTGCGGCCACCTGGCAGCGCGGGCTGCCTCTCAGTATTTCCTCGTCTGATGCTGCTCCGTGGGCCTTCTTGCTCGCTTGCACTCCAGTGCCCAGGGAACCTGGCTGGCTAATTAAACCAAAACAAACTCTACGCTTTCCCCTCACTCTTTGCAAAACACAGCTTATTAAGGAGTAAAAAGTCAAACTTCATGATTCATTAACAAGAGGAAGTCTGAGCAGACTGGACAGATCAGTGAGACTGGAGGGCAGTGGAGAGATGGAGCAAAGAAGGAAATGGGGGAGGGTGTGGATGTTTAACTTTATTTACCAGTGTGGGGTGGCAGAAATTCAGTCGAGGAGGCAGAGATTCACTACGTGCAATTTTGCTAATCCCTGCCTCTGAAGTAGTACAGACGAGTATAAAAGGACAATCCTGTCTTATTAATTAGCTACTAATTAGCAGGTCTATTATGAGTCTTTTCTTAATTTCCTTGCTACTTTTAGTACAAATTCCCATAAAATAACAGCTTGAAGATGTTTGGTCAACACTACAACATTCAACTAGAAATAGATAGTGCTGCACCCTATCACCGGTTGCCACCTGCTATACCACAAAAAATAAAAAGACTAAACACACAATATTCAGTACTTTTTCCAAATGTTCAATAGATGTTGCAAAGAAATATATTGTGACTACTATTTCCTCTCTGTGTCAGTCTTCAGCTTCATTCAGGCGTTTGCATGAGTTTGTCATCAGCTGTGGTGTCACTTTAGAGTTACACTTTATGAACACATTTCCATTAAGTTCCATTTTTTAGGGCCAGCAGTTGTAGCTAAACTGTGAGTGTGTGTGTGTGTGTGTGTGTGTGTGTGTGTGTGTGAGTGATGTAATGGGGGTCAGTTTAATGTGTATAACATTTCATCCAATTGGAGAATGACCCAGGAGAAAGACTGCAGGAATACTTCACAGATCCTGTGGTAAGTGTTTCTCTCTGTTACTGATGCCATGGCAGAATGAGTTATATGACCACTGACACAGCTTTTAAATGAGGTTACAGTATTGTATATCCATGTCTGCAGACATGTTTATGTAAGTACTTACGTGTGTCTCTATGTATATATATGTGCTGGCATGCACGTTTACATATGTCAGTAACATTTTGGAATAACAAAGTAATGCACATTGTCTGTAGCAGTGCCAGCTAGCGTGAGTCTTTCAGTATGTACTGTATGTTACAGTGTCTGTGCACCCATTCCTC
The DNA here is from genome assembly GCF_900634625.1 of Parambassis ranga. NCBI lineage: Eukaryota > Metazoa > Chordata > Actinopteri > Ambassidae > Parambassis > Parambassis ranga. Next base: position 13,552,787 of record NC_041033.1, read on the forward strand.
CTTTCTCCCCTCTCCTCCAGCTTTCCTCAGTGTGATGTTTTGCTTTGGCTCTAATGAGTTCTAAGTGGCCAATACTTTCTTCTGCAGGAAACTCGTGTCAAACTAATTAACTTTTAATGAGAGGAAACCCACTGATTAGAGTGTTTTTCTTGGCAAACGAGCCTATTAATTCTGTTGGTTTGAACAGCAGGGCTGAGGAGTCGGGCGAGAAGAAGGCCTCTCTTCAGCAGTCAGCACCACTCTCTCTCTCTCTCTCTCTCTCTCTCTCTCTCTCACACACACACACACACAGCTTCTGCCTGAACCCCTGCTCGGTCTGTTTGGCCAGCTGCTGAAGATGTGGCTTTTTAAGTGCACACACTCTCTCTCCTTCTCTCCCTCTCTCACACACTCACACTATTGGCATCTCCACTTTCATCACTGCCCAATACTGCTCTCTAGTGACAATTTTTGTTTTTGTTTGAGTTGGTTTAAGATCAACACGTGTCAATATAAGGGTGTGGGGTCCATTACAAAAACAGTGGATTTTATGGATTTTACAGATCATTAAGCTTATTAAACTACTTTGTAAATTATTCATCACTTAATTCCAGCGATGATTACCCAATTTTCCACCATCTAATCAATCAAGCCCTCACTTCTTTTTCTTCATTTATTATGTGTGACAGTAGTTTGGAGATAGCTCCTTGTGTGGCCAAACCTTAGAAAAGTAGAATGCTATGACGTTTTTCTTGGGTCTGTGCTGACAAGGGCAGGGGGCAGAAAAGTGTTTGCAGTGCTGACAGGGAAAGCTTGCCTTGTGTACAATGTAAAAAAAATATGGCAAATGTGTTGTGAATGTAAATATGTTTGTATTTACGGTTATTTTTCAATGTGGAGAGCTGAGGATTCAGAATGTCAGAATGCACTAAGGTCACTGCTGCATCATATTAGCTTTTTTTCATTTCAGGCCTCTGATTGGCCAGTGCAGCTTCAGGGCTATAAGGCTGTGCTGACGCCTGTTGGTTTCAGTTTTCTGTCATTGTGTGCACACTCTTTCATTGAGAACCAAAAGGGAAAATCCCTTTTTCACAAAATACCCTGTTCATGTGGACTATTGCATTTAATTACCATCCACATCAGGGCCACACATTAGGGGGCAATGACATGCACATTTTTGATGATGATAGTTTTTTTTCCCCCCACTGTGTGTGTGCATATGTGTGCTTCACCAGAATCGGCAGCGGGCCTATTTGACATGAATTTTCATATCAGAGTGGGTTTAACTGCCAATAGACCATATTAGAAAGTGCTTACATCTTATTACACCAGCATTTAGATCCAGTGGGAGCAGAGAGCTGCTCTCTGCCATTCCCTGGAATCCTGAGTGAGAGTGTTTGATGTGCCGATCGGAGTGGGCCCCTCAGAACCTGGAAAATGTGTCTGTTTCATCTCTCAATTACTGTCAGGGTTTGAAGTATCTGATGTTCTACCTTTATCTGTCACAATATGGCTCAAGTTTGTTGAAGTATCTGGAAAAAAAAAGGCATGCCAAAGAGTCCAAAAGAGAAAGAAAGAGAGACATGCAGGCCCAGCAGCTGGTGCTGTTTCAAAGCCTGCCCAAGCCCTTAAAGATGAAATCCATTTTGTTTCAAGTTCCGCACCCAGCTTGCCTGATGAGGGCTCTGGGGGTGAAGAGGGAGAGAGAGAGGGATGGAGAGAAAGAGAGGCAGAGAAAGAGACAGAAATCTGTTTGATTTGTCAGAAGTTCTTTAATTTAATCTACAGCTGTCAGGATGCTGAGGATCCAGACCTCATCACTGCCTTTTATCTGCCTCATTTCACCCCAGGCACCAGACACTAACACACACATGTGCACACACAAGCACGCACGCCCACACACACATACAGAGACACATCTATAGAGCAAATAAAAGAGGGATAAGACGGGATGAATGCCGCTCATTTATTAAAGAACACAAAGAAAAGCTCAAAAGTAAGAGTACAAAACTAATAAAAAAGGGAACGTCATCTAATATCTGGCAGTCTATGCTGGACTCAGAGTGATGCTTCACACTCTGTACATGGTTTCTGTAACAACTCTATGGTGGAGAGGGAAAAAATATGAAGACAAAAACACGCTGAAGTCTATTGTAAGAAAGAACTTATTATTATTTTAAGTTAAAATACTTGAGCAAGGATAGGCATGAAGAGCCAAGACTGCCCTTAAAGGGGCGCACAAAGGCTGGGTGTGCCCCCAAGTATCGGAGTTTGATAACCAATGTGAGACTAACCAGTAATAAGTGGCAGATAAAAGCACTAACATGTGCAAGGAGTTTAATTTATGTAGATAGGTGTCCTTTTTCTATTTAACCCATTACAGATTTTTCCCTCCTTTGTAAACAGGTTACTTGGGTTCAAATGTATTCATTTTGTTGCCTGACAGTTTAGAATTTTTTTTTAATCTATGAATTTTCCCTGAAATTCGCTTGTCCTCAACGGTTGAAGACCCATATGTTCAAAACTGTCCATATGTTACTTGCAAATGTTTTCTCTTTTCATTTCCATCCACTTTTAGCCTGTTCCATCTATTTCTTAATATCCCTGCATGTACAGTAAATCTCTCTCTGAGGCTGTATATCCACTGTCAGCTTGTCCTCTCCTGGCAAAAGTTCTCATTCCCCATACTCTCTCAATCTTGCACAGGTCCAGCCGTTTACTCTCCTACACATTCATATCCACAGCTTTTAAAGGATCTCTCAGCTGCACACATGCCCCTACACACCATTCTTCAATATCTCTCCCCACTATGCAACTGCAGGTGGACATACACTCCTTTTTGTGTTAGCTTGTGAAAGAGGAAATTAGAATTAGACACTTGGGCAAAGCCAGACCAGCAGAAATGTGATCCTGCTCCTGTCCCCGAAGGCTTTGAATGGTCTTTTTCTTTCTCAAGATAGTCTGGTACTGAGGAACCTGTGGATGCTAGTGAGTGCTATCTTGTTATTAAATCTGGGGACTTGACAAGAAATATAGGCTGCCTAAAGCTGCACAATGTCCAAACCCAGCCTGAAGAGATCCAGCATTTCACAGAGCCTCTTCACTCCCCTTTTTAGCGTCTTGGCTGCTCCATTTTCTTTTTTCCGTATCCTACATTTCACCCTAACCTCTCAGTTAACCTTTACTGTCAGCCATGCAGGACTGGGATTAGGCTAGAACTTGCAGCACATTTATGACTGTCTGGCTAATGCATTATGAGATTAATTTATCATTTATGAGTACAACAGCACTTATTTCTTCAGTACTTTACTTGTCTTCTTCATTTCAGATACTTTATACAGCACTACTGCCATCCCTTGTTCAACATCCATCCCCTCCCCTCAATCTGCTGGATGAGGTGAAACTTGATGTCTGTCAGCCCGCACAAGATTTTTTTTTTATTATTTTGGGAATTTAAGTCAATAGACAATATTTTGTATTTCTTGAGTTTTACACTGTGAACGGGCAGTCTCACATATGGACGCTCGATCACATTACATGAGTTTCACACTGCAATGCTGAAAGTGTCCCTTTTATGTCTGTTTGGGTTAGATGATCTGAACAAAAAAACTAGCAACTATTTGAAGCTGGAAAACAGACAACAACAACAAAAGTAATCTGAAAAGGAAACTAAGTAGCACGTGGGATTCCCCATCCTTGTCACCACCCAGGGAGAGTGAGTAAAGTATAATTAGTTTAGAGTATGAACTTTAAAGTTCAGTTTTTTTAGGCCAAAGTCAACATGAGAACCTAATATTTCCAGGCATGGCACAGCACATAAAAGTAAAGCAGGAAACCAACCAGACACTGAAAACAACAGCTCACTATCCATCAGTACATTCTTTGTGGCATGGATTCAGCTGAGGGTTTTTCTTGTCTATTTATAACAGATTAGGACTTTGAGACTGTGCAGGCTATGGGATCAAACTACAGGAGCAACCTTGTTTTGCTGTCTAGGTAGAATGAGGTCCAAACATTACTGAAGTGGTATTCCACCAAAGAGACTACAGTGCAGCAAAGCAAAGCAAAACTGTTACACCAGCACCATTCATTTAACAAAGAGGGGATCAGCTGAAGCAGGCTCATCAATATACATGTTGGAAACTTTTAAACATGTTGGAAAATCATTCATGTGCAGACTGTACAGCGCTTCTTCTGCTCAGGTGTACAAGCAATTCATAAGGTGATACTGCCACCCAGAGGGTAACCGTGGCACAACATGTTTACTATGGTATACCAATAACTTTAAATTAGATTTAAAGTCATATCAAATGATATACTGGAATATGTGATAGACCAAAAAATGGAATATACCTAAAATTATCATCTTATATCAATGTGAAGTGCAATGGGTTTAAGTATTGAGGGAACAAAAATGGAATAATGACATTATGTCAATGAACAGCTGACAGACATTTTTTAGGTCAATGAGGCAAAGAAAGAAAAAGAAATTTAGTATGTAACAGTATTTACACCTTACTTTAAATTTTAGACACTAATTGATTCATTTATTTATCACATCCTATCCAATGCAAGCATGTTTTGAAGTAAATAAGAAATGTATTCAGCACTCTTATATCACAGCAGAGCTGTGTAAACTACACTACAAGAGAATACTATGATCTCAAACTACACCCAAAAATACAAAAAACTGTTGTCATGAATAACTTTATGAATACATTTAAATTTATGAGCAGGCAACCGAACCACAGAAAAAGAGAAAATAGAATACAGACAACCTCACAAGCAGTGTCCATAAAAACCCTCACATATTTGTTTACCTTTCTGTTCATGCCAGCTGCCAGCACAAGAGTCACCTCGTCCACCTTGCTAGTTGAGTCCACACAGCTGGACCCACCTCCAACCAAAACACACAAACAACATCACATATAGAGTCTTTGTCTCTAGTGTTAACCTTTCATCATCAAGCCTGGTTGACAGTTCATTCAAGGTTTTAACAAGTTACACACACACACACACACACACGTTAGAGGCTGCAAATGCAGGATGTGTCCATTAGAAATATGCATCAACAGTGAAAAGACTGGGAGGCAGTATTTCCAACAACAATAGAGATGAGCTGATGTATACAATTTCATTTATTTACACTGCTGGTGGACCCAAAATGGTCACTGCAGTAGTAATAAACACAATTTTGCAAAGGACGGTCTCCTAAACTATGTCCATTTTTACAGCAACAGAAAGACATTTTTCATCACTGATGTGGCTAAAACAATTGTAAGGAGCCCACATAAACAGCAAGGACACAATTAGCGGATCTGCAGAGCCTTCGTGTGAGGGAAAGAAATCTGGGAAAATTGCTGCAACAGACTAGAATAATGGTGCTCTTACCTTATCAGGTGTAGAGTGAATTCTGGAGAGATGAGATGGCCTTTAGCTATGGAAGTGGGGTTGGTGGAGGCCAGGCTGAAGTACACTGCAGAGCTGGAGCTTGTTCTACAAGAGCAGATGTTTGGAGAGTTAACAGCAGGCAAAGCTGGATTGCAGGCTGCAATCACCAGGTGAGCATCTAACTGTGATGGTGGAATAATGCTAAGAGTGTTGGATTGAGGAGAATCCATGAGTCTCACAAGCAGCTGGTGCAGCATCTAAAAATGAAGCACCATGGTCAAATAATGAGGGAATCCTTGACTACCAGACTGTAGGGACACAGGCACAGTGGGAGATTTAAAGATCGGCTTCCAAGCTTGTGCCTGTTTAAAGTTTGGTCACTTTAAACTGATGATGTTAAACAGTTTCAGTGTTTAGTAGATGGTTTTACGTATTCAACCACCTGATGTTTGGTGAAGAGTTTTCTTCTTTTCAATCATTTTAAAATGATTCTGTTTTAGAAGAGTTTAACATGTTTTCAAATTTTGTTGATTTTGCTCAAGAACACTACGTAGATGATTAACACCAATTCAACACACACTGAGGATTTTAAAGTATGTTTCTGAGCGTAAAATTGTGAAATTATCATCACACCTCTGAATGTAAGAAACCTCAGGACTACTCGTGAAACATAGAGTCACTATTCACTACTCCAATACTTCCGATTTGTTTGAACGAGTCACCGGCCTCCACCTCGTGCGTCCCCTGGGCTGGCAACGCACCATACGCCGGCTGAAGCTGTCCTCAGTGTCAAGACGCAGGTCCTTTAACTCTGACATCAAATTCTGATAGGTTCCAGGTGTCAGTCTGTTCAGGATGGACTGAACATGGCTGATGGCATCTTCTGGTGTCACAGGTTCTTCCTGTGGTCCATCAGGCTGTAGTGGATAGATTTTCTTGTCGTCCTTTATCTTGTGGGTTTCGGTGGCAGCTGGCTGCGGGGCTGAACTCAGTCCCCTTTCTTTTGGGGCCTCCTCTATCAACCCGTGTTTTTCTACCAGTTCATATCTGAACCGACCAGAGGAGATTTTCGCGGCCTGCAGCTGTTGACTGCCGCTGGCGCCACACAATCATCAGACACTTGCTACTTCCGGTCTCTAGTGATGGGACAAATGAAGGCACGGCTTCGAGGCGTCTCGCGTCCGACAAAATCACGTGACGACAAACGAGGCCTCGGTTTGTGCAGATTACGTCATTGTGGCTATTCACTGTTTCAATGCAAAGCAGTCATCACCGGGGAAGGATGGCATTTGTTATTCAATGCTTGGGCACCTCAGTCAAAGATCCCTTGAAACAGTGCTGAGTTTGTTCAATATGATATGGGAGTCAGGGAGGATTCCTGCAGCATGGAAACAGTCAGTTACAGTTCCAGTGCTGAAGCGGTGCAACTGATCCTTCTAAATATAGGATAGGATAGGAGAATTATAGCTGACAGCATAACATACTACTTAGAAAGCAAAAACGTATTTTGCCCTTTCCAGAGTGGGTTTCGTAAAGGGAGAAATACAATGGATGGCAGTACTGTGCTTAGTCAGAGGTAAGAAAAGCCCAGACAAACAAAGAGATGGTAGTGGCTGTCTTTTTTTGATATAGAGAAAGCCTATGATATGCTGTGGAACAAGGGGCTGTTGATGAAGTTAGAGAAGCTAGGAATTGGGGGTAAGCTTTATATTTGGGTCCTAGGCTTTTTGTTTGGGAGGTAAGTTGAGGTAAGAGTTAGCACAGAGTATTCTAGGTTATATACTGTTGAAAATGGAACGCCGGTAGCGTGTGTAGCCGAGTTCTCTTTAATATTATGATAAATGACATTTTTGATCAGATAGATAGAAGCATAGGCAAATCTCTATATGCAGGTGATGGGGCCCTTTGGGTGCGGGGATGTAATCCTACAAAATAAGATGCAGGATGCCACTGTGGTGGTGGAGGAATGGGCTAATAAATGGGGCTTCAGAATGTCTGTTGCAAAAACACAAGTTATAACAGGCCAGTTCTAGGTATGGGACACCTCCCTGCTATACAGGCTTGTGTGTGTCAGCATGAGGATGCACCAGTCACCAGGTTGTCCACAACATCATCATCATGTTGATATTCTATGATTTTATTGTCAACAAAACCAATGAAAATATCAACTGCAGACGCCGCAGTTTATTTCAAGACAGGCTGTCATGCATTGTCCTTCTGCTATGAACACTATGTGCCAACAGTATATTAATCCACTGCTGAAAATAGTCCCCAGTAAAAACACAATGCTTAACAAGAGTCTAATGGAGGTATGCTTTACAGTTACATTATTTTTATTTTGTTACCAAACCCGGGCCTGGCTCCAGGGTGGGGCCCCAGCTGTGCCATGCCGGGCGACCGACCTTGATAATCTGTTCGTCATATGGGGCTTTTTGTACCGCTCTTAGTCTGACCCATCACCCAGGAGCTGTTTGCCATGGGAAACCCTTCTGGGGGCATTAAGCCCCCAACAACATACCTCCTAGGATCATCCGGGCACTCAAACCCCTCCACCCACGATTAGGTGGCGGTCTAAGGAGGGGAAATTTTTTTAGTTTTTTTTTTTCATTTTATTTTGTTATTTTTTATTTTATTATTATTTTTTTAGGGCTGCATATCGGCATAATAGGTATAAAATATATAATATAATATAGTTATAGCTTCACACAGTCTAAGGGCCAATATTAATATTATGCCAATATGCAGACTTAAAAAAAGTCTGCGCTTTAAGCAGTAGCTATATTATAAATACAATTTTATATTATATTTATTTATATTACATTGCTCCACCTTTAAGCAATAGCTATATTATATTTATAATATAGCTATTGCTTAAAGGTGGAGCAATGTGGGGGTTTAGGGTGGGATTTTTTTTAGGGCTGCATATTGGCATAATAGCTATAAACTATATAACATAATATAGCTATAGCTTCAAACAGTGAGCAGTGTGGGAGTTTAGGGTGGATGGGGGGTGTTCAAAGGATGTCTAGGATGGGATTAGGCTGGGGAGTATGGTGTCCGTTAGGTAGGGTAGGGTCTGGACTCATGATGTCAATTCAGAAGAGAGAACGAGCCTGTGGAGGGACTACAGCCAGAATATTGTTGGCAAGCTCTATGGTCATCACAGGTCGGAATATATCTGCAATGCTACCCATGATCTCAGGTAGATCTGTGTAAACCATGATCGCCTCTAGTAAGTTGTACTTCAGGCCGTTAAACATGTGCTCTGATGAGAGGATCCCTAACTTGTGCATTTCGCACAGCAGCAAGCCCACCTGTCTTCGTGTGGTGGGGCTACAGTCAAACGTTGTATCGACAGCCTGTCTGACAAAGACAGGAAGATGACGGGGGCTGGTTTTCTCTCTCACAGAGCTCAGGGCTTTAGTGAAGTCGTTACTTTGGATAAAGTCCTGGATTATGCTGTGACAGCAGATTTCCATCTCTTTAACTGTAGCTGTGGGATTCCCATACAGAGGAGGAGTGTAGGGACGTTGTTCTGAAGCTGGCCTTTTCAGGATGGTGATTTTAGGTGTAGTTTCTGAGGTCTCGTTCGCGGGCAACCAGTTTCTCTCCCGTAGCTGCCGCGTGTCGACTAGCATGACGGATACCCTGACAGATGTTTTCCGCTCCTTCACAAATCTATCCATCCTTCTGAAGAAAGAATCCATGAACGTCTTCTGTGTGGACATCTCCAGTTCATTGCCTGCAACGCTGAACAGCTCACACAGGCACTCGAGGGATTCCTCGTCTCTGTTATCCAGGAGTCTTCTGATACAGGTCTGTATAACAGTGTTGCTGAAGACCTTTGATCTAAAGAGCTCCCCGAGGAACTTGATGTAGTTGAGTGAGTGGCTGGAGGCTCTGATTTCCTCTAGTTCTCTCCTCAGCTGTTCCATTTCCTTGACTTGTCCCTTTGCAGCCTCCAGGCGTTCCTGTCTCTCTTCAAAACGATTTGATTGTCCGTGAATCTTGTCAAATTCAGCCACGCATTGTTGGACAATCACCGTTTGGAACTTCACAGAACATGAGCTCTTGACTTTCAGCAGACAGCGGCACATGTTAGCGTACTGCGCTGACAGGTTTGGTGTCAGTGTGGCTCTTTCAATTATCATATCAGCCACTGTCTTCAAGCTGTCCTCAGTGTCAAGACGCAGGTCCTTTAACTCGGACATCAAATTCTGATAGGTTCCAGGTGTCAGTCTGTTCAGGATGGACTGAACATGGCTGATGGCATCTTCTGGTGTCACAGGTTCTTCCTGTGGTCCATCAGGCTGTAGTGGATAGATTTTCTTGTCGTCCTTTATCTTGTGGGTTTCGGTGACAGCTGGCTGCGGGGCTGAGGAGTGTCCAACTGCGATATGGTGGTTGCCCCCCATGGGCAGCCAGTTCCTGCTTCGCAGGTCTGCTGTGTTTCTTAGCAATGTTAAAACCCTGGAAGATGTTTTCCCCTCCTTCACAAATTCATCCATCCTGGTGAAGAATGAATCCATGAACGTCTTCTGTGTGGACATCTCCAGTTCATTGCCTGCAAGGCTGAACAGCTCACACAGGCACTCGAGGGATTCCTCGTCTCTGTTATCCAGGAGTCTTCTGATACAGGTCTGAACAACAGTGTTGCTGAAGACCTTTGATCTGAAGAGCTCCCCGAGGAACTTGATGTAGTTGAGTGAGTGGCTGGAGGCTCTGATTTGCTCCAGTTCTCTCCTCAGCCGTTCCATTTCCTTATCATGTCCCTTTGCAGCCTCCAGGCGTTCCTGTCTCTCTTCAAAACGATTTGATTGTCCGTGAATCTTGTCAAATTCAGCCGTGCATTGTTGGACAATCACCTTTTGGAACTTCACAGAACATGAGCTCTTGACTTTCAGCAGACAGCGGCACATGTTAGCGTACTGCGCTGACAGGTTTGGTGTCAGTGTGGCTCTTTCAATGATCATATCAGCCACTGTCTTCAAGCTGTCCTCAGTGTCAAGACGCAGGTCCTTTAACTCGGACATCAAATTCTGATAGGTCCCAGGTGTCAGTCTGTTCAGGATGGACTGAACATGGCTGATGGCATCTTCTGGTGTCACAGGTTCTTCCTGTGGTACATCAGGCTGTAGTGGATAGATTTTCTTGTTTTCCTTTATCTTGTGGGTTTTGGTGGCAGCTGGCTGCGGGGCTGAGGAGTGTCCAACTGCGATATGGTGGTTGCTCCCCATGGGCAGCCAGTTCCTGCTTCGCAGGTCTGCTGTGTTTCTTAGCAATGTTAAAACCCTGGAAGATGTTTTCCCCTCGTTCACAAATTCATCCATCCTGGTGAAGAATGAATCCATTCGTGTCTTCTGTGTGGACATCTCCAGTTCATTGCCTGCAACGCTGAACAGCTCACACAGGCACTCGAGGGATTCCTCGTCTCTGTTATCCAGGAGTCTTCTGATACAGGTCTGAACAACAGTGTTGCTGAAGACCTTTGATCTGAAGAGCTCCCCGAGGAACTTGATGTAGTTGAGTGAGTGGCTGGAGGCTCTGATTTCCTCCAGTTCTCTCCTCAGCCGTTCCATTTCCTTATCATGTCCCTTTGCAGCCTCCAGGCATTCCTGTCTCTCTTCAAAACGATTTGATTGTCCGTGAATCTTGTCAAATTCAGCCGTGCATTGTTGGACAATCACCGTTTGGAACTTCACAGAACATGAGCTCTTGACTTTCAGCAGACAGCGGCACATGTTAGCGTACTGCGCTGACAGGTTTGGTGTCAGTGTGGCTCTTTCAATGATCATATCAGCCACTGTCTTCAAGCTGTCCTCAGTGTCAAGACGCAGGTCCTTTAACTCGGACATCAAATTCTGATAGGTTCCAGGTGTCAGTCTGTTCAGGATGGACTGAACGCAGCAGATGCCCTCCTCTGGAGACATCATTGACTCTGATGGTGCCTCTTTCTGCACAATAGGTTTCGCAGGGTGCGCTACAGCTCCGAACTTCCTCGGTTTGACCATCTTCTCTGCTCTCTTTTGGGTAGATGAACCTTCTGTATGGTTTTCAAAAAATGTATTTATCTGGGAAATTGTTGCTCGGTGAGTGAAATGATCCAAGTTATCCAAATCCAGCTGATACTCTGAGTTATCCGATAAGCTGTCTGTTCTCCGCTGTGTGTGAATACACAATACTCGATGTTACCGTCTGACGTGCTAGATATACCTTTTGGCCCCGCCACGGATGACATCACTTTGAAGATCAGATGTCATCATAATGTGACTTCCACGTATTTATTTAATTATTTATATTCCCCGCCGTCATGTGACGTCACAAAGCGTTCGTGGCCCCGTGATCAGAACCGAGCGTGTGTGCCAGTGGTGCTGGTGGGCTGTGATCACAAAAAGTCTTAAAGAAATGGATAAACTTGATCAAATGGATTGAGCGTCGTCTGAAATCCATTGTTGCCATCAGCAGAGCGCTCCAGACTGTACAGGAAGCTCTGTGTTTCCGGTAAGTAAGGTATCGCGGAGTTAGCGTTAGGAAAGGTTAGCTATGCTGACATTAGCACCTGTCTCATGTTTATAGACAGATTTAAATAGATCGCCTGCGTCGCCGATAAAGTAAAAATAGATCTTCTCTGCTGCTCTATAATTTTATCTATGCTGTGTCCACTGTTAGCTTAACTAATTCTAACAAGGTGCTGTGTTATTTGTGACTTATTCTACAACTTGCAGTGCCAACTTTTTTACCCTCCAATCTCAAGAATGGAGCTTATCAATTAAAAGCTGCTGTAGTACTGCCTATGGACATTACAGGGAAGCAGAACATTATAAAAAAAAAAAGTCTGTTTGAGGCTCTTTCTATAGATTCAGTCATGTTACAATTGTAATTGCTTTCAGTAGGAACCAACATATTTCTGGCTATAATGCTACTTCCTGTGTAACGCCACCAGGTGTCGCTGTTGACCTGTGCGTCTCCCTCATCTAGTCACCTCTACTGTAATTGCTGCTCCATCCTTCACTGGTCGTGACTGGATTGCTGATGAATAGTTGACATTTCAGAGCTCCCCCATGGGATACATCATGTGCATTGTACAGTCCCTAAACAGATTCAGCAAAGGTTGTTGGGCTGCTAATTGAAGGTGCTGATTCAGTTTTAACATCGTATGAATGATATAAATCACCAAGATGTGTCGGGCTTTTTGAAAGTGAAATTGCAACACCGTGGAATTATCGGCTTCTTTCGAAAAGTCAAACTAGAAAAGATTTAATAGAAGAATTCCACTAGAATGGATGTTCGGCCTTCACAATAAAAGCACAATTCTGACCCAGAGATCAGTTCCAGGTTGCTTTGTAAGCGGTGTTTTAATTTGAAAGTCATCGCCAGACGTAGCATCTCAGACTCGGACCACCTTGACGTCAGTCTTAGCGCGCAGGCATACCCTGCTCTCCGCGCTCTGCGCGTGTGTGAACCGGCTGTGTGTGTGTGAAGCGTGTGTGTAGCCAGTGTGTGTGTGTGTCTGTGTATGTGTGTGTAAACACAGCTCGGTGGGCTCACGTTAGGAGCGAGGGCCAGGGACTGACTGCAGCAGAGATTAGAGGCAGAACTGCGCTTCGTGACCGCTCAGATGCGGAGATGGCAGCCGAATCGACCCGGAGATTCACCAAGAACCTGCTGAAACCCGGGAGCGCGGCGGAGATACGGCAGACAGCGTGCAACGCAGTCAGACACTCCGCAGTGACGGTGAGTAGACCCGTGCGGATTGTAAAAAAATATGGTGGTAGTGAAAAACGCATCACCACCTGTCGGCACAAAGCCCCCTGCGCTCTGGGCTCTGAGGCTCTGAGGGTCTGTACACCTGAATCAGATGTGTGCCAGTCTCTGTCAGACACCCCGCACCGCTGCTATGTAGCAGAGCTGCCTTTGACATTCATGTTGCACGATCTTTCTTTGCAGTGGATGAGCACAAGCGGCACAGTGCAGCAATGCTGTTCAGCTTCTGCCTATTGATCCTGCAGTGGGAACAATTCAATACGTTTTAAATGGATGAACCTCGGCAGAGAATCAAGAATCGCTGCATTTAATTCCATCAGCTATCGGTAACACGCTTATTGGCTGCTAATGTGGCCATAAAGTCGTGGAGCCTATCATATTCCCCAGTGGGTTGGAGTTTATTTTAGTGTGGCCGGTTCGGTGAATGAATTGCAGTAAAAAAAAAACAGCGGCTGGGATGGTGCATGGCACAGGCAGCGGTTTACATCTGCACAGAGGTGCACAGAAACACAGCAGAAGATGGAGGAACAAGGGAAGAGGGCTATCAGTGCGATACTGGGCCTGATTTATGACTCATTATGTTATCAAGGTATTATAATATCATGAAATGTGAAAGATTCTCCAGTGGGTGTGTCGTGCTTTATAATGAGAGGCTCTGACTGACAGATAACACAGTGGGAGGAGGGGTAATACAGCCATATAGGCAAAAGGCTCACAAACACTCATAAATAAGGATTTGTATCTTCATGATGTCCTTTTGATTCATGTGGCCGTGGACAAATCCTCTACCTTTGCCCACACACACGCACGTTTGTGTGTGTGTCCATTCTGTAGGGATTAGCATAGAGAAAGGTCAGTCCACTCCAGTCTTTTTTCTGCTGCTACTCCACATCCTCTTCACTCTGGTGTTAGTGTGTCAGTGGGACACACACAGGCAGCACAGAGCGTGCAGTGAAAAGTGATTGGAATAAGTGTGGTGGGGGTGGGAAGGGGGGGGGCAGAGGAGAGGATTTAAACAATGGAAAAGACTTACAATAAATGAAACCTGGATTTGTTTTAGTGTTCTTGTCAGTGGAATATAAAGGCGTTCTGTGAGCAGCTGGATAGGCAGGTGATGATTGAAGTATTTCTGTGACCTGTCCTGTCTGATCATCATTTACAATATCACATTGACACAACCTGTCTGTCACCCTATATATGCATTGGTGTGGTGTGCAGCAGGACACCTGTTTTGGTTCTTTCCACTTGAAGAGAATGGAGCCATTGTGAATATTATTAATAACACCTGTTCGTTTCCTTGCCAGGACAAGTGAAAATACCATCTAGGAAAATTGCTTATTTATAAGTGGAACATGATGATGTTCAGGTTGATGTGTGTAACTAATGTGTATTTCTGCAGATACCAGCTCTATTGCACTGCGGTACTTAATGGTTTTTCATAAAGAGCCGTAATGATCATGAATGTTCTGGAAAGTGTTTATGAGATGAACCAAACTGACATATTAGCCTATCACAGTTATATCATTATCCAGTATATACAGCTGTACCTCTATTCTCAGCACTGTGCAGCACACTTATTAATATACCGAGAATGTGAACAGTACGTTTTTCACAGCTATGCAAAAATGTTGTTATTGCACTTAACCATTTGTTAAAAAAAAAGTTCGAGGTGTTATTTACTGAAATGGAAACTATGACTTACATTTCAATCAACACCTGCAGTGAGACTGAAACTGCCTGATAAGTCTAAATTTTTTTCAGTATCTTTAAAAAAATGTAAAGACTGAAAAATGCCATAAATGTTTACTTCTATGTGTGGATATGTGGTTCAGACTGTGTGATGAGATAAAGCATACATGTGCGTGTGTATTTGTGGACACCAGACGAGGTTAGGTTGGTGTGTAAATGTCAGCGCTGTATGGCTTTTGTTGGTGAAAGAAACCAGGTCAGCAGAATCAGGCCCTATGGCATAATGTTCGATGAAGCGCAGGCTTTGCTCTCTCTCACTGACCTCTGCTTTCCTTTCATAGTAGGCCGTTTATTTCATTCACTGATGTCTGACGTCCGTCCGTGCTGTCAGTGTTTCTTCTATGCTCGCTTCTCGGCCTTTTGGCTAAGAGTAGTATCTGTTCTTATCAGTTTAATATCTGATTCGTCCCCTACCCGGGGACCTTTTTTTTTAATATGGGCAGCAGTGGCTCAGTGGTGTAGCATAGTTGTTCAATAACCGGAAGGTTGGTGGTTCAATCCCAACTTCTCCCTAGTCACTGTTGTGTGTCTGCCTTAAACAATTTCCCCATTGTGCGACTAATAAAGGTTTCTTAATAATGCTGTGTATTTCTTACTGCTCTTCACGGCTCCTCAGGTTAGATCAGGTTCAGATCAGGTTCAGAAGGTTGTAGGAAAGTTTGCGTGTGTATGTAGCACACATGATACCTGGTACTGTGTTTTCCTCTGATGAGCTGCTCTGTGAAAGCAATCACTGCTCTCTGACTGCTTCAGTGTTTTTTCAGAGTGGTCAGCCCACCCATCGTCAAATATGCAGTGTGTGTGTGTGTTGTACACCATATAACAAACAAAAATGATCCAAACCGATTGACGTACATACGATTTAACATATCAGTTTCAATATTAAACTGTTTAGTATCTGTGCTGAGTGTTTATGATGCCTGAAGTGAGCAGCAGAGCAGTTGTGTAGACACAAGTGTCATTCTTGTTGTGACTCTGACTGTCTGCTGGGATGGACCACATGTCATACCATGCCTCTGGGATGCCAGCCACACTAACCACGCAGCCAGAGATGGGGGCCAACGTGCTGAACCCTGGCATCTCACTGCAGCTCGCACTCTATTTGCCCAGAGTAGCACACGGCAAACAAACACCCTCGCTCTTTAGGCCATATGCATGCTCATTGCCTTTTTGACATCCACATTTTGGTGTTATGTCACCATGATACTGACTTGCATTTTGGCAGATAGCATGTCACTTTTTGCCCTTGGCATGCTCAGTGCCCTTATGGTACTTGCAAGCTTCAAGCGTGGTCACACATTGGCTGTTGTTGGTGCCCAGTTGTAGTTTCAGGCTTTATTAGGCATTTTGTTACTAAGCAGCATCTGTTGTCCACTCTGTCCACCAGTCATTTTTTGAATATCTTCTTCTTCTTCATCATTATTATTAGTCAGATGAAATCAATACTTTACCTTCAGCTCTGTTTAATAGGCAGAGTGGATACATGGATACTTTTCATTGGTCAAAAAGTTCTAAGCCCTACAGACAGACATAAAGAGGGGGCCAGTTTATAGATCTAACAATAAATAAATACTATTTATCACTAAGATTATGACACTTTCACATTACATGAAGATGACAAAATGTTAAAACAATTCATCTTACATAACCCAAATGGTTGTATCATTGAGTATGTTGTTCACCCACACTATATCAGCTGCTTCTTCACTGCTAATAACAGTGTGACGGTTGTTATTCACACAAAAGACTTGTGAACTGTCTTGCAACCTATAGCTGACAGTGATATAAAATATATTTGTCTTACAGTTGATGGGCTTAAACATGTAAAACTTCCTTCTTTGGCCAATGTGTGGTTCACCATACTCATGTTCCTGTTCTCCTAAACTAATCACCAGAGACCTGCAGTGTGTGTGTTCTTTGGCTTGAATGCTAAAAACACTCACATTTGAAAGAAAGTCACGCTTTGGTGAAAGTTCAAGTGTTTTTCCTTCCTGTAATTTTACACCTTTTATACCAGACTCTGCCAAGCTGTAAATACTAAAAAATGAAGTAGTGAATGTCATTGACCCTCCTGCTTATGTCTCACTTCATCAAAGGTATCATTTCATTACCTCGGACACAAAACATTTTTGGCCTGTCTCGTCGCATTAGTGTAACTTTCACCACTTTGTCTTCGTTGGCTTTCATTTTTCTGGCTTCATCAGTCATGAAATGTATGTGCCTGTTTTTCTTTTTAAATGCTACTACCAGGCATTACTGTTGTGAGCTAAAATGTGTGTCGGTGGTAGGTGGTGGTGGTGGTGGTGGTGGTGGTGGTGGGGGGGGGGTGTATGTCAGTCTGACTCCACTCTCTCCTCATGACGCATCATGTTGACTGCCTGGGGTGCTTTGCGTGTGTGACAGCTGACCTGTCTATTTGTACAGCATACATGCCATGTATAGCCGTGTATGTCTGCCAACCAAGTTTTGCATGCACACATGTGGTTTTGTAACCACTCTAGATCTGTTTCTGGTATGACCACAGTTTGTTGTTCTAATTAGTTACTGGCAGCAGCTAATATGATGTCTCATGCCTGTTAGTCAAACTGATAATGCTGAAAATCTATAGTCCCAGAGGAAAGAAACCAGTTAGATTACCAGTAATTTCTTTTTTTTCCTTTTACTGCGTTGCTTCGGTTACCACGGTAACAGAGAAAGGTCAATTAGGATGGAATTCTAACAGGAAGCACTGCTATCACTCCCTGCATAATCTTCACTTATTCCATTTTCATATAACTTACATCACCTCACTCCTCTGTTCCCACGCTCTAATTTATCAAGAAATCTCATTAATTAATTACTGCTGCTGCTCACTACACATACATATATCTGTAACCGGCCTCCTCTGACGGCTTCTCGAACACCTACCCCATCTTTTATCACCTAACTTTCTTTCTCTCGATCTGAAGTTGCTGCTTGCACGATGACTCTGAGTCTGAACTCACACAGGCTTCTCCGTCACATGCTTTCTATTACTATTATTTGGAAAGGGGAAGGTAGGATGGGGACGGGAGTGGAATCAAGCCTTTAATTGGGTCAGACATCAGCAGTCTTTATCATTTTACAGAGCCAGACCGTGAAGAGGGGAAAGCCAAAGGGAATATGAGATAGGGTTGGTGAGAAGAGGAAGAGAAAATTTGTCATCCCTCCCAAAGGAGTCTGCACTGAGATTTTAGTGCAGATAGCTTGCTATAAACATTTTGTCCAAGTGTGCTTAATAATATGTTAGGTATATATTTTCTGTCGTATTATTGGCAGACTGTTCTCTTCAGGGCCTCTGTGGACATCAATGTAAGGTCTGTTGATCAAAGTTGGTTTCATTTAACAAAAAGTAGATTTATTCCCACAAAGTCTGACATCAAGCTGCTTTACCAATCAACCTGACATGTCTTTGTGTGACACAGTTGTTCTCTTATGTAAGCTCGAGTTTTTATGGAATCAGTTGTGGTTGTATAACCGTATAAATGAGAGTGTGGGAAAAGACATGGAGCTTACAGATGCAGACTTATACTGTATAGTGATGGATCATGTGTATCTGTGACTCCCTGTGACCTGCCTGTTTCCATGCAGCATAACTGATACTTGTGATGAACATCATGTGCACCATTCCACAGCAGAGGTTTGCATGTAAGATATATCTCTCTGTTTGTGTCAAACCAACTTGTGAAAACCTAACCTCATAGATTGAGTTTTTGCACACTCTGACTATGTGAAACAGGATGTCAGGCTCGCTCCATCCACGCTCTGCAACCCAAACCTGTGCGTTTAAATGTTTCTAGATGTTTGATCAGCAGATTGTACTGCCTTCTTTCAAACCTCACCCTCTTCTTTTGCATCTCCTAATTGCCTACACTCCCTCATTCCTTTCCAAAATCAGCTGGATTACATTCACTTTGCCCTTCAGTCCTCACTTCTTGTTATGTTGAGTGAATGCCTCTACAGTCTTCAGTGTATGAGTGTGTGTATATGTATACCATCAAGAGAATAGAGCAAGGGATTAGAGGAGATGAATAGCTCTTTGACATTTGTTATGACTGAGCTGTAGACGACTCAACCATGTTTGCCCGATAACAGTAGGAACGTGCACTGCCAGGCCTTGGTCAGTGTGTGTGTGTGTGTGTGTGGTTCCTGATATTCTCAATGACTCATTCAGAAAGGACGGAGAAATAAAAGCAAACACAGTGCAGAGAAAGAATCTGAGGCTGTCACTGTCACTGCTGACACTGTCTCCTGCTGAATTCCCCCACTGTTTGAACTCTGCACAGTGATCTCAGCAGTGCGTGCTGGGTGTGGGCATAGATTTTTTTTTGTGAGATACATGTAGTCTTGTTATAGTTGAATTGTGTTGGGGGGGGGCTCTGTTTAGTCTAGGTAGGCAAACTGGGTAGAGACAAAGTGTCTGTCTGTATGTCAGTGTTTGTGAGAGGTCACATGAGAGGAGGAGTGACAGAGAGCGGGAGAGGTCCCCGGGGCTCCATGCATTGTGTGAATGTACGTTTACAATAGGCTCTTTGGAGAGGCTTCACAGCCGGTGAACTGCTCCATTTAGACTTAGCTGACCAGGCTCTGCCTCACTGGAGCTTAACTTTTATCCCCTCTCTCTCCCTTTCTCTAAAGCTCTTCATCCAGCCCCACCATCCTGCCCTGTAACTTAACAGACAGCACCATCCACTCGTCCATCCAGACTCTTTTCACAGTACCCTCAGAGGAGGGTGGTGGTGGTGGTGGAGGGGTCCACTTTACATACTGGACTAAGAATAGTTCAGTGACTCTCTGTGAGTGAATTGCAGTGTTGTCTCTCTTTCTCTCTCTCGTTCTTGCTGCATTCCAGAGTAGGAGGTCTGAATATGCTGCTGCCACTGCTGCTCGACCCCCATGCCCTGCTGCCCTCGCCTTGTTATATCTACTCACACACAGTGTGTAACAGTAATATGTGATGTGGACTTTCCCTCATTAACTGTATTCACTGGCTAGATAGAATGAGAGTACAGGAGTGATCTAATGAAGCACACTGGTGAGATGTAAAGGAAGTGTGTCAGATGGTACCATTTATACAGGCTGCTCCTAATAGTCTGTCAGTTGTTAAACAGGACCGTATTTTTGTTATGTGCCCAAATTCTGCTAAAAGCTTTTTGTTCCTCTGCTTGTGTTACTGTTCCCTGTTAGCTTTGATCAACCCAGCCAGCCCACTGATAATCCCATTTTACCACTTGGCCCATGTGTCAGAAAGTAAAACAGACAAAGACAGGTTATTATTCCACAACGTTACACAAAGATAAATGGTTACAAAATCGTAGTCATGACGTGACTTCCACACATGTTTGGTTTCTACATTACTTCCTATAGATGCAGATAGAATTGCAAAGGTTAATGTGGCTTTCTTGTTAATTTGCAGAAATGGCATGCACAGAAATGACACACAGAGGTGTCACCTTGACATGTGTCCCACAGGAAACAAAACCTAGAGCCAGATTTCCCAATAACTGAAGGTACTGTGGTGAGGGCTGTCCCACCTCTGAATGGTGGTATAAGAGGGGCAGGGAATGATTGAATGAATTAGTATTTATCTTGTGTCTGTTTTGGATTTACAGACTTTCTGTGGGTCTCACTATCTTTTTTTGTGCCTATAATATCAGCCAAACAGCCAAAGGGTGATCTGCAAAAGATATTGGAAAAAAAGGATGAGGCGGGATTCTGTGGCCCTAAGGGGTGGGGGTGGGGGGTTATAAAGGTAAGGGAGGATCGTACATATGAAAATGCAGGAGGGAAAGTCTTCAGGACAGCTGCGTCCTCAGCCTAAACTGGGACCTCTGGGAGAAAGAGCAGTGCTGAGTGGGCGTCTGGTAGATTGTTAGCGCTGGTGTTGAGGTTATGCAGAGGTTACATGTAGGCTTTGTGTAGATGTCATAGTAGGCGTTATGACTGAATGATTTATTGCAATTTAAGCTTCCTTTTTTATTACAGTGAGGGTGCAGATTGGGGGTTGGCATAAAGATGTGAAAGATATGAAAGATTTTTTACTGATCAGCCTGGAACGAAGCTGATATTATTGTTCATAATGTCCAGTAGCTTATTACCGGAGTATCCTTTGTGCTGGTATGTGTTTCTGGCATGACCGCATAAAAGTAAATATTGGCTTGGGTCTGATTTAGGATGAATATGGCAGGTTCAGAGTAAGGACACATTTCTCAAACTAACGGAGGTACAGGAAACAGAAATCATTAGGGATAATTGCTCGAGGAATAGTTACGGTTTCCTAGTGTCAGTGGCCTGAGCTAGCACTGGAAGTAGGAATAAGAGTTTTTTCAGAGTTTGATTTGGCTGAGGTAAAGAAGTTTTATTGGTTGGAGACTCTCTTACCTGGACAGGAAACAGGAGAGGCCTAACAGCTGTGTAAATGGCTCAGATAAGATCGCAGAGACACGAAGGATACACGGCTGTGCAGAGAGGAGAACCCACTGGACTGGTATTTATTATGTTGCTGTACCACTGTTTCCAGTAATATAAAGTTATCATAAACAGATTAATATTGGCCGAATCTCTCCTCTCAGCAGTGAAGCAGCATTTTTCCTGCTTCTAATTAGCGTGCTTTCTTTTGAAATGAAAGAAACAGCTCATCTTGTTTTGTTGGCACCTTTAACCTTTCATGTGATATTAACTTTGTGTTTATCGCCACAAATAACCTACAATTTACGACAAACAGCAAATCACAAATGCTCTCATTTGCAGAAAGATGGGCATTGTCACAAATATGTATTACACAGGAAGCCGATGACCTCAGCCGTCTACGCTTGACTGCTGAGGCCTGAGATGGGACAGGACGGTGGGGGGAGGGAGGAGGGAACAGCAGGGAGACGTGGAGAGATGCCACGTGGGAGCGTGAATTAATGAGGTACCGGCTCTGTGACAGTAGCCAGTGTGTCTTTCTGCTGAGTTTACTGCATGGCTGCCTAATAATATTCTTTTTATTTTAAACTCAGAAGCCATACATTTATACGATGCCTGAATGTGTGAGTCAGTGAATTAATGTCAAAACAAAGCAGGCAGGTGGACAAGTACAGGCTATTTTCTATCTGTGAAATTCAAAGCAATGGCTCTGTTTGACACAGCACAAATACTAAACTACTAAAATGCTGATTGTAAAACAGTACCTTTCATTTACTGTACCTCTTTTATATGAATCAGTGAATTTTACGCATTTCACAGCTGACCTCTACATTAAGGAACATGTCCGCATCTAATTACTCTCCCACTGATCCCTCACCTTTAAAGGTCCTTCTGTGTCAGGCTCTTTTTAACATAATATTCTCTTTATGGTGTAGCTGTTCTGTTGAAATGCAGCAGATTCATGTGTTGTTTTTGTGAGAACAGTAAATAAAATTCGAGGTTCACTGATGTTAGACTGAATTTCGACAAGGAAGTGAGCCAAATAAGAATGAATGGAAAAATTTTTAACAATGCCCCCCTCTTTGCTCCTCACCAACTGCCCCTCTCCCAAAGTCTTCATCTCATCTCCCTTCACTTACTCCCCCTCCTCCCTCCTCTCCTCCCACATCCCCTCCTGCCTCAGGACTTAAGTTCTCAGTTAAAGACATTTTAATAGCTTCCTTTTCCAAACAAACTAGCTGCCAGAGGACCAGATAGTATCTCTGGCACAGAGCGCCTCCTGGAGGTCACTCATTAAAATACAGCAGAACCAATTGCATACAGAGGTGTGGAGGCATTTCCTTCATCACCCACACACAGGCTGCTGTGTTGAGTACTCGGCACTAGATGGCATTGGCAGTGTGCTGGTGTGGCTCTGAACTCTTCCTGTTAACCTCAGGGCCAGATCAGTCCTGTGAGAGACGTTACACATGTCTTCCTGCCTTCTGCACAACTTTATCCGCTGTATCACATTACTTATAGCAGGGTCACATGACTGCATGTACTCACGCACCTAACAACTACAAGGGATTCATATGTGAACATTGTTCTGCAGTTTTACCATTCTGGAAGAGGGAAATCCACTGCCTCAAAATAAGAATTAACCCCATGAGATAACAGCTGAATGACATAATACATTGAAACATTAGCATGAGATGGATCATGAAAAAACTCAGTTTAGACAAGTGTGTCTTCCTGTTTGTGTTGGAAATGGTGTGCTGTGGTGACGCATCTGCACGCTGAGGTTTTACTGAGAAGAGCACACGAGGAGGACTTTGAAGCAATATTAAGATCACTTGTGACATGAAGTCACTGCAAATACACAAGGGGGCATACGCCAGGCCGACCTGCAGGCCAGCAGCACATTGTTCCATTAACTATGTGCTGTGCACTTGCACCCTGTATTTTTCTCTGGCACTTTTTCCTCCTTATTTCATTGCAGTGAATAACCTTTCTGCATCTTATGCAGCACATCGCTGGAAAACACTGTATGTATCAGCATGCTGTGTGAGAATATGGGCAACAGAAGTGCAGCCAGAAAGAGGTTGACCCTGTGTCCCTTTTGTTGCACTGTGAGGTCCAAGGGGCATAGCCTAATTCTGCTGAGAGCCCAGAACCCTTGAGTGACAGCATCCTTCCTGTTGTGGTCACCATGGGAACGGGAGAGTGTTTTCCCAAGTAAACTCTGTGGAGCTCTGCACCACATCAAACACTGCTGCCATGAGTCAGCCTCCTGCTCTACAGGGAGCCTAACTATAGCAGAGCTAACTGCTTACAAGGCAGTGTGCAGCACTTTTAATGGACTGTGGTTTCCTACTTGGCCTAGTTGGCTTGAATTATTTGAAGTCAGTAAAATGGCTTGTGTTTGTCTTTTGCATATATAGTTAACCCACATGAATATGCAATAAACCTCCTGCAAATCGAGTGTACAAAACTGCTACTTTGTCGACTTAAGTATTGTTTAGCAGCTCTGCCGGGAACAGAGGGATTGCAGAGACTGAGGCTGTACAGCTGGAAAGCATTAAGTCCACAAATGATGGCAGCACACTGCCCTCTACACCCCGATGATGTCATCCTCTTACAGAGGTTCAGACACACACACACACAACTTAACCCCAGTCAACACAAAAGCAAAAAAGGTGTACATGAACTCAGGCATCTATTCAACACTTCATTTAGCAAAGCCATTTATTTCTTGCTAATAATTAGAAAAAAGATTTGTTGAATTGCACATTTTGTAATGAGAGCTGAATGACTCATATTCCTCTGCCAAAATGTAACTGTCAACAGTATGAATATGTCACAGAAACGCCACCTAGATTAATGTAATTGATAAGAGTAAAACTAAGAACTAACCTGAAATTGAATTTTCTGTTTGCATAACAATCTATTCATCTAACAGAACCACTTCTGTGTCTCTTTGTCAAAAGAAATTAGCCAATAATCTCTTCTTTTTCTAAAATTATTAAAAGGTCATCATTTTTTGTTGTTGTTGTGAGGATCTCTATATCTTCCAAGTGACTAACTTCTTTTCCTGCTCCTGAAACCACTTTCTGAAAAGCCAGTTCTTTCCAAGTTACGTTCATCTTTCTTTTTCTTTAAAAACAGAAACAGAAAGTGAAACAAGCAGAAAAAACATCATCGGTGAAAAACTCACCTCATCCTTGCGTGATGAATATTTACACCACCAGACCTACAATTTAATTGAATTATATATTTATTACATGTTTCTGTTTAGTGCTTTTTTTTTAAACTCTCAGTTTACCCGTTGTGGACACAAATTGTGTGAGATCAATTAACATGTCAATGGAAACACCTAGAGGAGAGAGTATGACATTTCAGCTGTGTGAGGGCAGGTGGACAGAATGAGACCACAGTCACATCAGTAACATGGGGACTTTGCTGGCAGCTAGAGGGCATGTTTGTGTGGGCATGTTAGCATGACAGGACCATTGTGGAGGCCTGGCATACAAACAAAGCCCATCTCTGTGGTTTCTGTGTGTAGTAGCTGCTGCTATAAGGCATGTTGGACTGAAGAGCCTTTAGTAAAAGGCGGTGGATTTGGACACTGGGAGGCGGCAAAGAGGGAGGCTCTCTCCTCTTTTGTACGGCACACTGGACATATGCACTGTCATCTCCCACTGAGTGGGGCACATTAATATTTGTACATTGTGTGGGAGAGGAATTGTAATTTGTATGTGTCCCCGGCTGTGTTTGTGTGTGTTGTGCTGTTTATATTTAGCTATGTAAATCATTATAATAATGAGCATTTATGTGGGAGGTGGGTGGGGCTTTCCAACGCTCTGACATAGACACTAATGACCTTAATCATGACCTAACAACATCACCATGGTTACCTCCTACTCTCTGCAGGGAACTAAGGCTCTGCAAACATTTGGACCTATATATTATGTGTGTCATGATTAAAGATCTGCTGACAGCCTTTAAAACAATTGCTACATACAGAATATGTCAAATGTTCTCTCATATAAACCATTGTGTGCATATTGAAACATTATTTATGTTATTTGTTTTGAAATAGCTTGTAATAATTTTCACTACATAATTATGAAGACAAAGGGATTCACAATAACAATACCTATAGTAATCTGGAACTTTATCTGTCAAATTTAAAATCATCTGTGTTGGACTCATTAGTTGACATCAATCCCCAGCTCTCTCTCTCTCTCAGTTCTTAGACACGGCCTAACAAATAAACAGTAGATGTGTCTGTTGGGGTTACCAAATGGGTTACCATTTCCTGTAAACTGATGTGTTTCCTACCTATATATTGTTGTATGAAAGTTGTCAGGTGCCAGAATTAACCAGCACCTAATGAACTAAAAATAAACTTTGTGTATTATCATGAGATCAATATTCAATGTTTTATAGAATTTTTAATTTCCTATGTTACGTCATATTTCTAATGCAATTTATTTTTATATTCAGTAACCAATATTTCAGATTAATACACACTACCACATTTATGTAGACATCTTATTAGCTTGATTTATTAGATCCCATCCCTTTATGCTAATGCCCATGCATGTGTAGATATGTATTCAGATTGGCTGTGGCAACATTTTCAAGTAAATAATCATTTTTCATGTCATTTCTGTGTCTAAGGTCAGTTTTCCTTCCTCTAATGATTGATTGACATGTTCGCACTTGTTCGATCTCTGCTCTGCAGATTCAGTTAGTAAAGGGCAAGGATAGTGCTGTTCTGTCCTCTAAAATCTATACTTTGGTCTGCATTTGGTTCAACAAGTACAACTGGCTGGCAGGGGAAACAAAGAGAATTTTATAATGAGAAGAGCTGTAAAACATATGAAACCATTTTGTTCTGAGAATGCATTATTTTTTTTAACATTTTTTTCAGCTCAGCCACACAGTGATGGAACATGGAAAATAAATGAAGACCAGATGTTGGGGGTGGGGGGGGGGCATGAGAAAAATTAGAGGGGTAAAAGTGATCATCGTTGGCACTCGGGGACATCAGCAGTGCTGTAATGGAATATTCTGCTTCATGAAACAAACGTTAGGGAGATTTTCATGTTAGCTCTACAAGTCCTAAAAAATCCAAATGCATGCTTCATCTGCAAAGCCGCCCACTCCCCACTTTCCATCCACTTTCCGTTCAATAGCCTCTCTCAGTGCTCCCCAATGCTTTTCCTGGAGCCTCACACTCTGCCAGCCTGTGCTTTGGAACACTGCAGAGGATTTACTGTAGCAAACACAAGCATAAACACACTATTTCTTTTTTTTAAAAAAAAGCATCAGTTTATTTAACTCAATCAGCCAGAATGTGGGACAGCATGTCTGCATTGTAGGTCCTCTCTGCCCTGCATGAACCGCAATAGCACAAACAGAGCCAGCAGAGCTCTGACTTGAAAGGACTGGTGTAATGGGAAGACAAATGGAGAGGGGAAGAGCAGCAGAATGAAATTCAGAAAAATTATGTAGGTTTGTGTGTGTGCGCGTGAGTCTAGCAGCTGGTTCTGGTCAGCTGACAGTTAATGCAGACTGTGATTTGTTGGATGTGCTGGGCTGGGCTGAACCATGTACAGCTGCAGTCAGCCTGTGCAGGAAGAGAGAGAGAGAGAGAGAGAGAGAGAGAGACATGCAAGGCTGCCAGTGTGTATGCTCAGCAACAGCAACATTAGGAGTTGGAGACTCGAGCAGAGCAGGTCAGTTAAGGCAGAATAAAGTGTAGCTGGAGGGGAAGTCATGGCAGGACAAAGAGGGTAGGATGGAGTGGTAGTTACTGCGTTGGGATTGGGCTTGAGCATAACACAGCACCCCTGGCTGGACCAGGGGCTGGACTCGACTGAACCGCTGAGCTCTGACAAACAAGGAACTTCAGGTCAGGTAAAGCCTATACTGCTGGACTAGAATCAGGCTGGACTGGGTGTCTGCAGCAGTGGATTATGGGTTGTTCGGCCAGTGTGGTCCTGCTCCTGCGCTCAGTGGGCGGGGCCGACTGCGGTCACATGTGTTCACGACAGGACCAGATGTCACTGGATGCTGCCACGCCCACCCTAGAGGGTTACACCACTACCACCTCACCTCTGACCATCATTGTAATGGTAACCAGCTGGACTCCCCTATAACTGTCAAATGCATGTGTGAGCAAGTTGTGGGGACTGCAGGATGTTGCTGTGTTCTCAGAGGCATCAGGTTTTGATTATAATTGTAATGAAAGAGGCATGTAAAAGGTTCATTTTGCTAGTTTGAGCCCTTATCCTTTCCTATGTTTTTGACCTTACTTGTGTAACCCTCCCCTCTCTCTCTCTCTCTCTGCTCTGTCTCCTTGCTGCTAAGGTTGATGTATGATCAGTGATCAGGGCCTGGTTGTTCCCCCCTCACAGCTGAGAGGCAGGAAGACGGAAATGGAAGGAGGAGAATAGAGGGGGATGGTGGGGTCAGACATGAGGAATCTAGTTTCTGTGGGAAAAATTCAGCTTTCTCTGCATATGGCCTACACAGAAGACGATAAAAATAGATATTTAAACAGAACCATTATTAAGACAGCGAAATCCATTTTAATGAATCAATCAATGAATGAGTATATGGAAGCAGATGAATGAATTATATCAAAGTACATGTGTGTTTCTGCTTACCGATGTTGCTTTTCGGTACAATACTGCACGTCAGCCATCTGTTTGGTATCTGAATCAGCTATGGCCTCAGCCAGGTTTTTTTTTTATCCTGGTTTCTGTAAGCCCAGTGGAAAAAATGTTAGACTTTTGGCAATGAGGGGATCTTTACAGTCGCCCCTTTCTTTCTTTCCCCCCATAAAGCCTGTCTCCTCTGGTGCCCGTTTTCTGGTCTCCATAATAAACAAGAGTCTTGATGCTGCACAGGTTAGCTTGCAGATTCTTGTACTGTAAGCACAAAAGCATCAGCAGGTCTTTTCAGGCCAGGTAGTGCTTGAAACTAGTGCACAAAGTCAAAAATATTCTGCAGAGATTATTCATGGTGTATAACTTTGCCAAAGCTTTAATCTCAGTTAAACCGTTTCAGCTGAAAGACAATAAAAGCAGCCATGTTAGGAGAAGGTTTAGTTTCTCAAGAAGTCAGTCACCTTATAAAAAGGCATTATAGGTTTCTGCAGCTCTTGAAGATTCAATGTCTGATTCACAAATATTACCAGGGCACATTTGCAAACATCTTTACATATAAGCAGCGGCTTTTGTTATTGATGATGGGTGTGATCAAAAAATGCATGAGAAAAGAGTAGGGGGCTGGATAGATATGGTGATGGATATCCACACTTATAGTCAAGAAGCTGGGGGCTGTGTCTTTCACTTTCTGTTTTAAGTCATGGAAAAGTTTGTGGTTTGGGTTAAACAGAAATTCACACATCTCAATGCAAAGGTCCCTTATGCTACGATTGTGACAAATCGTACCATCTCTGGGTGACTATAAGTGTCCCTATTCACTGGACTACATGGTGGTGGTGTGTCATCTTAAGATGGCCTTCCAGCAGTGTAGGGAAGAGATAATATGGCATCCTATTGTTCTACTGACTGTCAAAATTGTTCCTTGCTCCCCTGTATGAAGGTGCACTTCCTCCACACTGGTCACTCATACTGTGGCTGGAAATCCTCCCGTCTCTCCATGGCTTCTGCTTTTGATATTGAACTTGTTGAGTGGCTCATTGACAAGATGTGTGAATTTGAGAAATATTTCTAATTCACTGTGAAACCTGCAGCTTGGTCTTCACACAGCTGAATAGACAGGCGTACTGTGTGTTTTAGAATACAGTTAGAAAAATGTTATTACCGCCACTAACTCAGCACCTCGGATTGCCCCTAAACAAAAAGTGAATGTAGTTATTCATCGGAGGAGGGACTTCTCTTAGAAGTCCCCATTAATTCCAGTGTGTCTCTCTTATACCAGATCAGTTAATGATGTAAAGCAGATGGCTTCTGTCTGGATTCTGCTCTTCTCTGCTGTCTCAGCAGCTGTCTCTGTCCCTCTCTTACTCCCTATCAATCTCTCTTTCTCCACACTCCATCTTCTTTCTGTTTTTTTTGACACACTTCTTCACATCTTTCCCTAATAAATGCCCTTAACGTCCAGCCTGTGTACACGCAGTGTGCCAAGTGTTGGGACGTACAATATCTCTTTTGCTTTTTGTCTTAATTTTTGTCTTTCTCCTTCTGAAGAGCTCATCCTCCCTTCTATACAGGAAATCCACACTGTGAACTACCTCTGTCTGTGCCATACAATTGTAGTTTACCAACATCAACACCCACTCTACATCATCCCTGCTAAGAGAGAGAGAGAGAGAGAGAGCAGAGGGAGCAGCGTGTTAAAAGGGATGTTTAATAGGGTGAGAACAAGGGAAGCGGGGGAAGAGACTGTGAGAGAATCAAAGGAGAAAGAAATAAAGGAGTACGGTGCTGAGGATGTTTGATGAGAAGAGGAGGGGAAGAGAGGGAGGGATGGAGCCAGCTGAGGCAGCTGGCTGGTGTAGAACAGAGGAAGGATGGAGAGAGAGAGGAGGGCGGGTTCGATTGGTGCTGCAGACGTTAAATGGACTTGAAGGAGTGTGCTGCAGAGAGCGTCATTATGATGCACACATACAAAACATCAAAGACTTATTAAATTAGGAAAACACAGTAGACTCATGCTTCACTCAGAAGTGTCCTGTCCTGGTGTACACAGGGGCCATGTTGTCCTTTCTTAGATTGCATTACAGCTCTGCAGCAGATAGTGAAACAGAAAAACCTTTTAGACCTGAGACCTTTGCTTTCCACGTGTTTGCATCTGGCACATCATTTCCATTACATGTTGCACAATACATCACATGGCCTGACCAAAAGCCACTGCCATTGGTTTGGGTTTGCATAAATTACAGCCATATGTTTAAAAGTGGACCATTGCTTTTGTCCAATTCTACATTACCATGTTTATATAAAATGTCATATTTTATGAATGGTATCTCTGCATGCAGGCGGCTGAGGTTGAGTGTGCCCAAGCTTTCAAAAAAAAATTTCTCCCTCCCTTCAACACTTTGTGATGCTGACAGCATTGAAAATTTCTGTTTACAAAAAAGTTTGTGTTTCTTTCCAGAAGCTTTCATACATGAAAACTTCTGCCAGTATTATGGAGTGGATTTTCACTTGCTTATAATAATTGCTGCTCTCTGTTGCCATGAAATGAAACATGGAGACTACACAAAGGAAGTTTCTTGAATGGCCACTTGGCGAGTGTCTGCATATCCACACATATGCACCCATGCCACACCAATATACCTATGATACTCTTGTGTCAGATGATTAGCTCTAAAAATAAAGGTGTCATGAATGTAAACATAGTTCCACATGGCGTGACAAACTGCACATCCTGGACTGATATGTCAAACCCAGCTACAAAGTGTTCATGTGTGAACTGTATCTAATGAGTGAGCCAGGTTAAAAAGATTTGTCTCAAAAGTTGTTTCCTCCTGCAGGTCTCTGTTCTGCTGTGAGGCCTAGTCTGGGGAAGTAGGTGTAGTGTGTGTGTGTGTGTGTGTGTGTGTACAAATATAAATGTACAGTGTCATATAAGAACAAAGCACTAGAACAGGAAATGGATGGTTTGCATATGTGTTGGTATTGTAAGGTAATACATAAGATGCAAAAGAATAGAATATTCTGAAAGTTTGACTTTACATTATGATTGCATAACAGCCTTTTACTGTAAAAGGTTTTCATATTTGTACCTTTGTGTACAGTTATATTAAGGTATGTATGGTGTTGTATTAAGGTTACATTGTCTTGCGGAGATTCCTTAACCATTATTAGTAGTTTGAATGTATGACGTCTAGAAAGTTAAGACTTGGTCGGTGAATTTCTCATTTGCTGGGGATTTTCTGACTGTGTGTTTGTGTGTGTGTAGAACATCAAACATCAACTTCCTCTACATCCACGTGTTCAGACACAAACCGACTTAGTGTTAGTTCTGCTTCTGAAAGAGCACATGCCCGCAGAGTGCGTTCAGTATAGTTCAGTTTTGAAATTTAGTTTGGCTTTTAATTTCAGTGTTTTTTTTTGGGTGTAATTGTGTAATTCATCCACTTCATTCTGCTTGCAATGAGCTTCAGGAGCAAAATCACCTTCAGGAAGAAAATAAAAAGCAAACGAGTGCGATCGGATTTCAGCCGGCTGAGCATTGTATGTATTTGTATGTTTGTATGTCACACTCATGCCTCACTTTCTTTTAGTATTTAATAATCACATAACATTAACTATCAGTCAAACATCAGTTTATACAGTGTTTATGATGATAACCGTGTGCTGTATTTCCTCTTTGTTTTGAAGATTTATCACAGTGGTTGACAGGCTCTGACAGGAAGAGCCCAGATATAAGACAATATAGTAGAATTATTTATTATGTATGTATGAATGCTGTAGACCTCATAGAGCTTAAGATGTTATACATAACAGTAACTGGTAAATGTCATATCTCATGTGGGGAAAGCCAGAGGTTCCCCTGAAACAATAACTGATGTCACATAGGTCAGAGTAGTCACAATGTACGCAAAACCTACCGGCCTGCACGTTGACGCACTCTCTAAACTGATATGTTATTAACTAGCAGCAAGTTGTTTTGCATAATAATGTTTATTTGAGTAACAGATACATGATAAATTTGATCTGTAATCAATACCTTAATTTATTTATTTAGCCTTTATTTAACCAGGTTAGTCCTATTGAGATCAAATATCTCTTGTACAAGGGAGACCTGGCCAAGAGGGCAGCACCTTATTACATAAACTTAACTTAATGTAATAAGTACTTGTAATCATAGTTGGGATTGCAGTTTATTCCAGGCATTAGGTTGGTGCAAATAAAGTGTAAGTGTCCAGTATGGTTGGTAAGACCATGTCTGGGGTGGATATTTATCATAAGGCATGGATCAGCTTTTACATTGCTGCTTTCTTCTCCCTGTGCTCTCTTTTGGTTGTGAGCCAGGCGGCCTGTTCTGACTCTTAAGGTAGCTGTGGTGGCTAAAAGCCCCTTGTCTGCACTGTGCATGTGAACCAAACCAGAGATCATTACTTCCTCTGCCTTCCTGGCCACAGACTGCATGCTCCAGCTCTCGTGTTCCTGCCGTTTGCTGGTCTGTTGCTGAATGACAGTAGTAGTGTTGTCCTATATTGAACGCCCCTGTGACTCCCTGACAAGCTACATTATCCTTCATAGTACTTCAGTCCGTCATAGAGAAAGTAATTGATCGGTTTGTCTTTGTTGTTCTGGGTTGGTGGTTCATATTTTATGCATGTGAGTAGCCCGTGCAGTATATGGGGAAGACCAACTTTCACAAATAAAAGCTGGTCTGGTAAACAGTTTTCATATCTTTATAGACTGACATGTGTTGTTCAGCGGGGTGTGTCAAAGCTTCACTTCAGCTGTAGACCTACTTCCTCTACTGCTTTTTTAGATCCGAATGATGTCATGGTCAAAACACAGGAAATGATTGCTATTCTTAATTTTTCAAACGGTGAGAGTGTGTGTTGGTCATTGTACATTTCGTGCAAATAATTAATTCTATGAGTCCCATGTTTGTTATTTTCTGTCATTGTCTTTGTTAAACAGGACTCGTTCATAAATACTACACTGCCTCTACACTGCACCTTTGCCTGTTATAGAGATTTAAAATAAAAAACATTTTGGCTTAACACGTGTGAATTACATTGTTGACAGTGTTGCATACTTACACAAGATATTCAGCTACAATTGAATACTGATCAAATACATGTTTTTTAATTTGCAGCAAGAGAAGCCGAAGCTGATTGATCCACTTGACTATGAGGCTGTCATCTCCGAACTGGGGGATGAGTTGAAGGAAGACCCTCTGCGAGACCTGCTCCTGTTTCCTGACAATGATTTCTCGGTAAGTGCAAGTCTGTATGTGTGTGTGTGTGTTTAAAATCTGCATCCTGGTTCTCTAGGTCTGTGAAGTTTTAAGCCATTTTTTTGAAGGATTTGTAGAGATGACAGAAAATGAATCTCTTTTCACACAGACATGATGGTATAGTGCCTTTTTAATGCTTTCTGTGCACCTTCACAAAGTTACTGTCATACCTTTTTAGTGGGTGTCCTGTCATTAGAGGTGTGCCTTTGCATCGTCGTCTATTCTCGTCCCTGCTCACCATTTCACACATTTGTTGTTTTGCCCCTTTTAGCACATCCGCCGCCACCTTAGAGGCATAAGAACAATGCTGTATCATTGTACCTCTGTACATTTTACACAGTACAATGTAAGGGCAATAAAGGTGCAACAGAGCAGGCTGTGAGAAGGTGACTAGAAAGGGCAGATCATATGTCAATTTGTTTTATTGACAAATGACCTTCAAGTTTACCTTTAAGTTAAATAACATCCTTGCAGTTCACCAGGTCTGGTGGCCTATACAGCAGGAATAGTCCCACCTTATCCATTTATTCCAAAATTCAGAATAGATGTACTTATCACTGATGTCTCTCCCTGACATTTGACTTTTATTTGTTTGTGCCACCAGAGTGTCAGCTGTTAATTTGTCAGTGATCTACAGGAGTTTAAAATGCAATATTGGCCACCTTTTACTTTCACATTTATTTACACTAATGGTGCATGTTGAGCATTGAGCTTCTTTTCATTAAGGTCAATAATTTATTCTCTCTGGCTCCCTTGTTCATTAGTACCTTCATTACTGTGCTAATGCGTAGCTGCAATCACAGATCCCCTGCACATTAAAATGGTCTAATTGGCTGCTTATGGTAGAGAGATTCATTTGTTTGTGAGCCGCAGCTTTAATCCATGACTCTGCTGGTTCCCAGCTCTGTCAGGCTACAAAACAATCTCTCCTGATTTTCTTTTTATCTCTGCAGCCTGCAGTCAGTATTTATACTTGTAAGTTAAAGCGGCTGAACAGAGTAATACTGGTGCACAAAAGGTATTTACTGAACTGCTTCTTTGCCTGCTGGCTAATAAATCAGTGCTCTGGCAGTCAGAGGTTTGGACAAGATATAAATCACAATATGTATTTTATTCATTCCTTTCCTGCACATTTACATGGAAGGAGATTTTTAAATTCCAAAAGAATGAATGTCTTTTTTTTTACTTCATATACAATACCAACAAAATACACTTTTTTTATAATTACAGCTGTGTGAAGCTAAGGCTGTGTGTTAAGGGATTTGACCTGAATTATTCATACTCACTTCAATAAAGCTGGATTTAAACAAATCCAAGAAGAGGGAATGAGTGAAATTACATTCATATACTGGAGGTTTTTGCATAATCCTCTTATATCATTGCTCGTGAGGTGTTAATATGAAAGCAGGAAAGCATGGACTCTCAGTAGAATTTGAGAGTCCAAAGGCATGCACTTTGGCACAGTGATGCTTCAAGCTAAACCTAATGTGTTCAAAACAACAATGAATGTACCGGTATGTATGTATGTTGTGATTACCTGCAGCTTAATAATATAGATACATTGGCAAGTCAAAGCAGTGTGGTGAGACCAGAATGCACCTGCAATGACCATTATTGCCAAACATGCTAAACCTTCTCATACCATGACAACACTACTAAATATAACTCAGACTCAGTGCACTTACCAGCAATACAACCTGCCAAGTGTGTGAGCAGTTGTCATTAAAAGTGAAATAAAGATGTGTTTTAAATACACAGTGATTCCTTTATATACGTTTTTTTATCCCTTTATCCATCCAGGTATCCACAGTGCCTCAGGACAGACGCACTCTCAGGTCAACTGTTCCTGAGGGAGCAGAACTACAGGCTGAATGTCTGCTGGTCAGACAGGTAAGGTGACTATGTGAGTGAGTGTGTGTGTGTGTGTGTGTGTATATATATATATATATATATATATATATATATATATATATATATATATATATATATATATATATATATATATGAGTGTATTGTCCTATCATGTACAGGTCATAACTAAAGTCACTGAGATTTGGAGGGGAAAGGTTAGAGCAGCCAGTTCTTATAATAGTACGTCTTGATAACAGTGAAGAGGTTTCACCATGGATACCCTTAAAATAAACCAGATGTGTGTGTGTGTGTGTGTGTGTATCAGGACTTATTTCAGTACACCCAGCCACAATCTCTAGGGCTAAGCAGAGAAGCAATATCCGAGCAGACAGGAACTCCCTAGACATTTCTGTCACAGCTCACTGGAGACTAGCATGTGTGTCTGGTTGCTTTTGTGTGTATGTGTGTCCTTTCAGAGGTTGATATCGTGCCTGATAACATGTTTTGTTTGTGGGACTGTTAACAAAAAGTTCAAGGTCTCTCTAAAGAGATGAAGTACAGGGAATGGTGTTCTACACAAGCAGACAGGATGTGAAACTACCCTGCACCCCGTGTGACTTATCCTGTACTGCATACGCCTAGAGTGTAATATTTCAACCCGACAAGCTGACATCTCTTGAGATGTCTTTATTTGCAGCTTCCCCTGGGGACAGAGTCTTAATTCATTTCCTATTTTAATTTAAATAATCTAATAATGAAAGCCTCAGTATCAAGGCCTCTCACTGTAGTGTAGATTTCTTCATTGTCTGTAGATATTTAAGAGGTCCACACTTTTCACAAAGACGCCATCATTTTTGCAAAGTTAATATTTAAAGGTAATCTTTATCCTTTCCTCCAGGCCTGCAAGTATTACAACTCTGACCTGAATGTAGTCCAGTTTAAGTACGATGACTACGCTGGAGACTACCGCTTGCTGCCCAGGTAACACACTTTTGACAGAACCTGAACTCGCATGTTGAGTTCCTATAGGGTTATACAGGGTTAGTGGATGTGAATGTGGTGGATTAGACATGTAACTGTGCACTTAGGGGTATAGCCTGGTAAACACAAGCACCTGAGTTTGTATACACTTCCATATGAACGTGCCTTTACAGTAGAAGTAAACATGTTTACAACCTGTTACAAAAACCGTTTTGATCTCTATTGATAAGTTCCCTTTTAGTAATGGTTGATGTAATGGAGGCTTTATCCATAGTCGTATACTGTCGATGGCTCACACACATTGTTAAAGGGGGCAGGTGGTGAGGGGCTGCTCTACAGCCCTGGGTGTAAGTAGTTTAATAGGTGCCATATCACTATTCTCACCTAGATGCAAAAAACTATTTATAACACAGACCATAGTTAAGCATGCCTATACTACCATGTGATGTGTTTTATTAATGTATGGCTTGATTATTCTGTGCATTGTTTGGGTTGTATGATTATGTCCTGTAGAAAATGTGCAGGTTTTGGCACTAGGTTTGTTTAACTGTCTGATTTGAGTAATAATGTGCTGAAATCTTTCTCATGAACACACACACCCATACGTATTTGCTAACCTCAGGAATAACCCTAATTAATTACACTTAGGGTGTGACGTCCTCCCTTTGGCTGCTCTTTCACTCAGCACTGGCCACCATCTTGTTCTTGTTAACGACTTCTTGCCTAAGTAATGTTAACTTTACACCCCCCCCCCCCCCCCCCCCATTTTTCTCTTTTTGCATGTCAGTCATCCTGTCAAACATCTATTCATTCAGTTCCTTATTTGTTTAAATCAGACTGTCAGTCAGTCAACTAGAGTTTTGTCAGTCCCAGAGCGACTGACCCAGAGCAGCTCTGCAGTTACCGCTCTCAGCCACAGGAATGTCCCTCTTCTGTCCCATGGGTTGCCACTATATTCTTTCCGTCAGTTCACATGACCTCTAAAATGACATGCAGGATGAACTATAAAATAAGACGTGGTTAAAACACAAGTTAGAGCACTACTGCTAAAATAATCATTTCATAAAGTTCAGCTGCCCTCTTACTTTAAATGTGGGAAACAGCTATTGTATGGCTAGCTACCAAGCTAATCAAACATTATGTGTGTGCTCACAGATTAATACTATAAGTCAAAGTGAAAGACATTTTTGGAAACCCCACAATGGGAATCTACAGCTCCTGTATAGCATGTGTGCTTGTCTCCGCTGTGATTTGAGTGGAGCTGTCTTCATTTGTGCA
This sequence comes from Parambassis ranga, assembly GCF_900634625.1. Lineage (NCBI taxonomy): Eukaryota > Metazoa > Chordata > Actinopteri > Ambassidae > Parambassis > Parambassis ranga. Next base: position 13,590,152 of record NC_041033.1, read on the forward strand.
GGCCAGTATTAGCATTCCTGTGTCAGCGGCCAGCCCACAATCACCAGAATTTTTCTAAACACAGTCCAATTGGGGATTTAGTCAGACAGCTTTTATGACTGCGACTTTTAGCAGAGGGTGTTTCCAGTGTTGTCCTCTACAGACTGCAGCCTCGCTGTCTGCAGCTCGCAGCACACACACAAAGGCGTTTTATCCCGTGGCTCACACACAAAGACGTGTCAGCCTGTGAAATCAGTGGAGCAGCGTTGGAGCAAGAACTACCTATTGTCGACTCCTGACAGAGAACGATGGAGCAGAGTCAGCCACCCACAGTCGCTTTGCACTACTCAGATGGAGTGCATTAACTGGATTGCAGGAATCAATTTCTGTATTGTATTAAAGATCCACATTTTCTCAACATCCTTCTTTTCTCTTTCCTTTATAGGAAGCTTTACAAAGCAGAGAAGCTGCCATCCCATTCCTTTGAGATTGACCATGAAGATATAGACAAAGATGAGGTCAGTAATGACCATCTTCTGTCTAGAGTGAATGCATTTTATACTGAATACATCCTGGGCCTCGTGTTTAAATGAGTTTAAAGCTGTTAAAAAATACTTTGCAACATGCATTGGTTCATTACAGGTCAATGGGACATTGTTTATGAATGTAATTCCATTGATAAATGGCCCCACTAATACAGAGTGAACGTTGAAAGTCTCCTTTTCTGTATTGATTAGCTGCTTGTGTGCCAGAGAAAGCTAATGCATCCATAAGTGATCACATTTTTGTTTTGCAGGATACCACCTCTCTGTCCTCATCCAAGGGAGGAGGGGGTGGAGGTGGGGGTGGTGGAGGAGGCGGGGGAGGTATTGGTGTGTTTCGGTCAGGCTGGCTGTACAAAGGAAACTTTAACAGCACCGTCAACAATAGCATCACTGTGCGGGTGAGGAAGTGTCTCAAACTCTCCCACTTTATGCCCTCAAATGTTTTATGCTTCTCTTTGACGTGTTAAAATATTTTTTGAATTGGATTGTGACAACATCCAAGTTATTAGTAAACCACATTCACATTTGGAGTAGATTAGGTCACAGCAAATCATTTTTGTAGAGTTGTTTTCTTGTTGTAAATGTATAGACATGTGACTGAGTGATATCTTGCAGTCATTCAAGCGAAGGTATTTCCAGCTCACTCAGCTCACAGATAACTCCTACATCATGAACTTCTACAAAGATGAAAAGATTTCCAAGGAACCAAAAGGATGCATCTTCCTTGACTCATGTACAGGAGTAGTACAGGTGTGTGTTTCTTAAATGTTCAGCTGGCAGATAAGTGTGTGGCTTGTGGTACGAAGTAGCGTCACACAGCTGTGGTTACATGAACATGTAGTTCCCCTGTTTGAGTATCCATGCAAAATGTTTGATGCTGATAAGTTATTTCTGTTTTGCGCAATTTCATATTGAACATCGGTGCTGTGAGAAAAAAAAATGCAGTCATCCAGAAATGTACATTTGATCTGATCCAACACCTGCTCTGACCATTTTCTGCAGGTCTAAGGCTTGGCCCACATACATCCCATTGCTGTGTATATATAGAGAAAATGTGCTTCTGCAATGAACCTATAAATGTCCCTTCATCTCATAACGTATGTTGAATATGAGCTATAAATGTAAGGATAAACCCAATGACAAAGCCCATATGAATCTGCATACTTACCTATATAAACAATAGGCAACTCAGTAGCGGGAAAGGAAGCAAGTACTATTATTCATAAAGAGACATGGTTACATTACTGGAAAATGTGGCTTATAACATGGCAAGGGCAAAACATTATATATTTATGCATGCACTGTAACAATTTCCTAGAGTTGAACCGCACTCTGGCTGTTTTATCATCTTCCCCTTCCGTTCATCCCCTAAAGAATAACCGCCTGAGGAAACATGCCTTTGAGCTCAAGATGAACGAGGTCACATACTTCGTGCTGGCCGCGGAGAGCGAGCAGGACATGGAGGAGTGGATTAGCACGTTGACCCGCATCTTGCAGATCAGTCCCCACGACGGGCCCGCTCCAGACCGCAAGAGCCTGGACCTCACAGAGCATCGGCAGGGTTAGATCACTTCTGTTTTTGTCTTTAGTAATACACACCTACAATGGGATGCAGATGGAAGGAGCTGAAAAATGGTTGGCGAGCAAACAGTGGATGGAAGCACAAGTTGTAATTTAGAGTAGAAAGGGGTATTTAAAAAGAGACCAGGAGGAAATTTTTGCATAATTCCAACATATGGATAAATCATGGCGCTCTTAAGAGGGGAAGGATTTTATGCTTTGTGTCAGCAGAAATTTAACCTTTTCCTCTCTGCCTGACTTGCTCTTTCTACATAATATCTGTCATCCTGCCATGACATTAATGGGGGGGATTTCTGCTGGGTTGGGACTCCATCCATTACATCATAATCAGGAAATGAGACCTGACAACAACAGTTACTCCACCTTAGTTTAGTACAACTGTTATCATCATTACCAAAGCCATGTGTGCCAGCTGTGAGAGAGGCTGGGCGTGAATCCACAGTCTGTAATGTAACACTGTGATAGAGCATCTAACATGGGCTTGTTGAAGAGTGACGGAATGATGTAATATCCTTAGCCATCATGACTCTGCGGTCTGTTAGCATGCCTCTAAATCAGGCTGCGGGTGTGTGGTGACCTACCATTAATGAGCCATTTTGTTCAGTGTGGCCTTTTGGAAGAATTGCACCCGGCAGCATGATGGGTTTATTTCTACAGAGGCCTGCCTGCGTTATTATCCATGAATACCACAAATGGAGTCATATTTTATTCTGAGATGGATATATGTCTGCTCACTGTGGTGAGTGTGTATTTAGTGCTCTGCTGAACCATTTTTAGAAAATGTTATATGTCTTCTAACGTGAAATGGACTGCTTAGATAAACTTTCCCATCCAGTCTGTGATGGCAGCCATCACTCATGCTGAGTGTGGGAGTCGTGATGATCTTTGTTCTCTCTCCATTCAGATGTGTTCGACCTGTCGTTGAGCGACTGCTGTTTGCAGGAAAATGAGGAAACTACAGAGAACAGCATCAATCCAGAGCTAGCAAAGGTTGGCTACATTGGTTTTTTAAACGAAATTTCCAGCATCCTATTTACGTAGATGCTTCTGCATGGATAGTGTAAGTGTTGATATATTTTAAAGTGTTCTTAAGCTTTTTGAGCTTTTGAGCTTGCAGCCATGTTTATATATATATATATATTTAGAGATAATTTCTGAGGAAGGAAACCTTGCTTGGGAACTTTTTCTTTAGCATTGCTTCTCAAAATGTTCTCTCAGCTGCTGGTTGTGAGTACACCTGCAGTGACCTAAGAAGCTCTAGTTTTATACAGTTGTCTTTATAATGCTGTGGATCATTTTAGATTTTAATAAATTCATTCTTAAAAGTATGCAGCTGCTGCAGTGTGTTACAACCTTTAAGGACAGATGTGCCACAGCTGGAACAAAAAAACAGCCTCTCCTCTAGGTTTCCTTCTACATGGTGACTCTTTATCACACTGTGTCATTGTACAGTTTAGTCCTTCTCAGTGTATCTGTAGGCTGATTATTATTTCTACTGTTGTCTGTCATTGCTCTAATTCTGTTTTCTTGCCTCCACAGTACATCTCTGAAACAGATGAGGGAATTCGCTCTGCCAGGAGAGAAGAGCGCTTGAATCTGTTCTCTCTCGATCCTGACACTCCTGTAAGTATGAAGAGTTGGCTACACATCCTAGATTGATAGCTATTCCTTCTAAATCAAATGTGTTTCCCAACCCACAGGTTCTGAGGAGCCCACGGACTGAGCATTCATCAACTGAAAGCTCATCGGTGCGACCGTTTGAGGAGAAGCTAGGCAGGAGGTTCATGGTAACATGTCGATCCCTCAATCTCATGCTGCAGGGCTGCATCAATGAGACTGAAACTGGACCAGTTACTAATGTAAGGAGGGACACTTACACTTAACTGCTAATCCAGAGTATGATTACTATAAGAATATGGAAAAATAACCCAAAATCTTTTTGCCAATTTGTGAAGTGAGGCTATTGTGTTAATTCTGCTCCTTCAGATTGAGCCGTTCTTCGTGTCGCTGTCTCTGCTGGATGTACGAGAGGGGAGAAAGGTGTCTGCAGACTTCCACGTCGACCTAAACCACGAGTTGGTGTGTCAGATGATCGGAGGCTGCGGCAATGGGACAGGGGGTCCGGGTACTGGGGTTGGAGCACAGGAGAACGGCCTGTGCTCTCCTGCTGAGAGGAAGCCAGGCGACTGTTACCTCAGCATGGACCTGGAACACTGGCTTTGCTTTCCCAAACAGGTACAAGGATGTTTCTCCTACAGGGTGTTTTATAGGTGCTTACATTCTATCTCTTACTTAACATTCTGATGGTGTCCACACAGGCAATTTTCTCAGTGACCAACCCCCATACAGACATAGTGATGGTGGCCAGGGTGGAGAAGGTGCTGATGGGAAATATTGCTTGTGGCACTGAACCTTATATCAAGAATACAGACTCCAGCAAGGTCAGAAGATGTGTCTTTTTATCATGTAGCTTTTTATACTGCCTTATATGATGACCAGTAACAGAGCTAAACCTTTTACAGTGTCTTATCTCTTAAAGCTAGCTAAGAAAAGTGGTCTGTGATGATAAGCCATTTTTGTGAGGACAATAGCCTAATGTAGTTAAACAGTTTAGACATTTCCAAAATGGATTTCCTGTAAGGGGCGAGTTTATCTTCATCACTGACTGCCAGTCAGCTCAGATAGTTAGGAAGGTTATTTCCTATCCCGGACATTTCCCGGCTTTTCCTGCTGGCTGCTGCTTCTTGTTAACATCTCTCCGCCTTTCTCTGGTTGTTTCAGACTGTTCAGAAGATTTTAAAATCCAACAAACAGTTTTGCAGTAAACTGGGAAAATACCGTATGCCGTTTGCCTGGTCTGTGAGGTCAGTGCCTTTTTGTTAAGATTTGAATCCTTGTAAGATAAACTTAATCCATATTTATTAGTTCATGTACTGTTCCTGCTATTGTGTCTTTTTTTATTTTAGGCCTGTTTTTAAGGACAACCAGGGTGGGCTGGACAGAGAGTCTCGTTTCTCACCGCTTTTCAAACAAGAGAGCAACAAGATTTCCACAGACGACCTGATTAAGCTGGTGTCTGAGTACAGGAGGTAAGATAGCCTTCAGGCTTTACCAGAAAAGTAGGTCACATACACACTTCTCCAGGAGAAGGTGCGCATTCTTTTTTCTAACTTGTCTTTGCAGAGCTGAGAAGACCAGCAAACTGCAAACTATTCCTGGGACACTGGACATCGCGATGGACTATGTTCCAATGGAGCATCCTAGTATGTTTACTCTTCAGCTAGGACATCTTCTGAACAAGTGTCTAGTCCCGTCTTTAACTCTGTAACTCTCTCATTTAAGACTGTGTGACATCCTCCTATGTACAAGTGAAGCCCTTTGAAGACCTGAGCAAGCACCAGCCTACAGTGGAAGTGGAGGAGTTTGTCCAGGACACAACCAAGTTCACGCAGCCGCACCGCGTGTACAGAAACCACATCTACGTCTACCCAAAACATCTCAAGTACGACAGTCAGAAGAGCTTTGCCAAGGTATGCCACTTGAGCCTTAGTGTCTTTTAAAAGATTTTCTAATACATTTGCTGACATCGAGATCAAAATGCTGCTCTTGTTCACAGGCTCGTAACCTTGCAGTCTACGTGGAGTTCCGAAGCTCTGATGAAGAAGTTGCCAAACCGTTGAAGGTAGAACGTTATCCAAAAACATTCTGATAAGACATTTATGGGGTTTATTAGTTTTCCAATAAATCGCACTATATTACAGAAGACTGTTTGTTTGTTTTGTAGTGCATCTATGGCAAACCAGGAGGACCTGTCTTCACCACAGCAGCCTGTTCTACCGTCCTACATCACTCTCAGAACCCAGACTTCTATGATGAGGTGAGGACTGTCAGAATATTTTATAGTTCTCCAAATTGCAGCATTTTTCCTACAGCTCATCAAATTGCCTTTGTGTCCCCAGGTGAAGATTGAGCTTCCAACCCAGCTCCATGAAAAACATCACCTTCTCTTCTCCTTTTACCACGTCACCTGTGACATCAATGCCAAGACAAATTCAAAGAGGAAAGAAGCCCTCGAGACCCCAGGTGAGGCACTGGGAGAGCTTCAGATAGCTTTACAATGTGTGACTGTGATTGGACTTTTACACCATTCAGTATTCTTTTTTATTTTTCAGTGGGGTACTCTTGGCTGCCTCTTCTCAAAGAAGGCCGTGTGTCTTCTCAGGAATTTAACATCCCCGTTTCATGTAACTTGCCGCCTGGATACCTGGCCATAAAGGAAGCCAGCAACACCAAGGTGAGAGTGGGGAACAGGGTGCAAAGTCCTCAAAATATATCAATAATACAGTAGTTTATTAAATTAATTGGGTGTTTATACTAATAAGTGCTGAATGTTTTTGCAGAATGGAGCTGATGTGAAATGGGTTGATGGAGGCAAAGCCATCTTCAAAGTATCCACCAATGTCGTCTCCACAGTATATACTCAGGTAAGACCATGATTTGGCTTCTTTGATGGGCTGTCACAGCTGTGAATGCTGGGATAGCTTATAGCCCCGCCTAAACAATAGAAATCATGATGGAAATGAATGCGCTGATGGCCGTCATGTACCTACTGCACCTACATTATTATAATAACATTCCCAGTAAAGGTCTTTTCCTCAAAGGAACACTTACCGCCCATTTTCATTTTCTCTGTTGTCCCATCTCAGCTTTCTGCTGCAGAATTTTAGTGTTGAACAGTAAAATCGATGTTAAATGACCATTAGAGATGTTCCTAAACAAATTACATTGTGTGTGTGTGCAACCATTGCAATGAGAGCCTAACATGCACAATCAGCATCAGTGGATATTGTGGTAATTTTTTCCTATGTAGAGTGACACATGAAAGAAGGAAATGGGTTGTTTCAGATTATTAGAGGTTGTTTGGAGATTTGCATGGCAACATCTTGAAGTGTCAGTTTCACTGGCAACACAGCAAATCACAATGTAAACACAAATATGAAGGTATTTGTAGATACATGTTAAATGCCATAGTCATACAACAGAGAAAATTGGTGGATATTAAATGTAATTGTGGATTGATCACATAGGTAAATGTATTAAACACGAATAAATGTTTAAAAATATAAGGAAAAACTTTCTATGGATAGTTATGTCTGTTTTTTCTGTTTTGATTGTAGTTCTACTTGATTAAAAAGGTCATGTTACCACAGCTCACCTTTGCAGACTCTGGTGTGGTGAAGAATATAAACAGTGCATAAATGCCTCAATAATCCAGTCATCTGTCTAAAAATGTGGCCTAAGCATATTCTGTCTTGTTTTTGAAGCTGTAAATTCAATTTCAGGTATTTGAGATAAAACATATTTATGAAGTATTACAGTTCACATTTCAGCATTAACTATCTATTAAACACGAAGTGACTCCACTAAGTAATATGGCAGCTGTTGATTTTAAGAAAATGTTCTCTCTCTGCCAGGACCCCCACCTGAACAGATTCTTCCAGCAGTGCCAGAAGAGAGAGCTGGACCTCTCTCAGCCTCCTACCTCCAACTTCCTCAACTGCCTGAAGGTCAGACAATCTCTGCGAATCTCACTGATTGTGACTGATGTCAGAGTCTTTTTAATGTTATTTATTATATATATCTACAATTTTTCCTCCTCCTCCTCCTCCTCCTCTTTCTCCTCCACCCATTTTCAGGGTCTCCTTAGCATGGAGAGAATCCCAGTAATTGTCCGATTTCTGCCAGTGCTCTTCAACCAGCTGTTCAAGGTTCTGACACAGAATGACAATGATGAGGTCACTACTGCCACCACCAGGTAAGCTGTGGTACTACGAGGTTCCTCAGCACATGTGTGTTGACAATAAGATTAAGAAGGATTAAGAAACCTTTATTAGTCCCACAATGGGGAAATTGCATTGCATTTCAGACTCATTCAAAGAAAAGGTTCTTCCAGCTAATGACAAGCAGCTAATAAGGTCATTATTTAATATGACTGTCCCATGCCTGCAGAGTGCTGGTCCATATTGTTGCAAAGTGCCATGAAGAAAACCTGGATCACTACCTACACTCCTATATTAAGGTATAATAGAAAGTGGAGTGTGCACTGACCCATGGAATGTGTTGTGTTTGTTCTGTGTGTGTGTGTGTACTTGGGAAGATCATATTTTCAAAGCTGTTGTTTTCTACAAAGACAGAGCAGAATCCCTCTGCTAGAAATTTAATTTGTAGAGAAAAAAAGAAGCTTTATGTGTTTGTGTGTGTATATCTGTGTGTGTTTGTGCCAGCAGGAGTGTGGTGAGGGCCACGTGCCCAGAACACTGTGCAAACACACACAGTAAGAGGGAAAGAAGAAGAAAGGGTGATTGAGTAGGAGGCAAACTAGGACATTCAGCTTGCTCAATCAGAAACACAAGGCATGTTTGTTTAGGGGTGGAAAAAATCAGAGAATTAGAGAAGAGAGCAGGAGAGAAACCACAAGACCTGTTTCATGTTGGCCGCAGCAAAGGAAAACTGCCGAGTTTGAAGGAGGCAGAGGCAGAGAGGAATGGTGGGAGGTAAAAGGAGAGGACCAGCAGAGCTAATGGAACCAGGGTTACCATGGTAACAGATTGGCATGATGTTCAGTACAAGTAGTGGCCAATTTAAACTGCTGAGTGTGTGTGTATTCATGTGCCTGAGGAGTGGAGCAGGCAGTTATTGTGAATCACTCTTTACAAATGTTTGTTCACTACAGTATGTAGAGAAACAATAAATAAATACAATGATTAGCTACTAAAATTTGACAGATTAAAACAATTAGATCATTACTCATCAGTCTGCCATTTACTGACTCGAATTCAGTAATATCAGCTTAATGGTTTACTCAACATTAAAAACAAATGTTGTGTTTATTGAACTGTAAAAAATACATATATTTTTTTTTACTGTGACTTTACTTCAAGTTTGATGCACTGAGTCCCTTATTTACAATGTATATCTCCTCGCTTCAGCCCTGTTTCTTTCCAGTCAGTCAGAAAATGCCAAAAATTTAAAATGAAAAAATAAAATTTCAGGTAAAAATATGATTAAAAAAAAAAAGTCTGACTTTCCTTTTGTCTGTGCGTAGTATGTATTCAAGTCAGAGGCCCATGGCTTCAGGACAGTTCATGAAGAGCTGGCAAAGGGGATGACTTTTGACCTGAAGAGCAATGAGCAGGCAGCAGTGAAGAATGTACTGAAGGTTTGTTGCCCACATCAAACCCTTCATTTTTTATTGATTGAAGACGGGTGGGTTTTTAATGTATGATGTGTCCTGCTTTCAGTTCTGCTGGTTCTTCTTTGAGCTTATTGTCAAGTCCATGGCCCAGCATTTGGCTGACTCTGACAAAGTGAAGGTAAGTTGTCATCCTCACTGCTGTTCTCTGTTCTTCTTCTGAGTCATGCTGCATTGCACTGACTTTGTGTTCCTGCAGCTACCAAGGCCTCAACGTTTCCCTTCATCCTACCTGAGCCGTGTGGAGGCGCTGGTGGAGACTGTCTCTGAGCACATCTTCTGGAAGAACAAAGAACTGGCAGAAGAAAGTCGCAGTGCCAACTTAGCCGTGGCAGCTTTTGTCAAGGTGGGAGATTATAGATTGTCTATTACTGTGCTATTAAGTTGACTGCAGTTTGCTCTTAACAGGGATCAATACAAACTGTATAAACTGTCTGCAGATGAAAATTGTTCCCTATTGATTCCTACATGTGTCTCTCTCACTGTTTAATTAACTGATGTCGATCTCTGCAGCGCTGCTTTACTCTGATGGACAGAGGATTCACATTCAAGCTGATCAGCAACTACATTAACATGATCACTGCTACTGACAGCAAGGTAAAAACATACAGGAAAGATGTGTGAATATTTGAAAAAACTCCTCCAGTACACTTATTTATGACTACTTTTTGTGTGATAGATCTTGTGTGAACTGAAATTCGAGTTCCTAAGAGAGGTGTGTAACCATGAACACTACATCCCTCTCAGCCTGCCGTTACCCTCCGCTCGCATCACAGGTAAGGGCCCAAACCATGATCTGTTCATAGCTCCGTGACACCAGTGTTAATGTGGTAACTGCCATACATCAAATTAGGGCTCACTCTCATTTGTTTATTAACAGTCTGTGTCTCACTTTGTTTGTTCATGTCAGACCATGCATCCCCAGAGCCGCAAAGCACTCATGGTAAATATGTTCACTCATTGCTTTGTATGTGCCACATTATTTGCTCACTGTAGCCAGATTTCTGGATTAATTAACTCCATGGAGAAAGGCAAATGTTTGATATTTAAATTATGTGCTGCTCTGTTTGTTTTCACTTAAAACCTGTCATGGCTCGTCTCTTTTCAGTGTCGGTGCCCGAGTACAATCTGACCGGAGAGTTCTGCAGGAAACACTTCCTGACCGGCCTGTTGTTACGGGAACTGGGGTTGGCTCTGCAGGACGAGCAGGACCTGAGACACCTCGCCTTGGCCACCCTGAAGACGCTAATGGCCAAACACTCTCTGGATGCACGCTATGCCACCAAGGTAGACAAATCACAGTGTTTACATGGTAGGAAACCAGCAGGCATGAAAATGAGTCATGAGCATACAGTAGAAATTCTTCCATTGTGACTCACACACACAAACACTGATGTCTTAATGAGTGCTTGGATCAAGTTAGTAATCTGCCTTCTGTTAAACAGTACCAAATACTGCTAACCACAACACAACAGCACACCAGTAGTTCAGACTGAAACTGGGTCGACCAAAGTAAAAACCAAACGTGAGCAACCAGGAAATGGGGACACAGACTGTGGATGTTTTTGCTATACTAAACATTATGTAACCACATAAATCTTTTTTTCTGTAATTGACACAGCAAAAATAGTAGATTCATTACTGCAGTCTTCAGTGCTGTTACACAGGGATTATCATTTTTCATGCGAGGAAAAACAATGGAAATGCATTGATGTAAATGAAGCTGAACGTGATGTTGGTTTAATTGGCTGCGTTTCCAGGAGAAGCAGGCCAGAATTGCGTCTCTCTACCTGCCTCTGTACGGCCTGATCCTGGACAACATGCCTCGATTCTTCCTCAGGGACCTCTTCCCCATTTACTTCACATCGAGTGACCAAGTAAGCAGCAATGAGAAAAGTACTTTAAAAATGTAATCTGTTTTAGAGAGAATCCATCATTGTTTTCTGCTGTCTGCACCCCTGCCAGGGCTCTCGTGATGATCTAAGCGTGGGAGGGGGGATGGCTGGAGGGGTAATACCTGTCACTCGCCATGGCAACTCTGTGGATGCCTCCTTTTCCAAAGAAGTACTCAACTCCATTACAGGTATCACTGTGTGATGTGTATTTATACTCTCTCTCTCTCTCTCTCTCTCTATATATATATATATATATATATATATATATATATATATATATATATATATATATATATATATATATATATATATATTTACATACACAGAGGAAAAATGTGTTAATCGATGTTGATTCTGACACCCCCCCCCCCCTTTTTTTTTCCACCAGCCTTCTCATCCTTGGCAGTTGCTACGGGCAACCAGGCCGATTCTCGGGGTTCTCTGATCAGTGTGGACTCAAACCCTAGCAACAGTGACAGGAACAGTGAAAAGATGGATGGATGTGAGAAGGTGAGAGATTAGAAAACACAACAGCCAGTATATACCGTGATGTGAGGCCGCATGGTCTCTAAAAGACGAGGAAGCATGTCTATTTATACACTGCCAGTTTTTCATTGTTAGTCATTTATAATAGATTTAATGAGATATATATAGGGTGCTCAGAGAGGCATGTGCTTTAAAAAGACCAATTTTAGACCACCAATGGACAAATGGACCAACTGCAGAAACTGCAGCCACCTCCATTAGAGAGGTACAACTAAATAATTTAGATTTTTCATGTTTCATTTATAGATTGAACTATCTGGCAAATCACATTCTGGAAATTGTGTTCCAAACATGAAGGTATAAATAGTGTTTCTCTTAAAAAAAATCAATAACTTTGTTAAGTAGATATTTGTTGACCCAATAGTTGTAAAATTAAATCTAAAAACCCTTTTTATCAAAGTATTCCACACAGTTACATAAGTAAACAGTGAGTACATGACCTCTGTACTAACAATAAAATCCAAGCTCTGAGATTTCTGTCTGGTTTCTGTATGTGTATTCCTAGTTTGCCAGACCACAGTCCCTGATTGGCTACGGCTCCCGCTGTGACAAGCTGGACCAGGCGGAGACCCGCAGCCTCCTCCTGTGCTTTTTGCACATCATGAAAACCATATCTGAAGGTAAGGAGATGACAGTTCACTGATGCAGGATTAGACAGGAGTCTCTCAAATGCTATTTATAATATATTTGTTTAACAATTAAACTGTACACCAATCAGATTATAGTAAAGGTCCTGTTTATACCTGTCAAGTGATATTTGAGGCATTGAGTCGGTTCTTGAAGTGTGTGTGTGTGTGTGTGTGTGTGTGTGTGTTGGAAGCCATGAAAAAGACTGACAAGGGCCAACAACGGCATCATGGGTGTCCAATCCTTAATGATACACACTGGGAGCAAAAATATCTAAAAACCTTAGTGCTGATGTTGAGGAAAAAATCTTTAGAACACAGAGCGCAGCAGATCAGTCAGAGCGTCCATGCTGACCTCTGTTTACTGCTGCAGGAGGCAGGGATGAGGTTGAAGGATGCACTGTGGGAGGAAGGTGAACCAGTGGAGGCATGGTGGAGCAATTAAAGCTTTGACATTTACCATCTAACTAAACAATGTTAATTTGTTGTTTTCAATCTCTTCATGGCATTAGGAAGCTTATTTTAATGCTGTTTTTTCTATTTTCTCTATGAAAAGGGGACGCTTTACAAATAACCTGCTGCTGTGTTTGATGTCTTCTGCTCTTATTTCCAGATGTGCTGGTTTCCTACTGGCACCGGGCCATTCATCAGGAGGTCTCCGATTTCTTTAACATTCTGGAGTAAGAGCTCTTTCTTCGTTACCACACATAGTGTTTGGCTGATTGGTAATGCTTGATATTCACAGAGAGAGGAAAATAAGCCAGACAGGACCAGCAGAGGGACAGGCAAAAGTGACGAGAAGAAAAGAAAACATGGCCAGAAGGGAACAGATGAAAATAATGATACAGCAAGAGAGACAGACAGAAGAAAAGCAGACTTTAATTCCAGTGAGACTTCCCTAGCCACAGAACAGTGCAGTAAATTAACTTTCTGTGTTTCCTGTTTGTGTTAGCAGCTAGACTTCTCCAGTGCAGCTTGGTTTGATCACATCCAGTCTTTTCTTGCAAAATGCATATAAAACAAGCCCGCTGCTGCATGAGATGTTTTTACATTTTCTCCTTCCTCAGGCTGTGTCTTCAGCACTTCAGGTTCCTGGGAAAACGCCACATAGCCAGGTGAGAGCATTCTCCTCTCTCTCTCTCTCTCTGCTTTTCTCCCTGCACCGGTTGGGTTGTCATCCATAATGCTGCGGGAATGGAAACAGCTTATTAACTCAACATACATGCCACAGCCAAAAGGTTGTAACTCCCCCACCCACTGATACATAATTCATATAATCATGCTGGATGCACACAAGTGTAAATGCAGCCACACGCTGATATTTGAAAACAGAAATAAATGAAGCAGACGCAGCTAGGAAGAAATACTAATAGGTGTTCTGTATGCATGTGCACACTCTGGGATGAAGAGGTAAGGGGGGGGACTGCTGGATCTTGCTGTTAAGAGAGAATCACTGCTGGATATTGTACTGTAGTCGTTGGCAAGCACAGGATGGTGTGTGTGTGTGTGTGTGTGTGTGTGCATGCTCTTACTGGAGCTGAGCCATTGGCACTGCTAGACTCTTCCATCTTCTGGTTCCTCCCAGCTAATTAAATTAGCCTTCTTTTTTCCTTTCAGCAATAGGATGCTGAGATGTAAGCCAACTAAAGGCTGAGAGAACACACTGCTTTGCTGTGTGTGAAGGCATTAAGTGAATAAAGATAGCTGGAAGCTTTGCTACGGCTCTCAGACGTAGTTGAGCCTGTCTGGGACTGCGAGCTACTTAACATTCATCTGTGATACCAGAGCCATTGGGGATTCACAGTCTTACGCCTGTGTCTGTCTCTTTGATGCCTGGCTGAGTCAGTGTGGGCACCCAGTGAAATGCAGGAGTGATGAAATACACTAACAGTGTGTAGCCAGCCAGCAAGCTCAAGAGACAGACAGCCAATGTGTCAGACAACAATTCAGTCCCTGAAAACCTGAAAATCTGTAATGTTTCTCTGTAACACAGCAATAGTGGAATTAAACTCACAACCAGTGTAACTACAGTGTAGCTGCATACTGTCAAGTTGCAATTAGCATCCCTTATTTAAGGTGTAAAATCCCAATTTTTGTAAAATTGTGCCATCATTGTTGTATTAATTTTAGGGCCAAATATTTTCTTTGTGGGGTCACAGTGACCCTTCACCACCACGGTCTCATGAGTTTATCGTCAAGTGGAAGAGTGGAAGACTGCACCACAAGAAATTTCTGTCAGACTTCCTGAGATCACGTTTGCAAGAAAGGGACTAATCTGCTTCATCAGGAATGTGCTGATGTGGCCTGTTGCTTAGCAACATAAGCTGTCATATCATTTGCTGCTAAAACCTGATTGGTGCATGGATGTACATGCAGACAAAAACCAAAATACAGACAGGTATTTATTTAGGCCATGGTTACACACTAAGAAACTAAAGAAAATAGGGACTTTTAATTGAGCCGCCAGGTCTGCAGTTTGAATCCCAGACATTCTTCTCAGCATTATTCTGTTTCTGTGCTGGAGCTTTGCTTTCTCAGCATCTCACATTCGGCCCAATATACATAAAATATACAACAAAAAACGGTAATGTCTCCATGTTCGACCTTGCTGCTGTAGCCTCCATTGGCGTGCTTGCCTCCGCCCTCCCCCTCTGTTAATGGATGGTCCGTGTGACTGCACATTTATTGATTGAATGTGTTGCATCAAGTCTTCCTGTCTGTATTGACACATGATGAACATGTATGTTTGTATGTTGTGGGTTTTTTTTACATTTTTTCACCACATCCACCCCTCTGGTGTTGCATGTCGACCTCTGCACCGTCACCAAGTGCTCCACCTACTGCTTGGTTTGAGTTTCGGAAGCTGTTGATGGGTTTTTAGTAGATGTGCCTTCTTTCTTTTCCTAAGGCAGAATTGTAATGTTTTGGTTTGGTCTGATCAGCCTGTGATATGTTAAACATCTGTTTGTTGGCATCCAGTGACTGTAAACTGATTTGTGCTGCAGCTTCACTAACATTCATCATCATACCCACAGTTGTTTCATCCTCATCCTCTGCTCTCCACTCCAAGACTTAATGTAACATTTACACAATCTTATACTAATGGCAGACTAAAGCCACTGACTCTGCTGTGAGTCTAACCTTTCCATCTGGCTGACCTCCCTCACTATACGAGCTGTTTGATCTTTTTTTCCCTGACTGCAGCTGCTCTCATCACACCAAGGTCAAATTAGAGATCTTGTATGCTTTCAGCATTTCGTTTACCCTTACTGAAATACAATGTGACCTGCTGCTATAAATATACAACAAGGTCACAAAAGTGCAAACTGTGACTGCTTTTCAGACATTTAAATTATTGATTTACAGGCTAGTTAGCCAATATGCCACTCAGTTAGGTTAAATGACTAATCACACTGAACACTAAAACAATGTCAACTAACTAATGTTAGCTTTGATGTGGTTGGCTTGTGAACAGGAAGCTAGCAGCGGCAGTAAAGCTGGCCCAGTCAACCCATTCCAATGGCACCCTGAAGGGCTCTAACCACCCCTCCCAGTCCTCTCAACCCTCCAGCCTCTTCCCACAATGGTAATCAGCCTCCACCAGACAAACAGACAACACCTCAGCCATGATGAGTCTTTGGTTACTGGAAGTAAACTCCAGACTATATAAATGCATTTTAAAATACATATGTGTCCTGTGTATATTCATCATGTATGTGATCACTGTGTATCAGACTGTAAGTGTGTTCACAGCATGCTTCCCTCCTCATACATGCAGTGTTCTGTGATTTGTTAGTCTTTGTATTCTCATGCTTTTTATACTCCTGATAGCAGCAGGTTCTTGAGACATGGACACTAATGTTGATGTTGACCCGCCCACTAATGTGTGCACAAAAGATTTAGTAATGCATATAACATGCTGTATTTTGTGAGCACTATGATTGATATTTGATGCTGTTGCCTCCAGGATGGCATCTGGAGGTGAAGGCCACCGACATGCTCGCTCCCAAACCATGCCCATCATCAGGGGCAAAAACGCCCTCACCAACCCCAAACTGCTGCAGATGATGGAGACAGGTACCACACACACACTGTCTGAGGTGACTATAAGGTTACTCAGATGAGCTTATTTATACCTGCTTATGATTCTAGATGGGAACATTCAGGACGGAGACACGCTGAGTCCTACAGATATCGAGGCAAACCTGTCCACAGAGGTGTCGCTGACTGTGCTGGATGTACTAGAGCTTTTTGTTCACCATCACAAGGTCGGATATCTTCCACCATCTTTATTTATATAAACAAATTCTTATTTTGTCCATATGAAATAGATGGATCTAGAATACTAGATCGTGTGCATTTTAAATCCCTAAAATGATACTTTGCTGCCCCCTGGTGGCGAGAAGAATGTTTTTCTTCATGAAGGTTTTTAGAATGAAACATTTTAATCAGAAAAACATATACTGGTACCATAAAATGTGATTTCTGCTGTGGTTTCATACAGAAACAGCTGTTGCTGGATGATGGACAGAACACGCTGATGAAGAAGGTGCTGGACACCTTCCTACTCTTCTTTCAGATCAACCAATCAACAGCTACCCTACGGCATGTCTTCGCTGCACTCAGGCTTTTTGTACAAAAGGTCCAGCTAATAATTTTTACATTAAACATTACACCTAAGTGAATTCTCCATTTGTGTTTCTTATTTGTGGCCTCATCTTCCTCTTGCTCCACAGTTTCCCAGTGCATTCTTCCAGGGTAAGGCAGACCTGTGTGGCTGTCTCTGCTACGAGATCCTTAAGTGCTTTAACCATCGTTCCAGCTCCACCCAGATGGAGGCAGCTGCCCTGCTGTATTTTTTCATGAGAAAAAACTTTGAGTTTACTAAGGGCAAGTCCATAGTCCGCTCACATCTGCAGGTCAGTCAGGCCTGATGGACTTTAGTGCATAATGTTTGTACTGCATGATTTGTGAAACATAAAAGTACTGACGTCCTCTCTATGTTTCAGGTTATCAAAGCTGTGAGCCAGTTGATAGCAGATGCTGGAATCGGAGGCTCAAGGTTTCAGCAGTCACTGGCCATCATCAATAACTTTGCCAATGGAGATGTACCACTCAAAGTATTGCAGATTTTTGGGCTTATTTACAGCATTCTTTATAGGGATTATGATTTCTTTAAAACCTTTAATGCATATTTCGCAGAACACTCCATTCCCAGCAGAGGTGAAGGACCTGACCAAACGGATCAGGACTGTTCTGATGGCCACAGCTCAGATGAAGGAGCATGAGAAGGATCCAGAGATGCTGGTGGACCTGCAGTACAGTCTGGCCAACTCTTACGCCAGCACACCTGAGCTTCGACGCACCTGGCTAGAGAGCATGGCCAAAGTTCACGTTCGCAACGGCGACCTCTCTGAGGTTAGAAATGTTACACTCTCAATTCAGAAACTCTGCAACATGGCTTTAAAAATACTTATGAACAATGATGGGTCTGTTTTTCTTAGGCTGCCATGTGCTACATCCACATCTCAGCCCTGATTGCTGAATCGCTGAAGAGGAGAGGTCAGTGCACTGGCTGTTTTACGAGTGTTTTACAGCATGATTTGAATGCACATGCACCAACACGTGCATTTGATGTGCTCTGAAGCTGCAGATAGTGTGTGCATGTCTGCAGACATGATAACTTCACAGCTGTCTTTCTGTCAGTCTTTTTCTGCTAACACAGTCATTGAATTTTTGAACATCATGCAGTCATAGGAGTTAATGTGTGTGTGCGTGTGTTTGTGCAGAAAATTAACGTGTCTGTCTGGTAAAGATTCTCTGGGGGAATAAAAATGGATTCTCATCTGGCCGATCAGTAGAATAGATCTGTCTCTACATGATCCACACATTTTCCTGTGCTGCAGTCGCATGTCTGTTTCTCCTGATGTGCATGCCTTCTTCCTGTCTGTCTCCGGCTGCATGTGCCTGACATCTTTGTGCATGCGCTTCACCCACTGAGCTTGTGGGCCAGTATCTACTCTTGTGTCTTGTGCCAGTAGCTCAGCCTTGCCCTTGAGCATAAAAGGCAAAAGCAAGTGGAAACTTTGTAAACCTGCTCCTCCTCATCCTCCTCCTCCTCCTCCCTTCCTACCAAACAGGCTACTGGAGAGCTGACAAGGCCAGGATGTCCAGTGTGTCCCCTGAGGAAAGCCCTGTCTTTAAATGTAGCTCCTTACTAACTACCTCCCGAGATCAAGACAGTGAGTGTGTGCGCCTGGGGTCTGCTGGGTGGTGGGGTTTGGGAGTTCAGAAACATGAAGAGACAGGTGACAGTGGGTCTGCGCTGAGGATCAAAAAGACGTCAGGTTATCTGGTTTCAATTTTAACCCCTTTCCTTCATGATGTGTGGCATTGTCCAGTTAGGTGTATCGAAGACCACTGTTTTGCCTTGATGACATTTTTACTTTTTTACCGTTTGTCTCACTTGATAGGATGCTCAGTGTCACTTGGATGTGATATGAAACACACTCACATTTTGATTTTATTATTTTATTTTGTTTTGTAAAAGAAATGTCTTGTATTTTTATACAAGACTGTCTCTGTCAGATGCGTCTGTATAGTTTGTAAGAATCTGAACAAACCGCAGCACCGATCTTTTGAATTACACACCCTGACATCACTTTTTCCACTTGGTGTGAACCCTCAGCGTCCTTTTCCATGGGCTGGGCAGCGTTTATGTGCATCAGCCCCAATGTGAAGGAGGAGGGTGCCATGAAGGAAGACACTGGCACACAGGACACACCGTACACTGAGGTCAGTGTGAGCTCAAAGCAGGGCTGAGAAGTTGTGTTGTTTGCAGAGACTGAATGTTTGATGTCGTTGTGTAGGACACCTTAGTGGAGCAGCTGGAGCTGTGTGTGGACTATCTGTGGAAATCAGAGCGACACGAGCTCATTGCTGACATCAACAAACCGGTGATTGCTGTCTTTGAAAAGAGGAGGGATTTTAAAGTAAGTGTTGCCTTGCTGCTCTTTGCGTTGTAAATATGTGGTGTTGAAGTTTATGCTTCATCGTGTGTTTGTGTTTACCTGCAGCGGCTGTCGGAGCTGTACTACGACATCCATCGCTCCTACCTGAAGGTGACTGAGGTGGTGAACTCGGAGAAGCGTCTCTTCGGTCGCTACTACCGTGTAGCTTTCTATGGACAGGTAAGGCACTCCCTGTTTAATTAAAAAATGTATGTATTACCTCTTGTACTGTAATATTAGAAATTTACAGTATAATAACAAAAAATGGGATTCAACATAGCAACTCTTTTCAGAGCTATAAATCTTAAATCTTTGCTAACTAGATGTAAAAGTGACTGAGGTAAGAAAGCAGTGTGCAGTTCAGGCTGGAACTTACATGCTAATGTTTCAGACATGAATGTCTGTTATTGGGAATATACCACAGCATCTTATCAGCGAGGTCTGAAGGCCAAAGACGTGGAGACCAGATTCATGTTTGACTGAGTCTGTATCCTTAATTTCTCTGTCTGTTCTTTTCTTCCTATTTGTTATATTCTAAAATCAAGATTGCGGTAAGTTTTGAGCATCGTTTTTTGTTTTTTTTGTTTTCCCCCCTCAGTGCTAACCACTCTTACCTCTCTTCTCCTTCTACCACTATTAACACCTGCTGCTCTTACTCTAAAAGGTTTGTCTCGAGCTTGCTGTGGTCCATTTTTCTTCTCCATAATGCCCCAGTTAAGTTGTTTCAACATTAAAGAAGAGCTGAGCTCAATTCACCTCATTGGACAGGAAGATTACTGTTTAATAATCACCTTTGGCTCCAGTGCTGCTATGAAAATGACCTTTCATCCAGTAACACTGTTAGTGCTGAGTTGTGCTAACAAAATGTGCAATGTTTCTAAAGGACACAAGAAACAACTAGGGGGGCAACATAAGTATCAAACATATGCACATTTATGTAATATTAGGTTTTGCTAATTGGTGTGTCATGTGTGTTCTGGTAGGGTTTCTTTGAGGAGGAGGAGAGCAAAGAGTTCATCTACAAAGAGCCGAAGCTGACGGGGCTGTCAGAAATCTCACAGAGATTACTCAAACTCTACTCTGACAAGTTTGGAGCTGATAATGTCAAAATGATCCAGGACTCCAACAAGGTGAAAAAACAAAAGGACAGAATTTGACCATTAAAATGGATGAGTAGCTTAGCAGTGCTACTGGTTTATGGTGCGATACTGACTTGTTTAACATTCTTTAGGTGAACCCTAAAGACCTGGACCCCAAGTTTGCCTACATTCAGGTGACATATGTAGTGCCCTACTTTGATGAGAAAGAACAACAGGACAAAAGGACGGATTTTGAGAGACACCACAACATCAACCGCTTTGTGTTCGAGACGCCATTCACTCTGTCGGGAAAGAAACATGGAGATGTGGAGGAGCAGTGCAAGAGACGCACCATACTGACCAGTGAGTATGCCTCTGTGTCCTCAGGACAATGTCTGCTCCTGATAGTTGGTCTGACCAGCAGGTTTTTACTCCTTTCTCTCTTCAGCGAGTTCCAGCTTCCCTTATCTAAAAAAGCGTATCCAGGTGGTGGAGCAGCAGAGCACAGAGATGAATCCGATTGAAGTAGCCATCGACGAGATGTCACGTAAAGTCTCAGAACTCAACCAGCTCTGTAACATGGAGGAGGTGGACATGATCCGGCTGCAGCTGAAACTGCAGGGCAGTGTCAGCGTCAAGGTAGGGAAGTCTCTGAAAACCACGGGTATTTAATATTTGAACTGATTCGTTGTGTCTCACCTGATCGTCCTCTCATGCAGGTGAATGCAGGGCCTATGGCTTATGCCAGGGCTTTCCTAGAGGAGAAGAATGCAAAGAAATACCCAGACAACCAGGTCAAACTTCTTAAGGAGATTTTCAGGTAAGATTTTACTGCAGTCAGTCAATATCTGGCTAAAAATGGAAGGAGATGACTCATACAGCTCTTAATATGCACAGTTTAACTTTTTAAATAATTGTCGAGAAAGTTTGAATATAATGCAGCAAAGAGAGTCACTCAGCGTCTCCCCACAGGAGACCAGTGACATAATCTGACATGATGTGGACCCTGTAGGTCCACAGCTGCTATACTAACTATATACTCTGGTTTATTTACCAGTAAGTGTTAAATTTAACAGTGAGAACAACAGCCTAATGTTTCATAGAGACTTTTTATTTTTAAAGTCCACTCTATCAGGCCAACATTTTTATCTTAAATCATTTAAAGACATCATAAGAGCATTAAATGTCAAGTTTAATGGGATTATTAAGGATTTATGATCTGCACATTGCAGTAAGTCAGACTTAATCTGCCCCCTGCAGGCAGTTTGCAGAAGCCTGTGGTCAGGCTTTGGATGTGAACGAGCGTCTGATCAAGGAGGACCAGCTGGAGTACCAGGAGGAGATGAGAGCTCACTACCGGGACATGCTGACCGAGCTGTCTGGCATCATGAATGAACAGGTCTCCTTATGCAATGACCAATGAGTTCACTCACGCTGAGGCTTTCTTTTTTCTTTTTCTTTTTTTGCCGGTTAAGTTGCATGACACAATGAACCTTTCCCGTGCATTTGAGGCATGTTTTTGTTGCATTTCTCTGGTTTTTCATCCTTTTCTGCATCATTTTCTTCCAACCGTTTCTCTCATTGCAGCTTGACAAAAGTGTTCTTGCCTTCAGTACCTCCTCTCTGTCTAACAGCTCTCTGTCCACTCTTTCTAAGACTGGTATGTCATCTCCATTAATTATTTTACAAAACACATCCTGCTACTTGCTTTCCCAGACTTTATCTGTCCCTGATATTCCAGCTTATCTCAGGAGCTAAAGTGCTATTTTTTCCCTCTTCCACTATCAACTCTTATTTTTGCTCTCGTCTAGATTCCTCACACAAGACAACCTGGAACAGAACGGCACAGCACCTACTGAATGGCCATTAGACTCAACGGGAATTCTTTGTGCCAGTTTGAGCCTTGAAGCAGCTCATTTGTTTGTAGTTTTTTTCTTTCCTGCCGCAGGAAGCAGCAGGCTAGTGGAACTGTGACTGATGGTGAGTGTAGAGAAAACAAGGGAAGAAGAAGAAGTGTGTAGACTGTGGTTGTGGTAGTCTGTAGTCCCGTCGTTGAACTTTGACTGTCTACAGTATAGAGGCCAGGCTGCTGGACTGTTAGCTACTGTTTGTTTTGGTTTTAGAGTCCATTTGTCGTATTGATTCCTCAACAGATGCATCAGCACACACGTTCATACATACAAACACAGAACATGCGCCTTCTCTCCACAACCCTGACCCTTTAGAGAACAGTGACCTTACCGAGCTAGAGGTGCGTTCAGCTCTATATATATATATATATATATCACATATGGTGCATTTTGATTACAGTTTTTACATTTTTCCTGTGGATTATTGTTGTACTTCAACCTACAAACGTCTTAAAAGGCGACAAATGTGAAAAAAAAGAAAAAAAAATTTGAATACAGGTATTAAACTGAGAATCTGAGGAGATGAACGCACCTCCAGTTCCTGTTTGAATGTAGAGCAGCTCCTCATTGTTACTTTGTATCCTTGCTAACGTTCTGGAAAATATATCAGCTTGCCAATTTTCAAACGGAAACAAACCACAACGAAAAAAAAAAATATGTTTTGTAACATTTTTATAATTGAAATTGCATTGTTACTATTATTATTATTTCCCGCACTGTTTTGAATTGTAAATAAGAAATATTAATATTTAAAAATGTTTGAAATGTTTCTTTTTATAAAATATACAATATATAAATATTTGTTTAGCTGAATTACAAAAAAAAAAACAAAAACAAACTAAAGTTTTATGTATAACATTTAAATAAAAATTTGTTAATGTCCAAAATCTCTGATTATACTTCTCTTTGAAGGCTGTTTCTATTGATAAGGAGTGATTGATTGGCCGATAAGGTAGAGGGAGATGAGTCCTACAGCTGTAAAGCTCATCTCCTCTTTTCTCCTCTCTCTCATTAGAGCACAGACTTTATCAATCATCCACTCTCATATTGTTTCATAAATCATTAAGCTGCACTTTTAGATGAGACATTTCCTCTTGCTATAGTCCTCAGTAATTGTGTTCATCCAGGTTTCCAATCATGTTGAATGGGTTGAAAAAAAATCTCAGTAAAATGAGTGTGTGCGTCGGCTGCAGCTGTGCACAGCAGACATTCATATCCTGTCTATTGACTGAGCCTGAGACCAAGCAGCAGCTAATCATAGATAACTATGAGGAGCACAATAGATGTGTGAAAGCAGTTTAAACTCTGAAAGCAAGAAGAAAATTGCATTCTGCTTTCCGTCTGTGGAGTAGAAGACAACAGATGATGTCTGCGTGAGTCTGAATCCTCAGCTTTTCATACCAACTGTAGTACGGACTGTGACTATGAGACAGCAGGAGAGGTTCAGTGTGAGGTGTGCTCTCTGTTGTTTGCTATCAGATTCTTTGATGTCACAGACTTTATGTACACAGTAAGGATTTTAATGGTAAGGAGGTTCATGAAAGCATGAAAGAGGGCAAGCTTGTTTTTGACCAGAACAAAGGCACTAGATAACCTCCTTTTTGGAGGTTTTACACCAGCATCATCTCATTCTTCAAACAACATTAGACTTAATATGCACATAAACGAAGTCTTAACAAGAGCAGAGCTTTCACTCACTTCTGACAAGTATCAAACTTGTGGTTTAGGTTCCATTGAAAGTGAAATGGCATTAAAATTTAGCATGCCTTTCTACACAGAACTTTTCCATGGGATCCTGTGTCACTTTTTTCCAACTGTTGGGTATAATTACTGACCATGCAGAGAGAGCACAGCAGGGTGGTTGTTTACTTATTGATGCTAAGCTTCAGGTTGGAACGCTGCACATATAAAAGGAGGTTAAGTGGCCCTGAACATACAGCCTGTGGTAAAACACACAACACGTGTGTGTCATGTGTGTGTTTTACTTTTTATTCACTGCCTGACAAGACAGCCGACACATTTATATGTCTGTCCCTTCACTCTCCCTCTGCAGTGCAGCAGATTGAGTTGCACTGACCTCCGCAACACGACTTCTACACAAACTTTCCCTCCAGCCAATGAGTATTTCTCTCATCTATCTCGCCTCCCTCCCTCTCTGTGTAGCCTGTTTTGTGAACCAGAAAGGGAGGGGGGCTGATTGGGTTTCTCTGCTGTACAGACATGGTGCACTGGTCTGCCTCCCTGTGGCCTAGACTCTGGCGGGGTCAGGTTGCTCTGAGCCGGGACCATTCAGCCACAGACAGCATTCAAAAATGCAAAGCCCATTCAAACAGTAGGTACAATTTCACTTGTAAATTTTACTGTAAGTCATTTTAAAGTTCACTTCAGCCACAGGTGCACTTAGAGGCTGTGTGGTCTGTTCATAGTGTATTACAACCTGTGGCCACGTAAGCTCCACTGCAGCACCTGACTGTTAAGTCTGGCCATTGAAGCCCCATTGTGGGTTATTTGTAATTTCCTCCGTTGTGTGAGGCCCCCTCTCTATTTGATGCTTGCTGCAGTGATTCCTTTTGTTGTTATTTATCCAACAGCTGTTTTGTTTGAATGTGTTTTCCCTCCTGGGCTAACCCCCTGACCCCTGCCTTTATCATACACCACATATATGCATGAGGCAGAGGACTACAGGTGTACATTACTGAGTGTTATCTGAGTGTAAACGGCTCCCAAAGTGACATAAATGTAGCTTATATTGGTCAATTTGACCTTTGTTTTAAACATTGTATCTTCTGCATCACAATCAGAACAGAAACATGATCCCCTTTTTAATTTCCTCCTCTGATTCCTCTTTGCTGACAGATTGAATCAATATTTTATAAGGAGGATATTGTAATCCTAACAGAAACATGGGCCTTAGCAGATGGAGGTGCCAACAATCTAAACAGCCTTAGAGTTTCTTTTTTTCTTAAGAATAAAACTTGTAACAAAAAGATGCCAAAAAGATGTCCAAACTCATTTCAGCTGCAGTGCAGGTTTATTAGACCCCTCGCTATTCACGGTCTTATGTGCAGTGCTCATTTCATTTCCGAACCCCTGCTTAGTTTTCCTGAAACTGGACGCCGGGGCTGATTAATAAAACATCCTCTGTGTGCTGCTGGCTGATCACCGGAGCCCCTTCAGCTGTATAAGTGGTGAAAGGCGACATAATCTCCCCACAACAAGATCTGGACTGAGATTGAGAGACACACACGGGGGACACATAGAAAGAAAAGGACCACAGAAGCCCCCAGGGAGCAGCATGTTAAAACCGCAGCAGCAGCAGCAGCACGGGAAACTTCTACTCCACGACTCCCTGCCGGTCTTTGGGAAGCCGTGGTACTGGCAGCGCAGCAGCAGCACCATGGAGACCACCCGCAGCCTGGCGCAGGTCATCATGGAGATGCGCGACGAGATCAAGAAGCTGGAGGCGGAGAACCGGGAGCTGCGGGGAGATTACGGACGGCGCCCATTCGGGGCGATGCCGGGAGAAGCTACGATGCCTTCAGGTGGACAGCAGAAGGTGGGATCGGTGGAAAACCCCTACGTGAACCTGAGAAGAAATGCGTCTGCGCCAGTACTAGAGGGGCAATATAAAGGTAAGTACCAGATGCACAATGGACACATACCTCTGTTCTAATCCAAGACGTCTTGGTGCGTAAAAATGGTGCTTGCCCTTTTAATTGGGTTATTTTGAAAGGAATAGTATAACAAGTTGGTAAGCAAGTATTTATTGAAAGACCACAGATATCACAACGTTTTTCTCTCCACAGACAACACTGTCATGACTGTCCGGAGGTACTCCACAAGCAGCAGCCTGCCAGGGGTGACTGTGAGAGATGGAGGGATTGACAGGATCCAGCGTGGTAACTCTGGATGGGGAAGATTACAAGAAGAAGTGCAGCATGGGAATGATGTCTTTGGCAACTCAGCCAAAGGAGATGTGGTAAAGGTTACCAACAGACACTCCCTGCAGGAATATGTCCATAAAAACAGGTACGAGAACCTCAAATCCAAGACATGTGCAATTAAAGCAGCATCACTGAATACATTTGGGATTTCATTTAAATGTGGTTAAACACGTTTCAAGTTGACGTTCTGCCAAGTGATTTTGTTTGTGTGATCTCCTTTCAGGTCCAAGGTAAAAACTGTCACCTTCCTTCTCCCTGTGGATGACATCTACACCAGCCGGCCTGTTCTATCCAAACACCAGGAGGAGGCTAAAATAACCCACCTGGCTGCTATAACGGAGACCAATTCTTGAGACTTTAATGATGTGGCAATGGGACAAACTGCGGGCATTAACGAGGACTGTGTGGCTAGAGACATGTTTGCCTTCTCATCTGGGTCAGTGCAGGATGGGCTCTTAATGAGTATACGCCAGCAGAGCGATTTTATCACACCTGACCACACAAACACAAGACTCTGGTTACAGGTGTTCTTTTCATCTGGCCATGGCAATCCAGGCCCCGGTCATAAGTGTTGAGACACAGGGCACTGTGCAGTGAGGATCAGATGTCCAGACTCCTACTACCGACCCAGGGGTGGGGTGTCATTTCGGAGTGATACACACACCTGCGGTGACAGGCTTTTTAGGGGCAGCTGTGGCCGCTGACTTGAGCCTCGTGAGCAGCAGATTCATTATTTATTCATCTTTCTTTCTTTTCAGGATGTAAACTGGAAGGTGCCACATGAAGATGTGACCTGAATGTTTTTAGTCTATATTACACAATCAAGTGTCTGGCATATTTACATGAAGTTCAAATTAAGTTATTGTTAAGGGGATATTTCACCTCTAAATCAAAATAGCCTTTTCACCTGCAGGACTATTCATCTAGATTTGGAAATATTCTCAAACATTTCCAAGAGTTTAAATTGAGGCAACTGGACTCAAGGAATGTTTTTTGAAGACGTCGCAGAACTGAAGACGACATTTGAGGGAGTGACGAAACGTCTTCAAAAAAACAATCCCTGAGTCCAGCTACCTCGAACTGTGAACTGTCCTTTAAATTATAATTAGTATTATGGATTGTTTTGACCATTTATTTAGTGTCTATTACTGTGATTATTTGCCACTGGACATCAAGCTAATGATAAGCTAACATTTGAACCCCTAGAAAGGGGAATCGCCATAGGTGTCTGCTTCTTATTCTGGTATCTTATATTTAAAATAAAAAGATAAAATGCAAGAGTCAAAAGAAAATCTTTTACCCTGAGTGTAAAGCAGGTGGATATTCTGCAGGTTTTTTCTGATTTAAATTGCACAATAATTAACATGTTACATGAAAAATTTGACCTCATTGTTAGAGGTCAATGCAATTATTAAAGATGCACGAGCTAAAACGCAAATTGTATTCTGTCACCTTGAGGATGAATATAATGTTTGATCTCCTTTGTAGTCTATGTTTAAACACTGACAAAGCAGAGGATCTAGCTAAAAGCTGTCTTCTCAGCAGCGACTGTTCAGCAGCAGTGGCGTGTGTGTTAAAAGCACCTAGGTTTGATAAATCATTCATAGTCAATAAGCCTTTGAGTGAGTAATTACCAGCTCAGAGGACCAAAGAGAAGCTGCTCCGGGTGTGTTTGCTTTGATTGGTTGGTGTTGTTCCTCTGTGTTCACATGGCTGCCAAAGCTCTCTGTGTAACTAACTAACTGCTGTTTGGGGAAAGTCATCTGTTTCCTTTAACCTGCCTAGAGTTTCATCTTCTGATTGGTCATCCGTGCGCAGGCTTCCGTAGCTCTCTGAGTCACAGGCCTTGACGGCTGGGCAGGTCTGGGGATCTGACGCATGTAGCAAAGGTGGGGGGGCTCGCTCAGGCTGTCTCCATATTTCACAAGGATCAAGGAAAGTTCATAACTGCACTCCTTCTGAAAAGCTACATCAGAGAACAGATGAAAAGAGGAAATTAAAAAACAATGTAGAATTAGATGGAACTGTCAGGCAGCTGTGGAGACCTGGCTGCTTTACTGAATCTTGTGTTCCTTTCAAGGAAGTAGGTGGTCCTCCTGCCTTTCCCTTTCACCTCAACCTCCCCTCACTTCTGAAAAATAAACTATTTACTCTTCAAAATCATGAGAAAAAAATGTCAAAGTAAAGAGGAGTTGCAGTGTTAACAGTATTCGTAACAGTATGAATATCCATCAGGCCTGATGAAACAAGTCACGCCTTTGAAAGAGAAACGATAAGAAGCTTCTGTAACAGCAGCATACCATGTCTCACATTTGTCCACAAGCCACAGTCTCTTAGCATCCAGTCAGAAAACCAGCTGTAGCTGCGGTAGCTGTCCAGTCCAGCCTGGGTCCAAAACTATCACCATGCAAGCTTATTATTATCCGATGTTTTGATTTATAGAGAAGTGGGCACAGAATGTATAAAAATATATTTTTGTTTTTCTTATAGTGACCCTAGGTGGAAGAGCTTCATGGATAAAACAGTGGGCCAATAAGGCTGCAGTAATATTCAAACATAAATACTTTATTTTTTTTTTTACAAATAGTGATATTTTTTAAAAAAAAAAAAGAATTGGTTGCAGTCCATACAAGTACAGCATGAATATGAGGAATTTGAAATACGACACATTCTGGAAATTCACTTGTATTAACCAGGCCCTACTTTTTAGTCTTTCTGCAGATTGTTAAACTGAGAAAAGGCATTTTTTTGTTTTCTTTGCATGTAATAAATCAACCCAGAAATTATCCTCTTTATGAATATTTACACTATGAAATCAACCCAACCCAAATGTTTTAGTGCTGTAATATGAGAGATAAACTTCCTCCTTCTTTGGGGATGGATTACAATATCTTCTCAATATAAAACAAAACAAAAAAAAATAAACATGTCCATCTTTTTCACTGCTTCTGGGACCTTCAATCATACTGTACAGGCTGAGACTGTATGCCCTCTGCTGGTATTAAACTGACATGACTCCTTTAAGTATAATTGTTGAACAGTTTACTAACCAGTCCAGCAAAAAAAATCTGTATTAAAAAACAAAGTTTGTTCAGCTGTTCCAGTAAAAAATATAGATGTTGAAACATGGCCAGAGGTAGTTAGATAGCACCAGAAAGAGAAAAGTGTTTCCGTCGTGGAAGGTTTCAGGCTCGCAAAGACGTCTGCAGCGCCTTCATGTCCCTCAGCAGCCTCAGATTCCTCTTGCTTTTCTCTCCTGGTCTGACTTTGACAGCTCCTGCAGAGCGACCTCTAGTGGACACTATGGTGGAGACTCTCACCTCATTTCCACTGTTCCGCCTGGAATTAGCTTCTTTTCTCAACTTCTTTACCTAGGAGAGGAAAAGCGTAAAAGTCCAGAGATACAAAAGAAAACTTTCAGTGAGCCTGTTGTGTTTGTGTGAGAACCTACCAGCAATTTGTGTTTGTAAAGTTTACTGATCTGCTCTCCTTTCCTCTCCATTCTCAGCAGCAGCCGCTCCTGCTCCCTCTGCAGCTCTTTTCTTTCCTCACCAGACACACTGTCCTCCACTTGTCTCATCAACTCATCCTGCTCCCTGCAACACAAAAAACCTTACATTATTGATAAATGTGTAACTCATAATTAAGTCAAAATATAACTGCACTCACAGGCTCATGAGATGTAGCTCTTCGTGCAGGGCCTGCAGCAGTTCTGATAGCTCCTCCTCAGTACCAGAGGAGGATGAAGACGAAGAGCTGTCAGAGTGCCAGTGGCTTCCTCTATCAGAGCTGTTTGTGTGGTGTGAGAGGACATGGCTGTTGCATAGGTGAGGCTGGTGTCGCTTCAGGAGAGACAAAACTGACTGGACGTTGGCTCTGACTGAATGGCTGCAGCCTACTGACTGAAAGCCAGACATGATGGGGAGTAGAAAGTCAAGAGGCAGCATAAAGGAGGTGCAGTAGTAAAAACAACATGGCATTTTACTTTCTTGTCTAAATCCAAAAATGCAAATAGAGCCACAGTACCGTTCCAGTGACAAAAGGCACATCCTTGAGGTTCAGTCTATAGTGTGGCTGAGTGTGGCACTGCTGCTGTGGTGAAGATTTCTGGAAATGAAATATAAAACTTGTTAAAAGGACTGTTTTTTTATTATTAGTTAATCTATCAGGTTTAGTCCCTGTGGGGGCCTTCACCTTCGAAGTGGACTTCTTCTCTTTGGACTGACTGATGGAAAGGGAAGGTGACACTGACTTCAGTAGGATCCTGTTGGTCTCCAGACCAGTCTGTAGCTGCAGGATGCAAAAAAGTGCATATACATACATATTCATGTGAAACGAACTTCCTGTACTTAAAAAATGAGAAACATAACAACAAGATTAGAGTTAACAGAAACACAATCAGAAGTCTTGTTACCAGTGTGGCTTTTTCCTGGATGAGCTTTCTCTGGTGCTCCTCTTCCTGCAGTTTCATCTCCAGCACACGAATCTTCATCTGATCATGTAATCAGTGACACACAGTCATCATCATCATCATTAGTATTAAGATGAATCACTTTCACTGCAGATCTGAGATGAAAACATGAAGCACCCATCACTCATTTACCTCAGCGTTGTTCTGTGTGTGTGTCAGCCTGAGATGCTCCTGCTCAAGTCGCTCCAGCTTCTCCATCTGAACATGCTCAGACACTACATCAGACTGTCCACCAACTAATTTGGCTTTCTCCATAGAAGCCTGAAAGTGAAGAGTTACAAATTCTACATTATAGATAAGAATTCTCATGTCAAAAGTCACAGGAGGGCACACTGGGCTAACCTGCTGCTGGAGCAGGCTGGTCCTCTCTGTCCTTGCAGTACGCAGCATCTTTCTCATGTGATCTAGCTGTCGCTCCAGCTTCACACAGCGAGACTCTGCAGCAGCAAGGTGGGTGATCAACACTGCAAATTGAGTAGGGTGGAGACAAGAGAATACATGAGATAAAAAAATTTACAGACTATATATTATATTTACATTACTATACACTGACCTTGGTTGCAATTGGAATGGCCATTCATCTCCTGTTTTGTGTCTGCCTGATGGTTTGAGAGTCTTTTTGTAACTTCCTCACTTTGCATAAGTGAGTGTGATGTATTTTCCTCCATAGAACGCAGACTAAGCTCTGCTTGTCCCTTCTCCAGCTCCAACCTCCGGATCTTCACCTGGAGATTTCTCAAGGCAGACAGGATCGCTGCACACACACACACACACATACGGATTGTGCATATGAAACAACATACATGACTAATGTGACTTATATTGGAACATAATAACCTAAGTACACTCAACAAAAATATAAACGCAACACTTTTGTTTTTGCTCCCATGTTTCATGAGATGGACTTGAAGATCTAAACTTCATTCCAGATACACAATATTACCATTCCTCTCAAACATTGTTCACAAATCTGTCTAAATGTGTGATAGTGAGCACTTCTGCTTTGCTGAGATAATCCATCCCACCTCACAGGTGTGCCACATCAAGATGCTGATCTGACATCATGAGTAGTGCACAGGTGTACCTCAAACTGCCCACAATAAAAGGCCACCCTGAAATGTGCAGTTTTGTCTCACAGCAAAATGCCACAGATGCCACAAGCATTGAGGGAGCGTGCAATTGGCATGCTGACAGCAGGAATGTCAACCAGATCTGTTGCTCGTGCATTGAATGTTCATTTCTCCACCATAAGCCGTCTCCAAAGGCGTTTCAGAGAATATGGCAGTACATCCAACCGGCCTCACAACCGCAGACCACGAGTAACCACACCAGCCCAGGACCTCCACATCCAGCAGGTTCACCTCCGAGATCGTCTGAGACCAGCCACTCAGACAGCTGCTGAAACAATTGGTTTGCACAACCAAACAATTTCTGCACAAACTGTCAGAAACCGTCTCAGGGAAGCTCAACTGCATGCTCGTCGTCCTCATCGGGGTCTTAACCTGACTCCAGATCGTCGCCGTAACAGACTTGAGTGGGCAAATGCTCACATTCGATGGCGTGTAGCACGTTGGAGAGGTGTTCTCTTCACGGATGAATCTCGGTTTACATTGTTCAGGGCAGATGGCAGACAGCGTGTGTGGCGTCGTGTGGGTGAGCGCTTTGCTGATGTCAATGTTGTGGATCGAGTGGCCCATGGTGGTGGTGGGGTCATGGTATGGGCAGGCATCTGTTATGGACGAAGAACACAGGTGCATTTTATTGATGGCATTTTGAATGCACAGAGATACCGTGATGAGATCCTGAGTCCCATTGTTGTGCCATACATCCATGAACATCACCTCATGTTTCAGCAAGATAATGCACGGCCCCATGTTGCAAGGATCTGTACACAATTCTTGGAAGCTGAAAATGTCCCAGTTCTTGCATGGCCAGCATACTCACCGGACATGTCACCCATTGAACATGTTTGGGATGTGCTTGACCGGCGTATACGACAGCGTGCACCAGTTCCCACTAATATCCAGCAACTTCGCACAGCCATTGAAGAGGAGTGGACCAACATTCCACAGGCCACAATAGACAATCTGATAAACTCTATGCGAAGAAGATGTGTTGCACTGCATGAGGCAAATGGTGGTCACACCAGATACTGACTGGTTCTGAGTCCCCAGACCGCCAATAAAGCAGAAACAAAATGCACATTTCAGGGTGGCCTTTTATTGTGGGCAGTTTAAGGTACACCTGTGCACTAATCATGATGTCAGATCAGCATCTTGATGTGGCACACCTGTGAGGTGGGCTGGATTATCTCAGCAAAGCAGAAGTGCTCACTATCACACATTTAGACAGATTTGTGAACAATGTTTGAGAGGAATGGTAATATTGTGTATCTGGAATGAAGTTTAGATCTTCAAGTCCATCTCATGAAACATGGGAGCAAAAACAAAAGTGTTGCGTTTATATTTTTGTTGAGTGTATTTAAGATGATACAGTCTTCTGTTTGAGGATGGAATAACACAAGTAGACTTAAAATAGGACAGCAGCTCAGATAGGACGAT
The DNA here is from genome assembly GCF_900634625.1 of Parambassis ranga. Lineage (NCBI taxonomy): Eukaryota > Metazoa > Chordata > Actinopteri > Ambassidae > Parambassis > Parambassis ranga. The sequence continues at coordinate 13,623,551 of NC_041033.1, forward strand.
GTGGCTGAAGACTGAATAGATGCAGCTGAGACATTCAAGTCGTGTGGCATCATGTTGCACATGTAACCATGGAGCTCTGAAACACCACAAGAGCTGAATGGAAACTTTGCAATATGATTACAATCCACACACACAGATGAATTTACCTGCACTGCTAGTCTCTGGGAATGCTTTGCTAGGCGATGATGGACGACCGGAGTAATGTGTGCGTATTTGGGGCATGTGATGCACAAGCGTGTTGATAAAGGGACGGTGAGCAGGATAGTCTTTATATGACGATGGCAAGGACAGACTGTCAGACACCACTCCACTGAGCTGTGCTGGGGGGCCAGGACCCTGCAGAGAAACACTGTTAAAACAGGATCCACAATATGCTAAAACGGTTGTTTATGTTTAAAATACTGTGTTTTTAGTGCTGCAATACAGAAAGCAAGGCAAAAAAACACAAGAGGAAATCTTAAATTCATGCTCCAATTGTCACAGCATTATGCTGTTTGTCCTGCATAAATCGGATATAACATACATTTACAAGTCTGAAACACCAGCTGATTCGACTCGTAGCTACTGCTGCTAGGTTGGTTTCCATGCTAGCTAGCGCTTTATAATAAGTAAATATGTTTTATTCTTCCTTTTACAAATGAAAGCACAAACAAAGTAGGGCACAGCTACCTTCTCTCGCGCAGTAGCAGTATCAGTTGCGGATGTTTTTGACGTTTCCATTGACATACAGCCTGTCCAGTCTGCCTCACTTGTGCAAAACGAGAGTTGATGCTAATCCTAAATACACTTTAATAACGCTGTCTTTAGTTAAGATTGACGGCTTGCTAGCTTAGCGCTGTCTCTGGTGTTCCCTGCGCTAATATGAGTTGTGAAAAGAAAACATCTCCATACAGCCGCGGATGATTGAGGAGTAGGTATGATATTTATCCCAGCCTGGCCCGTTTGACAGAGAATCCATACGTATAAAGGGGACACCGTCTCACCGGTGCTTCTGTGTAACCAAAACAAACGCACGACACGACACGACACGAGCTTACCGGAAATGTAGTCCCCTCTCTGATGTTCAGAGCGGTGCTGTCGCAGAATAAAACTACAATACCCATAAGCCCTATGTGAGGGGCGTGGTGAGGGGCAAGAGTTGCCGGGATTTTGATGGAAAGCTGAGAAACTTCCGAGGTGGGTGTTTCGTTCCACGCTGTAGCTTAAAGCTTACACAATAAACACTTGTAGAACCTTTCATAGACATGTTAGTTAACAGCTGGAGACAGCGAATGTTTAAACACAACTTCACTTTGTGTTACTTGTGCAGTTAGTATCTCGTGTTTAGGGAAAGCTAACTTAGCATCCTTGCAGTAAGGTACATGTTCTCAGCTATAGCTAGCAAGTTACTAATGTTTTATGTATTCAGTGTGTTTCACGCAATATAACAGAATCTGTTATTTGCTGTTGTGTATAATTCGGACAAAGACTTTGGCTCAAATATTAAAAACATCGTTTTGATTCAGGAAATGTGGACAACATGACTCTGTTTCGATATTACTGTTACACAAAGCGTTACACGAAATATAGCATGTTTACATACTAGATGTTTCTCCGTGACTTTTTGTAGTATGTCGCTCCGCAGGGACACCACATTTTCTTATTGAAGGAAAATTACACATACCAAGGAAAAATATATTGTTTGTGATAGTTATTGTCGATAAATCCTTGTAAATAAAACAGTTTATTTATAGTCATGAGTACATTTACAAGCTCAAAGAGTAGGAAGAAAGGGATGAACCACAAACAGTTGATTAGGACCACATAACAGACCACTGAGCAGCTGGACTGGACCACAGACTGACCGGCTGGTCTGGATAAAGTGGCAGGACCATCATAAACATTGTACTTGCTGGACCGATCACAGGACTGGCTACAACTCTCAGTATGTGTTGTGTGTTCTCTGCAGGGGAAGATATTGTTGTGTAAACTCACACCATCATGTCTTCAGCAAGCAACTTGTGAGTTTGTCAGAATCTTAAAATCTCCCAGTGAGTTGTATCTGGTGATGATATCCAGGGATACAGAATAATATTTTGTATTGTGTGCTGTTTTTTGAGGGATGATGAGGATACCTTTAAAATCCTGATTGCTACAGATATTCATCTGGGTTACCTCGAGAAGGATGCCATCCGTGGCAATGACTCCTATAACACACTAAATGAAATCCTTGAATGTGCCAAGAAAAACCAGGTGGGTGCATATTGATGAGGATTGTAGATGTGAATAATAAGAAGAAGACATCCCTTCTATAAGCTGCCCTGTCTTAAATCCTTTCTACTGTCTTTTTCTTGTGTGCTTGCAGGTAGATTTCATCCTTCTGGGTGGTGATTTGTTTCACGAGAACAAGCCAACACGCCGATGTCTTCACAACTGCATCACCACGCTAAGACAGTACTGCATGGGAGATTCGCCTGTGCAGTTCAACATCATCAGTGACCAGACTGTCAACTTCAACACAACCCCGTCAGTTCTTGTGTCTGTGTGGTTTATTTGGTATTGTTGTATTCATGTTCAGTCAATGTTAATAGATATGTGTCTGTGTGTTGCAGGTTTCCTTGGGTTAACTATCAGGATCACAATCTGAACATCTCTATTCCTGTGTTCAGCATTCATGGCAACCATGATGACCCAACTGGGGTGGGTTTACAATGACTGTGTCATAGCCACTTGCCAATATGCATGTTTGTGTATGTGTTCTGTGGATTTGTTTTGATTGTGTTTTTCTTTTACCTAAGGCTGAGGGTCTCTGTGCATTGGATCTGCTTAGTGCTTCTGGTCTTGTAAACCACTTTGGACACTCCAACTCTGTGGAAAGGATAGAGATTAGTCCTGTTCTCTTACAGAAAGGCAGCACTAAGCTGGCATTATATGGTCTTGGTGAGTTTTTGTTTCATTGAGATCTTACAATTTCTATTCTTAAAACATGTTTTAGTCAATATTTATATAGAATAATATATATAAAAATATTTGTATTGATATTCTTGTGTGTGAAGGTTCCATCCCAGATGAGCGCCTGTACCGAATGTTTGTCAACAACCAGGTTACTATGCTTCGTCCCAAAGAAGATCAAGATGAATGGTTTAACCTTTTTGCCATCCACCAGAACAGGTGTGTGTGTGTTGTTAAAAGTTTAGTCTAATATGAAGCCAGGTCCAGGCTAATTTTGAAATTGGGTTACACATTACAAAGGTTTAAAAGTAGCACATCATATTGCTTCCATTACATCACACCATGTAAAATGTCAGGCTACTCATGAACTTCCAGGTTCTCTCATCAGATAGTGTGAAAGCATTTCACTTCTGAATGTCATGTTTGATGTTTTTTGAAGGTTCAACATTGTATTAGTAAACTCCTTAAATTATAGTCTAGTCAGATTAAAACCACAAACTTTCAGCTTTGCCAGTAAAGAAATAGTGTAATCCACATATGACCACAGAGTTTTCTGTCAATTGCTGTTAATGTATGTTATAATTATAGCCTTTAATAGTTTCAGCCATTGGTCTTAAATCATATTGCTCCTTTAGCTGTCAGGATGTGCAAATAAGTTAAGTATTTACAAGAGAGTGAATAATAGATTGGCTAGTCATACTTGGTCATAAATTATTCCCAGATGTATTGATATACCTTTACAGCAGTATCTAGCTGTCTGTGCCTGTGTGTTCTGTCTAGGAGTAAGCATGGACCCACAAACTACATTCCTGAGCAGTTCTTAGATGACTTTATTGACCTGGTGGTGTGGGGACATGAACACGAGTGTTTGATAGCACCAACCCGGAATGAACAACAGCTCTTCTATGTGACACAGCCTGGGAGCTCTATAGCCACCTCTTTGTCTCCTGGAGAGGCGACCAAGAAGTAAAAGCACACATGATACTTACTGCCTCTGTAGTAGTAGTAGGGTAGTAGTCATATGACTTTGTCGTTGTGTAACTAGGCACATAGGACTGCTGAGGGTGAAAGGGCGTAAGATGAACCTGCAAAAGATTCCCCTGAAGACTGTCCGTCAGTTCTTCATTCAGGATGTGATACTGGCAGACTATGAAGACCTCTTCACCCCTGATACACCTCAGGTCACAAAGAAGGTGGAGGAGTTGTGTTTTGCAAAGGTAACATTAAATATTGCTAAAAACAACTCACAACAACACAATTATTCTACCCATTTTGTGCTTATATCTACTCCTTGGCTCATATCCTCCCTTCTGTTGTCATTCTGTAGGTCATAGAGATGTTAGAAGACGCTGAAAGGGAGAGACTTGGATGTCCACTCACACCAGAGAAACCCCTTATTCGGCTGAGGGTGAGATGGACACACTTACAGATTGTGCTGCACACCATTTAATTTTGTCACTTAAATCAACTTAATTGTGTTCTTTACCTTCTCCAGGTGGACTATAGTGGAGGGTTTGAGACATTCAACATGTCCCGCTTCAGTCAGAAGTTTGTGGACCGTGTCGCCAACCCAAAAGACATCATCCACTTTTTCAGATGCCGCGAGCAGAAAGAGGACATCAAAGGTGTGACCCAGGTTAACTACACATAAATGCATCTAGTTTGTAGAGATTGGTGCTGAATCCTCAAAGACAAATAAAACAGACAGTGCTTACTTTGAAAGTATAGTTTGTTGCTGCGTTGCACTGATGTCCTGTGCAGCTGTGACTTCTTACTTGTTTCATTTATTATGCTTTTTAGATGAGATCCATGTTGACTATGGCAAACTGGTAAAAAACACTGCTGTTGAGGGGCTAAGAGTGGAGGACTTGGTTAAACAGTACTTTGAAGCAGCTGAACAGGTATGTCTAATGTAAAGACACGTCCATCTTTTTTCTTACTGTTTTCAGTGTAAATTTAGTTGTGATTATGCATGTGTGTGTCTTCACAGAAAGTACAACTGTCCTTGCTGACAGAGCAAGGCATGGGCAAGGCCATTCAGGAGTTTGTGGACAAAGATGAGAAGGATGCCATTGAGGAGCTGATTACCTACCAGTTAGAGAAGACACAGCGCCATCTGCAGACCAGAGGAGTAATCACTGAGCAGGATATAGATACAGAGGTCAGAGGGAGTGGTTGGCAAAGCAAGGTAGCAAGGGCCTTTGTCACTAAAGCAGTGCCTGTTTTTATATTTTAGGTTCGGCTATTTAGAGATTCCAAAAAGAACACGACTGAGGAAGAAAATGAAATCAAAGAGGTACGTTGTTATGAATTCAATACTGTCAAAAATGCTATTTTTACATTGTGTTCATTGTCTCTGCTCTTTTCAGGCTATGAACAGAGCCAAAGCTCACCGGTTGGACCGTGGCGAGGATCCTGTACATTTTAACACATCAGATGAGCCTGGAGATATTGCTATGGATTCCGATGAAGAATCAGTTTCATGTCCTGCCCCGACAAGAGGCAGAGGGAGAGGAGGCAGAGGGCGGGGCAGCCGGGGGAGAGGCAGAGGTAAAAAGATTTTCCAAACAGGTCAACTAATAGGAGAAGTCGATTGTGGAAATTGTATGAAGGTATACTTGATGCAGCCTATTCAAAATAAAAGCCCCCCCAAGCAAGAGAGACTTTTATTGTGTAGAATTATATGATGAGTTAGTGATGAGTTGCAATCACTTGGAATACATTAGAACTAGAAACAAGTGATAATGTTAGCAAAGAGAAGGTTATCTGCATTATGTTTAAACTGTCCATTCAGGTGCAGCTGCCTCTGAACCAAAGCCAGCTGGTCGTGGTCGCTCCCAGAAATCCTCTGCACCAACCCAAAGCAGAAGCATCATGCAGGGTAGAGAGTTGTTCATTTTTATCAGTGAGCTGTTAGACAGATGTATAAATGCATTGTAAATTCTTTGTATTCAGCATTTCAGGCTTCATCCAACAGACCATCACAGGCATCCAAATCTCATGTAGCTGAAGTAAGTCATATCTAATCACATATACACACACAGAGCTCTTTTTTTAAAATCTTCGTTCTATCATCCTCCAATTTGATGCTCATCTTTGTCGATCTTCAGATGATCATTGATGACTCAGATGAAGACATGCCTGTAATGAAAGCTACCCGGGCCCCTCCAAAGTATGTTTGTTTTAGTCCAGACTGTGCTAGTCTACTATTATATTGCATTGTTCCAGTATATTCTTTTTCTCTTTAAAACATGAGGCTTTTTTTATTGGATGTTGATTTTTCCATCTCACAGACAATCATCAGCATCATCATCTTTCAATAAGTACAGCTCTCAAAGCCAAAGCCAATCCAGAGGAGTTGTGTTTGAAGACAGTGATGATGATGAGGTAAATAAAAGGAGAAAACTGTGGTGTACCATTACCAGTATTTGTTGAGAAATCAAAACATTCATTTTCTTTTTTCTTTATACAGGATAACCCATTCAAAGGCCCCAGCCATCGTTCACGGAGATAGCCATTGAATGTATTTGTTATGTAACACGTGTTAATTAATAAATGTTAATTAGCTGCTGCTGTTCTGAAGGGCCTGCATCTGCATTTAATTCGACCAGGACTTAGTCTTCTTAATGTTGACATTTTGACATTTTGTATTTGTCACCTAGCGTTGCTTAGGGTCCAATTATCCACTTAAGTCCGTTTTCTAGTGAAAGGGCTCAGCTTAACGCTACTGGGAGCAGGGTGCAGGACAGTTGTTTAACAGCTTCATTTATCACCTGAATCTACCATTGTTGTTGTTGTTTCAATCAGGAAGTAAAACATGTTTTTCATATGTTGTCAACTGTGTTTTTGAGTTGTGATCAATACCTCCCATAGGTGCAAAAGCACAAAAATGCATTATCCATTTAAAATAATTTCTTATGCTCTACTTTGTATGGATGCTTCCCCTCTGAACAGCTAAACATTGTAGTCTATATGAATAGACATTTTACCCTGACTAATGATTTAAAAAGCTGAGCATGCAACTAATCTTAAACATAAAAATGGCAGTTTTTACATGCCAGTATTCACATTAGCCCTTTTCCCATCACATAAAAATGAGTGTAAAAGTAATACACATGAAAATTCAAATTTGCATTATTTTACTTTACAATATGATTTGCATGAACTCTTGCCTGCTGTTTTTTAACAATCTTTGCATCAGGAGGTGTGTGCTCTGGAGGAGGACAATGGCAGTGAGTGTCCTACAGACAGACAGGTCAGATTTCCAGTGTAAATACTTGCAAAGAATAGCTCAACAAAATGTATGTTCCACACACAAATGTCTTTATTGTATTCACACATTATTTACAGTATATAAAAACAAACACATTATATTTACAGTCACAATATTAACATCCACCATAGCAGTCTTATTCGTGTCCAGCTATAATGCACAGTATGTCACATGAGAGACTACAAAATGTGTCATTATTTGCAGTCTGGTGTATTTCTGCAAAACAATGAGAAAGGTTTGGCTTAGTGCATTGATTTGACTTAAAAAAAACTTGCTGCTTTAAAATGGAATGATTTGTTTTTAATATTATGGCCATGGTGTCAGTACTCTGAAGGCACATTGAGGGCACTCAGTGTAGAGGCACTACAAATACACAGTGTGACATATGGATTTAATTTCAGTGCATTTTCATAGTCATTACGTGCACACATAGTCAAGTCATTCTCAATTTCCACTTAAAGTGCTCATTCTGGGGTAGGAAGTAAGAACCCCCTCTGTGCTGTAAAAAAGGTGCATTTGCCCTCTGAAAGGGAGACACATGAGATAACTACATAAATGCACAAAGACTTCACTAAGCCTGAGACATCACACTGGCTCCTTTCTTTATATAGCAGTTAAGCATGAACCCTTATAACACATTGCACACCAAAAATCATAGAACATAGTACTCAGTACATTATGTCTGTCCAAAATCACATAACACTTTTCTGCGGTTATGATATCCTGGTGTCACACATCACACATGACAACATCATAAAAGCACAAAACATGTTTGTTTAAGCTCTGGGGATTCCAGGCTGGCCAGTGACAGATCGCTACATAAATATATTTGTCCCCTGAGATAAGAATCTGAAATGGCACAAACACAGACACACCTGAAAAAAGTTTGTATGAAATGTGTATGCATGTGTATGTGTAGTGTTTCTGCATATGGCTGTTTACACATCAGCTTCCCCTTTCTGTTGACCTATCTTCTGGCAGCCACACTGGAACAAAGTTTCACACACACTCTGTTCCAGGTAGAAGTGTTGGAGTGATTGTTTGTCATCATGGATGACATCAAGGGTTTTTCTAGAGACAAAGCAGAAGGGTTAGCATGCATCAAGCTTTGCTAGATCTTTAGTAACACAGAAATACAATAGGCTCAGTTTATGGTACCTCAATGACTGTATAAATCCAGTTCAGCATCTCCTCCACGTTGGAGTAAACACCGGGCCTCCTCTCTCGGGCACAGCCAACACCCCAGCTCACCACTCCTACCAGATTCCACCGAGAGGAGGTGAAGTGCACCAAAGGGCCCCCACTGTCTCCCTGGAGTTCAAATTAACACAAAAACCAAAACAGACTGCATTTAATACCAAATTACACTCTGTATTGATTCTAACTGGAATCAGAGGTCTGTTACCTGGCAGGCGTCCACTTTCCCCTCCATGAAGCCAGCACAGAGCATCCTTTGCGTTATCATACTGCCATAGATTGTGGGGCTGGAGCACACAGACTGGCTTATTAGAGGGATGTTGCCCTTCTGCAGTGAGGGAGACACATTACCTGGGGGTAGAAGAGGATGGATGTGATGTTTAAGTTCACCCATAGCGAAACAAGAGCAGCAGCTGATAATGATCATTACCATTTTCCTCGAGGTATCCCCAGCCTGTCACAACCATGGAAGCTCCGTCCTCAAGGCCAAAAGCTTTAGGAGGTAGACATGTTGGCTTACGGGTCTCTGGAAGACAAGCATTCACAACAAACATTATAGATACACTTGGCTTTAAAGTTAGAACTTGCTATTTTACATATTGACCACTAGAGGGCAACAAAGTAAAACCTACTGAACCTCAAAAGGTTTATTGACCAAACAAACTAAGCAGTAAGAGACTAAAAAAATTTCTAACCTCCCACTGTAATCGGGCTACTGAGTCTCATCAGTGCGATGTCATAGTCGTTTCGTGCGTGATTATATTCTCCATTCACTATGATCCGGTCCACATAGGAACCTCCCAGCGTGCTCATGTATGTCCGGCCTGACACCACTCTCCAACGACTCAGCTCCTTTTTACTGCTGCAAAGCCCAAAAGCAGAGAGCAAGGAGGAAGTGTGAGCTGGAGTTAATGCATTGCATGTAAATGACAGGGCAAATTATATGGAAAATAGCATACTGACCCAGTGAAGCAGTGGGCAGCAGTGACTACCCATCGTGGTGACACCAGTGAGCCTCCACATGTGTGCTGGCCTCCTTGCTGCAAGCTGACCTGCCAGGGCCAGTCCTGAATGAAAGCATCAGTACCTCCAACGATACGGTCCTGAGAGCCGACCAGTCCACAGTCTGACAAACAAAATCATTTCAAAGATTATTGTTTAGGACAGCTCATTTTAATATAACTTAACTTTAATATAACTTATATAAAATGTTGGTATAAAATAAATCATTGAGGATTGATTTGTGTCTCCATTTTATGATTGTTGTGGTGAAGGAAGTTGCACATGTCATGTGCTGCTGATAAAGCCTTGGCTGTGGACATGTATGGGCCTGTCGAAAATCACCACACAACCCTGTCAGCTTTCCTCCCACCGCCTGTGTGCACCACTCAGCATTGTTAAGAAGCTGGAAACAATGTTAGTGACGGTGGTTCTAAAAATAAAACTCACCTGAGCAGGACAGCGATATGACTGATCCTGATCTGCACACACTCCTGTAAGTAAAAAGAGACATTAGACAAATATGTAGTGTCATTAGTGTACTGAAAATGACTACACAACTAGTCAAACACATGAATATACAGTAAACTGTTGACCTAACCTCCCCCTTATGGTGAAATATTTTCGATTCTTCTTTATCTGAGTAAATCACCTGCCTGTTCTGTCTGTCAAAAGGGTAAGACAGAGTAGGAACAAAAACTGTGGGCTTTTTGTCTTTTAGGAATAGAAACTGTGAGATGTTACACTTTCGTGTACAAACAGTGCCTAGGGGGAGACAGCTGTGAGGGGAACTTGAGAGAAGAGGACAAAAATACATTATTTTTCTATCAAAGATAATGTCCACTATTCAGGTTAATAGGGAAGCAGTTCTCTCTTGATAGCTGTGACGTGGTTGATGTGAAACCAGATGACACCAAAGTATGACGAAATGGATACAGAAAAGTAACAAAACTTCCTAAAAAGCAGATCTTGAATCCCTCGTCATCTGTGTCTGTGTGTTGTAGCAGTGACAAATTAAATAACAGGTTTTTCTTATTGATCACTTTTAAAATTGGTCTGTGAATTACATATGTGATGATTGCAAATTGAAAAGATAATTTTACCGGCCAGTCAGTAAGACTACACGCTGTAAAGTCCCACAAATACCACACGCTGTTGCACAAGTAACTAAAGTTTCTTTTTGTGTAGACGTTTCAATTGTCTGTCAATACAATACAATACAAAAATGGGGAGACAGGATTCTTCTTCTGTCTCAGATGACATGTGTGTTGCTTTTCTTACCGGTCAATAGTAGCCTGATGTGTGGGTGTGGTTTCAGTCCCAGGTCTGACAGCTGTGAACGGTCCAGTTTTCAGGAAAGACATTAAGGTGTCCACTGGGACACCGGTGCTACTAGGTTTACTGTGAATACAGAATAGGAGGGGGGTGTTAGACTTGAATTCAAGCCAAATTACACAGTCCTTAAAGCGACAAAACTGTAATCTCAAATATGAAGTCAGAGTGGGTGTAAACTCACTATGTGTATCCTAGTTGTGTACATGCTGTTTGTGTGTGCTGCGTGGTCCAGTCGTCACTGCAAACACTCCGCCAACCTGAGCCAGGACTGTAAACTTGCAGGACGTGCTGACCTGATGTTAGGCGCACTGGCAGAGAGAGAGAGCGAGAGAGAGAGGGAGAGGAGTCATTATACAAGTTTTGTTGTTGTTTGATGACAAAGACAGAAAGTAAGGTGTTTGTGTATTTTACCTGGAAATGTGGTGTTGACTGTGAAGTTTGACAAACAAGTAACTTCATCTTCTCCTCCAGCACAGTCATCCTTTCCATCACAGGCTTTCTCTATTGGGATGAACCTCACTGAGCGCGTGCAGAAGAAGTATTTGCTGTCAATAAGCTGCTTAACTGGAAGGGAAATGAGTGGGACATTAATAAGGACCAGGTAGGAAATGAGTTTACCTTGACATACAGAAAATGGCAGTCTAATATGAGCTGCTGTTTGTGATGTAAGTATGAAAGTTATGTGTGTGTTTGGCATGTGTATCCATTGAGAAAGAAACAATGGATTGAAAGAACAGTGACTCACTAAAGTATCCTGCGGTGGCCAGTATGCCCAGCAACACCACAACTGTGAGGACAGTCAGCGCCACTCTCTTCCTCTTAGACGCCTTGTCTTTCTGTGTCTTTGGAGCCGTCATGGGCCTTCTGTGGCGGCCTGGCCGTGGAACTGCTGAAAATGTAAATAGAGGGGGGAAAAAAGACAAGGTAACAGGTAGAAAAACATAAAGAAGGCGATGACAGGAAAGTGAGATGACAGAACAGAAACCACAGAACAAAGGTAGATCAAAAAAAAGAGGAAATTAGACAAGGATAAAAAAAAGTGTTCTGAATGTGCTGCACGTTCTCAGTATTGGCAAACACTACCGTTTCCTAGTATTTAACATGATGCTCTTTAAAAAACTACCCATTACTGTAACCCGACACTGACACTTAGGCTACTATTATTCTTACCTGCCTGCCTGGGGTTCAGTGGTCTGGAGCTTTCCTCAGGCAGCTGAGCGATTGTCTAAGGGCAAAAAACAAAAATACATGAGACAAAGTTAACCCAGGTGTCAGCTCATCAGCGTACACTCCATGGTTTGTGAGCAAATGCACAGTGTATGTGTGTCTAGGAGGAGTGTATGCTTTGTGATTGTGTAATTTAGCATGCATGTTACAATGCAATTATCTCAGCTTACACAATAGTCTTTCTTTAAAGCTTTTTTGTGTTTACCTTCAGAGGATTTCAATACACATGAATAAATAACGAACATTTGTTCAGCAAAAACACAAGCCATGTGCAAAACAGGTGTAGCCAATAATACAACATGTTTCCAGAGGAGGAGCCACAGAGGAGGATCGATCTTGCACACATGGAACACATGTGACCCTTTGAGCTGTCATGTTACATCCATGTGCTTCCCTGGGTGTATCAGCCACTCCATAGGCTGCAGTCTATTCCCATGTGTTATCAAGCAGACCTCCCAAAACCCACCACAAAACCAGATAGACTCTAACAGTATAGAATACAGTAACAATGGGGTGTAGTGTGGCAGGGCCCACTGGGACCAGATAAACCTTCCAATGCACACAGTATCAGTTGCATCCTTAAACTGATACTGTGTAGACAGAATACACTGTAATGGTGCAGAGCGGTAAAGACATGGGTGACCGCCCTTCAACCACAGAAGTCAGGTTAAAGCCCAGTGTTGCACATTAGCTGTATCACTTTGCTTAATCTGTATTGTGAGTGTGAATGTAAAATAACAATTAATATCAGAACCTGTGTTTCCAAAAGTAAAGGATCCTCCATAGTTCCCAATATCTTTTGGCCGAAATTGCCTAGACATTTTTATTGTAGTCATTCTCTTAGTTTTAATATTCACCTTCTTCACATTAAGAACCCGCATGTCCATGGAGAGTCAGGTGTGAACGTGGAAACATGGCGCTGGAGCATGCGCAGTGCTCGTTTACCGACCTCAGACACTTGCGACGTGGTAAGTAGTTTGTTTTCCTGTGTTTTGGCTGGTTAGCACACGTTAGCCACTGCCTTGTAACTCTAAATCGAATGACGGTGGACAGTCAGTGACTAGGGGTGCGGCTGGTTTGAACCCTGCTGCTTTTATAGACGTTTGGTGTGCTAATGTTAAGCTAGCTAATAGCGATTAGCAACAGTGCTATGCTACATATCAGACATTCAGAAAATATATTCGGATTCAGGAAACTTTATTCATAATATTGGACTCGATTTTAAGGTAATGGTGATACTGGTGATGTTTACTTAACACCTGAGGTGTAGTTTTCTGGCAAAACAGTAATGTGATATAAGAATTAATGGCAGATCCAGGTAGTCTTAACTATGGAAGTGCCAAAGCTGCAATTCTCCTCACAGCCTCTAGGGGCTGGCTTTCTCGATACCCATAGACTCCCCTGTTAGTAAAGCGTAAGAAAAAAAAGGCAGATTTAGTTTGATGTTTTTTCCGGTTTCCACCTTGCCTTGCCTTCATGTAATATAAAGTCCAAGGCCTCTGCAAACTAAAAAGTACTTAGTATGTCCTGCAAATTTGTCAAATTCTCCAAGTTGACATTGTGTCTGCAGTTCATTGAATTGAAATTCACTTATAAAATTATATCACTCTTGTTGATCACTAATCAAAATAAAACTTGTGGTAATATGCTTCAAAGATTCTTTATATAAGTTGACTTATTTTCTTCAGCGGCTGAGTTCTTAAGTCGAAATCTCAACAACATAGTGCTGCTGTTATTAATGTCAAACACATTTCCTGGTGCACAAAATATGGTTTTGTGTGCATCGTGTATTTTCACTGGTGGTTAGTATTTCCTGTAACAACAAAGGTGAAGCTAAATCATAATGTGGTGTTATAGATCAAATGTCACATCAATATGGCAGCTGACTAGCTGTTAGACTAGTTACAGTTTAAACAGCATCTCCCTGCTGTTCTTCTCTTCTCTTGTTCTCACACCTATTAGCAACTATTAACATCATTAACAACAGTATTAGTTGAAAGATTTTATTTGCTAAAACTAAGGTGTTAATTGCTTCTTAATGTCTGCAGTCAGCTTGTCAGTCAAATGTGGGAAACTAGTGAAGTGTACTTAGACTTAATATATGCATAGAGTGACAGGGGAACAGAGACTGTTCAGGCAGGTTTTGTGTTTTGGACAGGAGGAGCTTTTTATCTTTGTATGAATCAGCTTGCCACGACTGGTGCACTCCTCAGCACGCACTCTTATATAATATAGCATCTAGCATAAAAGCTGGCTACGTCAATGAATCGGGCATCTTGTTCTTGAATGTATATTCAGTGTCGTCAAATCTTTCTCAGATTTCTCTCCCACACCGAAGCGTTAAGCCTTGTAGCACTTTTTGTGTGTAACAGGAGATTTGTATAGCCACTCAAGGTAAAATGCTGCTTTTGTTTATATAACTACTTCATAGCCTTACTATACTTTTCATTTTATGTAACAGGAAATAAGATAATTCTGAGATATCATTCGGAAATTTCTGCAAAGGACTAAAGAGCTACCTATGATGCTGAAATTAAAAACGTCTTTTATATAAAGTGAAGTGTTTTCACTTTGTGTTGTATTTGAAGCCAAGCTTTAGCTTTAGTCGCTCACACTAAGAGCGACTAAAGCTGTAAAATCACCGGAAGTCATTCACTTTCTATGGGCAGAAGCAACTAAAGCGATTTTACAGCTTTAGTTGCTCTTGGTGTGAATGTAGGGTAAGATTGCTTTCACAATTGGCACTCCGTGTTATACTTGAGTATGCGTAGCCCCAAGGTGTACATGTGAGCATTGCATACCATAACAGCTGCCAAAAGGCAGAATCCATGAATCTAAAAATGCTAATGAGTATTTAACATCCCCATTTCTTGGCTTTCTGTTATGTTTTCAAGTATGTATTGGCAACTATCTGCGTCCTTTGTCCTTTGCACATACAGGCAGATGTTGACATGTTCTTCTTTGTTTTATGGGTGTAGTCCAAAGAAAGGTGAAAGTTTTTGTGTCCCAAAAGCAGCATTTCATCCATTTTGATGGTAAGCTATAAGATTTATATGAATTTGTTTTGAACAGGAAGTATTTTAATACATGCCTATAATTGATTCACTGATCAAACATGAGGTCATCTGTGTGGAAAAACAAACAGCAGACAAAAACAGCTCACAATGACTTCACACAATATGTATGAGGTAAATCATACAGAAATAAAGGCAGACGGTCATACAACCAAAACCTGAAGGGTGGCTAAAGACGTCATTGACATTCCTCAAAATGCTCCTTCTGCTTTGTCATACCTGGAAATATGATGATAATACATGCTTGGAAACGAATGTTGTCAATGTTATCATGACTAATATAAACTATTTTATGAGCCTGGCAAATGTTTCACAGCAGTCATGTAGCACCAGCAAATCATGTCAACAAATATTTTTGTTATACCAGTTGAGCTGTTTGTGTCTCTTTGAGTCAGATTGCTTAGGTATAAGTCAGAGTCTGGCTGGATTAACTGGCTAGACTCTAGCCAGTTAATCCAGTTAGTTAGTGGGACCCATTCCAGCAACATAAAGCATAACTGGGTCAGCCCTAACAGATAAAAAGCCTGACATGGTTAGCCTTTTGTTCATAGAAGGTGTTCCCCCGTCTGCTTCTCAGTTTTGTTAGATTATGTTTCTCAAAACTAAAGCACTAACAAAAGGCCTTTTGGGAAACAATGTTTTACATGTTGGATGAGCTTTAATCAATGGCAGCAATCTAGACCAGGATTTAGGTGCAGAAGCAGTACACGTGCACATATAAATACAAGTATCCATGTAAAAGTAAGGTGCGCAGTAAGAAACGGCAAAACCACTGTTACAATGTTAAAAAATGTAACAAGAGTATATTTATAAAACTAGATACTTTAGTTTTATGTATCTTACTATTTATTGGAATATTGTGTATTGAAAAAATCAGTGGCCCCTAAAAAAATAAAAAAAATAATTGCCTGCCCCTAGGGCCACAGCAATGGAGAAATTCACATGTCAGTAAAAAGGAGCGTATAGAGAACTAGAGAACTAGATGCACAAGATGCAGAAATTGTGGTAAAAGGGATGATTTGGAGATACCACCAATTTCAATATAGAAAACAGTCAAACAGTAATATTGCAAAAATGTGAATTAAACAAAAACACCTACAGCCTCAATGTGCATATAAAAAACTCAGTGTATTAATAGTTATTAAGCAACATTTAAAAAAAATGTTGCTTAGAACTACTAAACACAACTCACAATTTAATTTTTTTTCTTACCTGTATCAGGAGCTGTAAGATCCAGCATATATACAGCACAGGTGACATATGTTACTATTTGGTTTCATATAGCATTTCCAACATAGCTGCTGTTACGAGTCAGTTCACTGCAGAAACTGGTTTAGCAGAAGTGAATAAACAAAGTACCTCCAGTATTACAATGGCTCTTTGTACCTAGTATGAAAATTGACTAGATACTTTTGACATTATGCAAACTAGGGACCTGACTGTCCGTCTTCATGTTGCATAGGTTAGTTATTCTTACAGTTGCACTCACCCACATGATGTTGTTCTCTTTCTCGATAAGGCCTAGATACACCTCCTCCTTCACGGAGCAGTGACAAAATGCTGCCCTCTCTACCTGGAGATGGGACTCCCCAGAAACTTGCTGTCTCCTGTATGTCCTACGTCTTCTTCCTCTCACCCTCCTGACCAACTGGCTTGAACTACAAAACCAGGTTTGATTCAGTGTCCCTCTTCTCGACTCCCTCCCCTTTTCTTTCTACAGCTGTGTAACTGAATCTGGCTAGAAGGGTGCCTGACTTGCCCCCGTTTGAAACCCCAAGGCTGTTTCACTACACGGATTCAGAAGCAGCTGCTTTAGAATGACCCAGCCCTGCTGACAAAACAAAACAAAAACTATTCCAGGTAACCTGACTCTTGAACCCTCCTCTCTTTTTTTGCCTGTCTCAACCAACCTGTGGGCCTTCCTCAGTTTGTTCCCTCCTCCCACATGTCTTCCCACACTAACCCTCTGGACATGGAGCACACTGTCTGCCCCCCCCCCCCCCCCCTCTTTTTTTTCGTCTTTTGCCTCTTAGCTCTCCTTTAGTGGATCTTTGTCTCTCAAATGTTACCTACACGTACACCCACCCACACAGCTAGGTACCTGCACCAATACATGCAAAAAAACAGCACACAACAGACACAACATGAAGTTGCTGTGAGGTTAGTGTGCACTAATATGCCCCGAGGCTGAGGTGTGTGCATTACCTGCTTTGTTTTGACAGTATAATGAGTCTGTTGGTATCAGTCAGGGAACTGACATCAAATTATGACTCATCCAAATCCACATGTCAGCAGATGCATAGAGGACTTTGACAATTACTCTTGATGCCCTTCTGCGTGTGCCAGTCCTAACACTGAGGTTTGGAGTGTACTTTACGAATGTCAATATCAATGCTGTGGCAAGCCATCCGGCAGTTGTCCAGACTAGGGCTATCAGAATATCTGATTGTTACCACATGATGATAGTGGCCATAATAATGTATAATAACACTTCTAGTAAAACTTTGTAGTGTTGTTGCCCAGTAATTGTTTTTTTAGATGTTGATAGAATGTCTTGTTCTCGTCAATCATCCATTTATGGTTAGCAGTAGTTGCTGTTCACTAGTAGGAATCTTTTTTGTTTTCTTTCTTTTTCGTGTATTGTATTGTGGGTAGAGACCTATACAGCAGGAGAATTCGGTCCTGTGTTCTATAACGTGTTGAATTACTCTTTCAAGATGCACTTTGTGACCATGATAGCCACCAGGTCAGTGCTTCAAAAAAATTATGCCACAGTGAATGTCATGGGACACTGAGCATAGACAACTGGGGAGGAAAAACAAAAGCTTGATTGGGAGTGTGAGTAAAAAGACTGATAAGGCTGGCTGCAGAGAAAGGGCCATTGTTGTAAACAGCAGCGGATTGTACTGTGTGACCTGGACTACGAAATGCAGTGAACCATAAAGCTCACTTCCAACCTCTCCTTATGTGGAATACTTGACATATGTTATCAGTTATCATGGGTTCATAGATCTACAAAAAAGGCTTATGATCATTTCCCATACAAGGTCACTTTGAGCCAGTAACCGCCATTAACCTTGATGTTATTCCAGTTGGCACTTGGAACAACTGCTAAAAGGCTCCACCCTAGTATGAAATGTAGTGTGTGACCTCTTTTTGTCTGGTTTCCTAACTGAGTGCAGGTAAGATGAATAGAGATTCATCTAGATTTTGGACCATTTTGTGAAATGACCGGGTACAAAAAAAAGGACATTTGTATGACACATTAATATTGACTGTTTTGGGTACATCCTTCTAGTATTATTCTATAGTGCCCCCTGTACTATCACTAGTATAAGTATATACTGAGCAGTCACAGTGTTCACACTCTTTGACAGTCTAACGTTGTTAAACAATAATTTATAGGATGTTTGCACACCCTCGAAAAGAGATTGTCAGAGCCATCCAGAGATTGTATGCCCTAACTGTTCTACTGAATCTACTGTTTCTACTGTTTTTCACGGTCTTATAAAGAACAACAGGCATATTGGAGAATTGTTATTATGTCCTCATTATTACTGCTGGTATCAGTGATTTTTTTTTTTTTACTTGTCACATGTACAGCTAAAGGACAACCTAAAAGGCTGTTGATTTTCCGAACAGCAAACAGTTCAGATTGGTTACACATTAACTTTATAGCTAGCTAGCTAGAGCCATAACTAACATTTACATATTCACATGTATTGGTGAAAAGACCTCAAGATTGAGTTATTATTATATTATATTCTCAGTATTGTCTTTGTATTATTTATTCTGTAAGAGCATCTTCAGAGAATGTTTAACATTCACATGTAAATAAGGCAGGAGCAGATTCAAATTCTGAGCAAACTTTGTTTATACCCAAGCACGGGATGATGTTTAGTCATATCAAAGCACCATTTTTAATTCCACTACAAAACTAATTTAAGACGAAGCAAAATAAACATGTGCACAGAGAACCTCCTCTGTCCTATAAATCTGATTTCTTGCTTGTAAAAGCTAATTAAGATTTTCCTGAGTGCCAGAACATATTTAAAACATTGTCAAACTAACACCATTTTCTAGAATAAAATATGCAGTGCTTACACTGATTTTTAAATGTAGAACTACCTGTTAAAACATTGTGCATCCTTATCAAAGATGGTGACAAGCAAGAATTTTTAAATTTTAGTCAGAAATATGGGAGATGGAGCAAAGTGCTTTTCTAATCTAGCTGGGTATATATGCCATTACATCACTTGTCTAGTCCATTCTGCTGTTCTCTCTCAAAATGATTTAGTTGCTAGATAAAAGTACAAATGGTCAAAATGATTAGGGTTTGATAGAAGCATAAGTAATAAAAAACGGATAATCTATCGTAATAGTCCTCACCTGCCAGTTAGCTGTCACTCTGTTGCTCCTCGTGGGTAAAGCCTCAGAATGTTAGTGAGCAAGCGGGTGAACAGTTGTACTCCTGCTGTGTGAAACTGAGCATCTTCCTCTCAAGAGCTCCTTAAACACCACTATTTAACTTAGCATTTGAGTTGGCAACACCCTTCAGAGTTCCTTCATCCCACCTCTCTGCCCTCCGCTTCCACAGCAAACAACATCTCTCTCTCTCTCCCCCTCCCTCCCCCGTGTCTCTATCTCTCTCTCCCTCTTTTTTTTGTACGCACATACTTGCACAAAGACACACATGTACACCTTATCGCCAAAGCCCCTTTATCCCAGTTTCCCTGACTGCTCGATACAGGTGTGCAATTTGTGAAATCCGATTTGTGGCTTAAGAAACGTTGGGGGATGTGCAACTTGTAAAACAAGTGGTTAATAAATAACAGATTCACATTTGTTTGCTATTCTGTGGTTAAACATACATTGTCAAAAAAACTATTCGTCTTTAAAAAGTGGATTAAATAGAATTACCACACATTCAAATTTAAACAGAGTGGACCTTAAAAGACCTACATTTTCATGTTACCATGATTCATGGCAGTTATGTGGTTGCATTTATTGATATTGTGGTGTTAATAGTTTAAAAAATCAATAACTGATGATTCAAAATATGTAGTTGCAACGCTGGGACAATGGTGTCGATATCCGAGAAACAAATAACATAAGTCTTGTGATCCAAGTTCAGTGTCACTTTATTGTGGGAACACTTTTTATGCTGCTGTTGTGTCATGTGCCACCCACTGCATTTTAAATGAAAGGATTTCCAGTATAAGGAAGTCAGTGTGCTGTCTGTTAAGAAATGTAATACATACCACTTATTGTGCAACCTCACCAGGCTGTATGTTTCTGCTGCAGTTGGTGAGTAATGAGAGGATAGATGATATCATCAGATAGAGGGCTGACAACCTATTATTGCCACGATCCACATGAAGAGGATCAGTGACAGTGCTCCCAGTTTTTACTGGAAATTTGCAAACATATTCCCCAAAAATCCAAAGGAATATTCCTGAAAATAATAAAAAGCTGACCACATGACCTCACTTCCTTACAATTCATACATGAGGAAATAGTTGTTGATTGACTTTGAGAAGTTATTGCACACAAACAAAAAATTATTTATTTACAAATTAGTGTGAGCGTGTCCTTATAATGACTACTGAGCACTTCATTGCAGCTCAGTAAACCCTAGATTACTCTGCCTAAGACTAATTGTAGACATTTTAAACTTTATACCACCACCACAACCACTATAATATAATATATATATATATATATATATATATATATAATATACAATAGTTTCGCCTTGCTTGACATTAAGAACCTCTTGTGTCATGTTCCTCTCTCTCTCTTTCATCATCTCTGTCCTGTCTACCTCTTCGTCTCCTCCTCTACCCGGCCGGCTGTCAGCAGGAAGGTTTTTCCTTATGAGCTGTCTTATATTTAAAAATCATGTTAGGAATCCTATCGATATTGTTGTCCAGAATGGCAGAAAGCCAGCAATAGGGTGGAGATTTGATTCTGTGTTTATAAAATAATTGATTTATAGATAGTCTAGCCCAGATAACATTCAGAGTGTTGTGCTGCCTTTCTGAATGAGACTTTTACAGGGAGACTGAGGCCATGTCCTCTGAAGTTTAGAATATAAGTAAGAAATGCTGAGTCCACATGGTTCCTGACAGAACTTTATACATTTCAGATGAATGTGAGGGCGTCATGGACATTTTTGTCTACGACGCCTATCAGCAGCATTTAACACTGCAAGAATGTCATCATAATTCTCAGTATAAGTTTGAGATGTTTTAGATTTCTGTGCCGCTTACAAAAAGGAAGGCGTCTAACTCACATTGTAGGCTTGAACACAATCTGTGGCTGTACGTTTGCGGTTAACCTCATGATGTGAAGCAGATGAATCACTCATACAGGTTAGATAACAGGAAACTTTCCACCACTTGGAACGGATAACATCTTGTTTATGAGACACACATTAACATTGAACTTTACTGAACTAATAACGGTACCTCATCTGTTCATAAGACTCATATGTGGTAGGCCACCCACTGTTATTATGGGTATGTCTAGATCCTCAATGATGCAGAATTTGAGACAAGTTTATTTTAATAGAAATAAGATTTTTGATTTTTTAGAATACCTTTTTTCTCTCACTATATTTTCAGTGAATCTTGACAGAGATTTTGTAAGTCAGATTCAGATTTTTTGGATTTTCTCTATCACCCTGGTTCAGTTTGGTTTTATATAGCGTCTTCTCTGTTGTGTTCAGAGAAGTTGTGTTTTGACTTGTCAGCCAGCAGGAGTCTCAGTGCCCCGCCTAAATCAGGTGTCTTACCTACATGTAATTTCAATGAGGCTTCAGAACTTGATGATGATGGACATGATGCTTACTAATCCTGTTGAAGCATGTAGCATGGTGGTCTTCACAATGACTTGTGAAGTGCTAAAGAGTTTTGAAAGCTACTCATGACTGTCCATGGATGAACGACAGGCCATCCACTCTGCTCTTTAACATTTGCTAATGAAGGGAGGGTTAGTGGAAGAAGACGGACCGGTTTGAAAGAATGACTGGTATGGGGATATGGACAGGCAGACGTAGGTAAAGAACAAACAAGAGGACGTACTCTGTATTTGTTCTTTAAATTAAATACAATTTTGGGGTAAAAATCAAACAAGTGAGCGACAGAGCTCATCAGCACTCTGTAAGGACAGAAGAAGAAAAACAGGAGATAACAGCGTTCATTCTGGCTACTCAGCTATGGGGAATGGTGGTAAGAGTCTTTCAAATTGTAACTATCATTGTGACTAAGACTGTTTGTTCTGAATTTGTAGTTACAAGCAATGTTTTTAAAACGCTGAAGAGAATTTAGCCTTGAGGTAAAACATAAATGTTCTGCTCCTTCTTCTGCAGAGAAAAAAATCCATCCACACTCATTTCAGTCTCTAAAGACATTTAAAGGCATAGCAAGCGTGTCTCAAAGATTGATTTTCCAATCTTGTTTCATCAGAGGGAATATTTATTCATAACACACACATATAGAGAGAGCTAATTAGGGCCAGGAAACCAGATTCACTGTTTCAGTTGGCAATGATTTATGTCAGAAAGTCAATATCTTATACAAACAGAAGTTTTGTCATTCATTAGGCTTGTATATGATTCTATAAATGTTCATCTGAAAATCTGTTAAACTATTCCTTTAATTAAGTGAACATCTCTTTATTTGTATTTACAGAAAGCAGGGTAAACTCAACAGCAGTCGGTATTGCTGTGGGATTTGGGATTTTGGCAATCCTCTTCACCATTGGCATTGTACAATTCTGCTGCAAGTACAAATGCAAAAAGTGTAAAAAGTGCTGCAAGAAAAAAGGTGAGTGGAGCTTTAATGAGTCACTTCATTAAACTACAAAGGTCTGCTTTTCCCTTGCTTGCTGGGCACTCTCTTTTAACACTCTTTTTTTTGTTTACATATTTAAGTGCAAGGAATATGACCTAGCTGTAAACCTACAATACAATAAAACAGCTATGTTTTTGTAGAAAAATACATTCATTTAATTTTTTTCCTCATACTTTAGAGTCATCTTTGAAAGACAAAGTGCTCACGTAAGTACATTTTTCCAGACTGTCAAATACAATTTTGCAAGTTTTGTTTCCTCTTTTAAAACTGCTGTGTGGTTGTATAGCTTACATAGGTATGTTTTATTTCATGTTTTTTTATTTTACAGCAAAGTTGGCTTGAAGAAGTCCCCTCCTCCCTTTTCCATCAGCAATGCTATAAAATAACAACCTGGTGGCATTTGATTCTAGCAAATACTGTCTCTCACATCTACACATCGCTTACTGTACCCTGTTTTGAATATGTATGTTAGCAGTTTCACTTTGTATAGACAGTATAATTGATGTTAATGTTGTATAAACACAAATACGAGGGGAATTTACCATTTCATTTCCACTTCTGTCTTTTGTGCGAGGCTATGCTTATGTTTGGACACCATGTACCATGTCTTTGAAACTAAATTCCTACTTTTGTCATATTAAATATGATAATATATGTGTAAATAGATATATGTACTTGCATTTTCGTTCTGAATCAGAATCAGAATTGTGTTTATTGCCATGTAAGTGAAGAGGTTTCACACTAAGAATTTGCCTTAGTGATTTAGTACATACATAAAACAAGTAAATATATAATTAGAAGCATGCATGGGGTAATATAAAATAAAGTAAAACAAGAGTAATCTAAACAAAAAAAAGCCTATTATTTGACATATGAGTTTAAGATAGCTTCTTGGTGCCATGGGAAATGTTGTGGTCTCTTTTGATGCATACATGATTATGCAGAGGCACGTACACATACCACAGAGAACAGGTTCAGTGCACTGCGATGAGTTTTTGATGCAGAATATCAACAGCCCAGCCACAGAAAGCAGGCGGAACAGTTTTCTTGTAAGGTGCAGGTGACTTCCCTTCAAATTTAACACAATGGCTTTGTGATACTTTCTGTTGTTGGTGGAACTTCTCTGTCTCATTGTTTTTTCCTTTTATGAAACTAAAACATGTTTGTCTGTATCAGATTGTTTTTCTGATAACACCTGTTAACAACACATTTTCACAGTAAAACAAGCCTCTGTGTGTGTTGATGCCATATTTACTATTCCTCTGTCTAGGCATTACAAAACACTTATAAAAGTCCCTTAACAGTAGTCCACAAAATTTCCATCTACTTGTTTAAGTGTGGCATAAATGTGTTACTTCATTCTGTTTTTTTAACAATCCAAAATATTCTATGCAGTAACCTTTCACACAAAATAACTGTCATTTCGCCTGTGAATAGCACATGAAAGCATTTTTTTAAGAAATGCACAGGACTGTGCAGATTCGCCCCAAATACTAATGCACAATGTTTAAAGAACTTCCCCTCAGGGATAAATAAAAGGAATTCTGATATGATACATGGTTACATTTTTGCTAATGGAACATATGGCCATATTGCCTGACATACGGCAATCTATTAGGTTTATAATATATATAATGTATTGCCTGAAATGAGGCAAAGTAAAGGTAAAGATCCTTTTAAACACGCAAATTTATAACATTAAACAAGCGAGTACCTGTCCCCATGGACTTGTAGAGATCCAGACACACCACCAGGTGTTCACTTAATGTGTGATAAATAGATTTAGCATATAATATACCTATGAATACCGTGCACCATGTTAGTATTAATACCTTACTGCAGTTTATACTTTATCAAAACTGTTGGTTAGGATTAGGAAAGGAAGACTGTTTTAGGTTGAAACTTTCATATTACATGACAAACTTCCTTTCCCTTCCTCTGTCTTTGACATTTTTTTTTAGCTACCATAATGACAAATCCCAAGAAATCATGGGAGAGTTTTTGGTATGACAACAAGAGGGCTGTTAGCTACACTTAAACAGAGGTATTATACTTGAATGAATATTCAGTGTTGATTAAAAATATTGTTTGGTATCAGTGATGGGACTTTTTTGAAATGGAGGCTGAAAGTGTTTGCTTCTAAGTTTAGCCTCGAAACCACAGCCCTGCTTCCTTTACAGAATTTGCATGGGGATCCCAAGTACAGCTATCATAGAGTGTATCTCAGTGTATACTGTGTAATGTGTATTTTCCAGTATCACCCTAATGTTTCAGGGTTTTCCTTGTGCTTGTGCTTAGTCATAGTTCCTGAAATCAACAGTATTTCATGTGTCTAATTATTTCTGTGTCTATAATTTACAGAACAGTCTAAGCAAAAGTTTCATTTGTTTATATGATCATCTAATAAATAGTTACACCAGGGGCAACCAGGGGAAAAGCTAAAAGACATGAAAAGAAAGAATTGATATGTGTTTTGTTTGAAAAGCATCATTCATTATTAACTACTAAAGCATGAAAGATTTTATTTGTAGTTCATTTAACATAATTGTTGATGTTTAGAGCTCAGGAACTCCACAAGTGTGTAACTGCATTTGGGTATTATAGTTGGTGTAGGTGCAAGCTCAAAATATCCAAAAGTACGTAACTGTCAAACGGTTTCTCCTAGTGCTCCCCACACCAGTTTCATTTCCGGCATGAAGCCCTGTAGTCAGTTGTAAACATACCCAGTGAGATGGCATTGATTCAGGTCTTCACGCGCCTGTAAAAGCCACCAAAATTTTAACCTACAGCTTCAAGTTGCCACGTCATGTGGTCTAACCTCTTTTTTCTTCCTATGCTCAACAACAGTCTTTTGCTTGCTTTCCTCCCAAAGTTCTCTCTTTTATTCTTCAGGTTTTTCATACTGGAGCATTTCATCACATGCTAGTGCTTATCTCATGATTATATGTGTGTCATCATGTAGGAAATAGGAGTGTACATCGTGGCAATCTGTGTCAGCTTGGTTTTTATAAATAGTGTTCTTATTTCACACAGTCTATCAGTCAGTATTCAGCTGTACGTCACAGAGAGAGAGGGACACATTGTTCATGTTCAAGTCCTGCCCACACTTAACAGGGTTTAGTGGTGACAGAGATGTTAGCAGAGGAAATGCCTCATCCAAATGTACAAACGTTGGTTCTAAGTCCTCTATTGTGATGGTGTCCATTTTGGCTTTCCTAGAGTAACCAGAAAATGTCATCGTTCCCCTGTAAAGGTCCTGTATATCAGATTTTCTGGCTGGTAGCCCATTTTCAATGCACACCGATCTGTATTGTTTAATCATTTCAGTTCCATAATGGCCTTCTCTATGACACCAAGTGCACTGTCCAGCTCCTGAACAGATACATGACTGAGGCCCAGCTCTGTAACCTGTGACAGCTTCAGCCAGCACAGAGTCTGGAAGTATTTGTTTAAACATGTCCACATCTGTGCAGACATGGGTCTGTACAGTTTGGGGGCTCTGGCGTTGATACTCGCCCCCAACGACACACTCTGTTAGGACCTCACTGTCCTGTCCAAGCAGATTCATTCCCAGCCCACTGTCTTCCTGTTTCTTAACTGAATCCGTATTGGTCCTTTCATCTTGCAAGGGGTAATCCGTCTCACTGCCAATGGAGCTCTCCGGTCCGCCCATGCTCCCACAGCCACTGTCCTCTTGTCTCATTGGAGGACTTCCTCCATTATTTGGTGACTCCATGCTGACCCCACTGTCCATGCTTGTCCTCCTGTCCTCGTCCTCGCCATCCTCTATTACTGTAACAAGTGTCACTGGGTCATTAATACCATTTTTCAGTTCAGTTCTGTGACTGGAAAGGAACCATCCTTTGTCTGTAACCACCTCCATAGTCCCTTCTCCCACAGAGAGTGGAAGCCAGCCACTTACAGGGGATTTCTAGACAGGAAAGACAAAGCAACAGGGTTAGTTTTGACCTATGATTCAGTTTGGTGTGGCTAATATGAAGAACGTGATATATTAACTAGCTTCTAGACATTTCTTGCTTCTGATTTCCAGTTTTCTGTCATTTGATGGACTCACCAGTGCAGCAGGTGTTTTTTCTGGATGTCGCAGATAACACAAGAGGATAACCACTATAATAGCAATGATTAGCAGAGCACCCAGAAAGAACAAGGATGATACAGCAATTATGAACCATTCTGAAAAGAGAAAAAAATGAAACGAATAAATGTCAGGGTAGTAACTGAACTTATATCCTTGTGACAGATAGAAATCTTGCTGCTTGTTGTTCAGTGTTGTTGTCTTTTGGCTGGGCATCAGAAAGTTTTTTTTTGTTTTTTTTTTTACCTTGGTTTGGCAGCAGCAGACACTGTTCTGGGGATACACTACTGATGGGGAGGGCTCCGTTGGTCTGTGCTTTGATGCGGACACAGTACTCTCTCCCCCAGTGGAGGGAGGTGAAAATCTTAGTCCCTTCATCCTCTTTATCCATATTGTCATTTATAAGGTATGCTGTGGTATTCTGGAAGATAAAAGCAAACATTTATTTATTTGTTGCATTGAGAACGTTGTGTTTTAGACATGGGGTGTGATGTTTCAAAAAAATGTACTTTTAGGCACAGGTCTGACACCCACCTTGCTATTTTGTCCTCTTTCTTCCAAGTAGATGGTGTAGGTGAGGCCAAAAGGATATAAATGTTTCAGAATGGGTTTTTGGTGAACATGTACTGTTAGTGTGCTGGATGTTGCATACAAATTGAATGTGGGAGGCTTCAATTTTCCTGTGAAAAAAAAAAGACTTTATCACATGCCCAGATTATTACCCAACTGCATCACACTTACTTATCAAAGACAAATTATTCTTACCTGTATTTAGGAGAAATTTCTTAAACTTCCAGTCAGACACATCATCCTCTGTAGCCAACTGAACTCTGACCTTGTAGCCAGAGCGATAGTCAGGTATAACATCATCAAGGTTGCAGTAAGTCTGTGTGATCCTTGTGCATCTAACTAGCATAGCCCAGTCATCATTACCTACGTACCTAAGGGCCGGAAAAAAAACATCAGTCAGGAGTTTACATAGAGTTGAGTCATTTATGCAGAGACAGAAATAAAGAACTATAGGGACTGCTTTGAATTGCAAAACAGCAGCAAGGAAGATGCTGCAGTTGTGTTGTAAAAATGTAAAGCTGATATGTGTAGGGTGAACATACCTTGCCAGCTCTACATTGAACCAGGAGTTCAAGGGAGCATCTGCAGGATACTTCCAAAGCACTGTCACCTCATCCTCCACAATATTCACCTCCAGATTATCAGGCTGAGGTAAAATAGCTGCTCCTAAAATAAAAAAACAGGGGTGATAAGAGTTAGGATTAAGATTAAATACCTTTATATTTGTCCCATAATGGGGACATTGCATTATTGCAAAGATAAAATAGCAAAAAGTAAGATAAGTTAAAACAATATGCATTATAATGTGAACTACCAAAAAAAAATACATAGAGTTAAAATAAGAGTAGGATACAGCATATGGGTAACTACCAATAAATAAAAATGCAATAAAGTAATGATAACATATTAACAGTATTAACAGGTATTGTACAGTTGAATGGAGGTAGAAGTGGTTTGTGGTTGATTAACATCTGGTATTACAAAATTATTTTTAGGTCTCCATATGTAAAACACTGAATATTTGTCCATATTTGATTTCAAAATATAAATCACCTAAATGTAAGCCAAAGACAAAAGGAGGCCACAATCTCACAAATCATACATAAAATCTCTCATAATTGTGACCCAATATGATAATTGTTGTTTTTTTGTTTGAGTTTTACCTATTTCTGCTTTACCGTTGGGTAGATTTTTATTGAAATAGATTGAAATAGATTGAAATAGATTTATGGATTTATAAGCATGTTATAAATTATTCATATTACCAACAGTGATTCAAATGTTAATGAATTGATAATAAGCATTTGATAAAACAATAATAAAATACACTCAAGATACAATATAGTGGATTAATCCACTAATTAATCTGGATTATGAATCATATCATTATGAAGATAATGTATAATAAAATTACCTGACACATATTTCATGTACAGAAAAAGAAAGAAAAAATGTGGCATCTTCATGTTGATATCTGTAAAAAAAAAGTTGAAATCCACAGAAGATCTGCCAACAGTCCCGTAATCCAAACCCTCAATGTATAAAGACCTTTGCGTCGTATAAACGTTGAGAGTAGTGTGAAGCAGCTGGTCTCTGACTGCCTCTGTTACAATATGTTGAACAATCCAGAAGAGGTGGCTGGCTTTTCTCATAGTTATTTACATAGTTCTCCCCAAACGCCTTCCTTTCTCAACTCTCCCCTCCCTCTGATGATGAGTTTCCTGTTGTGGCTGCACCAGTGACGCTGCATTAAGTTTCAACAAAAAAAAAACTTCCTTCCTCTTTTGCTATTTCTTTTCCCCTTTCCACAATCGGAGCATGAAGTGTAAACTGGTAATAAACATTCTCAGGGAAAACACAGCTGGGTTAAATGTGTTTCAGAGACAAGAAAAGGGAAGCGTTGAGGAATTCCCCGTTCACTTTTGTTAAAAATATACAATTTATATGCATTACTTCTTCTCTTATGCCTTGGATTGCCTGTGTTGACCCATCTATTGCCATGCCTTTGTGTGATTATTGGTCTGTGGTGCAAAAAGCAAAATTAGTAGTGATCAAAGGGAGTCAAGCACTTGATGACTCATTGTGTTATACGTTATTAGTACGCAACCAAATTAGTCATATAAAGAATTAAGGACGGTTTATCTTCAATATGTAAGGGCACTGTGACCTTTTTAAAATTGTATCAGGAAACTGAAACCGTCTGCCCTATGCACAAAAAACACCAGTTTAACAAGTTGCCATTTAACTTCAGATTTCAAAATAAGATATGTGATATAATGGTTATTGGGAATGTGTGTTGTTTTGTTTTGTTTTGTTTTGTGATACTTATAAATAGCTATTTTCACACCTAAGCAGTCTTTTTTTACAGTACAGCAGTGTCATCCAGACAATTCAGCAAATGCTTTGCTTACATCTTTCATCTCATATATTAATGCAGTAAATTATATCTGAACTAAAACCATTGATAAGATCACAGGCTTCATGTAACACAGGCCACATTGGCTGTAAAACTACATTGGGGAAAAAAAGCATTAACATTTGCATTTATTCAAGGATGGTGGGGGGAGCTTTCAATTCTGAGAAAGTCCTTTTCTTTTAAGTACATCAAATTATGTTCTTTTGGTTTCTCACCTCCTCTTCACGTGTGACTGTTTGAGTTCCTGGTAAATGAAAATGCTCCGTGCACACTAAACCACTCTCAGTTTTTATATCACCTTTAGGTTTTAGGTCTCTCTGACTGACATACAACTGCTGAGTAAGTCTGAGCCGTGTCTATTTAAAATGTCAGAGATCAGCTGCTGCTCTTCAGACCGGGCTTTTCCCACTCAGTATGAAAAAAGTACCCAATGTCTACATGCATGTAGGAAGTGAGTGTCTATATAACATCGCCCCCTGTTGGTCTTAGAAGGTATAGTGATAGTAGTTTTTACAATTTAGCTTAACCCACAAAGATACTGACAGTTTGTCTGACGCTGTAACACAGTTCTACATATTGGCACTTTAACATTTAACACATGTTGATGTCCTCTGTCTTTTTCAGGAGACTGTTCCTGTTTTCTAAACTTAAAAAAATATATGACAGCGCATGCATGTTTTTAATTGGCTGGTCTATATTTGTGGCTTAGCAAGCTAGCTATCATGCAAACAAGGCTGCAGTTAGCTGACTAGCTAGCTGACTAGCAACAAACTAGCAATTGTTCAACCAGGCCACGACTTAGTTTTTAAAGCCAGAATCCTGGAATACAACTCTAAATAATCTATTTCTTTATGTGCTTTCCTTTCCTCCCAAACAGTTTCTGTTTAGTTTAGTAGTTCATTCCAAGTATGTAATAAATAAACATGTACACATACACAACGTACACAAGAGAAATGTTCATACTTTATTCATTAATAATTTATTTTGGAGACATTTTATCTTTCTTTAGAGTACAAAATTATGAAAAAAGAGGAGAAATGGGGAGACAGATTAATGTTCCAACATAGTCTTTGGCCAGGTGCAAATCTGGGACAGTGTGGTTACAGTACGTGGTGTGTGTCTTAGGCCACAAGTAACCACAGTGTCCCACATTTAGAGTGATCTGTTATACACAAAACAGGGCTCTCACTACCAGTTCAGCCAGGACGGAGTTGATACAGACTAGATAAGAATAAGAGTAATTTATGGGTGAAAGATGCAGGAATATAATACATTGCATCAAATGAAGTGAGAAATACTGCACTAGCATAGTGGGTTTCCAGACCCAAACAAATAATAGTCATTCAAATATTATGTTAATAGACAAGGAATGACGAGTGATGCATATTCTAATCTAAGTGAAAGCACGAGGGAAAATGAAAATGGGAGAAGCACCAGTTACTGCAAGCGGAACCAGGGAACATATGGAAAGAGAATGTAAAAGGAGAACCCCAATTTGGTAGACAGAAAACTTTTATCAAAAAACTTCTGCAGATATGAACCAGTGTAGGAGCAGAAATCCTGCGCAGAGGCCAAGACAGAGATTAATGAAAAACATTGAATCAAGGTTCATTTAAAACTGTTCCTGTATCCTCTGAAAATAGGAGGCCATATTGGCTCAGGACCCTGACAGCTCAACTGGTGTTATTTGAGCCAAAATGGAGCCTCATATTGTGAGAGCAGCTTTGGTAGTGTGTGTTTGAAACAAAACCGGTCTGACAGGTGGGAAACTAGTGCATTGGACACACCCATTAGTGTGAAGAAAATAATGGACTGAGAGAACGATGGAGGCTGGAGGTGGGAGGTGTTAGGGAGTGAGGGGGAACAGTATGCCTAGCTGGTATTGCTTGCTTGAAGGTCAGTCATAAACACATTGTCTAACACAAAGGAGAGAGGAGAGGTGTTTAATGTGGCACCACCATGCTCTAACCACTGCTCCGTGACTAAGTAAACCTGGATCTGAACAAGCTCCACCCACCCAGTTTTACCTCCACTCTCCACTTTTTGCTGTTTTGAGTCCAATGGCAAAGATTGACCCGGTAAGTTCTTACTTTCTTTGAGTTCTTTGAGTTTCTTTTTGGTCAAAATTTACTCTGTGTTTGTGTTGTTTGGACTTTTCTTTGACTTGAACATCCTTCCAAGTAATCATCACACTTTCTGCTTAGTCAGCACTCACATGTCACTCGTGCATGATCGTAGGTTTACCTGCTTCTCTGGTTGAGCTGGAGTATTTGTGTTCATTTTAAAGTTGTGTAGCTCCCCAAGAAAAGTGCTGATCAGTGCAGAGGACATAATCTGAATTTAGATGTTTTTTGTTTGTTCCAGTATTTGTCAGGCAGCATTTGTTATGGGGAGTTTCTGCTTAAGTTTCTGTTTAGTTCACACCTGTTCTTCATGTATAATCCAGTTATACAGTGATGTACCATCTCAAAAATCTGTCATGAGCAAAAACAGTTCCCAGCCTCGTGGCTGTTTATCATTATAGTTTATCAGAACTATTTCAACACATAAACAGTAACAACCAGAATAAACAGTCGACCCGTAGCTTATATCTACTAAACAACAGCTGAACCAGCACTTCAAACCTGTGAGTTTTGTTTTGTATTGAAGGATGTAAGTATAATGGATTTTTGTGTGGTTTACTTTCTGGTTACGTTTTGATTTACTGTTTATTAAAACTAACATATTTTAGCATTGGTGTACTCAGACCACTATGTTTATGCTTAATTGTTTTTTCATACAGGTTGGGCAACTAAACATAAAGAAGCACTTTAGTTTCCTGTTTCATCTTGGCTAGTGGTGTAACTGTATATTTCATGCTTATTGTTTGAGTGAAATATCGACCTTTCATGTGTCATGTGAACCCCTAATTTTTCCAGTATTTTTCCATGATGATGGCTGACGGATAAACTGCAATATGATCACTAGTGCGATACTGGGAAATATGATGAACCCACACCTCCACCTATTTTTTGCTTAGCCATAGGCGTGTTTTGACACTTGATAGCATACAATACAAATGGTCTTATGAAACTCCTTTGTTAGGGAGTCCACCTGCAGTTTTCAAGTTTGATTCCTTTATTTTTTGACAACAAAATTTGCCCCCCCCCCCCCCCCCCCCAAGTTTATTAAGGTTTGATCCTAGTGATGAATGGAGAGAGGTCATGACATCTATAGAAGAAGAAGAAGAGGAACTAAATCTAAACATTTTACTGAACTGATCAATCTGTTGAAATCATAAAACTACACCTACTTAAAAGAACATTCTCCTCTGGATTTATTACTCATAAACATTTGCCTCTTATCATTTTCTGTCACCTTCCGTGACTCCTGACATGGCGGTGCACGCATGTGATCAGGCCTATTTATGTTCAGACAAGTTTAGTCACATAACTTTCTACATTCATGAACTCTCCTAACTGCATTCTTCATCCCACCGAACTTTATAATACTACAATAAGCACACTCAAGCCATGCACATCAATATATCAGCCTAGTTTTGAAGAGAATCTGAGAATTTGGGGTAAACTATTCTTTGTTGCCAGTGAGATGACAAGAATGACTGCACTTTTTTACACATTAAATTACTGTAGTAGTTCACTGATTAGTTTTAGTTCATTATTTCTAACTACATTCTGATAGATAGGAAGTAGAGGATTGTTTGAACAATTAAAAAATGCAGAAAAAGACTTTAGTAGTAGACGGAAAGGACAATCACACACAGTCATAGGCTCCTGGAAGAATGAGGAAATGATTTAGCTGTGTTGTCCGGTAGAATTTCAACCAAGGTTTTTTTTTTATTGCTTCTCCCTATCTCTCCTCAGTTATGTACAAATTTACCTACCTGTCCCAAAAAAATTCGACCACTGATTAAGTTCTTTGTGTGAAATATTTGATATGGCTACTGGGAGGTCATGGACAAAGGGAGGCAGACAAGATATCATGAACAGAAATAAGGAAGTGAACTGTTAAACATGATCTTTCAGACTCTGTTGCCAGGATACATATGTCTTTGTGCTTATGCGGTTGTTGCCCTGGTGTAGACTTAAACATGGACTTGATAATAGTGGTAGGATTGCATGGAGGACAATGGGTTGTGTGCACTGCCTTGGCAACCACAAATATGCAAGTGAGCTGCTCATCTATCAATGATATTATTATAACTGTTAAATATAGAATGGTGCCTATTGTCTTACTGTCTTGTTTTTTCTCAACTTTTCCCCTCAGGAAACACCCCCTCCTCCCTACTACTCTGTGGCTGTGCACACTCAGCCCCCCCTCAAGCCTTATGAAGAGGTGGTATATGGCTTGGGCCCTGGTGTGATACCCCCTGCCCACCCACATTACATCCCCCAGTACCCACCACCCGTTGTTGCTCCCCAGGTCACACAGTCTAGCATACGTAAGCCATATATATTATACATATTTTCCAGACAATACACTGAATTTAGGTGTAGAAAGGAAATGGATCCTTACTGTGTGTTTGTGTTTATGTGTCCAGCACCCAGTAAGAGAAAGAGATGCTGTCAGAATAATGCACAGTGTTACGGCGGGTGGGGATCAGCCTTATTGGTGCTTGGTCTGCTGGGACTGGCCATCTGGCTTGGAGGTATACTTTGTTTATTCACAACTGTTGTAATTATATGCAATGTACAGTACATGTTAGTACATGTTTTTGTGGCCGGTGCATCTGACGATAGATTTTAAGTTAAAATAATTGAGACTATATTAGCATTAAAGAGACTTTAGAATAGAAATTACTACTTCTGTTTGCAGCTTTATATACCAGGTAAGCCTCCATCATAAACAACTTTTACCCATAAGAATGCATTCAAAGAATATATTGTTTTATCTTTATAGTGTGAAAGCTTGCATTTTCAGTCATTGGATTCCATTTAAGATGTATGTTTTAATTTAAATTTGATTTCTAGATTTTGTGCTGCACACAACTGTAACTACACCCTTTTTATCCAACCACAGTTCGTTATGGCACCAGGCTGGCAACACACGCAATCCATGATGAAGATGATGATGATGATGACAGTGGCCGTGATAATGACAGATATGAAAACCTTCCCTTGCCAAGCTTCGACACCTGCTCCAACAATACCATCCAATGTGACGCAATAAGAGACTGCCGACTGGGCGCAGATGAAGCAAACTGTGGTGAGTAGGCACTCATGCAGGCCCGCAGGCCCTGCAAGCATTCAACTAATATGAGCAGATGGTAAGGAGGGAAAGACATTTGACACCCAAAAGAATACCTTTAAAATACAACAATCTATGTCCTTACCTTGTATAATTCTTCACATTACATTACATTACATTCACATGTCAGGGAATTGCCACTAAACACATGTGACGTATCGTTTTTTTTTCTCTCTCTTCATGTCTTCTACAGTGCGGTTTGGTGCAAACAACGGCCTACAGGTCAGGACATCTCAAGATGGCCGCTTCTTACCAGTGTGTTACAGAGGCTGGGATCAGAGCTACGCCAACCAGCTCTGTGCTCAGCTAGGATTCAGAAAGTAAAATAAATAAATAAATAATTTCTCCTAATTCTGTCAAATCTAACCTAATTGTTGTTAAGTATCACACAATGGATGGATGAAATGATTTAGGGCAGGGGGAATTCTGAAAAATATTTTGCTCCAGGACTAAAGCTAAAAATATTTTTTACCACCACTGCTAATAATCATTCGGACTAACCTAGTCTGTTAACCAGACCCATTTTTACAGCAGCTAGTGAACATGCAGGTTTTTATTACCAAACTGTGATTTCCCCACTGAGTCCCAATCTTATTTCTCCTCACATGCTGCTGTGTGGTTCGGTTTGAATTGATTCTCCACAGGTATCACTTGAGTGTCTCAGTGTGACGGAAGTAAAATGAGTTTCCAGACCTAATCAGGCATTGATTTAACAAATTGTCTCTGTATGTGAAAGTTTATCTCTCCAGCTTTCTGAACTGGCCTTCTCTCCATCACCAGGTCATATGTCACCAAAGCAATTCAATCCCCGGAGTCCGTCGCTTTAACACTGATCAGCAGATCCTCTTCTCCTATCCAGGGTCTGGTAAATGTCAGGTATATATCTCATCATGTGAAAGCTATATTTTGTCATTATTCTTGTTGCAAGTGTTCATGTTAGCTGACCTGTTTTTGCAATAGTTCTTCCTGTCCGAACCAGGAGACTGTCTCCCTGCAGTGTGTGGGTAAGGAGCCTCCATCTGTTCCCACAGTCATGTGTCACATGACCTCTCTCTCTCTCTCTCTGTCTGTCTTTGCCTCTGTCCCATACACAGTGCATATGACTGCTCATCCGACCTCTTGCCACCGCAAGAACTAAACATGTGCGGTCACAAGCGTTGTACAAAATTACATACAAACTAAACTACAAATACAAACTAGTGGCACTTATTAATCAGGTTAGATCACAATAATCCTTGATATGATAGCCTGCTGGCATACTGCTTAACAACAGTGCTGCTTTTGCTCTTCATTACACTGTTTCATAGATGGATATACTTCGTTAATCCCAAACTGGGAAACATCACTGTTGCAGCAGCAATGTACAAAATAAAATTACAAATAAAACTATTAAATATTAAAAACACAAAGTACACTAACTCAAAGCTCCCAGCTGTCTGCTGGTGGTTAGTGTAACTATTGCATCCTAAACAACATTATTGGCCTTAGGTGTCTATTGACACAACATTGGCAGTTCCCTGCAAAGACAGATGATCTCTAATGGGATCGCTGATCTAACCTGTCTCATACCTGTTTTATCCTGTATATCCCACATCTATAATTATTTAGTTCTGTAGAGAGGTGACTGAAACTGACTTTTGTGTGTGTGTGTGTCTTTTCCAGACTGTGGTCGGCAGCCATCTACATCCAGGATCATTGGGGGCAGCATGGCTAAGACAGGTCAATGGCCTTGGCAGTTGTCGCTCCACTTTAAAGGATCCCACGTCTGTGGAGGAGTCTTGATCTCTCCTGATTTTGTGCTGACTGCTGCCCACTGTTTCCCAAGGTGATTGACACAGAAAGCAGCATCGTTTCCACACTGCAAAAACTCTGCCTCAGTAAACTTGCCTAGTCTTGAAATATAATCATTGTAAATAAATACATTCTTCATCTGCAGTTCACAGTATTATATGCTAAAATATTAGGTGCATCTGTATGAATCCATTGCTTTTGCCTGAGCAGTCTCTATTTGTGTCATAGCGGCAACAAGGCTGCTCTCGTCCCTGATAACTGGAAGGTGTATGGTGGACTGTTGTCCTTGAACAACCTACCTCAGCCCTACCTGGTGAAGAAGATCCTAGTCAACGAGAACTACAGCAGCAAGACTAATGATCAAGATGTCGCTCTACTTGTGCTTAAATCTCCAGTTGTTTTCAATGGTCAGTCACATCTCCATTTTATTTAAATGTTTGCTCCAGATAGACAGCTTTGCATGAGGCGACAGAGGCTGTAGATGGTAGGAGGAAGTATTTGTAAAAATTATGTAATGCAGCCAAGTTGGAGATGGACTAGCTTGAAAATATGGTCTGACACAGGTAGATGGCATCTGGTAACAACTAATTATCACTCTGCCCTTTAGACACCCTTAAACAAATTGTCAAATTTCTATAACCTTTGCAAATTACAGAATAAAACAGAGTTGTCAAGTACAGTGTCTGTGCTCCGATCACATTCATACTTGTAATCTGATACGGCCAGCCCACAGTGCGTTCGTGTGTGTTTATTATCTATCTACAGTACTATCTGTTGACGTGTTAAAAACAATAAATACATCTTTTTGTGTTGTACAGATAAAGTTCAGCCAGCTTGTTTGCCAACGTATGACCAGCGTTTTGCTCACGGAACACATTGCTGGACTTCAGGCTTTGGCATGACTGACCCAGGTTCAGGTAAGCTTTAAAATGTAGTCACAGAAGTACATAATAAATGTAACAACTGACATAGAATCACATTGTTTTTATTTTATTTATGAACAATTCATTGTTGTATACTTACATAAAGACATGCAACAGCCAGGCAATCATAGAAAGTCCCCAACCATAGTATGATACATACATATCAAATATTAAGGACAGATGAGAGTACAAATGTGTCTTAACTTCTTTTATACTGTCTAAGATGTATAATGACATTATTTTTTAAACATCACAAGGCAATACAACTACGATTAAACTACAATAAAGAACAAATGAATGCATCAAGATAGGATCACACATCTCTGTCGGTGAACGCATTAACTGGCAACAGGAATACAGTCAGACCAGACAAACCACTCTGGGGAATGATGGAAGTCAAGCAGATACTTATCAAACAAAGTGCAGGCAAGCAGAACACAAGAAAATAACATTCGGACCACAAAGGGGATCAAAGATTAGTTAGGGTGACTAAGATCTGTTGTTTCTAATGTAGTTAAAAATATACTCCACAGTAAAGACAAGTGCAGCTGTAGAACTTAAAAAAGCTCCATGATTAACAGATGAATTGCAGACTGAAAAGGAAAGAATGAAGATTAAGTGTTGCTATGGTGTAAAGTCAGATATACTGTGGTCAGTCACCATTCTACATGTTTAAATGAGGAAGAACGAGTTAATGAGTTTGCATCTTAGACTTCCAGAGAGTGAGCTGCTTCTTCATCTTGGTTGCAAAATAGGGTGGGTGTTCCTGGATCTCAGGGATCTATAATGACTTATGATTACATAAAACAGAAGGTAGTGTCTGTACATGTGTGTAATGTGAGCTGTGTATCTCTCCTTTTATTCTTTTTTTCCAAAAAAGGCACTGTCTCTAGGGACTTGATGGAAGTTACAGTGGACATCATCGACTCCCAAGTGTGTAACGGTCGCAGTGTCTATGGAAACGCAGTGACAAAGAACATGATCTGTGCTGGGGACCTAGAAGGAGGCAAAGATTCCTGTCAGGTGAGTTTAGCAATCACACGTTTTAAACATCCGGTAAACCTTAGAGTAAAATGTTTTTATGAACTATGTGTCTTCAGGGTGACAGTGGTGGACCTCTGGTGTGTCAGGGAGACAGCCGTTGGTTCCTGGCGGGGATCACGAGCTGGGGAGCTGGCTGTGGTGATAGAAACAAGCCTGGAGTGTACACCAGAGTCAGTAGTGTTCTGCCCTGGATCTATAGCAGTATACAGGTAAGAATGGAAGGAGCAAACACGTAAAATAGTTACAGAACATTGACATCCAGTTCACCATATCAAATGCTCCTGCAGCAAGAGAGGCCGTGATGTCCCCTGTACCTGCTGCTGGTGGACTACTTCCCCTCTTTCCCAATGATGTCGTGCTATGGGTGGATTTACGTAGTAGAAGAATATACCAAGGAGATACTGTAGACTGAAAGATGGTTTGAGGGAGAAGCAGCACGACAAATTGCACGTTGAGCACAATAATTCTGGGATCTGGGTACTCTGCATCATCTACAGTATACATTTATTTTATCACATGACCAGTAGCTGATTATTGAACCAAAGTAATGCACTGACTGCAGTCTTGCATTCTTGATTTTATTCCTCTCAGTCGTACACATTAAACTTAAAGCTAAAAAGCGGCTGACCCTTCCATGCTAATGAATTCCAGTCAGTCGACTCTACTGTGATCTACTTGATTATATTCTTTACAAATTATAACTATAGAGGTGTGTTTTTTTCTCAGGGACACATCTCAGGCTTTTCAATGTTGATCATTGTTTACTCTTTTTAAATGCTACTTTATATATTCAATTTGTGAAGGAAAAAAAACAGTGTGACACATGACTCATTTACTGAGCTGGGACTCCCCTCCTCTTTATATTTACAATGTGATTTTTTTTGTGTGTGTGTGTTTCATATTTATGTTTATATCATTTACTGTGGGAATAATGAGCACTGTACACTCAAATAAAGAGAAGGCAAATCCTTATTGTGGAGTTGATTAATTGGTGAGTGTAATAGTGGGTGGTCTATGGTGCGTGTACGTGTGTGTAGAGAGAGAGGGGCAGAGGCAGAGAGAAAGCACAGAGAGGCTTTAACGCACAGAATAAGCAGTCACTCCAGGAGTCACATTGTTATCCATCACATCTATTTTTTTCCACGCAGAAGTAGATGTGAGCAGTGAGCGCGCATTGACAGATGAGAATACTTGTTGCAACAAAAGCCTTGTGAGACAAGCTGATTGATTCTTGTGGGTGGATATCACTTTGCGAGCCAACGATCCGCTGGAGAAGCAAAAGGTAAGTTGATGAGCGCATTTTTGATGTCTTATTGTGATATATATATATATATACCACGACAAGTGGAAGCCAGGGGTCATAGTTGTCCACGGGGGAGATGGGCAGGGTGGGAACGCGTGCCAAAACGGTGATTTGTTTTTTTAAGCTCACAATCCAATGTGCACAATTTGTTTAATTAGGATTGTAAATAAAATTCACACATTTTCAAGTGAAATTATTCATCTGTGCAACATGTGTGTGTTTACACGCGGCTGAATATGGTCACGGTAACACGCAGATATGCCTTTTATAAGG
Organism: Parambassis ranga; assembly: GCF_900634625.1. Taxonomy (NCBI): domain Eukaryota; kingdom Metazoa; phylum Chordata; class Actinopteri; family Ambassidae; genus Parambassis; species Parambassis ranga. The sequence continues at coordinate 13,664,106 of NC_041033.1, forward strand.
CTACTTGTTATTTACCATGCTCCAGTATACAGTGCCATGAGGGTGTGTCTGCTGGCACTGATCAACCTTCTCTGATTGCGTGGAAAAATATTGATGTATTAGTAAATGCAGACCAAATCGGATTGATTCACTGTGGAAAATATCAGGTGTCGTGCGTGATGTCACTTGTCATTAGGTGTAACCCGTTTAAAAAAACAAAAAAACAAAAAAAAAACACGCGGCTGATGGTGGCTCTCTTCGTGTCGAGCATCAGAGGATCCACAGGTTAAGGGGACGCAAAAGTGGATGGATGCGCAGACGTCAGTCAGGAGCTGTTGAGATTCGTCGTGCCCGGTTGTTTGTTATGAGGCTGTCATGAGTCTCGGCAGTGCCATGTAGGCTGTGCGTTTACACCACAATGGAGAGATTATCAGCGCGTTACCGAGGTCGGTCTCACGTCAGCGCGCAACTTGGACAGACACAACAACAGAGACAGTTTACATCCACTACCTCCTTAAACTGACGGCTTTATTCTGAAATGCTTGCACTCTATTACATTATCGGAATGAGCAAAAATTAGCGGAGTAATCCAGACTTTTCAAGCTGTGTGCCACACCCCTTGTTGCTTCTCACTCCGGTTGTCCTTTGAGTCCATATCACCTTAATTCGGCGCCAGAATTTTCATTTGGAGACAGTTACCATGGTGATTTCTGGACACTTTGGAACGACGCACTTTGTTGTCATGGTGATGTAACATCATTATGATGGCAGATATATAGGAGGCTAGGCTGTTTTTCACAAAGGTTATGGAGACTTTGGTACATGACCTGTTTAGCTGTCCTACTTTCTGTTGTTTATTGATGCTGAAAGAAGAAGCATTTTTTTTTAATAATTTAATAATTAATAATTTTAAATTTACATTCTCAGGGTCACTGGTCATTAAAATTATGTAAGGACATCAAACCTAAACACCCACAAAGGCAAAGCAAGGAGATCTGGAACAGTAATCATGCATTAACAGGAAATATAAAGATACATGCAACGCAACCTGCTAAAGATAAGCTAATGATAACTGAAACACATTCGCTTAGAGAAGCAGACAACTTCACATCAGACAATAAAGAAGTGACCACCATCACATGATATAATTTCAAATCTCACCAAGGACACGGATCCTGGTGGAGCTGCTGGGGTGTGGCTTCATGTAAAACACACATCAAGCACAGGATACAGTTGATGGGAGTATATATATTTCTTTCATGACCATTTATGCTTTTTCCCTCAATTTTATGGACTCTAAATTTATCTCTAAGCATTAAGCATGAGACTCACATTTAACCAAAAAGTCAAAGCCTAGATTTCTCCTGTTGTCATGCCTCTGTGACCGCTGAGCATCTCTTTGCACCTATCACTTTGACTTATTGTTGTGTCTTTGATCACCTTCCTGTTTCTTCCTCTACTCTCAGAAAATGTGCTTCAAAACATCCCCTGACCTTTCCTTTTAATGCTCTGTGTATTTTATGCTGGAAATGTCACTATCATACAACAGACTGCCCTTCTGCAGTCCTCTCCCTTCAGACAGTGTCTCCTCTGCATGCCCTTCGCCTGTACCCAAGCCAGACAATGTCTGTCCCCACATGCTAGTCTCCCATTCTCACTTTCGTTCAGCCTTCCCTTTACTGACAGAAAACAGCCTCTCTCTGTGTTTTGTGTGTGTGTGTATGCATCCAAAAACAGACCCAGTCATCCTGCCTGCCCTTTTTTTTCGTGTCCTCTCTTTCCTGACAAAGGGACGCTTGGCTCTCGAACTTGATATTGTTAAACAATAGTGCAGACAACATCGAGAAAAGATGGAGAGGCAGCCACTCAGGTGCCATGTATCAGGCTGGCACAGAACAGCTGCTTGTTATATTACATAGGGCAACACTTCGCTCCAAAGGGTTCTCATGGGACAAACATAACACTGACCCACTAATAGAAAAGTGTCAGTGTAGAATTGCCTAACAAGGGGGGTAAAAAAAGACTAAAGAAGAAGTTGCAACACTTACTGTCAGTACTGAAGGTAGAACTTTTTTGTATTGTTGTATATGTTGTATTGTTTTTTCACAAAGACCTGAGAGACAGGTGTTATAGTGTGAATGGCCATCTTGTATTTTGAGTGTAACTAATTGCTTAGCCTTTAACCCCATGCTATCTTCACTTACTGGAGATTGTCCAACAAGCCACTTAACCCCAAACACCAACTGTCATATCTGCACTATTAACAGGAATACATGGAAAAAATAGAGCCTCACAACTCTTTACCATAATTTCTTCTGATGTTCTGCACTGCCATTAGTGCAACACTGACAGAAGGAGCATTCTATTGATCACATATTGTTCTCTCATTCTCATTATAGCATGGGAGTGGTTGGAGAGTGTATTGTACTGCCGTATTGCCAATGGATAAATGGATCCTTATGCACAATTTATAACTTAAATGGATGATTTGACTCTCATGGAGTGTTACTATGAGCAGGTCCCTCTTGCAGGTGTCAAAACCCATATCCTAAATCAACCTTTTACATACTGTAAACTGAATAATAAAGGTACAATGGATGACCTGCTTATTGATTCTTTATCCTGGTTTTCCTCACCTGCTGAAGCTGCTTGTGCTGGATCAGTGTTTATTAATACGTCTCTGCTGAATGAAAGTGATGTGCAGTTTGAGGCCAACCATCCATCATCACCACTGATGTCTCTCTCAAGATGTGAAAAAAATGTGACAGACATGCCTTTATTGTCTCTTCTCATCCTTCACAGCTATGTTTGATTTTTGAACTGTCACAGCACTGCTCTGAAATCACCATGACCGTGTTAAAAATGACAACAAGAAAAGACTTCTGTCTTGTTTGTGTATTCACAATGTAATGAATGAAATCTCTTCTGTCTGTTATTTATACATTTAAAATGAACAAATTGAGAAATAAAAGCTTTTCAATGAAACCTTTCTTCGATTGGGATGCACATCCACTCTACTCTTCTGTGAATCAACCCATTAAACAAAGTATGTTTTTTTTCTGTCTGAGGTCAGACAGGGTTGCCATTCTAATGGATGTCTAATGGATGCTATAACTTCTTCTGTTTTTCAGTTGTCATCATGTGACACATTATTTCAGAAATGAGTTGCTAGTGTGTTGCTTCAATCTGTCTGAGGACTCAGAAATCAAATATACGAAGTACCAGCACACTGTATAGTGCTGGTACAACTCCATGTCGATTTCCAGCTAATGACTGTAATGTCTGTTAAGTGCATTATGTCCTTCACTGCTGATTCAATTGAGGGCAGACAAACAGCCAGATGGGTAGATGCACGTAAATGTGTCCAGTCAATCAGAGAGCTAATCAGACACAAATAAAGACATAGGACCAGGCAGGTGGACAGCAGAGCTGAAAAAAAACCTTTGGACTGTCGAGCTTCTCCATGTTGAACTTGTCACTTTGCATTAATCCAGTGTGGAGCTTCGGCATGCTTCGTCAAATATATTACTGTAAAATCATGTTGCCTGTCTGTGTTCATCTGCACTGAGCCTCTGCTCACTGTTTGATAGCGCCTCGAGGTTCATGTGTAGTACACTTGATTTGCTCTGGATAATTGTGTGGGGAATAGACAACTCAGAGCCATTGATTTGTGACTTTGTGTTGCCACAAGATTTGGCCTTGCACAGATATTAGTTATGGTAGTATATACATATACATTATAGTAGTTAAAAGACGTGGATCAGACCAGATCTGGATTTACCTATGTTACACGAACAAGAGAGAAAAAGGGTTAATTGTTATGTGGACAGATTTTTCTTCTGGGTTTATTTTCATTGACTAAAAATCTGTAGCCGTGTTACATTTAGTTGGAGTTGTTCTAGCAAGGTGAAATAGAAATACCACGAGCCACAGCAGTAGTGTAGCCCAAAAACTGATTAAATTTTGTACTTGGTAATGGCTTTAGAGGAAAGGTGCAGGCGTCATTATAGTTATTAGATGGGAATATAATCATCCATTTGCATGATTTCACTTGACCATAATGTTAATCTCAGTGCACAAGCCACTTTATCCCTCCCCCTTGCATCCTCTCTGCACCTCTGTCACTTTATACCAGCCTTAAATAAGCTTATACATTCTTAATTCATCCATGCACTCATCTCACACTATTTACATATGTGCCAAAACTGCACTGTTTTGCACTATTAACATCCTTTGCACCCACTCACCTATGTTCTTTACATATTTTGTATACCTTATTTATTGTTATACTTTTTTTTACACTTTATTCTTTAGTTATATGTTGTGGGTTTGAGAGTAACCGAATTCTCCGTATGTCCAGTACATATGGCAGTATTGACAATAAATCTGACTTTGACTTTGACTTAATCTAGTGGCACTAGAAGCTAGGGGATCATCAAATGAATTGGATAAGGGCTAAAGGCAGGAACACAGCTTGAAGTGACACACTAAAGCATGTGGTAATTTATAATAGCTTATGACATAGATGACAGCAATGTCATCTCAGTGCTTTTTAACTTTTTCTAAAATGTATTTGCCATAGAAATCAGTTGATTCCTAATACTTTTACGGTTGGTGTGTGTGTGTGTGCACAGTCAGTGAACATATGAAAATAGGCCAAGGTTGTCTGATGTCTGCAGGGAGAAAGAAGTAATCTCTGCCAGAAAAAGGGAACATGTATGGCTCTGAACATGGCTCATTATGCAAGATAAAAACTGTATCTGCAGGCCTTTTACATCAGTTAAGCTCAGGAGGTTTGGATAGAGCCAACACTGTGTGAAGATGTCAGTCTCCTTTCCCCACTTACTATGTGCGTGTGTGTGTGTATGTGGTCATAGTGTCATGACCAGAATGTTTGTTCATTGTTATTGCTCATGTCCCAAATTGCACGTGTGCTATAGTAATATAGCTCTATAAAAATGTCTCTCACTGGATTTTTTTTGTCTTCCTTTCATTTTCTCTCACATTTCCTCTTTATGTCAACAGTTGCCATGGAAACTATTTTGCTCTTCCTTTCGTCACTCCTGGTATGTGTGGCTGGTAAGTGCCCCCCTTACTCATGAAACACACACACACACACACATACACACACATACAAATCCATCTATACAAACATGCATGCATGCACACTCACACAGTGTCCAGAGGGAGGCAGTGTCAGGGTTGGTAGTCATGAAAATACACACACTGGGTGTGGGCTTATAGCAAAACACCAATTATTACTTTAAAGCTTTATGTGTGGGTTTCACAGACTGACTGTATAGACTATGATTAAAAAAAACAGGCCCACACACTGCAGTGGTGTTGTCTGTCTGTTTTGTGAGTAAGTGTGTTTCTCTTCTCATTTCCTTCCTTTCCTTCTTCTTTTTATCTCACACTCTCAGCTGTAGCAGACCCCAGTACTCAGGGTGAGTATCCCTCACATGGTCTCTAAGGGGGGCAAAGCTCAACAGCATCATAGATGGGTATACTTGTTTCCAGATCAGGACCTTAGGGATTGCCCCACTAAAGCAGATGTATGGATAGATCCCAAAAATGACTAGACCCAACCAGAAGGAGATTTTTATAGAGTGCTAAAGAGCCCCTATGAATAAATAATAAATGGAAGACACGCTAATGCATGGCGAGTAACAGACAACCCCAACAGGAGTATAATCAGCTCATTGATTACCCCTATTATTCTATTATTATTTAGTCTGTGGAGCCAGCACCTAGTGGCTGGAAGTGGCATTTCACTCTGACATATTCTCCTACATTTAGATGTAGTATTTCATGCCTTTTTTATTACCTTAACAGTGTGGTAGTCATTTTATTATATGTTTACAGATGAGAAGGAGAAGGTGGAAAACCCATTTATTTATGGTAAGTTAAACATTTTTTCAACAACATCAATTTACCTGCAAAGTTTCAGCTATAACGACACCTACACACACACAAAGTTGAATGATTGTTAATGATTACATTTCTGGTCTCTTGCTGTGTTTCTTGTTTCTCTTGTTAGACTATGAGAGTCTGAGGATTGGAGGCCTGGCATTGGCTGTGGTGCTGTTCACACTGGGCATCCTTCTTATCCTCAGTAAGTTCACTCCTGTCTGTGTGTGTGTGTGTGCCTGTGTATAATTTTATTATGTGGACATGCTCTCAATATAATTGATTGTTACAGTCAAATTAATAATAATTAATAATAAATGAGTCATCGTGACACTTCCATACTATGCTACTTTACAAACACTGTTTTGTTTTATCTTTATAATCAGGAAATACTGTTAATTGATGACACAGATGGTACATGTGGCTGATTAGACCCTGTGGGCAAAACAGCTAATGATTTCTTTTTGTTTCTAGGTCGGCGATGCCGCTGCAGTATCAACCAAAAGCCAAGGTATGTCATTGAAAAAAAAAAGAAAGAAAGAAATGTTGGGTTGTGTAATCATACTACATGATTTGGTTGCTATGACAACCTGTGGATTCTGTTTTCAGGGCCCCCGGAGACGAGGAGGCACAGGAAGAGAACCTGATTGTCTCCAAGGGTAAGATGCACATTTTACCTCTCTGTCAGCTCCCCTCACCTCTGGCTCACCCCCTGACATACATCCATAATAGATGTTTTCCTCTGGGATTCCCCTTCCAGGGGAAAGTGTGCTGCTGGGAGCATATAACTAATATATATTTTAAGTTACTGCTGACCCTTTTCCAGGGTGACGTTTGAAATCATAAATCCCATGGTGTTTAAGGTCCCGTGTCACTTCAGCAGCTATAGCCAACACCATTTAAAAAAAGAAAAATTAGCAATAAAATTGTAAGATAAACTTGCTTTTAGGTAAATGACCTGAAGGTTGTTTTTAGGTTTTAATATCATATTCTAGTATGTATCTTGGCAGCGACATTAGTTTCAGCCTCATTACAAACTTTAGCTTGGACGCTGTAGCTTTAAATGTAGCAGAGCAGCCAGAGTCTTTAATACAGGCACTTTAAAATAGTATAGTCTTACTGCATACTCACCAACTCTTTGAGAGAAGTGGAACTATGAGTAAAGTCCTTTGAGTGATTGCATGAGATGGAAAGAAGCCCTGAAATATTAAAGAGGAAATAACTGAGTTCTGCACTTGTGCTTTGACTAAATCTCTCGCCCTTGACCTCTTTTCTTCAGCTGCTGCAGCTGCCAAAGAAACTCCAGCAGAGAACTGAGGCAACTCCATGAGACCTGACTGCCTTCAGCAATGATGATCCGTTTTATTTGACGTTTACCAAGCAAAAGAAGAATTTCTGATTATTACGACTGGTTATATGACGGGGTAAGAGGGGAGGTCTGGAGGTGTAATATGTACATAAATCTTGTGCCTGTTGTTCTTTGTCGTGACCGTGCCAGTCCCTCAGTGCTCTCGTCCATTCCTGTGCCTTTTTTGTGACAGTCTCTCGCTCCCTTCATTGTCTTAGCCTGTAGCACCTTCGACACAAGATTGTCTTAGAGGAATTTTGAACGTTGTGTGGTTCGCTGTTCTCCATTTTGTACTTCTATCTATTGCCTTTAGAGTTTTTAGGATTTCGTCAGTTTGTTGTTTGTTTTGTCAGCTGTTCTGGATAATGTTTGTCACATTTGGAATATAACATATATGCATATATATACATATATAAGTATAGATAGTTCACATATAAGATATACACTTAGGTATCCTTCTGTTATGTTTATATGTTTGTTTTGGTGTGTGTTGTGTGCACATGCGGTATGGATGTGTATATGTATGATTGTGTGTACATCATGAGTGCATGTGTACCTATACGTGTAAATGTGATGAGCCTTATGAGAGACAATCTCAACTGCCACAGAGCTCGGACTGAGCACGGGAATGGTTTGCAGGTATCTGCTCGGGCTCCTCCTCCTGCAGCGTTTTACTATCTATGTATAGTGGAGGGAGCTCCTGCATCAGCTGTCTCACTGCCTTCTTCTCCACACATACTGGCTCCGTCAAGATTAACTATAGTCTCCAGCAGGCTATAATTAGTTTCCCCACACAAATCCACACTTGTACTGCCACAAATCTGTGAAGCCAGGGTACCTTTCATTTCTCACTCTTTGTTTGTTTATCGAAATTTCTTTGTCAGTTCCTGTGATGTCATCATATTGAAAAGAGAGAGGGTGTGGATGCTTGAGACTTAAAAATATCGATAGTATTTATGTGCCAGACTACGTTAAAAGTAGCCTTAATGTAAGCCAAATCATAGAGAGAGAACAGATGAACCGTCCTTGTTGTGACTCTCCTGTCTGGTCATTCTTAAGTCTTAGTTTTAAAGACTAATTGCTGTACAAGCAAATGCTATTCATTTTAAGCATGAGGCCTCGTTGTGTAGCAGCCTGTTGTGCTTTTGGCATAAATCAATAAAAGTATGTCTGAACACAGATTGTGTGTGTTTTCTTTGTGTGTGTTCATTTAAAACTGAGTCCTGAAAAAAAAGTCTTTCAACAGAACTTGAAATCAATCTGCTAATTTCCTCTCAATGTCACTCAAGGTTACTATGCTGCTGTGAAGCTACCTGCTGCTCACTACCACAGTAATATGCAGCTTTTTTCTGCTCTGACTCCAAAGGTTGGTAGATCTTCTCTTTATTGCCACTAGAGAACAAACTTTTATGAGACTGTAAATGTGTAACTGAGAGGCAGGACTGATATGTGGTCGTGGGCGTGGAGAAGTGTGTGTGTGTGTGTGTGTGTGTGTGTGTGTGTGTGTGTGTGTGTGTGTGGTAGAGGGTGGATCTGTGTGTGGGGGGAACACACATAGACAAGGCCAACCCCACATACTGGCACACACCTGGACAGAGGTGATACAGAGCCTTCAGCAGCTCAGGTGAGTACTACTTGCTTTCCTAAACAAGCCAAAAAATGTGACATTTCAGATGCAGAACATGTGGCTATTGTGCAATCGATAATAAATGATTAGCAGTCATGATATTTTTAGAGAGGTTAATGTGTATTTTTATATAAAACGAAGGAATTCTTGCTATGAAAGATGAAACTTTTCCCAGCCAAGCTTCTCCAGAAGCGTCCAATTAATATGTGCTGTAAAAGTGGGTTTAGAGGACAGACTTTGTACTTAGTTGGCTTTGTTCTTGTCCCCATTCGAAGAAAGAAATCTAATAGCAGTGATGCATTACTGGATATTTGCAGGGGTGTGATTGTTGGCCAGACTCACTGGGTATCAATTCTGCTTTATATTAGAGGCATCACAGCAGCTCCTTTTTTGGTCTCCTCTATAACCTCTATCTGACAGTTCAAGGTTCAAGGTTAATGAATAATGGAGCTGTGATATATTAATGAATAACTGTCCGGTCTGCCCTCATGCTCAGCAGTGCATTCAGTAGACCCTGACTGACACATAATGAATGAAAGATTGGAAGCCCACAATTCATAGCAGCATGCTTGAAGAAAATGGAGACAGCAAGGAAAATTCTTAGTCTGTTAATCTGTGTAAGTGAACGATTACAGGTCAGGAGATGTAGATCAAATGAGGAGCCAGTGTGTGTGGGGGTGAAGAATGTAGACAGAATGGATGGGGAAAGAGAATCAATATTCGCCATTAGCCTCTTAAAGTTCTCAGTGAAGATCACAGGCAATCACATTGCTATTAAGACCGCAGTGGGGGAACCCAGTGAGGCAATTTGTCAGGACGTATAGAGTTTCCTGGCCTTTCAACCACCTTTCATCTGAAGTGAATAAGCCGAGTTAAATGAGCTTCTAGCTTTATTAAAAAAGGAGGGATCAGTGAAACTGAAGCCACACGACTTTTAGCCTGCAAACAGTTTTCACGTGATGCTCAATACTTTTATTGTCTTAAAGAATTGATTAAATTATTTCAAGCAGTGGGTGTTGATGGATCAGCAGCCAGCAGCTGCTATTGTTTAACTTGTTTGTTTTGTATCCCTCCAGTTTCGTCACAACTGAAACTCACACACAGACAGGACAACATGTCTTCTCCTCAAGGTTAGCTACTGTACAAAAAAAAAAAACAGCCGAACAACACATTATCCACAAAACACTTTAGCATGACACCATAATATGTGCATGCTCTCAGCCAGCCGTGTGATTCTGAGTCAGACCCGTTAACTGGCTTGTTAATCATACACCAGGTTAATGCAAGGTTGAGGTATTATTATTGCTTATTTAGTTTCACATACTGCTGGTAATGGTGTCACCAGACTCACAGTGCCCGGTCACCATCACACTTATTCAGGAGTTTAAAATCCAGTTGCCATTGTTAAGCCCTTGGGTGTAACATGACCTGGATGTCACGTGTTAGCATTCTTTAGAAAATCTCTGCTAACACTGGCCTTAGTGCTGCAAAGAATAGACCAGTGCTGATTATAGCTTCCACAAAGTGAATGATAATATATGCTATCTGAATATATTCCTCATAACTGTCTGCAGCAGCCGTGTTTTAATAGAATGATGTTTCTCTGTGTTTTCATTCTCCGTCTGCCCTTCAGGTGCAGAAATTGACCCTGATGCAGACTTTGTGTATGGTAAGTTACAACATGGAGCAGTATAAATATTTAACTAAAACAGAGAATGGGATGAAGGCAGTTGGAGTGGGCATGTGCAGAGAATGAAGAAGGAAAATATGAGTAAAACATGAAAACTGGAGAAGGTGTGCAGTTCAATTAACAACGTCTCGTGAATTTGTAGACTACTACACGCTGCGTGTTGGAGGTCTGATCTTCGCCGGGGTTGTTGGGTTCCTTTCCTTAATTCTTTTGGCTGGTAAGTCGACAGAGACACCTCTAAATATTTGTGTGTTTGTTTGTGTGGGTTTCAGCTTAAGAGAAATGAGTGTAAATACAAGCAAAGACGCTGACAAACAGAGCAGCCGAGGTGTGATTGGTGTGTGAATGTGGGGTGCTTCAGTGCATAGTTGGCTGTGTGGAAACAAAAATAAATGATAAAAACAACACATGCATTGTGTTCTCAGATGTGGATCACATGTGGATCTGTGCTCCCACCGTACAGCCCTGTTTCCATCACAGTTATTATAAGAGCAGCTTCATTGAAAAAGTTGTAAACTGTGAAATGAACTAATGTCTTTTTTTGTCCCCTTAAGGCAACAGGATCAGAAACTGTGGCAAATCCAAGGTAAGATCTCTGCTGGTGGTCCAGCTACAAAATAACAATTAACTAGATTTATAGCGACATCTGCTGGCCATTTGTTTAAAAATACACTACACGTTAGTATATATATATATATATATATATATATATATATATATATATATATATATATATATATATATATATATATATATATAGGGGCCACAGAGCCGAGTGTGGATGACAACATGAGAAGAAATTAAACATATAACATACTTCAACCTCAGATATAAAATAATGAAACGTGTTATTTCATTTACTCATGTTGTCCACAGCCAAGACGCATTGAAGAGGATGAGTGAACAGAACCAGCCAACGCAGGAGACTGCTTGAATGTGCTACAATGCTGCCTACTGTTGTGTGTGTAAGAATATAAAGCTTTTATATGAATAAAGTGTTCATGTGTGTCCATGTTTTTGTTTGTGTGCTGCATAGATCAACAAAGAAAGAAGGAAAGGAAGAAAGAAAATAACAACATAAAATGCTACAATCATAAAAATATGGTAACAGTATTAAAGTGTTTAGCATAGCCCCAAATAAATGTAGCGAACTAGCTGGATTCAAGCAAAGAAAAAAAAAGTTTCCAGCAAAACAGTCACATGACCATACGTCATGCAGAGGCGGAACAAAACGTGCTCTCCTGTCCGGAAGTGTAACGCCCCCTGTCTCAGGTGCAACCTTAACAAGAGGACAAGAAGTTTTCTCGTGTTTCGCGCATGTGTGTGCCTCAGTAAGTAAAATGTTTGGTTCCCTTTTTCCGCACACGAAAACAAACAAAGTCACTAAAAACGAAAGCAGACCGCTCTGTGATGCGTTCGAAGTCGTCTGTGCAACTCTGGGCTCCAAACAAAGTTGTGTGAGACAGGAGCAAAAACGAGAAATGAAAAAATGTGTCCAAACTACATGGTTCCCTGTACGTGTGGTAACAGAAAGGGTCACAAGGTGGCGTCATGAGACCAGCGCAACCGCAAAGAAGGAACTGCACGATATGCGGGAGAAGTGAAAGCTGCTGTCCTGCAAAGAGGGCGACCCAGAGGCCGTGGAAAAGAACAAGTAGGTGGAAAATGTTCATCAGGAGGTAATAGATACTATCAGGAACTGTAAACGTGACACAGATGACATTGTGATGATTGAAAAAATAAAAATACGGGCACTTAAGTGCACCACGGTCTGAACCCTGTGATGAGCTGCAGCATTCAGAATTCATGAACAGAGCACTTTATATTTTTGTAGTTTTACTGCTCACGACTTCCTGCTTTGGCTTTAGCCTACATCAGAGCCGGTTAAGCAGAGCAGCGCCATTATAGACTACTGTATTTTCTTCGCTGCAGCACAGATGACAAAGCGCATTAATCATACCTCTAGAAAACTGTGCCTGATTAATTATCCCTGAATAAATAAGTCGTTACAGGGAGAGACAGGAGCTGTCAACTGCCTGAGTCCCAAGGACCCCCTGCTCTCTCTCTCTCTCTCTCTCTCACTCTTGCTGTCTCTTTTCCTTTTTTCCAGGATTTGTGAGGGAAAAATGAAGGGCCGAGCTGTGAAAGTTAACACAGGCTGCACTGCCAAGTGGTGAAGCAGGCGGTTTTACAGGTTGGATCCCTCAGGGCAGGCGCTGGGGTCAGCTCCTTTCCATAAGGGCTTCAGTTGAGGTAAGCATGAGAAGCCATTCATCACACGGTTCACTAGGCCTGATAACATCACTGCACTGAGAGGAGAGTGACACGCACAGACACACACATACACATAATGCTGGACAGGTGTGAGAGGGCTGATCAGATACACTTCCCAAAAGCATTTAGGATGGCTGACTGCTGAGACAAAGGCCTCGGGCTGATAGGGGGAAACGGACAAGTGGATGCTGAACACGACGTTTTCCAGAGAAAGTGTTGACAAAGTAACTTATTGATAGAGGACGAGCTGCTGTTGGTTTAAGCTGGTTCATTGCTTTGTGTTTAGAAGTGTGTCATGGCTGACAAAACGCTGTATCAGGGAAGACTCTGACTAATCTCTACATTCAAAGACGTTGTTACTCTATGCTACTTTCATATTTATCTAATTTTATTGTAACTGAAAGCTATTTGGCTTTCACTGTTTTGCTGCCAATGTGTTTGTGTGTGAGGAACAGGTGAAGTGTAGCACAGAGCAGTGTTAAAGCGTGGGAAAGATTAAAAGCACAAAGGGTGAAGATGGAAACTCAGCTAGAGATACAAGGTCCGCTCACACCTGCCAACTGTCTCCCTCTCTCTCTCTCTCTCTCTCTCTTTCTTTCTTAGTTTTTCTCTCTTGTGCATGAGTTTGGTGTTGTTGTTGACTTAATATGATGTAACAGACCAGAACAGCAAAGATGTCTTTGTGCAGCCCTTATTTATACATACATGTTACTCTTCTGAATGCACTGAAGGATTACTGCAGTTTGATGTATAATGTTGCTCACAGTTCCTTAGGAATATGCACCATGAAAGCATGGCTCTGATAGAAAATAGATGGTCAAACTCACAAAAGTGACTAAAATGGAAATAACCTGAATATGTTGTTAGTTTTAGTCCTTTTATCATCAAAAAAATAAAATAATTTGAGCATGACAGACATTGTGGCTTCTGTTTCAAGCTGGGATGAGTAAAGTAAAGGTAAACTAAAAGTAATCGTATCAAACACAAATCTTAAACCAGCTTTCTGTCTGAAAACTAGCAGATAACTGCGTGTTGATGTATGAAGTGAGTGAGAAGGGTCAGCTGGCCTGCCTTATAGGCTCCGTCATCTGTAGACCTTTGGTTGGTGTCACCAACTATTTTGCTCCACTAAAACTTTAAAAATAATATAGGAAACAGAGCAGTGCATGATCTTTTAATGATAACAATCTTTAATTGTGACCACTGGGTGTCACTAGATATCTCTGATCAATATCTCTGCACAAGCTGACTTTCTGAAGTCTTTACTATATTGAAATTCATATGATAATGTTCATCCTTTACTCAGCTGTGCACATTTAACTGCCTTCTTTATGCTTGAGGAACACATTTGAAGTCAGAAAGTGTGTTTGTGTGTCGCCCACTATAGAGCAAGAGCAGCCGGTCTCTAGGTTGGTCCCACAGAGGACGCCTCCAGCAGCAGCCATCTTGGAAGTGGTGGTATCGCCCTGGCACGGGTATGTTTTTGTCTGAAGGCGCTCTGTCTGCTTTAGAACCGCATCGTTTCCCAACTCCAGTTTTTGCTGTTTGCAGTTTTCCAGTCTCTTTGTCTCTGCCTCCCTCCTTCTCAGCCATGCAAATAGTCTCATTTGCAAATCTAAAAAAACGTGTGGGTAGAAAAAGAGGAAAAAATGGCGAGATGAACCTCCACTCTCAAGAAGGTGTCCCCCCTATACCACATGCACGTTCTCCGCCCCGCACCCCATCCTCTCGTTATCCTCCCCAGCTCATTTGAATAAATTAACACCCCTTGATGTCTTGTGTGTGTGTGCGCATGCACTCTCATGCAAAACTCACATATGCAAGCATAATCGTGATCAACAAACACATGTGTGCACCACCGACTGTAGATCAGCCACAAATACGTATCCTGCGCTTTGCAGGCGCATGCTCACGTACGCACACGTCCTCTGATGTGCTGATACACTTTCACACATCTGCCACAACAATCACGCATGCTTGGTTAAAGGCAAACACACTCCATTGGTTGGCACTTCCCTGTTAATGTGCTGCAGCATGGTGGTGTGTGATTCATATTAACCTAATGCAGATTCTCGTTCATACAAAACAGCACACAGAGCTAGCAAAGCTGCCCCACTGAGGAACGGGTTCTGCATCAGGACTTAACACAAGCTGTCTGTTCTCACAGCTACTTACTTGCTCCGTCAACATCATCCTCATTCCTGCAGATGTCTGCCCATTCTCACGTTGATCCCTGTGACCTTGTACAGAGCTAAGCAGAGGCACCATGTGCCCTCTCCTAATTCTAACCTTGCAGAGGCTTCATTGGGCTTGGGGGCTGTGCATTAATACTGGATACATTAACGCTAATATGATCCTAGCATGTAGTCAGGGCCTGAGGGGAGCTCTGATTGTCTGAGCATTAACATTAACATCCACATTAACTTATCCGCCTCATCACTCTCTGTCTGCCTCTTGCCCCTCCCTTGGCTTTTTTCTGTTTCTCTCCTTCCCTGCTCCCTCGTTTTTCTTCTTCAGTCAACAAACTCTCTTCTTCTTGCTCTCTTGCTACCCTTGCTTCCTAATCTCCTTCTCTATCTCCGGGCAACGATGGAGCAGAGTGATGGAGATGAGTCACATGCTGCTGAGGTTTTTTAGCGGCGTGGTAGCAGGCTGTCCTGGTTCCTGTCCTCAGTGTGACAGTCACTGGAGCTGTCTGGGAACTGCTTGCTTTTCCTCTCTGGCCTGGCTGGCCAGCACAGCCTGTCAGCCTCCATGATGATCACTGGCTGACATACAGTATAACCTGCTTGGTGCTGTCAGGCTAACTCACATCAGCCCCTTAACCAGCTTGCCACCCTGCCTTTTGAAGTCCTGACAGATATTTCACGTGTTGCCGTACAGGGCAGCTGGGTGGAGCTTCTGGGTGCGAAGAGCTTACTTTAAGTGTCAATGTGTTGGACAATGTTATAAGACCAGTTTGTCACTGCAGAGGAGAATACACGGTGCAGAGGCAGATTTTATTCCCTTAAGGGCTGTCGGATTTTTAAACGAGAGTGCCCATCTCACTCCCCATGCACCACAGGCTGCGCTTTTAAACCTGGTCTTTGTGTTTGTGGCTGGTGAAGTGCATAAAGCCAAAACCGTGTCCCAAGGACCTTGAAAGCATGGAGCTGGGTGTACACACAATATAGTATGGAAGTACTCTCCTTCTGTATACATCTTGTTGTTGTGTTTGTGTGAGGAATAGAGAGACAGGTTGCGTGGGTGTGTTTGTGTGTGTTTCCACCTGTTACATAATAAGAGAGTGGAGGCAGAGTGTGCTTCCTTGCCTGCCACACTATAGTGGCTCTTCATCTTGAGCCACATCTTGCCTTAGTTAAATTCCACAACTAGGACTATGTTTCTGGTTACAACACTCCAAACACCACATTACACAGAAAGACAAGAGACACAGGATAGAAAGGAGTTTATAAGTGATTGCATGCAGTAAACCTAGTGGACAGCCTCAGTCTCTGTGAGCAAGCCATGCTTCACTGTGAGTTGATCATTTGGCTGATGAGTTGGATGGCAAGAAAGATGAGATGTTTTGGGAACTGTGAATCCATTTGTGTTGCTTTAGTTGCAGAAGATAATTTCAAAATATCAGTAAAACTTCGCAGTAGATTGGTTGGTATCTGGCTTTCATGATGCTCAAATATCTGCATTAAAGATGTAGAAAGCTGTGACCTATTTGGATATTAAAAAGCTATGCACCTGTTACCTTTAAGTTTAAGTTGGCTGTTTAGACTGTGTCCCAGTCAGGTTAGAGCTGCAGTGTAAATACATGCAAAACAGGCTCATGTGACGACAGAGCCTGCAGATTGTTTGCCTATCTAAATTCCTCTTCAAACCTATTGTCTGAAGAAGTTTGGAGTCTGTTTAAGTGACAGTACGCCTTGATAATGTAATATTATTTGTTAGGCCACATGTATATTTTAGATATAACAAGGTAGATAAGATAGGCAGTATAGGACGTTTTGTTCCGAGATGCTTGTGGAGTCAGTAATAGCAATCATAACCCTGATCTGTGCGCATTTGCGCACTCCCTCTCTATGTGAATGTGAGCGAATTGCGGATCCATTTCAATAAATGTATTGACCAGCTCAGGCACATTATCGTCCTGATACCCTCAGAATACAATTGATTGCAGATAATCACCTGCTGTTTATTCTCAAAACTATATCAAGTGATTTGAGCGCCGCCACTGTTGGGAGCGCATTTCCACTCCCTCGGATGAAGTGGAATCTTCAGCTTCTCTGCGCCTCCCTCCATCCTTCTCAACCGGAATTTATGTCTTTTTTTAACCTTATTAATGCCACGATTTGTTGATATGGACAGTTTTACTTTCACTTTTCGTGCATATACGCCAGTGGAAACCGATTTATGGAAATAGTTGGTTTGCATGGGAGATGTGCGCAGGCATTTACCTTTCCCTTAACTTCAAAACAACAACATTTAAATTACTTTTTGACGGGGAATTTCGAAGCTTGCACTTGTAACACCTCTAATGTAAAGAATGAAAGACATCTATTTAGTGCGCGTAATGTAGATGTTCCATCAGCACGTATGGCTCACCTCTCCAACGCGGCGCATCATTAGGAGACCGGGGGTGGGGCGACAGCAGCCTGTCCCGGTAAGGGGAGGAGAGAGCGGGGAACAGAGGCGGTACTTTCTCCGCTGCTTGTTTCTCGGCGCTGGAGACTGTCGGACCAGGGCTGGAGAGACCGCCGGGGAGCATCAGCGCAAACCAGTCCAGCACGGAGCCTCGCCTGGCCGACCGCAGCGCCGTGCACTCTTCTCGGGGACTGCACAACATTCCTGTGAAATATAACTGCTTTTAATGGCATGTGGCTTGTAACTTTACTTCTGCTGTATTCTTTGCAAGAAGGTAAGCTGGAATTGCATCTCTTCAAAGTGTGTTGCTTATGCATGTTGTCCCCTCTCCAGTGCAGTGCTGAAGTTATATGTGCATGGCTCTTGGCGTGTCCAGGTGATGGATTTTGTTGGACCACATACATTAATGTCATAAACGGAGAGCAAAGATCTCAAATCAAACTCAAAATCACATTTGGAAGAAAACCAGGAACTTTTTTCCTTAGTGTTTTGAGAGGAAGCTTTCCTGATCAGCCATGATTTTGTCCTGAGCCAGTGCTCTTATTCCTCTTATGCTGTCCGTGTCTCTGTGATTACCTGATAATGTGATTAAAATCACAAAAAGGAATGATTATAATGCTTTAAATCAACATGCACCACAGTTCACCACAGAAAAGCCCACAAAGGTCTGTGAAGTGCACGCTGCGTTTGTTAAAGATGGAAAAGACAGCGGCATTTGCATTTTGCATGATGAATATGTGGAGGTGTCGTGAATATGGAGGCTGTTGAATGGGAAGGAGAGGCTGATAAGAATCTGCAGGCGCGCGCACGGATAAAGGGGCGACCTCTGATGCTGGCCACAGCTGTAGGCTGTTTACTCACAAAAGTCCAAAGGGGGCACTTGAGAGAGTTTATTGTATTTGCTGACTTTTTTTCTGTCCTGTCGCAGATCGAATAAGATGTCAGTGTGTGAGTTTAGGTGTGCGCGTGCACAGATAGGAGGGAGGATGGGAGAGGGTCCCTGGGGGTTAAAGCATCCTTTAACACAAATCAGTTATTTATTATTTTTGAATGGACATTAACGCCTAAACATCGCTGTGTGTATGTGTGTGTGTGTGCGTGTCTGTGTGTTGAGTGTATGCGGCTGTTGGGCAACAAGGGTCAATACATTTTATGAGAGACGTGTGAACTGAAGCTGTGGGGGTTTTGAGCACTGGCCTTTAATTTGCAGATAAAGTGCCCCAGTTGTATATTTAAAAAGACGAGGTCTAATATTTCCTTTCTTTGATAAAATGTAGTGTCAGTGCGTGCAGACTCAGTTGTTATCACTCCTGGTCTAATTATTCATCCACCATTTTCTGTGGCACCAGATCCTACTGATTGGCTTCGCTCTAAATACTGCAGATGCGACATGATTATTTTTTTTCCAATTTTTGCTTTTTGAATACAAAATGTTTTGCGTGTGAATTTCTATCACTTTGTAACAAGTACACAATTTAAAAAAAACAAGATGACTTAATTTCTTACTTAATTTTCAACCATTTTACGCACGGATGTTTCACTGAAGATGTCTGGTGAGACATCTTTTTAGTGATCAAATGCTGTTGTTGTTTTAAGCATTTGTTTATAATTGGGGCTGTGCGCCTGTTTCATGCTTCTGGTCGCCATTATTGGCCTTGGCAGTGCCCTCTGCCAGGCTGCAGCTGCGGCGGGGACTTCTGTGCTGTTTTTGTTGTATGTAATTGGATTACAGGGTCTATTTCGATTATACACACTGTACATTGCTCTGTCCCGTGACTGAACGAGATGTACTGTGTGTGTGTGTGTGTGTGTGTGTGTGTGTGAGAGAGAGAGAGAGAGAGAGAGAGGGGGGGAGAGAGATGAGCGGAGGGGAGGAGGAGGGTTGGGGGGGGGGGGGTCGCTGCAAACAGCCACTGGAGCGGAAAGAGTGCTTGAGATGGGAGAGATGTAGATAACGCAGTGGAAAACAAACTTCCATTTTCCGTTGTTTTTCAACGCCCTGTTACCTCGTTTTGCACGAATCAACTGTGGCGTATTGTTTTAGGAGGCTACTGTGTATTTTAGATATGTGTGATTATGTTAAAAAACGTTATTTTAAAGGGGAAAGGTAGGTCTATTATCATACATGCATATGCATTAGTACTGCGTATTTTCCTGGCCCGGCCGCGCCTTCTGGAATGGCACACTTTGCTTATTTGCTGTTTTTTTTGTTTTTGTTTTACATCTTTTTGAAAAATATGTGAGACCACAGATTGATTTAAGAGATTTCAGTTTCTTTCGTTCTTTTTTTTCTGTCATTAATTTAACATTCATCCGGTCATTACTGAAGCGTTTGTTGCTTTAGTTTGGCTGCATAACAGCACACCTGCACCCATGAGTGCGGAGAGGAGGAGGGAGGAGGAGGGGGGAGATGAGAGGGATGGATAGATGGATGGATAGAGCCAGAGGAGGGGTGGGGAGCACACTCATTCTTCTTTGTCATGATTTGGGAGGCTGCTTGTCATTTTATGGAAATAAAATTGAGACAAACTCAGCTGAGGGATGTGTGGGAATCTTCTCTCAGGCCTGACAGGCCAGAACAGGAGGGCCTGAGGAACTGGAAAAGAAATGAAATCATTATTGTTTTGAATATATATGTGTTTTTTCAAATCCGTTTAGAAATAAAACGACATTAGATTTAATGCAGAATTTGTGGCTCGTTTGTCAGTAATTGTACACGATGAAAAGAAAAGCGCCACATAGTGATCGAAGTGCAGTGAAAGCTCTTGCTATAATTATTTCATCAATTAATGTGATTCCGGTTTTATCCAGTTTTGGTCGACAGGCCTCCTGCAACACACACTTGACATTAAACTGAAATGTGTGTGTGAGTGTTCCTGCACAGATATAAAACACGTCCCCCCTTTTTAATCTGAACAGACTGCTTGAAAATGTTTTCTTGATTTTAGTAAACGTCACAGTTGATATTCAATACAAGTATGACGTATCACTCGGTGTCTCACCTGCATGGCGCAGAGTTCACTCTATATGCTCATTCCTTTAAGGGTCTCCTGCTCGGTCTTGACACCATCCTGAGCTGCTGATCCGCAGGCTGTGGGTAAATTTGGAAACACAACAGATACAGACTAGAGAAGTGGTGCTTGGAGGGGGAGCCCAGTAATTGCGGCATGAGTCACACTCTGTTGGCCACTTGGCTACACCCGCACGATATGGACTCCGAGATGTTGATTCTGTATTTGACAAATGAAGCTGTAGTGGGTGATTGTAGTATGAAAGCATGTCTGGAGATGCCATTTTCTTTTCTATCTTTAAAATCCGTGTACATTAGTTTTATTTTAGAGCAGGCTCTGCGTGCCACACGGTTCAAAAACCCCCTAGTTTTTGAAAGTTAAAGGATAAAGACAGAAGAATGTGGGAACTGATAAGCAAATCACAAATGACAGTAGATGATTCCCCTTTCCTTGTGTCTTCATACCCTCCTATACTTTTCTGACACATCCTCATGCCAAACATTAAAACACTTCTGTAAAATGTGATTAGCAGTCTATCAATTTAGAAATTCCTCCACAAGTCACTTTCTCAAGGTACAGTTACACCCATGCGTCTCTTCACTTCTACTCATGGAACCTTTTCTTGGAGACAGACAGCGCAGCACTGTAATAGCTACATGTCACTCTCAGGTTAACCTGCCTCCTCCTCCTCATCCTCCTCCTCCTCCCTCGCTGTGCTGCCTGTTTTTATTGTCGCTCAGCGCTTGGCACATTGCTGCAGCACAAACATCTGAACGAGTCACTCGGCCTCATTTTCAGTCTGAACATTTTGTTTGTTTTGAATCGCACCAACTTCGTGGGGCAGTTTGTGGGAGGTGATCATTTCATTTCGGGCCGAGGCTCATTCAGACACATGCGCTTTCATCAGAACAGAGCGTTCTCTAAATTGATTTGTTGAGATTTTATAAGTGAATAGTGACACACGTCACGCTGCACTGTTTCCCGCTCCCTCGTTATACGCCTGTAGAGGATCTAGTCCTTAGCAACATCTTGTTTGCACTAAGCTGTCACTCACTGAACAGGTTTTGCGCACAACAGTAGTGTCCGGTAGCGCGGTGCCCTCTCCATTGCGCGCAGGGAGAGACTGATTCTTACGTCTCGATTGACAAATATACAACAAGTGAACAACAAAACAATCTTCCTCACGATCAACTCCCTTTCACTCTGCCTTTCTTCCTCTCTATCTCTCCTGTCTGTTTTCTGTCAAACACTTTTATTGCCCTGTCTCTGAGGGAGAATAGAGGAAAATAATCTCTACAATTCTGACACTCACTTCAACAACGGAAATCATCCTTTTGAAGTGGGAGATGTGGATTTTCAAATGCTGAGATGGCGGCCTAATGTTTTACTGACACTGCATAAACTGTATATATGAGTTGTTTACTACCCACTGCCCCCCCTCCTTCTCCTCCCCTGCTGTGGATGTACATGTAAGGAGTATCCACATCCTTCATATCATGCAGGTTTTTTTTCTGTTTGGCTCTAGCATTCCACCCATTATTTCTTTTCTGACATCTCACAGAACCACACAGACACATTTTCATGCAACTCTAATGCATATCTCAATTTGGAGTATTGTATAGTAAATGAGCCGCTCCCTCTATCGAACATGATTGTGTGTTTTGCCTTTTATGTTGTACCATTTTTATGCAGTATTACCGCAAAGGCTGTATTGCCACTGACTTTAATGCTTCAGCTGTTATTTGGCCTGTGAATGTGTTTTGTGTGCTGTAAACTGTAGTGCTACATGCTTCACCAAACATAGAAAATCTACTTGCTATTAAGAATCTATACGTGCAATCTGAAATGTTTGTGACTTTGTGTGAGCCTGTTTGAAGGAGAGAAAGACTTGGAGAGGGAGGGAGAAGGAGGGATTTATAGCCCTGTTTTTCTATGCACGTGATGGTATGAATCTGTGTGTGTGTGTGTGTGTGTCAATGAATGTAGATGAGACAGAAAAAGCTGCATTATGCATAGCGGTTCACCATAGGCAATATCCTTGCTCCTCCAGCATACATATTCATACAATATTTTCATATCCACTGCAAAAACATGAAAAAAGTGCAAATGTGTTTGAGTGTAGAAAGATTTGAGTCAAAAGGAAACACAGCAAAAAGAAAAGTGCATGGAGTATAGAGAAAAAAAAAAGTGAAGGGTTCACCCGACAGGAAAGATGTTTCCGAGTGTTTCACCTAAAATCACTTTGACCTTCTTCATTGTAATCAGTGCACCCAGGCTTGAAGAAGGAAATCAAAATACAGTTCGTGAATGAACGGGTGCTGCTCCTCTGGGGAGAGGGGGAAAAGAGAGCCTGGGGCAGCAAGTGGACGCAGATAACATCCGAGGTTAGATGTTGCCCAAATAAGGAGGAAAAAGTAGGTTATTGTGTTCATTTGTGAATTATTTACAGTGAATTGTAATATTTGAGTGATAGATTTTTTTCTTTACCTCCCCTGTGGTCATGTGTACAGTATGTCTTCAGTTGTGTGGTTTAATGCAGCTTACATCCTCAGATGACAATAATGCGTATAATTGGTGTCCAGTCTATACACCTTAGCTGTCAGATATCCTAAAGAGGTCAAGGCTCCAGGGAGGAGCACAAAAAAGCATGCAGATCTTTTGTATCATATCTGCATGGAAACCCCCATACAAGCCAGGTCATGTTTGATTGGCAGATGCTTTACATTCTTTAGCCCACCCTCATTCATCATCATTACATTTTGATGTTTTCACACCAAAGTATCTCTGGCGTAATGCACGTGGTCGCCATCATCCTGGTGTTTTTTTTTCTCCTGGAGGCTGTAATCTGTGCAGTGTCGGTCAGGGGCACGCTTCTGTGTGTTTGCACACATGTGTCTTTGCATATGTGAACTCACTGACCTGAATTCATGCCATAGGACAAAACGATTAGCCATCGCACCATAAGCTGTTGCTTTTCCCTCTGACTTTGAGTTGCTGTGTGATCTGTTTTATTTTAGCCAGATTACACAGGATGGTTTAGGGTTTGTGTATATTTAAACACATGAACGAGTTACAAGCAGGCGTTTCCAACCTGAGGGTCAGTGCTAGATGAATCAGCCAGGGAATGGAGAACAGGCTAAACTCATAATCTGTTTGATTTATTGACATGTTAATCTAAATTTTCCTGTATATTCTTTCTTCAGGCTTTTAGTAATTATTCAGAAATATAATAAAAGAAATGCAGGGGTTAGGGCTGCCACAGTTGGATATTTAGAAGACAAAAGGTGGGCAGAAACATGCTCACACTTTTAACACACATTGGTTTTAGTTTCTTTTATCCAGCCTGCCTGCTTCTACATCTGTTTTGTATAAAAGTTTACGACTAAATGCTTAAATAGGTGAGAAAGGATGATTTTTTTAAAATAGTTTTTTTCTTGTTTGAACCAGGAATGGTTTAATCATAGAAGTATTCTGCTACAAAAAAGAAAACAAATATCATCAGAGGGAAGCAGGTCGCTGTCACTGATATCTGATGGTTTCCTCCTTATTTATTCAAACACTTGTGTTCCTCACAGCACTTTGTTGTCGCTCTCCATGGTGCTGAAAGTGCAGATCAGTGAGCCTCGCAGCCTGCATGTGTGATTGACATGGATTCAAATGGTAGGATGGATTGAACTTGACCTAAATTCAGGTTTTTGAACACAGGATCTGCTCCAGAAACAACTCTTTGCCTCCTCGGGATCACTACTGTACAGTGTCATGCTCTGCACGTGCACCCAGCGATTATTTATATATGTGTATATATGTGTATATATATATATTTACACACCCCTACCCCTGCTGTTTGACATCCAGAACTGAAGCAGTCATTTAACATTAACCTCTCTATCCCTCTGACCTTACTACACACAGATGCACATGCTCACTCAGTCAGTTGCATCCAAACACCTTTGCACCTAAGAACCTTTCCCCTCCCCAACCATCCACCCATGTCCTGTCTACAATATTGCTCTTCCTGCCTGGCCCCCTGATCTCTCCTTCCGCCTGACACCCACACACACGCATGAAAAACCAGGGAAGTTGGACACCGGCCTCCCACAGCACAGCGATCATGGAGTGGATAGACTTTGTGTGTGTTAAAATGTGAAAGGAGATTATGTGGGTTTAACTCTATCTGTGTCTGGCGTTCAAATTCCCATCACATAATGGGATGTAATGCAGCAGGAAAAGATGAGAGAAGGCGTGAAAAGAAAAGGATGAGAGACAGAAAAAGACATGCAACTCAGATAAGATAGAGGGATCCAGCAACAATAGAGGAAGAGGGAAAATTCTGTCAACTAAGTTTTATCCCTAATCCGTGCCTTTTCATTCACATCATGTTATTAATGTCATTATGTCATTGCATGTTACTTTTCACACTGGACAAAACCAATATGAAAATAGTCCTTTTATCAGCCATTCATTCTTACCATGTGCTCAGATCTTCATTGTATAGCAGGCTGCTAATGATACCCATTGATGTAGAGGATCTTTAAAAATGAGAGTCTAAATGACACCTGATAGTGTCTTTATGTCTCCATCAATAACCAACACCCCTTTTTTCTCCAGCACACAGAGAATTAAACAGATAGGGCTAATCCAGCTATTGTTGAAAGAAACCAGGAAAGAGGATTAATTAAGTATCATTGTCTGAGAAGAAAATTCTCTGGTTCGGGGGTGCATCGTCTTCCCCTGGCCCCAAGCCAAGCTGAGCTCTGCACTTCTTTACTCTGCCCCCTACAACCCCCACCCCTCCCCAGTCCCAGCAAGCACACAGATTTTGAAGCATGCCTCAAGACCCCGTTTTAAACTGGACGAGGGAGTTTTGATATTTTGGTGGTCTATGTCCCCCAGGACAGCTTGTCTGGTGGCAGCTCTCCATTTATCATTCTATCCAGCTTCTTCTCAGGACTGATGGAGCCACAAACAGAGGCCTTCTGGCTGCTGGATATGATAGGGCTTGAGATGGCCTGAGACTAAACTCAGCTGTCACACCCATGTGGTTATTTTCTTTTCCTCCATCACAGAATATCAGGTGGGGTCGAGTTATGTGACCCATTTTTTGAGAGGCAAATTTCTAAAGGACTCCCTGGGTACATATATTAGATTAGAGATATTAGGATAATGCATATGGGATGAGATGGATGGCTGCAGTTTGGCACGCAGGAAGGAAGTTGTTTGGGTTGAGGTGACCCCATAGATTCAGCTTGTTTACTCAGTGCAGGTGTATTTTGGTTTTGGTATTTTGGTATTTGTATTTTGGTACTGTATTTTGCTGCATTTTTGCAGCTATTGTGTGAACTGAATGCGCCATTGCAACCTTACAAGATGTCAAAATGTTCATACATTATTATTATTATACTGGAAGTCAAGTGTTACTGTGTTTTGCGCCATGCAGTTTCATTCAATGAAATAAATATTCAGTTTTCTCTCTAGCTCAGCCTTCATACCTCTCCATTATGCAAATGATGTCTCTGTGTCTGACACATTCCAGCTAACTAACTCTGTCTCCCTTCCTCTCATCCTAACAGTCAACAGTGAGGATGTTGTCTCTACGCGGCTGTACTTTGTGAACGCCTCCCTGCAGCGGGTGACCTTCTCCAGCTCGGTGGGGGTGTCCCTGCCCTGCCCTGCGGGCGGCGCCCCCCATGCCGTCCTGCGCTGGTACCTGGCCGCCGGAGACGACATTTACGACGTGCCCCATATCCGCCACGTGCATGCCAACGGCACCCTCCAGCTCTACCCTTTCTCCCCATCCGCCTATAACAGCATTATCCACGACAACGAGTACTTCTGCACAGCTGAGAACCAAGCAGGAAAGATTCGAAGCCCCAGCATCCACATCAAAGCAGGTGAGAGTTGGAAGCAAAACTCACTTGGTCGTGAATTTTATACCTTTTTTTCCCACAAAACTTTGTGATCTTTTGTCTGCATGTATTTGAAATGCAACATACATACCCAAACAGAACCAACAGTTGTCAATGTGATCATCACTAGCACAACAACCCAGGGCACTGAGTGGCTGATTGTTTGCCCCCCACACTCCTCAGTGGGCCAATTGTTTTCAGCTGCGATGCACTGGTTTTTGTCATGCTGCCAAATTAGTCAGTCAACTTGGTGGAGTGGATGAATTCAAAGGTCTGGCTGGACCCAGTAGTCAGATACATCCAAAATGATAGTGTAGTGCAAGTTATGGTGCAGCTGCCCCTTTAGACCATTAAGGTTAAGGTCTGTATGGGAACAGGGTAACTTGCCCAGCATCTGTAAATATCGAACATTCATACTGGCATCCAAAATCGACAGCTTGTCTCAGCGGGGTTAATGCCACGTTTTGACCCCATGTATTAAAAAATACTGTAGAAAACAGACACGCAGCCTCACAGACAGTTGGTTCGGTGACCTGTCCGAACTCCCTGCCAAGGTCAAAGCCGGAGAGCCTGCTGAACACACCGAGGGAAGGTGTTACTGCACCTTTTCATAAACACATAACAATCATAAACACATGCACATGACCTCCTGTCACACACACTGGATACACGTGTATACGACAGACACACATACTTGTATGTTCACATGCACGTGCACAAACACACACACACATGCACACCAGCCTGTGAGTTGCTCATGCCAGCAAGCCTCCTGTCTCCCAGTCTCTCCATCTGTCCATGGACTGGAAAGTCCCCTAACTACACACACACCCATACACACAGCCATTTTCCTCAAGCTGGCTCATGGTGTTTAGTTGCCAGCTCTTTGTCAGGGTGTTTGGCAGAAGAGGTTTTGGAGAGTGAGCCACAGACATGGCAAGATGTGAAAAGAATCATGAGAAAAAGTAGATTTTCCGGTCATGGTAATAGCCAGGCAGACATTTTAGCTGCATTTCTCAGTCCTGCAGCTCCCTATACCCCACACATGTATACCAATCAACTCATTGTTCAGATTCTCTGCCTCACCATCACCACACATAAACACACTCATATGGCCTGTGTAGTCCCTAGAGGAGGACAGTCCCTCCAGCGTGAGAGTGACCTTCTAGCCAGCCTCAGTGCTGGGATGACCTTCCCTCCCAAATAATTACAACAATTAATCAATTAAATGCTGAGGCAACCACAACTCCACAGCTCCATAACCAGGGCTCACATGCATGTGTGTGCACCTCATTACCTCCAGAGTCCTACACAACACACAGGCTCACTCACACACAAAAAAAACCCTGTAGTTGCCATGGGCGACAGAGGCGTGAGCGCTAGGGTGTGGCATACCCCGTCTCAGGTGGTGCAGGAGAATGATGACAGCTGACAGCTCGCAGTGTGACACCCCCAAAAAATCTGCCCCACCCCCCTCCCTTTGCCATCTATGTCGCTCCCTCTCTTTCTATCTCTTCACATCTCTCTCCTTCCCTCCCCCTCTTTCTCACCCTCTCCCATGCATGCTGATTGTGGTCCAATAATAGCACTAGCACCTGTCTGGATAGCTCTACATTTATGAAAATCACTATGTGGGCTGCTTGTTTTCCTGTGTGTGTATATTTTTATTTGGCTCTCTCATTAGTTGTGTGCAGGTACACTCAAACTCAACACCAGTCTATTGCACACATTAGGTAAAACCTATAGAATAAAATTGAAAATAAAGTATGGGTACTCTAAGTAAGAGTCCCATGGAAATATGTTGATCTTCAATTTGATGTGTACTTTCCTTTCTTATTGTTCAGGTAGTTGTTGGTTTACACTCATTCATTGTAACAAAATATTGTTCCCATTTTCAGAGGAAGTCTACTTCCTGTTGTGCAGCAAACTTGATGTTCAGTATCATTAATAGGTATTGTGGGAAAATGCCTTTAAAAGCTTGCTAGGATATAGGATAGGATATCTGTGCTGTCAATCGCTGAATATTATAATACTGTAATGAATTACCCAACATTCTTTTCTGGTCCAACCAATCAGCATCCAGGAATAGTCTGATTTAGGTTAATATGTCTTTGCTACTTCAGTATAGCGTTGTTTGGTTTTAAGATTTTCACATTTTTTGTTTGATTGTTGATTTTATTCCTAAAGTAATTTTACAAAATCCTTAGCTTCAATGAAAATTCTATTATTTACAGTAATAGAGTAAGCAGAGTAAGCAGCCTCTTTCACATCCAAGTTCATTTCCCATCCTAAGCTTTCTTAAGGTAACACAATCCCTTTTCTCCACAGGTAAACCTGAACCTAAAGTACTTGAAGGCCAGATGTGTGAATTTATTCTACACTAAAGATAAAAGCCCTCCTTTGACACATACAGTTAGATGTTGCAGTTATTTGTCCTGGCTGAGGGTGTGTTTTGTGCACCTATCACCTCCTTACACAAACTTAATAAAACCTGTTTGGCGAGCTCCACGTTTTAAAACACAAACCTACAGTATGGCCATGATAGCAGCTGTTAGATCCCTCTCCCTTCTTCTATCTTATCTGGCTAACATTTTTTTACATGCTTTCATTTCTCCTGTATTTCATTATGGCTCTCCTTGTTCTTTCTCCTTCAGTGTTTTTTTTTTGCTTGCTTTATGAATAAGTAAATGCAGTATTTGGTTTCCCCGTCGTTAATTATTGAAGCGACAGTGATACAGGACTTGCCTCCCAGTGCGCCCAGTCGCCCAGACCCATGTTTTAGCTCGTTCCTAGGCAACCAGGCTGCATATAGTCAGGCATCAGTAACATCCTAATGATTCTGCTGCGATTGTGATGAGGGGGAGTGCAATTTACACACATATCAGTTGGGCTACCATTTGCATCATGTCACAAGGCTTAAGAGGATGAATATGTAATGTTTTTTTTTCCTCTGTGTTTCATATCTTCAAGGCGAAACGTGCGATAAATGACAACGCTATCACAACAGCTGCCTCTTATTGGGGCTGGTTACATGACGGTGTACAAGGGCATGTTACCATACAGGGCTTATTTGACAGATTTTAATGAGGAGAGGAGCGGTTAAACAGCACTTTCTTAAAGGGTATCAAGTGTAGGACACGGCGGGATCATGGGCAGGAAGTGCAAACCTGAGGTGACCTTGACTGGATTGAAATGTGATGACTGTCATCATCGTGCCGAACACTTACAAGCTGTCAAACTGATTTTAAACACTCTATGAGAGGCTCAGTGGGCATTGGGGATTTCACATGATATTGACAAGAGGCAGCAGGGTCACTCAGAGAGTAAATAAATGATTGAAAGAATTGGCTCAGCCACAACAGCCGAGGCTGTTCTGTCGATCAGGGTTATTGATCTGCAGGTAGATGACATCAATGAAAAGCAGGGGCTGTTTAAATGAAGAACTGAAGTGAGGACCTGATTTGAATTAATTGCATTTTAGCTTTGATTTGTTTACAAATGAAGTTTCAGATCACATTACTGGCCTGTGTGTCAGGAGCTGGACATCTCATGTGTGTCTGTGTCATTGTGTGGTCTCCAGAATCCATAAAATTTTGATTAGTATCTGCTCGTATCCAGTCTAACTCAACACAATTCAGGAAAGAAGAAAGGGTCCATGGTTCAGGTGACTATGAATTAAGTAGAACAACAAGTAGAACATGGACGGAATCAGACAAAGACCTCGAACTTTAAGGTGAAAGACTCCCAACCATTTGGACAAGGACATTGGCTTTGGTTCCACTGGGTTCCAGTGACAGTGGTGGCTGGCATAAAGCATTATTAATGACCAAGGAAACTGGCCTTCAGGCTAGGCGTTAATTATATCACTGGAGAGAGCTGGGGGAGAGAGCAAACACACGGGAGGGTGGGGCCACTCCCTGTGTTGTGTATGTGTGTGTGTGCATGTGTGTTTTACATTGTTAAGCCATTACTGTCCTCATTGCTGAGGGGAGCCTCGTTGATAGATTGCCAGACTCCCCAATATCAGCCTATCTGATTTTTGTAATTGTGTTTTTCTCATCATGTCAAACAGCCCTCTTTTTTTGTCTGTGTCTGTTATAGGCGAAAACTCCTTTAAACAAATTAGATCAAAATGGTGGGGAAGGCCACACAGTTCAGCTCAGTTCAGTGTACATAACAGCTTCCTGTTCAATCAGTCTAGCTGGCATGCCCTTGAACTACCTGTCTCTCCTTCTCACCAAAATAATCCATTAATTTAATTTCACTTTACTTCATTTATTTAATGAAAATTTATGCTCTGATTCAGCATTTCCCATTTCTCACTAATCTAAATGTGACAGAGTTAACTGGAGAGATAATTTGGTTAGCTACAGGCTACTGTTTTCATCATTAAGCCTGTCTTAATCACCACCATCCTTTCTGTACACTGGCACAGATTCACAGTCTAGTGCTCTGCACGCCATGTGCAGGGGGTGTGTTTTTGATGCCTGGCGCCTGCATGTGACAGTTTCATCGTCTGCGAGCAGCCCTCCACTCCTTGCCGTCTCATAGCATCTGCGGCATTGTTCTTTAAAAGGCCAGCGGCTGCTCACTGCGTATCCTCTTCAACGAAGCTCCGAGTCGACTCTCCTTACAATCACACTCTGACTTCAGATGTGGGGCGCAAGAGGGAAACTCTTCCCCTAATGTGGTTGAACAGGACCAGACAAATTTGTTTACCGGGCCCACCCCTGCTTTTACTATGGGTTAAACAGGACAGAAAGACAGTCAGCTGTGCAGTGTCAACTTGGGAAGTTATGTAGAGAAAGCTGTTTAATTGATGCCTCAGTTCAGGGCATCCTTCAAAGGGTCCAGTGTAAGCAGGATGAACTGAAAATTGTTAAATGAGACATAGGATTTCCCATTTGCTACACCAGCTTTCACAAAGCGTTGCTGCTAATGCCTGTAGCAACCAACAGCTGCAGTCGTAACTGACATCTGAAAATGTATTCCTCGGCTGACAAAGTTCAGTTAGAGCCAGCCTTGCAGCCTGTCTTGGGATAGTTAGGTCCAGGAAAAGCAAAGCAGCATCTCTTGACTGCATTTGTCAAGTGCCTTTTCACATTTTATGTAAATTAAAGATCTCATCGTCTGAAAGTTTGGTTCCAAAATGCAAAATAAATAAAGTGAAAGAAAATAGCAGCTTTGGTGTTGTTTTCTTGGGTTTTAAATCATTTGTGTGGAAAACAAGAAACAAAATTGAAATTAAAATTAGTGTGTGATTAAAATAGTCATTGCATTTTTCACTCCTTTTCAATGGAATGGCTTCCAACATGCTGTACCTACTCTATCATGCCCTTCATTGATTAACATCAGGTTTTTTCTTCGCACACAGTGTTTAGGGAGCCCTACACAGTCCGTGTGGCCGACCAGCGCTCCATGCGGGGTAATGTTGCCGTGTTCAAGTGCCTCATCCCCTCAGCCGTCCAGGAGTATGTCAGCGTGGTGTCCTGGGAGAAGGACACTGTCTCCATTGTCCCCGGTAAGAAAATTCACCCAAAGATGAGTGAAAAAGCCCCATGTTCATTTTGTGTCTGCATGCTCAGAATGTTTGATCAGTTGGTGCGTAATAATGGAAAGCAAATGATCTAATGTCTTCTAATACATCAATGGACTCAGAAATATTTGCCCTCAGAGAAATGAGAAATCTCACCAGGTGTTTTTAAAAGTGATTCTGCACCATAAATTAGGAGCTGGTTCAGTTTAAAATGACATTTCCTTTCCAATTTAATGAAGATTTCCTACTTGTTTGGCTTTTTTTGTGTTTGTTGACAGCCCTCAATCAATACTAATCAATTTATTTGTGTCGGTGGCAGTGAGAGTTAGATGAAGGAAGGTTGACAGAGTGCTTCAGTCATTCAAAAATAAGTCTGATGAAATGGCCTTTGCTGGCACATTCCTGGCTTCTCTCTCACAAACTGACACTGCTGTGGTTAATAGCTGTGTCACAGGGATAAATCAGGCATTAGTAGACATGTGTTGTGTGTGTGTGTGTGGTGTGAGAAACGGAAAGAAAGTGAGCATTAGAAGGGTGTGTGTGTGTGTGTGGACTGGGGGTGATCTAATTTGATGAGTTGATAGATCTGTTTAGCTGCCCATCACAGTCACCCAAAGGGGAGCAGCCACACCTCTAGGCTCTGCTGTGTCTGGAGTTCTGCTCTCTGCTTCATCTGATCTGCCTTTTAAAATCCTTCCATGTTTAACTTGAGGAGTAATAACATCAGTTTGAAACTGAGCTCCCTACATGCTGCTCTGTGTCTGTGCATTGGCATTTGTGTGTGTGTGTGTCTTCAGGCTTGTGTGGTGCAGTGTTAACATTTGCTCCGTAGAGCAGCAGCAAATTGCAGGGTGTCAGATGAGACTGTTTAGGTCAGATGATACGTATTGCTCCCTCTGCCCCTTATCTCGCTCTCTGATACCGAGTACTCATTTCATCTCTCAGCAGTGTGTGCGGGTGTGTGCATAAAGGTGTGTGTGTTCTGTGCTTCTTTGCATGGCTCTGTCCTTCACACAGGAGCACTCATTGATCTGGCACAACTAGTGTGTGTGTATGTGTGTTTGTGTATGTGTGTGTGTGTGTGTGGCCTAAGGGGGGTTTCCAGTCTGGATCGATAAAGCTTGCTGCTGGATTCCCCTCTCTCTTGTCATGGATCCCTCGGTGTGAGAGTGGTGAGTCCGGGCCAGCCTGTTTGACTCATAGCTGTGTGTGTGGATGTGCACGTGATGTGTGTGTGTGTTTACTAAAGCCACTGTATCATGGCTGTGTGGTAAGAGCTCAGTGGGAGTATGTTATTGATCAAATGATGGACGCATTTAATAAAACATGCACATATGAACAAGCAGAAATGTGTACAAACATGTGTACACACACACACATACACACATTTATTCTATTTAGTAATCATAAGCTTGAATGAAACTATAATATATTTCACCTTAAGTACAGCAACAAATCATTGCTGTAATACATTTAAATGAGTTACATATTTATATGATGAGAGTTTTTGTTTACATTCTAAAACATTTCAGACGAGTGAGCTTCAGTCTTGTTTGACTTGCTACCTACCTCAAGATCTTCCTGTTAGCATTATTAGCATAGTAGCCTGCTTAGCAGGTCTAGTGTGTAAATATAAATATTTTCACCTTATACAGCAAAAATCTTTGTTGTGGTAGAAAATATAAATATATATTTTTATGTTGTCAACGGAAACATAATTGGCAACAGTTTCTGATCATACAAGATGAAATTTGCTTGACATTTTCTTGATTTTTTTTTTCAAAAATGTTTCAGAAAAATCATGATGGATGTTTTTGGACACTTTGATAAGGTGGAACATACAGTCATTTGCTACTAAAAATGATCATCCATAACCATCTGAATCTGCATATGAAAAGCCTTGAGTGCTTTTTTTATTTTTCTCCCTCACTCCTTCTCTCTCCACTGTGGATGAATAGGTCTTATTAGAGTAACACAGTGCTCCTCTTCTTCCCATCCATCTTTGGCTCGAAGCCTCCTCTCATCTCTTTCCCTCCCTGGTACAGACTGGTGGCCTGTGTCAGCATCATGGCCACACACACACACACACACAGACACACACACACAGTGCATGTGTGCACCCCCTTCACCACACACCTCAGCCATCCATCCATCCATCCATCCATCCATCCATCCATCTATCCACTTCATCTATCAGCTCCTGGTGGCATGTACAGCTTTCAGTCTTTTGATAGCGCTCGAGATGCTCTAGTGGTTTGCCATTTATTAGGGACAGTGTATGCCAAGGTATTGGCTTGACAGGATGACACATGTCACACAGACGGCTGTGTTGGTCAATAAAGCTGAGTTTGAACGGGCTTTGATGAAGAGGCAGGAGGGTGTTTGCTGACAGCTGGCCTCACTGTGAGACGACCCTGCCTGGGTGTCGTGTCACTATTTGACAGCCAAATCTGTTTGCGTTGTGGCCCGTTCACGGAGCAGTGTGCGTGTGGTGGGGAGGGACGGATAGATAGACAGGCAGAGAGTCAAACAAACCAAGGCTTTGTGTGCTGACTGGCTATCGTGGGCTTTACTCTTCTGTCATACCTCCCCTTCTAGTGTTTCTTCTCTATCTAGCCCTGTCTCTTCCTTTAATTGATGGTTTGCTGGTGTTGCTGTCAGTTAGAAAATTAATTAGCATTTGTTTGGTTGTCAGTTATGGAACTGAAAGAGTATGCTCTGACGGATGTGTATGAAGGAACTTCATCTGTGTGTATGTGCGAGTGTGCGTGTCACTTTGTTAGTATCCATATCCCCCCTCCAGTTGGAGCTTAAAACAGTGTGAGTTTTATCTGGTCACCATGGTAACGGGTGCGATCCGGCGGGCGGAATGAGGAAGGTGTGAGGATGCATCGCTGCCTGATTTTTATTAGTGCATCACCACGGCTCAGCTCCACCATATTCATGCAAACACACAGACACACACAAACACAGAGGACGTGACAGAATAATGTATGTTTTTTCTGTCTTTCTGTTTTTGTTTTATTAAAGTTATTATTTTTGTGATCTTGACGTGACTAGGAGGATGATGATTTGCGGTTTGCAGATGACTCTGTGATGCACATTATGGTGAGAGACATTAACTGGCTGGACCAGTCTAAATGATAACCGATACTATGCAAAACATTTAATAAGAATAAGGAGATATTTACATTACACACAACCTTAGGGACTGTAAATAACGCTCAGCATACGCATCTACCAGGACACACACACATTTTGTAAATAAAGTACGTCAGCATATCAGCCTTGTAACAGGTGGGTTTTGTCTGCCAGAGAAACCTGATCTTACCAACATTGAGTCAGTCGCATGAAAAGACAATTACCCACCTGCCCAATCACACCAAATATTGACTTGATTTGGTTTTATAGTTTTAACTTCTTTCAGGCACTGTACACTTTATCAGCAGACATAAACAGGAGAAACATAGGATAGATGCAGTAAAGACTTTGGCTCACTCTGGTGTATTTGCAGCAACCTATAAACATAATCTTCAGCATGCTGTTTTCTTCTACTTTTTGCATCTAATTTTAGTGTCTTGAGGATTAAACATGATTTAAAATATAGTTTTAGGATTTCATTCCTCTTCCTTCCTCTTGTATAATCCACATGCTGGTTTGTGTTTGAATATACTAGACTGGTGACACCTGAGAGGTGCGTGCTTCATTAAATATTGATGATTCAGTGTTACGTTACAATATTAAATCACTCTGATGAATATATGACTTTACCATCCTGGCTTAGGTGTTATTTTATTTATTTATTTGAGTTTATATTTTAGACAATGTGACATTTGAAAGGCAATTTTTAAGTTTAGGAGAAAAAAAATCAGCTGTAATATTCTCTTACACACTGGACAAATGACATGAGGAAGACACAAAGTAATCAATATGAGTAGATACATTGATTTGCTGATATGCCTATTAATTACCTATTAAGTCAATGATCAATTGATTTTGCTTGAGAAAATGACAGTAAGGGAAATTGTGCCGCCTGTGTATTTGCGTTCATTAATAGAGGCTATTTAATCCCCTTTCTCTTTCACACACACACACACACACACACACACACACACACACAACAAAACCTCTCTCTCTCTCTCTCTGTGTGTGTGTGTGTGAAGTGTAGCGTCACCACAGCTGCTGCAGCTTCTGTCCCAGTCTCCATTTTGTGGCCACTCTGCAGAGGCCTTGTACTCTTCCTACACCCCCTCAGTCTATCCACTCTTAACTTTATCATTCCTTCATTTTTAGAGGCACTTATTGGGAGATTGTGAAGTGACAAAGTGTCCTCTTTTCCTTCACTCCATCCATCAGACGCAAAAGTAAAAACAACAGATAGGCACAAAAAAATGGCAGAATCGGCAGAAAAAGGAAGACAAAGTGGCACAAAAGCATGACATGCTAAATTATGCAGATGGCAAAGTGGGCATAGGATGGAGGGATGATGGAATGAGGTGGATAGGTATATGAGGACATGTGAGAGGATGGGGCAGATGGACAAAGAGAGAGGTGTGTGTATGTTTGGTTTTCTTGCTGTCCCCAGCACCCAAGGGAGTAAGAGAAGACACAGGGGCTCTAATGTCGTGCACCCCCCCTACTACCCTCTCCCTCTACCCTCTCTTCTCCATTTCTCTTTCTCCTTTAGACTCTCTTTACTTATCCCTGTTAGTATCTGACCATTACCCATTACACACATCATGCACATCTATGTCTGTTTGTCTTTAGAATGGTAGCAGTTTGTACCTTAGTGTAAAGGTGGGGGAGCGAGAATGGGCAGGGGTAACTGTGAAGGGGAAATGGGTGATGTTTACTTATTGATGTGTGTTTATGGGTTGTGGTGTGTGTGTGTGTGTGTGTGCGTGTGAACTTGGCAGTGATGCGTGTTAGGTTGGGTTATTTATTCAGCACTCGTGTTTGGATGTTTTACAGAGAGAACAGGTGCAGAGCGACTCTGAGCTCGCTCTGTTTGAGCAGACTGTGTGTACGTGTGTGTGTGTGTTTGCGCGTGTTTGTGTGTGAGACAGAGAGAGGGAGAGTTAGACACAGGGGCATTCACTGCTGTCCGGGCACTGATAGGGCCACAGTGTTTATCTGTTTAGATAACATGATTTGAATGTGAATGATAGATAGATAGATAGATAGATAGATAGATAGATAGATAGATAGATAGATAGATAGATAGATAGATAGTCACTACATGCTCAGGAACATGGATGTTCTGTGTAGAGATTGAAATGGCGGGAGAGATGGAGGGAGATTGAAGGAGGGAGGGAGGGAGGGAGGTAGGAAGTGAGAGAGGGCTGTGCACGAGGAGAATTTCAATGGCACTCCAATCATGCAGGCAGTCTCGTTAGCCCAGGGAACATTTGCATAGCGCTTCGGCAAATTCATTTGGCCTTACTCAGAGAAGATGGCTCCCTTTCCTCTCTGCTAGTTAGTTATTCATAAACCACAAGGTGTGCGCTGGTGCATTTATGTGAATTTGTCTGTGCGATCCTCCCGTTTGTTTGTGACCTGCTGACCGGCCGTGCCTTTCAGTTTACACTGTGTATAGTCCTTGTCATCTGTGCATGAGATCATTGTATGGCAGTAGGTCTGCATCTTTCTGACTGAATGGATACATGCCTTTTTGCATCCCTTTGCCTATATGCTTACAATAGGGAGTAGATGGAATCACTGTCAGGTATCTTGCCAAATGCAGAGCCGACGTCAGAGCATTACTCATCACCCACCACGATCTCCTCGCCAACACCCTCTTCCTCAAACAGTGATGCTGTGCTTCAACTTTGTGTATCACTGCTGCCCCCCTCTTTATTTATCTCAATGAACTAATTAGGGGAAAATACTTGATGGAGGTTCAGACAATTAGTACTATACTTGAGGCCTCACTAATGGGGAGCATGACTGGGCCTCAAAACGCATGTCACTCTCAGGGTGGGGTAGATTTTGTGTGTGCGTGTGTGTGTCAGGGGTGGAGGGTTAGGGGTGGTGTCAATGAGGAAGCACAGGCAGTAAGTGAAGATGACACACATAATGAAGAATGCAGTGGATGTGTTATTCTAATTATCCCACTGACACCTCCTCACAATCTAATGTTGTTTGACAGTGCACAACAACCGTGGTGGAGAAGCTCACTTGTATGCACATTTGTGTGTGTGGGTGTGTGTGTGTGAGAGAGAGAGAGAATTTGAAAGGAGGCATTTGCAAGAGTCTGACAGGGTTTGTCACATGTGCTCAAGCTGAAATGTGAATTTGCTTTGTGTGACCTTTTCTTAAGTTGGTCAATTTAAGTAGACGGACGAAAAAAATATTCACCTCCTGACAGTGAGCTCCTTTCTTAATCGCCACACTTGTTACTTGAGGATCCACACCGTATATATTGCTTACTCTGATTTTTTTACTACAGTATTATTCACAAAAAGACTTCTTTACTCAATGACTGCAAAATGGCTTCCATTCTGTTAAATCAGATTTAAAAATAATAAATAAACACTGCACATTTTTTTCATTTTAATGTTAAGATTTACATATTTACATAATCTTTAGCTCCACCTCTATATTTTACATTTTGTGTTAGCATAAAATCTTTAATACTTACACAGTGTCAAGCGAATGATGCATCTAAGGACTGTGATTTTTATGACTAAGTTGACCAACAGGTCAAAAATGTTTCTAGTCTTTCAGTCTGTCAAAGAAGGACCTAGAAAAAGAGGCAGTGAAAGAGAATGGGAGCGTGTGTGTGTGTGTGTGTGTGGTTACATGCATGTGTTTATTCGTATTTGTGTTTTAGCAGCGCAGTGGGGGCAGGGCAATATGAGAGATATCCTGTTCCAACACATCCCCGCTGGAGCTGAGTTAATGACCCGTGACCTGAAGATGTACATGCTAGGGAAAGGGAGAAAAGGAAGGAGGGGAGGCAGGAGGAACAGAATGGGAAACAAA
The DNA here is from genome assembly GCF_900634625.1 of Parambassis ranga. Lineage (NCBI taxonomy): Eukaryota > Metazoa > Chordata > Actinopteri > Ambassidae > Parambassis > Parambassis ranga. The sequence goes on from NC_041033.1 coordinate 13,703,006, forward strand.
ATGGATGAAATCTGCAGGAAATAAAGCAGAGAAGAGAGATGCAAATGTATCCTGCCTGACGCGTCACTCCCATTCTTTTTTCTTTTTCTCTCACTTGCATGTGTCCTGATCTGACCACAGTCCCTCACTTGGAGGAGCTCCTCCTCTTTACCTCTCTTTGTCCGTCTGCGGTGCTTTCATTCACTTTTCCTTATTCATTTCTTTTCATTGGGCTCATAGATCACAGCTAATCAAAGACAGGATGAAGACAGCCGACAGAGCTCTGACACGCAGCTCACAGTGGACACAAGCAGAAGAATTGAGGGAAAGATCTAGAGCTTCAAAGTGAAAAGACAGGAGATAGAGGTGAAATAACTCACAAGGGGTGAGGGCCCAAGACAGGTGAAATAAATTCACACCATTCACCTGCACTCCCTTTTCTTAAGTCCTACTCAATTTTTCTTTTCCCTTTAGACACTGAAAATTTTATTTCATTTCTGATGTTTTTCCCTATACCCTGTTCATTCCCTCCAATGTCATGTAACTTCTGTCATATCTGTTAAAACCTCCTGTTCAGCTGCCTGTGTGTGTGTGTGAGCATGTGTGTGAGTGTGCTGGTCTCCCCAGCCAGCAGTGGCATCTCTGTGCATTATTAATAGCTAATCAATGAGCTCTCTGGGATGTATGAGATGGCCTGAGGACTCCCGCAAGACCTATCAGCACACACACATCAATAGTTCATAGAAATCAGTGGAGTATAACACATTTTACTAGTGGTGTAAAGTTTTCTTTATGTTTTTATGTAGCCGGTCTGATCGTGTCAGATTTGTTCCTCATTTGGTTTGTTTGTACCATAAATACACTCCCTCGCTCTCTGCTAGGGTTCTCCTACTGCTTGACTTGACATTTATTCCTCTCAAGCGGTTATCAGGACGACTTGATCGCCTCTTATTGTGCATCATTATTTTTCTTCACATTCTGCCATTTCCAGTGAGCCTGCCCTCTTCCTACTCTTCCCTCACCTACTTATTTTCTCCATACTCACTTTCTCTACCTTGGCTCTTGGTATTTTTGAAGTGTAGCCTGTGTCTTGTGTTTTACTCGTGTGCACAGCCATTGTTTTACAATGCTCAGGGCAGCGCAACTTTTTTTGGTCCTCCCACAGGGGACAGTGTTTTTAAACTCACATTGTTGTTTTCAGTCACGTCTTTGGAGGAATCCTTCATGTTTTTTTACAATTCTTACTGCGCTAATGACTCACTCCTTAATCACTTCCTATGTTTTACAGTTGTGATATGTCAGATGAATCATGTGCTACATGTATAAATCATTTGAGTTATATTACATCTCTTGCTGTTATTTGTCATCTATTGCCCTCTCTTTCCCAACCGTTTTATGACATCTGCATCCAAACCTATTCAAATCTTTAAAAATGTTTACTTTAGTGTGTTGCCAAATACTGTATGTGGAAGGCATAGCTTCTTGTAATTTAAATGATGCTTTTATTTTTGTGGCAGCATATCTCTGTCATCGTCTCTTTTCACCTGGTCTGAGTCAGTGTTAGAGGCTCCAGAAGACAGTATATCGTACACAAACGCTCACAGAAAGTCCTCCCATAGGATAAGTTATGGATCTTAGCTGCCCCTGACAACCCAGCAACATAAAACACTACTGTAAATAAGCCAAGCGGGCCAAAACATTCAGTAGTAACACTACATACCGTCAAAGCTTGGTACAAACGCACAGCGATCAATAACCCTGCACACTAGTTAAACTCGGAATTTAAACGGACAGCAATCAATAACGAGCGCTCCAATCTGTAGGTGGGTCAGGACCAGTTCTACCAAAAGGGGGTGCAAATGGCACTAGTATTGTTTTTTTGAGGATTCCAAATCTATTTCAATTTATTTGGCTGGAACAAAAACCTTTCAACAGGAAGCCAGGATGGTGAATTCATCCCCCCCACCCCGGTCTGAAGACATGGCTAGACCATCAGTCTGTGTGGGTGTGGATAAGTGGACCAGGTTTTTATAGGGGCCTTAGCAGGAAGAGAATGCTTATAATTGTGTTTTCTGATGAGATTTGATAGAGATTGTGATGGTTTATATAGAACTGAAGTGAAAGTTGTGTTTGTGTGTTCTTGGCTTTGTTCATGATTGAGGGTACAATAGTGATTGACACAGGGGGCAGACAGGGTAGACGTGCTGCTTAGAAGCCATTTTGCTGCCGTCCATTGTAAGATAATGGCAGGTAGGAGACCTATTGGAGGAGTTTACAACTACAGGAGTCCAACTTCACACCAGAAAAGTCTACACTGTAAGGATTTTCATTTTCACGTCTGTCCTTCCAAGCTTCTTGAGACTACAGTATGTGTCATCTTTTCATTGTGAATTTGGCATAACAAGCATGCAGTTCATTGTGCCACCTCTAAATGTCAGCTCCCCTACAGCTTTTACACTCATGCAGCCTCTTATTAGTATACTTCCACTTGAATGTTTGACAGCTGCCACCATGCAGTCACTGTGGTAATCCTGGCTAAGCCCTCACCACACTTACTGGACCCCATCCAATCTAAATAAAATGGGTTTCATCTGACCAAAGAATTTTCTGCCAAGGCTTCTTTTCATGTTCTTTGGCAAAGTTTAGTATTGTAGTTTTGTGGCTGTTTGTGTGTTATGGTTTCATTTTGGGCACCGTCTGAGCACAAAACACCAGGTTCCATGCATAATACTTACGAGTAACGTAAGCGTAGCGACAACCACCAATCAAGCAGACAGGAGGTCAGGCACCAGAAAACCAGAGAGTTTCTGGTAGATTTTCAAAATAAAATGTTGTGAGATTGAACTCTCGCTGATTTAACATCACAACCGGCAAAGAACACAGCTATGTACGAGAAGACATTCATTTTAGAAGTAGAGAAACAGCATTTTATATATCACATGCTTTTTATTAGGACAACATCAGAAAGGAAAAGGCGAGGAGAGAAGCAGCCAGTGTTTTCAGAATGGAAGGTGAGAAGCCATGTGTTGATGGAGTAAAGTTTTCAGTAACATGCTCTGTAACCCAGCCTGATACATGTAGAGGACATTAACCAACAGGTAAACAAGCAGATTACTACGTGATTGAGGGAATCTTGCAGGAGCTTGTACCTCTGTTTTTCAATGCAAGGTTGTTGAAATAGCAACAGCACACATTGAGTTGTTGTTGTGTGGCTTGTTGATGAAGAGTCTCTGTCATCCAGGTCATCATACGTAGAGAAGATTGAAGCAAGGCGTCTGGACTTGTAGAGTGTGGCTGTTGATATAATTCTTAACCATACCACCCACCTCTTACACATAGATACACAAAACATGTGACATTCCTATGCTCTTCTTTCTTCTTTCTTTGAGATGATGGACGATGACATCTTTGCCACAAGGGACTGCACAGAACTCGTAACTTAATCAAGTCCTCATGACGTCTGGCCAAGGAATGGTAGCCTACCCACATTACTTATTAATGTCCAGTCCTTGTGGCAGACTAAGCTCACTGCATATTGGTGAACTTCATATTACATAGATATGAAAATGGTCTCAATCTCAATCATACACTTGAAAGTATCATCTCCAATACCAATGGCAAGAGCCCTGACTTTATTTCATCACACCATCTGGCCTTGACAAAGAATGTGTTTTTGTTTTTATGTGTGTGAGAGAGTCAGAGGCAGAAGAAAATCTTTTTTACATCTGAGCTTAGCTGACTAAGGCTCCCAGAAGACAAAGGCAAGGGGGAGAGCAGTGCAGGAAGGGAGAGTATAGAGGAAAAAGAGAATGCAATTTGAATCTCATATACATTTCAGTTGAAAGTCGTTCTAGCCTTGATACATCCTCTCTGGAGTCTCGCACTTACACACACACACACACACAGGCACACACACACGCCCACTCTTGTGGACAAAGCTCTTGTGTATGAGCACAGATTGACAGTTGAGTGCTTGCACTACAGCTCATTCATCCTTGTTGACTACATCTCTGCAGCCAAGTTGAAAATACATGGTGTGTCAGATGCAGGCTCCTTTCAAAACAGGCGCTACAATTGCTTGCACACTTACATACCACAAATGTAACATCTGAAGCTTTGAAACGGAAAGAGAAAAGGGAAGAAAACACTACCTGTAGGCACTAAACTGATTTGTCTTGGCGCACTTTCTATATCTAAACTTACTTTTCTTTTGTCCTGGGAAACGCATTGCTCCACCACCACGTCCTTAGAGAAGCACAGCTCTTAAAAACAGGCTATTACTCCAAGTGAATACACGCACAGTTCTGATACTTTAATGGCTGAAATAAAATATCTGAACGCTGGCCTCGACCTTTTAACTTTACATGAAGTATTTGATTGTAGTATTGGAAATTGAAGACATGATAATGGTTTCACATTGTGCTCTATACACTGCATTACACGCTCTCAACCATACAAAGTAAGGGCCACATATCAGCTGCCTCTGACAGTGTCAGAACTAGACACATATTTTGACTTAAGCACTCTCACTTGCCAACAGCACACATCTCCAGATTTGCTATTTGTGTGTGTATCTGTGTGAGTGTGTCTCTTTTCCTCTGCATAAACAGTGTGCCCTTCTCTTGCAGGCTGACAAGTGAACGCCTTGTTTATTTCTGTTGAGGGGAAAACAGATGGGTATTTATTCCATTGCTCCTTTACCTCCAATTCTTTCTCTTACTCTCATCCTCCATCTTTCTTCAGACGAACACACAGCTATAGTTTTCATACAGTAACGAGCTAATGTTTCATCCAGGTGAGGCTGTTGAGTAAGGACAGATTACTTTACTTTTAACATGTGTTTATTTGTCCAGCAGGGTGTATTCAGTTGTCTCTCTGTCTCTTACTTATGATGGATTTCTTGCTGCATCAGTGACTTCACACATTTCTGTCTGTTTCAGTGCATCTTTAATCTGTGTTTCTCTCCTGACCTCTGACTCGTTTAGCGTCACCCTAGAGCGCTAAGTTAAGATTTGAACACAATACCAATGTGGGGGGTACACAGTATACTGTGTTTACGCATTGCAGGATGTGTGAGAGGATGCTAGTTTAAGTACATTGTCCTGTAAACAGTATCCCTCCAACAGATTGAATTGCATATGTTGGGTTTTTGTAGCTGTGTGTGTGGTCACATACATTAGACATTCGTAACATTTGCAATTTCCAAACGCCATCCCTTGCATCTAATTTGTAATCAAAAACACTATCACTGCTGCTCTAATGTCTGACAATTCCAGCATCAGGTTAGTATCTGTTGCCATGGAAACAGCATAAACTGTCATGCAATCTACTGCCTTAAGCTGAAGCTGCTTCTTCACACTTTTAAAAGACATTTAATTAAGATTATTTTTAGTTCATATCATCCGAATGTGTATTAAGCAGTTATGTAACTGTATTAGAGTGTTCTTAGATTAAAAAAAATAAATTGTACAATTAGAGAAAACCAGAGATCAAGTTTACTTAGAGAGCTGCTTATTTGCGACTCAGCTTCAGGGTGTTACAGAAGCTGCTCATGAGCAATGGAAGAGCAAAGGCTGGTCACTTAAATATGCCTAAGAAATAGTGCTTCAGAATGCCAATGCACATAGCAAGACTGAAACAAAGTATTTTTATCAGAGACACGACCAATCATTCTTAAAATTACAAATGGTAGAGTGGCAGTGTTATTCAAAAGTCTTTGAAGAGGTGAGGTTGGTATATGTAGGATAGATTCATTGACCCGATTCCTGATTTCACATTTAATTTTAAGTGGCTGAAAATGTAAAACAGAACCTTTTGCAACAAAATTCTTATTATTATTATTTTGTTATTATGGTATTCAGGAACTCTAGAAGACATTCTTATCATTTGTTAAAAGGCTCTATTGCTTATTTGGCAAAATAGAACAACAGAAAGATTATGATTAAGGGTAATGCATAACAATGCGGCTGTAACAGAGTTTTCTTTGTGTATTTCATGTATTTAATGCTCCCTTTGGTTGTGAATCATGTTTATGTTTTCTAGCAGTCTTAGTTTTTGAGGAATTAGGCTGTGGTATATGCATGCTTACTCATTCACACCATTCCATGCATAAACCTACTTACTGTACTGTTATCAGTTTCCTGCCATGTTACCACTTTCTCAATTCATGGTGCCTCTACAGCCTGTCTTTCCCAAGAGCATGAATACACAGATATATGAACCGGTATCCAGCAGAATCTTTTTTAGGTATCCACCTTTTTGTCTATTTAAGATCTCACAAGAGTCAGTGCTTGGACCTCATTTGCATCTGAAAGCCCCAATTTCCATTTTTGATCTTCCTCCGTCAACAGGAAGTGACCTAGTTTTTACATTGTGAACATTTCACATATGGGAGCCATGTACCTTTTATGCACACACTCAGGTAAAGGCCTGGTGCAGGTGAAGGGGTATGTAATTGTGGCATCAGTTGATAACCAGTGCACATGACTGTATGTTTTCCTCTCCAGAAGTCAACAGCGCGTAGCAGCGTTCCACTAATAGGGAGAGTGGCTCTGCATATACGCAATGTGTTGCTGTGCAGGAGAGAAACATTCTGCCACTCTGAGTGTATGTGTGTGTGTCCTCATACTGCCTGTGTGCATGAATTTGTACATTTAACCATGCATATGCATGGCTGTGCGTCTGCATACATATGCAGTTGTGTGTTCTTTCATGCATGCTTGCACATCCAGCGTGTACACATTTGTATGTGTGTACACTTGTGTGCTTTGGTGAGAGGTTAGGAGATGAGAAAGACGGACAGAGTGGAAGAAATGGAGAGAAATGGAGAGAAAGGAAGAGGATGGGTGAGATGAAGTGATGAGAGAGCTACAACATAAAGAAAAAGACCAGTTGCCAAGAAGGGAGTGATAGTGAGAATGAAAGACAGAGGAGTACTCTCCAGAGGGATGCACATCGGGACCAAAGACACATTCTGCCACCATAAGCATGTTTAAATTTTGAACAGGCACTTAAGAGTGAGAGCACAGAAATGCATATTTCTCAGAGAGCTTCCGAGCAGGCACTTGTGGGTAAAGCAGTGATTTTTTTTTGTAGCATATGAGAGACAAAGAGGTGTTTAAAATAAAGGAGTGAGCAGAAAAGACGAGAGACAGGTTAGAGTGGGGGAAGAGAGCAATGCAGGCTTTCTTAATGGAGGTGTTTTTGCTTCACTAATTTTAGGGCCCATTTAACAGAGTGTGCTTCTTTTTCCTCTCCCACTGTCTCTGCTGCACTCGCTCACCATCCTTCCATCTCACCCTCTCCTCTCTTTCCCTACATCTCCAGTTAATTTAATGAAGGGTTGCCCGATTGCTTTTAGCATTAATATTCCAATACCAAGTGATGTAAATAATGAATGCAACCTTCCTCTATTCTCTCCCTCCATCTCTCTCACTCTCTGGATGATGTTGAGCCCCATCTGTTGTCTCTGCGGTGGCACAGAGCACTCCCCAAGGATGAGAGGGAAAAGTGGGATAAGAGGGCAAAGGGAGGGGAGAGTGAAGGGTGAGGGAAGGTGTGTCTACATGGATAACACGAGCATGTCTTCCTCTTTAGTGTCAAAGCTGAGATTTTGTGGTTGTGGTTTTGTGTCTATAAATTAAGTATTGCAACACTCAGCTTTAAAGGTCTCTGACCTGGATGCCAGATCCAAATATCCAATCCCTCTTTTTGGAGAGGAATCACTCGGCTAATGGCTGATGACTGGACTGAAAAGTTGGCACATAAACATGGAGTGCTTGACCCTAAAAAATCTCTCTGATCCTGAAAGGAGGGGTGGACAATGAATTTTTTGTGGAGTTGAATAAAACTTTGATGTAACCTGCCTAATGGTGTGTTCCGACTGTACAAATATCAGTGAGCTTATTATCTTATGTAGCAATAGTCAGGTAATCAGTACAAAAAAAATGGATAAAGCTTTAGAGGTGTGGTTGTGAAGCTCAGTGTCTTGTTGTGGCTGCCCCTGTCGAGAGTTTAGCCAATGTATCTCATCGTGTCTCTCGTTGTCATTAAGGTGAAAATTACCCTCAAATTAACCAAAAAAAAAAACACAATGACTGTCTTTGAAAGCTAAAGCCAGCCTCAAGTTGCAGTTTGTGGGACTGCAGTTTGTTTGTGATGCAAAGTGGGCTCAGTTGGTGACACAAAAGAAAAACCTTAACAATGCTCAGTCTAGTCTTTCCAAGACTCCTACTGTCTGTATATGTAGGTCTGTGTATTTGTAGCCTGTTCAGCCGGATCACAGATAACACCTGGAATTACTTATTCAAAATACTCTACACCCTCTGCTCCTTTCTATAGATTTATGAAAGGGTTCACAAAGCCTCTGAATACATGCATTGAAAACATGGTCAACTATAGGTGCACCTTTACCCCATATGCAAATTCACATCCATTCAAATCTGCTTACAGTACATTATTTGTATATACATCGTTGTTACCTCCAACTTTGGCCTTGTGACTTCTCAGTTAGTGTTTTTGTGACTGTGAGCTTTAAACACTGGGCTACAAGGGTCTAATCTACACTAGGATCATTTATAGTTCTGAGAGACGGTTAGGAAGTAGAGATAGTTGGGAGAGCTGGTGTCTGGTTTAGACTGCAGGCTTCTTGCAAACTAGTAATGAGTAGAGCTAATTAATTTAGACTCTGCCAACAGATGGCTAAAGCCACATGGCAGCCGCTAAGGGAGGTACTCCTCTTTCCTCTCACTCTTTCTCTTTTTTCTTTCAACTGTCTCTGTCCATCTTTCCAGCAGCACTCACTGTTAGCCCCTCTGCCACAGACTCTTCGTGGTTGTCACCAGCAGCCAGAGTATTTGATCGATCTTCAATGAGCAAAGGCCTCTGGAGCAGACACAGGAGCTCTCAGGCTATTAAACAATTACAAACTCTCAAGGTGGTCACCTCAACCTTTAACACAAAAAGAGGGACAGCAGTAGAGTGTGTGTTTTCTAGGTGTGTGTGTCAGAGGAGACTCGGTGGAAGGATGGGGAAAGGGTGGTAAAAGATTTTGGTATTAATGGCTACATTTGTCTGCAGCGTGCCTCGCTCATGTAAACACCACTCCAACATTGTGTTGTGACCTCACCCCCACCACATCCACCTACCACTTAAATCTCTGTCTCTTACAGTGCCACCGCACAGACACACACACACACACACACACAGAATCCACACTACACCCACTCTGGTGTTTCTGCAACCAAAGCCATTTCTGAGGAGTTTCCCTGAGTACTTGAGCGGGAAAACACATTAAAGTTTAACCAGTGGAGGAAAGAAAGAAGAAAGAATGAAAGAAAGGGGACAGTGTCGCACACGCTATTCTTCCCCAAGTTCAATACCTTCTTACTTTACCTCCTGATGGCTAAATTTAGAGGTTAAAAGGGTGATGAAAAAGAAAAACAAGGTGTTGGTCAGGCATCGGAAAGAATATTGATATCCAGTAATAAGTCTGTCACATGACTGATGCATCATTCTGTTTTTCTGTATTCTCACCACTGAGAAGGATGAGGAACTGTCAACAGCTGCATCAGCTCTATGGGTTTGTCACAGAAAAAAACATCCACTGTATAAGCAGTAAATAAACATAAGTAGGGAAAATGACATGTCTTTAGTCTACCAGTCTCTTCCCCTCTATAATGGATTTTCTCTTTCCTGACAAAAAGTGAATGTTGCAGAAACAAAAACATAAAAATGAAAAGAGGGAACAGAAAGAAAAAAGGGGGAGAGAGAAGGGACAGATGGGGTAGCTGGCAAATGTGTGGCACACTTTGCATGGAAGTGTGTGTGCGTGTGACACACAATAGTGGTAATTATCTTAGCCGTTGAGTGCACAGAGGGCTTGGCAGTATAGGGTCTGGTGGTGGTGGGGGGAGCGGACGCGGGTAGGGGGGTGGAGGGGTACCCAGGCAGTCAAACAGTAATATAATCATAGTCCTTTGTGTGAGCGAGAGCAGAGGGCAGCTCAGTGTCAGCTGTTATTGAGTGCTTATCCCCTAACGGCCTCCTCTGCACACAAACACACACATGCATACACACAATGTACAGCCATGCCGATAAAACTGCACTATTCATACGTTCATGCTCAGCCACTTTCACACGTCAGTTCCTCACAAATCCATCAGTCACAGCCGAACAATGTGCATTATTTAAACCAAACGTTATGCATAATCCGACATGCAGCAAAAGGTTCCCAGTGGACAGGTGACAATTTGATCTGGTAACACAAAGCCTGATCACTATGGTAACTCATGTTAATGTTACAGTTGTCTTAACTACGAGCAACACAAGCTTTGTTCTTTAATCAGCTGTTGCTCTGTTACCTACTGAAGTTTCTGTGTTTGTGTAGAAACCAGCGTCTCTGAAACTCTGAGTGTGTACTTGTATTGACTACATTTTGGACACACACACATCACAGGTACATTACGAGGACTCACCGTGAAGGTGGTTTTTGGTCAAGGCCAGTCGCCTTGATTGTATTTGCTATGGTCATCAGTGTATGACTTTACAATGTGCATCTATAGCTAAACTGATATTTAACTTTGTTGTGTTGACTTAGCACTAGCTGACCTGAATCCTGGCTCTCTTTTACCAAACATGTTAGCAGAAGAAAATGCTGTTGATCTGACACCATGAAGGCCACCATGTACCAACAACAGAACTAAGACCTCATTTTTCTTAGTGGTACATACGTACACACTCTGCTTGAAGCTGCAGCAAGTTATTGTGTCTTCTTCTTCTGATTCTGTTTAATGGTGGATGGCACCCACCATTCAGGTGCATGCAGAGGTGGTGGCCCTATAATATTTTCATGATATCAAAACATGCATATTATTATTATTGGTAACCTAACACAAATATTTTTTTGTACTTTTTTTGTTTTGTTTTGTACTATGTAAACACTCTCTTTTTTAGCCTTGTGTTATTTGAAATAGTCCATTGAAGATTTTTTTTCCTTTTCCTTTTCAACTTATGTTTATATGCTCCAACAAAGCCAAATCACACACACCTACTTTGAACACTAACACTACATGTCTACAGTGAATGAAGGCCTTTTCAAAGAGATGTGTGACTTCAATTCACTTTGTGCAATCTAGTCACCTCTAACACACTTTTGGACCTTAATCTATTTTGCATCATTGTAAATAGAATATCTTTGCTCGCTAAAATTGTTCGTTTGACATAACAAGCCATTTCAGATTTTGTCCTTGGGCACTGAGAGATGTGATGAGGACCCATCTTTACAAGATTTGAAACTCAAATAATAGAAACATATAATAGATCAACTTATAAAGAAACCTTTTGTAAAGACAGGCTGTAAAGGCAGACTAGGGGAGTGAGTGACTACAGCAGGAGCCAGGAGCCTAGTAGCATCTACTGTACTTGGGTTGAGGCATACAGTAAAGTATGGAAACCTGTTTAGGACTCATAAATAATTCTCTTGGCCTGGTCTTCATCCTTAAGCTACGAGGAAATCCCAAAGCAGAACAGAAAAAATGCTCAGGACATATCTAAGTCCTGACCTTCTACTGCATCCACACCCAAAACACACTGAATTCTCCTTAGACGTCTCTCTTTCAACATGGCCTCTTTCTGTCTTTTGACCCTCACTCACAATCTTTTCTCCATTTCTTCCCGCTCTGCAGGGATCAGCTTAGCTTCAACTCATCCTCGATGATAAATAAATGTTTCGCTTTGTCTCCTCATCAATAATGTAGACTTACTTTAAGTGCTGCTGTGGGGGCTTACATTCTTTGTCTTTTCCCTCTGTTGTACCCTCTCACTTGATTCTTCCTTCACCTCCATCAGTCCAGCTAATAGTGGAGAAGTGGCATAGAGGGGAAACTTGGAAAAGCACTTAAATCTCAGAGCCTACCTGTGGCTTCAAGAGAGAAAAGCATGGGATTAACTGAGCAGCAGGAGAAAAATAAATGAGGCACATTATAGATTCTAATAAAAATAATTGTTGAGAAAACATTTCAATTTGCCTGCACTTTTACTTGTATACACAGAAGGCTGTATGTTACTGTGGATCTCCACCCACCAACCTATAAACTAATGATTGTTCTCACATCATTGTAGCTGCACATTTTAAATGCACTTAGCCCAGTAATGAAGCTCCAGTTGTTGTACTGTATCCCTTAAGGTATTCATTTATATGTTTAAGGGGATTTTTTTCCTCAAGGACACTTTCCTATACTTCAGATGGCACAGTGTGGATGCACCAACTACAATGAGCTGCTACTTAAACAGCAAGAATATGATCCCTTAACAGCTTCACCTCCATAAAGTGAAACTGCATTCAGGCAATCCAAGCAATAAACCCAAGCCACCTCAGTCAATATTACACCAGACTGGCTTAGTTCAAACTCATACTGTAAACTAAACTGTGTCCACTTTGTGCTTGTTATACTTTCTGTATAAACATGTCTGTAAGGCATAAGGTCAGAGGGTGCACATGAGGTGCTCATCTATGAGACAGGCTGCATGACGAGGTCCTACATTTTCATAGTTTGTCTTTAAAAGATGATAAAAAGGCTAAGGTAAAATGCCCTGAAAAGAAGAAAGCAAATTGTATTGTTCTTTTCTTTACTATGACGTAAGTATCTGCTGTAAATTCTGCCCATTGTAACCTTGCTCAGTGATTTAGCACCTTGCCTCTGAGTAGAATATGTTTGTGTGCCTATATTGTCCTATTGCCCAAATATCTACTGTAAGTGTTCTATTTTACTGCATGTCCTCTCAGAACACTGTGGGACAGTCCTGCACACAGACATGTGTATGTGGTAAATGTAACCTGACAGTATAAAATGCCTAGAAGAGTGTGTCAGCATTTGGTGAAAGAAGCAACAGTATCTATGTGTCACTGTGGTCCATGAGCTTCTGGGTAAGGAGCTGCTGTGTATCTGATGTGATGTGCAGTGTATGCTGTGTGTCACAGCAAAACAGCTGTTCCTGCATAGAGCCGTTGGGCACCTGTGTGTATGTGCACGTGTTTGTGTTGTCATATATATGTGTGTGTGTGTGTGTGTGTGTGTGTGTGTACGGGGGCCGGCTGCCTTGTATCACTGTCACTCACAGAGACACAGAAAGACACTGATGTTGTTTCACACTGACACTTATCTGACTCCACTGTCCTTAACTCTTACCCTGCTCCAGGCAGATATACGCGTTCTTGTGTGTCGTACAGTCATATCACATCAAACCATGGCACCCAAACTCTGGCCTAAAGCCAATTCCCATCCTCCACAATCATTTTTCAGCTCTCTCATTTCTGCTTACCAAGATCTTTGAACAGTCAAGGATTCATGAGTGGACACAAGTGGTTTTATTCCTTTTGGTTGTTGGCTGAATGTGTTCAGATTGGATCGAGACGTTGTATCAAAAATCTTTTTTTTTTTATCCAGTATACTCAAAATTGGTTTATTTAATCAGAAGTTAGTTTGATTTGGTTGTGTGAGTATTTCAAATTCATACCATATTATGCTTTGCGAATTGTAGCAGCTCAAGACTGTAACCCTCGGCACAAACTTGTGTGTCACAGTCTTGCGTGTCCCTTGGTTTAGCTGTAATAAGAATGTGTAATTGTGTTTTTATGGTACCAGTTATGTCAGGAATGTGACCTCTGATATATTATGAAGAAGACAATTATAAGTAAGAATTCCTCTGAGCTAAACAGAAGGCTAGTTGTCTGCCCTCCATGTCAACCTTCAGGCTGTTATTATTATTATGAACTGAATCACATGGAGGGTTTGATGTTTACCTGGAGTGAGCAAAGCTGTGGAGAAATACTCTTTATTTTCTGCTCTACTTCTGTTACAAAAATACAGTCTCTGATGTTGTTATGCTTTGAATTCATGGGGGGTTAGGTCATGCCATACACATACATACAAATGTGAGCACACACACACACGTCAGCAGTCATGTTCTGCCAGCAGTTCTTGTAATCCCTCAGACAAATTACAACGTCTTCTCCTCCTCCTCCTTTCTCTTCCTCCACCTCCCTCGCTCTACTCTCTCCTTCCAGCTGCAATTGGATTTGGATAAAGATGGCTTTTCCTTTTCTTCTCTATTCTTCCCTGCTTTGGCTAAAGAGGGATTTGCCCGGGGAGATTACACACAAATACAGCCACACACACACACACACACACACACACACACACACACACACACACACACACACACACACACACACACACACACACAGACTGCAGAGTGGAGACATTGCATCTGAGGAAAAACATCTTCACTAACAAACAGCCCCCCCTCGTCCCCACCCCTCCTCTCTGCCTGCACTATAACGACAAGCTTCATAGCCAGAGGTCAACCTCTCTTGCCTTCACTGTCTTTCACTGCTTTGCTTCTTCCTCTTCTTCTCTCCCACACACGCTCTGCTTCTCTCCAGCTGTTTAACTCTTTTGCTCAACTTCTTGCCTGTCTTTTCCCTCTTTGCGCTTTCTTCTCACTCTCCTCCCTGTACCTCCTGCATTTACCACCTCCTCCTTCTTCATCTCATTATTGCCCTCAGAGCGCTTGTTCAGGTCAGAGGAGTTGGCCTTACTGCAGTATGATGTTAAGTCTGAGCCCCCCACTGGGTGCTGCTTTCTTAAAGTGCAGGGGTTGACCTCCTGTGACTTCACTGCAAGCGGATAAACTAATGGTCAGTGTGTATTTGTGTGTGTATCTATCTGTTAACAGCTCAGAGAGTCATATAATGAAGGGAGTCTCCATGTGAATGACAGTAACAGATAACTCAGCCATTTTGCATGGCACAGTGCAGGATGCATAGTATTAGGCCATTACAACACATTGAAAGAGGAAATGCGCCCCCAGGGACTAATTTGTGCGTGTGTGTGTGTGTATACACGGATGTATGTGTTGTGGGTAGAGGGGGTTGGTGGTGCTGTGACTGAATAATTGAAGGGTGGAGGCAGCACATGGTCTTTAACCCTGAACCCCAGACAAGACAACAATCAATATTTAAGCAGAAAAAGGAATGATACACACACTCTCACCGAGGCGTCTGCACACTGTATATAAGCACAGTTACAAATTCTTTGGAGAGAAAGTATATGGCTGTCAGTGTGTACACTGTGATATATGAAGTTTGTTTTTCTGCACACCCAGGGAATTCATATTGCGAGTGTTTATACTTTGTGTGTGTTGATTTGCTTGTAATTTTTGTGTCTTTAGTGTCAAGGTTGTTTCAGCACTATTGTGGCCAGGATTCACAAATGTATGCAAATTGTTGTGTGCGGGCAATGTTTTCCTGCAAGTATGTCATGATAATATATGTGTCTGTCTGTTGGGGGGACCCACATCATGTGTCTTGAATTGTACAGACAGTTGATAAGAGCCACAGTGTCTTCCATTTCTCCCCCTTTTCTCTCTCTCTCTCTCTCTTCCTCCCTGGGCCACCAGTAGTGGTAATGGGGAGGGACCTGTCAGCTCACTTAATGCAGCTAATGTTTGCCTGCGCCTAGGGACACGAGCACAGAGACACACACAGTCCTGACACACACAGCGCTCCTCTCTCTCTCTGTCACCACTCTGTCACATTCCCTCTCTTCTGCCTCCCTCCTCCTCCTACTCCTCTCCCACCTCCTTCCCTCCCTCATTCCCTCCCAGTTTCTTTTCCCCTCACTGTACTGCAAAACACAAGTCTATGAATGTTCTTTGATTTTTTCACACAGCGTGAAGCTTTTTTAAGGCCTCCTTTTACTTTTCATTTTGCTCATTGTATGTGCTTTTGTTGTGAAATGACCAATCAACAGTAAAAGGGTTTATTTCAAATAAACGTGAATTTGCTTGTGACTGTTTTCTCAATAATAAAAATAATTCAAAATATGTCAGTCACTGCAGCAGTGTGACTCATTTCTGGAGGTCAATGCCACCTTAACTATAGTTAAACCCCTACCAATAGAAAATAAAGATAAAAAATGTACACGTTGACTGCATCACCTCATGTGTGTAAATACTATAGCCCGTATAACCAAACATAAACAAATACAAGCCCAGAGAGTGCAGGAAATGGCTACAAGGACAGGCAGGGAAGCTTAATAAAAACAAATGGCTTATAGAAACAGAGAAATACTTCTGTTTTTCTTTCTTTTTCCCTCCATCCCTCATTGCTGCCTCCCTGTATCTGTTCCTCCCCTATGCTCTGTCGCTCTGATGAATATCACCCAAGCAAATCAGAGATGCAGAGGAATCTCTCTTTCTCATTTCTCACCCCTTTTCTCCCCTCCTCTTCCCCTTCTCCCTCCCCTCTGTGTTTCTTTGGCCTTCCCTTCTTTCTCTCTTTCAATTCCCTTATCTACCTTCCTTCCCTCCTCCTTGCATATGTGGACCTCATTCTCTCTCATTATGATGATTTGAGGTTCAGCTTCAGTTGCTGGCGCATTAAAAAAACAAGCAGCAGTAGCAGCAGCAAGCTTTGCCTTACTATATCACAGGCAGCCTCATAAGATGGCCTCTACCCTGCATACTGCAATACAGAAATGGCTCATGTCTGTGCTGTTCTTAAATTTAAATGCTGGCTTTCTGTCATGCAGCAGAGATGGTGGCACATGCACAGATATGCTGAATGACCTTGGCAGATGCCACCCCTGGCCAAACCACCATTTCTTCTGCCAGCCCTTGATGAGACCTCCCACTCTTTAGGGAGGATGTTACAGGGCTGTACAGTGATTGGATACTGAATGGGGGGTGGGGGGGATTCTGTTGTAACAACCTAGATGTTGGTATGAGAGGCAGGGGCCAAGAGACACTTGCACAGTATGCTGCTCTGTTCGACATGACCGGGTCCATATGTGTGTGTGTGTGTGTGCACCTAGAGAGTTCATCCACTGGTGTGTTGGGACTGTCATTAACAGGAGACATCCCAGCACCACCAGCAGCATGGTGAGGAGACCACACATACAAACTGTTGTGATGAAAGTGAGATGATGAAAGAAAAAAAAGCCAACAGCCACATCCACATTTTGTCTCAGCTGAGATTAGTGGGACAGACTGTGTTTCTTAGCTATTTCTTACCACTGACCTACATGGTGGTCCACAGGAAGGTGAAGGACTTTGGCTCTCTGCGGTTTGAGTATTTCCAAATATTTCCATTGGAGTGTTTTTCCTGTTTGATCCTAAAGTTTGATTTGGATAGTGAGACCTTTTAGGTTTGGATGGATGAATATTCAATGAGTGTTTCTCAAATGTTGACTGGGGGTTGATGTGCAGGACTTGTGTGATGTGTAGATGTGTGTTTCCAGCACTCATTTGATGATCATGTAGGGCTATTTTCTTTATGCTTTAGTCATATTGCAGTTTAACACACTCTTGCTTGCCAACACATTTTCCCAGTGAACTTTAGTTAGATTATTTTTTCAGTGGTGCTGAATCCATCTTGTCAAAGTGATGAAGACCTAAGACACTTTTTTAAAAATGTTGCCACAAATCGATCAATTTTTTATGTATTTTCATAATAATAATAGCCTTATTTTACCCTGCATGCACTTAAACAACATTAATTAAACGGTCTGGATGTTTGTCCTTAGATTTAAACATGGACCAATCACCTCGTTAGCATGAGAAACAATTAATTTCTGATTAAAAAAGTTAACATAAGATATCTTTGTAGATCAGTTAATTTAATAAGTTGTGGTGTATGTGCAGTAATGCCAAAGAAACATTGAGTTTCATGCACCGTTTGCTCAAAGTGTCCCAAAGTTGCTGTGCTGTTTGTCTCCAAGAATCGCATGATCACAGCGCCATGCAGGCTCAGCTGATGAGACCACAAAGCATGCCTGACCAGCCGCTCTTTGTGTGTTTGCTCATACATGTATTTGTAGTGTGGACAATGCAGTGCATGACTGCTTGTTCAAATCTAAAGATGTTTCTATGACAAGAAGACAAATCAATTCCAGGCAAAGAAAAAAATCTGGATACATGAAAGCATGTGATGGACTTCTCATACTCCTACTCATCTTCATCTACAGTGGTATCTTCTCCATCTATTGTCCTCCTCTTCTGGCTCTTAGTTCCTCTTTACTTTCCTTCTTTTTGCACTCTTCCTCCCTCACTCTGTCTTTTATGTCCCCTCCCCCTTGCTCTGGCAGTGACATTGGGCTAAAGTGGGACAGAGTGTAGGGGGGCAGTGAGGCAGAAGAGACGGAGAGACAGTCATGCAGGGAGGGAGGAAGGGAGAACGGCTGCTCTGCTGTGGTGCCCCCCTCCTCCTCTTCCTTCAAGAACGTACCTCGGGCACTCCTGGCCCCTCAGGCCTCCCTACAACGTCTGGGGGACCCGCTTTTAGCATGTCACAACTACTCCACTCCAATCTGCAACATCTGTCTCTGCAGCTCTTTTGCTTCCCATCATCCCTCATTTCTTTCCTCCTGCTTTGGCTCCTCCTCCTTTATCCACTTTTGGTTCTCTGTCGCCAAGATGCCCAGCAACAGTGGTGAGGGTGCATCATCATCATCATCATCATCATCATCACGGTGGCACAGGCAAGCGAGTGGAGCCAGGGAAAGGAATGCGTAGGAGACCGGCAGGCCCTTCTCCCTCCCTCCTCACCTCCTTCACTTCCCTTCCCTCCCCCGCTTGCTCCTCAAATCCGCCTGCCATGCAAGGTGCACTCATCCGCACACAGGCCTTGCTCCCTGGTGACCCCCTGCTCCCTGAGATTCAGTATGTGTCACTGTGGTGCTGCTTACATGCTGTGGCACTGTAGTACTCCCACCGAGGACAACATGGCTTTACAAAGGGCAAGGCTTTATTGATTTGTGTGAGAGTTTATCACATGTGTGTCAGCATGCTCTCTGTCTCTCCCCCTTTCTCATAACAAGTAGGGTAGCCGCGCTGTACATGTGTGTAGATACCTGTGTGCATATGGTTGCATTTTTGCAAGCAGCTAAAAGTTCGAAAGCTGAACGGAACGTCAAAGCACTGCTTTCAGAGTCTTTCCCCCGTTTTCCATGTCTTCACCTCAATAATGGATGATTACCAAACAATACAGACCCGTGTGTGAAATTAGACCTCTCACACAGTGTTGTTTTTGTGTTTTCCACAGCAGAAATAAGGTCATGCTTTAGTAGAGTTTTGCATTGTGGTATGTGTGTTTGTAATGCATTTGATATGCCCCCTTTGCCTTCTCATGACTCGTGAGCATGTCTCTATCTATTATCTATGAATCTAAATAATTAAAGACAAAAGCGACACAGTGCACCACATGTTGACAGGTCTGGAGTGTGTGTTTGTGTGTCATTGTCAGTGACCAAATGGAATCATTGTAACTGTAGCTTTTTGTGCACAATGACATACAGAACATCAGTCTGAGGGTAGTTTTGTGTTGCTGCCACTGGTTTTGCTTTTGTACGTTTTACTTTTATATACCACTTTCTCTTCATCCAGTCATACATCGCTGCCTCCATCTTGCTGCTTGAATATTTATGGCCTTTCCAATTAAGGTTGCTTAAGTGTGTTAGAGGCCTTTAACCATTACAGAGGGTAGTGGTCTAAAAGGAGACGAGGGGGCGGGTTAATGATAACACAGATTCTCCTTTTGAGTCTTTATGGTTTGGAAGAATGCATATTTTCATTTTCTTTATTTGTTTTTAATTCTTCCTCTCTCTTTTTCCTTCTCCCAACTATGCAGAGAGGCTGAGGGGTGTGTGGGTGTATGGGGTGTCACCTTCTTACAACAAATATAGAAAGAGAAATGGAGAGACAGCAGCAGGAAGAGGGAGAGAGAGGTACGGCGAAACCAAGGAAACAGATACTGAGAGAAGGAAAGACAAAGAAAACAGGAGACCTGGTGGTGTTAGGTAGGGCAGCAGCTGGCATTTGACGGTGAAGCATGCCTTTTTAATGAGTGCATTAGTTCTCTGCATACATGTCGTCACATCACTGTATCACACTGAACCTGGAAAACACATGGAACAAAGGAGGAAGAGGAGGATGAGAAGGTCAAGGGTTGGGGCAGAAAAACGAAACACTTGTAGAGAGATATGAATAAAATGAGTGTGTGTCTGTGCATTCTCTTCAATTATTCAGTCTTTGGTAACCGTGTGTGTCCCGCACTCAGAGAAGAGTATAAGATTCACACAAGTCCTCTTTATTAACCTTCTTCTGTTATTTTGACATAACCTCATCCCGGTCCTTTTGCACGTTTCTGTCTGTGATTGAGTCAAAGAAAGTGGTGGTAATATGCCGTCCTTGTGGCTCTTTCTATGTCTGTCTTGTTCTCAATACCACTTGACTATTAGAGACTGCTTTGAATGTGAATAGAGAGGAAATATGAGCAAGCATCATTCATTTCATATGAGAGAGAGAGAGATAGGGAGAGAGCTTATTGTCACTATGTGTAGACTTCCCTTTGTCAAACACATGCCAATTCTTCAGACCCAACAGAGGGGAAGAGAATAGGAAAATGATAGCAATGGAGAAAAAGATGAAGGGAGAGAGGGCGGGCTGGGAGGCGGGAGAGGAGCAGAGGGGAGGGGAGCAGTATTGATTTGACACTCGGGGAATCACACCACAGCTCTGTTCATTTTCATTCATCTGCCCTTGTAATGGGTGTGTTAATATGGCAGGTAGGGGAAGAGGGCAGGAGGGGGGATTTAGGAGGATGAGAACATTTTATTAGAATCCAATCTTTATTATCCTTCACCCCTGCTCACTATCACACACACACACAGACACACACAGTGGCCTGCATGCATGCCTGCACTGGTGCACATGCATCTGAGCACTTACTGCAGTTTTTAGACTCTGAATACGAATGAAGGGGTGATGAGGGTTTTTGTTATGTGTATGACATGAATGGACTGTTGTTTCATACAGCGTGTGAATGTGCATGTTCACTAGTATAAATGGATTTTTGTGGACCAATGTAGAGTTTGGAGGTTGATGATGATGACTGAAAGAGAAGATATTTTAGCCTGTGGTGTTTGAGGGTTAAAACTCAGGAATACATTATGTCAATGAGGGTTCTCACTCCATTGTGTGTGTGTGCGCATATGTATGACGCAAGTAGGGAGCTTAGACACAGTATGATCAGCTCAAATGAAATAGCTTTTAGTAGGCCTTCCCAGTGCCTCCTTGAAATCAGCCATAATGGGCCCTTGGTAATTATCAAATAAATTAGCCAGGGGAAGGAGTGGGAGAGGTGGAGGAGGAGAGGAGAATCAGGGCTGACTCCTGTTGTTCTTTTTCATTCTGAAAACCATCTTTACATCTTTACCTCTTACACACTGAAAGAAGAAAAGCTTTGCATAAATGGCATGATTGTTTGCTGTTATTATGCTGTTGGTGCCTTATTATAGCATGTTGCATGTTTTATGATGAAATGGTGCTCATCTGACAGTGTAGATTGATTTAGAAATAACATTACCTGCATTAGGACAACAGCTATTTTAAGTAATTTTCTTTGTATGTGTCCAAAGGCTGGACACATACAGGATGTCACCGACAGGTGTTTCAAAATGGAGGATTCAGATATTTTATACTGGAAGATTGATAATAAATTGGTGATAAACAAACTGTCTGTCATTGTTTACCATGATCCCCACACACCTTCTTTACCAGAATAAGACGCTCTGTCACTCACTGTAGTAGGGAGTTGACTAGCTGCTGGTAGGCTGGGCTGTAGCAGCAGGCCATATGCCACATTATTATTTTATTACTCTGCCACACAGTATCCAGCGTAGCAAACGTTATCCAGGAAACACACACAGAGTTTAGTTGTGCCAACCGTCAGACTGCAGAGTCCTGAACATTGAGACTTTACACGAGAAGCCTTTCCTATTTTGGGCTACTGCAGCAGAGCTGTCCATGGTGCTAGTTTAGCCAAGTATTCCTGAACATTTGGAAATGTGCTAGTGCTGACCTGCTGCTTTATTACTTAAATATTCTCGACTGCTTAATTTGATATTCACTAGTTTGTACATATATTGTTTGTTGTCAGCAAGTTACAGTTTTACACACAGGTGCAGCATTAGCCTGTGCATGCTTTTCATACTCCTGCACTCCCACATTGAAAGATATTACATCCTGTTTCTTTGCTTTTAAACTGATTGAAGAACATTACACTCCAGAAATTGTCACTGGCTTGCCTAATGTGGTGCAAACTGGCACACACGTACATACACATGTGCAGTTTCTTTGTATGTGCTCTGAGATGCAAGAATCCTACTAAAAGAGCTTAGTCAGTAAAATTAGCAATGTAAAGCTGGTGATGCAATGAATGTACAGAGCGGAAAAGAGAAGGACTGAAGTGAAGAGGTAAAACAGGAGGAGGAGAATAAATAAGGAATGTGTAGGTGTACTCCACTGTCTGCTCATTGCTGTGGCATCCTGTAGTGAGGATGCTCAGTACAAACACACACACTCACAGTTTGTTGAGTGCTCTCTGCAAATGTGGATTGTGAGACAGTGGGAGTAAGAATGTGAGACAGATTGTGAGTGTGTGTGTGAGTGTGTGAGCACGCGTATTTGTGCAAAGCCTGGCCTGTATTGTGCTGAGCCTGTGGTCCATTTAGCCTTAAAATCTGAAAGGCAAAACCTTGACAACGCAATCTTCAGTGTGTGTTTTTGTTAAAAAGCACAGAGTGAAAAATAAAGTGTCATGATGCACACGGAGGTGTGCAGATCTCCTCTGTGGCCTATGGCCCAGGCTTGTGAATCAATTACAGATCCATTCAGTAGTTCCTCTCCTCTCCTCTGATCTCCATCGCCATCATTTAAATGGCTGATTCTGTTTTTACCTCTAATGAAGGGTACTCTCTCGCACACACACTCTCACATGCACGCAAAAAACACACAGGAAAGGCACACTCGCACATGTCGCTGTGTGCCACTGCAGCGCCCCCTACCCAGCTGTTGTCACGTGAGTGCACGGGCCCTAGCAACAGCGAGCGAGAGAGCGAACAAAAAAGAGAGATCCTGGCGAGAGCAGGGGAGAGGGGAATGGGTAAAGAGAGGGAGAGAGCGAGAGAGAGAGAGAAAGAGATGGGAGGGAGGGGGAGCCATGGAGCATTAATAAGTGATGAGTCCAACAGTGTGAATTGCTGTTAGTTAGCATTGCTGCAGCGCCGCTTTCATTTGCATGGCAGCACCAAGAACAAACCCCTTTACTTACGCCATTTCCTCCCTCGCTCTGAATCACTTTTTTCACAGTTTTATCTATTTCTGTCTCTTTTTTATCTCTGTGGTCTAGTCAGCATCTCAAAATATGTACATCTTTTCTTAGTTACTTTCTTCATCTTTATTTCCTGTCTGATCTGTTCCTCTTCTCCTCCCAGCCTCCCTTGTGGCTACAACATTACATTAACATCTTTCCTCTTTATGAGATCTCGTGTTACTATTCTTTCCCTTTCTACGTGACAATAATTTGTGGAAAATGGCAGCCATATATAACAGAGGTATATTTAGCTGCAACCTTTCATGCCTTCCTCTCCATCTTAAAGAGGAAGGGGTGTCCTCACTCTGGGGGAACTTTTGGGAAGACAAGTGATGCTCCAGGGCTCCTTAATCCTTTTTTTCATTGTGCGTATCTGTCTCTCCCTCCCTCCCTGTCTCTCTGTCTCATTATTTGCATGTATGTGTCCGTCTGGAATTTCTGGCATACGTGCACATACACTCAGAGATCCAGCAGCGGCTCCTGCACTTGGCTTGACTTCCTGCCTCAGGCTGATCAGCTGAACTGATTCCATTACTTACAGACCCCCCTGAAAGACAGGGAAGAAGAGCACAGACTAAGAGGACAGAAAGGCAGAGACAGAAAGAGGTAGAGGGCAGAGGGGAGACTCAAGGAAGAGAGCGCTGGGAGTGCAGAACAGCAGCCATGCAGATAGAAAGAAAAAAGGAGAGAAGGAAAAAGGTCAGGATATAAGGAGGAAGTGAGGGGATTTTGTGCCTCCCATGGGCATGGGATAGACCTCAAAATTCTCATCCTGCCTCCTACAGCAAAATAAAAAAAAACTAACAAAAAAAACACAGAAGCGTATACAAACACACACTCAACAACAACAACAACAACAAACTCCTGGAGGCGTAGGCAGACTAGACGAGAATTGATCTCCTCTCCCACAAGGAGAGTCTTGCAAGGAGAGAGAGACAGGGAGATGGAGGAAGACGTAGAAGAATTGTTTTTACCCATGTATGGCTCTCAGGCCTGTAGGCCCCTCATCCCTCTCACTCTCACTCCCTCCTCTGTCACTCCCAAAGGCATGTTTCTCTTTATCTCCCTATCTTTCCCTTCATCAATCTCCATCTGCCGTCCTCCCTGTAAGGCCAGACCCTTCCTCTATACTCCACTGCCTTCCCCCTATCGCTGCCTTCACCTTCTCCAGTGTTTTAGGTGTGTCACATCTCCACAGACAGCAGAGGAGCAGCCAGTGATGAGACATTACGTATCCAAGCCATGAAAAATAAACGCAGTAGATCAGTGTTTACCATACTGTAATTCACATAATGATTATAACGAGCTTCACTATTAAACATGTTATAGCTGGACATTACATCTAATAATATTTTATATTTATATTTAGTTTGCATGTTTGTCAACCTTAAGGTGATTTAGATTATCTATTTTTCATTGACCGAGGACAGAAACTTATAAAAGTCATTGACTCTGTCCTCTTCAAGAGCTGATTCGTATCTCTCACTGCAGACCACAAAAGTGACATTTGAATATGTCATCACAGGCTGTGAAGAATCAGTGGATGTATAACATTTTTTCCTATATTTTATGGAATAAATTAAGTCTTTAGACAAAATATCAGCAGGTAATAAATGAAGAAAACATAAGTTTGAACAAGCGGTAGAGATAAAGTAGGAATGATGGAGCAGGTTTCCTTCAAACCAACGTTGAAAGCATCCTTTTCATTAACATCCTCTGAACCACTTTTTTTTCCTCCATTCTTAACCATCTCGGAATTTTCTTACACTACCCCCCACACTCTTCCACCTCCCTCCCTTCACCCCCTTCTGGTCTGTCTTTCTCTCTACAGGCATGTTGTGACAGGGTGTAGCAGTGTGTTATACTGGGTTCTACTCGCCAAGTGCATATTATCCTGTAAGGCATAATACCCAGGTTGGAACAAAAGGGCAGGCTTGGAAATTACAGCTTACGTCGCTTAGCACTCAGCACAACAGTCTGACTCACATGAAAACACGTGTGTGTGAACTTTCACATATGCATGCAGATGCACTGGCTGACGCGTGTGTGTATGTATTCAGAGATTTGATGGCACAGACACACACACACACACACACACTACATGCAGTCATAAATTGATCAGTAAATGAGTATTTTCATAATAAATTTCTTATGTTGTGCAGTAGCTCTGTGAGTGTGCTCATCAATAATAATAATAATAATAAAACATACAAAAAAATAAATGTTTAGAGGATTTTACCTGGTAATTGGACTCCTGTTTGAACAAACCAATAATAATATGTATAATGTATATATGTATAATGTATATATTAATAGTAATATGAAGATGTCACATTTGTCTTTAGGAAATTATAATTGACATAAATAGAAAAATAACAGAATAATAATGAGTGATCAATATAAACCTTTAGTCAGTGGATGTGTAGACATTATGACCCCATTTACACCTTGTATTAAGAAATGATGTGTATCTGTAAAGCACTAAAAAGGCATTGGGATCACAGTGGCACGTAATCTGACATGGTGATCTAAATTTAGATAAATGTGATTCTTCTAAAATAAATAATGTGGAATTTGAAAGATCTCCTAACTGACTAATTCTAAATTGCCGTAACAATAGAGAGAGATGGCAAGAATGCATTTTATTACAAGTGTAAAAGACCTATCGATCATTGCATAATTATACCTGGTGTAAACAGGATAAAGAAGTAAAGCATTCTTCCTCCTCCATATCTCAGTCTTGTTAGTGTGTGTGTGTGTGTGGCAGGAAGCCAGGTCAGTCCTCTCACTTTTAATAAATCTCCTTTGGATGAAGCCATACAGCCATAAAATGCATTGATTGTTGTTGCTCACATTGTAGCAGCACACACACACACACACACACGCTTGGTCACTGATACTACACATTAGACATGTTCAGATGTTCATTACAGACATTTTGTGACATATTTTCTCTGTCAAACCACCTTAAAACTGTAACTTTAGTTGTGATTTTTCACCCTGAAGTAGCTGCTTTTCATCAACAGTTTAACACACGCTAGCATCCTTAGATTTTTTAAAATAAATGTGCTGTGCTGTGACTAGGTGCTGACCTATTGCTCGGAGCTGCTCTGTGTGTGTGTGTGTCTGTGTTTGTGTGAGTGGCACATTTCCTGTATTCAACTATTCAATGCACCTGTATTTTACTCAAGCTCTCTCTTGTCAACACAGCAAAGAGACACTGAAACATCATGTACAGCAAACAAGCAGCATGTTCACACACACATGCACACACAATACACACTGTGATAGCATTCATGTAACCAAACAGTCTACTACTACAAACTGAAGTGCACACTGTCTAAAATAACCCTTTGAGGGAACCAAATACAAAAAGACTCAGAGAAGCGGAAAGAATCAAACACTGAAATACACTCTCCCCATCTCCTTTTTTTCTTCTCTCTCACACGTGCACATACACTCTCTCTATTGACATGTAGATAAATCAGAGGCAGACCAAGTAGTCACTGATGTGAAATGAAAATGACGCTAATCTGCTGTTACCATAACACACACAGACACATCAATTATTAACACCTACAATAACTCCCCTCTCTGTTCTCTCTTTCGTCTCATCTGTCTTTCTCTATCCTGTATATTTTACTGGATGGATAGGACAGAGTGTGTTAAAAGCTCCCATGTGTTCAGCTAAGTGCTGTGCTTGGGTCTTTTGAAGATGTATATTCTTAGCTTTTTTCTGAAATCTGTGATTTTTTTGTGAAAAGTTCCCCTTTCCTCTCTGTTATCCACAGGTAACCGCTTCTTCCTGACCTCATTTGGCGCTCTGTATATCTCGGAAGTGCAGAAGGAAGATGCTCTGTCCACCTACCGCTGCATCACAAAGCACAAGTATAGTGGAGAGACTCGCCAGAGCAATGGAGCCAGGCTCTCTGTTATGGGTAGGCAACTAGACATTTTCCTCACTTTCTAAAAATCCTCTGAAATACTGACATTTCTGTGATGTGCCTCATCATCAAAAGACCCTACGGAGTCCACCCCGTCAGTTCTGGACAGTTTCCAGTCCGGTGAGGTGCAGGTGGGGCACAGTGTGGAGCTGCCCTGCATTGCCTCCGGATATCCCAACCCCACCATTCGATGGCTAAAGGATGGTCGGCCATTACCTGCAGACTCCCGCTGGACACGGCGCATCTCTGGCCTCACCATTTCTGACCTGAGACTCGAGGACAGCGGCAACTACATCTGTGAAGTTACCAACAGCTTCGGCTCCAAAGAGGTGACAGGTCACCTCAACGTTATAGGTAAGTTAAATAGGAGGGACAGTGAGTCACTGTTCACTTCATGTGCTACTGCTGTACTTCACTCTTCAAGTGAGATGGACAGAAGTCATGAATGTGAAATCAGGATACAAACTGTAGTGATAGAGGCGCCACTTAAAGGGATAGTTGGGTTTTGTTCTGAAGTTGTGTTGTATATGTGCTACTTATTAACAGTCAGTGTAGTGTAGATGAAACAGTAGACAAGCAGACTCCATATTCTGCAGAGTAAGATTACAGTTTTTGTCAATGGCGTCTGGTGGTACACTGATCGTTTTATGGGCTCTTAGGTTCTGTACCCCTGTTTGCTTCTCAAAACCAGAGGCATACAGACAAGCATCTACTTTTTGTAACACACTCCAGACAACCTCACTTTAGAGAAACCAAACTATCCCTTTAGGCCCTTTTGGCTGGGATGAGCATGAACGTGATCTCCAAGGATGGCATGCCACCCCTCTGTGCTCTCAAACCTCAGTGATGTGCCACTATGGCGACAAGAACAGTGGTCATGCAGGCCTGTTGCTTTGTTTACCAAGGATGTGAGAGAGACGAAGGGGATATCACCTATAATAATAGGAGATATAAGCAGGTACACTTGTAAGGGAGGTTGTGAAGGAGGCTGAGGGAGGAGCAGGAATCTTAGGGTGGGTGGAGAAAACAGACTGAAGCCAGTGGACACTGGGCAGACTGGCCGCAGGGCACATCACTACATAACCCACAAACCTACAACGACAGGCCATGCAAGGTGGGACACACATACAGTATATGTACTCATCGGCCATGAAGAAAGTCTTACACATGCACATGCACATTCACTGTCACACGCACACACACACGCTTGCACACATTCAGCAGCCTCCAGCACTTAACACCAGCTGCTTTATTGCTCACTGACATTTTCTCCCCTTTCTGTCTTTCTGTCTCAGTTTCCCTCGCTGCTTACACACACACTTCCTCACACACAGACACAGACGAGAAACACACAATATTAAGACACTAAAATATGATTTGTGTTGCCTGGCCAGGACAATGTAGCTCAGTATGAATTTCTTTCATTCAGTGATGCACATTATATCCACATGGTGCCTGAGGGACGCTGACATACACTCAGTAATATAGCTTCAATATTTAGGTAGTAACCTGTTTGTGTCTACATTGGTCTCTTCTCTTTTAACTCTGCTCCGTTTTGGTCCTTCTCTCTTTAGAGCCACTCCGAGTCACCTTGTCTCCCAAGAACCTGAAGACGGGGATCAGCAGTACAGTCATCCTGTCCTGTGCTGTCCAAGGTTCCCCCCACTTTACTGTGTCCTGGTATCGTAACACAGAGCCTGTCGTGCCTGATCAGCACTTTTCCATCCAGGGGGCTCACAATGAGACGCTCTTCATTTCTGCTGCACAAAAGAGACACTCGGGAGCTTACCAGTGCTTTGCCACGCGCAAAGGCCAGACTGCCCAGGACTTCTCCATCATCCTGCTAGAAGGTGATGACAGAACAGAGTAATTGTGAATTCTATGTTGTGTTATAGTATGTCTAACATACAGATTGAGTTGCACCATTGTCTTTTAGCTTCCTATATGTTACTGAAGCTTCATAAAATATGAAGTAGAAATGCTCATTTGATCTCACATCTCTGACATTGTGTTTGTTTCTCAGATGGCACACCTCGTGTCGTGGCCTCTTTCAGCGAGAGGGTGGTGGTCCCGGGTGAACCATTTTCACTGATGTGTGCCGCCAAAGGAGCCCCCCCACCCACCATCACTTGGACCTTGGATGACGAGCCTGTGGCCCGGGACCTGTCGCGTGTCAGAGCCAGTCAGTACACGCTCTCTGATGGCAGCACTGTGAGCCACGTCAACGTCAGCAGCCCGCAGATTCGTGATGGAGGAGTGTATCGGTGCGCCGCACGAAACTCGGCTGGTAGTGCTGAGTACCAAGCGCGCATAAACGTAAGAGGTGCCTGTCTACTTTTCAATATCAGTTATACAGAGGCTTTCATAGCCTGACCCCTACCCCACCCCAACCAATACCCTCCTCTCCTGTATCCCTCTCTATCTATACTGCTGTCTCTCTGCGTTCATATATTTTCTTTTCAGTTTTGTCCTGTCCATCTGTTAAGCAGCATTATCTCCAGCAGCCCATACTATATGTAGTCTGTCTCCTTTTGTCTTGACTTATATGTAAACTATCTTCTCAGCTTATGTGCTTAGGTATGTGCACAGATACTACAGAAAACATGCAAAAGGCAAAAATAGACTTCTTAGGGCTAGGTTAACATACTGTGTGGATAAAGGTGGGGATGTGATAATAAGGTAATATAATAATAACAAAGAAACCTAAGAGGTGAAAGAAATAGATGGAAGGGAGACTGAAGGATGAAAGGAGAGAGTCGAGAACAGAGGAGTGCCAATGTCTGCTGAGGGAATGATGGTGACAGGACTGGTGATGTCATTGTCGTCTGAGATGACAACGATGAGGACTGACACCGACGGACAGGGCTGTATCACTGTCTCCATGTGTCTCTCTCTCCCCCGCCTCCCCCAACCAACACTCTCTCACTCTCTTATCTATGATATGTGTAGTTGTGACATGTGAGTCTGCTCTAAGCAGACATGCCAAAATCATCATCGGAGTGAGAATGAGCCCCTTTTGCCAGAGAGCTTTACCCTTATATGCAACACAAACACAGCCGATATACACACTCATAGCCACACATGAAAAAAAACAGGAATATGCTAGTATGCCTATCCACTGAAATGTGATACACTCGACTCATCTCATTCAGCGAGGGTCCAACAGCAAGGATACTGAGCCGCGCAGACATAGCTGAACACACATGTGTATACTGGGTCTGTGTGTCTGCGTGTGCGCGACAGTGCTACTGAATAATACATCTTTGACTCGTCAGAGCTGTGACTTCAAAGCTCAGCGCACGCTGAGAGAGAAAGAGACGGAGAGAAGTGGGGGTAGGAGGGCTGGAAGGAGAGACAAAAACAAAGATACAAGATGAACAATGGTGAGAAGGTCAGAGAAGAAGTGACAGGTGATGGAGCGATAGCTCCCAGTGTTTTACAATAATGCTAAACACATATTGTGTCCGTCTGACTGACTGTCTGCCAGCCTTGTTCTTTTGGCAATAATACACTTATATTGAGACAGTTGAGCTTTATTTTAGTATATTTTTTATTCTCTCATTCATGTTGATTTTTCTTTTAGGCAGTATTTTTCCTGTTTAATCTGCCCATGTAGCTAACATTTACATACTAGGCAAACTATATGCCTGTCCAAGCACCTAATTAATATGTATTGCAAACTTAGGAACACAAACAATCAATGATTAGGTATTTTAAGTTGATTTCTACATTAGGAGGCTGCGGCATAGCTATGACACATTCAGGCTGCATTTGGTCAGCATGAATGAAAACACTATGTTATTATTGAGCACTCATCTAAATGCACTACCTCCCAATAAACTGGAAGCCTCTGAATGAAGTACTGAATAAAGTCAAGTGTCATCCGTTTCACCCACTCACTTTCCCTCTCTCTTTTTTTTTAGACTAGTCATGCAGCCAGGAACATTAAATGCTGGTTTGTTTAAATGTCAGTAGCGTTAAGTAAAATTGCAAACTCTAGTCCAATCCGGGCTGTAAACAAAGACACCATCACTGCTGCACTAAAGTCTGTAATATTCTTTGACCTCAATTGTGTCTGCGGCCAGCGAAAATAATGTGATCACTGTCCTGCTCAAACCTGAAACCTTTCACGGCTTATAAAACAGCTGACCACCTGTTTTTCTCTAAACTTAATAAACAGATTTTCCATTTGAAAGCATATGCACAAGACTCGAATGGCACATGTTGCTCCTCCAATAATATTAGGTTCTGACTTCTTTTCTAAACACCAACATCCCTTTTCCTCTTCTGTCTACTCCCCTCCCTATCACCCAACCTTTATACCAAAAAATTCCACGACCTGCTTCTGACACCATCAACTAATGATGTTCTTTTCCCCTCCTCTCTTCCTCTGATCGACCCTGTCTCTTTCTTTTTCTCTTTTTTTCTCTCTTTCTCCCTTCGCCATCAGGTCCTCCGAGGATTCGGCCTATGAAGAATATCACTGCAGTTGCAGGAAGAAACACATTCATAAACTGCCGTGTGATTGGCTACCCTTATTACTCAATTAACTGGTACAAGGAAGGTCTTCTGCTGCCTGACAACCATCGCCAGGTATAGTTTGCTTTCTGCATTTCTGCTCAGAGAAAATCATTGTATACCAGGCATGAAATACAGAAATATACAAAGTTGGTGTAGCAGAAATGTGTAGCGTCATCTTATGTCTACAGGTGGTGTATGAGAATGGGACACTGAAGCTCAGCGATGTCCAAAAGGGGATGGATGAGGGGGCCTATGTGTGCAGCGTGCTGATCCAGCCACAGCTTTTCATTACGCAGACAGTTTATGTCACTGTCAAAGGTCAGTCAGAGAGACACATCACACTACAGACATGCATTTAATCAGCAGCATTAAAACATGAGACGGGGGCTAGACATGAGTTGTTATAGTAGCACTTGATTCAGGTTTTTCAGCTTTTGTTTTATTATGTCACAAAATAAAAAAACTCAATTCTGAATACAGTAGAGGATGAAGGGGATGAAAAGTGAGTAACCCTGGTTTGGAGGAGGATGGTGTGAGTGAAAACAGAAGAAAGCTGTATGTATTGCTTCTAATAACCCCTGATTAAGGGGCGGAGTGGCCTAGTGTGAGCTCTCAACCACTCAGCAATTACATAGAGCAGGAGCGCTATTGTATAAGATTTGTGTGTGTGCATGCCATGCTCATGCATATGTGTGTGTACATTGTACATGTCACCTTGCACATTATTTCACTTTGTTCTCAGCGGCAATAGAATGACATGTTTGTTTTAGGAAGTTGTCGAGTGAGAGTGCGAGCTGCGTGTGTGTGTGTCTGCTTGGTGTGAGCATCAGTGGTCTTCATGGTCTTCTACTGCACATACGTGCATGAGTTTATGAGCGTGTGTGTGTGTGTGTGTGTGTGTGCGCTCACATTTGCTGCATGTGGGTGTAGGTATGTGCTTGTATGAATGTGTGCTTGTCATGTCTCTGATTTAATTAGATGAATTTTAACGAGGCCCAGATTAAATCCCCCAGATGTCTCAGCTGTAACCCCCCCCACCACCACCATCCTCCCCTCATCCCCCACTCCAAACCACTACCATCACCTCTACTGGTATCCATGGCAACACCATTCTTCCCCCTGTGGATGGGGCTCTAATTAGAGCAGCTATTATGGGCTGGATTTAGCAGGGCAGGGTGGGGTTGGAGTGGAGGGGTTGGTAGGGGGCGCAGGCAGCTGTAAAGTGGGTAGTGGGCTAGTAGGCCAGGCTGCAGTGGTATGGAGTCCAGGTTTAGATGACTGAGAGACTCCAGAAATCATCGATTTGATCCCCTGTTGTCAAACAGACACATGGCCCACTAGTTTATCAATCAGACTGTCAGGTGAAAATGACACATTCTGAAAAACTGACACTGTCTTCTTCTCCCTTCACTGCACCTTTTCTCCTTTAACATCACTTTCTCTCACACCGGATGTCCTCTCGATGCTCCGAAATCTTCAAAACTGTCTCCCCTTATTCTCCCTGTGTCTACACATCTGACTTTCTCTCATCTCTCTCCTTCACTTATTCATATCTGCCTCAAATCTCTGACTTCACCTGCTTCTCACCCCGCTCATTTAAACAACTTTCTAACTGATTTCATTTATCTTTTTTTCTTTATTTCCTTTCTTTCTTTGCCATATTTTGCCTTCTCTTCTTCTCTTCATCTGCCCTCTATTTCACCCTTTTGCCTGTCCTTGCATTTTTCACTATCCTTGCCTTTTCTTTTTCATTCTCCTTTTCATCATTTATTTCCTCTGCTTAATCTGACTACTTTTTTCTTATCTACTTTTATCTCATTTCCCCTTACTGCATCCCTGCAACATTTATATTTGCTCCCGCTTCTTCTTTACACATCTTACTCTGTATCACTGTCCTTCCTTCCCTCTTCTTCTCTCTTTCATCCTCTCTTCCACCACCTTTTGCAGTTCCTCCACTGATCCAGCCATTTGACTTTCCCCCGACTTCTATTGGTAAATTGATGTACATCGCCTGCGTGGTGTCATCTGGAGACATGCCCATACGCATCACGTGGCGCAAGGACGGCCAGGAGATCGTGGCCTCCTCGGGCATCACCATCGACACAAAGGAGTTCATGAGCTCCCTCCAGATATCCAAAGTGTCGCTCAAACACAATGGCAATTACACCTGCATTGCCAGCAACGATGCTGCCACAGTCAGCACAGAGAGGCAGCTCACAGTTACGGGTAAGAAAGAGAGAGAGCAAAATGTTTAAGACATATTTAAAAAGGGGTTAAATAATGATTCAAAGATAAGGAGGTGTAGACAGACATTCTACACTGTTTTGCACTTCTCTCCCATCTTTCCAGTGCCTCCCCGGTTTGTGGTGCAGCCAAACAACCAGGATGGGATCTATGGGAAGGCTGGGATCCTCAACTGTTCTGTTGATGGATACCCTCCACCTAAGGTCATGTGGAAGCATGCCAAAGGTACACTAGGTACTGTACATGGTCCATCTTTTATTCTTTTATCTATGCATAGTGGGACATATTTTAGCTTTTATCTGTCCTTTGTTATAGTCGTAAGTCCGCATTGTCCTGAGAAATTTATCTTGAAATGCAGATTTTTCAGTTCACCAAATCATAATCTCTTACCCCTTTGCTTTGTGTCGGTACAGCAGGTATTGGAAACCCACAGCAGTACCACCCTGTGCCTCTGACGGGCCGTATTCAGATCATGAGTAACGGCTCTCTACTCATCAGACATGTCTTAGAGGAGGATCGAGGCTTCTACCTCTGTCAGGCCTCCAATGGTGTGGGCTCAGACATCAGCAAGAGCATGGTCCTAACAGTAAAGAGTGAGTATACAGACTTGCACTAAGCTAATGTAACACTGTGAGTTTTTCATTGCAAAGATGATAATGGTGAGGCCATCTAGTATGCTCCAGTGCTCTTGCTTTGTCGGTCACTCACTCACTCTTTTAAACCAATGAGCCAGCGCAGAATACTCTCCCAGTAGGCATGAACATAGACACACATATTTTACATACCCAGTGACAGAGCAGTGGAGCAAAGGTGACTATGGACATAAGCGTGAACATCATACACAGCAAGTGTGTGTGTGTGCATCAGTGACACGCAGTGTGCAAGCGTGCAACTGAGCAATTGATCTTTTGACTCTTGGGATCTGTCTACAGACAATCAAAAAGACTTTGAGCTTAATCATTATCTGCAATCAATCTCTCCATCCTGCCTTCGCTGTCAGTAACACTCCATTTAATGCCATGCGAAAATGCATAGAGAAGATAAACACACACACACAGGCTGTCAACATCATGTAGGCCATTATGTGAAGCCAATATATTTTGTAGCATGGAGTACATTGACCTTCCAGAACAGCTGTAACGACAAGTGAAATGTTAAGGCATCTTTTGACACACATAACAAGGTGCACATAAATGTATCTGCTAGTTTCATCGTGTTTTGTTATCACAGGGTAGTCCCTCTCTTGCACGCTCTCACTCACTCTCTCCTTCTGGTGTTAGTGTTATTGATTGAACCGTTCCTCTCCTCTGCCTCCCTCAATTCTGTCTGTTTCGCTCAGTGGAGAGGGAGGAAAAGAGGAAAAGAGGGTGGGTGAGATGAATAAGTGATGAAAACAAAACAGCAGAACCCTCCTCGGATCGATATTGTGTGTGTGTGTAAATGAGCGTGTGTGTGTTGGAAAGAGAAGCCTGAGCGTGTGAAGGATTTTGTGTATAGAGTGTATACCAAAGGCGGAGTGTATCGTTTTTGCCTCTTCATTCACCTAGACCCCAATGTTAACTATTGGAGAATGAGAAAGGAGGTTTATCAACTTTACCTCATTGACCACGGCTCTTCATTACTTTACTGCAATGGAACTTGCAATGGCTATTTTGAACTCTACCTTTTTAACTGCTTACCTTTCTCTCCTCCACTCTCTCTCTTTTTTTCCTTTCCACTTTGCTTGTTATCCACTTACTCTTCCTTTTCCTCCTCCTCCTCCCCTTCATCTTTTATCTACCTCTGACATCCAACATCCTTCTCATCAATCTGTTTACTGTTACCATCTCTCCCTGCTTCACCCCATTTGTCCTCACCTTCTCTTCATCTCACACTCCATTTCCCTTCTCCTTCCAGTCCCTGCTATGATCACCAGTCACCCCAACACAACCATGGCTAAGAAGGGTCATGTAAAGGAGCTC
The DNA here is from genome assembly GCF_900634625.1 of Parambassis ranga. Taxonomy (NCBI): domain Eukaryota; kingdom Metazoa; phylum Chordata; class Actinopteri; family Ambassidae; genus Parambassis; species Parambassis ranga. The sequence goes on from NC_041033.1 coordinate 13,738,867, forward strand.
AACTGCACAGCCAGGGGAGAATGGCCCATCATCATCCGCTGGGAGAAAGGCGACACGGTCATTGACCCTGACCGCAACCCCCGATACTCCATTACCACCAGTCCCAATGAAAAGACCGACGAGGTGTTGTCCACACTCAAGGTAAAAAACACTTATATATGGTAGAGCTTCTAGTTGATGAAAGCAGACAGGAATGTCGTTGTGACTCTTACTCAGTTGACAAATATCTCTCAATTATCTCGCTTCATCTTTTTTCCCCCACTTATCTTGGTTTGTCTGTTTGGTGTGCCCCATGCAACACATACTGAACTCTGTATTTCCACTGATTGATGCATGAGGTGCATTACAGACTGCTACTAATCACATTCAGTCTCATTAGCTCATCTGGTATTTCTTTTCATTTCATTTTCAAACTTCATAAATTTGCTTCATCATGCCTTGGTGCTGTACGTTGATATTCCTCTGCAGTTTTTTAAACCACAGGAAAGAAGCCAAACCTTGGTGATGCAAGGTTTTTGCATGTTAATAAATGCTATTGATGCAGCTTGGTGATATAAATAGGAGCTGAATCAGTTGTCCAGTGTCCACTGAGATCCAAGGATATTATCATCTCAGTGTTATATCACTCAGTCTGTGTTGTAGGATTTAGTCATGAGCCATTGATTGGATGGATGATGGATGATAAGGGCACCTAAAAAACAAACTGTTACTGCCATCGTCATGAAAATAGCAAATGTTTTGTGTGTCAGATGTTTACAAAGAGGTATGGCAAAACAGCCAAACAGCTGGTGTCTCTTCCTTGTACCTCTCTTGCAATCCAAAGCACCAAAAAGACGATGTAGGGGAAAAACTCCCACCTCTCCATCACAAAGCTGTGTTTTACACGATTTTCCTGCACAAAGATAGAGTTGTTTGTCTCTTTGACATTTCTCTTTCTACTTCTTTTACTTCAGCTAAAGCCAGCGGAGCGTGAGGATTCAGTCTTCTTCTCCTGTCATGCCATCAACTCTTACGGAGAGGGACGAGGCCTCATCCAGCTCACTGTGCAGGGTAACCATTCATGTGCAAATGCATCTACAGTTTTGTTCCTATTTTTTTTTTTGGTTTAATGGCTACAAAACCTGCTTTTCCTGCTTTATTTGCAGAATTGTCTCTCTCTCACTGTCTCATTTATTCTCTTGTAACTCCTCAGAGCCTCCAGACCCTCCCGAGTTGGAGGTGCGTGAAGTGAAAGATCGGAGTATGAATCTCAGGTGGACACAGAGATTTGATGGAAACAGCGCCATTACTTCCTACGATATTGAATATAAGAATAAGACGGGTAAGTAGTGTGGTATATTTCTCATTATACATAAAATGATAGAAAACATTCAAGAAAATCTGTTTTTATTCTGATGTGGTCTGACAGATACCTGGGAGTTGAAGCATGCTACTCGAAATATCTCTCCCACAAACAACCAGGCCAACATAGTGGACCTTCACCCTGCCTCTGTCTACAGCATCCGCATGTACTCCTACAATGCTATAGGCAAAAGTGAGGCCAGTAAGGAACTCACTATTAGCACAGAGGAAGCACGTAAGTCAGAGATTTTACTTAATTAGCAATTAGCGTCTCTGTTTATCTGTCGTTAATGAACTTACTGGAAACATAAAGGCTGTAGAATGTTTGTAAAAAGCCTTCAATGAACCCATCTGTCTCTGTGTAGAGCCCGACGGTCCTCCAATGGAAGTGATCCTGCAGCCAGTGACATCTCAGAGTATCAGAGTCACGTGGAAGGTAAAACAGAAGTATTTGCCTGCACAATAACTTGTTAATTTTTTTACACACCATACAATTACTGAAGTATATTAGAAGGCTGCCGAATGGCTGAGTCTCATTGTTCTTCTTTAGGCTCCAAGGAAGGAGCTGCAGAATGGGGTGATCCGGGGTTATCAGATCGGTTACAGAGAGAACGGCCCAGGAAGTAATGGCCAGTACAGCATTGTGGAGATGAAGGCCACAGGAGACAGTGAGGTCTACACCCTGGACAACCTGAAGAAGTTTGCGCAGTACGGCGTGGTTGTCCAGGCCTTTAACAGAGCCGGCACAGGCCCTTCTAGCTCCGAGATAAATGCTACAACCCTGGAAGATGGTGAGAATCTCAGCAAATAACACATATACACCTGCAGCTTGTATGAAATGTGAATCTACTGCCTGTTGGTCTCTTTTAGTGGGCTATTTTCATGACCGGCAGTTTAAAAAATGTACAGTAAGAGTGAACTGTCATATCACCCTCTATCTGCTTTCACTCTGACCCACAATTACTCTCTTTCCCTCTATCTCTCTCCCCATTGTTCTTTCTGCTTTCTCACTGTCTGATCTCTGTCAAATCATGCCACGCTTTCTAACCTAAAATTACTAAACTGTATATATACAGTGTAGTAATATATGTATATATATGTATAATAGCTGCTGGAATCCAAATGCTTCTTACAAATACCAAAGACACAAACAGTGGCCATTGAGCAGCACTGAGAGAACTGAGTGATCCCTGCACAGGAATGTCCATGTATCATGATAGCTAGAGGGTAAATATAATAAATCTGAATGAAAGGATGACTGAATGAATGAACTGCCAAAGCATTTTTAGGCTGATGATGCACAATATTTGGAAATCTTTAAACTGCATCTGGTATGCAAGTTTGTTATGGTTTACATGTGCACTTATACACTCAGGAGACACCATTAGAACTGTTTTTTTGGTTGAATTACTTCCCAGGCATTACTTTTCTTCAGATGCATGCCTGAATAAAAGAATAAATCATCTAAAATGTATGGATAAATAATTATTTGCACTAGAAAACACATTTTCTCTTTTGATTTACTTGGGTTTTGTTGTTGTTGTTTGTTTTTTTTCTTGCAACAAACACACACACACATACACACGTCACAGTGTTCACTGGGTGGACAGTTGGCTGAACCCTATTGGTCCAGAGGAGAGGGAGCCCTCCAGTTCTTTCCTGTGGCTGTCACCGTGGCGACAGTGATATTGATGGCCATTATGATAATAGTGATAACAACAAGCATACTAAAAATAATTATAATTAGCTTGTCTCTCTCTCTTTCCCTCTGCTAGCTTCCTGCTGTAATTATCCACAGCTGAGCGCATTGTCTCTCTGCTCCCTCTTTTCATCTTTTTTTCTGCCCTTCCCTTGCTCCCCTTGCTTTTAACTCTCTTCCTCCCTTCCTCCCTTCTTCCTCTGCCCCTCACCCCCATCTCCTCCCCCCCTTTAGCCCTACTCCAAAACTGGCTTTTATTATTATGCAGCTATATTCAACACTTTTTTCATCTAAATATATGCAGTTTATTTATGTTGGGATCTTTTAGATGGCTGTATTTATCTGTTTAACCCCACATAAGCCCCAATACAGACAGACTGTGGGGAAGTTGAGCCCACTCACCTTCATTCTCATCCTTATTTTGCTTCTGGTAGAGGTGTGAAGATAGAAACTGGGCTGTGTTTTGTTTCCTTCTCATTATTTAGACTTGGAAGCTGAGGTTTATTCATGCAAAGCCCTGTTTTAGTTTTCTAATCCTCCTTTCTCTTTTCCCTCCCTTCCTCCCCACCTCCTCTCTCTTCACCAGCTGCAGAGAGATTCCCTGGTGGACTTGGCCCAATCTCTCTCTTTCATTGCACTCTGTCTTTCAGTCAGCTCTCTTCCTCTCTTCCTGCCCTTCCTACTCCCACAAGTTGACTTCTGTTCATCATCAACAGTGGGCGTTATTCACAGCCTGAATTACTGGTGGTCAGCATTAGCCAATAGAAAAGGACACCTGGACTGACAAGGACAGAGGGTGGCTTGTACAGAGAAAGAGAGATGGTCCTATACATCAGGACAGACACATGTCATGGACTTTTTATCTATCACTAGCCTCTTTACTCGCTTCAGGTTTGATATGGAAATGCTATTTAGGGTTTCAGTAAGGTTTATCATGATTTATTTATCAGTTAGCCAACACAGTCCTAAAATGAGTCCCAATTAATAAAATCTCTGGCAAAAGCTACCTTATGATCACATTGTAGAGCTAGATCGATGAAGCTAACAGATGATGATCCAGCGTTCCCCCCAATGGACAGGACTTTTTCTATTAAAGTAAACTGTGAAATACATACGGTTAGATACATGAAATAACATGGTTATCATGTTTGACCTCTTCTCTTCTCTCTTCCTCTTCAGTGCCCAGTCAGCCCCCTCAGAACGTGCGAGCCATCTCTGTGACTTCTGACGAAGCTGTGATCACATGGGCTGAGCCTCCACGAATGACCCTGCATGGCGTATTGAAGGGATATCGGGTGGTGTTTTGGGCTGTCTTTCCAGATGGAGGTGTGTATGCCAATGCCAGGTTAAGTTGTGGTTATGAAATGGCTGCATTCTCAGTCTGACCTCCTGTCTTTTGTTTCGTCTCTCAGAGTGGGGTGAAATGCAAAACATTACGACCACCAAGGAGCAGGTAGAGCTCAGGGGCCTGGAAAAGTTCACCAACTACAGCATTCAGGTGCTGGCCTACACCCAGGCTGGGGATGGCGTCCGGAGCAACGTCCTCTACATCCAAACACGTGAAGACTGTGAGTCCATATTTTAGTATCTCCTTTCATAGAGATAACCCAAGTATTAAAATGATCTCTAGTAATGTGTCATTTACTTTGATCACATCTTCAGGGCAGGTTGAAGGTTTTTTTTTTTTCTTGGTTTAGGCAGCAGTGCGGGAGGCAGAGAGCCAGCGGGGGTAGAGGGGGTCTTTGTAAGGCTGAGGTTGCTGATTAAAACCTCTTTGTGCTCTGATGTGCCATTACCAGTGCTAATGAGAATTAAGAAGCCAAAAAGTGTGTGTGTAGTTAAGAACCCTAAGGGTTCCAGTGTGTGCATGTGTGTGAATTTGTGGAAATGTGTGTGTGGGGTTAAGTGTGTGTACATGTCTTTGCGTTGGTGCGCATGCACCAGTGCACGTGTGTGGACATGCACTATTGTTTGTGTGCTAGTCTAGCTCAACACCCAGCACAAGGAGAGGGATTAATTCTTTGTGGCTTAAAGAGAATTAATTTTGTGCTTACACTGGCGGGCTGTGGATTACATCCGTATCCGCCTCTCCTCTCCCTCCCTGGGGCCAGGCAGAGGAGGAGGCATGCGTCTGGAGATGGAGAAAATGAGGGAGAGAGGGAGCACAGCAAAGAGGGGGAGCCGAGATTCTAAGAAGTGTCATTTCAGAAAAGGCCTTTATTCTCTCTTCCTTACTATATCTCCATTTTATGAGCTGGCCTCACCGCAATAGCTCTTCAAATATGTGTATTGTGTTCAAGTGTGTGTGTGTGCATTTATCAGGGGCAAACTCAGTGTGTCTTTTTATCCCCTGATGCCGGTTGACACTGTGTCCAGGGGCAACCTCTTCACAAACGTTTTCTGTCTCTCTTGCTTGCACCCTTCCCTTTTGCCCTCGGTTCTGTCTGTAGCACATGCAGAAGTGTTTGCAGTGGAATTGTGCAAACAGCCAATTGTCAACCATTCTCCCTCTATTAGATGCACAAGCATAGCAGACAGAAAGCATAAAATGGTTTTACACCAAGGGCCCTCACACCCAGGAGGCCACAGCAGAATAATGTGTGCATATGTTTGGTGTTCATGAGTGCATACAGTATGTGCTAATTTGTGGAATATATATGTGTTCCACTACATTTATATATTGCTGTGTGTTGCCTAATTCTCTAAAGACAGACGATTTTCACAGAAGAATGTCTAATCACTATGTTGGCTAAGCGTATACTATTATCACAGTAAATGCTGAGATTTGTATGTTTTGGGGGGCCTGTGTAGGGCAGGGCAGGATAAAATTGAGCTTTTGGTGGTCAACATTGAGAATCACTGTATTTTACTCTATTTTCCTAAACTTAAATATGTATTTTTTTTGTCAATCCTAATCAAAAAGCGGCTGCAAGTGAGTAGAAATACAGTACAGTGACAGAAAACAAGGAAAAAAACTCAGTGACTGAGTGTGTATTTGAATTCTCCTACATTTTCTCCATTCCCTCCAAAGTCATTACACATTTTGCTGTAAGTCTGGGTGAGTCTGCTCTTGTCTTCAGCTGTAAATGTATTTTTGCTTTTCCTGTTAAAATACAGGAAGCTAGGTCTGCCAGTCTGCTCTGATTGGTTAAGGCACCATTTTATTGACAGAAACAAAATAAAGCATGCCCCTGAGTGCAGAATGAGTCATCAACATTGTTTCTATTCGTTTTTCATAAAATTACAAACTCTAAAATGCCATTAAGAATACTGAATGACCTTTTTGTCACCATTAGACCTGGTACTGTGCTATAGGCCATCAATAATGCTAGACATAAGATGTAGCCTACATGTAATTTAACAAACATATAAACAAATGAATAGATAGAATAGAAACATAATAGTAATGGTAACTTTAATTGTTAAGAATGTAAAGTTTACATAAAAAAACATCATGAGTGTCCAAGAGATCAATAGTTGCAGTAACATGAAGTCATAGTTTATCCACCCAATATCCATATAATAACACAGGAAACAAACATAGTGGTGCACAAAAGCTGCAGATTTCATTTCTATAATGTGGTATTGATTGTAAGGGTTAAACGTGTGACGTATTCCTGTAAGCTAACATGTTCAGATGTGTGCCAATGTGCAAAATGTAAATACAAAATATCACGTTTTTACTTTTGTTGTCTTTCCTTTCCTGTATGATTCAGACCCTGGACCCCCAGCTGGCATCAAAGCTGTGCCCTCCTCCGCCAGCAGTGTCGTAGTGTCATGGTTACCCCCTCACAAGCCAAATGGAATAATCCGCAAGTACACCATCTACTGCTCCAGCCCTGGGTCAGGCCAACCAGTAAGTTACAAGAGGGGTGTAAAGAGTTTTTTTTATGTGAATAAAAGGGGGAGAAGACCAACCCCAAACATGGCTGGGTGGTGAGGGGGGCAAGACTCTGCTTTCTACAGAAGGTAGTGTCTGTTATATGTTTTATTTCGCTAAGATAAAGCTAATTTAACTTAATTATAGCATTGTTCTGCTATTGTGTGTTTGTTTATGTGTCTGCGTGTGCATGCATGAGTGTGTGTGTGGTCTAGTGCTGCAGTCTCTGTGAGATGTGTGTGTGAAAATGAGCTCTCCTCATACTGCAGTGTGTGTGCGTGCAAACTCACCCTCCAGCCTCATTTACATATCTGCGTCTCATCACGTTGCCAGGACAACCTCATCTGTTCATCAGCGAGGGCAGAAAACAAGCCAAGAGCAAACACACACACACACACACACACACACACTCTCTCTCTCTCTCTCTCTCTCTCTCTCTCTCACTTACACTCACACAAATAGAAATACACTCATAAATGTATCACACCAGCCTTATAAATACACATGCATATATGCGACTCATGTTTTTATGACGGTGTGAATTTAAAAGTGAGAAATATACCCGGCTTGCATACATGCACACACATACACACATACACACACACACCATCTTAATGTACCTTGCAAGAATTGCATCTTCTCCTGTAGTCTCCCTCATTCACAAATCACTCTTTTCTATCTATCTATCTATCTATCTATCTATCTATCTATCTATCTATCTATCTATCTATCTATCTATCTATCTATCTATCTATCTATCTATCTATCTATCTATCTATCTATCTATCTATCTCTTTCAGTCTTTCTCTCTCTGAAGCCCCCATGCAGAGTTCAGGATGATTACTATGTAAATGAGTGCGACTGGAGAGAAGGAAGGAGGGATGGGGGGGTCAGACACACCGCGCGGGGAGTACTTTTGTTCCTCTTTTCATTATCTCGCTCTATCGTTCCCTGGATCACCGCTATCTCCACGCCGGAGGAATATTTTAATATCCGTTACAGCAACACACACAGTCACTCCCTCCCTCCCTCCCTCCCTTCCTCCCAGCATCTACCCACCCACCCAGCCATATATCCATCCATTCATCTATCCATCCATACCTGTGCTTGTATAGAAACAAATGTACAAAGAAGACACTGACATACACGAGAGTCGGGAAGGAGAAGTGCAGGAGACGATGTAAAACAGAGGAGGTGGGGTATTGGTGGATAGATGCAGGAGTGGGCCCGCAGATGACAGGCAAATGTGATGACAAGGAAATGAAGAGATGGATGAACGGTGATGGCAGGAGGAGAAGGGGAAGGATGGCGCAGTGTGTGGAGAGAAAAAAAATGAAGAGAGAGGATAGAGACAGGAAAAATGGATGGTGAACAGCAAACAGTGAAGTAATAAAAAACCCAGTGGATTCCTCAATGAAGACCTGCTCATAAATGTGAAAAACAACATGAATACTGGAATCTATTTGCCCAGCATAAACCTCTTAGTACACAACAACAACCACAACAACAACAACCACCCAGCAGGCCAGGACAAGAGCTTAGCAACACTGCAGTGTCTTCACAGATTTTACTGCCTGGCACATTATTTTAACCCAGTTGACACTTGATTCTCAGTCTTCATTTCAACTCTTTCTGCCAGTCAGAAATGTTGAGCAAGAGTCAGAAAGTCAGTGATAAAACATGGTCCAGAGGGTGAGGAGTGAATACTACCTTACAGTGTGTGTGTTAAATTTATGATTGTGTTTTAGAATTCTATTTATAGTTGTGACCAGCACCACAGACAGAGTTGCTGAGGGGGAATGTGTAGAAGTCTGTGTGTGTTGGGATACCTGAGGAGTAGGTAAAGAGTAGGAGTTGAGGGAATACAGGTATAATTGGAGGGTAGGCGAATAGTGAGTGGCAGGCACTAAAAAAGAGAGAGAGAGAGAGAGAGAGAGTGTGTGTGAGGGGACAGTGATGCGAATATGTCTAGACAGACACATGGCTGGGTTAAACACACTGCAATTACACATCCACCTCCAGGTCATGCATGCCACTGTATGTGTGTGTCTGTGTGTGGCAGTATATTCATGCATACATGTGGGTGTGTGTTCATACTTGCTTGTGTGTAACCATTCCTTTCTGTCTGTTTATGTGACTCCTCTCCCCTCCTCTCCTCTCCATCATTGCTGCTGCAGTAGATAGGCCTCATTAGTGTATGACTGTTCATGATATCTTTGACTGACTCATTTGTCTGTTCCCCATTGTCTTCATCTCCCATATCTCTGTATGCCCTCCCTGAGGAGGGGAAGGAGCGGGCTTTGCCTCCCCCAGTCCAACCCTCTTTTCCCTCCAGCATTACCCGACTATCCTCCTTTCTCCATCTTTATTTTTCTACTCAGTATTGCCACTTCACAATACAATATGTCTATACCCTAAGTCTTTACCTTCAGTTCCATCCTGAATATTGTGCTTGCTTCACTTTATATTGATGTTCACTCATGAAAAGTGACAAAATGATCTTTTTGGCATTGCCATGATTTCACTGTGCTGCTCAGGGTCTTGTTACCAGAAAACAAAAGATTTTTTTTTAATTGAAGGATCTATTTATGTATTGTAAAACTCTATTGTCACGTACAAATGCTGTGTGTATTCATGTTTAATCTATCCTCTCCGAGTCACACCGTCCTACTTCCTTTGGCTTTCTCTAGCTGCCAAGCGAGTATGAGGCCAATCCAGAGCTGCTGTTTTACCGAATCACCCACCTCAACCACCGGCAGCAGTACCTGATCTGGGCTGCGGCTGTCACCACCGCTGGCCGGGGGAATTTCAGCGACAAGGTCACTGTGGAACCAGCAGCCAAAGGTGAGCCCCTAAAAATGAGACTTTCATATTGTCTTTTAGAAAATGCAAGACATAATTTGTGGTGTCACAAAAAGATCTTATATAAGATGTAGTTGCTTCTTTATTCTTATTTCTTTTGCCAGGGGCATATCCAAACCAGCTGTTCTTAGGCAGATGAGACAATAGTGTCCTTGTTTGTGGTTCTGTTTTTCTCTTTTTCCACCCTCTTTCTCTCACAGGAACCATTATAGGTTGCACTTAAAACCTCTAACTGACACTATCATGAACTAAAAATATATTTTTAAAAGGATGTTTCACTGTACATCCCTCTTTCCCCTCTCACTCTGGTCTATACAGAGTATCTCTTTTCTGCTTTTTTTCTCAGCTTTTCTTTTTGTTTTAATGCTACTGTCTGTTTTGACTTCACAGAGGTGTGCTATTGATTTCTGAGTTCAGAGGGCAACAGATAAACTGCCCTCAACTAGAGAAATGATAAGAGAGAGAGCAAAAGGGCAGACAGCAGGTGGAGGGGGGGGGTAAGGGGAGAGAAAATGACAGAAGCGGAGCTAACTAATACGTAAGACAATAGAGAAGCAGAGTGTTAAAGAAAATGAAGATGGCAGTTAAATCAATATGCTTTGGATTAAAAGACAGGAAGAGAAAGGGAGTAACAATGAATAGAGTGCACTTCCACTATGTTTTCTTTATTTGTTCATTCCTTTGACTTCTGGGTGCAAAGGTCTGTCAGTGTGCGCTCATATGGGTGTGTGTGTATGTGTGTGTGTGTGTGTCAGCTGATCGGCAGCTGTAAAAGGCAGCGTCCTCCAGGCTTGCCCACTCAATACTTCATTCAACCTTAACATAAGTGCACTGAAGCACTAGCATTAAGACGCCAAGCTTGAGAAAGAAATAGACAGAGGGCGGGTGGGTGAGCGAGGGGCTGACAGAATAAGAGGGTTATGTGCCTGAATGGATGGATATTTTTTCATGTCATCCCCTCTTCTTCTATTCTCTGCTGGACAATATCACATTTAACAGTTCTTTTCAAATATGAATCACAGGAAATACAATACGCATTTCCTTGTAGTTAATCTATTGAAATTGAGAAGCAAATCAATTAATGCACATGTATAATTAAATGAATATTATAGTACACATTATAGTGTATTGAGTGTATAGTGTATTAATTGTATTAAAGCATTCTGATTCTTTATTGGGTCTGATAACAGCTTTCTGACAACATGTCAATTAAGCTATTCCTTCTATCATAGTTAATGCAATTAGCGCTAAGTTTTTTTAATTCAGGTTTTTTTTCTCTCCTCATCCTCCGGCAGCCCCGGCTAAAATCCTGTCATTTGGGGGTACTGTGACAACTCCATGGATGAAGGAGGTGCGACTGCCTTGTAGCTCAGTAGGAGAACCCACACCTACTATAAAATGGACCAAAGACAGGTGAGAAGGTCATAGTAAAAAATCTGCTCTTGTCTGTGTTGATTCAGCAATATAGGTAGTGTGTCTTTAGACTTAGAAAAATGGGAACGTCACAAAACTTGGCTGCAAGTTACAGTAGAAATGTGGGGGGGGGGGGGGGGGGGGGGGATGTGCTATATGACAAAAGACATAGAGCTGTGGTATCACAAAAAGGACTTCTGCCCAGATGTTTACAGCTCTGTCACCTTCTTTTCCAAAAGAAGGTGTGGCAGCCTCTTCCTCCATTTGCCTTAATGTTGATGCACTGTGTTGTAGTTCTAGTAATCTCCTTTATAACCTGCCAATGATTAACACTGATACTAAAGAATAACTTGGATCTTTTTTTCCTTTAGTGAGGACACAGCCATCCCAGTGTCTCTTGATGGACAGCGTCTCATTATGGCTAATGGGACACTGGTGCTGCGCTCTGTCAAAGCCGAAGATTCTGGTTACTACACCTGCACCGCCACCAACACACTGGGCTTTGACACTATTATAGTCAACCTCTTGGTACAAGGTAGGAAAATGTCAGTAATGATGCACTTGATGAAAAGTGTTACATAGCTGTTAACTTACAGCATCTCGTCTGCAGTCCCTCCAGACCAGCCACGTCTAACCGTCTCCACCACCTCCACTTCCTCCATCACTCTGGCCTGGATACCAGGAGACAACGGAGGCAGCTCTATCAGAGGTATGACCCGCCCTCCTGAAGAAAGCTGCATTACCTCTGTCTATCTTTCTAAATGACTTTATTCTACTCTATAGCCAACATGTCTGTCATGTCTTTGTTTACCCCTGCCTGTTTGTTCTTTGTCCTTTGCTCAGCATACTGTTTGTGTGCATCTATTAGTTTATCGAATGGTGTCCTGTGGTTTTATGTTCCCCTGTTAACTGTGTGTCTGTTTGATTATCTGATTATCGATGATCTGTGTGTGAGGATGGCCATAGTGTGCGTGCCTGAGTGGGCATGCATGCAAATGCAATTTCAGTTGTTCTCTTTGTTCATGCCACTTGTCAGTATGAGAGTGTTGCAGGGTCATCAGTCAGTCTGACTCCTTGCTGCTTATTATGTCTACATAACACTCACACGGAGCAAGAGCAGGTATTGATTATGTTGTTGGATTTGAAGACAAAACTTCAGCCAGGAAGACTTATATATGTCTTGCACAACTACAAATGGAATAGCAGTGAACAATCTTTCATATTCAAAGACAGCCTGTAGCCTGTTTCCTGTTTACTCTTACATGAAGCATATTTGGTGCCTCCCAGAGCTGACAGAATATAGTTGTGATCACGTGGGAGATGGCACTGCTAGCAAGTCCCACAGAAACACACAATGTGCACACAATATTAGGAAGGATTTTGAACTTTGGTGCAGACACTGTGTATCAGAGCTTTGTGTTACCCACCAACGAGTATATTTGCACACGTCATACAGTGTCTCATATATCCATGGAGTCTAACTGTATATCTGAGATGTATACCAGCATGCCTCCCTGTCTGTGGAGCCATCTGCACAGTGTCAGCAGCAGGCAACACTGGAGCTATCCATCAAGCATTTATTTTGCAGTAAGGAAAATCTCTCTTAGCTAAAAAGAAAAGCTTTATATTTAGGGCCTTTTTTCAGCTTAAATGAAATAAACCGATAAACAATTGAACAAATCTCGTAGAATGTAATCCCGCACTGAGAAATGATGTGTTCTAATCTGCTCTATAATAGGCCGTTGTTCTAGTCTAGTCTGTTCTGTACTGTTCTCTCTGATATCTGCTGTGCTCTCTTCTGTTATGTGACAGACAGTGTGTGTGACTATCAAACTTAACAAACACTGCTCGATATGCGCATGTTAACCCTTCTAATGTTTTGGACTCTGTCACACCATCTGTGTGAAACACAGGGAGGGAAAAAGATTGGTACAAAGTGTACAAAGAGGGAGACATTTATATATGCATAATTATACACAAACAGAAGGAAGGACAGACAGAGGATTGGATGGAAAGTGTCTCAGAGCAGGAGGGAGTTGGCTCTCCAAGGCAGCTGATTATAAAAACAGTCACCATATTGCATATTACCCTCATTTGCATAGATGCTCAGTCAGCGCCATCCCAGTCTTGGGGTTTGTAGGTAACTAATGGCGGCATAGATAGAGAGCAGCAAGACCATCCTCCAACTGGAGCTGAACCGTGGAAGACAAATACAGTCAGGCAATGCCATCTAGTGGACAGCTGAGATACTAGTGAAACAAAGTTTAAGTGGGAGTCATGATAAAATGTGTCTGCCTTTGTTTGCAGGTTTTGTCCTGCAGTACTCTGTGGACAACACAGAGGAATGGAAAGATGTGTTTATCAGTTCTACGGAGCGCTCCTTCAAACTGGACAACCTGCGCTGTGGGACCTGGTATAAAGTCAAGCTGGCTGCAAAGAACAGTGTTGGAGCAGGACGTATCAGTGAGATAATTGAGGCAAAGACCCATGGGCGAGGTGAGAGGATGTGTGCATAAAAACACATCGGACTATCAGAGATCACCTTTGTATGACAGAATAGGTGTCTGAAAGAGAGTGTGCATATGTCTCCCAGTCACTGTTTAAACATGCGTCTTTCTTACAGAACCACAGTTTAACAAGGATCAGCCTGTCTTCACTCACATTAACTCCAGCCATGCCCGCCTCAACCTGCAGGGCTGGGCCAATGGGGGCTGTCCAATCAGTGCTGTCACACTAGAGTTCAGACCAAAAGGTGAGTCACTAGTATTAAAAGATGTTCTGACACAAAAGCTGGAAGGTTCCACCATAATGTCCTCATGTCTCCGTATTATTTTCTTTGCAGAAAAAGTCCACTGCTCAGTTTATTTAAAGCATAAATATTTAAATTTGTTTAATTGCATTTGTTGATGTAATACACAGACTGATTTCTCTCTATAGAAAATAGACTTCACTTTAGTGTGTGTACTTGTGCAGGCACGTGGACATGGCACAGTGTACGTACCAACGCCACCACAGATGTGTTCCTGGCTGAACTGCGTGAAGCCACCTGGTATGAGCTGAAGATGAAAGCATGTAACAGTGCAGGCTGTGGCAACCAGAGCTCCCAGTTTGCAACACTGGACTATGATGGCAGTGAGTAGAAGCTTTTGGATAAATGGTGTATATTGATTATGGTGAAGAAGCAGTAACTAACATCTCCTCCTTCCGGGTTTGTACAGGTACAATTCCTCCAATTAAATCGCCTCTGGAAAAAAATGACGATGTCAAGAAACTATTTTCTATTGGCTGTCCAGTCATCCTGGTGACTCTCGGTGTCGCACTGCTCTTCATCATTCGCAAGAAACGCAAAGAGAAGAGGCTGAAGAGACTAAGAGGTAAGAGATGAAGAACTAAGAGGCAGGGAGGCAAGGAGTTAAAATGGATTGGTAGGAAAACCACAGCAGTCTTCAGATTCCTGAATCAGAGGCAGACTTCAGACAGAATCTTTAAGTCTCTTGAGCTGACTGTAAATTAATTTGTTATATTCTCTGCTTTCTTTAGATGCCAAAAGCTTGGCAGAGATGCTGATCAGGTATGGCTGGTATTCATTCTGCTCATCACAAAATCAGTCTGAATAATCTTGAATGCTGAATTAAAATGTTATGTGTGTCTTTTATCTCTGGATTAGTAAAAACAACCGCAGCTTTGACACTCCAGTTAAAGGACCTCCACAGGGCCCACGGTTGCACATCGACATTCCCAGAGTGCAGCTGCTAATTGAGGACAAAGAAGGCATCAAACAAATTGGTGAGAAGAAGCGTTAGAGACAGAGAGTCACATAAATATTTCATCAGCTGTGTTATGAAACAACCACTATTCTGCCTCTCATAGGTGAGGACAAGGCCACTATCCCTGTGACAGACACAGAGTTCAACCAGACTGGGAACCCACAGAGCTTCTGCACTGGTGTGTCTGTCCATCACCCCGCGCTCATCCAGAACACCGGTCCTTTGATTGACATGTCTGACATCAGACCAGGAACCAGTATGTGCTCTCACTTCACTCAGTTCATGCTGTAATTTTAAGTAATCAATCAATAAATCTTGATTTATAAAGCACTTTTCATACAATAATATTTGTAACACAAAGTGCTTTCCAAAGATAGCCCCCCACCCACACACACACACACACCAATGCGCATACACACACTGAGGAGTCCTGACCTGAGGGGTCTAGTGGATAAGAGCAAATCAGATAAATAGGATGGTTGGAAATAGGATCTAGACTATGACCAGATTTGTAAACCAGTAATAAGATCTTAATGTTTAAAAAAATGCATCTCCTATTTTTTTTTACTCTCAGATCCAGTTTCCAGGAAGAGTGTAAAATCAGCCCACAGCATCAGGAACCGCTACTCCAGCCAGTGGACTCTGACCAAGTGCCAGGCCTCTACACCAGCCCGCACTCTCACCTCAGACTGGCGCACAGTTGGCTCCCAGCATGGCATCACTGTCACAGAGAGTGACAGCTACAGTGCCAGCCTCTCACAGGACACAGGTTGGGTGAAATGACACTTACAGCCATTAACTTGTACATATAATTATGGCTGTTTTTCAAACGTGGAGGAGAATGTGATTTTTGCCTTCATTTCATTTCCTCTCTCCTGCACAGATAAGGGTCGCAACAGCATGGTGTCGACAGAGAGCGCCTCCTCCACCTACGAGGAGCTGGCCAGAGCATACGAGCATGCCAAGCTAGAGGAACACCTGCAACATGCCAAATTTGAGATTACAGAGTGCTTTATCTCTGACAGCTCATCTGATCAGATGACCACAGGTACCAATGACAATGCAGACAGCATGACGTCTATGAGCACACCATCAGAGCCTGGTATCTGCCGTTTCACTGCCTCGCCACCCAAACCACAAGACTATGACCGTGGCAAGAATGTAGCTGTGCCCATTCCACACCGCGCCAAGAGTAAGCACAATTCTTTATTTTAATTATGAATTATTATTATTATTATTAGTATTAGTATTATTAATTATTTTATGTATATAAAATCATGCGTTTTCCTTCCAGGTGATTACTGCAACCTCCCCCTCTACATGAAGTCAGATCCTTTTTTCCGAAAGCAGTCAGAGCATCATGACCCTTGTCCAGTGGTCCCACCACGTGAAGCCTCTATTCGTGGCCTGGCCCAACGGGCATACCACACCCAGGGCCGTCATGTGACTATGGACTCTGCAAAACAGCAGGCCCTGACCATGGGCCATTCCGGCCAATCCAACCTCACTTCTTCTGGGGCTTCCTCTGGAGGAGCAACAGGAGGGGGTGGCAGTGGAGGGGCATCTGCTACCTCTAGCAGCTCCACCCTCCCCCAGAGGACTCTCACCATGCCTGGCTCCTCTGCCTCAGTGGCCCAGAGTGCAGCGGCAGCTGCTGCTGCCACCGCTGCAGCTGCTGGGGTGTCATCATCCTCCGGTGGAGGTGGGGCAGCAGGGGGGACTCCTGGAGGTGCCTCTTCATCTTCCTCCAAGATGGGAGGATCCAGAGACTCTCTCCTGGAGAGCAGCTCCTCGGGCTTAGGCAGACTGCAGAAGCAGAGGGATGGAGGGGCAGGGGCCTACTCCAAGTCCTACACACTGGTGTAGCCTGCCATCACTGCGGCCTGTCACTGTAACTCTTAATAGAATGCTGGTCAAGCCAGCGCTTGCCTGGAGCCTCCATGGAAAATTGGGGTGAGGAACCATACACATGCACAGCTTACCCGTCAGTGCCTGCGCTGTGCCAGGCTGCAGGGGGCTGGATGGGTTCCCATTGACACTACTGTATGAAGGGGTCAGAGTTGGGTCTCCACAGCACAGGGGTTTGCCTTTCTTTCTGCCTGACTGCTTTTTGTTATTATTGTGTCATTTATCTCTCTTATTTCATCACCCTGGAAATTACTTGCCAAAACATAAAATGATGTATCTGTTCATTCCATAGTCATTTTCTGGCAAGGACACAGTACTTATGCACAAAATGCTTTCCACGTCCACTGTCTTGTGTTCTGGATCAAGACAGCTGTAGAATGAACCAGGTTGCTTGAGTTTCACACAGGTGTGTGTTAAGGTTTTTAGGTTTTTAAATCTGTTACTCTTTATGGCCTCTGATGGGAAAGGAGCTCATATCACAGCATTGTGCTACGGCAGGATGCATTTACTGTATGCATAAACCCAACCCTTGGTGTTACACATGCTCTGAGAGGTTACTCCACCTCCAGGTAGTGAAAGGACGGCCGTCTCAATGTCAGTTTTGAGACGAGGGGAATTTTCTTATACATGCAATGGATGACACATCCATTGCATGTATGCAAGTGCAAGTGGTCTTATTAATTGATGCTTTTATAAACAGACTCAAGCAGACAAGATAAGAAAAAATGTCTCGTCAAGTGAAAGAGGAATCCAAACCATTCTCTTTTTCATCAGATTTTTCTTTAATTTCAGATGATGGAAATATAATCTCATGTGCACTAAGTTAGAATGGATCCAAGTTACAGAAAACTTCAAAAGCCTGCTGAGTGAGTGTGAGTGTGTGTGTGGATGTATATGTGTAAATATATATGTATACATGTGGCAGGCACACACCAACAATGGACCTTTTTAAAATCAATCTGTATGCTGACATCTTGGGCAGACGTCAAAACTGAACCCCTCCCCTCCACCATTGTTCATTTTGTACCTGTGAAAGGGGACGTGGGACAGTAACGACCACAATGACGGTGATGCTGATAATGGTGTGTAACACTATGATCCTAATTTGGTCTGGCATTTTTAAACTTTTTATGTTAACTGTGACTGACAAAAAATGGCTTAGCATACGAAGAGAGAGCTGTTGCAAATCTCTTTCTCTCTTCTTCGGAGTAAAGGAGGAAGAGACCCTTTGTACGATTCATCATGGTGCCACAATAACTAGAGCTTTTCATTTTTGTTTTACCTGTACCCTCATTTATCTCTTTCTATCCTTTCGCACTTTCTACCCACCCAGTCTCCCATCATATCCATACAGCGTCACTGTGACCTACCGCTAGCATACCGGCTAGTCAAAAAGACAAGAGAGAAGAGGTCTAATATGCACAGACGAGCAGAAATGCTATTTGACTTTCAACAACAACTTGAAGTTGCAGACATACCACACATTTATAGAGATGTATAGGAAGAATCATATTGGTAAGATGTTGAATTTATGGATGGACGATGACTTGGAGATCAGAGCGACCTACTGTTAAGATAGAATCTGAGTAGCAAAGAGAGAGATATAAGTGGTCTTCAAAACTAAACAAAGTCTTTTCAAGTCCCTCCACCTCACTGGAATTAATTTTAGCTTTATGCATGGTACTGTATCTGCTCTGTTTTTGTTTTGTTTTTTTTGTTCATTTCTTCTCCCAAAGCTTAATCCCATAACAAAGATCGTTCCAAAAAAAATATAGAGTTGCTCCAAATGTTTTGCAATGGTAAAACGTACCATCAGGGCTCTCGCAATAGAAAAAAAGATATCATATATGTTTTGTTTTTCAAAAGTATGTACATATATATTTCTATTCAAATATATAGCAAATATATGAATATTGAAAAAAAGCAGAGAAATATAAAAAGCCGTTCTAATTGAAAATATATATGAAAAGATCACAAGACAATCGCTCAGAGTGAGAAATGGCAAGAAGAAAACGAAGAGGCGAAAGCAAAGTTTAAACGGGTAGCACAACCTTGGACGGAAGGTCTTAAAAGAGGAAATGGTGTGAGAGAAAGTTAAATGGTGAAGCTGAGGGTTTGAGGAATGATACAACGACCCCCCCACCCACCTTGTGATTTTGTAAATGTTCCAGCTGCAAGTGGCCGTGCGGCAGGTGTAGCAGCTGAAAAGGACAAGCACAGTAAAGTTGTAGTGTGAGATTGTGTCACTGGTTAACTGTGTTCTATGGCTCAGTGCAGAAAGTGTGATGTTGAAAAGAAAACAGTAAAACAAGGACAGCCTATACAGTGAGTGAGCCTCTTGTATTATGTTGTATTGTACCTTCCAAAGGTGTGTTCACAAACTCAATGCCATTACTACTTACAGTAACTATAACTAATGAAAACAAACAGACCAACAAGTGTTTCTGTTTCCTATCTGTGGCATAACGAGTCCTCCCCAAACTCCAGGACTGCAGGCCAATGACCACACCACACATTCAAAGTTATAACTGCTGATTAATGTATTCATGCTCCCTTTTATTTAAACTGACAAAGGAGACACGTTTGCTTTCCATTGCTAATGGTTTTGATGCCTTTCATTTTGGCCTTTATGTTTTGAAGTTATGCAAATACTTGTCTTCAGAAAAACATGAGTTTTGGGACTGAGGCTGATCTGTTTCTTTACAAACAGGAGCTCCAGTTGTATGGATATTGGTTGGAGTGATGAAATAAACTTCTGTCCAACCTGCTTTCCCCAGTTCTTCAGTGAAGTTGATTACACTGTACAACACTTAAAATGCAGTCAGTTTGCTCAAAGTAAGGAAAATTCCACCCTGGTTCGTGTTTCATTGTTTCCAAATGTAAACACACAGTACAACAGCCTATGTATTCTGTGCTCTTAGGCATAAGCTGCACATTATTTGATTACACTTATATGCTTTAAGGCACAATAACTAGTACACTTAATATACCTGTATTGATGATACAGGTATTTAAAAATTACATTGACATTTAGATATAATTTTAATTTAATTCAATTTATTTATATAGCGCTTTTTACAATCAGAATTTACATTATTTACATTAATACTGCTGTGTGATTATGCCAAATATCAGTTAAAGAATCATGTGTGAGCCAAGGACTTTATGCTGTTTCAGCCAGGTTAAATCATAATAAACCTGTCAAATAAATAAAATATGACAAGATAATATTATTGGGAATTCTTACGTCATGAAATTCTACAACTGTGACAACCCTCCTGCTAGCTATACTGCAGTTTAAAGTATTCCAACATAAATACTCATGAGTTATATGAGTATATATTTTCTGTTTAGCATGCAATTAGTTATTTAATTAAAAAAGACAAGAAAACACTACCACATTTATTTTGTTGTTGTTCTAATTTCCTGGTCAGCTTAACAAGATTTTGGGTGGATTTTTCCTTTAAAAAAACATTCAAACTGACGCCTGCTGGTGCTTGTAAGGCAAACTTCACACATTCCACTTCCCCAGCCTTTTTTTCACATTTGCCAACAAATGAGAACCTTCCTCTCCCTCTCCCTCAATGTAACCCCCCCCTCCAATCCACCTATACAACCTAATTTCTACTCCATAATAGAAGACTTGTGTACATAGGAAAGTGTTTTGTATAAATGAGTACTATTTTCGACATCTTCACTAGAAACCAGGGCACAATGTAAACTTTGAACTGAAGTTATTGTAATGAAACAGAAGAGGACTTAATGAAAAACTATAGAATTATACAGACACTGCTTTATCTTGATTTATTGACCAGTCAAAACATGTCAGTGTGGACCATGCATAGTTAACGATATTATTGATTTCTTCTTCTACAGGGCATTTGGTTTTGTTGTCTCCTTTTTGTTTTTTTTTAAACTTTGTCACTTTGGTTGCTTAATTTAGTTTTTGCTTTTTAACAACAACAAAAAAAAAATCACTTTTTTGGGGGGGAGGGGCAGCAGCATTGCATGTTCTGGAAATTTTGCTGGTTCTAAAAGACAAATGGAAAATGGTGAATTAAACAATTTAAAAATGAGGGGTTAAGGAAAAAAAACATTTTAAAAATCCTTAAACTTTTATGGGGGAATTGTTGCTTCAATTTGCAAATGCTTGTGTTTAACTCTACATTTTCTTTTCTATGAAATCAAACAAAAACAGAAAAAAAGAGTACTCAACACCTTGTGCAATAAAGCTATCTTTTTATAAACTGTGATGATATTGCTTATTCTTTCTGAACCAAACCTTTGGTTCAATGCAACTGAGATACATACAATTATAGAATATTATACTATGCTTTTATATATATATATATATATATATATATATATATATATATATATATATATATATACATACATATACATATATACATATATATATATATACATACATATACATATATACATATATATATACATATACATATATACATATATATATATATATATATATATATATATATATATATATATATATATATATATATATATATATATATATATATATATATATATATACATACATATACATATATACATATATATATACATATACATATATATATATATATATATATATATATATATATATATATATATATATACATATACATATATATATACATATACATATACATATATACATATATGTAACCTTGGTCAGATCTGTGCTTCACATAATGGTCTCAGTAAGTCGAATGCAACAAATATTGAACCACAACTCTGCGACCTTCCTATCCTTAACCCTCACATTAGTTGTAACCCAAACCCTAACCCTAACCCTAGCTGTAACCCTAACCCTAATGCAGAGCTAGGGTTAGGTTCTCGGCTGTCGTGAGGGTTACAGCCTCAAGTGAGACATTTTCATAATGGTCTCAGTGAGCCGAATGCAATAAACTTTGAACCACTCTGCGACCTTCCTAACTCTAACCCTAACCTTAGGTCTAACCCTAACCCTAACCCTAGCTGTGGGAAACCCAACGCTCTTCTTCAATGAACACATATTGCAAGTCCATGTGATTAGGAGGTGTGGCTTCAGGGTGAGCTCCAAGAGAAGGGGGGCATGTGGGTATTTTCAAAATCTGGCTGTTTCTTACTGGGTTTTCCAGATCTCCTACCCCACCTTTAACTAACCGCATGTGCAATGTTCGATGAGGGCACCATGGCTGAGCAAAGCCCTCAGCCTTCACTGTCACTCAGTAGTCCACACCCTGTCCTGCCCCCTGCAAAATTGGGGCCAAAACTTCAAAAGTGAAAAAAGGAGAGGCGAAAGTCAAGAGATTTGAGCCTGAAAAGTAAATCTAAAGCTGGACAAGAGATCTGAAACTGAAAAAACACTAACACTAAATATGAAAATATTTATTGAAATGAAAGCTGGAAATAAACAATTTATTCAAAAGAATTTCACACAAAAAATATTCGAACTGAAAAAAGTATCTACTTCAAATTTTAGTGTTTTAAAAATAATTTTTTTTGAACAAAACTTATGACCCCGATTTGACTCCATACACATGAATGTATTACATGTCACAACACAACACTGTGCACCACTATACAATGTTGGATATTGTGGGAGAATTTCATTATCTTACTTTTGATATAACATCTTGAAGCTTGGAAAATCAGGTTTGTTTTGTTGATGAAAATGGCAAAATGGCCGACTTGGTGGTCATTTAACAAAACCATTGCTTAAGGTTAGCCATTAAAACAGGGTATGGCATTAGGTAAAGATCATCCTAAAACACACAAATTCATAACAAAAAACACATTTTTATTATCATTATGACGAGTCTCCATCCCCAAATGCACATTGAGATGTGGATGTGGAGAAATACGCTCACATGTTTTCTTTTCAAGGACACATTTTAATGTATGTTTATGTATGGTTTCTGCAGAAATTGTGTAGCCTATGTTTTCTTCTAAATTTTGAAGTTGCTGCAGATGTATTTTGTTCATTCAGTTTGTGAATTGATACTTGCAATTCACAAACTGAAACACTAGAGGGCGACAGTGCAACAAAAACAACACAGGCTGATAGATCATTTATTGAAATGTGATGATCAAATTTTAACATGTTTTTGAGAGCTCAACAACAGTGACAATTCAACATGCTCCAAATTTATACACTTAAAACAAAGGTCATATAAAGTACTCACACACTCTCAGTCACATCAACACTATTCACTCAGATGTTCACATTTAGAATTCACATAGTTTTATAAGGTTTTACAAGCAGAGTTTGAATTAAAGGCTATTGTCTTATATGACTGTTAATGCTGCATTACTAATCCTGGGAACTAGTATAACTTTGAATGTACGTACATTTGCATATATTCATGTTTGTATGTCATCACAGAGTCCAACCTTCCGGTGAACACACACGTTCCCCTCGCTACCTCAGGCTGTGTCTCAGTCTCGTTCCTCTCTGTCCATCTACTTGCCATTCTTCTGTTTTTTCTGCTGGAACTTCCTGAAATGGGACTGGATAGTGGAGGCGGCCTTCTCAACTTCAACGGGGCTGAGTGGAGGAACAGCCGTACATGTCCCATTGCTGGTATTGGAGTCTGAGCACGACAGGACACAGGGGATAGCCAGAGAGGTAGAGGCAATAGCCATGGAGACATAGTCTGTAGCAATGATTGAGTTCAAACACATGGTGTACATATTAGCCTTTATTCAAGCGGGCTATTTTTCTGATTAAAGTTTGTATTTAGTTGGTTTGATAGTTATTCAAATCAAACTCTAGTGGTAGCTCGTAGCACCACAGCAGAAAAATAGCCGGCATTTAAGTGAATTAGTACTCACTCTTTCTATAAACGCCTATGCTGTTCCTCCTGAGGCCATCGAACTGTGAAGAGCACAGAAGAGACACATGTTAAAACTGTCCCAGACAGACATTATCAGAATGACGGACGTAGATGCAAGTTGCATCAGATATTGGTAAGGAATGAGAGTTATCAGTGCTGCAGTCTTAGCTGAGACCGTTTTCCCATATCTCTGACACGTGCAAACAGACAGTCACACATGTGCTTTTGTAGAATTTTACTTAACTGTACAAAATGTGCTGCACTCAAGCAACAAATGTGCATGTGTGGACTGTACCTGTGTGTCCTTTCTATCTACAGTTAGAATAATGACCTCAAACACAAATCCCCTTGATTGGGATTACAGCTCAGGCAGAGCAGCAGTAGGGAAGCCAGAGTGTGAGGACTGGACCAGCTTAGCATGCTTACAGTCTAGTTTGGCTATGTGCCTGTGTTCAGTCTCAAACTCCGGCTCCATGACCTTGTAAATAAATTCTACCACTGAGGTTAAAATAAATTTAACCTGTGCGGCCTGTCTGAGAAACACAAAAAAGCATTTTCAGCTTCTTTATCTCTTTGTTTATCTTCTTGCAGAGGTGTTCTGTCACCTTCTGAACTCAACGCTTGTGCTTTCACAAATGTCCACTCACAGCTTTGGTTTGGTGTTTTTCCTGCTGGTTTGACAGCCTTATCTCTACAAAAGGTCCAGGCCCTGAAAATCAGCAACCCCAGACCAAGAAAACAGCACAAGAACTTAGCAGGTGAACTGTTATTTATATGTGCGCCGCATCTAATCTGTGCACTTTGCACTCAACTGAAATGTGTTTCTTTGTTTCAGGAATGCCTGAAAAGTCTCCGAGAGGTGTGTTGATCTGTGCAAGGACTTATTCATAAACTGATATTGATTCACTGAGGGCCAAAATGTCATTTTTACTGATGCTAAACCCAGCTGTTGCATCTGAGACCAGTAGTCACCGCTGTCCTGTAAAACACATTCCCCTGCCCCTCAGAGACACTACAGACAAACACAGCACATGTGACCAGCTTAAGAGCTCACATGCTGAGTCAAGATTGACTGCTGAACTTTCCACATGTCTGGACATTAGATAACAGAGGATTAGATAGAAAAGTTTACTAAGTTATGAGTAAAATTCACATTAAGTGAAGGTGGAAGCAACTTGTTTATCACTACTAACGTTCCTGTGTAAACGAAACCTGTTCCAACTTACCTCATCTACTCTGCTGCCTTTCCGGCTGTGTGACACAGAGTGAACCTGCCAAGGCAAAGGCTGAGACACCATATAAGGCACAGGGTCCTCCTGCCGAGAAAATCGCACCCCTATCTAAAAGTGAAAAAGAGAATGTGTCAGAGGTGCCTTTGTGTGGTCAAAGTGTGAAACCAAACCCCCGCTCCAGGTGTGAAGGCCTGTTTTTCCTGTGACGTGACACATGCTTTTTCCACTGCTAGATTGCTGAACAAGGGGGGTAATTCTTTAGCATTTAACATGAGCAGAATAAGTGGAGTGGAAGTTTGATTTAATGTCACATTAGATCAGGAGCTATTTGACATTGACAACCAGTTTCAATCATTCTGTTCACAGTTGGATACCAACTAACTAAATTTGTAATGGACAGAGAGATCCTCCCTTGGGGAGACCAAACAGGATGGGTGCAGGAAAAGCTGTTCTAAGCAAATCACCTTGAATGCACAAACAGGATATACAAAATGTTTTTTCTTACCGATTCTACGACTTTGACCATCACGTACATGGCTGTTAGCATGGTGATCAACATCTTGACCACTGTTCCTTTGGAGTTTCTCAGTAATCCTTGTAATGTTCTCCTTGTTTTTTTAAAATGCTTTCCTCAGTCCTGCTGAAGGAAAGTCACGTCCAGGTCCGAGCAATCAGCAATACAACGCTGCAGCACAGGCCGCTCAGGGGAAAGACAATCGAACACAATGTTGAGTATGTCCACTCACACGAGTCTCTCAGGTACGCACAAACACACACACTTCATTCTAGCAGTCTCTGACACACGAGGGTAAGACTGCTAAAGAGCTTTGCAGGACAGAAATAGAGAAGCGGTAATCTTTTCCTCTGCGCAACTTATCCCTCAGGTGTGCCTGCAAATTTCAGCATTTCTTATTTAAACAAGTATTAAAACACAGAATAAACATTTTCTTTTTTACTAACTTTTTTAAATTCCAAATATAGATACAGACTATAAAGGTGTTTTTTTTCTGTGTGTGAAAACAGACTCAGAGTTCAAGTTCAAAAACAGACAACTACTCTCTAATAAAACACTGAGAGATTGTATTTATAAATTTAATGATATTTGAGAAATTATTTTCTCATTTTTTTAGATCCGTTCACAGGAGATGGCCTTCCTCTGAAACATTGTATTTATCCTGTTTACTTAGTAGTCTTGCTGTTATAAGTAAAAATCATGCTAATAACCAAAAATGTCCACGTCCTCAAAAAAAAAAAAAAATTGAACAAAATGTCACATTTGGTTGGTAACACATACACTGCCAGATACGACACATGTTTAAGTTTATGCTAATAGAACGTATGGATTATTGGGGACACATGCATGTGCTGGACTGTCACTATCTTGGTCTCATCAGACCAGAGAATCTTATTTCTCACCAACTTGGAGTCTATCAGGTGTTTTTATATCAAACTCCATGCAGGCTTTCATGTGTCTTTCACTGAGGAGAGGCTTCCGTCAGGCCCCGACTCGTGGAGGTCTGCAGTGATGGTTGACTTTCTACAACTTTCTCCCATCTCTCTACTGCATCTCTGGAGCTCAGCCACAGTGATCTTTGGGTTCTTCTTTATCTCTCCCACTAAGGCCCGGTA
Source organism: Parambassis ranga (assembly GCF_900634625.1). Lineage (NCBI taxonomy): Eukaryota > Metazoa > Chordata > Actinopteri > Ambassidae > Parambassis > Parambassis ranga. The sequence continues at coordinate 13,765,443 of NC_041033.1, forward strand.
GCTCAGTTTGGCTGGTCGGCCAGCTCTAGGAAGGGTTCTGGTCATCCCAAACGTCTTCTATTTAAGGATTATGGAGGCCACTGTGCTCCTGGGAACCTTAAGTGCAGCAGAACGTTTTTTGTAACCTTGGCTAGATCTGTGCCTTGCCACAATTCTGTCTCGGAGCTCGTCAGGCAGTTCCTTTGACCTCATGATCCTCATTTGCTCTAACATGCACTGTGAGCTGTAAGGTCTTATATAGACAGGTGTGTGGCTTTCCTAATCAAGTCCAATCAGTATCATCAAACACAAGTGGATGCACATGAAGGTGTAGAACCATCTGAAGGATGATCAGAAGAAATGGACGCACCTGAGTTCAATATATGAGTGTCACAGCAAAGGCTCTGAATATTTAGGACCATGTCATATTTCACTTTTTCTTTTTTAATAAATCCACAAAAATATCAACAATTCTGTTTTTTGTAATTTTAGCAAATGGCTGCAATATGTGAAGTAAAAATTTTAAGGGGGTCTGAATACTTTCCATAGCCACTATAAAGCACATTTTTATTATCATTATGACAAGTCTCCAAGGTCAACCAAATTTCTTTTTATGCTATTAACATGAGAATGTGGTATCTATAACTATGCACTGCCCACTCTTCCTGTCACATGACCCTGTTCTAAAAAAGTGGAATGTGCTTAAATGCATTTTAATTGAGATTATAAACTGTTATGACCCCAGGGTCTCTAGGACAACGAACACTATGAAACTATGAAGTCAAAGCAAGGGGGAGAGGCTTTCTATGAATTAGAGTGAGCATCACTACTATGCCAGCTATTTCTTTATCATAATCAGATAGACCTATATCTGAGAGATCACACATGACTCAGGGTTCGTGTGCGTCATTGTCTGGAGCCTTGCCTCTGACCCCTGCAGACCAATGATAATCCTTTTTGGCAAGTGTCTGTGAATACGTGTCCCCTGGCTGGGTGCTGCGAAACGGCTCACTGTTGTTATCAAGATGAAATGTCAAGTCTGTCATGTAAAGAATTTCTTCTTGCATAATCACTAATGTCATTCGTTTACTCTTGCCTACGTGTTCCTCAAGGTTTGCTGATGTTCATTTTGTACTTCTGGGGATAGATACAAGTGCAGGAATGTGTTTTATCGCTAAAGAGACAGGTATAAGAACTCTCCTGGCAGAGAGGCTCTGCTGACCGACAGAGTATGAGCAGAAATAGGTAAGAACATTTAAGAGAGCTATCTTTTCTAGAATAATAGGTCACTGACATAAAGGGAACCTTTCTTAAGAGATTATTCATCTATTATACAGAACTTGCACTGCATTTATGTGGAGATTATGCACATAGTAACTAAATTAAGGACAGGATGATAACTAAAACTGTGATTTTAAAGAAAGGTTTATTAAGTATATCATTTAAAAAGGAAATTTATTTCAAACAAGGAAATAATGAGCAGCTAACACCTTTGTGAATTAGCCTAAATCTGAAGTGGTATGTAGCAATAGTGCTTACTTATTTGACATTAACTAAATCATTTGTTACTCTCTTCTTTGGGTACACTAATTTGTATATTTAACCACTTCCTGCTTTTAAACTACTATATAACTTTTAAACATGTGCTTACAGCTGAGAACTATACCAACTTCAAACTCAGCAAAATGCACAGAGTTGTGAGCTTCAGGCTGTAAAATGGTGAAACTAGAAGTGTAGTCACCTCAGTGTTGAGTGGTCTGATCAGTGGTGTAATTTATCATTCTGACAGTCTGCTGATCTGAATAGAATCCATTGTATCAGCATATCATGTTCAGCTTGTCATAGATCAGGTTTTGTTATAGTAAAGAGCAAAGTGAAACAGGGAGTAGAGCTTTGCTTCAGTGAAGCATTCAAGGCAGATAAAATTCAGGACAAACCAGACTTCTCTGTACTTTCCACAACACAGTACACAGCACACTTATCTTTTGTAGTAGAATAACAACTATTTGCAAAATTCATATCATTTTGGTGGCGTTTTAAGCCACAGTGTGTGTGTGTGTGTGTGTGTGTGTGTGTGTGTGTGTGTGTGTGTGTGTGTGTGTGTGTGTGTGTGTGTGTGTGTGTTCTGTGCCAGTAATGTAATTTATTTTTGATCGCAGGATTCCAGTCAGCATTCCACATTTTTGGTAGCTGCGGCTGACCACTGAAGAAGAACCCATTTGAAAGCAGAGACCAGAGAAGTCTGTGATATTTATCATGTCAGTCAAGCTTAATAAGAGGCTGAGCAGCAAGAAGAAAAGTATGTTCTCTTCTTTGTTTTGTTGTCTTTTAAAGCGTGTGTTTATAGAGAAGCGTTTATCTCTAAAATATGTGTACAGTTTAGGTATTATATTGACATTTTGTACAGAAATGGTAGATGCATCAGCACTTCAAGACCACACACATCCTGTAGTTACAAGTGATTAAAAATTGATCACATTCTTAGGCTTGTAATGGCAGTACTATTTCAACTGGCCCCTTTTAGAGACGTTGCTGGAGCCAACACAGGTGATTTAGACCAACAAATGTGTCTGTGTTTCCACTAAATTTCAGCCATCAAAGTAAATGGTGTGGCCAGTAATGATAATTATGCGCACAAAAAGCATAATATGAAAATCTCTAATGTGTCAGCTAGTTTTATCCAGAGAGGTGTGTCCATACCATTAAGGATGACAGGAATTAATTTGGACTGATCACTACAGAGGCCTCCTGTGACTGTTCTGGCTGTAGAAACAGAATGAACTAAGACCTGCAGGACAGCAGGGACGTGCAGGCAAAAAAGCAAAGCATTACTGGATGTTTTAATGTGTTTACTCAACAGCACAGAGGGATACTGTGTTCAAGGAAAACAATGTTGTTTAGAATTCAGGTGCAGCAGAGACCCTGAGCTCATATGTAATGACTAGTTACTGCAGGGATTAGGTGCCTTTTCTGTGGTTAATTATAATGTACTTTAATGTGTATTGGCAGTATAGATGTGGGGGATTTGGGGGCAACAGTGGCGCAGTGGGATAGCAGGGTTGTCCAATAACCGGAAGGTTGGTTGTTCAATCCCAACTCCTCCCTAGTCACTGTTGTGTGTTCTTGGACACTTCACCCTAGCCTGTGGCGCGCCTTGCTAGTCATTGTATGACACTGCTTGTGCAGCAGCCGTAACGAATTTCCCTCTGGGATTAATACAGTATCTCTCTCTCTCTAGATAATAACTAACCAGAACAGCAAGTCATTTATTCCCCGTCTCTTGTTATACTAATGTGTAACACGAACTAACGATACATGACAACTTTTGGTTTAAATCAATGTCACTGAAAATGGTTGCATATAAACTATATAGTTAAAGTTTTTTACCATTTTAAAGATAAATCCATCCACTCTGATACACTTTTAGTCATATAATTTAACTAATATTTCCTCTTGTCGTCCATGTTTGTACTCAGGGATGCAATCTGATATTGTTTAAATCCTTTTGGATGTCACCGATATATTCACAATTCACTTATATTAACTCATTAAGTTGGGTAAATTAACTTGTAGTAAATAACATTCTAAAAAAATCCATCCTGCAGACATATTTGTCCTGACATCGTTTTTGATGCATCCAAAATTAAGTGCCAATATTTTATTTTTTAATGCACCCAACCCCCCAGTTCTGCAATATAAAGAAATGATTTTCCCTTTTCTTTGCTCAATAAATATATATCCTACACTCTAACTGATAAGTAGCATTTTCCCCAAAAAAATACTTTATAAACAACTGATAATGCAGTGCTGTAATAAAAGTGTTTTTCTAACTAGAATTTCCAAAGGACAATGCCCAGGCAGAGGTTTTACAAAAGCTCGGCCTGGAGGCCTGCTGGACTACACCACTGGACACTGCCTCTATGTTGGACATCAGTACCTGGACTCTGGAGGACTGTGCTCCTGGAGAGCCAAAGGATCTACCAAAGGCTTTCCTCCGACGCCTCTGGCTGCTCAGCAGAGATGCCCGGAGTTCTTGTTGCCAACCTCAAAATGCCACAACCAAAGATGATGACACACCACTAGGAACAAAGCTCAGTGATTCTGCTGAAGGCCAGTGTGTGATAAACCCTGTTGATCTAGTTACAGCTCTCTTTATGTCTGCTGATACTTTCCTTCAGCAGGAGATGACTGTGCGAATGGTACAGTGCCAGTTCGCTGTACCACTTGTCCTTCCAAACATAGATCCAGAAGAGCCCAGTCGCTTCCTTCTTTGGCCCTCGAGAGCTGTTGTTAGCCAATGGACACCTCACTTTCTGGATGAAAACAGCAGAGTCCAAGAGGGGGATTTGGCTAGCACAGGCATGCCAGTAGTTTCATGTGTGAAGCTTGGTCGTTGCAGCATCTCCAAGTCAAAGGTGCTAAATCATGTCCTCAGTGGACTCACATCTTGCAGTGACACATTTCTTCACAGGGGAATGGAAGGAGGGCAGCTTCCTCGAAGACTCTCCAACGGTCTGGTGGAGATGGGATGGTATCTACCCACTGGAGACATCACCAGGGACATTTTCTCTGTCCCTGTGGTTATCTCTAATTTAAGAGGTGATGCCAGCACACACGAGAAATGCTTTAGCCTTCTCTGTCATGCATCCTCTGCAGTAGTTGTTTTCTGTGGGGATCTTAGAGAGAAAGAAAAACAACTTCTCAGTTCCTACAAAGAAGTGGCAAGCAAGCTCATACTGATTGACCTTTCAGACAGTGAGAGCAGTGAGTACAGAGTAGTTGGGTTTGTTGGTCAGAGTCTTGATGAGCATGTAGGGCTTCCTGAAGGGTCTGTGCTTCGGGGGAAAGGTTTGAGTGACGAGGAACTGGCAGATAAACTGTGTGAAAAGCTGAAAAATCTGTTGTCAGACAACATAAAATTTGTTACGCTTGAGGCGGCAGCAAATTTAGCAGCAGCGAAAGGCCTGAATGTGGATGAAGGCCCAGTCTGTAAAAAAGCAATGGCCACAGTGGAAGAAGTGTTGAAAGGATTAGATGAGGGATCTGTTGAATTTAGGCAGAAACAGCTTCCTCTGCAGGGTCCTTTGTGGAGCAAACTGGCAGAACTAGAGAAAGAGGAAAGCAAAGATAAAAAAGAAGAAAAAGAAATCGATCCACAACTCCAAAAAGAGAGAAAAGACCTCTTGGCCCAGCTGAGCAACTATAAAATGACCCCAGCTATGAAGATTTTCACCGATGCTCTTTTCACAACGAATAAAGTGGAGAGAACTTATTTTCTTAGTTGGATCAAACTGAGGCTTCAACAGATGCAAAGAAAAAAACAAAACTATCCACGTAATGCTGCTCCTGCTCTTCTGGATAAGCCTCAAAATGGAGCCATTGACGACCTAGGAGACAGCGATAGTTTCTGCACAGATTCATTTGAAGAGGAAGCTGAGGAACAGCCAATGAATCCTGAGGTTTCTGAGCAACAGTGTGAAACAGACCAAGAGATACAGCATATTTTACAATGTGCAGAAGAGACCACAGAGCCACTGTCAGAACAGAAAGAACACGCCAAGACAGTCACAGTGCAAAAGTTAAATATGACATCAGATGAAAAGGTCCATGAAGAAACCATACCCAATGGCTCTTTAGAAGAACACCCATCACATCCTAAAGAAGTAAGCTCTAGCACTTTGATGCCTGATGAGAAACAGCAAGATGGCACACAACTGACCGTCACAATGACAGATGCAACCTCTCCTGCCAAACAACAAATGTGCTGTGATGCTTCTCCTGAAAATCAGGTAGCCTCATCTCCACAGCCTTTTGAACCTGATCCATCAACATTGGGGCTTGAACACTTCTTGCGTGAGATGGGCCTTATTTTTGAGCTAACACATGTCAGCCCTGGCAGTGGGTGTCATAATGTGTTGCGTCTTCCTAGCATAGCTACAGACCTTCTTCTCTACGGGATTCCTCTTGAACTAATGGATGGAGATGCATCTAATATCCCATTTTCATGGCTGAGCTGTGTCTTTGCAGAGCTCAAACGCCGCCTACCTCAAGAACTCAGTAGGACCCGAGTGCTGACAAACCTGGGCGTACATGATGCTAGAAATGCAGAGGTTCTATCTGCATTGTTTGGGGTAAAATTCCCAGAAGGCAGGAAACGATCCTCTAGGGGGGTGTACATGGTTGCTCTGTGTGTCCCTGATAATCTCAGGAATGAGATGGAGTGTGATTTCCTGTTGTTAATTGACGTTGAGGGTCTCTGCTCGATCCCATTAGACAACAAGAGAAATATAGCTATCCAGGATAATGAGATGGCCACTGTTGCAACAGGACTGAGTGATGTTTTGTTGGAGAATGTTTTTACTCCCTCTGAGTTTGATACAAACTTCAGTGTCATAGTCAACGCCCTTCTACGCATCAAAGAACGTGGCTCCATGCCCATTTGCCACCTTGTGGTACAGGATGAAGGAATTAGCAGTGTTTTACAAGCCTCACTGTTACAGCGCGTGTCTGATATGCTTCAGGCTGAGACTGGGGACAGAGCAACCAGCACTGCCAATAAACATGAAAAACCCACAAGCTGTAGAACCTGTGTCAAAGGGCCTTGGTCTAATACGTCCATGTCTGAGCCAGTGGAGACACAGTATGGCAAGTCCGTGTTAAAGCTGAAGGAAAACCTGTTTGAGGCATTGAAGAAGTGTGCACCTAAAACTGAAGCCACAGGTCTGTCTGAATTCATAATACGCCTGTCTACTCTTTGGGATGCAGTGAAAGCTGAATCCTTCACCGTTGGCCTGCAAAACACAGACACTGCATTAGCATTTTCTTTACTGTGCACAGAGTTTTCCCACTGGGAGGATATTTTCATAGGAAATATGGAAACCTGGCTCATGGGGGCAGCAAAGAAAATCTTGGCCACGAATTCAAATGCTTTGGATGCTGCAACGCATAATGAGCTTCTTAATGAACTCAAGAATGAAGCCAGAGAGGAAGCCAATACAGAAGAGAACAAAGTGAAGAAAAAACTAGAGGCCTATTTGACTAAAGACGACAAAATGAACACTGAAGCATTCAGGTCAATCCTGTTGAGTAATGTGGAAAGCCTGAAGGACAGAGTAACTGAAGTCATATTACAAAAGTTGAGCGCAGTCTGTGAGAGCCATTGTTCCACAACACAGCTGAAAAAATTTGAGGCTGTCTTGGCAAAGAAACAGGAGTCCAAGCTAAATGCACTGGTGGAGAAAAGCAAGTCAACTAAGATTCTTCTACAAGATGCAGATCTGGAAGAGGAGTTTGATAGTGTCTGGAGTGAGGTACTGTCCAACTTTGACTTCAGGCCTTCTGAGAAGGATGATATTACTGCAAGGGTGACAGATATTCTGAGACAGAATCTGACCAGCCGTGACCTCCAAAAACACATAAAAAAGCTTGAAGTCATTGGCCAACCACAGCCCTCTGGCTTCCAAGTTTACGATGAGCACTTTGGATATCGCAGCAGATTAAAGCACATGTTTGAAGACAACAACAGAATACAAAGGATGGAAGCTCAACAGTTAGCATCCAAGATCATAGATGAGTGCAATCAGTTTGTGGCACACAAATGCAGTTTACTGGCAGATTTCTCTGACAGATACATCACAGAAATCTTAGAAAATGTTGAAAAAGCTGTGAAGCAGAAATCCCTGGAAATCAGATCAGCATTTGAAGTGGATCTGAAAGTTTATCTCTGTAACGCTGTGTGCCAAGACTTCCAAAAACTGCATGACCGCTATGCCAAGGACAAGGAACTTTTGACATGTATCACTGAAGGCAAGAGTAAATACTTGGCAATGTTTATTTACTACTTCAGAAAGAGAGACCAGTGCCAGAGGGTGGCTGAGTCCTTCATCGCAATGGTCATTAAACCTACAGTGTTGAATTACATCAACAGTCCATTGGGGATGCATATTGTGGAGGAAATCCGAGATAAAGTCCTGCAGTTTCAGTCTCCACGAGCCTTCCACCAAAACCTTCTAGAAGAGCTGATTAAAGAAGATCGCTTTGAAAGTTTCCTGGAATATCTGGGCTCCTATGACAACTTTAGAATGAGGAAGATCCAGAACACAGTGATAGCTCACCTTTCTGAATCAACCAACCTAGGTAAATGGAGGCAACAGAGGCTTGGAGAGATTGTAGGAAATATTTCAGCTGCAGTGAGTGACACAGCAGATGGTACCAATGGTTTGTTAAGTGACACAAAGCCACTGCTGGAAAGAGTGTGTCTCACTTTAGAGAGAAATGGGGATGTGAATGTAAGCAGGGATTCTCTGACAGGACCTCTCTTCAGCATCACCACAGAATGGGATTGCTTTGTGAAATGCTTGATGGAGTTATTGGCTACACTGCGACTGAATCTTGCCCAGGAGTTCTCTCAAAAAACAGATATCCCCCAGCTTCTTGACTGCCTTCCAATCAAACCTCAGCACATCCTCTTTAACAGAGTGAGAGGCTGTGACAGCCACTGTCCCCTCTGCGGAACACTCTGTGAGGAGGCGGAGGTGGGACACCAGGTTCACAGTGCCACGTTTCATCGGCCCATAGGCATGCTGCCATATGAATCCTGTGGTCTGACCCGCAGCCCCACAAGCATCACAGGGGTCAATCCTCGGGTAGAAAAGGATACACAGGATGTATGCCAAGACCTCTGTTCTCTCTACCCAAACTGGAACATCTCCACTGATGAGCACAACAGCCAAAAGACCACTAATTACTGGAGGTACTGTGCAGTTCTTTAAGACTTTAATACAAAGCCAAATATTAAAATGTATATTAATGTTGCTGAAATCAACAATTTATTATTTTATTTCACAGGTATGTGTTGGTAAGATTTAATAGGAAGTTTGCAGAGGAATTCAAGCAGAAGCCTGCAAGGATCCCAGAGGAGTGGAGGACCATCACTCAGCAGGAGGCCATAGACAGTCTGAGAATGGTCTTCCTCAGTGGATAGGAACACTGACATGCTGAGGACAATTTAGTCTTCTCATATATAAATGACAGAATATTTACCCATATCGATTGCTACATCGAGATGTTGTGAGCCTTAAGAAATGATCTGACCTCTGATTTGCTTTAAAATTTAACATAAAGGCTGCTGTGTGCTGCATGCTGTTATAAGTGATTTGCTTTATGTGACATTTTTGATCAGTTCAGGCCTCAATCTGTCCAAACCATGAATTCAGAGCGCTGACTATGATAACAGATGTTTTAGTTCTTTCTTTCTTAATTTACATTTTAAGTATTGAAAATATAAACATACTATATTTGTATCCTTTTTTAATTATTTTATCATAAATTTCTTAGATTTTTTTTTAACATTTTGCACTTATACAAGTTATGGCAATCTTTAATCTGATGCTAATAAAAAAAATAAATGTAATAAAAATGTAATAAGTCTTGTATTTAAATCTATTAATGTGCCAAAGAAAAGAGTGATAAATTAAAAAAAAATAGTTTTTTTTTCTTTTTTGAATCAACTATACAATACTACTGTCCTTTAGAAATTCATGCACAAATTCTATAAACCTGATACATCTCTATGAGCACAAACAGAAATGCTAATGTGCTTCACTGTGGAACCACGCACTGAGGTTCAGGACAAACTCTGCCTTTCTCTGGGTAACAGACATTTCATTGACCTTACTCAGTGCCACTGAAATGAAGGCCATGAAGGAATTAAGTTGTAGCCAGAGTCAAATGATGAAATCCACAAGAGGGCAATGTGGGGTGGAGGAATCCCTGACAGCTCAGTGAGGGGAACAGCACACAGTGCTCATACATCTATATCCCAAAACCAATCTGCTGCTCCTTCCTCTGTGAATCCATTCATCCATCTTGAGTATTCATCTATCTGTCATTGCTTTATCAAGCCAACATGAGGATTTTTTTTTATTTTTTTTATAAAATGATTTATTGCCTTCACACTTACGGCTTGTTTTGTAACACCTAGCAGCTGAGGTAAGCTCCAGAAGATCTGAAGTACTCTTTTCCCTTTACTTTATGCATCTGGACTGCATCACATCAGTGCATTAATAAACATCCACTGCACAGCAACAGAAGAATTATTGACAGAATGAACACAGAATCAATGTTGCAGTGCCCTCTTATTCTTGTCCTGACATCAGTAAAGGATTTTCCCATAGGAAAAAAAGTAATAAAAATTCAGAGGGGATTTTGTACAGTACCAGAAGTAAAGTCAATTAAAACGTCAATGGTTTCTATTTTTCAACAGATGAAAACATTAAAATATATATATATATATATATATATATATGCAAGCTATATATAACAGACACAATGTTCACCTTTCTATCAGATCACATTGCTTCTCACTGAATGACCTCTTCCAGTTGTGTCTGTTTTGATAAATAATCACAGTATGGGCCAATCTGCCTGGCAGAAAAAACAAAGCTTCATATGAAACAGTGTGCCACGAGCAACAAATTTACTGACCAGCATGAAGCCAAGTTTGTTTATACCTGGCAGATCGATTAAGCTGCATGTTGTCTTGACAAACCCAGCATAAAAAGACAGAATGAAACATTTCCCTAATATATCACTGTCGATATATATAAATGAATACAGAAGAGACAAGAGAACAGATAATAAAGCAGCACACAAGTCAGACACACAGATAATCAGGCGGGTTCAGGAGAGTGAGAATGCTGATCATGATGACTAAAAGCTGCCCTAATATGAACAATGAGAATGGAGCTCACAATAAAACTAAGATGTTGTTTGTCAAATCCACTAAAACCCTGTGTGCAGTGTGTGTCCTTCAGTGTACAACAATCATCAAAATGGTAACGTAAAATGTCCAAAACCCATTAACGCTGACACACAACTGTCATAGTGACCTTTACACGATTATTACTGCAACAGTGACAATACAGACAAATTAACGAGTGACAATTTAACGTCAAAGCACATGTGACATTAAATTAGAAAGAATAGATGAGAAAAAGAGAACAATACAAGAAAAGCAGATTTAAGAGCTCATTCTTTTGGCTTTTTGTTTGTTTTCGTTTTTTTAAATTTTACTCAAAACCACATATAAATATAACATAACTTCATGGTGGTGCTAGCTGATCGTGTATGTCTGACCAAATGTTGTATTATTCTATTCATCAAATGCTGAGATGGCCCCCAGTATATGAGTGAAAACCTACTTGTGACCCAGGAGGAAAGGTCTGTGGATCAATAAAATCCATTAGATTTTCCCTCTGGGGGCCACAAGTGTCTGTGGCAGAGTTCATGGTGATCCAGTGAATGCATGTCATTTCTTAAATTATTAGTCAGCATCATACTGATGTTTTGTCTGGCAAAAACACAAAATGGAGTTGCAGTTTTTCCTTTTATTTTCCACATCAGTGGAAATAAGATAAAAACATACGGGAATTCATCATTCCATACCACAAATAGTTGAATAGCCTTGAATAATAACACCAGAAGAAAAGTCATTTTGTTTGATGGGTAAACAAAATATAAACAATCAAATCTACAATTCCACCCTGGGGGAAGTTCAAAAGTTTGCCAACATGTAGGTATGTTTGTATAGGATATGCAGTAATTTATTGAATAGCAGTAATTTATATTGTATACAATTGTTACGTGCCGGTACTTGTTGTGTGTATGTCTGTCTCTGTTTTCTGTGCAGGTTTCCAAGTGCTTCCAGTGAACCAAGTGGATCATCCACACCTGAGTCCACTTGGCCCTCGTCAGCAGAAGTATATCAACTGGAGGTGTGCACATGGCTGGGGCCAGTGTGGGCCAACTTGTGGACGCACCCACCATGCGTCTTTGCTCCCTCCAGAGGGACTAGAGCATGATAATCAGCGCTGATCTTTTTAGTTTTGCTTTTGTGTTTAATTTATTATTTTGTTATTCGTTTAAGTTAATAAATTTAATTAATAGTCACTGTTTCCGACTGCTGTCTCTTCCTCAGGCCTGGGTAACATTATTGTTGCTTCCCCTTATCCCCTGGACTAACTGGGGAACGTAACAAATGGGGGCTCATCCGGGATTTCCTACTGAGGGAGAGTTCCAGCAAGGTCTCGGTGACTATGTAGCTTTGTTGTAGCCATGTAGCCTGCTGGAAGCCTTGTGGTGAGTGTGAGCTTTAACCCCATTGACTGTCTTCCCAGTTTAGAATAAGTGAGTGCCCAGCTGGTCTGCTAGCAGTCCTTCCATCGGACACTCTTTTGTTATTTTGCCTTTCTTATTTTCGGAGCTAATCCTGGGTGGGGATCCAGTTCCCTGGCGGGGGTAGGCTTTCCAGGGCCTCGGCCACTGGAGTTCAGCCTTTAAAGACGCCTCGAGCCCGGCACGCTTCAGAAGACGGTTAGGTGAGTTTGTTTGGGCAGGAACTGGGACAGTCTGTGTAGAAACTCTGTATGGTTAAGCTTGTGTATTAGCATGCGCTTTGTTTGTGTTTTCTCTGCTGTAGGCAGAGGTGTGCGAGTGTGCATTTTCGTTCGTGTGTTTGTCTGCTGGAGGCAGAGGTGTGTGTGCACACTCGGTTTTCATGTGTGTTAGCGTACGTTTCGTTGTTCTCTGCTGCGAGCAGGGGTGTGTGTTCGCGTGTGCTAAGATTGTGAGTTTCTCTGCTGTGGGCAGAGGTGTTGCCGGGCGTGATTTGTGGTGCTGCCGGCCATAGTAGTGGCTGTGGCGGTAGCGTGTGTGGCCATGTGGCCTGTGATTCCATTAATGCAAAGGCAGAACTGGTTCTCTGGGCAGGACTTTCTGTTTCGTGTAATGGGATCACTTCGTATGTGTTAACCCTCTAGTTGGCAAACCAGGGGTTTGCTTTTATGGGAGGGGGTGTTACGTGCCGGTACTTGTTGTGTGTATGTCTGTCTCTGTTTTCTGTGCAGGTTTCCAAGTGCTTCCAGTGAACCAAGTGGATCATCCACACCTGAGTCCACTTGGCCCTCGTCAGCAGAAGTATATCAACTGGAGGTGTGCACATGGCTGGGGCCAGTGTGGGCCAACTTGTGGACGCACCCACCATGCGTCTTTGCTCCATCCAGAGGGACTAGAGCATGATAATCAGCGCTGATCGTTTTAGTTTTGCTTTTGTGTTTAATTTATTATTTTGTTATTCGTTTAAGTTAATAAATTTAATTAATAGTCACTGTTTCCGACTGCTGTCTCTTCCTCAGGCCTGGGTAACATTATTGTTGCTTCCCCTTATCCCCTGGACTAACTGGGGAACGTAACACAATTAAATGTTATATTTTGAAACTCCATTACCTGTAGTCCCTGTGCTTTACAACAGTCCGCATGAGACACTTCTGCAATTTATTTCAGCCAGATGTCTTGAGCCTGAGTAGAGACCTCACCGTGACATACACGTATACATCTTCATCTATCCAGTAAACACTGATATTTATGCATTACTGGCCAGCTCGCTTGACTCATTCTACCATTTTATTGCTTCACACATGCACAAATGGACAAACGATGTACACACACACACACACACACACACCAATCATGGAGTGACACCTGAGTGAACACTATGGACTACAAAGCAACTTATCTCTATCTCTGGATCTAATCAGTAATTTGTTTGCAGTGACAGTCTGCAGCCAAGTGCACGACGAGGACTGAATCTCCTCAAGATTGAATACAAAGGGCAAAGAAGACATTCAAGTATGGACCATTTGCATTCATGATTTGTTGATAACACTAAAGCTACATCATGTTAAAACCCTTTACTATACAACTTTTTTACATAATGGGCTCTGTCCCAGTGATTTATAGATGGACTACAAGTGCCTCATCTAGAGCTCTGCTTGTGAATGATATTGTTCTGTTTGTCAATACTTCAATAGGATTTAAGGCAGGACTGAAATGTATCACTTTGACACCTGAGATTGGTCCAAAAGCGACATCAATATCAGACTTGATCCCTGTTCATGGCTCTGACAGATTTTCACCCCTGATTCTGTCGCAAATACCCGGCCAAGAGCTGTCACCACATACTGCCTGTGATACACAGCTTTAACCTTTTTAGTCAGGCGAGTGGGAGTGAACAGACTGACTGATTACACAACAGTGTCTACAAACCTAGAGATAAAAAAACACCTTCTAAAGAAAAGGAAATAAAACATTGTAACGGCTCCGGGCTTTTAAAATCAATTGGCCTAATTTCTCGAAACAGATAATACTGCCAGAGCTGCACAGACTCAATCACTGATAGACCGTGTATGAAAACTGACACTTTCTATTACACAAGCTGTAGATGTTCAGAAGCCCCGTCCATATGGTTCAATCTCACTGCTGCTCATGTAACCAAACTCATGTTGATTATAGCAGAAAGGTGTCAGAATACACAGTGCATGGCAGCATGCATATAAAGGAGACTAGACCAGTCAGAGGGCCCATGCTGCCTCCACCAACAACATCTACAATGAGCATCAGAGTTGGACCTTTAGACAATGTGGTCAGTCTTATGTGTCATTTGTATGAGGGTGGAGAAGGCAGCAGGAGATGCACCATGGGATAAAGGACAGATGGCATTGTGATGCTCTGGACAACGTTCTGCTGAGTATCTTGGGTTCTGTTACCGAACACTCATGCAAATTTTAAAGTGCCTACTAAACCGCACAGCATCCTTCAACATGACCCACATGACTTTTGGCAGTACTACTCCAAGCCAGCAACTCTCGTACCAGACAAGAGTAAACAGCAGCGAATAGTGCCTGAGTTAACACCGCTGTAGTTTGCACAAACAATGTCGCTATTTTCTGCTCATTCTGTCCTCCACAGCCTGCAGCACTGACACGTAGGACAAAAAGCCTGATATACTATCTGTTGAACATAATGATGGGCAAACGATTTTCTTTGGTGCAGTCAGAACACAAAGCTGCTGACAGTTGTTTATGAGTTTATATACGTCACAGTTAGGTTACATGAAAACTTTTTAATAGACTTTTTTATAACATATAAAATATTATATAATATTATAAATAACAAGCTATTTTAATGAATAACCTAACTACTGTGTGTGTTAATAAGTTGCCTTGTTGTAATAGCTGCTGCCATGCTGGCCACAAGCAGAGCCACAGTGCAAATGAATCAGCTAATTGAGTCATATAGAAACCCACACATTTTTGGGTTTCTACAAAGATGAAAGCACCATTCGAGCATGAAATTTTAATAAACCGACAGGGAATACAGCTTTTTAGTGAAGCAGGCTTGTAACTTTGAATATTGTCTTTAACTTACAAAGACTCACAAATAATATTTACCTCCTTGAAAAGCTACATATTGTTTAACATACTTCACTCAGGTTTTCAGTCTTATGTTTTTTAAACACAACTAATAATCCTCCGAACATGATTGCTTCCTTTCCTCCATCATCTTCTTCTTCCCTACTTCTGTCTCTATAGCGTTTCCTCCCTGGAGGCCAGCTCATGCACATACAGACATATAGAGGTCGTAACCTGAAAGAGATGGGACACCAGTCTAATTTGCCATGACTATTACTAAAGGTGTCCTTAAGATGTGTTGAATTAAAATGAGATAGTTTGTGACATTCAGCTAGGCGGACACGCTGCGATGCTACAGCACACCCTCCAAACATCATAGTTCATTGCTAATCAAAATCAGAAATTCAATATACTGTGAAATAAAGTACAACAACCTGTCTTGTGGCAGTTTGTACAATGGTTATTTGTGTATAGGTTCCAGCAAGCGTATTTATAACTCTGCTCCCATTTATGTCTTAAAATCAGATCTAAATGAAATCTAATTGATACATTGTAATGGTGCATAAAGGATGACCTGTCCTGAGACACTCATGATAACTGCAACTCCACGCAGGAATACTGATGATATGAAACCGCAGCCTGTTCTTCAGAAACACCAGTACTGAATGCCGAGTCTAAAAACATAATTGATCAACAAGCCTGTCTCTGTTATTTTACATCATCCTGATAATGATAACTTTATTTATAAGGCACCTATACACTCAATGAAATCAAAGGAACAAATGTTTCACTAGGCTTGGACTCCCCATCCCCAAGAGTAATGTAACTTTATCCTTTGGGGTCAAAATAAGACAATAAATTTAACAATTTTAACAATGTCATCAATCACATGACAGATAACAAAGATTATGTGCATAGAGCTTATCTCATCCTGAAAATCTCTAATGCATTGGATAGAATATTTCTCAAGAAATTGGTTTCAGGTAAAGTAGGCATCCCATGAAGGAACACATGTTATCATGCTGGTGTGTGTAAGCTGCGATTACCATGCAGGGTTGTTTCCATACTGAACCAGACAGACAGACTCACTTCCACCATTATCCATGACAGCCTGGCATGCATCACTGTCCAACACGAGGGATATAAAAGCCAGCCTGATAACTCCCTGTCATCCATCACAAGCAACATTATCCGCGTTATTATGCTGTCTGCATATATTAACCCTTGTCCCAGCCACAGGATTTTTTTTGGTGATTATTTTTGCAAAGTTACAGCTTGTGGCATGGGTTTTTGCAGGATTTCTTCTTTCAAGTCAAATTTTTGAAATCCAATGTTGTTTCTGTTACATGTCATTTATACTCACGTTGTGCATTTTGCACCCTCTGGACACTCTCATGGCCAAAAATGTCCATGCCTTACCTATCAAATTATCAATGTTTTTATTCCCCAAAAATCACTTAAACAACTTCAACCTTGCTCAAAACTATCAAACACTAAACCACTTTCGGGATTTTAACCCTTTAAATGCTAGTTTGACTACTTGAATGATGATTTTTTTTGTTTTTGTTTTTTTTACACACAAAAAACTCATAACAAAAAACTATTTTTCATATAACAAACAGTACATGTATGGGACCAAAAATGCCCCATTGACTTTCATTCACACCACATTTGTAAATCCTACTGCCATAAAAATATAAAACCATGCAAGCTGTAATATTAGCAATTAATATGGTATATGGATGTAATATCATTTTTGAAGAAGAGGATTGATATTTGACAGTTTGACTGTATTCCACCAGATTTAACCGCTTTCGTAGTAGGTCGTTACATGAATTTCTTGTATTTTTGCCAGTTATATTATTATGGTGTTGTGTGACCACCAGGGGGCCCAAGAGTAATTTGTTTGTGTGTGTTTGCAATCATTGAAACATTTATTCTTCAAACCTTCAACAACAAAAAACAAGAGAACACAGCAGAACATATGAAGTATGAACACATTCAAAACAGAATTATGCAGGTTTTACACACGCATGTATGTGTGAGAAAAACAGAAAGAAACAGATTGAGAATGAGAGTATGTGTGAGAGAGAGAGAGACTTGCACTAATTTTGCAGACAGTCAATCAGTCAATTACACAGACGGCTGTGACACACTGATAACAAGGTTAAATAAATGTCAGCTTATAACTCAATGCCTGAATGCTAAAAGCTTACTCATGTATCAGCGGAGAACAGAAGCGACTATAATTATTAGTCAGTCAAAGAAGCAAGGCGTTTCTTTGTACCATAATGCCTGGACACATATCGAACATTTGGAGGTTAGAAAAAGACAAAGGCTGTAGTTTGTTTAAGGAGTGAAATGTTTGACATTTCAGACTCATCACACAACTAAACCTGTATTTATGTACTTTTGATGATGTGCTTATCTTTCTCCACACATCTTTTAAGACCTGCAGCTGAAAATGTTGTTTTTTCACTGCTTTGACACAAAGCAATCACACCGTTTCTATTTTGGCACTATACAAAAAGATCTGCCACAAAATTTCTCTGAAATATAGCGAGCCATATCTGCTGCTTCTTTGTATCTGTGGCTTTTTTCTCCTTATTTGGGGGGAGGGGGGCTCTGAGCACTCATGAGTGAGCCAGGGCAGTTTACTCTGTCTTGTATTGAATGGGAACCTGTGGAGCAGATTTCTGAGCTCAAGTGTCAGATCCTCATCATACATCCAATAATAGTGATAAGGGGCAGCCTTTACCCAGGAGAGGGGCAGGAGAGGGAGACATGAAGGGGGAAAGGGGTAGTCTGAACATCACTTGATGCTGCTTTCATTGCTGCTGCTGATGATGTGCAGGGATGGGATTTTATTATTACATTATAAAAGGGTGAGCATTATGGAGATACACTGGGAAAGGAGTGACATTAGAAGCACTGCATAGTGTGCACAGACAGCCTCACATGTGTGAGGCTGTCTTTAAATTTGGTGTTGGGGATTGATTAATAATGCTTGATATCATTTGTGACAAGAGGCAACAAATGTAACTGAGCTGACATCCTCCCCTGTTGCTCATTTTGAACCTGCATCTGAAGCATTTTCTGTTTTTTTCTTTTTCCATATTTTCTCCCTCATTCCTCTTCAGGTGTGAAAGTATCTGCAGGCGATCAAGGCTCTCCCGCTGTAAATAAAGCAAAAAGAATAGGTTGTCCTCTGTCTCTCTCGAGGCCAAATAATAGGTCTTCACAGGGATGCATGTGCACAGTACATGAAAGGTGTGTGTTTCTGCGACTCTGACACAAGTGGAGTGTGGATGCAAGTGTGTGCGGACAGAATGAAGGAGAAAAGGTGGGAGGGGGGGGGACACATTATAGGAGGATTTGAGGGAGTGAGGTTATGTGGGTCCCTTTTCTCTCTCCCTCCCTCTGTCACTCTCACTCAGTGCTGAGTGAGAAACACCATCTCCCTGCCTGACTCCTCATAGCACCGTGGGCATCTGTGTAGGCTGCAGAAAAGCTTTTGTAACTAGAGATTTAAGATCTGTAACTACAGGGAGAGGGAGGGAACAATAGAGGAGGATATTAGGACTCTTTTGATGAAGTGAGGAGACGCCACACAAGGATTTTCTCAGTACCTCAAATTTACACAGGTAAGATGCTCTTATCACTCTCTCTCTGCAGAATGCATTGACATTTACTGATACACACAAATAAGGCAAACACACACACATACCTGCTATCAACACATTTCCCACACATTTGTACTGTTTTGGTTTCTATTACTTATTATTAATGAGCATAACTGATTGCATGGTGTAAAGTTATATTTGGTTAATATGCAACATTTATAATCAACATACAGTGACTGTACTAAAATTATGTTGTGGGAGAAATGCTGAAGTAACTCAATCACAATTAAAACAGTACTATGAAAGCCCAATTTAAGATGAATGCCAATTAGCAGCTTTGAAGGAGGGCTGGCAAACAGCACTTTGTGTGTGTGTGTGTGTTTTTAAGAAGCATTGCGAGCCAAACAAAAAAGCAGCACATTCAGAGGCAAAATGCATCCTCAACCAGTATTGAAAGCCTTAAGTAATATAAAGAAGAACTTCACATGTTCACTGAGCAGCAGTTTTGTGCAGTGTATTGTTTGGTTGTATGTTCACCTGTCACTCAAAAATGTAAGTGGATTATATGATCCACTTACATTTTCATATGATCCACTTACATTTTTGAGTGTATGAATTATGCATGTTTAATGTTTCATCGGAAATCCTGACAGAATTTTAAATAATGAGCAGAATACAAGCATATTCTTCTGTCCAAACCGATAAATTAAAAACCTATATAGGTCTGTCTACTACAAAGGATGTCACTTGAATTCAAAAAGATACTTAACGGAATAAACAAACAAGAAAATGTATTGGTACTCATTTGTGTAAAGCCAGTCAACATAAATGAAGAGGGCTGCACTGCCTTAATTATAGAGTTGAAAGCTGAAGAGCACTGACATATATAGGTGATATCTAGTTAAAAGAAATAAAAGCATCAGCTCAAACAAAAACACTAAAAAAAAGCTGCTGACACTTATGAGAATATGACAAGTATTATTGTAGAACAGATATGACACAAAGATTATTCTGCACTTGAAGACAGTGGCACAAAGATACTAAAGTACTATCTGAGAGCATCTCTTACCCTGCACAGTATAGTTTACCTGAACTAGCACAGGGTTGCCAGATCCGACCGACTGTTTCCAGCCCAAACAGAACGTAAAACCTGCCCAACACAAAAAAATAGCCAACCAAATAGACTCCCCAAGCCTTCCTGATCAAGGTGTCATGGAAACCACAAAAGATGTATTCAATACCAACATGAAATGTGATTAACCAAACACTTGAATCCAACTTACTGTAAAATATGCAGGCAGGCTCTCAATAGGTGTAGCTCTGCTCTCACCTAGGCAGAGCCCCACACACACACGCACACACACAGAGAATGGAAACAGGAACGTTTGATAGAGTGTAGATCCATCAGTTGATCGGTTCAGTAATTATTGCATATGACATACTTGACACTGGGTCATGTCAACAAACTGATAATATGAGCTGGAGGACACTGCCACTACATACCTACTATTTGCCATAAAATGAAAACTGGAATATTTTCTAAGAACCCACTAAATGCTGTGAAAAGCAGCCCAAATTTTACAAACCTGCCCAATGCTATTTTTTCCAGCCCCTGGAAACCCACCCAATCTGGCAACACTGACCGACATGGCCTCTCATGCTACATAATACCTTGGATTCCATAACAAGGGGAAAAGTATTAAAATAGTTGATGTTCACAAGTCTGCAGCAATTTGAAAGGATGGAACATCACCTCCAGGACTGATGATGTAACTTATTCAACCTTTAGATGTCTGGAAGTTAAAGTTAAAGAAAATTATACTTTCATGTGACAAAGATGTAAATTGTGGCGAAATTCAAATGGAATTGAAAATGTAAAAAGATCTGGCTCATGCCTTTGATCATGTACATATTTTTGCCAAGATAAGGTCCAATTATTAGAACAGGGGTTTTCATAAAAGGCAACATGGGTTCTCCCACCCTGCAGCAGCAGGAACAACCTTTACAGACTTCTTAATGGAATTATTTATTGGTTAGTACTAAATTCACCTGGACCTGATGTCTCAATCCTTCCACCCCACTGCCCTTGTTGAAATATGTGTTTTGCACATCTTAAGTTGTTCTTGGACAGAGCCAATGCAATTAGAAAGGCTTTGACCTCCCTTAATTAAGGGGCAGCAGGCGATAATAGCATTTAGTCAGCAGTCGATCATTAGCCCTGCAGACTAGGATAGGCGTCCGTGCCTCTGTGTGAACACAGTCACTCAGTATCATCTTCAGACATTCGCAACAGGAAGTCAGATGAAGCGTCTCATTTGTGAAGATGACGCTGCAAAGTGATAAAAATCTGCAGGAATAACTAACAGTCTGCACTGAAATAATCGTATGTCTTCAAAAGGCAATAATGCAGCAGATTCAGGCCTCCTACATTTCCAATTCTAATAATGAGGGACACCATTAAGTCACTTCATCAGAATTGCATATAATCAACTTTGACCTCATTTGCGTTCCGTGTTTGTGTGACCTCTGCCTCCGGCTCTCTCTGGATGCCTCAGCAGTCTCCGACTGATGGATGAAATTTATATAAAGTGCTGGGGGTTAGCAAATGTCAGTGGAGTCGGGGAAAGCGCAAAAAAAGTGAACTTTAAAAAAGGACGGGAAAAGAGAGCAGACAAAACAGGATGAGCGGGAGTCTACGGGAGTCGTTCTTCCTGTTTTGCATTTCGAGGGTTCTCAATTCTCATCACGCCTCACAAATTAGCTGCAAGGTCTGGATGGTTTCCACAAAGGCCATGGCAACAGCGTTACTAGGCAAGGGTGGGCTTCTTCCAAGCTGTCAGATAAGGTAGCTGGACTGAGGCCAGATGGGATCACAAAACATATTCATATTGATTATTGACATGTGCAGAACAAATCAGGGATTGAGGACACTATGCTGTCTGCCACCGTGTTTAGCTAGCTCTAGAGTGGAGAGTGCCGCTGAGCAAGTAATGGCTACTAACAGGTTTTAAATTGGACATGGAAAATTTTCTAACATGCCCTTCAAACTGATTGCAGCGATATGCGACTCACATTGAATCACTGGAGTGGATCCATCTGCTGAAGATTCTTATCGACTATCTGAATCATTTATTCTGGATGTGCAGAGATAGGAAGCCTCAGCTGTAGCCGTGACCTCTCTTAACTCAGACTTTATTAAAAGATAGATTGTTTACTGTGATTTATCCTCTGATGCTACTTCAGAGGTGGTTTAAGTCTCAACAGCAGCAGCAGCAGCTTCTCAGCAGGATTAAATGCAGTGTGCCTGGGATCAGCCTGAAAAATGAAGAGCCAATCACTTGTGAGACCTGATTCCAGTCATTGATTTTAAAAAAGTCACTAAACGTTTTTTTGTTTTTGGCTGATGATGACAGAACAGTGCACATTGTGAGACTATTGGAAAGCCTATCGTGTTGGCTAAAAACCTCCCACTGATGTTTGTTTCGTGACAGAAAAGGAGGATGTCAGCTCATACATATCATACAGTTCACTGACCCCATCCTGCTGCACGTGCACCTGCGTTTTTTTGTTTTTTTTTGTAAACCAAGCCTCTGCCTGGTACTGCCACTGGTCTCAGTAACAGAAAATGAATTTTCTTTCTCTCTCTCTCTCTGGTGTTACGGTCATGTTGGCCTTTGTGTCAACTGGATAATATGCTTTAACAGCCTTTGAACTGCTCTTGACTTTCATGTTCCTCTAAAGATGAACTGAAGTTTATTTTCAAGTCACCACTAATTGGTTCTTTCCAATACACTCTCATGCCTCCAACATTTTCTTCATCTGGCGTCTGAACACACAACTAAAAGCTGAATTTTCATATTCACATCAAACAGCAGCCTCCAGTGCTCAGACTGGAAGCCAATGCTTCAGTGTGAAAGGCTGCAGTTCACACCACAACTGCTGGGGGCAGGATGCAAAAGCGAGTCAATTCCCATAGACTCCCATGTTAAAATGGCCAACTTCAAAGCAGAAATAAACATGTTTACAGCTTGGTTCAAAAAATGACTCTGGACTGAATTGAAAAGATCCCTCCTAGTGTCAACTATATCACAGCGATCGCCCCTCTCCCCCCTCAGCTCCCCCTTTCTGTCCATATTTGGAGGTTTGGTGGACTGTGATGCTGCCAGCATGGCACAGCTCTTCAGATACAAGCGGGTGACGTCGCAGAAACTTCGTCCATACTTTTTACTGTCAGTGGTTCAAATCTGAACTCTGCTGCTGACAGTAACTGGAAAAATCCATTAGACATACAGTATCAGGCAGAATTACAACTAACCAGATGTTTAACTTCAGGGAACAAGTTAGGATGAGCCATGCTGCTGAATGTCATTGGGGAAACACGGCTGAACCATGCTGTATCTCCTCATTACTCATTACTCTCCTCATCTCCTCATTACAATCGCAGAAGGAAGCTGACACTTTTTTTTGTTTCTGTATAAAAAGATTGCATGGCCTGGTATGCTGGAAGACTATGTTCTCGGTGTGTTCAGCAAACAGCAGAACATGAAAAAGCTACATATTTTACTTAGACATGCTGTGTCAGTGGGTAGGTGAGTGATGCCTATAACAAGTAGAGGGTGTGACAGAAACTGTCCAAAACATCTTCAAGACAAGCAGGCTGTCAAACTCAAGAGGCCATTAAGCAAACAAGTTTTTTCTCTACTGCTTCCTGGTGATACCAGGCTAAATGATCAGAAAAACAAAACACAGGAAGACAAACACAGCCGATGGAAAATTACCATATAGTTAAAAAGCCATGTTCAAGTTTCATATTAATAGCAGGGACTGTGGGATTACAAAAAAATTGAAATCCGACCTGCAGTATGTTCTCCGTGCAGTGGGTCATTTCAATACAGTGTCTTCTGATAAAGAACTATCAGATAATACTGAAGACACCATAAAGAACTCATTTTGTTTGGGGGGAGGGGGGTTGTCAGCATAATATTGGAAAGCTACAGCATCAGACTATTCTCTGCAGAGACTGCAAAACACATTGTATTCATATTACTTCTGAATACAAAGGTTTCACTGCATTTTCCCACACAGACATTAAAAAAAGGAAAGTCTCTGAGATGAAATCAAATCTATTTGGCTGCCAGAATAGGTATGAGAACACTGCTGTGGATAAAGGTCATGAGTTTACTTTCAAAAGAAAGAGAAGCCGACATCAATAATAATATATAAATAAAAAGATTCACAGACATGTGAAAATCATTTAAAGTGCAGACAGTGATTTACTCTGCTGCCACAGTAACAGCTTGCTGTTTTATTAACTGCCAAAGCTGAAAGGCCACACAGGGATGGGCAACAGCCACTCCAGGCCAGCTGCGCAGTGTGGTGTGCAGGTGGTGGGAGGTGATAATAATTCATATTAAAGACTGCAGAAAAAGGACAAAGATCATGATGATAATAAAAGTAAACAAAGTTAAAATTCCACATTGTTGTATCATCTATAAAGAAAAAGGGGAATAAAACATTTTGTTTTGAAATTATAACTAGATGATTGATGGTGAAATATTAATCTCCCTGAATCATTTTTGTTCTTCTGCCAAATGTTACTGAACCCAGTCACAGCCATCAGTCACTTATAGGTCTGGACAGTGCACTCAGTGCACTTATGACTTGAAACGCTCTTATCTCTACTAGACACCAAAATTACAAAAACAATTACGAAATTGTTGTTAGTTGAAATTCTGTGAAAAGAAGTGACATTTCATATTCATGCAGACATGATGAACTTTCAGAACACAGCCATTTCCCCCTCTTCGTGATATTTCTGTAGCTGTTAGCGTCATGCATCACACAGCTGCACTCAGCAGCCAGAAATGAGATTTGGCAGAAAAAAAAAATGTACCGAGTGTGAGTGTTTTTAACGTTTCAGCACAACATCACAAAACACTGGGGTGCAAAAACCGTCCCTCCTCACACAGCAAAGCTTTTTCATGAGGAGCGCTTTATTCACAGCGTCAACTGAATTTTCTTAACAGAAAAAGAAAGCTGCCCAGGTATGAATCACTTGTTCCCCACCGCTCCAGACAAACATGCACATGTGGCGCACTCAGCAAAGCATAAAGATCATCAACTATGACTAAATTACATTCATGAATATGAAGGCGATCCAGCGGTTAGTCGGTATATTTGCTCTTTAACCACACACACACACACACACACAGGCAGCCTTTTAGGCCCTAAGTCACTATCACAGTTTTATAATTTCTTCATATATATATATAAATGACTTCACATGACTTCACTGCAGAGAACCAAACAGCTGAGACCCTGCTAGAACATGCATCCAGAGTGAGGAGTGAGAGTGAGTTTAACATTGTTCAGAACTTGAAATCAACAGAAGAACATATTTAAATTGTCCAGCTGAAGCCAACTCAAAGGAAAGAAACCTTAAAGCTACCTGCACAGTTGAAGTAATCCATACTTATTTCTTTAAAATACAACAAAAGAAATCCAGCAACAACAATGCATCACAAAAAAAGAATCAAACTCACCTGAAGCTGCCATGTGGGATTAGTGTTCCAACTCTGCTGTCCTAAGTTTGTGTGACTGAAGTCCTTTGTCCTCCTGTTCTCTGCCGTCTCCTACACTGGCAGTCAAGGTTAGTTAATGCTCTTCTGACTACAACAAGAAGCATTTTCTCCCAGTTTCTTCTTTCAATGGAGGCTCCTGACATCCAAACATTTCCTGTTCTCCATTGTTCTCCAGGCCACACCCCCTCACACACACACACCTGTGACTGCCACAGGTGACTGGAACAGGAAGTGCACATCTTTAATCAAATAAAAGCCCAAAATAAAGGGACAGTGCACTTTGAGGTTTAAGCTATAAATAACTTTAACAGTACACCACATATTCATATTTATGTCTATATTTATGTTAGTTGATATTAGTGAAGAATTAGCTGAGATAAGCATAATTATTTGAAACAATCCCAGGTGGCAGGGTTAAATACTTATGATTCCTGTAGTGATTAATTATTGACTGTTAATCATATCTTGTTTTCAGGGTTGACCTGCAGACATGGATATCTTCCTGGAAGAGGATTTCAGTGCGAACAGTAACACCACCCATGAAACAGGAAGAGAAAGGTTAGAAGACAGCAAAGGTCAAGGACTGAACCACAGCGACCCCTTGGATATGTTTGAAGGCATGGAGCTCCTCCTTCGATTCCGACCCCTCTTCCTGCCTCTCTACAGCCTCGTAGTGGTCGTGGCTGGTGTTGGAAACTCCTTCCTGTTGGCTTGTATCTTGGCGGACAAAAAACTCCACAACGCCACTAATTTTTTCATCGGTAATTTAGCAGCTGGCGACCTGCTGATGT
Source organism: Parambassis ranga (assembly GCF_900634625.1). Lineage (NCBI taxonomy): Eukaryota > Metazoa > Chordata > Actinopteri > Ambassidae > Parambassis > Parambassis ranga. Next base: position 13,791,665 of record NC_041033.1, read on the forward strand.
GTCTGAGTTGTGTTCCACTGACTGTGTCGTATGCCTTCGACAGTCATGGATGGGCATTTGGAAGGCCTCTCTGTCACTTGGTCCCATTGCTGCAATGTGCCACTGTGTTTGCATCAGTGCTTTCACTCACAGCCATTGCTGTGGACCGCTACATCGTTGTAGGTAAAGGTTGCATAATATGTTTTTAAAAGTAGATGATCAGATTTCAGTAATATTTTTAATCATACCATGTTGATGTAAAATTAAGTAAGTACTTTTGTCTTTCCTTGTCCCAGCTCACCCAGTGCGGAAGAGGATTTCTGTGTGGGGTTGTGGTGCAGTGACTGTAGGAGTGTGGCTTTTATCTTTGGGCCTGGCTGCACCCCCGTCTTTTTACACCCGCTACCTGGACCTGCGGCCCAACGGCATTGACCTCATAGTGTGTGAGGAATTCTGGCCAAAGAGTGGCAGTCTGCGGCTGCTCTACTCCTGCTTTATTCTCATAACTTCCTATATGATCCCACTTTTGTCGGTCAGTGTGTCCTACTGCGCAATCACTGTCAGCTTGAAGCGCTATTCCATACCTGGGGAGCCATCCAGCAGCCAGCAGCGCTGGAGCCAAAGGAGGAAGAAGACCTTCTCCCTGCTGGTGGCCTCAGTGTTGGCCTTTGCCCTGTGTTGGCTGCCCCTTCAGGTGATTCTTTGACAGTGTTATTGTAAATGTAGGCCATTCTTATCCAAAACATGCATTTATTTTTTCTTTCTTTTTTGCCAGAGTTGATAGGAAGATCAGCTTTATGTTCTTCTATAAGTATCCACAAGCAAATCACAATCTTAATAGCAGTGAGTCTGACAAAATGCGAAGCTTTAACAGCCCATGGCTTGATTGGATTTCATGCATCATTAACCCCGGAAACCCATCATCTAGTGATTGTGTCTTCAAAACCAATATGATGCTCACAATGAGCCGAGCCAAATTCTGAGAGGATAGAGTTGTCAACTGGATCCACACTATGGTGCAAGGCACATGACAAACAGTGGTGAAGCAGCATTTTGCACGTGCAGTATATAGAGTGTGCATGTGCAAACTCTATATAATGTTACTTTTACAATTGCATTTAAGCCTATACTGCAGTGCTGTGTAATATAACGTGTTATTTGTTATGAAAGCCTCAGGGGAGGCAAAGTCTGACATTTTCAAATTATTACACTTGTACAGAGCTCAGTGCAGGTCCAGTATAATAACAAATATTCCCATGTCTCTGTGCAGGTGCTGAACCTGTTGCTGGACCTGGACCCAGACTTCCACATTATTGGAAAGCGCTACATAAACGTCTTACAAGTCTGTTGTCATTTGGTGGCTATGAGCTCTGCATGCTACAACCCCTTCATCTACGCCTCACTGCACAGCAAGGTCCGCATGCACCTGAAAGGCTACCTCTGTCCCTGTCGCAGCCGTCAGAGTGGGATGGTAGAGCGAACTTCCAGGAGCTGATCCTGTGATACAACTGCATGCAGATCTTACACAAAAGCTAACACCTGAACCGAAGCATTAGTGTTTATGTTTGAGGTGCTCCAGAGAACAGAAGATAACTGCTCAACACTCATATCATAAACTTTATCTGTGATTTTCTACCATCTTGTTACTTCAAGGCATTTGGTCCTCTCTTGTACAGTGTCACCAGAGGAGGTACTTCTAACAAACAAACAAAGAAGAAGATTCAGGCCAGAGTTTGTGTCTTTTAGTACAATAATGAAGAAGGAAGAATATCATTGGGATTCCTGTGTTGTTCTTGGACTGCAGAGCTGTTGGCACAAACACTAAACAGATCCTACTGCAGCTTTCAAAAGGCAGCAGAGGCAGAAACAGACCCTCAGGCTGAGGAGCTCTGCAGCAGACATATGCTGGAGGCAGAGACCAGGTGGTTCCACTGGTAACAGTGTCTGGTTATACTTAAACACTGAGCACTTCAGGGAGCTGACCGAACAATGAACTCTCTCACCAGACACGGACTGCAGACCCAGAGGCAAAGAGAGTGTTTTATTTTGTCCACAGTTTTAAATGTCAGTGACGTCTATCTGTACATACATAGTATTATATTAACTTTGATGAAACAAATTGTCTGCTGTTTCAGTGTAGTAGTTAGTCTTTATTATTCAAATTTTGTTTAATCTGTGCAAATAGACATGTATGTTTGTGCATAAATGTGATGAATGAAATATGAAGCTTATGTGACGCCTTCTAACCCCAGTGTGTGCAATGTAATCAATACAGAATTCATTATGGTGTTACTCGATTAACAGAGTCAGTGCCTTGGCTCTGTCTGGAAAAATATGACTGACTCAATAATCAACTTAATATTCAGAGCATGAACAATAAAGGCACTCATAAACACCACTCCCATTGACTTCCCATCGTGTGTGATTAGCGCTTTCAAAGCCTGGGTATCATGTCACTTACTGAATTTGCCTTCAGATACACCAGAGGACTGGTAAATGTAATTTAAATGTAAGCAGTGTTAATTTCACTTTTCATCATTATCACTGTTTAGGACAAATACATGTTTTTTGTACTCACACAGAATAAATGTGTCACAATGCAGGACAGACCGTCCATCAGCAAATCCTATCAGCCAGTTCAAAAATGCCCAAACGCCATTTGCTCTGTCTACTGGCAAGAGATAAAATGCCTGGTGCAAACCAATGAGGCTCAACTCCCTGGTCTGTGCTGCTGATGCCAATTGTCACCTTTAAACAATCAGATTACTCTGCTGTCTGTTGCTGGTTGCCTTTGCTTTTCTCTCTGAGTGAACCTTGAGACTCCATTCAGTTCACTTCAATTTGATTTTAGTCCTGATACTCTTTATGAAAGGGTCTACCAGAGTGATACTATTGTTCAGCGGTATTAAGGGTGACTTTCACCGCCTTCCTCTATTGACCCCACTCCCAGACACAGTGGGACACTTCCACATTAGATTGAGCTGATTTTCCCCTTTTCCCAAGCTGGCCAACATTCACACTGACATTGATGAATGTCAGTATCTTCACAGAGTAGTGTGTGTGTGTGTGTGTGTGAGAGAGAGAGAGAGAGAGAGAGAGACACTGAATACCTGCTGAAGCTACTGGCCTATTTTCAAAACTAATTTGAATAGCGCCATGAAATGCATGCACGATTATCATCTCTAGCAACTTGCAGTTTTGCGTGCACTGACTGAGGCACATGACGAGGTGTAAGGGAAACCACATTTAGCAGCTTACTGCCACCTGCAAACTTCAAACAAATGTGCTTTACTCATACAAAGCCTGTGCATGTAATGATATAATGTGCCAGCCTGCAGCATGCATGTCGCAATGCTTAACCTTAATCAATAGTTGTCAATACAAATATGGCAAAGGGTTAAACTTAAACATGGGCAAAACCACAGATATAAACAAAACAGTTCCCAGTGTCAGAGTCAGTCAACTGCTGTGGTTAACCTCAGTTTGGTTTCAGACAGTAGTAGTTGTGTTTTAAATGTAATATTTTAACATCAGTCACATAATCTGCTTGAGGCAGCACCAGTGTCAGCCACATGTAGACTAAATATTGTTACATGATGTTTGTTTATTAAGTACAATAAGTAACCTGGCATAGCTAAACATGCCAAGCAGCATAATCAAGACCAAAGTATTGCACTGGGTCTCTCACAATCTGCTACGCTAAGAAGCAGGCGTCTCTGCACTAAGCTCTCTGACATTTACACTATTCTTGATTCAAACTATTCTTAGGACCTCTGAACATTTTTAGAGCTTATGATTCATTCGGATAAGTTCTGCATCAGCTCCTTTTAGGACTGACACAAAGGTGAGTGGATAATGACTAAAACATGTTTGTATAAACAAACTAAGCTCCTTACAGTGAAGATTTAGAGTTTAAACCACTTTATATTAACACCTGTAGTCTGTAAAGTCATGTATAACACATGAAAAAATGACATTGGCATTTAGATGTGACAAAAAAAGCACTGCAATCCTTTCAAGTATTAATTTTATATATATGTTCTCTTGTAAATTGAGAAATATTTTACAAAAGTGTGTGTTCTGTTTCTGTTTTTATATTACACAATGAAAAAGAAGAAGAATCATTGCGGCTCTGTTTGTTGTACATAGTCACAAGTGTTGCACATATTCATGCATGTGCAGAAATAGTGATGCACAGAAAAACCAGGATTCAAAGCATGTGTAGGCTGGTGTAGGAAATGCCGTGTTCAGTTCATGTCTGTGAATTAAATCTGTGTGAACATATTTTGTGTTATTATTTTACCATTTTTTGAACAGCACTCACCCTGAAATGTGGGACAGGAAGAGTGTGTTTTAAAATTAGTTGACATTTAAAAGTATCAGAAGCACCACTACACCCACTGATGTAGCTGCTTGTGTAGTTGTACATTTAGAAAAGGATAGCATATGATTTAATCCAGAATATTTTTGTTATATTCAGTATCAGCTCAACAGTACGAAGCACAGCAGCTGCACTGACGTTTAAGGAATGTTAACGTTTCCAATCTTGGCCTTAAAGTAATACTAATAGTGGAAATTCTTAGCTGTCAGCGTAGACGTGAGTTAAATACCCTCTCTTTACTTAAACTAACAACATGACATTGACACATTTACTCAGCCAGCAGTGCACTGCAGGAAACCTCAGACTCAGCCATATTTTTGGAACTTGTGAACAAATTCTGCACATTGATCTACTTGAACAAGGCTCTCATGATTCGATCAAATCTGAGTGTAATCTGTTCCAATGGAAGGGCTGAGGAAATCAGACCTTTTGTACGAAGGAGTAAGTGCAGAGTCTGAAATCTTTCTCTGCTCTATTTTACAATAGAGTGTTCAAAAATGTCCATCTTATCATGGAAATATGATTTTTTTTTCTTTCCATTCTTTCAAACCTATAGAGAAGACACACATATGTTCATTAAAATGTCCTAATACATATTTAAAACATACTGTAAAGGAGGTCAAACACAATTATTTATCTTCACTGTCATCTGTGTAAATGTGCTCACAGTAAAATCACTTCAATGTAATATCCTGCTCTTTGTGTCAGTAATCAATTATCAAATCAAGGAAGCCACTTGTGGTTTGTGGCTTTTGGACAAATTGAGTTTGATTATTAAGACAAGTCATATCATTAAAGACACACTCATCAACACAGTGAGCAGCAGGAGGGCAGCAGTTCAATAGATATAATAACTGATTAGCGGTGATTGTTCCTTATAATACTGCAATTAGAAAACTAGTTTCCACTGAGCACTGTTTCTGTTTGTGAGTACGCTGGTACTGAATGCTAAAAATAAAGACTAACAATAGCTTTTCCATATAATGCATTTAGACCGACCATGCATTATGAGGCTACGAGTCATAACATTTGATCAATGAAGTCATATTGATTTCTCAAGGAGTCCGGTTACAGCCTGAGTTGGCTCATTAAAAGCTGAAGTCTGGAGAAAATGGATCTGTAATATCTTTGGGCCTAATGCCACAAAATGATGGGATGCAACTTTATTTATCTCTTTATTGAATAGCTTTAAGTCATTTTCAAAGTTACAGTATGTTTCAAATTGCCTCAAGCAGTGACTTTTAAGAGTGGTGAAATAACCTCTTTGGGGAACCTTTCCTGAGCTTTTTCGTGAAGAAAATACAACATTTGGGATTATTATTATTCTATGTTTTTGTTTGTACTCAACAGATCCCACAAGGGCACCAGACATAACATTTTAAGAAGCAAGTGCTGCCTAAAGCAGCTGCTGTTTTCAGTCAGTCATGTACTGTACTGAGTAATTTAGCGAGTATTTCCGGCAGCAGGATATTTGTATGTGGAATGAAAATGGTTTAGTATGGCAGAGGTCATTTAGCAAGCTAATCCAGGCTTTGACAGCACGCTATGTGTTAAATGTGTGGGTTAAAACAGAAAAACAGAAAACAATCAACACATAAAACATAATAAAGAAACAATTAGAGATGGCATAAAATACAAATAAAAATATGCAAATTAACTAAAAACTTTGTTTTAATATGAAACAATTTTACATTTGGTTGTAAAAATACTGTAAAAACACACACACACACACAAACAAGCAGGAAGACAATATCCACACTAAAGATGTTAACTGCCAATACATCCATAATATAAATGGTTACTTCATGTAACATAACTTAAAACTTTACCATGAACTAAAAGAAAACAACATTTCTCAAGTGGAAAACTTTTGAAATTCTCCCTTGAAAGGCTTCCTCTGGGCTTAAAAGAGGAGCCATCTGGCTTGTTATCAGCAGTTCAGAAGCCAGCATCCATAATGACATGGGGAGGTATTGTTGCACATGGCTAGGGTAGCTGGCACATCTGTGAAGGCACCATTAGGGTGTGTATCCACAGGCAGTGGAAGTGCCCATAATCTGATTTTTAGAGTGCTTCTCTCAATCACTTCTAGTTGCCAAGTTACAGCCTCATCTTCATCTGCATTCCTTCATCATTAACATAATTCTGGTATAGAAAGATTATTTTAAAGACTATTGCTACTTAAGATGATGCAAGACAGACAACACCACAAACTGTTGCAAGGGGGTTATTTTTATGTCTTCTTCCCTTGTCAGCAGTAAAGTAACATAGACAAGCTTAGCAGCTGGACGTGCAGTGCTGCCAAAGGTGAATCCTGTTTATTATAAACAAATTATCGTGTCACATGTTTTATCTCTAGCCTGAAGTGCATTGATGACTAATATAGAGCTGGTTGTACAAATGTTGACATTCAGGGCTGGTTACTGCCCATGCCAAGTGTTCTGCTGATGATGTATTGATGTGCATCACAAAGAGTTTAATTGATGCTTGGGAAAGCCACACTGTGTGATCAGTGGACAGGATAATAACTTTAATGTTATCGATTTCTTTCTTCTTTCTTTCTTTCTTTCTTTGGCTGTGGATATTGTAATTAAAGCCTCTCAGACAACATTTTTAACAGACCTCCACTGGGGATAAAACTCTTCTTCAGCGTCTATTTCACACACTCATAGACAAGCCACCTGATTGCTGACAGCTGTGCTGGGTTTATGATTATCTTTATGTATGTAGGTGATGGTTAAGTGGCTTCTGAAGCCCTCCCCTCACTGGAAATGTTTAAAATGCCGAACGCAGAACTGCTCATCACAAGTTCCTGCATGAAATAATCTAAAACCGGAGCACCTGTTCAAACCTCTGGTTTATTTGGCTTCCCATCCAACATGTTTCACTGAGTACACAGGCACTGAGCATGCATGCTAATACTGTCTGTCTGTGGAAAGCTCTAAAGTTAATGCACATTTAGCAATATCAGGGTCACACAATCACAGTATCATTGTATAGATTAGAAGGAAAACACAAGGGCTCTTCAACTGCAGCAGTCCAACAACAAAACAGAAGTGGCTGCTGCTGAAGAACTCTTGGGAGCGCAGAACCTGGGACTACAATCCAATTACCCGGCCCCGAGATGCATGCATTATTCAGCCCTTTCCTCTACACTGTGCAGGATATGAGGGGGAAAAAAACAGACAAATGCGGCGGCACAGTTCTCAAAGGATGTCTGATTGTCCATGCACAAAGGGTTGATTATGGGATGTAAATAATCCTGCTACTTACAGGCTAACTCTGGAGAGGAGAACTTGAGCTTTAAAAGCTGCAGCATTATGCATATTTGTAAATATGTATGCACATGCACACACATATTCATGCAAATACAAGTTTATGTATCGCACGGAGCTCACCTTTTTCATATTAAATTATTATTACTAGATTTTCGAGTTTTGTGTGCTGTTAGTGTGAGACCCTCTGTCTTCGTTGGCCTATTTCCCCTCCAGCACAGTTTGACTTTCTCCTGGACAACATTACTGACCAGTACGTACAGCACAGGGTCCACCACACAGTTCAGACTGGACAGCGCCAGCGTGCATGAGAAGAAGAAGTGCATGTTCTGTTCAAACTTGCAGTAACTTCCCTGAGGAGACGAGTCATCGCTATTGTAGAAGACAAGTGAGCGTACGAGTAGCATAATGTGATATGGGGCAAAGCAAATGGAGAAGATCCCAATCACCCCGTAGGAGAGCAGGCGGACCTTTCTCTTAGCCTGAATGTTTAGACCAGGACTTTGGCCCACAGTGGCCAGCACCCTCCAGTAGCTCACTGCCATTACCAGCAGGGGTACCAGGAAGCCGATGCCCACTCGGAGCAGGTTGAACAGGGCGACGGGCTTCTGCATGGGGTAAGTCTCATAACAGCGGTCATTGTTGTTCTGTTCATCATGTGCATCTGTGAGGTTGTCATGGTACAGCACCAGGATGTGCAGCACAATCACAACAATGTACACAAAGGCACACTGAAGCCAGGCGTAGCAAGCTGTACGGCGGGTCTTGAAATGGAGTGGGTAAGTGACCACCAGGCAGCGGTCCACAGAGATACAGCAGAGCAGGAAGATGCTGATGTACATGTTGGAGTAGTAAAAGAAGCCGGCTACGTTACATGAGAGTGGGTCTAGCTTCCAGTGGTGGTCCTGCCTGTAATAGTTGATCCAAAGGGGCATAGTCAAGATGAAGAGTAAGTCAGAGATAGACAGGCAGAGCAGGAAGATTCCCAGTACGTTGTGTTGTCGCACTTGTTGCAAAATGGGCCCTATGGTCAGTGCATTGAAGATAAAACCAAAAATAAAGGCCAGGATGTAAACAGACATCAGAAAGTCACTGACGGCACTTTCTTCAATTTCGACACACGGTGCAGTTGAGTTGGTGGTTGAGTTGATGGTTGTCACCGGTGGTGTCACTGTGATGTTCATTGTCCCTCTGTTTTTCTCTCACTTTCCTGAGTTAGAAATTAACCTACAGAAGAAAGAGAAAAGAACAGTTTAACAGTAAATCTTCAGTCTGTGTGATGACATAAGCTCATGCCTGCTAATGTTTCACATTATGCTTTCTCCAAAATGTAAAACATTAGGTACATTTAGTTGGAACATCCAACACTGTAACAGTATGTGACAGAAAATAAGGCAAAAAAAGGTGGTAATACAGCTCAGACACTACATCCCCCATCCTATTTCGTGGTTCATTGAGCTCAGGAGAGAGGACCATTCGGATGTTCTTTGGATGAATTTGTTTCCAAATGTGAGGCAGTTTGGCTGTACAGTGTATGGTGAGGCAGGCAGAGCTGAACCTCCCTCCCCAGGATTAGTCATACTGTCTGGTGATAACTGTTTGCACCCACGGTTCTAACAGAGACTGAGATTGACAAAATCTAGTTTGACTTCCTCAAGTGATCTGAATGGAGGAAAGATGGCATGCATTTTTTTTGTTATAAATGCTCTGGTTTTATGGAAACTGAAAGCAATAAGGGACTAATGCCCTCTATCAAATGAATTCGATGTACAAACCTGCCCAAACTCTCCACATGTTGATTTATGGTAATGCTGCTTTTGGCAGCAGAGACTGAACAGGGCTTTGCATTCTTAAGTAATGAGCACTTCATCTAACAATGTATAAAAGAAACGTGTGGATCTGTGGGAACAAAACAGCCAAGATGCAGGCAGTTAGTGCTAATTTAAATGTACCCTTACAGACTTACTGTCTAGCTTTCAATTTAAAAGAGCTGCCAGCCGAACAGGACAAGACGGATGTGAATGTTTACAGTGGCAGTAAGGAATAAGTGATGTGAACTTGTTGTACACTATACGCATTAAATAATTAATTCCCTCTCTAATTTTTCTGTGTATATGCACCGTCAGACTTTGTGTATAACAGCTGTGGGTCTGTTTCCCGGCAGACACACCTTATATATTTAGTCCTCTGTGCTTCCTGTTCAAAATGTCCACTGCTAAAATGGCACAGAAAGGCCAAAAACAGCTGCCCACATGGCTCAATGTCACACAAAATGGGAAATAACGGTCACCGGACTGGACTTAAAATAGATGAATCCTTCAGGCAGCATAGGGTTACCATCAATATGGAGATGGTATTCTTTCAATTTCCTCTCTCTCGGGAAATAGAATAGAATAGAATAGAATAGAATAGAATAGAATAGAATAGAATAGAATAGAATAGAATAGAATAGAATTTAAACTATCAATCAAACTATTGTTGTTTGTTTATTTTGTTGGCATTTTCTGTCGTTTCCTTCGGATAATTGTTTTCTGTCTCTCTCTCTCTCTCTCTCTGGCCTGGCCCTGGTGTGTTTATGCGTTCGAACACCATTAACGTCCAGAGAAACTCAATAAAGGGGGAGCCATCTGGAGTCAGACCCTATTTAGCAAACCATCAGTGTGTTCTCGTGCATGCATGCAGGTGTGTTATGAATGGAGGGGAATTACAGTATAGCTGCATTATTGGAAAATGTATGTCTCTTTTCTGAAATTATTCACAGGTTGTGTTTAGTCATCAGTCTGAAGGCTATGACTTGCTACATAGTGGGCTTCCCCTTTTTCTTAACCATGGGCTTGTAAACTATATGCACATGTTTTTATGCTCTGCTTTTATTTTACATATTGTGTTTGTTCCATTATACACAGGCCTGTTTGGTACTGCTAGTCCAAGCTTCAGTCCATCAGAGACAACTGTGTGTTTGTTAATATTACAAGCTGAGCCGAGTGTTTATTAGAAAGACTTCTCACCCATAAAAGAGCAAAACTTCATCCTTTTCTCTGCTGTGTGCCAAATCTATCCAAACAAAATTGAACTACGTTTCATAGTCGGCCCTTCCTAGTACTAAAGAAAAAAAGTGTCCAATGAATTTCTACAGGTTCCTCTTATCAAGCAGTTTTCTGCTACAGTGCCCACCTCTGGGAAAAAACACAGAAAACATTCAACCCTGCAGAGAATCAACATTTGTAGCCTAATTATTTTTGCACTGCTGACTCACACAGCCTCAGCATGCCGTCTTTCCCCTGACAACTCTACACTGGAAGCACAAACCCAACCAATAAATGAATACCATTACCTTTGTTCACAAACCTTCAAAAAAGTAAACAAAAACAAACAGATGTTTTTTTTACCTTTTTACTTATTTTTGTAAAGATTACAGGGCTCACCTGCTTTTGGTAAGTTGTCCAGAGCTTCAGGCACATTCCAGAGCTGCTTCAGGAGTTCAGTCAGTCCAGGGAGGTCAGAGACACGCTTCAGAAGAGACCCTTCAGAGCTGCTGACATGTGGCCAAGCCACTACAGTCCCACATGGTCCTCTTCAGCGATTGCTGAGCTGGATAAGTATCAGCCAGTACTAAAAACTACTTGCGTTTTCTTTTTCTCTGAGCACCCTCTAATGTTGTAGTTTTCTGCTCGAGCTTGACTTGGCATTGAAGCTACAGCTGAAATGTCAGGAAGGAGCGTGTAGAGAGGATGAGATGAGGTAAAAAAGGGGGAAGGCACATGTGGGAGGAGGGAGGTTTTACACATGTGTGTATTCAGGAAGGGCTGATAAGCACTGCGATTGAATAACTATGATGCATGGGTAATGCTCCTGAGAAGCGTGGAACCTGAAACTCTGTGGGCAGACAGTCTGTCACACAACTAAGCTCAGACTTCCCCTTTTTAACTTCACATTAATATGTGACTTTTGTCTGCACAATAACTCATAAAAGAATGCATTTCCTTTCAAACAGCACCTTTTTCAATGTCGGGATGTTATAAGAAGTGAGCTGATGCTGACTTACACACTAGGGGCTCTGTACCAAGGCAGCAGGATCCTTGTAGTTACACCTAGAACACTCTGTGCCAGTGCAGTATCTGAGCCTCTTTATGTGTTTATGTAAAGAATCAGTGACGGAAGGCCGCAGCCGATCTGTTAACGTGTTGGGTAAACACCAAGGCAGCAGTGAGTGTTGTCGAATGAGAAAAAATGCATACCTGAGGTCAGCAAGCAGAGAAGCAAAAAGATGATCAGAAAGAGGAAATGTTCTTTTTTATATAGTGAAATCACAAACTTCCAAAGAGGGACTTTCCTAAGATTTTCCTGAAAACATACATGATTTATTTCTTCTTTCCCCTGAAAGGTTCTAGGTTACTAGGAAGTATCCTGGTTCCAGATTCACTTTTTAATCTTAGATTTAGATTTCTATCTCTGTCTTCCGAATATTTTTTGATCAAATTGATCAATAGTATTATAATTATTGTGAAGTACTAAGGGGATTCAGAGTTCATAGGAAAAGTCTTAAAGCTTACACACATTGCTGCAGCAGCATAGTTTTGGTCATTGGTTTGTCTTTTTTTCTCATCAGGTATGAAAACACTTGACACTGATCCTGAGAAAAAAAACTAGTTTGGTTTCCATGGTTACATTTTTAATGACAAGAAATGACGTGCTGCAGTCACGTGAAATGTATAGGGGGATAATGAGTCTATGAACAGCTGAAAATAGACAAACTATTAGTTGTGGTCAGCTCTGGTCACTGATTATTAGCTGTCTGATGTGGGCTGAGGCTTATAAGTCTGTTGATTGAACCATGAACAGGACAGCGGGAGCAGCGTCAGTAGGGTGTGATGTCAAGTTGGACAACAGGAAGTGCTGTGAGGACTAAGATCAGAAAAACACAAATATTGTGTAATTTAATAGTATTTTTTGTTATTAATTCTGCAATTTTACTCTGCTGTGCCTGTGTTTTTATTTCTAGTTTGCGATCTGTCTTCTTGAGTTACAGCATTACATAGCAAATAATAATAATTAATCGTTTTCACATTTCCCACAGATAGATTAAAAATAGTTTCTGCAGTGACACACTGGCACAATGTGGGTGATCCATTTACATATGCCTGAAAGCTGGAAACTGCTCTGCAATTTTCTGTAATTTTGTTGAGCTATTTCCTTTCAAGATACATCATGCCTCACTGCAAGGGCTAACTGCACAGCTGGTATGGACGTTTAATGTACTTGATGGCCACACTGCAGTCACATCAGCTGATGAGGAAAGTGCATTTAGTATTTGTGATTGTGTTACACAGTTGCAAACTGAACATTTCCAGCACTAATTTTTTCGATTTGAGAGTTTGGTCGATGGTTATCTCAGGAATATCAAGCTTCAGACTTCAGTCCACACCCAGTTTTTCCCAGCAATATCATTGAATCTGCTTTCCTCTCATTTGCAATGAATATAACTTTCTTAGTGTCATTTCAGTTATACAATAAGACCATGTCTGACAACCTCTTGAGCACATAGCCATTTGAATTTAGATGAAAATACCACTTTTCTACCAGACAGACTTTATTAATATAGATAACTTCTCAACAAGCCCAAGACAAAATTGAATTGGAGCCGCTGGCTATAATCAGTGTCTGGGTGTGTGGGTGTGGGTGTGTGTGTGTGTGTTTATGTGTGTGAACATGTGTATGTGTTTCTTCTCATCCAGAGCAGAACAAAACACTAGAATCCACTGAAGCTTAAACTAAATGAGTTCTCTGAGGTGTAGATGACAAAAAAGGCCTCCAGGTAAAAAAGAAGCGGAGAAGAGGAGCTCTTTTATACCAAAGTACCAAAATGTGTGACTTCAAATCATTTTTAGAATGTATTACTGTGTCTTTCTTCCGTGTAACGATGCACAAGGATGATGGACACCATCTGCCTACATCCAGTCACCTGCTAACTCACTGGTGAGGACAGCACTCCTTCTTACTGCACGGTACATTCAAATGAGGGAAAATATCACAATCACCACACAGGACACCAAAACAAAGCCAGAGATGTTGGTATATCCCTGGAACATGTCCTTAAGAGGATATATCGCCATTTCTAACCATCCATGGATGAGACTTGGTTACACCCCTACAAACCAGAGATGAAGAAATCATGGAAACACTCAATCTGTGAGATCTGCAGGCAGGGTGATGACCTCAGTTTTTTTTGTACACACACTGTAAGGACCTTGTAGCTGTTCTGTCATAGACTTGAACTCTGATTCACTCAATTTGGCACCCTCCGATTACTACCGCTTCCCAAAACATAGAGGAGGGGCTCAGCGGTCTCTATGTTGACAATGGTGATGACATCATTGCTGCCTTGGAGCACTCTGTGATGTGTTGGAAGCGTTTGGAGCAAAATATGTCAAAAAATAAATGTGATAAAAATTAACTCTCGATTCAGATACTGTGCAAAAACAGAAACTAAAAAACCCCGTCGCCATGGAAACCCTTTTTGCTATTGGAAATGTTTACACCAGTTTGAACAAGACAGATTATCTTATAGGCAAACTTCATATTTATGCTTAAAAAAACCTGAGGTCAAAATCAGTCACTATGGCAACAGAGGGGAATATTCTTAGGTTTGAAGCATATTTCATGGGCTCAACTCGGACCAGATACCACAATGTTTTCAGTTTGTCAAAACCATCCTCTTCCTCTAACAAACTATATCAACAGTGTCTTTAACAGAATTTTAATGCTAAACAGAAAGATTGTATTTATAGCATCTCCACGAGCAGCTGATCGTACAGACACAAACCTGCCTACTCTTGAGAAATACAAGCACAACAAAGAGAGAGAGAAGTGTATCATTTGGCATCGTTTGGAATTGATGAAGGATGTAGTGTATGAAGAATGTAGGAAGAACAAGGGTGCACTTTCAGCAGAGTAGCCATCTGAAGAGCGCTCGTCTCAGAAAGGAAAACAATTCGCTCTCTTTGCCTCTATAGTCACAAGGTCTGCTTGAGTGCCACTCAGGCTGCGAGGTGTAATACGGGTAAAGAAAATTGCCTTTGTCTTGTGAGAGCTGTAATTTTATGAGCATGATTAAAACAACCTGTAAATCCAACATATTTTTAAGTCCATGTTGCTTAAGACTATATGAGAGCATTGGCCCTCATGTCAGTACATTTAAATAGAAATTACAATTGCGCCATCTGGATAATTTGCTCTTCTTCAGAGAGGTGAAATAACAGTCTGCCAGACTGCAAGTGAGGGAGCAATTTATTGCTGCAGCACAAGCATGACTTATTCTTTTGTAGCATGTGATTCGAAGCTCGTCTTCCTCTATAGACCACCTGATTGACAGTAATGGAGCTCGCTTACTAAATATATTGTTGAGAAAATGTAAATTGTGTGTACGTGGCTGCCAAGAAACCTAAGTGGTGAATGCAGACCTTATCTAAGAAGACAGTTATCTGGCTGGACAATATGATAAATAACACTTCTGAGACAACAGGCATACTGTTGGAGGATTGTATTTTCTGTTATAAAGGCCAGGATCATCCTTCAAACATGTCTACACATATATGACAAACACATGAGTTTCAGGTTATACTTTTGTATACTAGACCGTCATAACTACAGTATGTTCAATGATGATTACTCTACTTCACAGGAACATGCAACATGAAAGGTAGTTAACATGTGAACTACAAGAACACAAAACCTAGTTTGGTGACCCAAGCTGTCCATCCATGCACTTCCATCCATCCCAGGGAGAGGGAGTGGTCATAGTCATGTCCATGTATCTACAAAACGACTTTAGAGATTCATTATTTCAACAAGCTGCTTGAATTCAGAGATGATGAGAACGGGAAACCAGACACAGTTTATGTTGTGTGAGCTGATAGCTGCAGCGTCTCGCATGACTAAGGATAGTCCAGTCATGGCAGCCACAGTGCACTTTCAAACTTACCACGACATCTTTAATTACTTACATTTTTCTAAGAGTCTATTGTGGTCCAAAAGTAGTGGTAATTACTGGAGCAGATCAATACTTTCAGTTTTTACTATACAGCATATGAATTTATGGGAATGCATTTGTGAATACAGATGGATTTGACTTTGAGTTGGTGATTACCAGCACAGAGGAAATCTTTTGTCCATCACAGAAAAGAGGCTGAACCAGGCTTTTGCTGAAGATATAAAAGGGACTGTAATTCCAGTCAGTCCAGTTGAATAACACTAAAAACCTTCTATTCAAATTTGCTGTACTGTCATTTAACCACTACTGTTTGTACTTCAAAACGCCTACACTTCTTTCTGCGTAAATTTCCAACACACTGCAGTGCTGCTTTTCAATGGAATTCTGATAAAACTCTGTTTTTATCTGCAAAGACCTGCCAGGTCAGTAAAATAACATTGAGCAGCCTGTTGAAAAGAATTCAACACTGAAAAAGATGAAAGAGTAGCCGGTAACAGCAGAGGTAAGTAATCAGAAAGAAGTTCTGAGCACTTCCAGCTGGGGGAGAGAAATTGGATTTATTGCTGTAAAAGAGTTGTGGCACGCAGTAGATGTTGCTGTGCTGAATATCTCAACAGCTGGACACTGTTAGAACCACGAGAATCTTTCCAACCTTCTGTCTTGTCAGACTCCAGATTAACCACCCTCCTTCTCCCTACTTCTTTCATCTGCTCTAACTTGAGCTTAAGGTCCTCTGTCTTTCTGTGGTCAGAGGATGCTGACCCTCTCAGTGAGGCCTTGTACGTCTGCGTCCTCCCCACCATCCTCATCTTCAGAGCCCGGTGCTGGAGGAGGAGGGACGAGGTGAGCGGGGTATGGCAGAGTATGCTCTCGGGCATACATTTGCCAGCGGCTGTCGTCACTCTCATGAGTGATGTAGCGCCCACCAAGTTTAGTTTCCAGCTCCCGCAAGTCCAGCCATGTCTGATAGTCCTGAGAAATGAGAACAAACAGAGGGATGAAATTTCACTTTAAGTAGCTGGGAAATTGGATCAGTGTTAAAAGGGTTTTATGTGTTTATAGTTCAGCATCCAGTAATCAGTTTAGGCTGTGTGTGTGTGAGTGTGTGTGTGTGTGTGAATAATAATTATTAATAAGATTTTCAACCCACTTAGGGCTACTGTGACAGATGAATTAATGCAAATGCAATTTTGTAAACATAACAGTGGACCTGATGAAGAAAAAGAGAAGAAAACTTTCAAAATAAAAACATTTGTAAACATAATCTGTCTCAATCTTCTTCAGTTTTTGGAAGTGTTATAACATACTTGAACATATATTCCTTTTTCATTAGTTTGTGTGTGCACATGGGTCGTTTCTGTACGTTACCTGTAAGTATGAGTGACTAAGACTTTTGTCAACACTGTAGCGCTTCCTCATCTTGACCTGCAGTAGGTTGTTGATCAAGTCGATTGCTGGAAAAAAAGTAATTCACAAAGTCATTCTAGATATCCCCTCTTAAAGGACAAGTGGGTGGGATTAATTTCATAGAAGTTTAAGGTGCAACATGCAAGAGGACACTCAGAGGAGTTCTTAAGAAGACATGATGGACTCATTCTGGTTATAGGTGATATAATCTGATCTGCTAAACAGACTCTTTTCCTGAACTCACTGGAGCTTCAGTGTGTTCAGATATGCTGTGTTGCAATGTACCTATTCCTGCATAATAATGGAAACACCTGTCACCATGACTCACACACACACACAAACAATACAGGCTGATTCAGTCTGCGAAACTAATGGCACTACATTACCATCATTGGAGATCTGTTTCCAGGGGTTGGGTGGGTACATGAAGGCTGCGTTGTGGATCTGGTCATTGATATCTTCATCCTCATTGAAGGGGAAAGTCCCGCTGAGGCTGACGTACATAATGACGCCGACTGACCACATGTCCAGCGAACGGTTATAGCCCTGGTTCAGCAGAACTTCTGGGGCCAAATAGGCAGGAGTGCCAACCACTGAGCGCCGGAAAGACTTCTCTCCGATGATACGGGCGAAGCCAAAGTCACACAACTTCACCTGAGATGAGCGAGTGGCAATGTGGAATTATAAGAGAGATAATTAGGGATTGGTGAAATGAGTCCTTTGAGAACAATAATAAACATGTCTAACAGCACTTCAGTTGCTTTGACATGCTCATTACAGTGTGTGTGTGCGTGTGTGTACCTGTGGGAAGGGATCGGCAGAGGCAAGCAGCACATTTTCAGGTTTCAGATCACAGTGAACGATGTTCTTAAAGTGCAGATGTCTCAGAGCTGCAAGTATCTGCACACAAATCAGCATACACACAACCACACAGGCAGGATATGAATGAGTCCAAAAAACAACAATACCACATTCACAACCAAAACAACTCTTACATAAAAAAAGCGTCACAACAACACATCTAAGAAACACTACTTAAACAGCACATATCGCTGCTTTGCTGAGTTGGATACAAACCTGTGTGATTAGGAATTTGGTGAGCCTCTCAGGCAGTCTGCCTTTTTCACTGGAGAGGATCATCTCCAGCATGTCACCATGAAGCTTCTCCATCACCACAAACACTTTCTCTGGGGTTTCAAACATACACTCCAGGTTCACGATGCCCAGGTGACGTAAACTCTGAGGTATCAGAGAGGAGAAAGATGATGTTGGATGATGAATTAGGGGCATGTTTGATAAAAAAATGAGTGTAGAAACGCTAACAGGGTTGAGAAAGTTAATTATCAACAGAGCCAGTGAGACATAAAGGGGAGATTAAACATTGTGAGAGATAGGAGCAGCATCACAGACAGGGCAGAGAGTGATTCAGAGGAGATAAAATGTGAAAGACAGAGGGGAGGACATGCACGTGATTAGTACACACCTCGAAAATGTTTTCAGGCCTTTTTTATGCTATATAAAATATCAAAGCAAGCAAACTTTTTGTAGCCATATTTTTCTGAAGGTCCAAGTGAACAAATGTAGAACTCAATGAGTGAAAAGAGTAATGAACATGTTTACACATCAAACAGCCAGTAACTCTGTCGCCATCTACTGGTGAATAATGTTCTCGTCTAACACTCAAACCAAAGAAACCCAACAATTGAAATGTGAAATATGATTTACATCTAATGTTTCTAGGTGTTAAACTATGCACTAAAACAACAGAGGCAGCAAATAACGCAAAAAAAAAAATCGACAAATAAAAAAGTCATCACTTCATTACTGACTGCATCAGTTTACATCAGTTCCCATTGATTTTTATTTATTTTAAATGACTTAGTCATCCTGTTATTACCTGCTAAACCATGTATATTTCATACTTGTACATGGCTGGTTTTTGTTTGATAAATTGGGTAAAAAAATTTAGCACACAATTCATCGTGGGTAAAAGAAGGCAATCATTAGATAACTCTGACCTTTGCAACCTGACCTTTTTGATCTTTATATACGCAAATCTGGCAATTGTTAAACCACAGAGCAAAGGTTACTGTTTCCCAAGTATCATCTCACAGTTGTCCTGTTAGAAGACTGAATACACAATGAGTATGGGGGTGAGCACAGAGGAAAATACTTCCTTTCCTTCAGCGTGATCTCACCTGCAGGATGGCCACCTCGTTCCTCAGCTGGCTCTCTTGCTTGGTGGGAAAGCGAAGCTTGTCAATGACTTTGACAGCCACGTCTCTGCCCGTCTTCCTGTGCTTTCCTGAAGACATGAACATCACATACATATCCAAAATAAACAGCCGTGCGCACATAAACAACACAATAATTCAACTGGCAATTGTTTGTGGTACTAAAATAACTTCTGATTTCACCCTAGACTGACCTAGGATTTCCGATCCCCTGATGGACATGGTGGACTGGTTTTCAGTTGTATTTTTTTTTTTTATTACATTGAGTTTATTTTTGATTGAGTTTATATAATCTGCTATTATCTTGGCTACCATTCCTACATATTTGTATTGTTCTGCTTCAAACACAAAGGTGTACATACCTCCATACACGACTCCAAACTGTCCAGATCCCAGCACTTCATCAGCAAAAATCTGGTACACTGTGCCAATATCCTGTAGATAAAAAAGATCAATCATCACCATGCATCATGCAATGTATAAATAACTCAAAGGAAACTGGTCAATTTTGGCAGGAAGTCTTACCACATTCTCTTGTATTTGACTGTTGGACACAGATATGCTGATAGAGGCTTGTCCTGAAAAAAGAAATAAGATACAGTGTTATGCCTTTTTGAAAAAGCGACTTGTGTAGTATTTATTTAACCTCACTTACTGTGAGGTGTGTTTCCCTCTGCTGGTGGAGCGTCCTGAAAGATGACCGGCATGAGGGCATGGCGAATGGCGCTCTCCCATGCCTTAGCCACCTCGCGCCCTATGCCACTGTTAGGTGCCACTTGGCTCGGCGAAGGAGGCGTTTGTAGGACAGTCTGGGGGTTGCTAGGCAACAGTGAAGGGAGAGTGTTGGGGTCCTCCCCTACAAAGTAGCACATGGTGGCTGTGATGAGCTCAAAGCAGTGGGGATTGGTGCCTTGAGGAACAAGAGTGAAGTTGGTGGCTGGACGCAACTCCAGGATCTCAGACAGAGGGATCTCCTACAAGAGGGGGCACGTGTCAATTCAGTTTTTATTTATATAGCGCTTTTCACAATCAGAATTGTATGAGCAACATAAGGTTGCACATTGGAAACATGAAGACACGAGGTGATGAATTTACCTTGTAGTATTTGTTGGAGGTGTTGTTTTGGAAAAGGATGATGCACTTGCAGTCCAGACGCCAGTAGTGCCTCTTTCTCTGTTTATTGAATACAAGACAAAGGTGAGATCAGACATTGACGGATGCAACATTGTCTTAGGAGTAAAGTTCAGAAATTTACATGAATACCTGAATGACCAGATGAGAAGAAGAAGAAGGGGCAGGAGTAAAAGCTGCATGGTGAAAAGGTAGAAATACAGAGAAACACAAAAATGAAAGCAAGACAGACAGATAAGTGTGTTATTTCTGCCAGAGAAGAGGAAAACGACAACAGACAGAAGTACTCACATAAATTACCTGCTTTCTGCTGTATTGGTTTACTTTATGTTTGCAAAAGCAAGTGGTCAGATAGGTAAAGTAAACCTGAGACACTACAGAGAACACATTTCTTGAAGGCTGAATGAAGGATTTTAGAGTTTAGGAGAAATAAAAGACAGGAAATGAGCTTTTAGACTGAATTCACCGCACATCTGCTGAGTGCTATTATGCTTTCATGGAGAGTTAGCGTCATCATCGATCTTCAACTATTCTTTGTACCACACATACACGCACACACACTTACAATCACAAAGAAATATATAAAAAATAGTGCATAAAGGCACCCAGCAAATAATCAAGGTCAAAACTGCTGAGGACTGCTAGGACAGAAAACAGACTGATGACTGAAAGGCACTATCTGTCTTTGAGAGAGTGGAAAGTAAACAGCAGCAGTAAATCGTAGAGAAGAAGGTGCTTTAATGCTTTCAGAATAAATTGACTTATGTCTGTATGTTCAGCAGACTGCAGGCTTCAGATTAGGCATCATGGGAAATGTAGGGTTTTTACCAGTGTGTCCTTATTGCTGTAGTGAACCATCCATCCCTCCTTGATAGCCGTGCTGGATCGACGGGTTGTCTGTCTCACTGACTGAACCACTCTCATCAATGGGATGTAAACACTAGTAGAGACAGGAACCAGATGGTCAGCAGGTAAATGTTTGTGTGCACTGTTATTATTTCCTCTTTCTTCTCCTCATACCTTTGGTCTCCACTGGTCCCATCCTGGTTGTTTTCAGGGGAAAAGGAGCCAGGGATGCTGCAGGCCTCATCTGAGTCATCTATCGAAGACTTATCTGAGTTGTCGTACTCGCTGCTGTAGTCCATGGGCACCTCTGGGTCTGCACTTGGACTCAACATGTCTGTGGCAAAACGCAAAAGAAGAGAATGGGTTTGAATGCTGCTCTATGTCTGTAAAAAGTACCAAGACCACTATCAGGGAGCTACAAAGGGGAAAGCTAGCATGCATCAGTACCAATTATACTTACCAGAGTTACTTCCTTTGTCTGAGAAGATAAAAAGATTAGTAAGTTTCAGCATTGTTACATAATGGCTATATCATATGTTTTATATAGAAGCATGCAGATGAGAAATTATATAAAATCCATGCAGGGTTAACACAGTCCTAAACACATTAGAGAGGTGATAGATTCTTCCCTCACCTCCAATGGTCTCCCCAAGGCAGTCATTAGGAACCTTGTATGCACAGCGTTTATGGCAGTTGAACTTACAGTCTGAGGAGCAGGAAACGCAGTGCATTAATACCAAATCACATGTAAGCTGGGCTAATAGTCTCATCTTTCCCTCTGGTTAATGCACTCACCTTTGCACTGCAGACCCTGCCTGAACAGTCCTCTGAGAAGCCTCTTGCAGTACTGGCACACTGTCGGCCGTGTGTATGAGTGAACGGCAAACGTGTGAGGCACCTTCACTTTGCTCATGAGGATTTTGTCCAGATGAACCGGTCGGCCCGTGTAGGAGGGCCGGGCGTAACTAGGAGTCCGTGGCTAGCAGAAGAACAGAGATTATTAGTGCAACTGGTAAAATAAAATTACTTTTTAGGATTAAGGTAAATACTTTTTGCACCATCAAACCTTGTTGCCTATTTATTTTAATCTAATCATTGCAAACATTATCATTTATTTAGAGTTAAGACCACCTGATGAACCCATCCAGGGATGCGACGGAGGATCATAAAACATCTGCAACAAGCTTCTATGCCATTTTCTACCCACAAGTGAGACTTACTCACAGATGGTCCGTGCACATATTCACACAGCCTCAGGGCACATAAGTACGTAACACACGTATTGACAGGTGAGTTTTTTCCAGTTGAGGAAAGGTCTTCGCCAATGAGATAATAAGATAGAAGCTAGTTACTGTGCATTACTGTATCTGCCTGCTGTTTCCTACTGAGAGGAAACACAGCAGGCTTCTTTTAAGTGCAAAAGTTTGGTATACTTTTATCAAGTATTTGATACTTTAAGAATTAATTTCTCTTGATTTTAATGGCTTTCAGATAGCACTTACAGATGTGATCTTTAACATCAAGGCTTCAAATAAATGACAATGACTGTCCGTCATACCTGTATGGCATGCAGCCATATGGGTTATTTTTTAGACATCAGCCCTAAAACCTCCTAAACAAACACTATGTGCTTGCTTTTTTTAAACAATCTGTACTTAAATGAATACATTTATCATATAAATAACATCTGTGTGAATGAACTTATTGTTACCATTTGTGTGTGTGAACGTATGAGGCTGGCATCTTCTGCGCAGGTGGAGGCTGTTCCTACACTGTACACTGACTCAGTTGTGGAGAGACGCAGGGACTGGCTGCTGCTCAGGGACGCGGTGGACAGACGCCGCTTACGAGCTCCACTGCAGTTGTTTGGGATGCTGAATGCACAGCGCTTGTGGTAGTTTAGTCCACATCCTGTAGGGGGCAGCATGGATCAAAGGAGCAGGGGATGAACAGAGCAGCACATTTGATGTTCCAAATCATTTCCCATAGAAATCTGTGCACCAGATAAAAGTGTCTAATCTTATTCTCACTTCTTGCCCCTTTTTATTCTCACCGTCACACTTGAGCCCTTGTCTGACCAGTCCGAACAGCATCTCTCCACAGTGATCACAGAAGGCCGGGGCCCGGTATGAGTGCACATTCAGAGCGTGAGGCCGAATCTGGAAATCTTCAAACGTGGCAGCCGCTAAAAGGAGATAACAGGGGCACAGTGGGTGTGAAGATAGAATCTATACACATGGACTGAATGTGTGTGATTAGATGGACCACAAGGAAACAGGATGGAAAATTAAAGTGCTGTTATAGTTTGAAACAATGAAAGAACTGATTAGGGTGAAGTATAATACTACCTGTAGTAAAATAAGCAGATAAGGAGAGATTTAAAAAGTTGTGACAACAGTAGTGCTAACAGAGAGATAAGAGGGAGGAGAGGGAGAGGGAGAGGGAGAGAGAGAGGGAGAGGGAGAGGACTAACCGGAGAGCACCACCTCCACCAGGTCTCCCTCCTGGATGTCACTGGCAGCTTTAACCAGTTGCAGGATGTTGTTGGTGGTTGTGTCGTGCTTGAACAGCAAGATCTTGTCATAAATGCCATAAAAGCCGCATTCTGGGAACTAAAAACAAAACATAATAAAAAGATATGTTAGTAGGATCACCTACTGAATTATTCAGTCCAACAAAATGCTTCATACAGGACATTTCACCTTATTTAAAACTTGGTTTAATTAGCACAGTTTAAAATCATTGTTTGTAGATGTAGATGTTTATAGGTAAAGGTGCTGTACTATGATGCCAAAACAGACAAAAACATACAAAATGTAAAGGTGATATTCAAGTTTCACAGCCATTTGATATTAGATCTGAAAAAAAAAATGGCTTTTCATATTTTTATTTTAGGTAATTTTATATAAATAAATGAATGTTGATGATTGTTTAAAATGTTGAAAGTCAAATACATTGGAAAAAACATACATTACCCAGAACACATACACACACACTCTTAACTATATAACTCGCTCAATGTGGAAATGTAGGACAAAGACGAAACTTTATCCCATCCTCCCAGTCAAAGACCGGGAGGATGGGATCACACGCAGGTGTTTCCACGAAACTCTTCCAGAGATATGAGAGATGAGAGTGTCAGTCAGAAGTCAGCAGAGCACAGGAAGCTGTCATAGGGAAACCCTGCTCTCCTGA
Organism: Parambassis ranga; assembly: GCF_900634625.1. Classification (NCBI taxonomy): domain Eukaryota; kingdom Metazoa; phylum Chordata; class Actinopteri; family Ambassidae; genus Parambassis; species Parambassis ranga. The sequence goes on from NC_041033.1 coordinate 13,816,103, forward strand.
ATAGTTAATACTGTCTGGTTCACTCCAGTGGCCACACCACACAGGACACCACAGGTATACACAAAGAGAGAGAGAGAGAGAGAGGACAGGCACACAGCAGTCCCCCTTTCTCTGTTGTTGTTGTTTTTCTCATGGTGGAGTCAAGATTCACCATCTGTCCCAGGCTCTAACAACTTACAGGAAGGGGAACCCTGGTCTCCATTTTTGAGCGACACAATCTCACAAACACACATCCTCACTTACCAACAGACACACCCTCCTTACAAACAGCAACACACACCCTCTTTCCCTCCTTGTTTCTCTTCTTTTCTCCTCAGTCACACATAACTCAGTCAGCCTCACAGTTTCCCAACAGGCACTCCACATCACCACATCTGAAATCCAGGCCTGGCCTGAACCGCTGCCAAGCTACACAGTGAGTCCACCACGCCCAGCAGTGGGCTGCTGTTGCTGACCACACTGCCAACAACATGACAAAATACTGATTATAGCCGTTTTAAAAGAACAACATGTTAGCTCTGGTGTTTTTTTGTTTGTGTTTTTGCAAATAGTTAAGGTGTTATATACTGAAGTAAGGAGATTACCCTAAAATTGGATTTTCTGCACAGAATCTTACCTCTCAGTAATTTAGAAGATGACAAGATCACACAATAATCCTATCCAACTCACCAAGAACAAAGCTAGAATGAGCAGCAGCAGCAGCAGCTAAGTGTGTTTTGGGTGCAATGATAAGAGAAACTGTGACAGACAGCAAATGACAGATGATTCATCCAATCACCTTCCAAGTGCCGTTTGAAATTGATTGCTCTTTCCAAAATGTGTCAAAAAGGACCTTGAAAGAGTTTTGGTAGAAATTCATCAGAAGTTTGACAGAGTTGAAGAAACCCAGTAAAAATCCCACAGAGGGCTGATGTTCAGAGGGTCATAGCACCAGTTACCCTGCAGCCATAAATATTCATAAATATCAGGCATCATGAATATTCAGACAGCTTAAAAGATTAAATATAGTAGTTATAACATGTAATGTTTGACACCAAAAAACAATGCCATAGCCACCAACATCAGAGGTGTAGCATGAGCAAAGCACTGATGGTGTCTGTGCTGAGATTTGTTTGATTTCCTGTAAGAAAATGCCATGTGATTGTAGCTTTGCTTCATTAGTGAGGATTGAAGAATTTTAAATATTCATAAGCAGCATCATCTGTTTCCAAAATGCATAAAACACTTTGTCAACAGTTACCAAAGAAAACATTTATCTGGCAGTGAAACAATTCTTTGGATAACACCAAGATGCTGCTATTGAATTTTTGTAATTTTTTGGTGTTGTGAACACACATGTAAAAACAGTAGAGGCAGGGAAACAGAAAAGTATATGTAACTGAATGTTTAGATACAGTGGAAAGTTGTCAGTCACTTTAATATAAGCACATAACTGTTTCTGGATCTTGTCTCAATTAGACGTCACAAATGCTAATGAAGAGAGGCTCCAGACTTTCCCAACTCCAGACTTAAAAACCCACACGCTCTCTGAATCATGTAATAACCTCATGCATCAATACCTGGGATTGCCGTAACAACAGCTCCCATTTGCAATTACAAACACCCACAAAAGCCAGATCAGAGGAGACTCCCTGCTCTGCCCAAATCCACAGACCCTCAGCTTAAGCCTCCTGTAAGCCCCATGGTGCCGTTTGATGCCAGCCTCTCTGCTATTAGCCCTGCACTGTTACCGACGCCGCTCACGTCTTTCCCAAGCCACTGAAGAAACATATTATCCTGCATCTACTGTCCAAAACATACTCAGTGCACCAACCACAACTGCAGCTGCCACGTCTGCGCACACCACAAGTCTTTACAGCTCTGCTGAAAAACACAATATCCAAACTCCCCAAAACCACGGAGAAAATAACCTTTTTCTTCGTTTCCTCTCTCTGTGGTGCAGGTCTCAGTGAAAATACAGGGTGGAAAGAGCACAAAAGCTCCATATTACGTCTATCTATATGTCAACATGAGGCAAAATGACATTTTTGCCTTGTAATTATATAATCGACTTTCTATGATTGTCCACAGCAGAGGAGTATTCTTACAAGAGAGTGTGTGTGCATATATGTGTGTTTAGTGTGCAAACAAAACAAGAAACCATATTATCATATACACTGTGGTATAGTGTAGTGTGCTTTGCCTGGAGACAGGGTGGGTCTCTAGCTGCTTTCTTTGAGTTACCAGGGATCAGGTTGCTCAGTGTTGCCTGCACTATTCCTGCAGCTCTTCGGGCCAATGAAGCCATTATGAGTGAAATGAATTATGGACTAGGCCTTCTGCACTCCATGCCCTGCCTTTGTCTCTCTATAGACTATGCAACTTCTCTTATTAGTATTTGCATCATTTATCACTTATTCTTATTTTGTCTTAAAATTTGACTGAAAGAATAAAAATGTGCATTTATTATACATAGTGGCATGTGACTGTTGCCATTTACCCACATCGTTCTCCAGCTGCTGAGAGCAGCTCACCAATGAGCCAACATTCTTTCTTCAAATGGCTGATACTCGATGTTTTTGGCCATGTAAAAATGTAATTGAATTATCAATTAGAGTGTCATGGTTTGGCTCCCCAAAAGCTCAGGCTGCTCTAAATGTTCACCTGCACCTCCACAGTGACCATGCTGTGGTGACTATGGCAATGGTGCAGACATAGTCAATCATTCAGCATTAGATCTGTCTGTTTTTAATCAGACAGGCTATCCATCACCTACACTCTAGGACAGGAAGGAAACTGGAAGACAGTCAAGATTTCCTCACACATAAATAGGTCTGAATGGCAACTGGCAATGGTTCCCATAACAATATGGTTCTTATTGCCAATGCCAACCTGTCCAGGGTGTATCCCATTGTTCACCAGTGACAGCTGGAATAGCCTCCAGCCTCCAGCCCCCTGGACCCTAAAGAACAGGACAAAGCAGGTTAAGAACATGGATGGATGGATTGGTGGGTGGATGGATGGGTGGTGAAGTATAAAGGCAGACTAAGTCTGCAAACAAAGGCATCAAAGATCATTTCGTGGTCAGACAGGTCCACGTACAACATTAAACACATGTTACAGTGCCATCTTTTCACACCTCCAACAAGCTTCTTGGATGATGGCGCGATGGCAACATTTTCCATTCACACCCACAGGAAAGCAGTGTGTGTGAACAGAGGCCATTCAATCACTTCACAATGTAAATACTACCGTTTCTGATGAGGATGGACATTACAACCATTAATAAATGATAATTTTTCCATAACTATTAATATGTTTACATAAACGGTGCTTTGCCCCTCACCCCACGTCACCCTAAAAAACTGTCACTTTTTGCTGCCGTGGGCTGTTTTTACTGTCAATAACGTCAATGAGAGTAAACAGCTTCATCAGATTAACCGTCAGTCTTTATTAAGAACACACAACTGCACAAAACTAAACACTCAAAACAAACAAAACAAGTGATATCACTCTTTGTATACACATTACACAGAAAAACATCCTCGTATCATCGTATCAGTACGATGTCATGGAGGAAGGCTTTTGTTAGAGTAATTGGATCTGGAAATCATTGTATTCAAACATCCACACACACACGTGATGCCATAGAGCTGGCTGCCATTTCCTGCTCTCTGCACTTATATCCTGTTGAGTTTTTTTTTTTTTCTCCTAGTGGTCAACCTCAGCCTCTGGTCATATACGGCAGGTCATAAGCACAAGAGGTGAGAACTGAGATGCTACGTGCCCGAACAAGCAGGAAACATTAGAATGTGAAACAAAGATCTAATTCCTCCTTCCACTTCTGCACCTGTTTTTAGAAATGCATGAATGACTGACATTTTTATGTATTCAAACACAAGATCAAGATCAGATCTAACTAATTCATCATGGGAGCAACAATTGTTCACCCAGCAACAGGTTAGCATCGCCTTCATCAAAAACACTGATGTCCATTTGAGTTGGTTTGTCATTTGTCAAACAACTCTAGGGTGGTGCATCTAAATATAGACCCTCTTTATATAAAAGGCACTGCATGTGTGAAGAACACACAGACTTTTATCTCCTGCTGAGAACGGTAGTTGCTTCCGCTTTTAACCCTCCCCATCACTTCCCCTCCAACAGCTCAGCATGAGCCACCTTTGACCAGTAAGCCACACAAACACGCAAGAACAACACACAAAATCAGATGAATGCGTGCCAACTAGCCATAGCTCTGCAGTTTAAAGGCTGTATATTTAGTGGTGATGTGATTCTTCAACAATGCAGTCAGGAATTCACTAATTTATGTGCCTCAGTCAATGGATCTGCCATTTAAGGGTTTATTTAAGTGTATATTGTTCCAAATACCTGCAACATTGACATAATGAGCATGATACCTGGGATGTCATCAGTTATTAGTGCTTATTTCTGGTGTTTTCTTCAATGTGTCAACACCCACACACACACACACACACACACTCACACACACACAGGGGAAACTCCAGTCTGAGAACAAACAAATACCGTCTGCCTCAGGCTACAGAGCTCTGTACACTTACATTATATTTGAGTATTTCTGTAGGTGTGTTGTCATCAGTAGTATTAAGTAGCAATGTTATTTCCTCCACACAGGATGCGGAAAGTTTGAACATGCAGTTTGATGCTTGTTAAAAGGTGTAAAGTAAAATGTAATGACTTGTGAAGGCAGTTACCACAGTCACAGAACACACACACACAGATGTTAAACCACAAAGCACACCTATCACAAAATGGAAGAGAAAGTACAGCAGGGAGTGGTTTGAACTTTAATAAAATGTTTCTCCATCTAAAATAATACTAAGTATTCAAGCGTGCAGAGAAGAATGACAGGAGGCCTGGGATGTTACAGGGCAACAGAAGCTGAATTTGTGTTTACATATTGCAGAGTGTAAGAGAAACACTTCAGTTCTGGAGAATTGATTGGGCTGATCTCCAATAACAACAAATGCTCAACAACTGGGAACTGACGTGGCTAAAATACAAGACAAGCTGTGTATGACGCTGCATGCTAAGTTGTGTAAACAGAGTGACCTCTATAGCCCTACATGGTCCTACACGCTGATGTGTTTCAGCAACAGAAGCTGGTTATCACAACAGGAACCTGATCCAGCCATTTTATAGTCAAGAGGAAACACACTGCATCCCTTCAAACAACAGACATTGTTTAAACATCCACGTCTTACTGTGCAACAAATCACACGCCTACTTGCACATGTGCACATAAACACACACACAGACATTCTTGAGGATCAGGATGATGGGTTGTGATACACCTGTATGAAAGGCTTCACGCCTTTATATCAGTACTTCACACAACACTAATGGTTTGTCCTAACTGCCCTTGTTAGCATGTCAGGCACGAGACTCATAAAGAACCCCACCTTTTTCTAAGTGATGAGGTGTTTAATGAGGGGTAGCCATGACAACGGGCATGTAAAGACGTCACCGCTCTGCCCTCATTAGCTCCTGACAACAACTTGGCGCAACGCAGGAATTTTTCCTTTGAGCCGACAGTGTTAGTGATGGAAGAAATGTGTTCTATTTTTAACCCCAGTGAGGTCACACACCGGCAAAAAGATGACAAAAAAAATTGAGGATGAGTCGACTGGAAAGCTTTACTGTAGTCAAGTAAACCATTCCCTCATGATGTCATACACATGTCGTTAAAACACTTGATAGTTTTGACAACCTTCGCACTAGCAGCACTCTGTAATCAGAGCTGAAGGTTTACTTTATCACCATCAGGTCTTAAACACAACAGATGGAGAAGGAGGACACAGGTCAACTTCAAAACTTCTTTCTTCCTGGTATGGATGTCTTATCTCTTGGAAACGTGATTGTAGGGAATCACCTAAGTATAAATATCCACTGGTGGAGATAATGGTGGCTTTATTTAATGGTTGAAGCTAAAAGAAGGTTAAGCAGCAGCCCTATATCCTTAAACATTTAACAATGAAGACAAGGTACAGAAAGCCCAACACAGTTTTAGCTTTCAAGTTCTCCCATCCAATATAAATGCACACTGATGGTGTTTAGTCACCTTAAAACTCTACAACTGCTGTTGTTTTTTTCTGGTGAGGATGAGCCAGATGAAAGCAAGAAACCGGGAGCTACAGAGATGCACATATATATTTCTCACAGGGCCAACAAACTCTGGATTTATTTACTTTTGGAGGTATATATGACTCTCTAGAGGAAGCTTATACATGTACCTCGGTTGCAATGGATGTTTCAGTTTGTTGCCAGCCATTAAACACGACACATTCAATGCATCAGACTCAATGCAAGTTTTAAAGTCTTTCTGTCCTGAATGTTATTCTATAAATCCAACTCTTTGCTGAATCATGCAAGTTAACCATTTGATTTATACACTCAACAAAAATATAAACGCAACACTTTTGTTTTTGCTCCCATGTTTCATGAGATGGACTTGAAGATCTAAACTTCATTCCAGATACACAATATTACCATTCCTCTCAAACATTGTTCACAAATCTGTCTAAATGTGTGATAGTGAGCACTTCTGCTTTGCTGAGATAATCCATCCCACCTCACAGGTGTGCCACATCAAGATGCTGATCTGACATCATGATTAGTGCACAGGTGTACCTTAAACTGCCCACAATAAAAGGCCACCCTGAAATGTGCAGTTTTGTCTCACAGCAAAATGCCACAGATGCCACAAGCATTGAGGGAGCGTGCAATTGGCATGCTGACAGCAGGAATGTCAACCAGATCTGTTGCTCGTGCATTGAATGTTCATTTCTCCACCATAAGCCGTCTCCAAAGGCGTTTCAGAGAATATGGCAGTACATCCAACCGGCCTCACAACCGCAGACCACGAGTAACCACACCAGCCCAGGACCTCCACATCCAGCAGGTTCACCTCCGAGATCGTCTGAGACCAGCCACTCAGACAGCTGCTGAAACAATTGGTTTGCATAACCAAACAATTTCTGCACAAACTGTCAGAAACCGTCTCAGGGAAGCTCAACTGCATGCTCGTCGTCCTCATCGGGGTCTTAACCTGACTCCAGATCGTCGCCGTAACAGACTTGAGTGGGCAAATGCTCACATTCAATGGCGTCTAGCACGTTGGAGAGGTGTTCTCTTCACGGATGAATCTCGGTTTACATTGTTCAGGGCAGATGGCAGACAGCGTGTGTGGCGTCGTGTGGGTGAGCGCTTTGCTGATGTCAATGTTGTGGATCGAGTGGCCCATGGTGGTGGTGGGGTCATGGTATGGGCAGGCATCTGTTATGGACGAAGAACACAGGTGCATTTTATTGATGGCATTTTGAATGCACAGAGATACCGTGATGAGATCCTGAGGCCCATTGTTGTGCCATACATCCATGAACATCACCTCATGTTTCAGCAAGATAATGCACGGCCCCATGTTGCAAGGATCTGTACACAATTCTTGGAAGCTGAAAATGTCCCAGTTCTTGCATGGCCAGCATACTCACCGGACATGTCACCCATTGAACATGTTTGGGATGTGCTTGACCGGCGTATACGACAGCATGCACCAGTTCCCTCTAATATCCAGCAACTTCGCACAGCCATTGAAGAGTGGACCAACATTCCACAGGCCACAATAGACAATCTGATAAACTCTATGCGAAGAAGATGTGTTGCACTGCATGAGGCAAATGGTGGTCACACCAGATACTGACTGGTTCTGAGTCCCCAGACCGCCAATAAAGCAGAAACAAAATGCACATTTCAGGGTGGCCTTTTATTGTGGGCAGTTTGAGGTACACCTGTGCACTAATCATGATGTCAGATCAGCATCTTGATGTGGCACACCTGTGAGGTGGGATGGATTATCTCAGCAAAGCAGAAGTGCTCACTATCACACATTTAGACAGATTTGTGAACAATGTTTGAGAGGAATGGTAATATTGTGTATCTGGAATGAAGTTTAGATCTTCAAGTCCATCTCATGAAACATGGGAGCAAAAACAAAAGTGTTGCGTTTATATTTTTGTTGAGTGTATGAACAGCAAAGATTTTTTTAAAGCCACTTAAAAAAAGGTGTCAGCCTTCAACACTAAAATAGAATCACAGGCACTGTAAAAATACCTTATGTTTTCCAGTGACTAAGGTGTGTGTGAATACAGTATGTGTTCCATCCTGGAGAGCAAAGACATAATCAGGTTTACATTCCAGACCTGCAAGTTTCTACATACCAGAGATAACTGTATAAACCTGAGAGACTGGAGGGGGGAGTGTAAATCTTGGGTTTTAGACGTGCATACACATGGAGGTGCCTGCATATGTCCCTCAAAAAAAAAATTTAACACATGACCTATGACATATAAAATAAACAGGGCTAAATACACACACACATAATAATTTCACAGTGGAGAAAGCCAACAAGCCCATGACACAAAGGAATACACACAGGCTTGGCTTAATATACACACAAATAGGCACACTATATTAAAACAAATAGATGGTAAATCTGACACATTTCCTGCATAATACAAAGGACCTTTTGAGTCCAGTGTGCATTTTAAAGGACGGGTCACATGGGCTCATATAAAAACAAACAGTGGCCTCAGGAAAAAAAAAATTGATTCCTACCCAAACAAAACATTTTAAGAGCAGAGAGCATGTAGATCAAGCTGCAAACAGTAACAGAAAAGGCCCAAAGAGAGCCCTGTATGGTGATGTGTGTGCACAGCCAATAAGTGGAAGAAACTTAGTCTCAAGCAAGAGCAGAGGGACAAAGCATCTCATTCTGCTCCCAGCATCAAGGAGGACGGAGAGGTAATATGAGAGCTGTAACCAGGCATGAGAGAGGGGTCTGAGGATAAAGGAAGCACGCACTGCTGTTCTGAACCAGCCTTTGTTGGTAGCAGCTCCTGTCTCCATCAGCCCCCACCCATCCTCCTCCTCTGTCTTTTCCTTGGCATGGTTCTGGGCAGGTAAGCCGATAGGAACATTGGACTCAATCCACGTTGTGTGCAATAAACAACTTACTGATTCATGACAAGAGGGAGAGGCGGAAAACAGGAGGAAAAAGTCTCTGCTGTAAGAAAAGGAAAAATAGACATAATGACCAATAAATCAGGAAGTTTTCTAACTTCTTTCCATTTCAGCAAAAGTCAGTTATGTTTATTTTTCTCATTATGCAGCAATCTGCTTGAAAAATTGTTTCCAAACTGTTAAAAAGAAAATCAATTAGTTTCCAGAAGCTTCTTGAGGGAGTCTGAACAGTGACTGTGGGTATAGACGGCTGCAGACACACAGATAGATATGAAGCTTGGTGTTCACTGTCACACAACTTCTTCTTCTCTTAATGTCTGGTCAATTTTTCTGCATATTCAATTGTAAACATTGTTATTTGTACATAGATAAGAAGATTTAGGAGGCATTCACAGCTACTGCCCACTTTCTGTTGAGAAAATGTGCATCTCACAGACCTTTGTATATGCAGTAAACATAGGTCTATTGTGTTTTCGATAAAATTTTGATGCATCTTCTATTTGCTTTATCAACATTTGTTTTATAGATTGCAATGGATAAAATAACCCAGACTAGCCCAACATTTTGTAGCATGCACTGTAATTGCCTCTATGCAATTGACAGAATTATTGCTTTCCTTCAAAGGGACAGTTGTGCCGAAGTATGTGGGAATTTACATGGATCTTCTGCATGGCTGCTGATAAGTTACACCGTGACAACCCCATACACTGCTGAGACATTAGTTCCTCATACTGAACACAGGAGGGGATTCCTTCATCTTCTACTCCTCTGGCCATTTCATAGTAAGTTCTCCAGAGTGACCAGACAATAAAGAAAACACACACACACAATGGGCCATCTGAAAAATGTTTGCACATTCTCCATGTGCCCAGAGTGCCATGGGCACACAAACACACCCAGCTGCACACTGAGGGCCACAATAGGCCACATTACTGCACTCTGAATCATCCCCTCCTCCTTTGTACCCGTTCCCTCTCCTTTTTAAATATTATTCCTTTCTCTTCTCTTCTCCCCCAAAGAGGAGGAGAGAGAAATTGTAGTGTATCCATAAAGACTGAGAGTTGTTGGTGCTTCTGATGCTACAAAATCCTGATTCTGATAAGATATTTACAAAAATACAGAAACATTCACTCTTAGTATATGGTAGATTTCACAGATTCCATAAACCCCATCAATGTCCATTCGCTTTCCTCACTGCCAGCTCCTCAGTATTGATGTCATGTGTTTATCTACTGAGGTTAGACTGTGCCTACTTCCCCTCATAACTGCCCCCTGCATGCAGACATACACAGAGCAGCCGAGTCACATTCACACACAGAGAACTCGAGCCCCAGACTAACCAAACCCATCCTGTCAACCCGCACACTGACCTATTGTCTGCCGTCTTCCTAAGAACACACTTTCTCTTACACACACACATACACACTTCAAAATTAGAACGGTAACAAGGTTCATGACCTGTAGTGACTCGTAAGATCCGTCTTAGTGGGCTTTGACTTGTCCATTACAACTTACTTTTTGTAGCATTTTAACGGACATAACTCACTACACCTTGTATATAAAGGTGTGTGTTCTTCTCTGAGCTGTGCTGTTTTTCTGCCATGAGATGAAATTCTGTCTAACTGGCTGGTACAAATGCTCCATCCACATGGTTAAATGCCACAAAATACAGCTCAGCTCTGCTCTGCAGTTCTCAATTGGATTATGGCACAAAACAGTTTTTACCATTACTAATCGCTGGATTAGTATTATAAGACCTCTTTTGCTCAGAACAAGAGAAGGAATGCAGGATTCGGAGAGGATGAATGGGCGCTAGAAACACATAAAGCAAAGAAAAGGGAAAAATGAGGTACGCCTTAAGGGAAATTCCACTTTATAAAAGGGCCATGTCACAAGAAAGCCATTTTCTTCTAAGAAAATATTTTGGGAACAGACTTTCTGTTTTGTTTTTGTTGTTTTTGTCATTCAGTAAAAAACATTCTGTGTGAAAGATGCAGAGGCAGTCAGGCATTTTGTTGCACCTCTAAACTAGAGGCAGCAGCTACCACAGCCTAAAGAGCTGCAAAAAGAGCAACGATGGAACACAAAAGACATCAAGACTCCCTCACACCTCTGGTTATTTACCGCTCTTTGAAAATGTGTGCAAAAGCAGCATTATGCTGACTTTGTTGGTTGTTCATGAACAAACAATGGCGCCAAAAAGAGGGAACTTCTTAGCAGAATTATAGAGGTCTCTTTGTTAGAGAGAGCAAAAATAATTCCCCCTCACAGTTTAACCACTCACACTTTTTTAATCATTTGATGACAAAAACAACAAATTACACAGCAAATGCCTTTACTTGGGTGGAAAATATTGTACCCTTTAAAACCATTGCTTGGCTCTGTGAATAGGTTAACATAACTGCAGTGAAGTTATATGGAACAAGGAACCCTCATATTCAGGCAACAAAACAACTGTTTTTCTTATATCAAAAGTCCACTATTCAGTTTCCCAAAAGAACGTTTGTGCAAAACTTCTTCTTCAACATGTTCTTGGTTTCTAGGAACCCAGAAAATAAGTTTTAAAATAAGCAAGAATAATATTAGTGCAACTAAAGGCCAAAAAAATGGCAGCGGAGTTAACATTCTCTTTATATCTTAATATTTTTTATGCATTTAATCAGTGACAGAAGAAGATCACAATCTCAGCATCAGTGTCAAACATTTAGAATCTTCATCTATTATCCCACCTTCTTTCTCTCCCTCTGATGAACATGCCTGTCTCCACACTGCGTGGCACTGTGCTTTGAATAATCAAATGTCCCCGTGTGGACCAAGCTTCACCTGCAGCATACGGCCAACAGCTGGAAGCTAGCAAGGCACGGTCAATCATGCAAAACTGTTCCGCTACCATGCAAATCGAGAGAGAGAGAGAGAGAGGTTTGTGTAAGTGAAACTGATACATGCTGCTGTGAGTCCACAGCATTGAACATAAACAGCATTTCCTTTACAGCGCTAATGCTTTAGCAGATAGTAGATAGCAGTAGTAATTATGGTTTGATTGAAGCTGCTGCTTTTGGTCAGCAGCCGCGTTATCTTCACTCAGTCATCAAATGTCATGCTTCCTAATAAAGGTGTGGTCTGTTCTTTCACTTGCACGTCCACCTGCCAGTGTCTTGCTAATTTACTGGTATTCATTCACCGACCAACGCGGGTTTGCTGTGATAAGCACAGTGTATTTGCCCAGTAGCACAGACGCATGCAGGAGGTTTTTTAATAATCCAAGCACCAAGATGAAAAAAATAAGGAAAAGACAACAGATCGGTGCTGAAGATAAACGTATGTCTGCACGTTGTAATTCAAAATTTACTAACTTACAGCTGCACTGAACACGGAACTGTGTGGTGTTTTCATGCAAACAATGTGACCTTGTGTGTCACGCTGGCTCTTTATCTGGAAAATCAGGACCAACAGTTGTGTTACTTTAAAATGTGTGTGTGTGTGTGGAATACATGTACAAGAGTGAGATAAACAGGAGGTGGCGTGTATGATCCCATTCCCAGGGCCAAACGTCTTCTCCAGGGAGAAAGATAAAGAAACAGCCCCTTCCAAAACGGAGGTGGAAACAATGGCCAGGGCAGGGGCTCACCCACAGATATGTGTGTGTGTGTGTGTGTGTGTTGCTCCTTTTTTTCTTTGTTTTTACCCACTTCATATTTTTATTTACATTATTTAAATCAAAGTTCATGTTTGACTGTTAATTTCAGACAAAGCTGCTGCTGCCGTGTGTAATCTTGACCATATACAGTGTGATTTCTTACAGCTGGATTCTAACATCGCTCACTGCATGTTAAATGTGTTGTAACTCATCAAACATGATAGTGTTAACAATCCGGTAATGTGACACAGCCAACACTGACAGGACTCAGCAGGTTTTCACATGCGTTCACACAGACACACACACAAGTCAAACTGTAACACACCCACTGAAGTCAACCCAAATCACTGTGCATCTCCATGACGAAATATAGCAAGTTGTCAGGGGGGGGGGGGTTTGAAGTTTTGAAGCCTCTTGTGTTTTTTGAAAATCATAAATCTTGACTTAATCTGTCATGTCTGCTGGAAAGCATGACTCATTTAAACTGACTTGACAAGTGGGATTTGGATTTTTATGAAATCATACGTCCTCATGTATTTCTCCACTGACTTTGGTAGAAGGCATCAAAAGAAAGGACAAGACTATTGTGAAAGACACTGACAGTAGGAGGATGCAAAAAGATTAAAATGGATGCACAGGGGGTGGGATGTAAAGAGGAGGAAGAGCATGGAAGAACGCTGGCTGATAAGGCAGGGGAGACCGAAGATGAGCGGATAAGGAGAGGAAGTAAGGGACCAAACGTGGGAGAGGAGGAGAAAGAGTTGGAGGAGAGCAGAGGAGAGGAGGAACAAACAGAAAACTGACACTGTGGATGGGGTGAACGCGGAGGAGAAGTGGGCAAAGGAAATAATGAGTGAAAAAGAAAGCAGGCAGTGAGGCTTGTCCAACAAAGGAGCTAATACATCAGAGCTGCATCATGGTTGAATGGAGACTGACTTCTGGTTTCCAGGCCAGCTATTAGTTTTTGTTCCATCAGGAACTAATAGCCTTCGAGTGTCACAGGTATAGGGGGCAAAACATTGCCAGACTGCTAAGTGTGTATGTTTAAGGGCAAGTTACTGTAGAGCAAAGGCAGGTTTTTATTCCTGCTGACGTTAATGCTCAGATCAGGAGACTATCAAGAGCTGCCTCTTAGGTTTGGAAGGGTGGTGTTGCAGGATTGGAAGGGGGGTGTTGCAAGTTGAAAGGGGGGAGCATGAGCCTCCACTGAGAACTGAATGGAAAAATGTGTCAATGGAACACAAGGAGGGATCCTGTGAATAAACAGCGTTGATGACTCACCCTTTCTGGGATGGGAGAGATGACCGTGGGAGGGGGGTGTGGGTACCAAAACTACCTTCAACTACCCCTCCAAAAACTCACAGGCAAATGCACTTACAAATGCAGGCATTCATGTGTGTGCACACAGTCCAACTCATGTGTCACGCTAATTTGGTTGAACTAGGACAAGCTGTCTATTGTCCAACTCTCTCACCTAAAGCTGCAGCCCCGAGCAGGGAAAGAGTTTTGTATTTAGGGGATTGGTGTACATGTGCGTGTGTGTGTTTTTCACCCTTCATTTTCAAACATATAGCCAATAAACATCAGACGTGAACTATAGGACTAACAAATGCAATGTCTAACAAATCTACGGCCACAGCAGGACCGTCCTCAAAGCCAATATTTACATCATGTGAATGGAAGGATATGAAGCAACCCAGAGGAAACACAGGGAAACTCCACACACAAGGACTCTGTGATGCAGCAATCTCTGGTGTAGTTATCTTACAACAGACTGGACCAGTCACTGCTAAGCCAGGGAGATGCAAATTAGGCAAACTGTAATTAAATTGAATCTATGTTCATGCTAAATACCTAAATACAACTGTGGGTTATGGTTGTTGTTTTAAGTTGTCGTTTACTTATGGGTCTGGGTCAGAAAAGAAGCCATCTATTCTTTATTGTCTTGTCCCATCTCTGCATTAATGCACCTGTTCTTTGTACAATTTTACGTACATATGCTCAAATTTTCCCAATTTTGTAAAATCTTCATGTGAATGTGTGCTTCATTCATTGCACTAACTGACTTGTAGCTGAAACAGCTGATGTCAAAAACAGCACAGAGGCAACAAAAATGAAGCGAAATACTTTGCTGACTATGGCCTTTTTTCTTTGTTCTAAATTTGATTCTGCGCAGCCGGAACCACAAACTGGTCACCAGATGTATTTTAAGGATTGTGCCATTGAACCAACATTCCTCTCTATGTTCTAAAAAATGCAGTATGGGTTTCGTCTGGATGGGTGTCACCATGTTAGACGTTCCGTGGGTTTGTGGTCCTGATGCTCGGTTGTAATACTGTCTGTGTTTACTTAAGAGAGGGCATGCAGATAAACAGATCGTGTGCTGTGCCTGTCCTCGGCCGCTGATTTAAACTAATCATCCACACTGCGGTGTCACATTAGCCAATTGTGTTCATGAGTCCTACAAACTGTATCTGCTTCCTGCCTTGAATCTGACTCCTTTCTGGACAACAGCCTGTGACTGCCTGGACTTAGACAGGAAGTCCATGATGCTGATGTTCCCCCCTAGAGCAGCATTGGTTCCTTGTTTGTTTTGTTGTTTAACCCTCACTAAAAAAGTGAAACATAAGTGTAATAAACTTCCAAACAACAACAACAAACCCAAAAAAGAGGAAGGTGAAGACAAAAGCTGTACAAGCAGTTGTTTGGATCAACCTCTATCCTACAGAGACATGGTTAGAATGGTGCCATCAGTGCTGCATCAGATTTGGTGTACAGATCTAGCATCGGTTGCATCTAAATTATAGCAAGTGAATGACTAGAAGGACTTATTTGACAGAATAAAACTAAGACTATTGTGCACAAAAACAGATTAGCAGATTAGCTGGTTGGAGACAGTTACAGTTCCGCTGTTTCCTGGAAATTTTAACATTGTGAGGAACTTTTTGAAGCTGTTCTGTTCAGCCTGTAGAACTCTGCTAATCTGATCACCTTCCAGCCTAATTGGCAGATTAAAAAACAAAAAACATATGGTCTCCTCAGGCTATACACCCCCGTTATCTCCCCTGCATGAGTTTCCAAACTGTATGTACTCACAGGATTATGCCCCCTCATGCATGTGTGAATTTATGCTGCCAGTTATCAAATGAACTTTGTTTCCCATAATCTCACATGCTTCCTGTTGTAAAGAGGATGTCAATACTTCTGCACACCCCGGCTCTCAGCAACACACACGTGAGTTTTGAATTTTAAAGAAGAAGACAGACACTTTTGGACAAAGAAAGGAAGTTTCTTTCCCCCCTAAAAAAATAAACAAAGAGGCTGCAAAAGTTTAGATAGAAAGGAAATCCTGGTTTCTGCTCACGAAATTGACAGTTGAAGTAAACGAAGAAGAAGAAAGAAAATCAATGAAGCGATCAACTAACAGACTAAAATTGGCCAAATGTGCTCCTATAGCATGAAATGCAAAACTTCAAATGTTGCACTGAGGAGAAGTGAAAGGGGCCAGCTCATAGTTTGAAAGGTCACATGACCTCCAATAGAAAACAATTACAAGTGTATTAGGCTCAGCGTAAACTGCTGCTTCTATTGATGTATATGAACAGCACACATTGACCCACAAGTCAAACAAGCCTCTGTCCTCGCCTGTATTCACTGACCCCATCAAACGTCCCTCTGCTAATCTGCCGAGCGGCATGTGGCATAACAAAGCCTAATTGAACACAGTGTTCTTGTTCTACTGTGTCAGGGAAATATGATAATTGCAGTAATTAGAGGGAAGAAAAATTGTGACATTTTGTGTGAGTCTGTTAAAGCTGCATGTTAAAGCCTTTGTGTAAATACAACTATTTTCTGGAAAACCAATTAGAGAGTGAAAAAGACGACAGTGTGCACGCTCACGTTTTCCCAAACAGCTATGAACATGTAGAATGAGGTGGAAAACAAATGCCCATTTTCACCTGACATGCCACCTTCCTCAGCCCACACACACAAACACACACACTGTCTTACCTTGGTGTCAACAATCGAGCAGGCGATTTGCTTCACATAGGCCAGGTCAGCAGTCTGGGGCAACAGGACAGATTCTCTGGTCAGACCAATCTGGATGATAAAGGACACCCCTGCTGGAGTGGTTGGCATTGAGGGCATCACAGCTCCAGGAGCATGCCCTGTCATGTGGTCCATGACAGGAAAACCACCCTGATTAGGCATGGAGGGCATGGATATGGAGGGTCCCTGCTGCATCACAGTTGAACCTGGAGGTGAGGTACCCCCAGGTGGAAAAAAGACCTGGGCCACAGGCCCCGAGTGCATACAAGGGCTAACATTAGCCATTCAGAGTCCACTGGCTCTAGTCTGAAAGCTGCCTGAGGATCTTAGCATAAACAGTGACAAACACACGCCCAGGTGCAGTGTAAAGGTCTCAGAAAAGCCACATTCATTCAAACTGCTTCAGTGGAGTTCACACTAAAACGTGGATCCACTCACAGAGCAGACAGTCCTGTGTCCTCCCCCTTCCACTGGATCTAGGAAGAAATCCTTATCCAGGAAGCAGTCTTTCAACTGACACTTCTTCCTCTCTCTCTCTCTCTCTTCGTCAGACTTCTTTTACAGTCCAGAAGTTGACAAGCATGAGTAGCGTGTGTGTGTGAGAGAAAACAGAAGCATATACACTAAGGGAGAACAGTGCCCTCCTGCTGCCTTGCCACCTCCACCTTCTTCCCTCCTTTACCTCCTTTCGTCCAAAAGCGCTGCTCTGCAGAGGAGAAAGTCCAAAGTTAGCGGTGAAACGTCCCAGCCGTGGGAGAAACAAAACACAAACAATGCCAAACTTTGTTGTGCTACTCTCCAGGCTGAGTTACAAAATGGCCTCCTTAAACAGGAAACAGTGAGAATAAAGGAGAGCAAGAGACTGCACTCCTTTTACGAGTCTTGCCCTGTTTCAGTTTCAACCCCAGTTGAGTCTGTTTGGTAAAAAAAAAAGCTCATACAGAGAGAGCGGCTGTCTGACGGTGGGTACGTCCCTCTTCCCTCCCTCCCTCCTGCCCTCTGTTTCTGTGATCTTACCACAGCCAAGGAGGAAGTGAAATGACTGACAGCACCTGAAGCCAATAGCCTGTCAGACACTCCCGCCCTTTGACTCCCTGCTCCCAGGCTTCTCCCTCCTCCCTTTCCTCTTCCTTGGTTTTAGGGTTATTTGTCTTGTTTGCTCCCTCCCTCAGCAGACCCAGCACAGATCCCCTTACACTGCCAGAGGGGCCAGCTCCTCCCACCTCTTCCTCATCTTCCTCTGTAGCTTCATTAGCCCCTCTCTGTTGCTCTGTGTGCATTACTTTTTGTTCTGTAACACCTTTTCTCTTTGCAGACACACCTCTCACAGGCAGAATAAGACCACACCTATTGTAGAGCAGTTTCAAAGTGAAGGTTTGAATTTGTTTTTGTTTTGTTTTGTTTGTTTTGTTTTTTTTTGTTTTTTTTTGGGGGGGGGGGGGTACCATAGTCATCAGTATGACTGTTCATTACTAATCAAAACTAAGAAAAAAAGGTGGATACCACTGGTTTCTACTTAAGGCCACAAACCACCTTACAACTTACCACAGTTTGTTTGCTCATGCTTTCAGTGCTTCAGTGTTAGCGTGCATATCTCATGTCTCAATCACATTAGATCAAATGAATCACAACTGCTAATAATAGGACAAACAAAAACTCAGCTGCTGAAAATATTGTATTAAAAAAAAATCAATTTTCAATTTTCACCACAAGAGGGCAATAATTAGTATAGATGATATTCCTTTAAAAAGTGGCCATGAGGCTGTTGTGTTGTCTCAGATTGCACATGATAAAATGAAAATGTGATGCACTGAGATGATAAAAAGTAAACAACGGCATAGAGGGTGTAACAAGATACTTAATCAAGCTGCATCATGGGTAATCTGACTCAAATTGTAGCCAGAGAATCCTCCTTTTGTAATGCATCAATTCTGACTCGCTTAAAAAATTCTGCCCCCCCCCCTTCCCCTTGTGTGTGTCTGTCGTTTATGGATATGTGAGTGTCATATCCTTTATTAGAAAGCAAGAAAGATGACACGATTCTCAATTCACTGTACAAAATTTTCATTTTTTGTATTTTCTTCCTTAATGACATACAACAGGGGACCCGTAAACAAAAAGAAAACAATCATTTGATACAAGCTAGAATGCAGTTCAAAAATATATAATAAAACAAAATTAATAAAAAGCAGGTCTCTTATCCCTTGTAGTTAGAGGAAAATGTTTGAATACAGCTTAATATGATGTACAAAATATCACACAGTGATAAATTGCTAATAAAAAAATAAAAACAAAGAAATGAGAGTCCTTTACCTTGGCCTCTGACTGGTAACAGATTGTTTTTTTTTTTTGTACTTATTTTTCTTAATTTTTCATGTTTTTTAATTTTTTTTTACAGGTTTTACATTGCCATTATCAATCACAAGCAAGTTCTATGCCTAGCAAGGAAGAATGATTCACTTATGATACTACAGTATTCTTACATCTTAATAATCGTATTCATAATCAAAAGAAAAGAATGCAAGAAAGAAAACAAGGGAAATGATGGACATTTACAGCACATAATGGCAACTCTAGTCATCATTTACAAACTCTGTTTGAATGTCTTTTTTTTGTTGATGTGTCATACTGATTTGTCTTTGTTCTCAGAGAGGGGACTTAGAAAGCATCAGCTGGACATCAGTAACTCCTTTTCTTGGTAGTATTCATTTCAGATTGTGTAAGAAATACCTGCAAAACATTATTCCTGCACCCTGTCTGTCCACTCCTAACCTAAAGCATCCACTTTCAGATGTAGTGCAACATGGAGCCAAACAAAAGTAGTTTACTATGATAACAGGACGTTATGCCCATGCAGCAGCAGTACTGTAATGTAGTTGCACCTGTTTGTTTTCTTTGACCGATTCAAGTCAAAGCAACAGCAGTGTGAGTGACACCTTATTTTACTCCAACTTCACCACCCTGTTTGGAAAAAAATGCACAGATGAATTCTAAATGCTAGTGTCTCCAGTGAGTATTTACTCCTAGACTACTTTTAATCTGACCTGTGTAATCTGTGTGACCCTGTAATCTTGAAACTTTTTTTTTTGCCATTTTCTCAAGATAAGAAAAAAAATGTCAATCATAGAGGAGGAAGTGTACAGAAGAGGATTAGGGCAACTAGGTCCTTTCTGATTTTTCCCCTCAGACCTCCATTTTTTCCTCTCTGAAGAAAGACTACAAAAATGGCCCTAATTCTCTTCTCCACAGGTCAGAAGTTAAGGGCTACTTTTACCTAAAGCAAACATGCATGCTGTAGAAACAGAGATAGATGTGGGGCGTCTCAAAGGAACAATCCTCCCCCCACTGAGCCAAATGTTCTCTGGGTTAAGATCTTAGCACCCACACATCTTAAATCAACACTTTCTTTTCTTTTTTTCCTCTTTGTAAACTAACAAAAAGTGGTAGAATTTAGAAATGTGAATGACCAGAGTCACACCACGTTCTCTGCGGCTAACTCACTGCAACAAGAAGGAATTTCACCTCAACACAACAAGTGATTAAGGTGATGTCCAGCTTTTCTTAAAGTGTGAATAAATAACAACAAGCACCACCCACAAACTGGCACCACAAAGGTGGTCCTTTCCTCCTCGCTGCAACACAAATATCAGCTCTGTACACCCCATCGAGCCTGAAACAATCAAGGCTGACATAATTCACATCCCTCTAAAAAATGAGAAGCATCAGCAGTGAATTCAGTTAATGAAATGATTCAACAATTACATGTCATTTTAAAAAGGTGACTCAACTCCATGTACATCTATAGCCCAATGAGTGAGAAACACGGTCTCTCACTTACTCACACAAAACAGGTCCCTGATTCTGACTCAAGACAAGGTCTCTCATAGCACCGTGATTTAACAAGTGCATTCGCATACACACAAAAACACACACACACACTTCTGTACAGTAAAAAGCACCAAATCTGTGAGCACACAGACCAGCATCATACACCTGTAGTCCATGCACTTTCACCGTGCTGTCATAATGTCTGTCTTCAGTCTGCAGTTCAAATTGTACATCTGTAGAAATGTGTCATCATTGTGGAAATTAATCTTGTACAGCAAAGTGACATTTAATCTCTCTCACTCACACACACACAAACACACACACAAGTAGAGGCAGAATCATGGGGACGCTACAATACTCAGACATACAATGAGACTAAGTATCTTGTGACAAAGCTGAAATTAAAGCTATTTGTTCAACACTGGTTAGCCACGGCCTCCTCACATCACACACAACACACACACACACTCGCACTCTACCTGGAGTCTTTGGAATGTAATACATTAATCCCCAATGCAGAGGGTGGATCAGGTGTTATGTGTCTGTCGTCTTGCCTACGTCATGTTAAGCCACAAGCAGTTTAATTAAAAAAATAAAATAAAATAAAAAAACGTGGCGGTACATTTGTGCATCATGTGCAGTGTGACAGTTTACTTGTTAGTTAAAGAGCACAAACACACACAAACTCTGTAATAACCGTTGGCAGACTGAAATAAAGCAGAATAGAAGATTGTAGTGTAGAAAAAGAGTTACTCCAAACATGATAAGTTGAAAACAGAGCAGCCACGGTTTTAAAGTTATAAAAAAGCATTACAAGATGTGATTAGTATTACAAGAAGTCACTGAGGCATCGGAGAACAGTGAGGAATTCAGGAGCGGTGGTAGTGATGGTGGTGACGTCCTGTGGCGATGACCCAGCCAGTGGGGTGCAGGACGAGTGTGTGCGTGAGTGAGTATAGTGTGAGTATGTGTGAGGGGTAAAATCTGTCCACTGCCAGTGTCTTTTGGCCCAGTTGTGTTTGTAGGACTCTAAAAAGGAAACAAGGTAGAAAACAGTGTTAGAACTGCTCCAATCACCAGTATAAAGGACAAAAGCCATTTTACACATAATATGCATTATTATTATTTTACATATTATACTCAATGGTATGCTATTAAAGCTATTTGATTTTTTATAGTGTCAAAGCAGTATTCAGACACTTTTGTGATTAAAGTCCAATACCCCCATCTGGTGTTTTTTTCAGCCTCATTACACCACAGATGCTGCAGACTGACATACTGTATATTACACTGTGCAGATGGATTTAACAACAAGGACATACACATTAAGGCAGAACTCACTGCACTTTGATTCGGCCTAAACACAGGTAAAAAGCATAT
Organism: Parambassis ranga; assembly: GCF_900634625.1. Taxonomy (NCBI): domain Eukaryota; kingdom Metazoa; phylum Chordata; class Actinopteri; family Ambassidae; genus Parambassis; species Parambassis ranga. Next base: position 13,838,034 of record NC_041033.1, read on the forward strand.
CGATCTGGCACAAATATCATTATGCAGGTCTGACAATGAGATTGATCAATGAGGTTGATCTTCCATGAAAAGTGATGAGATGTGTTTCCATAACAATTTTATTATTTTTCTTGAAAATCTGTTATTTTCTAATCTCTCCCAGCTGTGTTAAGGGTTACCTTTTTATACACAGGCAGAATGCATTTTCATAGAATCGGGTTCATCAGTCATGTGTGAGTACGCAAAGGTGTGAAGATATTTGCAACATCTTGACAGACATGAAAGCTCACACTCCTCTATGTAGACTGTAAAAAAAATCTTGCAGCGTCCTCACACCACCCATTCTTTTTCTTGGCACCTTCCAAGCTCACCAGAATGACGACAGTGCTGTCAGACAAAGATCTTGGCAAGTGCATCTGCGCCGGCGCTGGCAATGAAGGGCTGGGAAGAGTGGAAGGCCACGTCGTGAATGGCCTCATCATGTTTCTTCCTGTGGGCAGTGATCTCCTGCACACATGTCCTGTTGTCCAGCATCCACAGGCGCACTGAGCAGTCGTGGCCTGCAGGAAGTGCAAGGAGTGGGTGGAAAGAAAGACAACAGTGTTAATAAGAGCAAAGATCATCCAAGTGTTATGAAAATGAATTCCAAGAAATATTTTACAAGCTTCTCCTTCTCATACTCTGGCTGATTGCTTCACTCGGAACAACTTGTCCTGTTTATCCTGGAGGAGATTCAATTCAACTAAATAAAGACAAATAAAGCTTGTACTACTCACTGCCAGAGATGAGGTAAGTGCCTTTAGGGTCTGTAGTGAGACAGGTGACTGCATCTAAGTGAGCCACCATTGAATGGACAACCTTCCCTGTACAAACACACAAAGCAAGGTTCATTAGCTACGATCACATCAGAGAAGAGAAAACGCAACAAGTATGTATATACAATACAACACTTTCTGTAGATACCTGTCTTGTTGTCAAGGAAGCGGATGGTGCGGTTCTCATGTGCAGTGATGGAGACGGGCTCAGATGGGTGACTGACAACACGGTTGATCAGTTCACTGCCTGTAAATAAAAACAAATCCATTCTGTGTTATTTAATCGTCTAATATTTTTACATACTTCATAATGTAAATAAAAAAACAGGTTTTTCTGCACCTACCATCTTTGGTCTGTGTCTCTAGTGCAGTGACACTCTGCTCTGTGTTGAGGTCATACAGCAGCGTCTCACCTCCGTCAAATGACACCACCACCTGGTTGGGGTCTGTGGCCACAAAAGCCACTGAGGTGGGCGTTCCATGTTCTGGGAAAAAAAAAGAGGATAAAGTTTGAGAGTGACAACTCAACACAACAAGCTTAAAAGATAATTTACAAACTCAAGAGAAATGTCTACCTCTTTCTTTATTGAAAACAGACATGCAGGGGGACGAGTTCTGAGGGTCCCAGATACGAATAGTGCCATCTGCTGAGCATGAAGCAAGGCGATGGTGAACGGCGGAGTAAGTCAGACCCCACACGCTGTCCTCATGGCCTGCTAGCACACTGCTCTCAATGCCAGGGTCTGGATAGAGAAAAATATAGTAAAGATATTAATAAAATAAATAAATCAAACCAGACACTGAAAGTGGCCAAAAAATCAGCAGCTGGCTCACCATAGTTATCATAGGGATCCACATTGAGGTCAGGCATCTTCCAACATCTGACAGTTCCATCCAGACCTCCACTGTAGCATGACTCTCCATCCTCGCCCATTGTCAGTGACAGAACTGCTCCACTGGAGCAGAACAGAGAGGCATCAGGTGTGTTGGATGCCACAAAAAGGGTTGTGCATCAGATGTGAAAAATTCTCTGTCTCAGGTTAAACTCACCTGTGTGCTCTAAATGTGTAGATGGGCTCAACATCCATGGCTGCATTCCTACAAAGAGACACCATTATTGAAATATGCTTCTTAGATTTATTTCACTGCTGTGCGTGTTTGTGAATTATTGACTCTTACTTTTTCGAATGCATGGCTTTGTTGAGGTTCCACAGCTTTAGTGTACCATCCTCAGAAGCTGTGAGTAGCACTGCCTGGTTCGGGTGAAAGGTCAAAGCGCGGATGGCGTCAAAGTGGCTGCGTAGTGTGAAACGAGGGTTCCATGTCTTTTTAAACTCCTCTCTGTTATCCTGCATCTGATGGGTCACAACAAACATTAAAAAAACAAAGGCAACATTCACATAACCTAAATAGGCTGGGTTTCAAACTGTGTGACTGAATCAAATGTATAATTACATCCATAGAGAGGTCGTTGTCATTGGCGACAGTGAGATCAGCCAGTTCACCCAGGTTCATGTCCCCTCCTCCAACAGCATCCATAATGAAGACATCAGAGGAGAAGCCAAGGGCTCCACCTGCAGGTTAGAGGAGGAAATGTGCAAAAGTTATCACTGCATCCTGACAAGTGTCATTGCCCCATAAATACATGTCGAGATAACTTTTAAATATAGCAATAAATCCTAGATAGCTCTGGAAAGAGTCCATTCATCCCATTTCCTGCCTCCCACTCTGTGCACCGGAGGAAACATTTATAGATGTGGGAACAACCTTGCAAGTTTACCCCTACGCAGGCTGTAAAAGAGAACAAAACTGAGACATAAGAATCTAAATTTAAGATTTATGGCAGTCTCATGCATGTGGGATATAGGATACACTGAGGAGGAAGAATTTGGATAGGACAGTCTATAGTTTTCTGTGTGTCAGATTTCAGTGGGGAAGTCTTACCTTCCCCGGGGCGAGCCTGTCCTGATACAGAGGGGGGCGGGGTAGGTTTAGGGGGGAAGTCCGACATCATGCCTTGTAACTTGTTCCTGCGGTTCTCTGAACCCGGCAAGAGGAGAGAGACACAAAACATCCAGTCATGCAGAGAGGCGGTGGGCAAATGGAGAGACCAGCAGACGGACAGATACAAGACAAACAAAGGCAGAGAGAGGCAAAAATACAGACTTCATTTTAAATATGGTAACATTTCTTGGAGTCTTTTTAGGATATATCTAAAAAAGCACAAGCTACAGTATAAATATGATTGAAGGAATGAAATGCGAACACATAAAAGAGAGGGCAGCATGCATGGTAACCTCTGAAATGACCCTGCCTGACAGAAAGTACATCTACAGACAAAAGATGACAACGGCTCTAAAAAGTCACAGACTGACAGCTCGTGAAACAGGACAGAGAGACAGGTGGTTGGGAAAAGAGGTTGTTTTTATTGACAAGAAGAGATGCCAAGACACAATGAGAAAAGGTGAGCAAGGGGGTGGGAGTGGGGAAGGGAGGAAGGCAAAAAAGACAAGATACACTGGTAGTGGCAGTGATTCTGGCAGTGCTAGTGCTGATGACGTTGCTATGGCAACAGCATACCTAACTCCCGTCCGTCCCCCGAAATCCGGGCCTCTCCCGCCCCCTCCCCATCCTCCCCTGAGCCCAGGAAGTCAAATTCACTGAGGGCGTCTTCTGAGTCGTCTTCGTCCTCCTCGTCCTCAGGGTCCAGATCTGTGGTCATAGGCTCTGAACCCATCTGGACATAAAAACAGAGCACAGAACTAAGTCAAGTACATGATACAAATACTTTGTATAGTTTAGTTTCTCATCATCTGTCACACACACCTTTACACGAGACTTTTTGTTCTTGCGTGGACCATCAATGCAGTCGGTGGCCATGCCTTGGAAGTCATCTTCCTCGTCACTATCATCTTCATCATCATCTTCGCAGCCGTGCAGAAAGGGGATCTTGTCCAGCACTGAGCCGCCCACACGTTCCTTACAGCTTTCTTTGCCCGCGTTCCTACAAACAGACAGATCATTTATTGTATCTCCAGTCAACTCACAAATTAAATGTTTAAGTGGCAAAGTACTGTATGTGTAAAGTAGTCTTATGATACAACAATACATTTTTCAAGCAATTTAGAAGTACTGTGTGTCAAAGCGAGCACTTTCTAAGGGGGATTCTAAGGGGGAAATTGCTTAAATACATTTCATACTAGCATAAGTCATCACTCCATTTTTAAAAGTTAAAGCCTGGGTACAGTCCCACTAAGAAGTCTTTGTCAAAGGGTTTATGAATTTGTGTACCATCTTATTTTATGTCATTTCATGTCTGTGATATATATGGTATGATAAGTAAATCAAGTCATGTCTGGAAAGGGTGGTACAAGGCTGAGACTCGCCATCAGAACCATTGTAAGTGAAAAATATACAGTTATATACAGCATTAGCAAGAGGTAAAATGTTCACAAGAAGAAGAAAAAGAGAGGAAATGTCAGTGCTCTATGTTCTGATTCTGGACATTACTCATCATTATTGCTGTGGTGTAACAGCAGAGAGACACAGTCTGCATGCACCAGCCTCACCTTTTAATTTGTTCCTCTATTTGTCTGACTAACAAGGACTCTCCGCCTGCCCGCGGTTCTGGTTCAGGACAGCTTTCACTGGGTGGAGGCCCATTAGCTTCGGGACTGCTGCGCCCAAGCAGGGAGCGCACGCGCTTAGACCGCATGTCCAGGATGGTGTCTGAATAACCCACTTCCTCTAGATATCTACATTCACAGGAAAAAGAAGATAAAAATACACACAGACATATAAATTGATCACAAATTTGATACAATGATCAGAGGACACAGATGTCTTACTTGCGTAGTAGCTGACGTCCCTCTTTCCAGGACATCTGATTGGCCGGTTCAGAGTCTGACTCAGCCGGCCCATTGGGAACTAGAGAAAATAGATTGGTCAATAGTGATGCAACAGCAGGTCAGGAGCAGAGAAAAGCAGAAACTCTTGAGTTACAGCAGCAGCAAATGTAATGTGAGAGTGTTTGGTTAAACGCACGTTGATCAGCTTCAGCCTCTGGTTTCTTGTCTCCAGGACTTTGGTCATTTCCTGTCTTCAGCTTCTGGTGCTTAGCCCTGCAACCCCCACAAAACACCACACGAGGGCAACATTACAAACAAAGCAAATCTTTGACTACCAAATCACTATGCCAGAAGCATGCCCCACAAACCACCAGGACAGACTGGGTGAATAACAGGGACAGAAGGAGGGGCTTTCCAGCCATTTGTCTTACCTCTCTTGTTTGAGGGCGTATTCCAGCATTTTGATCCGCCTCACCAGGTCCTGTTTCATATTCTCCTGCCCTTTCCTCTCACCCTGTAGGAACGCCACCTGAGCCTGAAATGCACACATTCAAAGAATGTTAAGAAACACAAAAAATGGCACACATGCCACAACTACAAATAAATACAGGGCCATGCCATTACACCAATAAATAAACCTCACAGCTAAATTAAAGCAAGAGGGAAACATTATATATTAACAGGGATCTCAAGGAGAGACTGTGAACGTGAAGGGAAAAAAAGTTTGATGTGACAAGCATAGCAATGACATGGCTTCTAAAAAACCCAGAGGAATAAGTAGAGGGTTGTGGAACAGCGCTCTTATTTTTAAACTTTTCTTCATTGAGGCCTCAGTGCGCAGCTGCAGAAGAGGGAAAAACAAGACACGCAGCAGCCAAATTCAAACACATCCTTCCTTTATGTGCTTCCCAGCTCCTTTCCTGTTCATTTCCTTCCTCGCTACTCAAAATTCTTACCTTTAGGAAAAAGCTTGCTGTTGTCATCATTTGTCATACACAACAGTTTTTGTCAGAGCAAAGAGAATGTGATAATGATAAAGTACAGAGTACTGTCAGGGTTTAACAAGAAATATCTTAAGACAGAGTCTCCCCTTGAGGATGCCATTATAACGCAAGACTTGAGAAAAATGTGAGACAGCTGCCAGACAAGACGAGAAGGATTTACGACACCAACCAGGTGGTAGTTCACAGCAGGCAGTTTTTTAGTAAACTCACACCAGGCAGTAAACCTCTTCCTGCATTCTGCTGGATGGAGGAGAAAATTCCAAAGTAAAAGCCTAATCCTCTCCTCTCAGGATTTGCATGCAGGTGATTGCTCACATTGTACATTTTCACACTCCCTCTCCTTTCCCTTTCTCTCTCACTGGGTGCCAAGTGGTGCTGGAGCATTAATACAGCTTGTTTTACAGCCCATTTCTCCTCTGCATGCCCCTGTCTGTGTCCACGAGTCTGCGCCCACACACAGTTCTGTAAAACTAGAACAGTCTAAAAACGCCATCTCACGGGGCATACACTTGGTCTGCCTGAGTCAATCTCAGAGGAAAAGCGAATACACACACACACAGACAGACAGTCATGTAACCAGCTAGGAGGGCAAGTGGAACACAGGATAATCTGCCAAGCAAACCTTGCTGCTGCTGAGTAATCCTGATTAATGCAATGTGATTTTATATGCTTATCTGAGAGTTTTGGAGATAACTGTCAAAGCTAGCACGTCAACATTGCAGACATGATCCAAGAGGTTCTGAAATACAGATATATTTCTGTGGTTTATACAGAGACTCATCAAGGAGGAGCAGGTCAGTTCATGCAAATTATCTGAGGTCTTTAAATAACCAATGAATCAACTGTTCATTTAGAAAGGCTGTGAAGTAATATGAGAGGTCATGTATGTAACACTAGATTATTAGCAGTGATAATGTAGTTGATAAAAGCACCTAAAACAGGCTCAGCTGCAACCACAGATCATCGTCTTAGCATTTTGATTGCATACAAACAGTAGTTGTGTAGTTGTGTTTTGTAATGGAAAATGCAATACTGTATTTGCACCGTTCATTCAGTTCCATTGTGACAAAATAAAACACAAGCCAGGCAGAGGTCGGCTGTTGTGATAACTGGTCAGTGTCATGGCCTGGGAGGCTCATATTATATACTAAAAATGTTTGAAAACAGATGGAACGCTGTTGAAGCCTAAATTGGAATTAAATCTTTGAGCTTAAATGAATGCTGAAATGTTTCCTTCTATTACATCCACAATGAAGATAATAAACTGTATTGTTGCTGGGGCTTGCTATGGTTCAAACAGAGGTCAATGTGCTTACAACCTGTGAGTGTATTTCATGATCTTCTGTACGCAAACAAATCATTTACACAGAACCCGCAGTGAAGTGATTCAGCTGAATCAGTGGCTTTTTTGTCAGCGAAAACACTTGTCAGCTCAGTCTTAATACACAAAACTATGTTTTAACAGCAAGCTACACAGATAATTATTGCTATGCCCTTCACAGTAAACCAGATGATAAATCTAACCTCTACATACAATGCGTCTACTTCACCCTTTAAGGGGGCAGGACACACGTTTCTACTACTACTCACACTTACAATGACGAGCTACAACCTGCCTTCACACACACACACACACACAGATAACCAACCACCTCTTTGTACCAGTCTGTGCTCTTAGAAGGACAGGTTCCTGCTAGTGCCAAATCCCTTATACTGCCATGCTGGCCAAATGAGAGACAAGACGACACGTGTACACACACACCTATACACTGTATTCACATGAGAATGAACACACACTGTAAGAACAGTCCAATACATATACAAAGCCAAAACAGAGAGATTAGTGTGTCAAAGGTTTAATTGCTACATGTCATTTTGTTTTGTTCCTGTATTTCTCTGTGAATGCAAAGGGGTAATAGCGATCAGCATTATAGTACACCTTTAACACACACTGGCTGTTTTAAACATAAAGTAAAGCTAAAAGCGTAAAGATCAACCATTTTATAAACAAGTTTTGCAGGAGACTAAGGCGATTAATTGAGGAGATTTGTGCAGGTTTAAGCTTTCATTAGTCTGTTTTCCTGCTCTTTGCCTGCTTCAGATCAGGACATGGTTGTTTTTACTCCTAACCAACACACACCAGATAAGGCAGTCTATTCACCAGCTACCAAAAGTCTTCCTATCGATAGACTGATGCTTAAAGTAAGATCCATAAAAAATATGACTCAATCTATAAAAACCTAACCTATGTCAATGAGTTACAAAACCATCAATCATTCTGTTGGCTGTCATCTGATAGAGCTTTGCTAACAATGAGACAGTGGCTATCTCCTTTATATTCTGTCTGTATACTAACAAAGCTTAAAGTATAAAGGAACCTTGTTGTGACCAAACCTGCTGTGCCATCTGATCTCTCTTTCCTGTGGGTGGGTTTCCTCCGTGTGTCCTACTGACGCTGACCTTTACAGAGTTTGCTGTAGTCACATAGAGAGCCGACACATTTGGCCCATTCTGTCAGTCCCTCTCTCTACAAGCAGCAGAACATAACAAGGTCAAGGGCGGCTTTCCTTCTCTGCTGGCCACCCTCCATCTTTTCATCTCATCATCCCCCATGAGAGAATCCATGAGCAAACAAGTAGAGCAGTGAACTTTTCTGGGACAGGGTGCTTTATGGAGTGTTCGAGTGTGTGTGTAGTGCTAGAGCAGTAGCTAAAGAATGACATCCTAAAAAGTAGGGCTTCCTGCCTAGAAGATGGCTGATTGAAATGCCAAAAAAATACACTACAATCACGCAGATTGGTTCATGTGAAGAGCTGGAAATATAATATAATATAAATATAAATATAAGAAAAGGAAATAAAATGAATAATAAAAATTGCTCACTCCAAAGCATGCAGCAAGTCTGTGTGGGCAGAAGCTCTAATAATTCAGTACATATAGATGTGATATGTATGTCATGGCTGAGAGCACACAGCTATTAATTAGAGATGTGTAGCCAAGGTCCACACTTTGCAGGAACTGATGTCACCTGAGTCAGCGGTAATCTACAAAACTAGTGAACTGGTTAATAAAATTAAATAACTGAAAATGAGAGCAGTGCTAAGAGGGACAGGTAAAGGTCAGCCAGTCTCCCTATGGACCAGTGTGCTAACTGAAATTATAAACAGCACCAGGTAAGAACAAGCTCATTCCAACAGGCTGCATCAGACACACTGAGAGAGAAAAGCCTTCTGCGTGTCTGAAGGACAACAGAGAGACAAGGCCACCACCACCTGTCTCCATGTTTGAGCTAGGACGTCCCACCTGGCCTAAAGTGTGGAGGGGCCTCATTCCAGGCCTGTCAGCAGAGACACGGCACCACAGGTGGCCTTTCACACCAACAACACACTCACAACAGAGACAGCACATGTGTTCCAGTCTTACAGACACATGCTACAGACAAAGACATCCACACCGTCCCACAAAAAGCATTACAGTCAGATGATAGTGTTAACTTCCTGTGAAATATTAGTGAGTGCTTTCATGTTATAGCTTTTCAAATAAGGCAAAGAAAATGCCATGTGTAGGCATGCATGTGCAGCATGTTGTTAAGTGAGCAGGATATGGCCAGGGGGCACGTTAACTGGCATGCTGAGAGCTTCGAGAGCATGTTGGCAACAAAAGCCAGAGGCCTATGCCCTGTGGGTGTTAAAATGTAAGCTAGGTCAATTTTTCAGCCTGGCACTCCAGTGATCCTTTCACTCTCTCGACACAGTACATGGTGCTAATTGTACCCGTGAAACCAGACCAAGTGCAGCAGATACACACATGCAAACAAAGTTCCATAACAAGCACTAATGGCATACTGGATGCGGCTGCTTCTAACTTCCATTCCCACTCCTCTTCCCCCCCATGCCTATAAAGGCAGAAAGCGCAGCCCATTTGTTATTGTTCATCCATTTTTTATCAAGTGCCTATTTATAACTACATATTGTAGGTTGGAGTTCGGGGCAAAAAGAAAAGCTGAGTGACAACAGAGAGGAGATGATGTGTGTTTTTTTCTTGTGGCTCATGACTTCCAAAGGATCCTAATTACAAACTGTGGTTATAGAAAGAAGACCACATATGTGTTAAGGAATGAAAAGATGAACTCATTCCAAATGCAGAGCAAAACCGTATTTGTATGTGTGTATATTTTCCTAACCTTTCCTAATCCTAGAACAATTTGATGAGTAAGCACTACCTTGCTCAGCAATGCTCTGCCTCATGCATGGAGGGGAGCTGCACAGTACAACCTCTGTCTTGTGCTAATGGTTTTGGAATAACTGGGACCATCATGGCATTCTATGTGAGAGTCAGATGCATGGCAACTGTGAGTCGCAGGATATGTATACTGACTTATTAATTTAAAAATATTTACAAGTCAAACACATTGGTGTGGATGTGGATTGGATTAAACTTGTCTCAAACATACTACTACATTACATACCGACGTGTCATACATCTCTGTGGCAGCCCACAGGTCTGAACGATGATTGTGCTTTTCAGCACCTCCGGTTACAGAGATGTAAACTTTAACTGAATGTGATTTTGTGCAGAAAGTGCCATCTGTGTGTGTGCCTGCAGATAGCGGAGGTCTCTGTTCAAGGGTCACCCTGGTCCCTTTTAATGCCACTGTGCCAATTTTTTTATGAATCCTTCAAACTACTCCTGACCTTACTGCATCTTTAACTCCATCAAGGACACAGCAGTGTGTAGATTATGAAATGACAATTACTCTCAGAGTGGTTCCAAAGGGAACTCACAGCTGTGTGACACTGTCATTTTTGTAACCACAACCACAGATCACTTGATGTGTTCCTGTGCGGTATGGAAACCAGACAATTGTCTGTTTATCAACTGTGTTTGCACATAAGATATCTTAAATAGAGTGTGGTTCGTGCAAGTCTTTGATGTGTACCTGCATGAATATCAATAACAGACAAGGTAGCCACACCTAAACTGTTTACCTATCTTTCCTATCTTTCTTTTATTCACAGGATAACCTGCTTACTTTTGTAGGCTATTAGTCTTTATTATCAAATGTATGTGATTATAGGCAAATAAGATTAGAGGCAAATAAGATGAAAATAGCAGCCATTATCATATAACCACAGTATTTCCATTTACTGTCTAGTAATAATACATCCTGTGATAGGATGTAGTGTTAGCCTATTAGCATTTTGCCATCCTGGAAGTGAATGGAAATGTGTACATCCACAGGACAGCACTAACAGGAGCTCCTGTTATCGTCCGATCTGGCCAGTTATTCGTCGTTACCGCTGCAAACGTAGGCTTAATGATAAAACAAATTTACCCTGAGTTCGTCTCTCTCAGCCTCCCAGCGGTATTTCTCGGCCTGGAAGCGTCCCCACTCGTACTGGATGAAGTGCAGGATCCCAGGAAGCGTCATACCCGAGTCCCCGTCCTGTAGCTCTCGAGACTGCAGCGACCCGGGGACGGCCCCGGCTGCCGCAGCTGCCGCCGCCGCCGCCGCCGCTGCCATCGCCCCGGTCGCCGCGGCTGATGTCGCCTGGCTCGGTGCTGCTTTGGGCCCGTTTGGGTTGCGCCCCGCTCCACCGCTGCTGCCGCCTCCGGAGTTCGGGTTTGGTCCTCCGCCGGATCTGTCCGCCTCCATTTTAACCGTTCAACCTCTCGCCAGGATAAGAAGCTGGAAACGGGCAGAATGTACGAAGAAAATAATAAAAAAGTACCCCGTACCCTTTTCCAACCCAGCAGCACTTCACTATAAGCTACCCTCCTTTCTTCCTTTTCTCACACGCACAGAGCAAAATTACTATTCAGTTGGTAAAATACTACACTTCCGCTGGTACCCTTTCAGTGTAAAACATCATCCGAGCTCACATTTTTTATATCGTGGCATTGTAAATAACAAAAACGCCATATTGGACATAAATTCCCCTAAGCGCACTTGGGTAGAACGTCGAAAATAAAGACCACAGAAATGTAGCTGTAAAGTGCCACTCATTCAAAATAGATATTTCTATTATAATTGCGTCTTTTATTTTGAATATCCCATATCTGTTTCCTCCTTCTGCTGTTTGCTGTTAGAAGTGCCCAGTGTCGGTGACAAATAAAGGGCCATGTTTTCTGTAATACACAATGTACGTGCCGCTAGGGGAGTTAATTTCCTGCCATTTTGTGAGCGGAGCTATTCGAGGAAGGTAAAGCTAGTCAAAAACTAACCACACCGTTGCTTCCGTTTTTGGATGTACTCTAAAAAATCTAATCCTGTTATATATCCTGCTATTATGGCCCTTTAAAATGTTTTTATTGATTTATTTATTGATGATTTTTAAGTTCTAGACTGCTGCAGTGTTTCCTTGATGGGTAATATGTTTACAAGCTTGACTCGGCCACATATGCAGACATGACACAGACATGCAGACATTTGTATTTAAGGTATTTTTATTATAACCAGTTAACAAATGTATACGGCATTCTTCTCTAGAAGGCATTCTTCTAGTCCACGTTATTGCAAGACGAGGTCGGGAAAGATCCCTTGGTGCTTTTATTCTGAAGACCCGGGCAGGAAGTCTTTCTGTTGCTGCTGGCAACAGAGACCGCAAGCGAGTTAGCTCAATGCTAAAATACCTGCACTGCTTATGCGAGTCTTCATGCAAATGAAGTACTCTGTTGTTTGCTCATTTGTGGGTTTCTTCCCAAATTACCAGAGATGTGATTTTACCACAGCCGCATAAATGTGAGCTGACAGTGCGGGTTAATCTCTGTGTTAGCTGCTGTGTCGATTGATCCATGTTCGCTCCTGTGCTATCACAGCTGACTGAAATAGACCACCATGAAATCCATATGTAGCGAATAAACCGGGAAACCTGCTTAACATTTAATCTGCAGCATTATATGATGGCCTACATCCTGGAAACACAAACATCCAAATGAAAGTGAGTTATGAAGTCTGTTTTTGTATTGATTGATAATGCAGCTGATCATATTTTATGCATACAAGGCTTGGATAATTCAGTGATAAGTTACTTAAATGCCCTTTGTGCCAGCATGAAACTCGTGTTATACAGTGATACTTACACACGTTACAACATACGTTACAGCTCAAAGGTAAACACGGTCACTGTTTCATTGCTCTTTACGCTCTTCACAGATTGTCTTCAACTCTCATTCCTCTTCTGTGAAGCTAATGGGGACCCAAGACCCACCAGTGGATTTCTTAAATCAAACTTAAAGTTTTCTCCTGAGAGAAACTGGAAAATAAATATCACCATGCGCATCACTTTTTGCCAGGGCCTTTTAACTGGTGCCATCATCCTTAACCTCCTCATCCTCTACTATGTGTCCCGGGCCCAGCAGCAAATGATGGAGAAGAGGAAAGAACTTGGCAGGGGCACAAGAAGGGCCGGCCAGCCCGCTGCAGGTCTTGGAGGAGGCCTCGGGCTCCTTGTAGGAGCTGGGGGTGAGGCTGGAGTGGTTGGAGTAGAGGGACACGGCAGAGGTCCGCGTGTGACTGTTCTTCTACGAGAGTTTGAGAATTTTGAGAATTATGTTGGGGATGTAGCAAATTCCTTCCTGCGCCAGAGACCGGAGCTTCCGTTCCTTGCTGTGTCTGACACAGCTCCATACCCTCCCTTGGCACTTCCAGAGGGCGCTCGGCTTCTGGTGCTCTCCCCTAGTCCAGACCAGCCACCTCAATCTCACAGGCCAGAGTTCCATGTGCAGACAGAGTTTGTGCTTTTAGTCCCTGATGGAGTGGAGCTGGAGCAGCCACGGGCTATCGAGAGGCTGATCAGGGAGTTGGAAGGTGAGGGTGGGGGCCCTGTGAGGCTGGTGGCTGCACCTGTACTGGCCCGATCTGCTGTGCAGTGTCTCCACCTGCGGGTAAACCTCAGAGAGTGGACAGCTACTTACTCACCGGCAGCTTCTGGGAGCAGTGGGAGCGTCTGCACAGCTTTACAGGGAGATGCAGTTATCCTTATTCGCACTGAGGACATTTTTAACCTCTCTGTCCCCCTGGGACAGCCCCTCCTCTCCTCACTCTTTGTCCAGACCTCCTTGAGAGGCTGGAAGGTCAAACTGCTGGAAAGCCCCTGTTTCTCTGCAAATCACCGTCCCCTCTTCAGCTCTGCACACAACCAGTGGAAGGCTGACACTCGACTGAAGGATGCCACAGGCAAGCTCATGCGACGCTTTGGCCTGAAGCGCCTTCTGCTGCCTGATGGGAAGGAACAGTGGTATGGTTGCAGTAAAGAGACGCCTCGCTGCTTTGGGACTGTTCAGGATGACACTCCAGACTATATTTACCTGGACCGCTGGACTCCTCCCTGCTGCCTGCGAGCACTCAGGGAAACCACCAAGTATGTTATTAATATCTTAGAGAGCTCAGGTGTGCGCTACTGGCTTGAGGGAGGTAGTCTACTGGGTGCTGTTCGCCATCAAGACATCATTCCATGGGATTATGACGTGGACTTGGGCATCTACCTTGAAGATGTACCCAACTGCGATCACTTAAAGAATCTGGACTCAGGCTCTCTTGTGGATGCTAATGGCTATGTCTGGGAGCGTGCAGTGGAAGGAGACTTCTACAGAGTCCAGTACAGTGAGGCCAACCACCTGCATGTTGACCTGTGGCCATTCTACTCGCGTAACGGCGTCATGACCAAAGACACGTGGACAGAGCACAAACAAGACGTGGAGTTCCCAGAACACTTCCTGCAGCCACTTGTGCCCATGCCTTTCGCCGGCATCACTGCTTACAGCCCCAACAACCACAGAGCCTTCTTGGAGCTCAAGTTTGGGGAGGGAGTGATTGAGAACCCCCAGTACCCCAACCCTGCAAAGAAAAGGCTAGATAGGAGCAAACTATGAGTGAGGCTTATACAAGTCTTTTTTGATGTACTGTTTATATTTTATCTTTGAAAGACAATGCCTAGAAAACAATACGGTGCCAAAATGGTTGCGTTTGCTGATTACAGGTCAGATCGTCTCTCTGTTGTGAAGTGTTTGGATGTAACATTGAACTGCCTTTTTTATTTATCTGAGTGAAAAATTGTTTGCAAAGGGCACAAGCACCAGCGAACCTATAAACAGTGAAAAGACTTGATTTCACTACATAGTGTGATACATGTTTGTGCTGTGTAAATATTAATGCAGCAAAGACACTGGATACATTTCTCTTTGTATTTATGTTTAAAGCTACAGTGTAAATTATCGTAAATAACATTTAAAGTATAGAATTCTCCATGAACAGGTGTGTTCTTAGCTGTGTTGCCTTCTTTTGCAGACTATGAATGATTGTTAGAGTATGTGTCCACCTGATAAAATGAGAAGCATGTTTGAATTTATCCTGTTAGGACTGAAACATAGCTCTATCAGACTTATACATCCAATAAATGATACTGAATTTTTGGCACTCATGTATTGACTGAAATAAGATTCAGTTTTAGATTTGTCAAAGAAAAATTAAACACACATTTTTTTTTTGAGAAGCACTTTGTTTCTCTAGTGTTATTCATGCGTGCGTCACTTCACGTTAATGTACTGGTATAATAAAGAAACTGCTTCTTGCCTCCTCATATTATGAATGTGGTTATAACCTGCTTTTTAAAAAGCACTTATGGTGGCTGCTTATCTTGAACACTAGATGGCACAACACACCTAATTATTCTTGGTCCACTCTGAGGTTGGGTTCACCATGTGGCATGGGTGGAGTTCAGTGGGTGGAAATGTTTTATGAGCTGGGGAGGAATGTAACTAAACAGGAACATCGCCATGTCACCATCAATTCATCAAGTGCTTCTTGAAACTGCTAGCAGGGATTATTGTCTTTCATATATTGATGCAGCATTTTGTCTTAGTCCTATATGTGGTTACGGTCATCTTGTAGTGGACAGCCAGTAGTGTTGGAGTGTTGTAATAACAGCAGGCATCTATAACCTCCCAGAGGTCTGTGTGTGGTTATTTTTGGAGACATTTTGAAGACATCTACCCTGCCCTAGCTACACGGGTGTTTTGATTTGCTAACACAAGTTTACAACAAGCACAAGATATGTTTAACCAAGCAGACAAAATCCAATATAACAACAGGCCTTTATTGTTTGAAGTATTTCTGATGAAAATACATTCAAGGTGGTAACTCAGAGGAATGGTAGCTCTATCTGTATAACATAACCTTGTACTGAAAAAAATGGAACAAAGTTGAGTACAGTAGCTGTTGTGAGGCATTGTGTAATAATTTTGTACCTGTTCACGTCAGGTAAGAAATGATGAAACCTCAGGCCTGTAATAAATTCATAAATGCCCTCATAGGAAACACTGCAAATCTGGTACAATGTACATAAAGCTAAAATGAGTCAAACTGCTTATATTTTTTAATCACTCATTCCCATATTTAACAGTTATAGATGATATGGATGGAGAAGAACATTCAATTGTGCAACTCTACTGTCTATTCTCAGACGCAACAGAGTTAACATGTACCCAAACAACACAACTCACCACCACACATTCCATAGCCTCGAAGTGTGAAATAACCGAACAGAACCATCACAATCCCAGAAAAAAAGAACAAGAAAATAACATTTATAAAAAAAAAGAAAAACTTACCAGCAACCATAAACACTAGAAGCTGACAACAAAGGCAAATTGCAGTGACTAACATGCCAACAAAATGTCTACAAATTTCTTTGGAGTTTGATTGGAGAAATAAATATCAATTACAAAACATTACTCATCTATACACACAAGGAGACATAATGCACATGTGACCTATAAGCTGGGACACTTCTGTATGTTCAAGAGTCATTCTGATAATGTAGTGGATGGAAAGCTTTTTGTTTTTTTTAATTAAAGTCTTGCAACACTTCTTAGAACATTAAAGTCTTTGTCACACGGTGTGCTTTAAAACCCACATTTGTACCCTACTAAAGATGCTGAGATGAAGTAACAGAAAAAAGCACACATCCCAGAAGACATTATTCATCAACATATTTGCTAAGTTTGTGTGTGTGTGTGATTTTTGGTCTCAAAAGTATTTAAGGAGCAGTCGAAGAACAGTCTTTAAATCAGAAGTTAAACCTGAGCTTATGTTGTCCAAAGTGGCACTAATGTCCATCTGAAGAGGCAGAAGTTGATCTGTGTAAGTCTGTGTTTGTGTGTGTTGACATTTTCTTTGTTGAGAGGAAGTTCTTCCATTCAGCTTTGGGATGTTATTGAGGATATTGTTTCATTTGGTGTGCATTAAAGAACAAAATCTTAAGAACATCTCTGTTTTTCCTCATCATGAGAGGCTTTGTACAATAAGAGAACCACTGAGACGTAACAACTACAAACGCATTAAAAAAGAGCCCCAGAACAAAACAATTAATAATATTAGTGCACTTATCACCAGCCATTTCCATGCAGGGTATATCCATTTTTTTAAATGCTTCATTGAATAAAAGCTGCATAAAAATGGCTAATAGTATGCACTAAAACAAATTT
Organism: Parambassis ranga; assembly: GCF_900634625.1. Taxonomy (NCBI): domain Eukaryota; kingdom Metazoa; phylum Chordata; class Actinopteri; family Ambassidae; genus Parambassis; species Parambassis ranga. Next base: position 13,855,167 of record NC_041033.1, read on the forward strand.
GTATCCAAATCAATTAAACACACATTTTACAAAACACATTTGCACCAGTCATTTGTGGGCCAATGCACCAGAATTGTATACTATTACTGTTACTGTATACTGTCAAAGCTGAGTACAAAAGGGAGAAAGGTAAACAGTCTGAAAGTTAACGGATCCCAATTGTAAAAAATTTAAAAAAAAAAAAAAAAAAAAACCTGGGTGCAGAGCTCCCTGGAAAAGTTCATGTTCTTAAAAAGAAGGTTGAGTCACGCAAATGCTCGTAACGTCCAATTCATCATCATGCATCGCCCACATGACAATCTGACTGAGGACTAAACACTTCCTATATACACACACACAACATGACAAAACTCTAATTTTAAAGTTGAATGGTAACAACCAAACGCAACATTTGACCATATTAATGAGGGGAAGAAGTCAATGTTCATGATACGAACACTCTCAGTGACATTTTCTTGGGAGAAAAGTGTTGTGGTCAGAGAGATTTCCTTTGCACTGTAGTGTAAATGCCATTCCTCTGTCCATGCACTCATTTCTTCTCGGCAAAAAAAAAAAAAAACAGGAAAGGGGGCTTTAACTTCAGGTATCAGTTTGCAGGATTGTCAAAGGTCTTGAAAATGTCAGCACATGGATTACATAACGGACTCTTTGTTAGTGGAAAGCTCTGCTTTGCCCCCTTCTGCATCGTCCCTCCCACCTCGTTTTTCAATGAGTGGCGAGTGTTCGGGGGCAGCAGCTGACACATCGCCCTCAAACGCGACTTCGCTAAGCTCTGCTCCTTCCCGTTTGGACGTGCGGTCAACAAAGTGCTGCAAGAGCCCAGCTCCGAAAGCGTCGCCCTCAACATTCAGAACGGTGCAGGTGCGGTCACTAAAAGACAATAAAATATTGAATATTTAACACAAAGAAAGGCCATCAAAGACAGAAAAGCTTTGATTATATTACTTATCATAAGTGTCAACACAAAGGTTGTACACTTACACGATCCAGTCAACAGCCAGGATGAGAGAAATGTCGCTGGTGGGAAGTCCTATTGCTTCCAGGATAATGGCCAGAGTCAGCACACCACCGGCAGGTATACCTGCTGCTCCAACACTGGATGCAGTAGCTGTCACACTAACACAAATAATGAGAATATCACAATGAGACATACAAATATTCAATTGTATGAATGAGGCAAGTGTAGAATACGTTGTGCATTTCTGTATGTTTTTTTTCAGACTTACAGGATGGTGATGACTTGAACGAAATTTAGGGAGGTCTTGTTCAGCTGAGCAATGAACACAGCAGCAACACACTGGAAAAGAGCAGCTCCGTCCATGTTGACTGTTGCTCCAATAGGCAGAATAAAACGACTGATGTGCTTGGAAATGCCATTATTTTCCTCCACACACTTCATCATGAGCGGCAGAGTCGCAGAACTGAGAAAATATAAAACAGTGTGAGTATATAAAAGCAGTAAATATGTTTATGCGTGAGAGAGTCGAACAAAAGAAGATGAAATACCTGGAGCTGGTTCCAAATGCGGTTGCTAGAGCTGTGAGTATACCCCAGAGAAAGGTGTAAGGGTTCTTCCTTGTGATGACAAAGTAGATGCCCGGCAGCACAAGAAGGCCATGGATGGCGTGCCCTACGATGCAGCAGGCTATATATTTTCCCAAACTGGCAAACAGTTTGCCAACGTCCTCCATCTCTACGATCTTACCAGCTACAAGGAACATGATACCGAGAGGAGCATACCTGCAGACAGACAGGAGGTGCAGGAAAAGGACATATATTACTATAGATGACGCTTTAAGAACACAAAGGAAAGGTCTTTTATTCATTGGGCACATATACTTTAACCAGTATTGAAGAGATCAACACAAAGTTTACACCCCCATTACAGACATGAATCATTTTAGACTTCCTTACCACATGATCCAGGAGACGAGCACCATGGTGGCCTCATTGAAGGAGTTAAAGAACTTGATGAGGATCTCTCCTTCCTCACCCAGCTTACGCAAAGCCACACCAAACACGATAGCAAACACTACTAGGCCAAGAATATTCATGCCATCCTGGTCGGTTCCAATAGGCACCTGAAAACAAAAACCCACACACACAAATCAGAACCCAGTCACATAGTACAGTGAGATATGTGGTCTGTTAAAGTGGAGGCGTTTGCTCACCTTCTCCACTGTGATGTTGCCACCCGTGCCATTCTTGTTAACCAGCTTGTAGGCTGTAGCATACTGGATGAGAGGGAACAGTTTTCTTGTTTAGTGTGCAAATTAGTTTTATAGAATTTCAGTTTATGACAAGCAAGATCAAATACTCACAGACTGAAAGGCGGCCGAGACAAGGTTGGACGGAAAGATGTTTCTGTGGGCATGAAAAGAAAATACAATTATTTCAACCTGTATGATTATCAGATAACAAAGAACAGAGTGCCAACACATTGTTAAACCATTAGCAGGCCTTTGGGATAAGATAAGACTTTATTGATCCCTGGAAGGAAATTTAAAGGCAATATTTGTACAGCATACAGGTGACTTTCAACACTAAGAATGGCATACTACTAGGCTCTGTGGTTGTCACTGATAGACAGACACAATCACAAGCTTGATCATGCGGAAATAGCTGAGAGAATTTAACTATTAATCCCCATTTTTCTCCTTCTGTGCCTGGATTTCAAAACACCAGTCCATAGGTCCAACTGCATTTTCAATCTCCCAAGAACACAGGAAAATCAGCTGTCTGTAATAGATTTAGAGTAATAAGGCATTAACTTCAATGGGCTTTTCCTGCTCATTCATTCCCTTTTCATTAGAACCCAGCATTAGGATTAAACATCATGTGACTGAGAGACAGGGCAGTATACAACTGGAACAGAGGATAAATACTAACTAAAGAGACACGGCAGTGACCATTAGGATATGGAAATATCATGTTTATCTTTGATCCTTGCTGTGTGCATGCATTAGTAAAACAGCACCAGTGTTTATGTGGAAGCAGGGAGCCTGCTTATTTGATTCTGTGTATAAAACTGCACCACACCTGCAGTGAGAACATGCCTTTACTACCTCGTCGCCCAGTGCCACCTTATAAACCTGAATGGATCAGTTTCCACTTCCTCATTCTTTGTTGTGCCTGCTCTGTTCCTATCACAGGTACAGGTGCAGTTTTAATGAAAATCGTGTACAACATCACTCTGATGAATCGTGCTACTTTTGTACTTTAGCAGAGTTTTAAAGAGGCTGCTAAATGCTGCATCTTAAACCGGGCTCTGTGAATAACCCTGACTTTATTATTATTGGTCGGCCAAATGGCGATAAAGAAGGATGACAATGGCTGACACACGGAACTGCTGCATGCCATTAGGCAGGCGTGCCTCTCTTCGGGCAGCCTGCTGTTTGGTGTTCAAATACTCTGGCGTCTTTACATATTCCAGATCTGGCAGCAAGAAGTGAACACCTGGTGGAGCACTATATGGAAGAGTAAATGTTTACTTACATGTAGATGAAAGTCAAAAAAGATATCTCAAAGCCTAGATATTTTCTTTCTCTTTTTTCCAAATGAAAGGGGGGGAAATTAGGCCCTTCTACTTTGTGCACTCAGGATCTACATTATCTGGGTGGTTATATGCTAACCACATGAAAAATAATACCATCACGTATGACAACCACATGCAGCCAGTAGTTAAAGCTCTCTGAGTAGTTCATGGTTAGTACAGATACTCTTTATGGTATGTAAGTATACTCAGGTGACAGGCCTGTGAATGGAGACATATGGTACTAAAACAAATTAAAACAAAGCAGCCAAAGTTACATTTGTGGCTAGTTTTTACATATGACTCTGCGTGTGTGCAATGACAATGAGGGATTAAACAGACTGTGTGACCACGAACAATGACCAGGCCAATTTTATGCTTTGATGAGCAGCTCCAGTAAGTTCCACACTGCCTTTGTTGTCAAAACTAACCAGGACAGACAGACTAAGAGGGCTCGCTTTAATGAGAGGCACGAGCTACACTGATGTCCTTAATGTGAAAATGTGTGTGCACGTGCAGTAGTGGGCATGTGCCTAACACAAGACAAACATTACTGATCGTATTGATGTTGCTCTTAAAGATCAGCTGCCTGGATTCTTGAAATTACACTGCTTTTTGAGAAAACTCCATAATAGGCGATCCCAGACATAATGAATCTTAATACTCAGTTTGAGGTTTATACAGCAGACCAAATACCTGTGTTGCAACTGTGGATACAGTTATGTAAGGGCATCAGATAAATACCAGGGTAACAATGTTTGACTGTGAGTGGATATAGATACGTCTGTATGTCAAATCTGCTTCTGGACACAATGATTGTTTTGAGGTGTAGCCATGACTGGCTCACATTGCTGGAGGAGGAGGAGTCGAAAATTGTGGCTTTTACAAAGTACAATCCCATAATTCATGGAGGCACTGAGCACTCAAAGACAGGATCATGCAGTAGTCCCAAGTGTTTTACAAACTTAAATGTTGCATCATCAATATCAGTACTGTGGTGTCTAGTTTTTTTTTTTTAAGGCAAATGGAAATGACACTACAGCTTAGACCTCCTTATCAGATTTTGCAAGTGCATGTTAGTGCGCAGCAACTTCTACAATAGCCAATGTGTACACTTTTCAACACTAACGTAATGAACTTTTTTTTGTAATGAAGTTTACTCAGATGAGTCACGTCCAGCCCTGCTCTTCCTTTTGGCGGGAACACTAAAATGTAAGAGGAAGAGGCGTGCACTACACAAAAATGGATGTGTAATGGGTCTCTAGAATTAGTCATCAGATTTTTCCATTCACCTAAAATAGTCTCTGGCACAGCTGCATTTTTTTACTCCACGGTTGGCACATGAATTCCCCATAAATATGACATGTTAGTGACAAAAATGGATAAAAAGCAAGGGCAGTAAAACTGACTGCAAATAAGGAAAAGGGTCAGCAAGTTCAAATGGAAATATTTTTTTACATCAGTGCTATGTTGCTCAACATTTCCCTGCACGGCTTCTGTATAAAAACAAAAAATAGCACCAGTTTCTCGAATCTGACGTGTAAACGGAAACTGTCTAGAATGAGTGCAAACCACCCCATGGGGGACATACGCAGAGCCTGTTGTGTTTGTCAGAAACGGGGAAGCCCCAACATGAAGTTTCACCCCATTTCACACACGTGTTGTACGCCTCCACGTGTTTATGTCAGGAAGACAAAATCTGAAATTAAGTTAAATTAGTTAAATTAGCAACTGCCACTTGCTTCTTTTCATCTGTAAAGAGCATTGTTGAAGGACAGCGTGTGTCTCAGCGCGCTGGAAAATCTTCGAGCTGAGCTGATGCAACTGCAAGTTTTCATTACAGCACTACAACCTCTCACAGCTACAAGTAAATTAAGACACGCGCTTAATTTGGCTGCTGTCCTGTGGTTGCTACTCGACTATTTTCCTTTAGGGAATATAAAAACTGGGCTAAATGCCGGTACCCGGCGCGTACGAAAGAGGGGCGCCGTGCACAATTACGCGTTACAATTGAAGGATGAGTCTGGAAGAAGTATGGTGACACTCACCTGATCAAGTCTAAGAAGGAGTCTACAACTTCTTTGTGAGCTGGAACCGTATCATCAAAGCCTGAGGTTTTGTTGACGGCCACTGACCCCGGCGATACGATGAAGGTTATCGCAACCCCAATGGAAGACGCGATCAACGTCGTGACGAGGAAGAAGAGCATAGCCCAACCACCAAGTTTGCCAAGGGCTTTGGGGTCGATGCTGGCCGCTCCGGACACCAGGCTGCACACAACCAGCGGGATGATGATCATTTTCAGGAGTCGGATGAGCAGCTCACCTGGGAAACCGATGTAAATGGTCTGGGTTTGCGTCAGCGCCACGTTGCGCACACAAAGTCCAATTAAAACACCAACGATGACCCCGGCCACGGTGAGAATCACCAGCAAGTTGGCCTTCACTGCTTTCAGCACTCGCCGGGACAGCGGCTCGGGGCTGCTCTTCGTGTGGGTATTGAGTCCGTTTGCCATGGGCTCGTCCATGTGCGCCTCGCCGTTGAATGTCTTCCTGTCGTCCATGTCTATCGTCTCAGCCATTGTGTGCGTTCGAAGACAGCTCCAAACCCCTGTAATAAGAGAACAAGCAGTTGTCTCAGAAACTACTGTTTACTATGATTAGTCCTTTCTCCTGCTGCGAGCGCAACCCACAACCCGCTTCCGCCTCTCTGCTACTTATGCTTCACCCGCTCCTGCTGGTGTGTACTTATCTCAGTCAACACCCACTGTGACGTATCTGCTAACCGGGTGTTGTTTGGCGTGTCTTTTATGCAGTTACAATTATAGGCAAATCGAAAAGGAGAAGTAATACTTTTAGTTACACTGGATATAACGTCTAAATAGTGTTTTACTGATCATTGGTTGTCATTACTCATGTTTGGAAGATTAAATATGAACGTTTGAGGAACTAAATAATCATAGTAGATCTTGAAAGAAAAGACAAAATTAAGGTACGAAAACAAAAAAGATATTTCTAATATCTATATACGGTGATATTAGAAATGTTTTTGTTTTCGTACCTTAATTTTGTCTTTTCTTCTTCTGATGCAATAGTTGGCACTTGTTTCTAGTTATAGTGTATATTGCTGCTGCAATAGCTAATTTTCCCAGCTTGGGATGAATAAAGTATCTCTATTCTATTCTGTTCTATTCTTTAACTCTTTAAATTGTACATGTACCTACTTTTAAACAGGATTTATACAGGATATATTATATATATATAAAATATATCCTGTATAAATTTTATATATATATAATATATCCTGTATAAATCCTGTTTAAAAGTAGGTACATGTACAATTTAAAGAGTTAAAGTTGGTATCGGACGAATAGAATGTGCAATATACACTATAACTAGAAACAAGTACCAACTATTGCATCATGCAGCCCCCTGCAGGACCACAAATGTGCAAATTATGATGATGTATGCAAACTCTGAACTGATACACCCACATGAAAAATTTGAATTCATTTCAGTCTCAGTTATTTTGGTGGGGGGCTTGGCCTTATAGACAAACTTTGGTTGAGGATATGGTTTATTTTATAGTGATGTGATTCTAACAGATTATCTGCCTGTGCTAATCTCTTTCTAGATTACTGATTTTTACTAGAGTAGCAATAAAGTAAGGTGCAATAGCTGAGAGGTGAAGGTGGAGGCTTTGCCTATACAGCTGCAGAGACATGCCATTGTCTTTGATGCAACCTCCCTCCTCTGTGGGCTTGTTTGCTTTTCTGTCAAGCACCACAGTAAAGTATATTGTTTTTGTTGAATGTATAACATCAAAGGGTAATCTACATGGAATGACAAGCCAAAGATCACCGAGGAGTAGGGTGTCCTTTGTCTTACTGAGTAACTGAGTTCAGCTGTAATGTCTCTTGTCCAACTGTGATGAAATAATGACCACATCTCTATTCCACTCATTGGTAAAAATAAGTGGTAAGTAAGAATGAAAGTTAAAGATGGAGACTGAATTTCCTGTAGATAGTGAGTTTTCTTTGTTTCCTCCCTGAAATATTTGGCAAAGTGTGTGTCAAACTGTAAGAAGAGACAGACTCTCGTTGTCTGGGACACAGAGACCTTCAGTCAGATATCTTAAAATTTGCCCAAGACATGCTGGGGTTACCTTACACTCAAACAACAATCCAAGTCTTTTTTTGAAAAGTGTCCCACTGGTAGAAATTTGTGGGAAAGGCACCTTTAACACCAAAGAATACCCACAGGACCAAAACTCAGACTGGTAGGGAGCTGTCTTCTCAGTGCCCAGTTTGTTATCTCAAGCTTGCTCTTTGTTCCCTGTGACTGTGTGAAGGATTGGAAGAATCACTGTGATTCTGTGGAATAGTATGCTTCTCTGTGAGAAAGGACAACTTCAATGGCTAAACCCACAGGCACAAGAGAGCTCAGAGTTTTTCTAGAAAAGGCCCCATCTAAGAAAACACACAGTGCACACATTCTCTCAGTGCACATGCAGCATAAAACGCTTTTACTATTTCATTTAATTTCTGAATGAAAGTCTTCTGCAAGCACATCAGCGGCATCAATAATGACAACAACACTGTGGTTAAATCCCTGGTTATACCGTGACAACTACATCAAGTTTCAGCTAGTGGACACAATAATACAAACAACAGAAGAAGTGGTCCAGCTTTATACACATGTTAAGGCTGTAGTTTATAATGGTGAGTTATTGGATCATATATTACTGTTTTCTAATCTACCCCCTGCCCAGACTGGCCAAAAGACCAGAGGAAGACTGACAGGAAATGTGAATTAATGGTTGGTCATGTGACCACCTTAGATGTCAGGGAACATGAAAGTTAGAAACATAATCCCACAGACTGTGGCTGACACAAAACATTTTCCTCAGGATGAATTTTAATAGTTTGGTTGATGAAGTGTTTTTTTTTTTTTTTTAGCAGGTTCCCTGATCGGCTTTCCAGCCATTTTGTGTCTACTGTTATGTTAGATCCACTAGACTCATGAGATAAAAAAAATATGTGAGGCTTACAATTAGTCCCTGATGACAAAATTAACATCACATAAATTATTTATTAAATATTAATTAATGAATTAAATACGAGTTTCTGGACCTGTAAGGTGTCCTATATTTATGTTGAACTGGCATCAGGTATTCCCTTTAGCCTCAGCTGTTAACTATGATCATTGTAAATGAGTACATGTTAGCATGCTGAAACATTATTCTTAAAATTGTGAAAATATTAAACCTGTAAGCATGAGCAGTTATTATTATCCATTGGAAACTTCAACTGTAGTCTCTAGTCTCTTGTCTGCAGGTTAAGCTGACGTACCATAATAGAAACTACTGCCAATCAACATTCAAATACTGATGTTACTGCATAATGCTGTAGCTGATTTAGGTCATGCAGCACAAGCAGGTAAGCAGATCTATCATGTGACCTATAAAATGGGGAAGTGGAAAGACAACAAACTGCAGCTGTCTCAGGTATCATGAGGAACAGAGTGACTGACAATGAAGAGATTAGAATAGTGGAGAGAGAAAGTAAACTTAATACCACATCCGAAAAAGCCAATTTACTAACTTCTAACGTTTTATTTTAGTTCAGCTGTGGTCATGTAGCACCAAGGTGCAGCACAAATCACTTTCACTGTCTGTGAGAAATTTCTTTTTATCTGGAGAGACAATGCATTTTCAAAGGAATTCTTCCAGAGGATAAAATCCTAACAATGTTTGTCCAAAAACTACATGAAGAAAAAATAATGGTGCTGAGTCAAGATAGTTGAGGAATGTAGGGAAGAGGAAAGGGATGCTTTGAAACTTTCTTTTTTTTCCCCCCACAGATCCTTGGGGATAAATTCCATGAATCACATTTTAAGGTATTTTTTCAATGCTGATGCAAAGATAATAACAAAGGGCATGACTGCAGGGACTGTCTCAAATAGACTATCTCTACAAAACATATGCTATGTATTATTCTTAGATGAAGTAGCAATAGAAGCCGTCAATAAAGGAAGGAAAAGGTGGCTCTAACCCTCCCCCAACAAGTATCTCCCTAAACTGAAAATGTATATGTCCTTATTAGCATGACCACAGGAGGGCGCGAGCTGCGTTAGCAGCGGCTATTTCAGTCACCTTGAAATTTAACTGTATTTTAGAGTGAGGGCGAGCTGCAATTATCAAATGGTCAGGAAATTTGCATTCATGTTACTTTAGAATGAAACCTGTAATATGGTAATGCTTGCTAACCATGATAGCCACATTTGCATTTTGTTCTTATACCCAAGGTGCAGTTTCTCAAAACTTTAAATATGACTATAAACTCACATACAATCACAGGCATACTTATAAAAATATACAAAATTTGCTTGTACTTTCTTTGTAGCTTGTAGTCACACCACTGTTATTCTTGTAGTCCACAAGAGAAGGCCCCTAAACCTTGTCTGATCTCATAGACCGGGAGAGGCCTGTCGAATTTACAAATGGATTTACACCGTGTAATCACACTCCTGCCCTGCCTACCACTGTCCTGCTGTGCCTGTTACAGCCTGTCTGATTACTATACTGACCTCTATTCAAATGTAAATAGTTATATCAGTTGAACAGTTAGTCCAAGATATTTTGCAGAGTGGATGTTGCTAGTTCCAAACTAACACTCAACACTGCTTCTAGTGAGTTTGAATAATTTAATTACATCATCCAACCGAGTTTTTCATAGTTTTTTAGTAGCTGTGATTGATTTCATCTCACATGAACAACTTGTTAGTCTTTTTCGGTTTTAACCATTTGTTGTTTGAAATGACTGCAACTATCTTGACAATTCCAGACTCTGGTATTCCCTCAGTTTCAAAACTATGAATTTTAGCTCTGTGTTTGTGTACATGTAAGTTTACCTTAGATAATCTAAGTTTATCTTATCAAAGGTTTATCTTCTTCTAACCTGGCCCACACAAACCTGCATTTGATCTAATTATCCACACAAAGGGGTTCATTTTAAAGAGAAACTTGCTGAACCTCCACCATGTGTTGGAAAGCTGTTTTTTACTGCCCCAGCACATGTTTTAGCTTTAAATGTTTAACCGTACACTATTCCACCCCTTTTGCTCTCTACAAAACAGGAAGGGGCGTGGATACAGAAAGCGCACTTGAATTGCTGACATTGCCTTGTACCCTTACGTGATGTGTTTTTGCTGCGTCAGGAAGGTTTTTAGTTAATCACAAACATTTTTTGGCATGAGACACTACAGTACATGCAACACTAGGATCAACAGTGAATACTGAATATAACTGTACATTCTTTTGGACCATCAGAATGATTATTATTATTTACTTTGGTAAAAATCCTCCCTTCCCCTCAATCTTGGATGTTTTTTGTTTTTTGTTTGCATCTGATAAAAAATAAAGGAGCAATGCAAATAGTAATTGGGTGTACTTTCTTTCCCCATCCCCACACTTGGGTAATGTGATCTCTCAGCATACTCTGTGTGCGTGCACGCATGCCTGCGTGTGTGTGTGAGAAAGCCAGCACGTGTTACCTGCTGGAGGTCATGGCTCCGTTTTGAGCAGCCTAGTTAAAGGACGGGGTCACTCCCTCTGTCTATTGTCAAAGACGAATACACAATGCCTATGCATGGCACAGTTTAAATTTGCAAATAAGAATGTTTGTGTCACTGTGTGTATTCGAGTTAAGTGACCCATATCAGGTCAGATGAATCAATAACACACAGGACAGCAGACTGCTGAGTGTTGTTTTCTTGGTGCAGCAGCACTGCTTTAATGGATCATGTATTTATATACAAGTTTTCACTATTTTTGTATAGATTTTGAAATTGTAAGATTATCTTCACATATAGTTGCACTAATGGTAAGACTGAGACACTCTGATACCCTCACAGTTATCAAAATCAAGGACACAAGCAATGTATGAGAGCCAGCTGATGTTTGATGTGTCATGTGCCAGACAGCACAGGAAGGAAAAAGCCCTGAAGAGATATTATTCTGAAAAAACAATTTCACACTTTGCTCTACTAATGAAACAACTCACTACATTTATCCATTCAAGAAACACCGCAGGCAGAACAAATAAATCTGGGTAATCATAATGTAAACCAGATCCTGCTAAGAAGTTTAACCTAATACAAACACTATACTAATTTTAAGGAAATCTCTGTTTTTGTTGTTCACATGTGACCTATAGATAGCTGGTTTACCTGTACAACAACAGATTTGCACAGTATCTCTGGCCACCATTTGACTAGAAGTTCACAGAGGGCTGATGTAATGTAGACAGCAGCCGATAAGCGCGAGTGAGGTGTGAGGGGTTGGGAGGGTGGCAGGCAGGCAGACAACTATCTTCCTAAAGGACATCTGCAGGGAACATTCAGGCTCAGGCAGTACAAACCAGACTGAACAAGGGGAAGGCTATGATTTGCTGAAATCAACACGCCCTTCTTGCGATGCCTCCCCCAACTTTCCCAGCTTCTTTTCAGAGTCCTGCTTGGGGAAGTCATATGATACTGTACAGCAGGCAGCAGTACAGTCTTTCCCTCTTTCAATGGCTCACCCTGTCGCCATCTCACGTTTTCTACCTCCTACTCCTTTCTCGTTCACTAGCTTTCTTTGTATAGATAAGGACTGCATCTGAAGAACAAAGAACTGAAGAGGAGGACATGTGACCGTCACATTTAAGTCTGAATAATCAGGAGCGTCTCATAAAACACTGAGAATTTGCTTTTAAAGAAATTTAATCTTCAGGGTTTTTGAAGCGAGATTTATTGGTATGGGTTGTACCCTCAAAGAGGGTGTTCTCGTCATTTGTGATGATTCATGTTTTAGTAACAACCCATACTGTGCTGAGTCACGGTTACTTAGACATTTGCTAGCCACTCTCTTCTTGTGCAGAGTGCACATGCGCCTGGATGCCATGAATAGCATCCTGTTTTAATGGCTGTGGAACCCACAGGAATCTGTCCTCTGCAGAATCTGCTTCAGTTTGAACATAAACTTCTGGGCAACTAAAATAGTTTGTATACACACTGGGCTTGTACACATCTCTGCTTGCCTCTACCTGATAAAAAGTGTGGTTTAAATAAATTTAAATTTGTTTTAAAAAGGGGGTAGTACTTTCCTCTGGATGCTGTTGAGCACTTTTTCTTTCTTAGCCTGACTTTAATGGTACAATGTGTCTGTGTCTAACACCAGACACTGTTGCAGCATAGAAATTATGTCACAACCAAGGATGTTTTAATTTAGTAGGTATACAGGAAGTTGGCTATAAGAACAACCACACATTCAATGCAATGAGCTTCCATATAGATGTCACATGTCATATGATATGCCTTCCAGGAAAAAACATTGCAGAGGAGGAAGTGAGCAAGTGTACAGTTTGTCACACAGGTTCACTACTAATGTAATGCAGGTATATGCATCTACATATGTTCATGTAAATATGTATATTGATGTGTATTCAAGCATTATGTAAAAGCTGTGTTTAATTAGTCCTGTTTACATGTGGAGTGCTAGTTATAACTGGTTTGCACAAGTATAGAGGTTACTTAGCACTATCAGTTTACATAAGAACTGAAAGGCAGTTAGAGGTGTGACAACCCAGTGTTTACCCTTCCTCCTTAAGGGGTTACTGCTGCAATGTTTGGCTAGGCAGGTGTCCTTCATCCGGCCTTGACAAATGCATTGTCCTGACACTGTTCACAGGGCAGGTAAACACTGATATGCATAAACTGGTGCTGTAACACTGAGCAGAGAAGAAGGAAGTCCCTTGCTGAGGTAAAACCATTGACAGTAAAAACTATGGACAGAGCCTCCGTGACGTCACCCGTTTGTTTCTGAAGAGCCGTTTTGAGTCTCAGTGGGAGGTTCCGGGACGTGATGACCGCCGCCATGTTGGCAGCGTCACGTCAACTAAAACTCCGAATATGGACAAAGAGGGGGAGCACGAGCGGGGTTTAGGGGGGCGGGCGATCGTGGAAGCAGGAAACTCACGCTGTGATAGGTCAACTGTCTGTCACTCAAGCGGCAACGCCCATAATTAGGCGTAATTTTAAGTCCGAATACAATTGAAACGAGTGAGTTGTAAAAAAATTCACCCCCCCTACAATTGACACTAGAAGAGAACCTATCATCTGAGACCACAGCGATTTTTTGTACCAGGCCGTAAACATGTTCTTTTCTGCTGTGAAATCGGCCATTTTAACATGGGAGTCTATGGGAAATTACTCGCTTTTGGAGCCAACCCCCAGCTGTTGCAGCGTGAATTACAAGTTTTGACACTTCCGCATGGGCTTCCACTTTGAGCCCCGAAGGTTGCCGCTTGGGTAAAACCTATCAGTGCTTCCATGGTAATGATAGGTGTCATTAACAAACTCTCCTCTGAGAACTGCTGGTTGCCAGAATAACATTCTACATTACTATATAATAACCATGGATTCTCCACATGTGTTGATTAGATTGGAAATCTCTAGTAGTCTATTCCACTGGAATGCATAGGGTTAGCTAGGGACAGGAAAGACAGGTTTTATGTATAATTGTCTCTTCTCCTTTAGTCTCAAGGACCCCCTAGCAATTAAATATTTTTCCTCATCCTTACTTATTCTCTTCATAATCCCTCAGTATATCCACAGATACCTTTTTAATAAACATCACTGCCAACTTAGTCTCTCAATATTGACAACAGAAGGCAATAAAGGCACAGTGACAAATGCTGAGTCAGCTTAACATAATATCAGCAGCCTATAAGGGGCTGCTCTAAATGAAATCACAGTTGGAGGTCTCTGTTCTGACATGCTACACAAACACATTAATTCAATCATCGTCCAAGTAATAAACCAGCAAGCTCAACTGACCTTGAGCTTGTTCTTTACATGGACTTTTAAAGAGTACAGTAAGCATGTAAAATGGAAAAAAAAATCACATAATCTCTCAATCTCCAGATTCACCAGCATTCCTCACCACTTCTCCCCTCCCCTCCCTTACCTTTCCTTTTCTCTCCCTCAGTGTGTGAACCCACATGGCAGCATAATCCCCTTACTGCTGCTGATAATTCCTGCTGGCCTGAGCTGTTAGCTGCAGTAGTAGATCGGATCATGTGCAGTGCTGCAATGTTGGATAGACAGACTGCTCCTGCTGCCACTGACACAGTTTACTATTGTCACAAATGCATTTCTGCCTTGTCTGAAAAGCTGACATGAAAATGATACTCCCCAGTTATGAGCCTGCACAGGTAGCCATGCTATGCTGCATTATCCTCTTCCTCCGCCCTAGTTTCTCACTGCATTAATCCTCCTCTTTTGCCTTTATAGGTCCGGATTACACCACAAACTGCCACCTAATCGCGCAGTAGCCTGGCTTTGGAGAAGCATAAGCTTTGCTTTAGGAACTGCCACTTCATACAATATTGCATGTGAAAAGTTTATTATCAGAAAAATTACACAAAACTGAGAATATACTAAGTTTAAGCAAAAAACAAGACAAAAATTCTACAGCTAGGGTTTAAGCTTCTAATGTGCCATACCCACACTGAACAGATGCTCAACATTTTATTGTTGTGGACAGTATTATTTAGACACACCTGAAGCCATTGTGAGCTTCAGGTTTCAGGCATTCAGTGTCCTGTTTGGCATCTTTCTGAGACTACACCCATTTTGATTTAGTTCAGACTATCCTGGCGGCTCTACTGTACTGCTTGGGTAATATCGGACTCTTCAGAAGTTTATGTGACAGAACTATGTCCCATTGCTTTTTTTATAAACCAGACCTGAAAGAATCTTCCTGAGGGGGCTTACGCAGACAGACGCCAGCAAAGGGAAGGTTTGTGGGGCCCAATGTAGGACCAGTCAGAGGTCAGACAGAGGGGTCAGACAGTCTAAACCTCCCTCTGTGTTGGAGATGCCCCTGGGATAGGTGCTCAGACACACCCCATCCCGTGAGAACGGCCACACTGTGGGGCTCCCCTGGGTTACAGAGACACATCAATGAAGGAAAAAGGTCTGCCTAGCCAACCGTCCTTAACCATGTCTATCACACATACATGCACATACAAACACTGATGTTATACGCTGTTAAATATATTTGAATGCAGTCAAAACATCTCAGTCAAATTTTAAATGTTACAGACACAGAACAAAACGTAATTAATATAGGTCTTAAAGAGATCATCTACCGATTTGACCACAATCCAGGAGAGATGCTAACACACTCATTTCATGTTGAGGTCTGTAAAGCAGGAGATCAATCACCATGGCAACTACTGATATGACCTTAGTAGAGGACATGTTAAAGGCAGCACTATATATTCTGAACGCAAAAATACATAATCCTATTTCCTTTTTAACATGGGAGGGATAAACAGTACTGTTGGAATCAATGTACATAAGTTATCCTACTTTTACTTCATTATATGAGTTACATCTTACGTCGTTATATGAGTTACATCTTACTCTTTATGTGTGCCTAATGATTTAAGTATCTTGCTGTGTGTAGTATCATTTAACCTGTTGATTTATGCTTCTATTTGAGTTAACCTAAATCACATGAGTGTTTTATATTTGAGTTAACCTAAATCACATAAGTGTTTATGTTTGAAGGTATGCTTACTCTAGTTGAACTTTGACATGTCTATACAGCATGGTATGTGCAGCTTAACCACTTTACAACAGGTCAAGACTGGAGAAAGAACAGAGGCCGAAGATAACACACACACACTTTCACACAGAGCTTGTTGAAGATGTTCAAGGACATCGTAAAACGAAACTAAGATTTGTGATGCATGAACCCTTTGTTCCTTAGTAAACTATGTATTAGGGCGTTCCCAACTAATAAAAGGCTTGGAGAACCCAGAGCTGCTTCAGAGTGGCGTGGGAGATTGTAACTGGGCAGTCTCTGGTCACTCTCCTTGCAAGTAAAAGATATCTAACTCTCTGTGTCTCTTTTTGTGCAGGTTGTGTAATACAAATGTTTGGGGTTTGAACCTAACAAGTACACATTCAATAAATGTTGTCCCTTGATTTAGTGATTGCTTTTCTACAGAGAGGAACATGTAATTGCAGTGATGTTTGGTTGAGGAAGGTGATGAGAGTGAGGCTTAAGCACATGTGGTCAGAAGGACTCAGTGTTCCTTTGGCACAAACGTTAAAGAAAAACACTTTTTTTGCCAATTGTCACTCTAGTCTCAAAGTGAAACCAAAAATACTAAAAAAAATGACTTTGTGGAAAAACAACAGAAGCACACACCAAGATACATTTGGGAAAAAATGCTGACATTCCTCTAAGCCTTGCCTGTGTCTGTGACAACAGAAAAAAAATCTAATATAGGTATGTCTGTGGATGCACTCATTCATCCAGGTCCGAAAGTTAAAATAATGTAGTACAGTCTCAGTATGTTAAATACGCACTGAATACTAATACAAATTCCAATGATTTTTCTGCATCAGCCACATACCTCACCAGGTACAATAATATTTGTCATGACTAGCTTATTCTCAGCCTTAGTTTTCCTTGGTGTCCCCTGGTGTGACCTTTTGTCATTTTCAATATAAATGGTAGCCTGCAGACATTTTACAGTGTACAGTAACAGGATATTTCTTTTCATCATAGCAAAGCCTGAAAATGTTCTGATCTCTCTGTTCTCTCCTGTGTGCATGGATGATTTCGAATGACAGCAGCAAAACAAAATCTCCTTCAGTTACACACCAATAATGCTAAGCATTTTAATGATTAATACTAGCTTTGTACCTTCTCATCAGGGTTTGAGGTGGGTCTTTTTTACAATTTTACAAAGGAGCTTTGCCTTATAACCCTAAAAGACATTCTGAATTTGTTGTGCTCAGGTAAGATAAACTAAAAAGGAAATTAAATATCACACATATCACCACATTCTCGCAGTTTTTGCTTCAGTGCTCTGATGACCAAAATGCTTGGTGACTGATTTTGAAATAATGCTAATAAGTTCCAATGCCTTGCATAAAGAACTTGCTGCACAAGATCTACAGCGGAAAAGACTGTAAGTGTTTACATGTGGCACAGAAAAGCTGATTGTGATGTGGCTGACTTTAATTACATTATAGGTCAAAGTAGAATCTGTCTTTTTGCCCTGTATTTCTTAGTTTTTGCATGTAAGATTTGTATCACAGATTAGCTTACATTCCACTTAACGTCAACACTTAATAGCCACAAGTAACAGATTAAATCAATGTGCTAATGGTAGAGGTGTGTGTGCCATGAGACACTTTACCAGCTGTGCACCTTAACTACCGTGAAGCATCCCGGCCCTTTCCTTTTTGACAAAAACGATTGCCTGATAATTTAATTGCCAGCAGAACACAGTGTTCCTTGGCAGGAAGGTCAGCTCTCAGGATACATGAAAATAAAAGGAAGGAAAGACATATGTTTTTCATCAACTGCTAGGGATGCGTCAGTGTGTATCCTAAATAGTTAATGGATGTTACGGAAACACAGAAGCTATAACAAAGTATTGGAAGTCTGTTTAACGGTGGTTATAACAAAAGTGAAAGCAGGGCAAATGTTGAAAACATCTAGACTGGAGAGCTGCAGCAGCACTGAAGCCACCTGGGGTCAAAACACATTGTGGACCTACAGCTGATTTTAAAACCAATATATTGTACATTATCTTATGTTATTTATCAAATTTCCACATTTGTCTTTAGGGAAACTTCATTCAAATCTGAACATTTAAAAAACAATTTCAGTTAAACTCCATGGCATGACATTGAACTAGTGAATTGAACAGGTTGTTTTTACTGTACACCAAACAACTACTGTGTATCTTTACCCGTGAAGGGTCCATTCCTTTCTCACACAGTGTGTGTGTGCATAAACAGAAAGCTGAATTAACAGAGCAATAGTTCTATTTTAAAATAAAAAAAAAACATCAATTTGTGGCTGCGGGTGTTGATTGTGCTGCGGCCCGCCACACATTGGTCTATGTATGGGAAACGCTGCATTCCTGAACTGCACACTTTTCTCTTTTGCTTCCCCTTCTCATCTCTCCATGAAAAAAAGTTGTGAAAGCTATATCAAGGCATCAATCACACTTCTCTATCTCAACTGTGTTTGTATGTATGTGTATGTTTTTTTTATAGCTGCACAAATTGACCTCTTATTGATTGATCTTATTAGATTAGTGTGAAATTTTGCCATAACACCATATACTAGAAAAGGGCATTTCCTGAAGAAAATGCAAGTTTTTGCTGCAGCTGAAGCATTGCTTTGAATGCTGATGTGAAGGATTGCTCTGAATTGCTGGAGAATCAGACCAATTCAGAGCTTTGTATGCCTCTGTGTATGCCTCTGTGTGTCAGCCTGTCACCACGGTAACAGCAGAGGAGAACTCAAAAACCACTCCAACTTTGAGAGCCTGGCATGTGGAAACGATTCAGAATTAGAAAATTCTGAATACAAGTTTGATAGAGCAGCATCTAATGAGCGTTAAAATGGAGTCTGTAGCTTGAAATTTGTAGGAGGAGATACATTTGGCCCTACTTTGACCCTCGTTGAAGGGCTCTCTCATAGACTCCCATGTTAAAAATGACACCGAAATTGCTTATTATTTGAAAAACTTTTTGAAAAAACTTGAAGTTGACCCGGAATGCTCTTTGTGAGATGAACATTTTGACAGTTGAATGGCTGAAATCGGTCAATGTATGCTAAAGATACCCTGCGCCAAAAAACGTACGGAAGAATAAGAAAGAAAGAAAGAAGAGCGTGAAGAACAATAGTTTGATTGCCTAGCAACGGCAATCAAACTAACTGACATCAGTGGACTGTTGACATGGCAACGTACCAAGCTAAAACAAAGGGGCTACACGTTAGGGGGTGGTATAGAGCAATTTTCCCAAGTGCGTTCCAAAATATTTTTAGCCGAATAAATTTTTCTACGACAGACGTTGAACGTCGCACACAAAAATGCGTCATGACGAGGCACTAATCGCCGTAATCGATAATTGGCAAATATAAATCGGTGACACATGATACGATTTTGCACAAGCCTACCCACAGACATGCGGACAGGAAGTTCTAAATGCTGAAGATAACACAGAGAACCAGGAAGATGAAAACGGGTCAGGTCAGATAAAGATACACTGACACATAGCAGCTGTGGCATGCCCTAATACACCAAGTGCTTTAAAGTGCAGTTGAAGCCAGACATCAAATTTCCTGACTGAGAGTTTATGATAACGTTTCTGTGTGATCACTTGATACAACAGAAAGTATTCAGTGGCAACTTGTGACAGCTTCTAGTGATATAACACAGAGATAACACACTAAAATGTCACTCAGAGTGAGGCAATATGAATATGAAAAGCAACAGTCACTGTTGTGACACAGGGATACAGCTACAGTTTTATAAATCCATCACTCACCACAGTGAATTCAGGTGTGAATTTCAGCGTGGTACTGTGATAGAATGCCACCTGTGCAACAAGTCCAGTCACAAAATTTCCTCACTAATAAATATTCCACAGTCAACTGTCAGAGGTATTATAACAAAGTGGAAGTTATTGGGAATGACAGCAACTCAGCCACAACGTGGTAGGCCGCATATAATGACAGAGCAGGGTCAACAGACGCTGAGGTGCGCAGTGGTCGCCAACTTTCTCCAGAGTCAATCACTACAGACCTTCAAACCTTATATTTACTTCGGATTAGTTAAAAAACAGTGTGTAGAGAGCTTCATGGGATGTGTTTCCATGGCCGAGCATACATACATCACAAAGTGCAATGCAAAGCGTTGGATCCAGTGGTGTAAAGCACACCACCACTGGACTCTAGAGCAGTTCTCTGGACACTTCTCCACCTGGCAATCTGATGGACAAGGTTGGGTTTGGTGGTTTCCAGGAGAACGGTATTTGTCTGACTGCATTGTGCCAAGTGTTAAGATTGGTGGAGGGGGGGGGGGGGGATTATAGTGTGGGGTTGTTCTTGTTCTTGTTTTTGTCTAACATCAGTGTCTTAACTCACAGATGCACTTCTGAACATGGTCAAAAATTCCCATAAACACACTCCTAAACCTTGTGGAAAGCCTTGCCAGAAGAGTTGAAGATGTTATAGCTGCAAAGGGTAGGCTGTCATATCAAACCCTATGGATTAAGAATGGGATGTCACTTAAGTTCATATTCATGTAAAGGCAGTTGAGTTGCCAATGTAGTGTAAGTAACTACTTTTAGAAGGTTTTGTTTAAACAAGTATTCTAGGGGAGTTTTTGACCTTTAATAACACTACAGTGGGCCCATGCTTTGTTTGTGTCGCCCATAAAAGGCTGCATATTTGCATGTACATTGACATAAGTCATGTAGGATTCTAGTTGTTAAGATGTTGTTTTTATCAGTGTTAGAAAAATACACAAGAGATAACGGCTGGAGTTCACTTAAGTGTTTTTATCCCTGCAGGAAGGAGCAGTCATATACACAGACAGTCACCTCTGTAGGAGTGCTCAAGTGGTAGGAGTGCTTTTAGAGCAACTCCCTTCTTATACTCTTCTGCTATCAGGGAGATGTTGTTTTTCTCTGAAGACATACAGCTTGGAATTAGATCTTGAAGAAAGCATAATCATAAAACAAGATCATGAGATTTCACACTCTTCTACTGCTAATGGTTATTTACTCATGATAAGGTCATGGGGTCATGGGGTCACCAACCCAGCTGCGTGACCCAGAGCCTAACAGGAGCCACTTGCCTTAACCCCTAAATACAATTGGTTAACTGTTAAAGACTACAATTGGTTAACTGTTAAAGAAAAAGGAATTCTTCCAACAATCAGAAACCTCCACATTCTGAAGTCACAGGACAGAGACGAAACAGAATCAGCAGTGCAAAGCTACTTGCATGTGTGCGCAGGTTCTACTTGCCCGCTAGCTATTTTTACTTGCCCGGGCAATCCAGCAACCGTTAATTTCGGAACCTGACTGGTAGTAGATATTTAAGTAATCTCTATAAAAGGATATCTGTATATGAATATGAGGACTCTGTGGACAAGGGGCCAAAAGTGTCCTAGTTTCCATTCGTAGACTGAATAGTACTGACCAGTCGCATATGAGCAGATATTGATTTCATTTGTGGAAAGCAGATCATGCTGCTTTCTTCAGGGTTTTTAAGGAGACTAAGACAATAGGCATAAATGAATTGTGTATTTATACAATAGGGTTCTGAAGTCTGTGGTCAAAATGCTCTCTAACAATAAGTTTTTACCTTACATACAACTTGGGACCAATGTTTCCGTTGTGTTTCCTTTCTGCTAGACATACAACAAATGACTGACTGCATACAATGTAGAATAAAAATTTTACATTTGAGACAAAAAAAAACATCCAACTGAATCCTGAGAGACAAAACTTGGGCAAATACAGCCAAAATGAGACATAATGAAACTTAACAAAAGTAACTAACATCATTTATGGGAAACGTGTGGATGTGAATAAATATTTTTAGAACTACAAAACATGGCAATGAAGCAAAAAAGACATTTGAAGACATAATGAAAGAGAACACATGAATAAAGGGAAACATTCAACAATCATTTTTGCATTACGCAAAAGAAAGAGGACACAGTGAAAGTGTCTGAAGCAGCAGTTGCACATCCAGGCAAAGACAAACCTGGCTGTAGCACTACTTTTGGACAAATAATAGTTTGGAAGAGTTGCTATCATTAAAAAATAAAAATACAGTCTACAGTGTTGACCCCAGATGTTTACTTACAAATGATGGCATGCTTGTTGCTACAAAAATATATCCAGCATGTACAGACTGTGTTACCATTACGTAAGAGCACATGCTTTTCCAGCACCTGTTTACATCTCTATGCATATTTCCTTGTGGGGCCATGTGTGTGGGTGAGTGCACTGCTGTGTGTGTGCATGTGTGTGTTTATGTCTGATTTCTACCAGTACAAGTCAGCACAAAACAAAAACAAAAGACTATATAAATTGCTTGTAGCAAGGTTTTCTATTAAGGGATGACCTCTGGTGGTTATACAATAAAACTACTGGAAGGAATGTCATCGATGCTTTTAAGAACAACACAAACCACAAGGTGGCAGCAGATGACAGCAACGACACAAGGCTGCCTATACTCCTGTTTTCACACAGATAAAGGTACATCCAACAATCTATGTTTCCATTACATAAACACCCCCTCAGTAGGATGCAGACACTCTGACATGCTAATAAAAGGTTTAAATAAAGGTCAATGCTCCTGATAAAGCAGCTTGGAGCACTTCAAATATGCTCATATGCTACAGGAAATCCACTTCAGCAGAATATGAGCAAAAATGCTCCTCATCTTACATCTCCCTTGTTATTAGTCCGAGCATTGGCAGGGTTTCCAACTACGCTGACCACACAGATTATATAAAAAGACAAAACTGAATGGATCTTATATTTTGAGAAGTCAGGGATATTGGATTCAGCACACATGCAGCAGAAGGCAATTTTTTTCCTCCAGGGTTGTTGTTACATTTTGTTTGCACGAAATGACAGATAAGCAGCCATAATTTAATGATAGAAACAGAAACATCTGCATAGCACTATGTTACTGTCCTTGTTTACTTTTTCTTTGATCTGATAGTCACTCCTGATTTGCATCACAGTTGTATCCAATTTTAGACAATTGTATTCAGGAAATATTCTTGTACAGGCATTTGTTTCATCTTTTTGTCACGTAAAAGCTGCATACACAGTTTCCCCCTTTTTGTGTGTTTTGAGTGACGATTAATTGATTTATGATTCAAATTTGAAACTTAGAGAAAAGAGGAATGTTGCTCCATAATGCCACCTAGACATGCAAACTACTCTGTTAGGGTTGGGCGATATTGGCAAAATAATTAATCATGATTAATTGTGGCATTTAGCTGATTAATTTGACGATTAATTGATGACTATTGCACTTACATGTTTTTGACTCTAAATTGCCACAGTGTTCTAAAATGATACTGACAAATCATCAGTCAAGTTGACTACTTCATTCTAACAGGTTAAGCTGGTAAGTAGTGATTTGGCACAAACCAGCCATGTTTGAAATATTTAAATAACAGATGCACTGCACAATACACAAACTGCTTCAAAATAATAATTAAAGCAGCATTGCAGGCCCTCGCACACCTTGCGATCCGCAGGGCCGTCGCTGTCTCCTCTCCTATGCTCTCCTCTCCTCTCATTTCCAGAGGCGTACAGCAAACACATGTTTACAATAGAAATTAACTGCTGCCAGTAGGTGGCGCTGTGACGGTATTATCCTATTAGCATAATATATCTGTTCAGACTCGGGTCCATAGCAGTACTGTAAGAGTTTGTCCACATTGCATGAAGTATGTTGGTGGTACTGCAGGAAATACAGTGTTTTTTGTAATGGCGAATGGTCAACTTTGAGGCCACGCCCCCGCCACACCGTAACACTTTTGAAAAAATTTTGGAATGCGTTTTTTGTCTTGTCTCTTTTGATGACATCAGTGGATTGTTGACATGGCAACGTACCAAGCTAAAACAAAGGGGCTACACGTTAGGGGGCGCTATAGAGCAATTTTAAACCCAGTTTTAAAAGTCAGCAAATTTAAAAAATTTTCAGCCGTTTGAATTTTTCTAAGTTTGGTGAGTTTTGGGGCTTGTGAAGGCCTCCAAAAGGTGACCTGGGGGAAGCAAATATTTAAAGTAACTTTGTCCATCAAATGTTCTTATCTTCAGGTCACAAAGCAGTACATATCAACATTAAAATTAAACAGGAAGTTCAGAAAAGTCATATCAGTGATTATTTCAAGTTTTGTCTGTGGAAATTAACCTGTGACTGGAACATGTCACACTAGTGCATGTTTTCACTCATACTGTAGAACAGCAGCAGAAAAAACAAACAAACCGGACAATTCCACATTTAAATGTATGTGTGTGCAAATCAACCTGTTACGTTCTTCCAGCGCTTAGTTTGGTCGTAAGGAGCACACTGACTAAACGTACCGCGGATTCTCGGTGGAGAATCTTGGAATTCTTTCCAATATCTGCTGGAGGAGACTTCGCTGTTGTAATGTTTTCCTATCTTGCTGTGGAGTCCTTAAATAAAGATCTGGAGGCAGCTTCTCCAGTCGGAGTTTATTTTTTTAATAACGACAAACATCCAGTTACTATGGCAACAACCAACGCTCCTAATGTAGAGAAGGTTGAAGCAAGGCGTCTGGACTTGTAGAGTTTTCTAGAAGACGTTTCGCTGCTCATCCAAGCAGCTTCATCAGTTCTAACTGTTTGGTGCAAACAGTTAGAACTGATGAAGCTGTTCTGTTTGGTGGGGAAACATGTTTCCCCACCAAACAGTTAGAACAGCTTCTGGACTTGTAGAAAACTCTACAAGTCCAGACGCCTTGCTTCAACCTTCTCTACGTATGATGACCTGGATGACTGAGAATCTTCATCAACAACGCTCCTAATGCATGTCGCGTACGCATGTGCGGAACTGCTGTAGCCGGAGTTGTGGCCTCGTTGCGCTTTCTTCGTACTCCAGCTAAGCTGGATCCATACTCCGCGAGACAAAGACATTTTTCCCCCGTGCAGACGTTACGCCCACAAAATGACGTCATTTTTGTCTCTGACCGCCCGCTGATCCGCACTTTTGTGCACAGGGTCCGGGCCGAACTTTGTCTTTCAAGGCTGTGCGGCAACCATGCTGTGATTGGTCGGAATTTATTGTGGGCGTGATGAAAGTGGAGAAGCGCAAGAGCCTCTCCAGGTATATAGGTAGGTGTATAAACAGCACTGATTCAACAGATACCGGTTTTGCATGATGAGCAATAAAAGAAAGAAAGAAAGGCAAGTCAGCGTGATTTGTCACCAATAACTCCAGACAGCCATTCACACATACCAGATGGTGACTGTTATTACCATTCTATATACTCCTACATACCCGGGCATAATAGGCTCGTTTAACAATGTCTGTATATCTTTGCTATTGTTACTTTTAATGTCGCATTTTCACAACTCATCGCCGGACATCTCACGCTGTTGCAGGCACCCTCTCTGTATAATGCCCTCTTGCCATGGCACAAGTCCTTGTGGTGTGTTAAAAAACTCAGTAAAGTCTTTCCTTATAGTTTAGTGGGCGGGCCGTATGAGGAGTTCTGCACACACGCGTCTCGCGGAGTATGGTACCTCAGTGCGGAAAAGACCTTTTTTTTTATCTCTTACCACCCGTGGAGCGCGTTCTCCGCTCTTTGTCTCGCGGAGTATGGAACAGCTGGTGACAGACGTTGAACCTCCGTCAGGAACGTGCTGCTCCGCATCATTTAACTGAATACCACTGCCTTGCGCCATTGTTGTTATTGTGGGCTCACATGTGCGCGCTTGCGGGTGATGGTTAGAGTACGTCGCACACAACACTGCCACAATTAAATGAGCACTGCAAAAAAATAAACTGCCGACAGCCAATACTGTTTACTGAGGTTTTCACAAATGTAAAAATAGTTATGCGATGAACAAGTTTATGTCATCAAAGTGTAAGCTTTGCAACAACCATAAATAATGTTTCTTGTGTATGTTCACGACGGTTCGCACCAGTGT
Organism: Parambassis ranga; assembly: GCF_900634625.1. NCBI lineage: Eukaryota > Metazoa > Chordata > Actinopteri > Ambassidae > Parambassis > Parambassis ranga. The sequence continues at coordinate 13,881,279 of NC_041033.1, forward strand.
TTTTTAACGCGAGAATTATCTTTGCTGAAATGAAAAATAAACATTATCCTAACATTAAGTAACTAGTCTGCTACAAACTTGGTTAGCAAGCTAGCTAGTAAGGACAGCTAGCAAAACGCAAACGATAAAACGTATGACGAAACTCGCCGTATTGTGTTGATAAAGACCGTAAAAAAAGGCAAATGTTAAGACTTACGATAATGAGGTGTGCAAACATACAAATCTAGTGGGGTGTTCATGTTTTCCCCGTGAGTTGGAAGTTCTTAGTTAACATACGAACATTTTAGCTAACATACCAGCTAAGTGTCTCGCCCGCCCTCTACTGATCATATTTATTAATGCAGTTATACCTTTATTTACAATAGGAACCTCTGTGTATCATCATTCTCCAGGCAAATGTTAACGTCCTTCATGTCCTGCTGTAGCTTTGTGTGTCAATAAGTTACCGCTTATTGATCTGCACCTCCTGATATCAGTATTGATTACCAGAAAACGCATGTTATCATTTTTATTATAAGCCATGGGGGCCAATCAAATTTCCATGTTTTTGATATTACAAAGAAATACTAATATAACACTAAAATGTGTTTATAATACACACAAACATTAGCAAGCTGTCCATGTACCACTATATTTATATTATAGTCCCATTAAACACCTGTATAAACACACGATTGGAGTTATTGGGGAAACTGTTACTCTAATTATGCAATCTGTTGACTAACTGGCCACATTTAGCATCGTTTATGGTTATTTGTACTTTGATCTCATTGAAATTCTAGCTTTTCTTCAAGTAAATGAATTACAAACCTTTCTGTGTACAAAAACAGACAACCTTTAATTAAATAGGCAAACAATTGTTCATTTTGTTCTCATTGTTTTAGTTCTATTGCATTTGAATGATCATATTATCCACAGCATAAAGGCATTAATCTACTTTTTTTAGTTTTATATTTATATATTTTTCTATCATTCACACATGGCGTTTTAAACAATAAAGTGCTTTTTCAAAAAAAAAACTTCTCTTTAACCAGTCTAACATAAACTGGGACAATAGCCTTCTCAAAGACAGTGGAATTTGTCACATACATGTGCATGTACACACAAATACTCAATTCCACACAGAAGCAGGCAAAAGTTCCACCCTGCACTTCACAGACAGTGTTGCTCAACTCTGTGCTTTATACTTTAAACGGTCTTACAGGCTGACTGAGGTTATCATTCTGTTTTTTTAGTACAAGTTGTTTTTTTAATAAAAAATCAGCTGCTGTTATTCATTTGTTTTGATTGTGTGTCTCATTTGGGCAGCTTTGTTCAACAGCATCTGCACTGGTGATACACAATGTTAAGAACAGGTAAGAGTTGAGCTGCACATGTACGCGCGCGCGCGCGCGCGCGCACACACACACACACACACACACACACACACACACACACACACTTCTTTGAACCCTGTTTTGACCCCATGTCGCTGAACAGCTTGCCTCTTGTCTCAGGTGTTCGGTCTCATACACCGGGCATGGTGGGAATCTTTGTGCACTTCAAGTTTAGTCTTGAAAATCATAGTGTAACCAGTTAAAAATTGAAATGTTCATGCTGGATTGAGTGTTGCATTTCGAGGATGTTGCAGAATACTTTTTATTTTTTTTACTCTGTGCCAGATAAAGTCCTGAAAAACTGTGTGAGCTCTATGTGAGTGTGCTATACCAGTAAACCTACAGTGCGCTGATTAGAACTTTGCGAGTACGGCACTGTAATGTTCTAGAGGCTTGAGCCAGGACTGACCAAACTATGAGTGCCCCAGGGCATCTTTCCACTGCACCGTAGACCGATGCCTCATCTTCACACTGACCCACATCACAAGACAAAAGAGGACCACACCACAGACAAATTTCAGGGCTTTGCTTTCTGCTGGCTTGTGCACTTTTTCCCCCCATTGTCTATGCACTGATCCATCATGTAGGCTCCTAGTGTTTGAAGTGAAATTACACTTAGAGCAGAGTAAAACATAGATCTCAAGACATCACAACATCACCGATAACCGAGCAGGCAAAACTGCAACAAAATAACATTACAAGGAGTTTTTTCAGTTTGCTGTCTTCACAGTTGACTCAGCGAGATGCTCAAAGTCCTCTTCCGATATCACCTTTGCCATACAATCCAGTTAGCCGTGCTCTGTATCTTCAGCCCAGTCATGTGGGAGGAAAGCATAACATCACAGCCCGAGACAGCTGACGCTGAGAGAAAGCTGTGGCCCTGCAGCGGTGACTGACAGTTTCACGGTGTCTCCTTTTATGACCACAATGTCCATTAGCAGTTCGGGAAGGCACATAATCTGCTGTGAGTGCTCTCCAGTCTTTAGATGACATCTATGTCCTGCTGTTTTGAGTGACAGGCACTTGAACACCTTTTTGTCCGGTTGCTATAGATACCAGTAACAAAAAAAAACAAAAAAAAACAGAATATTAGTCACATGCAATGTTAAATTACACAAAATATAGAAAGTAAAATATAAAAATGTAAAATATAAAACTCACCCAGCTTGTATTTCTCTTTAGCCTCTGCTCGCTCTTTGGCATCAAAATACCAGACTGTGATGGCATAGCTGCAAGACAAAAAACCAAATGAGACCAACATCATTTTTTGCATTATATCATTCTCAGTTTTATGTAATTTACACACAGCACATGAAGCACGTATACAGCCTGTTTTTTCAATAATGGTCCCGATCAAGCAAAATTGAGAAAAATTCAGCACTAAAATGTTGCCAAATACAAAAACAAAACTTTTCCAAAACATGTTCAGGACACAGAAAAAACAGACCAGAAAAATATAGATTTTTTTTGATTAACAAAAATGACCATCCTAGTTAGCAGCATATCCCCGAAAGCAGAGGGTTAATGTCTACAGTTTCTCATCCCTCCTGTGGGGCTCTGTTGTTTATTCCTGTCTCTCATGTCTGTGCCTCTCCAGCACGAGTCCTGCAATCGAACCTTCCTCCCCTCTCCCTCCCACCAACCTCCTCAGGAAACACATACTTCCTGCCTCTGGCCCCACCTCGCCCCCCAGCAGCCAGATGTAGAGGAGAGGAGATTAGAGGATGAGGAGATTAGAGGGTGAGGAGGAGAGGAGAGGAGAAAGCAGGAGCAAGGGGAGGCGAGTACTGAAACTGTAGACGGCTTGATGCACACTTGCATGCATGTATCGTACAGAGAGTACATGAATTACTAACCGAGTGGAGTAGGCTGGCTTGACTTCATGTGGGTTCCTGCGGTCAGACCAGAAGATAAGCAGCCGGTCAAACAGGGGTTCGATGTTGGCTACCACATTCTTGCCTTCGGGGTAGATCTGCAGCAACCCACCTTGTTTCTACAAAAAAAAGCACTTATTTGCATTGTCCATATTGCCAAAGCGCTAGCAATTTGTGGCTGTGTATTTTTTTTCTCACATTGACATAGATGGCCTGAGGGTATAAATGTTTTAATTTGAATTTAATTAAAATCTCTTTACACCATTTTATCCACATACAAAATAATTTATTTCTAAATTAAATGGATACATACCTTGACATCCCAGTTCTTGTTAAGGTAGTAGATACATGTGATGCAGCGTCCATCACCAGTAGGGTTGTCAACATGGCGGACGTACCCTGCCCCGTTGCCTGGGTAACAGGCAACCATAGCCTAAAAACAGAAAAGACTGGATCATTAGTGTGTGTCCGCGTCAACTCAACAGAACATAATGAAGGACAGCAGATTCATAGCCATTGGTGCCATGTAGTAGCAAACTGACCCCCAAAAAAAGTGGTGTGCATGTCGACATGTGCGCAGAGCCTTACATTCAGTATGGTTTTTACAGGTGGAGTAATTATAAAAATAATACACTAACATCCCATAATGTCATTTGTGAGCTTAACAGTGGAGCTGAGAAACATGTCAGAGTCCAGCTGCTGTTCCCAGCACTAAAGAAATGATCTGCAGATACAGTATCCATTTTCAAACAATGGTCTCACGCTGGTATTTCCCTTGCTTGACGTCTTGAGTGTTGAAGGCTGTGAAGCAGGAGAGCGCCGCTTTCACTAGGGAGTTTAACGGGAACTTGCGTGAAAGCAGTCAATGCACATTCCACACCACCGGGGCCACTACAAGAAGCATGTGACTGTGACTGTAAGCTAAAAAACAGAGCAGCACCAGGATCAAAACGAGCTGGGAGTGGAAAGGCTGTGTCGGTACGACGTATCAGTCTGATCCACAGGAAAATGCTGGTGTTCACCCTGGAGTAAACGGCTCCAAACTTTCAGTCTCTGCCTCTTCAGGTTAGAAAGAAACATCTACAGCTGATTTGCAGCTTTTTGCTGGCAGGGAGAGACTCTGGGTGACGATAAAGCTGGCAGCGTGTAAAGTAATAACTTCTCTATTATCTCTCCAAGCTGACAACAAAAGGAGATACTGCCATTGTGTTGACTTATATTGTTCTGCATGGGAAGCACAGTCAGTGCATCACTTCAGCTCAGCTCCGATCACTCATGACTAACAGGTTCTGCGCTGCTGCAGTATTGATTTAACTTATCTGATGCTATCATTTAAAGGCTTGGTACAACAATCTTAACCCTTAGGAAATCCAGAGAGGCCTCACATAGATTTCTAAGACAAACACATCTGTCCTGGTGTTGTTTGTGACACTCAACAGTGTCACTATGCAGAGGAAGCCTTCGGTCAGAGCGCACACCGCCTTCCTCGTTCACAGCCAAGCCGGTCTGGTCGTTTTGCGAGTGACTCTGTTCAGCCACCATTGTCAGCTCTCATTACTGGCCAGCGCTCGCAGTCAGAGCTCATTAACCTTTTGGACTTTTTTCCTCCACACTTCAACTGCCAAGCAGACTCTGTGCGTCACATGCTGAACGTAGATCATGGAAAAACAAATATGTGCGTATGGATCAAGATCATTAAGTGCTGCAAAAGTTCATGCCATTAAAAATGTCACAGGAGGTCAACTGATAAGTAGGATTTAAGATTGACGGGGGTTTGATAAAAACACAAGCTGTAAAAACGGTTACATTAAATCTTATCAGCATGCCTTCAGTTGGTACTTGGAGCGTGGAGCTACTTTCACACATTTAGTTGTTTAAGTGCTGCCAGTTTTCCAGCACACTCATTAAAATGTCTGATGTGTGAAAATAGCAGGTAACAGTCAGGAGAGTGTTGATGATGTTCATGCCATTACTTGCTGCCTCCTTTTCTCTGCTAGTCTGTTCTCTGTGTGTTCAAATACTATGTACAGATACACACCACTGACCTGACTGCATGAACCTCAAGTTCATATATTTATGTTTTCGGCTCTATTTGTGTCCTTTGGGAAAACCGATAAAACATCTGTCTGTTTGATATGGAGCACAATAAACAAAAGATAGCATAATCAAGCAGCACAGTATGTTCGACTACTGCAGCTCTCCAGAGATGCACATACTGTCAGAGGCCAACAGTTGACTTCATGTCATCTTGTCTGTGCTCCCTTGTCATGTGACATATCGGAAGATGATGGGTTAGAAAAGCATCCTGGCCCACATGTTGCCAAATGTAGCCGGTGTTGTCGGATATCCTGTCACTTACCAGCACGCTGCTGCAGAGGTTTTTAAGTCTTCTGTTATTATTTCATGTTGGACACAATGTTGATTAGTCTTTAAAAGACAAAATATCCATCTCTAATCTTAGTTTTCAGTCATTTTTTTAAATAAATCCTCCCTGTGGACCTAGACTTAGAGACCCTGAGCATCATCACAACTTGTGGTAAAAACAGGAATATGCTTTTAGCGTACTACTGTCACTGACAAGTTCACACAGTACTTTCAGTTCCTGATTTTGTACTGAACTGACAACAGCTCGAACTGCATCCTGCGGGGGGGTTCCTACTCTTTTGTGCTGACAAGAACCTGTTCTTAGAAACAAAGCAGGAATATAAATAAATACATTAAGAATGAACGTCATGCGTCTGCACAGCCAGATGTCCTTTGTGTAATTATTTTGGGTGTGCATGCATTCAAGGAAGTGTGTGTTTTCCCAGCAAATAGCTTTTTTCAAACTGGTAACCGGTCGCAACAACTGTAATTAACCTCAATTAACATGTGATATGCCACACCAGACAACTCAGCCCATGCCTCAAGCATAAACACACTGCGCACACACAAACATACACAATGTCTATATCAAAGCTTACACAAGACAGGCATATAATTTAGTAGGAGGGTTATGTATATATTTTAAACTCACCCAGGGCACTAACAATGTGAATTTATCACACATCGGCTATAGGTCCACACTGTTTCCTCCTGCCTGTAGCTTATACACAAAACCCAGTCACCCAGCCTGACACAGCACGTCTTGATCTTATCCATCATTTCTTCCTTCCTTCATCTATCTTGAGATCTGTGCCCTCAGTATGTTCACATCATACTGGCAGCAGCCACCTGTCCACCAGGTACCAGCATTAATGCCCTAATGACAGCTTTGGGTAGATACCCATGCCTGTCAAGGTGATGGCCAGCCAGGCAGAACAGGCGGTTACGGAGAGGAACAAAAATAAACTCCAATGCTGTAAGCCTGTTCTGATAAGAGGGATGATGGTGGGAGAAGGGTGAGGGGCTAGATAAGGATGAACAAATACAGGCATTACTGCTCGTGAGAGGAAGAGCATGTGCAGTGTCTGTGGGTGTGTGTGTGGGTGTGTCAGAGATCTCAAGTCTTTGAGGGCAATCAGGTCAAGTCTCTCACGTCTTTTGTTGTGTCAAGTCAAGTCTCCAAGACTGAAATGAAGGTTCTCTCATTAGATTGACAGACACATTTATTAAATGACTCATAATTAATCAAATAAACAATCAAATATACAAATACCTGGACTTTATACTGGAGGAAGTGTCTTTTAAATAAAACATTTCATTAATTATTCACCAAATTCAAATTAAAGTTGAGTTTTTACTTGAGTTTGTGCCTATTTGAGTTTGTGAGAGAGGGTGTTGAATAAATCGAACAATCGTTCTATTTTAAAATTGCGTTTAGAAAAGAAAACACGGAATCGATTTATGGCGACGGGCGTTGATTGTGTGGCGACCCGCCATGCATTGGTCTATGTATGGGACACACTGAATAATTCCATGAAATGAACATTGATCATGAGTCACAACACCCAAGTCTAAGTCAAGCCTCAAGTCACTTTGATCATGATGTGCTATAAACAAATATTTGTGTTTCAAAGGGTAATTTAATCATTGTAAAGACAGTGTCCTGTATGCATAAAACTAGTAATGCTATATCATGTTACAAAGCAGCGTCATCCTACAACCACACGAGCAATGAGTTGATACACCAGCTACCTTTCAAACCTGCGCTACTGTTGACACAAAACAAGGTCCACCTACGTAAATGGAATCACCCAGAACCCTGAGCTTTTTTCCCCTTTTTTTGTCCAAGATGAGACAATGTAGCTGACATCATCATACTGTGGCGGTGATTCGATAATATCTTTCCATTTCACATGAAGCATTATTGTGTCATGTGTGTTCATTGTCCTTTCTTGAAAATAGGCTGAAACGGTTTGATCAAATCTGATGAAACAGATCAACATGGCTGTGACCTCAAAAAATAAACAATTACACAAAACAGTAATTTCTGCAAGCTCATAAAAAACTGTGTATTAGGCCCAAACAATTCTCAGCCTCCTTCCAGCTTCACAGTGGGACAGTCTTGCTTCCCTGTGGATTATAAACACACACCACATCTTTTCCTATGAACATTCTTAGGGAGGGCATTGTGTTGCTCAAGGACACTACAGCACAACAAACACTTGTCAGCACTGGGGCTGAGTCACTAACTGAAAAGCAGTGAAGCCATATTGCTCAATTTCCAAAGCTGATTACTTGCAGGCAGTCAAAGCATTCACACAGGATGTGAGAGAAGTCCACTATAATGTATAGTTTCTGGCAAATTGAATTTGAGAGAAGTGAAGGAGATAAATATCTGGGTGACTTAAAGTGAATTATGATGAAGTGTTTTGTCATTCGTACTGTTCTTCCTGATTTTTGTCATCATCCTTTATCCAGCTAGGTTTCCCTCTGGGGTAGTGCTTATACGCTAAATCGCTGGAAAGAGTGAGAGTCTCTCTCACATGTCTTAAACAGCTAAAAAAGCTACATTTTAAACAGTCGTCATAATTAGAGAAGGTGCCATTAAATTATATAATGTTACATGCAATTAACTATTACACTTAATATGAACATTAAACAAAAAAATGTAGGAAAAAGTGCTCTGCCCTATGAGTCAGTGCTACCATAGCCCTAACAGCACTCATTATATGAGTCACCACTGAACTTAAGCTGTGTGTGTGTGAGTGGACCAGTTTAACAATGTTTGTTAGCAGCTGTGCAATAATATGAACATTTTGTAAAAATAAAGCAGATGTCATCCATCACAGTCTGTGGTTTACAACATGCTCGGCATGTGTAGCAGCAACTCAGCTGCAGCAGACAATGCTACAAAGTACTTTAGTAATAGTTGCAGCAGTATCTTGGTCTTAGTGTGTTTTTTCCAGTGTGAAAGGAGCTTCAAGGCTCTAATGAAACCATGGTAGGTTGGCCTATAAAATGACAGATAATGGTAATTTATTAGCAAATCTTTACTGTAGAAGGTGGAGGTACAGATTATTTTGGCAGATGACTGAATGATTCACCTAGCTTTGACTGTGATGAAACAAACCTTCTAAATGAGGCATTCAGGGACACCCAAATGTCAAAATGGTGCAGCTAATCCACATGACAGCATCTGTGCCATAACAGCTGAGATGATTGAAAATAATAGGTTAATACAGTGTCAGGAAAATATCCCAATACACACAAGCTGTGTTACTGTGTGAATATGATAAATTCATTCATCACCCACAGCTAGCTACGAGCAGTGGAGCTGCATTGTGGTGTGTAGTGCATGACTTCAGGCCCCATCCTGCATGGTGGCACTGCTGAGCTTTAGGAGGGGCATCTGAGGACACGCTGCTGCAGCAGACATTTTTGTTATGCATCACTTCTACTGCATCACTAGCTCAGCGCTACCCCCCCTACTCCTTGCTCCCTATCCACCCCCTTTATTCCCTTCTACTCCCACTTCCAGCCTATCACCTCCCACTTCTACTGCCGTATCTCTTCCTATGTGTCTGTTAACACCAGACTTTCCCCACATCACCTTGAGGCTCCGTTACAATTCCTTTTCTGTTAACGCAACTGTACCTCTCACCGACTGGTGCTGACTAAACGCTGGGATCTGAAATGTTACTCAGTGCTGGTGAGGCATTATTTGGGCATTGCCAGCATCTCTCTCTCCCTCTCTCTCATTCTCTCTTCATCTCTTTCATACACAATGCGCAGCTCGACTCTGTATGGGCCTGTTACCACGGCAACGGCAGGGAAATATTTTGTCCAAGTGGCAAACAAGGGGTCCGTTAAAATGAAGGAGAAAGGGAGTGAAATAGAGGACATCGGAAGGGGAAAAGGAGGTCAGAATAAAAGGAAAGAAATGCTTCGTGCACGAAGAGCGGAGGACGAAACAGACGCAGTGACCTTCTATCTGCCTAATCACTCCCTCTATCCCTCATACACATTTCATCATTGTACCTATCAAGGCTCTGACTCCACAGAAAAGCCCAGCCAGGACATTTTGTACTCAACTTTTTTTTCAACTTACCAAGCTCAAGAACAGTTACAAAATCTTCTATTATTATGGGAAACATTAGAGAATGAATGAAAGTGAAATTATTATACAAATGTCCATACATTTTGCGTTTAGACATAGCTGCCCTCTCAAAAAAAGAAAAAAAAAACAGGCGGTTGAATCAGAGTATTATTGATTTCACAGAATGAAGACACTTCAGTCATGAAAGGAAGCTGCAGCTTCAAGTGTCAAGAGATAAAGAATGCTTTTTTATCTTTTCACAAAGTCAGACAGAAGAGAACGTTATTCAGCAGCAGGCAGAAGTTTTGAGTGTTCTGCCCTCTTGAAGCACATACTTGCAGAAGGTCTCACAGTATCATAACAGGCTCCAAATGTTAGGCACATTTCTTTACATTATTGGTTTCCTATATTTTATGTGTAGTATGACTTTACCCTGGAAGCAGCACAGACATTCGAAGGGATCAACGGCTGCTGATGTGCAGGAGGCCTGTGTGGAACGCTTAAACACTAGCCTCAAGCTTACAGAAATGATTGGACATGCAGCGAGGGACAAGGATACGTGGTGTTAACCTGACGGGGTGAACAGGGCTGAGGGCCAAATACTTTGGTAGGAGAGGACAGCATACGGCAGCTTAATATATTTTAAACATGGAATGAGAAGACGGAAAGACAGCTGATGGATTTAGAGCAATTCACACAACAGATTAACATTAGGTTAATTTCTAAATGTCTACAGTCGTTTTTTTTTAAAAACTTGAGACTAAAAAAAGAGCTGCTACAGGCAGACCCGCGGCTGCTGAAACACTCTGAATATATTGGATAACTGTCTGGACTGACATGTAATGTTTAACACAGCTGATGTGGACACCAGATCCTAAAATACACAGTGATAATAAGAGGATACAGAGTGGCTCGCAAAGGACAGGAAGAAAAGTCTGTTATGTCAAAGTGTGTTGGAGCTCTATCTTAAAGGAGACGCTGTGGTAATTGTGCATGGCATTTGAAAAATCTCAATGGAAAAGAGAGACGGAGGCATGTATCTTGGTCACGCTGAAATAAAGAGAAAACATGAACCTCGTGGTATGAGATGAGATGAGATTAAGGAAACAAAAACAAACAAACGCCAAAAAAAAAAACTCTACTACCCTGCCAGCGCTGTAATCGCGTGGGTCAATGTGATCACAGATAATGTTGGTGGAGATAAAAATGATGGCAGAGGAGATACAGAGCAGACGTTTTTTTTCTGCTGGGGCGGCGGTCAAACCCACGCACATGTCCAGGTGAGGAGGGCCCATCCTGACGTCCCACCTGGCACTTTGTAGTGAGAGTGAGAGTGTGTGTGTGTGTGTGTGTGTGTGTCTGCATGTCGGCACTACAATCTCGAAGATAAAACAAGAAGACACAACCAATCACAACTACAGAGATGTCGTCAGCCTGACACTCCTATGCTGGCTCTGTGTTGCCCCCCCCCCCCCCCCCCCTCCCACACCCTGTCCCCGCCCTTGGCCTCCACTCACCTTAGTGCGCCCGTTGATGACACAGTTCCCCAGCTGTCCATTGGCAGCGCTGTGCATGACCGCCTCGTCGACATGGGCCATCAACAGCCCAATGCTTTCGCACCCGGGCTCCCGTCCCTCAATCCAGGCGATCTGGTCACCCCGGATGCTCCGGGAGGGAATGTTCTTCTGGCTTACCAGCTGCCCGCCCCGAAACTTCCCACTGCGATTCAGGACCTCCACCTCCTCAAGGACCCTGTCACCCAGCTGGGATCCCAGGAAGTTGTCCTTCACACAAATGCCGTAGTACTTCATGCAGGGGATGATGTACTGTTGGGCGAGGCATTCAGCCGACCAGCCAGTCTCTGCAGGAGGTGGAGGTGGGGTCAGGATGGTGTTTAACCCACAGTGGGCGGTCCGGCTGGGAGCCACTAGAGGGCCTGAGGACGTCACCTTGTGTGCATTGTGCTGGTTAGAATGAGGGGTCGAAGGGGTGAGGGGAGTGATTTGCTTGCTGTGGGAACTGTTGCTGCAGACTGTGAGTGCGGCCGCTGCCGGGGCCACTCTGGAGGCCTCTGAAGATTTGTTAGCAACATTTCCATCTGACAACCTCCTCCACTTTAAGTCCGACTCTCCTGAATCAAGAACAGAGTCCGCAGAGCTTCCTAACCCAGGCGACCCTATTACAGTGCCATTTAGAGTTTCTGAACACAGGTCCCTGTTCTCCCCCCCTCTCCTCTTCAGTTGTTGTGCCTGCCTGCCTCTCAGGTCACCATTGATTCTCCTCATTACTAAAGGGCACTTCTCATGAGCAGTCCGCTCACCGTTCTCCATCAGGCAGGCTCTGCTGCTCAGGGGGTACCCAGGGCCGCCTGTTTGGCCCGCCGCCCCTTTCACTTGTGCGGGGTAACCGTTCGGCGTGTGAGCCATTACGCCTGCGTGGTTCCCCTCCACGGTGGCAGAGGGAGACACCACCCCGTTGCTGTACAGCGGCACGCCGGTTTTGCACTTCTTTGTCGGGGTTGTGATTCCAGGGGAGTCTGTCTGAGAGGCCAGATCGGCGAGTAATTCTTCGGCCGTCGGACTCCCGACCGGCGCCGCGCAAAAGCCGTTGAGCCCCATGTCCGCCCGGTACGTGTGGTGAATCTCCGCCGGTCCACAGAACAGCTGCTGGCCGCTTGTCTTTCTCTCCTGCGTGGATGCAATAGCGACGGATCCGCGGGCTGAGCTTGGGTTTAAAAGGTCCGTCTGTCCCAAACTCTCCATTTCATCTCGTCATCTGCTGGATGCGCACGTACCTCACGTCCTCGCCTCATTTTCTAGCTGAGCCGCTGCTGCTGCTTTCTCTGACGAAGAGCTCTGCCACAGCCAGCACAAGTTTCATGTCCAGGTCCTCCCAGGCCGGCTCCTGCCTCTTCCATCCCTCTTATTCAGACACATTTAGTAAATCGGCCTTTCTTGTCTTATAAACATTCGGGGGCTGTGCAGGGTTATCTGTGGGGGGTAAAATGATACACTTTAGGCCTATTAATAGCACAGAGCAGACCACCTGTCACAGTGAGCTGAAGTGAACCAATATACAATATTAATACCGTTATTTCTGAGCTGAAAACATTTTAAGTGAGTCAATAAAAACTGTGCCGATTAGCGTTATTGATATCCGCAGAGTTAAATGTACACATTTAGCTTAGTTTAAACCATAAAAACAATGAAAACACAAAGAAATAAACGGCAGCAACTCAAATTACAGATTAAAATTAAAATAAAATCAGAATACGACGATTAAAAAATAAGCTTCCACACATAAAAACACCCATTTACTTACATTTCGTCTGCTATCGATCGCTAACTTAACAGCCCCCTAAACAAGTCTCTCCATAACAACTGTGCAAAACGTTACATCAATGAATTGATTCACACATTTCTGAGTGCAAAACAAGTTACATTTGCGGCAAATAACACCCAAAAAAAATCCAAATGAAATGTGTCTGAGCGCCTCCGCTTACCTACGGCAGCCTACAGCAATGCAAATCCTCAGCGAGCGTACGTGACAGGCTGAGAGTACGCATGTTATTTCCGGGATTGTCTTGCCCGCGTTTGTGTGTGAGTATGTGTGCGTCTGTGTGCCTCCCATCCAATATTCCTGCCGGTTATAAATAATATCCAGGTGCTGACGGCAGACCGTCACATTAAATCCACCAGGAAAGGTGGGACGAGGGGGGTGAGAAGCGCCAGGCTAGGTTCTCTGGATCACCAAAAAAAGCGCGCCCCGTTGTGTCGAGGAGCGCCCCCACTTTCTGTCTGACTGCCCCTCCACTCCTCCACTCCTCCTCCTCCTCCCACTACAGCTCTCTCTCTCTCTCTCTCTCTCCACGCCAGCCTGTCATTTACATGCCTACAGACCACGTGACCAGCTGCTACTACGGCCCACCTTCAGCTGCACCCTCACAAACCGCCTCATATCCCAGCAAAGAGCACATAATCAATACATCATTCATTGCATGTGATCACACACACCAACACAGGGGTTCACTTCGGCTCCTATTGAGCAGCAGCATGAAGAAAATATTAATAAATATAGGCAAAACATTATTATTGTTGTAATTATTATTCTTCTTCTTATTATTAACAAATTATCATTATTAAAATTTGCCAGAACTTTTTGCACTGAATAGATCTCGTGGCATGATATGGCATGGTGTGTTGTGTTTATTTATTGTGTTTCATTACCTAAAAATGTTATCATGATCTGAATATTTCATGGAAATAACAGTGTCAAACAAAACAATGGCTTTTTAGGCAAATATTTAATGTTGCACTGCTCCATTATTAATGATGGAGATAAGATAACCAACATAGTGAGTGGCACTAAAACAAATATTCTGAATGTAATTCTTCTACAGACTGACTCTCTACCTCCCTACACACACATTTTTAATGCCCGGTTTGATACAGATGTAATATTTTCATTAATTTTTCATGATCCATAATATTGTGACATTGTCACATCCCCAGCTTTTACACATACACACACTTTTTAAGTTTGTTGCTGCACACATGTCAGCCGCCTTTTTCTCACTACAAGCCAGGTTATCTCACTCTGCTTACACCAGACATCCTATTGTCCAGCATGTATTTACATATAGCCAGGGGGAAGTGAGGTAATGTGCTGTCCTGAAACCAGGCCAAGGGTTAGGGCCCTTGGATTAGGGCCTCACCCTGTGGGATTAAGAGCAGAGTGTATTGACACAGCACTGGCACGCCACATCCAGTCGTCACTCAGCCTATGGAGTGCAGTGCTGGGCGGGGATCACGTTAGCATGAAGGTATGCTGTAAATGTAAACATGCATACTAACAATAGCGTGTCGATGCATGGGGACATTAGCTTTGACATAAACAATCAGCCACTATAAGAATAAACAGCATTCATGTAATGTAGACAATGTAAATGTATAGTATGACACTGTTGCTCATAAAGTTGGAATCAAATATTTTTCGCTTTAGTGAAAAAGTGTATTGATCCATCTTTTAAAAGAGGAATAAAAAGAAAACCAATTTATCCCACCTTTAGTAGCAACAGTGTACGTAGCTTGTTAATTGGGCAGACCCAAGCTGGCCATAATCTAACCATGCCATCATGACGAGAGCATTATTGATGTTCAGTTTAATGTTTAATGGACAGTTCCTTTGTGGAGAGGATGTGATGCTGATGAGGTTAAATGGTTTGATTAACTGTGTCTGACATCATGTTTGTCAAGTCATTGAACTCAGCTGAGAGAAGATCACCTCACACACTGAGATTAAAATTAAAAAATAATTATTTCTGTCGGTTTTTGTGTCTTAATCTAGATTATTATTGTTTAATGTAACAGCAGGGTATATTGCCACATGTGAAAATTAGACGTAAGATAAAGATATGAGTGATTAAAGTAGAAGGTTTTCGATTTCTATATGAAAGACAGAAGGGTGTTCGTGCTTTAGTGCCTGGCCTTGGTGTGCTGCTTTCAGCTTATTATTAGATTCATTTTCTTCATCACCAAATATTTGTTGGCAGACATCCATGCTGAAGTTCATGTTAGCACAGAGAGGCCCGGAGCCAATCCCAGATGACGATGGATCAGAGGCAGGGTACATGCTGGACAGGTCACCAGGCTATCACAGGGTTAACACGGAGCAGTCAGTGGATTAGCACCAATTTGAAGTCCTTAACTTAACCTAAGCCTATGTGGGAGGAAGCTGGAGAAGCTGTAAGGCAGCAAGGCATCTGGTTGGCTGCCTGTCACTATTAACAAAAAGGCTTCCTGATTCTTACGTTTAGAAACATTTTTTCACACAATAAAGGAAAAAAAACACCCTCAGACTGAGGTTATTTGTGGGTTGTGTGGGTGGGTGTATGACACATTCCAGCCAAAAGATCAACTGGTTTTAAGGAACTTTTTCCCCTAATCATTGCAGTGCATCAGTCAAGAGTCATGACACAATCCTTCTACTGTACAGATTAAAGGTCACCAGCCCATCTATAAGTATGTTTGGATCAAGATTGGAAGAAACAGGATGTGATAGGATGTGCGTGACTCTTTCCCTCAGTTCGCGGCTGGCCAAAGGTTAAACTGCAGTTGTGGGTAAAGAAATCAGAGGAGATAGCGTGCTTCAAAGGAATGAAGGAAATACTCAGAGCTCAGTGTTTGAGTTCATTTCCAAGTCATACAGCTTAGAAATAACACAATCACTCTGAGCTCTGCCACTGCTAAAGCAACCAGAGTGGTCAGATATGACTGTAAAAGTGACACCATTGTTTTCACAGCATGGGGAGATGAATGATGATTCATTGTTTGGCTTTGATTGTACGGGAGGAGCGAGTTCCTGCATTGTTCACGGTAGAGACTTTACATTGATACTGTACGGCACCTGCAAGCATTCCAAAAGGAAAGCTGCACCAAAATTAAAAAGGGGAAAAAACAAGTGTGGAACCCCAACAGCTTCTCATCCTGTGTCCTGTAGTGCTGGTACATGTGAGGTACAACGCAGAGTTTATGTCTGAAAATGGCACCTTCATTTGTTTGATAGTATACCAAACAGACCTGCTAACCTTTCTCACTTTATTAAAGTCAGTAAATCATTTTTCTGCTGACTGGATGACACTTGTACCTAACACTTGTTTGTCCCCGGGACTGGAAAACAGTGTACTCTGTGCCAAGGTCAGCGCTCCCAGTGCAGCTGGCTGGAATCCCCCAGACTGTGTAACGCAGACTAGTGCAGCTCTGCACGTATACACATCTCCTGCTCCTCCTCCTCCTATCTGTCTCTCTCCCTATTTCCTCCTGCTAAATCAAGCAGGGTGGATACAAAGAGTTAATGCTGATTAGACCTCTTTTGGTGTCGTCTTATAAGGCGACCACAGCTTTTCAGCACTTCTAGACTAAATTTGCTTTGATCTACACTACATATTTTAGGAAGAAAAATGATGCATGACAACAGAAATGATGAAGGTCAAGCTAGTCAGACAGTAGCATTTGATTGCCGTGGACAATTTAGAAAAAGTGAGAAGAGCACGGTTTGAAAGGCAACAAAGTTCAGTCGACAGACAGAGTGTGTGAAATGTGGCGGCCTGAGCGAAAGAGAGAGAAACAAGAGACAGACAACTGACGACTAAAAAAAGCAAGCGAGAACATTTAAATACAGACAAAAGGCATGCCATTAATCAGACCTGCACAGAAAGGAGGCCAAAGAGCCAGACAGTGGAAATAAAAGCAAAGCAAAGTGAGTGGTAGGGGAAACCAGGAAAGTGGTAGTGCAGGGGAATTTAGGGATCAACTGTGCCGTTCCTCCCTGCCTTCCTCAAAATAGCTCACAGACATGAAGAGGAGTTTCATGTCTGCAGCTAACCTGCGTTAAACAAAGCTGTGTATTGTTACAGCATTCAAGGCAAATGACCACAACTTTAACATGCATGTTAATGTAAGTTTCTGACCATTTAACTGCCATCCCAAAGTCAGTAAAACAACATATAAATGAGACTATTAAGGTGCAGAATGTGTTAAGATGTGACTAAGTACCATCACATTCAACAGCCACCTTTTAGTCATGTTTATATCTTGTTATGTTTATTTGGCAGATGTGACAGGTGAGCCTACTTTTATTATTATTATCATTATTATCACATTTTATTCTGAGATAAGGCAAAAACAGTGAGTGTGGCAGAAAATAAGGACACCACCTCACTGCAGGTATGATTGCATCTGATCTTGTATCTAATCTTGTATCTGCAACATGCAGACGCCATATTTCCTTGTATAATATGTATTATATATCCAGTGCATATAGCCTACACATTTGTAAGTGCATGTATAGATATAGTTTGCCTCAGTGTTAAAATTGTGTTTTTATTGGAAGGAGTCTGCTTCTATTCTGTATTACATATCAATTGTGCATTTAATTTATAACTCAGTGTTCCGATACATGTGCTGTATGTATACATGAAAAGTAGTGATTCTGTTTACACATAGTCCTGAAAGCTGGTCGTGCATGTGCGTGTATGTACAGTATACAAACATCAGTCTCCCATTGTGTTGCGGACAGTAGCGTGAGAGTGACCAGAGGGTCAGCTGCACTATCAACATCAAAGATTTGGCTGTCTGTAAAAGACCTCACTATCAACACACACACACACACACACACACACACACACACACACAGGAATACAAACACAAACTCCCATCTGTGCAGCCCTCTCTGCTCCTAACACTACACAATCAGGTATTAATAGGCGTGGACTTTGTGGGTCCCAGCGGGGCCAGGAAGACAAAAGACCCTCAGGAAAAGGTTGTCCGCTCATCCTCACTCAGTGAGCACACTTGGAGGCACAGATCCTCCCTCACAAACAAACACACAAACACACACACATCCCTGTGTATGCAGGTTTATACAGTATCAGTGTGACTCTGACAAATCATCAAAGCAGGTATGCCAGACTCCTGATAGTCTTCTTCAACTTCCTCCTAATATGTTTTCCTCTATTTATCACAGTCACTTACTTCATAGCCAGCATACATTTTTCTTTAAATTCATCCTTTGGAGTCAATAAACAGAGTGATTTTACTATAAAGGGTTCACGTTGGAGCAAAATGAATCTACAAAGACAGACTTAAAGAGATTATCTGTGTTAAAATTACACGGACTTAAGCTTAACTAAGAGTGGTGTCTTCTGTACACCCTGTTACATCGTTAGATTGAACCTCAAGTAATATCAAAAGGGAAGCTTAGCATACACAAAAATCAATATATCCTGTGAATGACTTTATATGAAAAATAAAATAAACTGTTATGCCACTCAATTTGTTTCTAATGCTCCTGTGACCCCAAACAACCCTAAAAAATTAATAACATTTTCAAACATGATTCTCTCCTCCAACAATTTTACCAACTAAAATAAACAAAAAAGTAAAACACAAAACAAAAAACTTAGTTTTAACAGTAAAATGTAGAGAAGGTTGAAGCAAGGCGTCTGGACTTGTAGAGTTTTCTAGAAGACGTTTCGCTGCTCATCCAAGCAGCTTCATCAGTTCTAACTGTTTGGTGGGGAAACATGGTTTATATGTGGTTACAGACCTCAGTGGGTGGGTCTGGGTAAAACTTTAAAAAACTTACAAACAATAGCACTAAATGTTTCCATACTTACCTGTGATGTTCTGGCTGACTGGGCCAGGTGTGTCTAACGACTGGCTAACGACTATGAAACTGCCGGAGGGGGACTGGTTGACAGCCCTTTGTTCTTACTGTGATTATGTGCAAACTTCCTGGGAATGGATGGAATCACTGCATTGTATGTGGTAGAAAGATGATGTCTGAGGCCACCACCTCTGTTAAGGGAAGGTTTTTCCAGCTTAACATAGATGGCTTCCTTGACTCCTCTTTCATACCACCTTTCCTCTCTGTCTAAAATGTGAACATTGTTGTCCTCAAAGGAGTGTCCTTTGTCTTTGAGGTGGAGGTGAACAGCTGAGTCTTGTCCTGAGGAGGTGGCTCTCCTGTGCTGAGCCATTCTTCTGTGGAGTGGTTGTTTAGTTTCTCCAATGTACAGATCAGAACATTCCTCACTGCACTGGACTGCATATATCACATTACTGTGTTTCTCCCTGGGAATCTTATCCTTCGGGTGAACCAGTCTCTGTCTCAGTGTTGTCATAGGTTTGAAATGGACCGGGATGTCATGGTTGTTGAAGATCCTGCGGAGTTTCTCTGATACTCCTGACACATATGGAATGGAGATGTTCTTTCTCCGCCTGGTGTTGTCCTTCTTCTTGTTGTTGGGGGGTCTTGTTTTTGTGGCTTTGATGAGTGCCCACTTCGGGTAGCCACATGTTTGCAGGGCCTTCCTGATGTGGTGTTGCTCCTTCTTCTTCCCCTCTGAGCTGGTGGGTACAGTTTGTGCTCTGTGCTGCAAGGTCCTGATGACTCCCAGTTTGTGTTCCAGTGGGTGGTGTGAATCAAACAACAGATACTGGTCCGTGTGTGTGGGTTTCCTGTACACTTCCACATTGAGGCTCCTGTCCCCTTTCAATGTGTACTGTGCAGTCCAAGAAGGCCAGATTGTTGTCCTTAGTGTCCTCGCGAGTGAACTTGATGTTGTTATCCACTGCGTTGATGTGTTCTGTGAACCGTTCCACTTCGTTGGTCTTGATTTTAACCCAGGTGTCATCCACATATCTAAACCAGTGGGGGTGGTTCCAGGATAGGAACTCAGGGCTCTTCTCTCCACTTCTTCCATGTAGAGGTTGGCCACAATAGGAGACACAGGTGATCCCATCGCACAGCCGTGCTTCTGTCTGTAAAAGTTCCCATTGTACTGGAAATAAGTGGTGGTCAGGCAGAGGTCCAGCAGGTCACAGATGTGGTCTGGCGTTAGGTTGGTTCTCTCCTTGAGTGTGCTGTCTTGTGTGAGGCACGTCCTTACCATCTCTGTGGCTTCTGATGTAGGGATGCAGGTGAACAAGGAGGTGACATCAAATGAGACCATGGTGTCGTCTGGGTCCATTTGGATCTTCTCCACCTTGTTCACAAAGTCCTGAGAGTTGTGGATGTGATGTGGTGTGTCACCTACCAGTGGTGTCAGGAGTTCAGCCAAGTGCTTAGCCACGTTGTATGTGACTGAGTTTGTGCTGCTGACGATGGGTCTGAGGGGGACTCCTTCCTTGTGTATCTTGGGGAGTCCATACAGGCGTGAAGTGGCTTCCCCCGGATACAGTCGAAAGTAGAGCTTGCGGTTGATGATTTGGTCCTTCTCCAGTTTTTGTAGGTAGCTGACTAGTTTCTTCTTGTAGTTTCCAGTGGGGTCCCTCTTCAGTGTCTCATATGTGGCTGTGTCACTGAGGAGATCTGTCACTTTGGAGTGGTAGTCCTGTGTGTTGAGCACCACTGTGCATCTTCCTTTGTCTGCTGATAAGATGGTAATGTCCCGGTCCTTTTGTAGTGCAATCAGGGCCTTCCTTTCATCACTGGAGAGGTTGGATGGCGGTGCTTTAGCAGTGGAGAGTGTGGATGTGACCTTCAAGCGGAGTTGCTCAGCTTCTGTGTCTGTCAGGTTGTTGTTCTTCACCTCCACCTCAAAGACAAAGGACACTCCTTTGAGGACAACAATGTTCACATTTTAGACAGAGAGGAAAGGTGGTATGAAAGAGGAGTCAAGGAAGCCATCTATGTTAAGCTGGAAAAACCTTCCCTTAACAGAGGTGGTGGCCTCAGACATCATCTTTCTACCACATACAATGCAGTGATTCCATCCATTCCCAGGAAGTTTGCACATAATCACAGTAAGAACAAAGGGCTGTCAACCAGTCCCCCTCCGGCAGTTTCATAGTCGTTAGCCAGTCGTTAGACACACCTGGCCCAGTCAGCCAGAACATCACAGGTAAGTATGGAAACATTTAGTGCTATTGTTTTTTAAGTTTTTTAAGTTTTACCCAGACCCACCCACTGAGGTCTGTAACCACATATAAACCATGTTTCCCCACCAAACAGTTAGAACTGATGAAGCTGCTTGGATGAGCAGCGAAACGTCTTCTAGAAAACTCTACAAGTCCAGACGCCTTGCTTCAACCTTCTCTACGTATGATGACCTGGATGACTGAGAATCTTCATCAACATTTTAACAGTAAAATGTGCAGACTTTACAATCCGACTATATTCTTACCTTGAAGGTGTTCCAGTTTGTCCACTGTCATAAGGGGGAGGGAATGCATTGTCCTCTGGCGCCCCCGTGTGGCCTAACTATACAATTGCAGTTTTTGCATTTGATTCAGAGAAATAAATGTCGAGGTAGGAACATGCGGGAAAAAGAAAAGAAAAAAACGTAAACTGTTAAAAATAGTTGCAATAATGTGCGTGGGTAATTAAAGAAAGAAATGTGTTCGTAATCGGTCGCTGGGTGGCGCTGTGGTACTGCTGCCTACCTTCCGCGGCATCGTGCAGTTCCTGGAGCCTCTTCCGGGTTGTCGTTGGCCGTGTGATAGGTCACAGGGCATGCGGAGGTCGTGTTGTGCTGCTGCTGCTTCCAGCTCGTATCTTTAGCTAGCTGGTAGTGCTCAGTGATGTGATGGCTTTCTTGACTCTGTTCGTGAGGAGGCAGCTGCCGCAGGCCGTGTGCCACTTCGCCCGGACGGTGAAGCTGGTCCGGGGGCCTCCTTCGTGCGCCGGAGCCCCTCTCCGGAGGCTGCACGGCTCGGCTAGGTTACGGGTCTTAGAGAAGGGTCCGTGGGGGAAAAGCAGGGGGCCGGAGCAACACCAGTACCAGATCACAGACCTGGACAAGGCGGACGCTTTGGTAGGAAGATGGTGTTAACATTAAGTGATTTATTTATTTGTCCTAAATGTGCTGGTTTCTCTTTCCTGTCTCAGACAGAAGCTCTCAAATCAAATACATTTAGTGTTTATAAAAGTGTAAAAACACACATGATGCTGCTAATACCTTTCTTCTCTGTCTTTTTTTATAGATGCTGAGAAAGTCCCATGAAACGGGTAATTAACCTGCACATTTATGTGGACTTAAATCTTAGTCTGCAGTTTGTTAGAATACTACATCAGACTGAAATGCTGCCTTATGACAAACAGAGCTAATTTAATGTGGGTGCAGTGCTTCCATATAGCTGTTGGAATGTATATACATTTTAAGCAACCAAGCTTGTGTCAAGCAAGAGAGCCAATAAAAACTAATTTAACATCCTAAAGTTAGTATACCGTCACACTCTCCATCCTCCATCAGTGTGAGGGGTCAGACCCCTCACAAGATGGCGCCCACGTCCCATCCTGCAACACCAAACCTCACCGTTTCTGTCTGACAGAACCGTGAGCGGAGAGTCAGAGCCGGAGAGTGGCAACAGCTGCGTGGCCTCCTAAACCTGTCAGATGTGTATTATATTAGACCTGCAGTTCAAGGGAACACGTGCTAGTCTCTGCTTTAATGATGCAGTTTGCAGGAGAGCTGCAGAGTTGTTGGGATGATTGTGACATTAATACTGTTTTCTACCTTTCATGTGTAACAAAGAGGCAGCTGTGATCTCTGATGTCAGTCAAGCTGTCAGCTCTGTGTTTGTGGTTTTGCAGGGTTCCTGTCATGGTTCAGGAACGGCCTGCTGGCGACCGGGATCGGAGTCATCGCGTTTGTCCAGAGTGAAATGGGACGAGAGGCGGGTTATGGTACAGACTTCCTGTTTGAGAATAGAGTAGAGTAGACACACACACATTTATACTCGTCAGCTGTTTGTAATGCAAAATAACAGCTTTACCATCTTCTATCCTCACTTTCTGTCTCTAAGTCAATCAATTTAACAGAGGACCTTCTAATAAATGTTTTATTATGGTTTTCAAATCAATAATTTTGCAAGCATTTCAAGCTAAGACAGATAACAGTATAAAATTAGAGTGAAGTCCTTGATATCTGTGTGTTACCAGATGGACTCTTATTAAACAGGCCTTCATTGATTGACATTGGTGTGGACATGTTATGGTGCTAAAGACCGTGATGATTATTTCTATCAAAATAAAAGCCCACTCAGCTCCTTCATGCAACGTTAAATCTGTCATTTAACTTTGAAAATACTGCACATAATCTCTTATTTTCATCTGAATAATTGAGAGGATGAGTAGCTCTAACCTGCCTTCATCCCAGATTTAATTACAGCGAGGAAATTAATTGGGTCTCTACAATAATACCACGTCAATCTGTTTCTCCTCAGCCTTCTTTATCCTTGGAGGGATATGCGTGGCGTTCGGCGGCGTCACGTACCTTGGCAGCCTTCTCGCCTTGCGGAGGCTGATGCTGCTGTCTGTGCCAGCGATGCTGCTCCAAGGGGGCGGCGTGTGCAGCGTCGCCCTCTTCTGGCTCTGCGCCGTATCGCTCTACATCGGCCGACTGGAGGTGGAGATCATCCACGAGGAGGAAGAGGAAGGAGAGGATGAGGAAGAGTGCAGGGAGTGCAGAGAGAGGCGCGAGCACCGGGGTTACCACGGCTCCCATGACAGCGAGGACAGTGACAGCAAGGGGCAAAACAAGTAGAGGGTGTGTGTGTGTGTGTGCTGCTCTGATTCAGGGGTCTATTATTTGTGTGTGTGTGTGTGTGTGTGTGCGCGCGCAGGCTGTGTGTGGGTCTGTATATACAAACATATTATATAAAAAAAAAATTCTAAAGATGAATAAAGACTTTTAGACTTTTTGGAAACTTTGTGAGTAATTCAGGTTTTTTTGTAAGACAAAAAAAAAACATATCCAGTGCTGAGTCTTTCAGACGCTGCTCGTCTTAAACTTTTCACTTTGGTTTACTGTGATGGACTACTTGAAGTTTTCATAAAATAAGTCAAGCTGGTTGCCACATGTCTGAGACAATAGAAGGTCTATGTTAAACTGAAAATAAGGCTTTTTGTTCGTTTGTTTTATAGCACTTGTTTATCATTATAGTATCTTTTGAAAAAGTATTGAAGAGTCTTTTCTTCGATGATATATTTTGCTCTGTGTTGTTAATATTCATGTACAGTACACCAAGCGGTAACACCATCTGTGAGCACTATGGATGTGTTTTAACAGATGTACGGACAGGCGGATGGTTCCTGGGTTTATTATTGTTTACGTTTCCTGTATTCGTGCACCACTCACAATGCAACCTACTGTACATACAGCAATAAAGTGAGAAGAGTCAAAGCCTCAGTGTGTCAATATATAAATATAAAAAAACAACAAAACCACACATCTTCTTATTTTCTTTTCTGTTTTTTGGCTGCTGCTTACATTAGATATAGATAATTAGTTCATCAAGTAAAGCAGGCCCCTGTCAGGGGTCCAGGAGAGCACCCAATTATTTTTTAGGTAATTTAATTAATTCAGTTTTTATTATGTTAATTTGCTCCACTAAAGCAAGTGACCTGGTCTTAATTAGTTTATATTATGCTTACATGGTAAATATACATCAATAAATTTGCATTAAAGCAAACTAATTAACACTAAACTGTTCCAGTGTACTATTTTTTAATCTGAGAGCAGGTAATGAGGCCGCTTTACGCCATACAAACATTCAGGGGATAGTTTACGACTTAAACTGTGAAAGTATTACTTTTTTTAGAATCCAGGCTCAAAACTTTATTGATTCAGATTCAGGTTTTTAACAGCTAGCAGTGACGCTCATAGTTTTTAAGTCACCAGCAGACATATATCTGCTCGTGGAGGAAATGTTTTGTTTCCACGCACTGAAGTCAGAGTTCATGTAATAGTTATTTGTCCTGAATCCAGATCAAACCTGAACACGAGCACAATCACATGAAAACTACTCACCACGCTGAGAGCAGGACTGGAACCTGGTGGCAAAGAGCACAGCACGGTTGGACCTCATGAGGCAATCAGAGCGAAGGCAGGAAGTCAAACTAATTATTTCAAAATAAATATACAAGAATGAGAAAACACACACACACACACACAAGTTTATGATGTAAACACAAAACTGCAGCAGCACCTGTAGATGAATGACAAACTGACTCATTGTTCCTCCTGCTCCAGCTAGCCACTGAAACTAGCATGCTACAATCCATGGCTGTAATTCCACTTTGCCCCACATGGCGGTGTAGTGAGTCAGTGTAGCATCAAGCTGGCCCTCATGCCAGAAGAAGAAACGCAAGGTGGGCTTCTTATTCTTTGGTGTCCAATGTTTTTTGTTTGCTTGTTTGTTTTTTAATATTTAATGTCTTGTTTGTTATGTTAACTGTTATTTTTTTTTATCTCCGAAACATATTTCCCACTGCTTCTCTTACTCTCAGCAGTAAAACTGGATAATTAAAGTACTTTTTTAATTTCATTTCTTTTTTATAAACATCATCTACAGTGGCTCTAAAAATATGGAAATAAGCTTATAAAATACCCACCATGTGTACATTTTAAAATGAGAGATGTCAGATTTCCCTGGATGTGAAGAAACCCGGCAGGCACAGGGGCATAAAGGAGATCTGAGAGGAACACAAGTACGTATGCTCTCTCATGAAAAATGGAGACAAAATGTAGATAAAACATCAAAAAGCCTTCTTTACAGGCCTCTGCTGCACCTGTAACCCAACATCTCAGAAGGACTTGTCATGTTTTTGTGGATTATGCAGACGTAAAGTGTAATAAGTGCTGTCAGAGTCAGCAGTCAGAAGACGTACAAACTGTCCACACACGCACACTGCACACGCATAATTGTTATAATGAGCGGCTCATCTGTGAGGATGAAAATATGAACTGAGCCGAGCAGCACGTGCTTTAGTGTGTGTGTGTGTGTGTGGTGGTGGTGATGGGGGGGCTCTGTCTGTGATAACTATCAGTGACTGGGTTGGGGCGAAGGTCTGTGGTATCTCCCAGCCATCGACACACAGTGTTGCTGTTGAGACTCACCTCAGCATCACCCTCTTCCTCCCCCTCCTCCTTGCTGAATCCCATGGTGTTTCACATGCAGGGTGTGACTAGATGGCTGTTGCAGTGTGTATGTGTATGTGTATGTGTGTGTGTGTGTGTGTGTGTGTGAGACCACCAGCACCCCACTTCCTCTTCCTCCTCTCCCCTTGAGCCCGTCTCTCTCTCTGTCTCTCTCTCAGATCCTCTTCTACCCTTTCACCCTCAAGTCCTCTCTCTTTCTGGACTCCTCCTCACGTTCTCCTCCTCCACCTCCTCCTCCTCCTCCTTTTCCTCCTCCTCCTGACTGCACAGGTCTGTTTGGCATGCAGGAGGCTCCTGAGGCCTGGCGCGTCTAAAGGGCAGGGCGCCCAGAGGCAGGAGACGCGCCCTCACTGACAAACACCATCTACTCCACACCTCGAGGACGCTCCAGAAACCAGAACACAGCCCCAAAAGTCTGGCCTCATACATCTCCATACCTCAGCTTCTACATCTACACCTTGAAAAGCTGGGAGTCATAACCTCTGCTTGTTTTGAGCGCGGACTGCTCATCTGCTCTCGGCTGTTAAATGCCACACACACGGATCAAAGAATCTGCATTAAGCAGGGGGGGGACCGGCCTTTTGGAGAAAGAGGAGATTGTTGGTAAAACAATGACAAAGATGAAGATCATGGAGTGTGCGAGTGAGGCGGAAACCGTCTGGGTGTCTCCCTCCATCCCTCACTCTTATTATTCCTTTTCCATATTTTTACTCTTTCAAAGGCATTTACATGTGCTAAAGGTATTTCCCCCGAGAGCATGACTCTAATTCAGGGGGTAAGATAAGCCATCAAAGTTAGTGACAGAGAGGGCATATGGGTGACTCGATGACAGGTGGAGTAGAAGAGCTGCCATCCTCACGTGCACGCAAACAGTGCACGGCGATTTCCAACTGCATCTCGACTTGGCTGTATAAAGATGTTACTCCAAGGAAAAGAAGAGATAAAGAAGAAAGGTTATTTTGCAGCAAACACACACACACACACACACCTACAGTACATAAGGTTTTGCACGTACAATGGCATTTTCTCCCCAACAACTGCTCTTGTTTAGTATGCGCTTCCTTTGGTCTTGAGGAGGAATGATCCTCACTCTAATGAACTAGGGCCTGCCACTTGAATGTAAAACAGGATTTAACCCGTCTTCAATGTCAGAGCCCCTCCCTGGGGCTGCTTCAGACAACACACACACACACACATACACACAAGCCAACTGACAATGTACACACACACACACACATGCACAATGCACACCCGCATATAGACTCTCATAAGTGAGACACTCTCCTTGTACGTCTCTGTGCTTTTGTGTTCATTTCAGACCAATTTGTGGCCAAAGCTTTGCTGAACACAGCAGAGTGATGTCCTGTCAGGGTCGCTCTCACCTGCTCCACACTGTTTTATTAAGGATTTATATTATCTTTGTCTACTTCAGGGACATGTAAGATCGCCCGTCTGCAGATGTGGTAAGGCAGGATAAATAAATAAATTCAAATATCTGCAGGCATTTCTTTCACCTCTGATTTGCCTCATCTGAACATTTATTAGTTGTGTAATCATAAAAAGATCTGAAAGCAAGAAAAGAAACAACAAAAACATTGAGTTGTGCTCCTCTACTGGAATATTTTATTGTTATCATCATCTGTATCACTGTTTCTTTTTTTTTTGTTTTTACATTTGTTCATTTTATTCAATGAGTGGCTGGAGTATTCACAAAGATGGGAGGGTGTGACGTTAGATTCACATTGATGGATAAGGTAATAGTTAGCTGTTTAATTCAACAACAACAAAAAAATAAACATTTACACACACTCACACTGTCTCACACACACACACACACACTTGCACTCATACACACACATTGTACCAGTAAACACCCCAGAATATGCGCGCTCCTCTCGCACACACACATATTTGTATGTGACGGCGACAGTACTGGTGTGTGGTGCACGCCAGA
The DNA here is from genome assembly GCF_900634625.1 of Parambassis ranga. NCBI lineage: Eukaryota > Metazoa > Chordata > Actinopteri > Ambassidae > Parambassis > Parambassis ranga. Next base: position 13,909,387 of record NC_041033.1, read on the forward strand.
TCAGGTGTCCTCAGACCGTCGACCATAATCTCAACACAGAAGCAAAAAAAATAAAAAGTGCCTGAAGACGTCTAGAAATTTATGTATATTTGGATCAAGTGATAAATCTGCTTGAACTTTATTGCAAAGTGCTAAAAAAATCATCTCACAATTTTACAATCCTCACAACTTTTTAATTGTGTTGTTGGGCCGGATTTGGCAAATTTATCACATTTTGGAATAAATATTCTCAACAACCAACAAATTATCTGCCACTTTTACTACTTGTAGTAATTACAAAAGTATTTTTTTTAAGTGTAAAAACTGTTTTGTTGTTTGTTTGTTTGTTTGTTTGTTTTCAGCCCTGAGAGGATTTCCAGTCAAATCAGCATGAAAAGTGTTTTCTACTTTTCCACTTTTGAATTTAAAAACGGAGCTGAAACCAATATGAGAATATTCTGTTTTATTGACCTTAGTATTAATGGTCATGTTTTAATGACCACATGTGATCCGTTTATTTACCTGCTTTGTTTATGTTTACCCCCCCTCCCACCATGACGTGTGGTCAGGTCTGTTGTATTACTCTTGCATCGCTTTCTGTTTTAACAGCATCACACATCCGGTCATGAAGTGCTTTGAGTTCACACCAGAACAAATTTCAGTTAAGTGCTCAGAAAAACACCGACATAAAAAAAACCCTCCTAAAACTTTCTCAGACATATTTTCCTTTTAGACAATAATAATAAAAAAAAAATGTTATTTGTGTTTAACACCGTTTTTCCATCTGTTTTATCTGGTGAAAAATAAAACAAGAAAAAAAAACAAGAATATGGCTTTCATACACAAACACAACTGCAGCATCATACAGAATATACTATAATTAATACTCGACAACTTAAAACAGATTACCATCCTGTCTGCATTGCATTTTATTCCCTTATATATAATGGAATGTCTGGGACTATATCATTCATATGTTTTTGTCCCAACAGTGTGCTTTAGTTATGGCTGACTGATGAATACTTTTTTTGAGTCATTATTTATTTTGAGTCTCAATACAAAAACACCAGAGGGCCGTCTCGGTCTATTTTCAGGGGAAACCCTCTAATCACATTCTCACTTGTAAGAGATGATTTGTGTAATACTGCAATAATAAAAATTCATATTCCAAAGTCTTTCAGTCCTACAGACAACAGTCCGTCTCTTTCTACTGGTTTTTTTAGGGTTAATTGGGTTAATTGGAGTGACAATAACGAGGATGTGAGCTGAGGGTCTTTATGGTTTTGTCTGTATATACAATATGGCTTCTCTGAGTGGAAGAGACACATAAATCAACACAGTCATCTAGAGAAAGACACAGAGCAGAGTTCATTATTGTTGCAGAGACGAACAGTCTTGAGGGACAACCAGTCAAAAGTTTCCCGTTTTCTCTGAGAGTCGCTGTCAGCCGCCCACAATGGACCGACGCCACAGATTCCGATGGCAGCGACTTGTCACACACTTTAGATTGCAGTTATTCAGCTCATTGTCCAATTAGTAATGTCCTTAGAGGCTTAATGTCCTGCCACTTCTGTCTCTCCTGCCCTTTTCAATGTCTCTTTCTGTCCTGTCACTCCGTTCCTTCATTTTTCTCTTCTCACCTCCTCCTCCACCTCTTCTGAGGCTCAGTCCTCCTCTGTGCCTGCAGCCCCCCTCAGTCCGTTCATACAGAAGGGCAGGCCGGAGGAGAAGGGGCTGTCAGACGGGGAGAAACCACTGAAGGGTGGCAGGCCGGCCAGCCGCTGTAGGTGGGGGAAGAAGGCCGGCGGGGGTCCCTTGTGGTGGTCCGAGCGTAGCTGCAGGCCATCACTGTGTCCTGTGCTGTGGTGGTGGGAGGGGGGCAGCTCAGGTGGAGCGTAGCGGATCGTGCTTGGAGCGTAGAGGCTCTGCGGGCCCTGCGGGCCAAGAGCAAGGGGATGGAAGAGGACCCGTCCTGCTGCACCGCCTGCTGCCAGTCTCTGGAGCAGGTCAAAGTCAGGAACATTACCTGCCCCGCCGCTACCACCGCTGCTCCGACTGACCACACCCGACACAGCCCCCCTCTCCTCGCGTGGCAGTGGGGATGACACAGACATGGCGGGGGACAGAGCTGGGGAAGGTGGTGTGAACAAGCCTTTCGGTGGGGCTTCACTGCTGGAAGAAGAATCAGGAATTGGGGTGGTTGGGCTGTCACCATTGAGGCTGCTGGAGGGTGTGTGCGCATGTGAGGGCTGGGTGGCGTGCGTGTGTGGGGTGGAGGTCTGTGTGTGTGACCCCCAGCGCCCACCAGTGGTCAGGGCTTCATGTTCAGTCTTGATACTGGGACTGCCAGATACAGGAGACGGGGCCACCACACTCTTCAGCTGCTGGATCACAGCCCTGCCGTTGTGCACCCTCCCGCCTCTCTCCCCAGTGGTCGCAGTGTCTCCTCTGTTCTGTTTACCTCCTCCCCCGCTGTCCTCCTGCTTCAGTCTGTCGCTGTCTCCCCCCTGGTTCCACTCCGTCTCTTCCTCCTCCTCCCCCTCGCTTTCGCTCGCCAAATCAGAAGAGGCTGACACACTTTCCTCTGCGTGACGGAGCTCCTCCAGTCTGCGACGGCTTTCGGGAGGGGCGCCCTCAGGGTCGGACCTCAGCAGGCGCTTCCTCCTGTCCTCTGATTGGATGGCAGAGGTGGTGAATTTCTCTCTGCCTTTAGTGTCAGGGTCACTTTTCCCCACTGAGCTCTTCAGCGGCTGTGAGCCTGCGGAGGAGAAGACATTTTTATGAACAGAAGAGCTACATGAACGTGTTTATGTGTGTCAGCGGACGTTATCAGGAGGTATGAAGGTGTGAAGCGCTGCACCTCGGGCCTGCGGGGAGCTGTCGGTGGGGGACGAGCTCACTCGAAGCCGCTCTGCTCTTATGCTCTCTGGTAGCTGCAGCAGATCCAGAGGAGTGTCGGGCAACTCTGTTCGACTGGATGTGAAAATGGAAAAAAGGTGTGAGAGGAGGTGGACGTATGCACAAATGATCATCTACCACTTACAGCCACTTTAAAAACAACACCAGTGCTGTGATGGTTTGAGTGAATACTTAAGAGATGGAAACAACATATAATCAGCCTAATGACAACCTCCAATAGCCAAACTGCCTCACACCCCTCTAACCTCCACCTAACAATCTTTCCCTTAAAACACATACACATGCGAACAGACACACAAGCGGACCCCACCCTACCATGAACAACACACACACGCTAAGCCCCACTCAGCAGCCCACCTATACATAGTTAAGCTCAGACAAGGAGGAGGCTGTTGGAGAAGTTAATGAGCTCTTGTAATTACAGCACTAATTAACTAAAACACCATTCAGCCCCAAAATTCTGACATCCATTTGTTGTAATTATATAGCTTCAGTCCAATTAGCATTGAAATGCAGCCTCTTGTTTTTGTCTGACTGGTGGTGTGCGCACATTTTGTTCTGTGTGTATTCAAGATGTGTGTGGTTGATATATAAAGCCCTAAACAAAGGCGATGCTGCACTTAAATGGAGATTTATATTTACAGGTACTACAGAAGATAGAGCCAATGAAACAAAAAAGTATCTGAATGGCATTTTTACTGTAATTCTACTTATGGTTAAAGACATTGTTTCAAATTTTGACACATTTTTTCTTCAAAACTTAAATGTTTTTATAACATCAGTTGAGGAGTTTTAAAGCTTTCTTATAAAGTCTTGTTTTCTAATTTAGCAATAATAAAATGATTGTACTTGTGCTAATTAATACTATAACAACACAAAAAATAGATAAAGGTTGACAATTTAAAGTTAATATAAACATTTCATAGCGGAGTGAGAAAGTTATTTTTAGTGACACTGAAAAAAAAATGTAAGAACTTGCTGTGTGTTCCTACTAACTGGAGAAACTGTCAGAAGTGTCTATTCTTCAGATTAAAATCTTTAAAACTTAATATTTTGGAATCATCTTCGAATTTTGGCCTTTTGATATGTATATAAAACTTTTAAATAACTATTAAATTTAATAGGCAGTGGTAAAGCACTTTGCTTTGATGTCACTGTTTTGTAAGTATCCTCACATGTAGGAAGCAATGAAACTCACTATCCCAATAATCCCCCTACATTTCATCATCTATCCCTTCAAAGGATCTCTGTACACAGTGGGGTGCCTGCATATATAAACTGGGCTCGTATTGGTGCTCCAGGAGAACGGGCTGCGGCGTGCTGACCTTAGTACATAGTTAACCCATATGACGTTGCGTTCATGGGGGGCTTTGTGGTTGATGGAGACGGTGGCAGTGGACTGGATCCACAAGTAGCCTCCTCTCCTCTGGAGCCAGCGATAGTAACCCGTCACTACCTGGCCCTTCCTCAGCACTGAGGCAGAAGAGGCAGAAAAGAAGCATGTTTTTAGTTTGACAGTTCACAGTGGTGGCAGCAGAGGGCGCCTATTACAACAGGACAGAGTGAGGTTTCAACAGGCGCTCCTCACCCCCATATTCAGATAGTATGGAGAATAATATGAGTGGGGATGAATTTTATATACTACATGCATATGGATGTGACTTACAGTCCTCGTGGCTCTGCCGGAGGTTTTCCAGGTCTTCTACATGGATGAAATGGTAACAGGTGTGTCCCACCACCTCTGCTGGGGTCAGATCCATATACTCAGAGATCCTGAAAAAAAGCATCAGTTAAAACGAAACGTGTGTCTTTTCAACTTTAAACAAAAAAACAAAAGAAGACACTCATACCTGTTCTCACAATATGTGACCTGTAGATCCATGTTCACCCGGAGGACAAACATGTGGCTCTCCATGCGGACTTCATTAAGCGTGGATGGCGGCAGAGTGTGCGCCAGTGCAACCAAACCCATTGGACGACGCACTGAGCGTGTGGAGCCTGGAACGAGTGCAGGACGGCAGCGGATTCGTCCCGTCACGTGGATTACCTGACAGGCACAATGTTCATTCATTACACACTGAGCCAGTTTGCAAGAAGATGACAAAAATAATCACCTGAAATTTGAAGTGAGGAGAATAACATTAAAAACAGCACGAGATTTATACAGAATACAGAGTTAGAGCTGCAGCTCTGGTGTAACAGCAGCGAGCGCAGTAAACTGTTATGTGCAGTGGTTCAGTGTGAAATAAGGTCACAGCCGTAAAACATACAGAAAACGACCAACCTGACAGTGCTATGAAACAATGGCAGCACAAAACAAAGTGACAGGGAGGCTCTGCTTGTTATTTTACAATCCCAAGAACAAGCAGGTGAATTAAAGTATGCAGAGCACAAGACACGTCTTTAAAAGTGTTTCCTCTGTACCTTGTATCCAGAGGACTTCACGTGCAGACCTCGTTTGGTGAGTGTGGACTTCATGCGGATGAAGAAGCCACGGTCAGGAGGATCATCTGCAGGAGAATGAGGACTAGATGGAGCTGCAGAGGATGGGAGAGGAAAATATAAATAATGTATAAGCTTATATGTTTTGTGTTCATTCTCTCCCTTATGAATAGACAGTTTAATGGTACCAGGTTCAGGGGTACCAGCCAGGGAGGAGGTGGACGCAGAGCTGGAGGCGCTCTCGGGGCCTGTGTGGCAGCCGGCCTCGGCCCGCAGATGAGGCCTGATTCCTAGTCGCTCTGCCATCTCAACGTGGTCCGCCGGGTGGATGTAGTCAAACACGCTGCTGCCGGTGAGCTCCACCTGAGGAGAAGCACATACACAGATGAAAGCCAGGCGCTTTTCGCACAAATTACTACACACACACACACATACTGAAAAATCAATATACGTTATGACAGGAAAATGAAAGCGCCGCTCTGGGTTACAACTCAACAAGGAATGTGGAGGTTATAAGAAACCCCACCACCACTAAACCCCCTTCCCAAGACTCACACACACATACATTTAAAACCAGTCTCTGAGGACCAAGTCACTACAGTGCTACACAAATAAAACCAGGGGAGATAAAAATCAATTGTATTTGCTGATTAAAAACAGGTGAACTCCGACTATCTCCAAAGGTCACATTACTATTCTTTTTATTCCCCGTGTCCCTCCCAGCTCCTTCATTCAGTTACAGTCTATCCCAGCAGGCAGTGCAACAGCTCATACAGCTCTATATGATTCTATCATCATAATGCATCATAGTCGCATCTCTAATCATTTAAAGGTAATAATGGTGCTGCTCTTGCATAGCATCCATAAAGGCAGCACAATCGGAGGTGTGATTTCATCAGAAGCTGTATAAATGAGGCCGCGCACGCGCGTGTGTGCATATGTGAAAAGTAAGGGGTGTAAGGATGCATGTTTACACACACACATATATGCAGCTTCTATTACATCTGTGAACGTGTGTGTATATATGTGTGTGTGTGTGTGTGTGTGCCAACACCATTCCATCTGATAAAGCCGTGGCTGCAGCAGCCTCACACCCTTGTCTGTAGGACACAGCCATTTATTACCGGATTAGAGCCATTTACTGCAGGCTTTATGGGAGCTTCAGCAGGCCCTCAAGGACATCACAGCCAGGGAGAGGAAGAAGGGGAACAGGGAAGGCGGGAGCACAGGAATGAGAGCGATTGATGATGAATGAACAGAGATTTTGGAGGGGGAGGAAATCCCATCGGGTGAGGGAGGGTTTAGGGTCACAGGGTGTCATTTTTTGGGACATGTCCTTCTTTTGGAATTATGCCACCTGTAATACTAAATACTTTGATGGGGTGACAAACTGTGCTTCAACCAAATCATGTGAAAGTAATTCCCTACTCTGACCTATGTACCAGTTTGAATATGTGTTCAGGCAACTTTCTGTTGACCAGCTTCACCACTCTATATATTATTCTATTTGTTGAGATGTAGAGAGGTATTACACAAATTTGATTCAATCAAATTTATGACATGTATAACAGAAGTTCAGAATGACAAAATTAAAAGTGTGAGGCTATGTTAGAAAAACTAGGAGATACATAGTTGGAAAGACTACATACCCAAAATCACATAACTGATGTAATTATAACTGACAGTCATGCACGCTAGCTCCAGAAATTTGGATTGGTCTGATATCCACTCCCAAAAGCTGTGGCTGAGGTCTAACACTGGGAGTTATGGCCTCTTGAAAGGAAGTATGATACTAACTACATTATGTTATGCTGTATACTTTTTAACTGAAGACTGTTTGTTAAGTATGCTTTATTATTTATATATTTTTTAATATAGTATAACAGATTTCTTATTTTCATCATCTCTTTATTACTACCATTATTGCTGACGTGCATCTGAAGGCTGCTACATTTTGATGTTTGGCTGATGTTTTATTCAATATCTGTAAATTGTTGTTACATTATACAACCTGAGTTACACTATCCTGTTGCACCTGCCAACACCCCCACCTGTGGGGAAACACTGTAGTGAAAGTAGCACAGGTGAGGGTGGTGTCTGTGGAGCCGGACAGGACATATTTCACTGTTTTAGCTTAAATGCTATCAGATCTCCATGCTGTTTAAGACCATCAAAATATGATGCATTAAAGCTTCACAACAGTGAAATTAAGTGGTTTTTTCTGATCCATCTTCACTGAGCAGATATAACATCCGCAGTGTAATTACTTTTCTGCCGCATCTCTTTTGATTTTGACATCAAAACTAATACATTCATTAATGTTTTAAAACTAAGATGCATCTACGCATTAAGCAGCTGGAAATTTGACAAACTGACAGGGTTTACTTCTTAAACTCTGATTAAACCTCACTTTGAGCATTTGTTATAACTGACTGTGAAGAGTGATCTATCAGTCTACATGTCCGTCTGTCTGGCTGTGGTTAAGGTGAATTTCACGATCAGTAATCCTTCTCCATGGCAGGTTGTCATTTTCAAACAAGGACTAAATTTACCTCCTCTCAGAATACTGGACCAGCCATCTGAAAGAGACACAATCCCCTGGCCCTATGGTATTGGAAAACAAGGTAGAGAGACAAACAGGTCCTTATGGGCTTTACTGGGCTTAAGACCTATCCGAATAATATCACTCCATCACAGGCAGGAGGGAGGGATTGAAAAAAGATCAGACAGAAATGAGAAGATGAGAAAGAGACGCAGCGATTGAGAGGATGAGTCAGGCTCAGAAATAAAAACAGGTATAGAATGTGGCGCGGAGGGAGACGTGAGGAGAGACTGAGATCATTCAAATCTCTCAAAGTGTGTGTGTGTGTGTGTGTGTTTGTGCGTATGCAAGCACACGGCACGCCTGTTTCTCTGTGTATGTGACCAGACTCTGTTTTTATGTCTTCGTGTGTCATTGTGTGTCATTGTTTGTGTGAGTAGTTGTCTGTCAGTTGCATCTGTGCGAACCTGTGTGTGTGTGTGTGTGTGCAGATATGCACGTGCATGTATGTATGGTGGTGGTGGTGGTGGTGGTGGTGTGGTGGGGATGGGGGGCAGCGAGCAGGGGAAGGAGAGACATGATATAAATAATAGCAGGGGGCTTTAATATGTATGAGGCATCCGGGCAGTGGTCCACAACATACTCTCAGCCCTCAGCCCTCACTGACTGATGGGAGAAGAGAGAGGGAAGGAGGGGGAGATGGGGAGAGGAGGGAGGGGGAGCGGGGGCTGCATACTAACCATTCGCAGATCAATTCTCTCCTCCCTCAATCTACCATCCTTCCTCCCTTCTCTTTACCCCATTTATCCCTTTTTCTTCTCCTCTCAGCCCTTTACTCCTTACTTCTCCATCCTTTCCATGTCTCCTCCCTCCAACCCCTCATCATCTCTATCCTTTGTCTCTTTCCCTTGCCTCCTCTCACCCCCTTCCTTTACTCGCTACATGGCATTCCCAGGTTTATCCTCGTTCTTCTGGCCTGGAGACCCAGCGAGAGACAAAATGATACCTGCAGGCACCAGGGGAGCGGGCGGCGGGCCGTGCCCTTGGTCAAGGTGCCTGACCTGGGCTAAGCCGGATAAGCAGCCCCACTGTCAGGGGAGTGGCCCAGGGTGTAAGCCAGGGCAGAGGGGTCAGACAGGGGGACAGAAGATGCAGGGCAGGGGCGGTCCACGGGGGCGACATGCCCTCTAAAACAAACCACCAGTTATACTTTTTTTCACTCAAAACATCGTTTGTTTGTCTGTCCTTCCCCCTCTCCCCTGTGTCCAGCCACCACTCGCCAACATCTAAGTGTTTTTGTCCTCTCTCCCCCCCCACCTTCCCTTTCTCTCTTTTTGTATGTTTTTTTCGCTGGCCATAAACACACTATATACTTCCTCTCATATATCTCCAAACTCAGTATATCTGCCCATTCTGGCTGTCTCTTTTCTCATCATAAACCTTCTATGTCCCCGCCTGCTCTCATCTTTTCAGGAAGGTAAACGCAGCGTTGTATGTTCAAGGTTTTGGACGTAATCTTCGATCATAAATAATTTCATTAGAATGCTGATGGCTTAGGCCCTGTTTGAGTAGATGTGATGGGTTAGGCCATCTGCTCAGCTGATAAGAACAGCTCTGTTTTATTAGCATCTCCACCAAAGCCGCGGCTGTCTTGTTTACCTAGGCAATCCCAAGGCGAATTTCATTCCTACTGCACATTTAAACTCTATTTACACACTCAGACTCTCTTTCTCCTCTTTACCACTGTCTCTCTTTCTCCCCCCATTCCTCTTTATTTTCTTTCTTGTAATTGTCTGTCTGCTTTTCTATGGTTCTCCCTTTTTTGGTCTGTCTCAGCTGCCTCCACTCTTATTGTTGCCTGATTATCTCAACTTTTTTTTGCCTTTACCCATTTAATCTGTATAAGCAAGTGTGCTCATGACTCAGAAATAAAAACAAAACAAAACTCCAAAGCATGTCTAACTAACTCCTCTCCTGTCCTTTTCTTATGTGCATGTAAGGAGATCACTGTCACCTGTGGTAACAGCTGTAAAGAAGTACATGTCCAACTACACAAGTTAGGGGATAAAAGGCAAAAAAACTGTCTGCTTTGCATTGTAGCTAAAGAAACACTGTAGAAACACCCTTTGTGGAGAAGATGTCTTGTTTGGACATAAGTGTAGTTGCTTGCATAGCAATGGAACACGCATTGTGAACTCAAGACAAATTGTGCATGCTTGTGACCTCAGTGTGTGTCCAGACACAGCTCGTCACTTGTTTGGCTCAGTTGCATAATAACAATTTAAAACCCATTTCACAGGTATGGCAATAGCAGGAATCCACTTTCTATATGAAAATGCACATGAACTGATCCTGTGTAAAAATCCAAAAGGGGAATAGAGGTCAAACCACCTGTGCACATCTGTGCACTTACCAAGAGCTCTGGTTTAGCAAGGAAGCACAACCTTGACAAGTAAACTACATAATGTATTATAGTCATTTTAGATTGAAAGACTTTTGTACCAAAATCAGCATGTGGAGTACATACAATTTTTTTTGACTTAATTCTCATTAAACTCGGAGCCAAGTTAAGAATAATTGAGTGCTGACTGAATGTAAATGAATGGAACTGGTAGCTGAAATGTCAAATAGTTGGAGAATCTAGCAGCAGAGGTGCCAGAAGAGTGGAAATAAAACCTGTTTCATGCTAGAACAAACAACACACTAACATCTGGCTTTTTTCAGTGGGAAAGGGTATGATCACACCTCTCCTGGGTCAAAAGTAGTCGCAGGGAGTGATGGAAATTTGACGGCCTGTTGAACATTTTTTTGTGCTTCTCTTTTAGTCTTTATTTCATTGCCACAATATCTGCTTTCATTTAAGCAACACATCAGTAATAATTGAGGTACAAGGTATAAAACAGTCACCACTATATATGTGACGTCAAACATGACAACACAGGAAATATTAGGGCAGACTGCTGGCAGCTGGATGAAGTTAAAGCCTTTTTTTAAAACCATGTTTAAAAAAAAACTGTATATCTGCAACAACTCCAGTGTTAAAAACAAAGCGTTTGCTGATAAACGTGCAAAAAAGAAAAGAAAAAAAGAGCTTGATGTTTGTGTGTGTTGTTTTTTCTATTTTTAATCAAGTGTAAAGTATAGTTGTATCTGCAGAAATAAGTTGCTTCACGGACTGTACAGGCAAGGGATTAAACATCTGCCAATGACTTTAGTGTTGATACAGCAGGTGAGAAAAAAAATACCTAAGATGCTTTAATTCTGCCAACAATTGTCCTCAATCACAGAAAACTTAGATGTTTAAACAAACACTCAATTACTTCTCTTATTGTTGCACTAAGTTCCCTCATTTTCTCTCTGTTCTTCTTGCTCTCTCTTATCACACCTCTCCTCCTTTCCTCCCCCTCTCTTTCTCTCTCCGACTGTCTCTATCTATCTTCCCATCCCCCTTGGTGTTTTTCCCCCTCCCTACAATCAATGTGGCTTTTAAGATGCCTATCGATTTGTTCCCCTAGACAGCCCCTGCGCGCTGGGGCGACACTTTGATTGCTGGGCCAGTAATTACTGTTATTATTTATGCATCTGGGCAAAATGGCAGGACTTAACATTCACAGTACAAGAGGCCACAGGCAATCAACAGAGGTGAGCACCTGGAGAGGGAGAGAGGATGGTAGAGAGAGGTGGACAGAAAGAGAGAGAGAGTAGCATTGCCCCTGTGAGAGTTGCACTCCAGAGATGAGCGCAAAGTGTGCAGTCAAAGATATTCACACTCACACACAAACACACACTCCTGGGAGAGGATATGAAAGCCTAAGCAAGAGACAGGCACGTGTGTGCAAATGCACTTGTATACAAAGGATTATTCTGATGTGTGTGAGACTGAGAGCAAGAGGAGGTCGTCTTACCTGTGAGAGTCCCAGGTAGATAGAAACTGTCTCTGAGATGTAAAGGAAGCGTCCCTCCTGACTGACCACAAACACAAAGCCATCTAGAGACTGTGCACACAACACACACACAGACACACACACATTAGCACACACAAACAAAAAGGCAAACAGAAACAAGACAGACAAATTAGAGCAATTAGTGTGTATCGAACAAATTACAATGAGCTAGAGAACAAACAACCCGTCACCCCTCGGCCTCTTATCTCAATTCACAAGAGCACTCACACAGACACACACAGACACACACACACACACACACACACACACACACAGACACACATAAATGTGAACAGGCATGAAACAACTCCCATAGATGCAAGCTGTCACTACACACAACAGCTGTGAGCAAGACCTGCATTACCAAAGACACATAAACAAATTGGGCAAAGAGACATGAGAAACAGAGCTTATAGACCAGGGCTGTTTCAATCAACTGTAATAAACTATGAGTCAAAGCTTCATCCTGGATCTCTGGCTAACTATAAACACACACAGGAGCAGATGCAGACACAGATAGAACTGGAGTCATTACATCCTGCAGTGATTCTAATGAGAAGTGAAAGGTATACAGCCAGCCCATTAGAGGGGACTCCTTCAGAGAATAATATTAATCGTCATAACAAGCATCCGGGAGTGCGTCGACACAGCCTCAGCCCAATACACACATGTGCTGCACAGACCAGGGCCACTTTCCTCTAGAAAAATGATTGCTATTTTGGCGGCCCAGTGCTTAAAGTGGCAGTGGTAATTTATGCAGCTGACACATCCAGTATGCAAATGTGTGGCCGGGGTGTGGGGCGTCGTGTGTCGTGGCGAGGAGAAACCAGCCGCCTGAATGTCGGAGAACTAAAGTGCAATTATCAGGCTATTACAGCAGGAGGACGGCTGGGAGGGAGGAATCATACAGTTTTTCTGGAGCGTTAATTTGATTTCTATCAACGCTGTTCCCTAAGCCTCCGTTCCTCTTTTAAAATGCCGGAGGAGAGCAGACATATGTAATGTTTCTTTGTTTTACCACAGCCTACTCATTTATAAATTCCTACTCTACCCTGTCTCAGTCCTACCTGTTTCTTCTGCTTCACTCCTTCCCGCCCCCACCACCACTTCTCCAAAAGTAAAATCTGCACCTTCTTTGCACTTCCTCTGACTCTTTGTCTCTACATCCTGCATTTCGTCACCCCTGCAGCCCTCCTGCCACAGAATACCCCTCAGGCTCCATTCATCTGTCAGTGCAAGAGGGAGGCATTCTTTGGCAGGCAACAACATTGTCCAAAGTATTTGAGCTTTATGATGTGTGTGTGTGTGTATGTGAATGTGCTTATGAGTTTGCCTGAAAAGATATAAGTCCAGGGGGAAAGACTTTGCGATCGCACATAGGAACAAACTACAAACTACAGCACGACAAAGACAAACAAGACAAATGTGCTTTTGCAATTATCTGAAAAAACAAAAACTACAAATCTGTTCAAAGAGATGTAAATGTAACGCTCTGGAACCGTTGACATGGTTTCGTTTTAAAAATGACATCATAGCCAGAAAATGTTAAAGCTGTCAGATTTATAAGTTTGCCATAGTTTGTACAGGCATATTGTGTGATTACTCTTTTCGTTCACAGAACGACAGAATTTAAGCATAAACTTGAAATTTTGCAGGACAGGACTTAAAAATATGCTTATAATGACTAAAAATGTGGATTGAAAAAAAATATATAAACTATATAACTAATGTTGATATCATCATAATGATTACAGAAAAGGGAGGAAAGTGTGGGGCTCTGTGGTCCTTACCTGCAGAAGGTGTGCTCCTAGGTGCTGCTCAAACATGTCAGTGGCCAGAGAATGAGATGATCGTCTAACTGCGGAGAGAAACAGAGAAAAACACGCTTCAGGTATGGACTGACATCAACACTATCACTAGTTGATATTTTAATGATAAAACCTGTTTTTAATATGTGAAAAGATGCTCTATAAAGAACCCAATAATAAAAGTAAAACCCTCAAGTTAATAATTTAACAGAAATGATCAGATTTTAAATTTTAGTTTCAACATTCCTGGTTAACCTTGGCATCGTTTATTTAGGTACAGATTTTACACAGCATCTGCCCAAAATGTATAAATATGGAAGTACTATCCTTCTGCAAAGTTAATGAGAGAGTGTTTATAATATCACTGCATAAGGTAGAAGTATTCCAAGAGAAGATGCGTATTTGAACTCTGTTAATATTTACAACTTCAGGAATTAAATCTTAGGAAAATCTGCAGTTCAGTCTGTGTTGTTACAGATTAGACATATAAGCAATTATAGAAACAGATCTGTAAACAGTGTGGTTTTATAATAACACTGAATGGCTGTGATGTCTTTCAATCTGCATTGAAATGAAAAGTGAAACTCGAACCAATTATGTGTGATAAAAGAAAAATCAACCGTGTTTGAAAAAAAAATGGGCATAAGGAGGGGTGCTGTGTGACGCACACTTCTCCATCTCCGCCAGACACACAAACAAACACACAAACACACACACACACAAAGTGTCTGCATCACCACTCTTAATGCATCCCAAACACAAGCTATCAGAGCTGCTTCAGTGCCAAAGTGGTGCTGTTTACCAAGGCAATTACAATACAAATAGAGTTGGAGGTGGTTAGGAGGAGGGGAGGTGGGGAGGAGGGTGAGGATAGGTGCGAGAGCAGCAGAGAGGGTATAGGGAAAATGAGAAAACACTAAGGAGGGTGGGAGTGATCACTTTCTCAAGCAAACGCGGGGCGTGGGGGGGGGGGGGCTGCAGTGACGTGGAAGATTAATTTAGCAATCAGGCGTATTTACTGTTTTATGTCAGAAAGAGTGTGTGACGGTGTGTGTATGCACCTGCGAGTGTGTGATTGCAAAAGTCGAGACCATATGTGAGAACTAATCTCACTCCAACAGGGCTGCATTTGAACACAATGTTCCCTATCCGGCAGAGACAAACTATGTGTGTGTGTGTACAGAAGATGTGTATAAGAGCATATGAATGTGTGCATGTGTGTGAGTCTGTGTGTGTGACTTTAAGGATCATCGGATATCTGTGTGTGTGTGTGTGTGTGTGTGTCGCTGCAAGGCTGAGGGAAATCAATACACGTTATGACAGGAAAATGAAAGCGCTGCTCTGGGTTACAACTGAACACAGAGGGAGGGTCGAACACTCACACACATATATACAATCACACACACACACACACGTATATATATATACTGCCCAGCTGCCTGCTTGTGATGTGAGTTTGGTGAATAGGGAGGCATTCCATTAGAGTTACACACACACACACGCACTTCAGGGATACACACAGGATGAATTCTCATGCACGGACTACACAGCAGCAACATGCCCTCTGATTAAACAACACAAATACCCCCGTGCACACACATACAAATTCTCACTCTCTCGCTCTCACACACACACACATAAATACAGAGTTGCCGGACAAAGCCACAGTGGCATTGTGAGATTGGGGTCCCCCTGTGTGACAGAGTGTGAATATAAATAAGGCAAGTCCATTCAGGGCTATGAAAGGGGGTCTGGTGCTGGGACCCTTCAGCCTAGTCAGTTGCTGCCTGAAGGGGGATGGGGAGCCCATCTCGCTCTCTGCCTGCCTGTCAGGCTCCCTTGTGGGGCAGCGGTAGAGCCACAGCACTGAGGAGTCTGGAGGAAGCAACCCCCATCATGACCATAGGAGAATGAATCAAAAGCGGCGCACACACCTTGATATTTGTTTGCGTATGCCACAGGTGAAAATACTTGGGTGTGTGTGTGTGTGTGTGTGTGTGTGTGGGTGAGACCTGGGTTTCATTGCACAGATCCCTGGAGGAAGGAAGGTGATGGCGGGTGATCAGTTGTGCTGAGTAGTGTCAGTGGGGCAAAGGAAAGGCTGGATGTGACATGAGGCCAGCAGGGCTGACAGATGAGGCACACCCAAACACACACACACACACACGCATGCACACACACTAATACACAGAGGACCATTTATTAAAGACTGCCATGGTACAATAGGGCGGCCAAGAAACCAAAACACTGGACCTGGTGTGTGTGTGTGTGTATATATATGTGTCTGTGTGCGTGCACACATGTGAAGAGAGTGAGTCTCACAGCAGTGTTGGTATCTCACCCTGAGAACAAAGCTCCTTCTGTAGTGGTGCTGTGAACCCCTACTTCTGTGTATGTGTGTGTGGAAGAGTTAAGGTTTTGTACTATTCTGTGTGTACCCTTAAATATTATCACTTTGATCATATCTTGTCTAATTATAAATAACACATTTCTAATGAGTGTCCTTTTTTTATAGATTTGGCCCACAGTCGAGGAATAATAACATTGTCCTACAGAAGCCTGGGAATACAACACAATCAATAGAACAATGTCATAAGGGACAAGAAACATGCAGTCAGAAGGTGAGATGTGTGATAACAAAAGAGCAGTGTAGCAACATCACCGTCCTTAGCTAAAGAAATGCAAGCTTTTAAAATGTTGGCTCTCCTCTGGTAAAATTCTCAGTAATGAAGTCACAATGATATTGTCACTAAAAAATTGCCACCACCAACGTAATTTATTAACTTGTTTATTGCTTTATTCATTTTACATTTCTGCTGTAGTAAGAAAAATGGAGGATAATGGTTGGTGGTACAGCTCCCTTTTTTTTGGTAATCTATTTTATAGATTATGGAGCTAACCCTTTTCAGCATACTAATTTGAAGATCTTTACTGATACTCTATGGCTCTATTTTTAAGCTTGAAGCAGGGCAGCTGGACTTGAAGATGTTTTATTGCTTCCCAAGCAGCTTCATCAGCTCACTCAGAACTGACAAAATCTAATAAGTCCAATTGGCCTGGTTAAAGCTTATGAATGAAAAGTGACCTAGATGACTGAGAACCTTCATCAACATCTAACACAGGTGTCTGTTTAAGCTGAAATCTGAACCATTTTGCCACAAACTGACATTAAGTAGAAAGTACTGGCACTGAGAAGTAAAGTGATGGTACTCTGTCAGATTAAAATTTAATGTACCATGGATCCAACTACTGATCTAACTGAAGTGCTGGTAAAAGGGGATTAAATACCAAATTACAAGTCAAATAAAGTGGTCTGGCAAGTCTGGATAAGTCTGGATGGACTGTTAGCTTATTTAAAAGCTGTGTGACTGCCTGGTGACTCATTCCCTGCTCTGTCTGACTTTCTTCTATCTTTGTTGCTCCCAGATCTCAGCAATTGCATCTATTGAGAACAATGTTAACATGGGGGGCATAAATCCAAGAAAATGTGTTTACTGCTGTGGATGCATGCCATATGAATACATCTGTGGATGTACAGCTGTGTGTGTGAGGTCTCTGATAGGGCTTCATTCGGTCACACTTCCACTTCATAAGCTTCCCAGGACTCTGCTGTGAGGTTTAATTTCATTGTGGGAATAAGAGACAGAATGGGACAGAGCGCGATCGGACACGTTAATTATAGTCTGACTCGTAGGTCAATTCTCTGGGTCTCCCCAGCGCTCCACAAGAAGAAAAGATTTGAATGATTGAATGAAAAATTTGAATGATTTTCATTATGCCTCTATCTAATACATAATTTAGTCCCAGTTAAGTCCACAAGTAATGGCTGCACACGGCCACATACACCACCCTACATTCTCACATACTGTCTTCCTTTCCACCCCCACAGTGTCAACCTTTTTAACCAGGTTAGGATGTTACCATGGGAACCAAACAGATAACGGACGCAGTGAACCCCCCCTTTCTGTCTCTAAACCTCCTCTCTCAGTCCTCTCATTCGTCTTTGTCTCTCAAGTTTGGCTCAGCTGCCAGGGTTTCACCCTTTTAAAACAAGAGCCCGATCACATGCCAAGTTGTTTACTATCATCCAAATGTGACGTTTTGGGTGTTCGGCAGACAGTGAGAGAAAGAGTGACCCTAATCGCAGCGTCCTTCTCTGGCACAATTATCTTCTCACTGTGACATCCATCCCGTCTTTTTTTCCCCTCTATCTTTCCTCTATCGCTCCGTCTCTTCTCCATCACTCCCTTGCTCCTTTTGCGGTCGAACATAATTTGAGTGCAATTAACTTCCCTTAAAAGCCCCGGCTGCTTTAAACGCTGTGAATTAGAGGGGAGGCAGACACAGGGAGATCGTCAAGAGGTGGGGGGGAGACAAAAGAGAGGTGAGAAAAAAAAGGAGACGAGAGACAGAGGCAGCGAGCGGAGGCAGTATGAAAGTCAATGTCACCAGCGCGGGGGAGGAGAGAGAGGTGTGTTTGACCTCACTAGCCGAGACAGTAAAACACTTCAGCTGGCCCTGTTGCTGGCAGTGAGTTGTCATTGTACTGTACCTTGTAAAAGACTGAGGGGTTCTCCAGCTGCCATGTTGCACCTGTTAAAGGTTAAGATGCACAAACTGTGGGAACATGGACTTTACACTGGAGATTTTAAAAGATTAATCTACTTTTGATTATGATACAATTGCACTCGCAAAGTTAAACTAGTATGGTGTACATAATTGATCATAAACATGTTTGGTATCACAGGTACATAATGCCAACACTGGCAGCATATAAGAACAAAACACAAGTTTGTGTTTGTTTAGCAAGATAATCTTTACAAATTACAACCACTTTTATCATTTCTGAAGGCTAAATACAATCACCACAAGTAAAAAGCTAATTTTATGCAATAAACAAAGTGCACCGTGGCCAAATGACCTCAATTACTACCAGCACTAGCACACTTAATTCTCCTACAAAACTAAAGTCCCCAAGCAACCTCTGTTTTATCATTTGACCACATTTTCTACGACATATAAATGTAGTCATACAATAAAATGTATAAATCTCTTAAGCTTCTGTAGAGAAGATTGAAGCAAGGCGTCTGGACTTGTAGAGTTTTCTTGAAGACGTTTCGCTGCTCATCCAAGCAGCTTCATCAGTTCTCAAGAAAACTCTACAAGTCCAGACGCCTTGCTTCAATCTTCTCTACGTATGATGACCAGGATGACTGAGAATCTTCATCAACATCTTAAGCTTCTGTACCTTAACGATGTTAACTGAGGCTCAAAAACCAGACATAAAAAAGTAAGACCTCTATTACTCACTAGGTAATAATATGTGATTACTGTCTTTCTCGTTTATTAATAATTAATAATTACATCAAAAATCTAATACTGGCCAAGTTATTCATTGGTTTATGGGTGCAGTGTGATGTCACTGTTGGGTGTGGTCAGAGGTGTGACAGGTAAAATTGACTTTTAACTAACTTCATTATAGCAGTGTAGTAGAACACAACTCGCTGTACAAACCCTGAGCAACACTGATGGACAAAGCAACTTTTCTTCTTGTCCATGTGTCGATGTGCACACTTTTGGGTTTAGGTAATGCTCTCCCAGCTTGTTTGATTGATTGTGTTTCTCTTTTTTAGTGGAGCTATTGTTGCTCAGAGATCTAAGCAATTAGTGTGGTGAGTAAAATCGCATCACACACGATTAAAAAGCTAAGGAAAGACTCCAGTTAAAATAAATCAGACTTATCTTTTCACAGAGCATGAAAGAAGGCAGGGAAATCGGGACAGAACTGTCCCCCAAAGCAAAATTTACTCAATATAGAGGTTTTGAAATATACATGATTTCAAATAGTCCTTGAATGTGCTGTGCAAATAGGTATATACACACACCAAGCGGGGATGTACATCATGGGTCATTTTACTTTTCCTGCCTTCAGCCTTTCCTTTTCGTTTGCTCCTTCCTTCCATAATCTGTCTCTCTCCTCCTTCTTTCCCCCCTTTCCTGCTCTCTCAATCTCTCTCTCTCTCTTTCTCTCTGTGAAGGTCATGCAATTGATTTTCCTCTGTCTATTCATTTTTCAAGACTGGCTTTGAAACGTGGGAAGCAGACAAAAGCCACTCCGGCCCCTCCCCTTCCCTCCATCCCTCTCCTCTCCTCCACCCTCCACCTTCCTTCCCTCTTCGCTGGCCCTCGCCCATCCAAAAACCCTCTGGACAAGAGGGAATGTGGAGGAATGCAACACCCCCCCCTTTTTCCTCACACTCCTCTCCTTCCTCCATCCTCCCCTCTTTCGGTCTTTATTCCTTCTGCATTTGTCCCTTTCCCCTCCTCTTTGGCCTCCTCTCGCTTTCAGCCGGATCTCTGACCACATTCCACTAACGGAATTAAAGTCATGCATCACACTTAAAACCCTGCCAATGCATTGTGGGTAGACTTGTTCAAACTGATGTCCAAATTAGCATTGCATTTTCAGTGTTGGTCCTGCAGAGGCTGTGTGACCGGCTTGTAAAATTCTCCAAGCATTTAATAAAATACTTAAGATATCGGTGGGCAAAATGTTAAAAGTCATTTAGTCCGTCTGTAGCAGTTCAGCTTGTTTGAGTGCCTCGCAATGTCTGTGACCTTCACACACTGCTGCAGTACTCTATATATTTACTGCTATTGTTCACATTTGTACAGGAAGTGCTTCTCATTGTACTGTAAACAGCATACCTAACATTTGTCTTTCTACCGCACTTACAGTTCATACGCAGGACAGAATGACTACCAGCGAACACACAATTCTAAACAGCAGGTATTTTCTATCAAGGCCAAGAAAAGCCTGGAACACCGAGGCAAAACAATTCCATACACGTAGAATACAGTCAAGGCTGTGGCTGTGTGTAAGAGTGGTAGTGTATGGATATCACTCAGACATTCACAATGTGCTGCGCAGCATGGATGATTAGATATTGATGGATCTGAATGGTTTCAGCAACAACAATACATATTTTCAGACACTATGACTTTAGATTACAGCGGACTGTGTATGTCTGATGCAGGTAAATCCTCTGAGCAGCATATTTTGGTGAGATTAATGATCCTATAGTTGTTATCATGGCTTTAAATCTATCTTTAATTCCTTTCTACACTGCCCCAAGGTTGGGGCAAAAGTGCTACTCCTGTGTTATCAATAAAGGTATCGTCCAACAGCTCCTTTTATTTGTGTCTATTAAAGAAGTGAAATCTGCGGGTGGATTTGCAGGTTTGCTGTGGAAAAACATATAAAATAAGAAGGTCAAGAAAATTGGGCATTTTAAGCCTATAAATTTAATGAGACAACTGTCTCCTTGAGATTAAAGCACTGAGTAAAGTTCTCTGATGTTTACTTGAGAAGTTATTGAGCGTTAAATAAATGTATGTTTCACAAGAGACCAAAAAACACAAACTTTCAGTTGTTATTATGGCTCAAAAACATTCACACTTATTTAGGCATTAGAGAAGCTATGGCAAATAAATGTCAACATCTCAGGCTTCTTGTAAGCCCAAAATATGTCTTTACTTATGTTTTTTCTACATAACAACTAAACTGACCTTTATGTGAAAAATTAATGACATGTCCCTTCAAGGGTTCTAGGAAAAGTATTCAGTGGAAATGAGGTACAAATACTTTGTTACCTTACTCAAGTAGGATTATTGGCTTATTTATTTTTCTGCCTACTTTTTACTTTGTTGTTCTGTTTGTTACATTTTTACACAAATGTATTGTTACTCGTGTTTCCTTTCATTTAGGCCTATTTTAGAATTCTCTCAGTTTAAAAAAAGCGCCCAAACTGTAGCACCATCCAGATAGACACAATTCAATAAGGAGTAACAACATATTCCATTCAGACATCCTATTGGTTTGCACGTGATACATCTTCTTTGCACGTGACAAATTAACAGGCCTAGAAACAAGAAGGACGCGCTCACATGCAGTTCAGTGTTAGAACTGATGATAGAATATGTCCTGAAATACCAAACAAAATGTCGGGAAGCACTGGCAGCGAGGAGGTCGGTAGCGAGAGGAAAACCAACCAGCCCTCTTACTGCATCCTTGGCCATACCTGGAAGAGCTGTTTGAAGTCTTGGATTGAAAAAACAACAGTTTCCGAATGCTTTGCACGCTTTGTCTGCCTAATCGCCAAGAAGTCATGGCGTTTCATAACTCGCCATCCAATTTAAAAAAGCATGTCGAAGTAAGCTGTATTATTGTATTCTGTCGATCGTCGTTGGCCCGCAGTAGCATATTAACATTTTCTATCTTTGTTGTAAAGTACAGGAAGGCTACTCCAGTGTTTCAGTTCAATTTTGTTCCTAGTCCTCACAGATTCATGCTACTTAAGCAGCTAAGCTTGGGAATGCTTTTACATTCAAAGACAGTGTGTTTAAAAACATGCCTAATAATATTTAGGCGTACAGCTGGTCATCATATCTTCCACTGAAACATTTGTTTATGGCACTCAATACACAGTCGCTATAGTGATGTGACTCCCACCTAGTTTTACCCTTAAATGTTTTTTTAGAGTAGTTATTTTGTACTTTTATAATTCAAACTATTTTAGAACCCCTGTATCTATACCTCCACTTGAGTAATAATTGTGTGTTTTGGCATTACTTAAAGTATTATTTTGATGTCATATTTACATAGAATATCCATCAGCAAAGAAACTCTGAAAACCTGTATAAGTAAGCATTAATGTAAGATACATTTTGTGGATAAGCATGCCACATGCTGTCACACAGTAACATGCTATTACATTGACTGTATTTTGCTCACATTTCCTCAAATTAGTTAGGGACAGGCATGAACACAGGCACACACAAACACACACATCTAATTGTACTGTAGCTGCATCGTTTCCCCTCAGTAATAGTAGCAATTAGACGGGCTGTATAATTACACTGTCCTCGTTATGTAGTTAATTTCTGTAATTACAAATTGCACCAATAGTTTCCTCCCTCTTTGTGTATCATCTGCCTCCCTCTTTATCTCTCTCTCTCTCTTTCACACACACACACACACACACACACACACACACACACACACACACACACAACACGTAAATTATATTCATGCTCACACAAGCCTATAGAAAATCTTTGGATGGTTATATGCACATATAACACGTGTTTACAGGCTTGTGAAAGAGCATGTGCTCACATATACAGCAGCAGTAATTATGATCACTGATAGGAGAACCGATAAATGTCCTGGTCTGAGGAGAATTTTTGTGGCATGGGGTGTCTCTGTGGGCGGGAGTATGTGGGCAGGTCAGACTGCTGAGGACTGCTTTTGATTGAAAGAGAAATGTGAGCTGAAACGTGGATTTCGGTGGTTTGTATCCTTTGGCAACACGTCAGCATATTTATCGCTGCTATATAATTTTCTTATGGGCTGAAATGTAGGAATCATCAGAGGAAAATGATCCATCACAACCATGATTTATTTGATTCTGCATACTTGCACGCTGCTGTCAACAAAAGCTGACATTTGTGAAGAGATAAAACAATTCCAAAAATCCAGAAAAAAAAAACTTTAATATTTTTTAAAACACTACAAGGTCATGAAACCAAGTGTCCTTCATCTGAGGTAAATTTTGAGCAGAGTCCTGGCTCAAATAAAAAAGGTTGTTTAAAATAAATGGAAGGGTTTTGTGTTTATTGTGTTAAAGCAAACACCAAATGTGACATTTGCACAAATGGTGCATGGTGAAAACAAAAATGATTTTGTTTTTTGTTCAAAATTTACCCGTTCTCGGCAGGTGAACAAACAGCTTTGTTGTTGTGTAGTTGTTTCCATCTTGCTTACCTTTGCCACAGTTGTTGTCTCCCTCCAGCAGAGGGCTCCAGGGTGGGTCCCCCTGGCTGGCAAAGGTGCGCATGTGCAGGTAGCTAATGGTCAGCCTGATGACCGACGCCTTGTCTAGCTGGCTGGTGATGGCCCCAGGCAGCGGCAGCATCTTAGCCAGCTCAAAGAACTCAAAATTCTCCTTCCCCCGCCGAGAACGGGCTGCATTGCGAGATTTCTCTTTACGCAGGTTCTGGAGACTGAGAGGTGGAAAGAAAGGAGGGGAGGGGGTATTAAAAGCATAAAAGACAAGGGGAAAGTGTAGTGTAAAGAGGGAACAGATAGAAGTAAAATGAAGAAACTGATAAATGCAGGCAAAAGAGAAAAGATCAGTAGGGTAGAAAATATAATCTGAATCAGCAGTGTGTAAGATGGGAGAAGCTGGTAAGGGGTATCACTTAATGCACATTTACTGGCTACCTGTTGATTCATGCTCTGTATAAAGGACCTCAGTATCAATCCAGAAAACTCATTTCATAAATACATGTGATGGTAATGGCTCCTGCAATTCAAGTGAAACAATCTCCATTCTGACCCATCTCTTGCAGATTGGCCTAGTAATTACAGACAAACTCCCTTCTTTTATCTGGCAGAGCACAGTCCTAATAATGCCATTTGCTCCAAAATCCATATGTGAACACATACACACAATCTCACGCTGCCTATCTCTCACTTTCTTGCTCCCACCATCTCTCCCTCTCCCTCCCTCTCTCATCTGGTCCCAGGCTAGTGAGCTGAAGCCGTGATTGAGGGATCAATAAGAGAGGGAGGGGCAGAGTGACAGAGGGGGGCCGGGGCTCAGGTAGCCTGTCTCTGTGACTGGGTATTGACTCTCCTCAATGGGGCCTGAGTGGTGGAATTATGTTGTCACAGCCACTTCACAATTTGTGTCGGTGCTGCGCTGGAATAAAGTGTGTGTGTGTGCATGGGTGCAAGTGTTCTCCCCTGTGTGTGTGTGTGTGTGTGTTGCTGATTTTCATGAGAAGAAAGACCACCAGTGGTGTGTCTGTGTGTGCGTGTATGTATACACAGAAGAACAAAGAAAGGAGCTGCACATAGTGTGTGTACATATGTTTATATCTTAATCAGCTGACGCAGCTGTTGTATTTCTCCCTGTTAGTCTCTAGCAAGTGAAATCAGCGTGTCTTTCTGTGAGTGTGTGTGGACTCATGCTGCCAGCCTCTGTAACATCTCATTATTATACTGCCTCGACCCCAGCCACCAAGAACAATCAATACACACACATTGATTCTGCTTAGTTTTTATATCCGCCTGTAAATGACTGCCCATTAATAATTCCAGCCAAATTTACTTAATCTCCCACTAAGGGGAGGGGATTCACAGTGCTGACAAGATTGGCAGGTGAGCAACAATGCAGGTTATATGTAACACTGAGGAGCAACAGACTTATGTCTTCTGGATAGTGTTTCATTGACAGGAAACTCTTCTTCAGGCTGACAGTGTGTGCAAGGGTGTTAATGCATAGATTTCACCTTGCAGAGATTAATTCATGGACATGCATGTAGGCTTATACAGTATCCTCTCTGTGGTGTGTGTGTGTGTGTGTGTGTGTGTGTGTGTGTGTGTGTGTGTGTGTGTGTGTGTGTGTGTGTGTGTGTCTTCTCTCACCAAGGCAGGGTGGGAGGCTTGGCCAGTAGTCCTTGTAGGAAATCCCACTCCACACTCACACATTTCCCTTCGCTGACAAACGGCATGGTTGCCATTCTTCCCCACTCACGTGCCGACGCTGCTGTTAACGAAGGCTTTGGTTGGCTGAGGGAGTGACAGACTCAGACCTGGAGATCCATGAGAGAAGCAGAAGAATAACACAGAGAGGAGCAGTTAATAAAGTAATAGCCATAAAACTATGTACACTTTGAGCCTAATATTTTTTAAGCTATGTTCAAAAAAGAAGGAAAGAAAGAAAGGTACGGAGGTTGCAAGAGAGCAATTAGTAACTGTATGTACTTCCCCACATAAAGGTCAGGACCTGTTCCCAGGGTAATAGACATAAGACAAAACACTAACTCTAATCTAAAGTCATAATCATGCTGAAAATCACAGATCTTTAAATGTCTCCCTACATCCACAAGAGAGTATTCAAACTTGTCTGTGACTGGACTTTAAACTAAATCTCTCTGTTTCTAATTTCCCAGATCTTTTGCTGCCTTCTGCCACTCTCCAGCAGCACCCCTCTTGCAGTAAAAGTTGCCAATATTCTTCCCTGTCTTCATACAAAGGCCCTGCTCCTCACCAGTATCTCTCCCCTCTGTGTTGTGTTGACATTTAAAGGGCTGGTGTGGCCCCAAGCACCTCTGTGTCATGCCCTTGGGCCTGAGATGCCCTCTCTCTCTCTCTTTTTCTGCCTCTCACTCTGTGTAACGCTGTCTTTCTTTTGCCCAACTGGGTCAGCACAATCGTGTCAGTAGAGCTTTGCCAGGGCAAAAGAAAATGGATTATGTCTCGAGTTTGAGCATGGCTATGCTGACCTTGGCTAAGAGGGGTCAGCAGAAGCTGGGCAGGTTTGGCAGATATCATTTTGCAAATCTGTGCTAAAACAGACAGCATTAAATGCATGCAAGAAAACTTCTTGGACTGATTTCAAAGGCAGAAAGGTCAATAATCAGTCAGAAGAGTTGTTGAAAGGGGAGCTTGGGTCACCAACTTACCTTTAATAGTTTTATTCTGGTTAAAACAGCAACAGTGAAAAATGTGTGTTCTCAATTTCAAACACAATTCTAGTTCAGTGTGGTAAAAAGACTGGCCTCAATGGAAACTAAAGAAGTGGGTATAGTATAAAAATGTTCTTTTGAACTATGCAATGTCTGATCAAATGCATGTAGCACTAGAGATTAGACAGCCCAGTCTTCAATTCACCAGTAAAGGAAAAGTAAGAGTCGGTAAATAATAAGTAAATAATGTTTTGGATCATGGAGGATCAAAGAAGAAAATAATTTGTCTCTAACTGTATATATTTTTAACAAAAAGGAGAGGATGTAACTATGTGCAATACCACCTAAAATCACAGAAACTTTCACATTTTATGTTGATAAACATGTTAAATGTCCTGTAGATCAGATCTCATTTATTTCAGATCTTCAAAGTTCTACGGAGTTTAACTTTTAGTTGATTGCCTATTAAGTCAATTTCAGTCAATAAGAGGATAATAAAGATGCTAATTTGATCTAGCTGGTCAATTCTCCAGCCTTAGATGTAACCTCTTCTCAGGGCATTCATATTGACAGAATATTTTGTCCTGGGCTTAAGCTTTAAGGCTTCACCTTCATTCATCCATAGGAAACCTATATCTTTTGCCCTTAAGCTACCAGCCTGCTACACTGACAGTCCTCTTTTCCAAGAGACTGGTGAAGAGGAGACAGGGTCGGGCAGAGGGCAGTGCACCTCTGTCTAACAACTTCACCTTTATCACCTTCTCTACCTCACCTGGATAACTGCACTACGTGCAATATTAGGCTGTGTACAGTAGGACAGAGAGATCAGAAGGAGACACAGACAGGAAACAATTGACTCTCATATATTCACCCACACACACACATGCACAGCTAGTGTCTTGTTCCTGTATGTTTATCTCTTAATTGTCCCTATCTGTGCTCATCTAATCTCTCCTTCCATCATTCTGTCTCAAACTATCTCTCCATCTCTCTCCTCGTCTCTCCCTCTATCTGGGCAGACACAGGGGCGTAATGGACAGGGGCCTCCACAGTAATTATTCAATCAGCCTCATAACCTTGTCGCAGGTTGGGCGGCCCATTAATGCACTCACCCAAATGGACCCTGCCACTTTGACTGCTAATGCTCCAGCTAGCTAGCAGCACAACAGGCTGAATGTCAGAAGTGTCATCTAGACAGAGGGTGTGAAACAAATCCCAACCTGACAGGATTGAGCCGACCAATTCTGTCATGGCACAGTGGGGAAATATATGGAAAAGGAAAGTGTGACTTCAGAGATCACTCAAAGTAAAAATATACTGTGCCCACAGCAGAGGAGATCAACTTGTATCAAGTGTGACCGCAGGTGCTCACAATGTGTTGCTGCAGTGCTAAATATTCATAAGTGTGGTGTGTGTGTGTATATCTGAGTATCTGAGTGTGTTTGAGACCCCTACCCTATAGAGCCATGCTCTCTTGGCACGGTCTCAACAGCAACAGAGAGGAGGGCACTGCGGCGAGCGTTCACAGCCGCTGTTTGCTGTGTGCTTTCCTCTGGCTGCTCGCTTGGCTCCTGCTCTGTTTATTTTCAGCAGGGACGTTTAATTAGGGCCTCCAGCTGTCAGAGGTTCGTTAGCGTGCCCCTCCTCTCCCTGAGCCACCCCGCCCCGCGGGGAGTCAGGGGCATCAGGCAAATGAACACATTTAAGTCAAACAGCACGCCAACAGACAATAGCTCCACTGCCATGCCACCGGCTCCCCTAGGTAGAGACATGGTTGTTTTATGCCTCATCTCCCCAACCCCTGGGGCCCAATACAGCGCCTGGCCAAGACTGTGAATGTGGGGGCACAGGAGCTCTCATAGCTCACTAGAGACTACATGCACACTGCAGTCATGCAAAGGTGGAGACCGGGCCAAAGCCTATGCGAAGTACAGTTTATGACAAACACAACAATAGCCCCAGTACTGAGGATGTTCATGATATCAAGAGCTTAATTGTAATAAAAATATTTAAACTTGTACAGCCAAAAAACTGAGGAAATTTTGGAGGATGCGAGTCCAGGTTCATTACCTGTAATGGCTAGCATAATACTGTACTAAATTGACATTTTCCTTCATTGCTTTTGGACACATTTCTTAGATTTATTTCCCAGGAATGTGCCTCATTGCACCTCAAAAACATCTTAAGATTAACAAGTCAGACATTTGTGAACCATGCTCCTCTAATATGCCTTGAGCAGTACTCACAAATAACTTTGGGACTGGTTCCAAGTCTGACCTTTGTTACATATCACTCCGCCTCTTCTTTTATTCATATGTTTTAACATTCTTAGTTGATGTTGAGTTAAATAGGTTTTTTTAGACATTTCTCCAGTGCTTACTTCTTTTTAATTATCCCAAACTAAAGGTGAGAGCGATATACACATACAACAGCAACATAAGATATTCCTGTGAATCATATTTTATCAAATAGAGAGCGTTCAATGTCATGGAAGATGTAGAAAACATGGTTGGGGATAACATGAACAGAATATTTGATGTAGCTAGTTTTCTATCTTGCCTTTCATGTTGTTGAGTAGTTGTAAATGAGTGTCTGGAGCG
Organism: Parambassis ranga; assembly: GCF_900634625.1. NCBI lineage: Eukaryota > Metazoa > Chordata > Actinopteri > Ambassidae > Parambassis > Parambassis ranga. Next base: position 13,938,158 of record NC_041033.1, read on the forward strand.
TCTGGGGAGTAGAAGTTTGGTATTCTGGTTGGAGGGCTGAAAACTACTTATCATGCATTACGGCCCTGGTTGGACCTCAGGATTTGGAAGTCAAAAGACTTTTTAATGTACAATTTTTCAGCCGCTGATCAATCGGCAGCTGCTGGACATGAAGATCTCTCTCCTCCTCTCTCGCTCTGCATCCCATATTCCAACTCGCTCGGCATTCTGTTTCCGTATCGTAGCTCCGGCTGCGATTGACCTTGACGACTCTGGATCATTCCCAATCCAAGGTTTTCTCCAACTCTCAAGGGCCTTGGTGTCCGCCTCCGCCAACCCCCCCCCAATACACACCCTTCGCCTCTCCCATCATCCTTCTCCTCTAACCTCCTCTTTGCTCCTCCCTGGCCCTTGCCTGGGTCATTAATTATCTAATGGAATCAATACGGTGTAGATTGGACCAGTGTGACCCCGCCCGCCCCCAGGTACCTCTGTGGTGATGAAGAAGAGGAGGTGTTTGGGAAGGGTGTGAAGGAATGATGATAACAGCCTGCGCGCGTGAAACAGCATCGTACAGTCACAGTGTGGACCGTCCCTAAACTGAAAGAATACAGAATAAAGAGATCAGCAATAAATAAATGATTAGAGAGGGAGAGGGGGGCGGAAGGAGCACACATAGAGGGGTGGAGAGAGTATAAGTAGAGGCAGAGGGAGGAAAATCAGACAGTAAGAGAGAGCGGGGAAATGATGGACAGATAAAGACATGGATGAAAAAAAGGAGAGAGAAAAGAGATTTGCTAATGTTCACCCTTGGTAATCAATATCTTTCTCCTCCTCCTCTTTTATTACAGAGGGCTTTGGTGAGTGGGCTTTGATGTCCACTCCTCACGGGCGTGGAGCTACGCAGAATCCAATCCATGCCTGTCATAATTACCGTCTACCTTGGCCTGAGTATACACAAAAGAAACGCTCCACTGCACCTGCACTGTATTAAACATGAAGCTGAAACACTCAGCATACAAGAACCCCTTGTATTTGCAGGAAAAATTATCTACTCTCTAAAGATTGTTCTGCAGAGATCTTTCTTAGATAAACTGGCTGTCATTCCTCACTCAATAATTAAAGTAATAAAAAAGCCCCACAAGTATGATAACTTGAGGAAAGGATGTGGATTTTTGTCCCATAAGCAGACATTTTTGCCAACAATGTACCCTCTGTAAAAATCTAACAATGTAACATCTTTATTGCATCTGAAGACAAGACAAGTAAAAGTACTTCTACTGTAAAAACAGCATGATTCAACAAGTCTGTGCCCCTATGACAGAGAAAATAAGAACTATTTCTGCTAAGACACGATGTATAGTTTGTCAAATTTAAAATCTTTTGTACTTCTAAGATCTAAACATGATTATGTTAACCATCCCTGACCTTTATAATATTGATGTTTAAAATAGAGAGCTCTGAAAGCAAGTTTGATTAACAACTGCAGTCAATTATGGGGTTAAATACTCTAACACGAAGTAAGTCTAGAGGTGAAATGTGACGTAGTGGAAAGTCAATAATTAAAGCTTCTGTACTCACATGAAAGGAGAATACTGATATCAGTTCTATTTTACAAATACTCCACAAAAAGTTAATGGTGAACAACACTAAAGGTAGAAAGAAAACTTCACCCTCACTAGTGAAAGAGTCAGCCGAGTGGAAGCAGCTCTCTATACAGCTGAAGATGGTAAATCCACTCCCGCAGGCAGAGACCGCATCAGCACTGACCTCCAAATAACCACAGGCCAAAGAACAGCACACAGGGTCACTCACTTTATCCAACACACACACGCACACACAGAGGCCAATGTGTCTGCTCAAAAACCCCGACTTGAAAGCACACTATTATTCTGCACACCAGCAAAGTGGAGAAGTCCACATGCTAATATAGACATGTCAATTAGCATGGTGCAAATGTCAGAGTTCAGAGCGGTGTCGAACTCTTGATAAGAGTTGCACAAGTTGCGTAGGTGTCTTGCAGAACACTTGGGGAAACCAGGATACCCATTGGCCTCATAGTATATTCCCACACAGTGCATAGAAGTTGATGCTTTCTTTGAATGTTTCCAGATATCTTGTTAATATATGTAACTTTTACTTTCTGTTTTGGTAAGAATTAAAGAAGGGGACAGAAGAGAAAACACATGAAAGTGACGTGTGAGAGTGTGAGAAACAAGATTTGCAGACTCCACCTGTGATGATGATTTTGAGGAAAGTTGAGTATAAATGTGGATGCCTATATGTTGTGTACATATCCCTAAGCAGCTGTGTGCATGCGTGTTTGTGCACGCGCATGCGTGCAAAGGCTGGTGGATCCCTTCAGGCTGGTGTGTGAATGACAGCGGGGGTTATGTAAGGAGCCACAGCGGGGCCGGAGTGGACAGTCCGACCGGAGATCAGGTCAGCAGAGTGTGACACTAAACACATCTCCCTGACACTGCGCTGACACCCTCTGTCACAGACCCACACACTGTCTGTCAACGCTCTTCACACACACACACTCACATGCACACAACACAAGCAAGAAGTGTGTGAGCCGCTGTCTGTCAACACGCCACACGCTGACCACCTTAGTGTGAGTGTGTGTATAAGAGAGCAACAGAGAGAGACAAAAATATCAAGAGAGGGAGAGGAACGAGGAAGGGAGGGAGAGGTGATGTGAGGTGTCTACCTGTGAACTTGTCAATGAGTCACAAAAAGTGACTCTTTCTTACGTCTACCAGCCAAGATAAATTCATAAATTATCATCAACCTGCTATGAATTTTATTCACTCTTTTTTAGTCACACATGATTAATTATTTAAGCAAAACAAATAATGAAAGTGAAAATATCACTGACAATGACTCACCCACTCATCTCCCTGCTTTTTGAACAGCCTTTAAATCACATTTTTCTCTGCTTTATTTTGTCTCCCGTCTTCAAACAGAGGTCTTTGTTGCCAATATTTTCACTTTTCACAAAGTAATCCGAGTCAGGGTCTGTCACACAGTTGCCTGTTGGCATGAAGCGCAGTTCCCTAAATCCAAAAGCCAAAGAAGAAACTTGCGTCTGGGACTAATAAAAAAGGCCTAAAGGTAGGTCACGACCAAAGCATCCTGCACATGCGAGAACTCAAACGGATGGAGAGGCTTAGTGGCTCAGTGTGCTGGGGTATAAACTGTACCAGGCTCATACACTGACTCAACTTGACCCTGTTTCATGTCAGCGCTCTGATCCAATATTTACTGAAGCAATATGCTGAAAGTTAACCAGAAACATTCACAACATAAAATTCTAAAAAGTTTGAAGAGATAATAATATACCTCTTTTGGTTAAAAGTGCCAGATTATATGCAAGTTTGGACGCTAACTCTTTTTACCACTCCTATAACTATAACTCTTTTGACACCTCGAGTTGCTCTGGTTGAAATTTATCTGCAGCACCTGCACTCTCAGCAGGTGTGCGTGCAAATGATGCTATACAAAACAGAGCACAATTTATGGCAAACACACAGATTGTGGAGTGATGCTTCAGTATACAAAATAAGCACACAAGACAAATATCTACATATGGACACACGCAGATGTACAAACAGAATCTGGTGGAAATTCATGCAAACTACGCACTTGCCTGTTCACGAATGTACACATACATGCACACACATTTTTTTCTTTTTTCTTTCTGCAAAACCACTATTCTGACTCTAAAGCCATCGAACAGAATATCAGAAACATAACAAAAAATCCTGAAATCCTGATGTCACTATGTGATGTTTGATGTTATTTACTTTACAGCAGCAGTGAACACTGTGCGTTTGTCACAGTCATTCTGCCAATTTGGACCACCTGCTGCAAACACCCTGAAGGCAGCGAATGTTACCAAGCCAGTAAACTGTGACCAATTCTGCCTCTGCAGGTGGAGACGGGCATGTTGCCGCTCACCCCCTGCCTCTTATATCTCAAACAGCACATACACACCAAATCTATCAGAAAGAGACGCGCTCAGCACAGAGCATAAACATACATAATTATTCGGCTTATCTGAAGAGCAAAGATTGGTGTATTTGTAGAGAAAATACTCAACAAAATGCACAAAGAACTTGTGGGAAAAACTGACAGCCGTGATTTCGAGGTACAGTGCAAACATTTATGTGATCAAATGATATACATTAACATTCATTTATAGAAGACACAGTAGACCTGTACCACCACGGAAAGAATATGCTCAGTTATCAATGTATTTTATCAAACCAGTTTATCCCTTAACATTTCAGGAAAAAAATAATTTGTTCATTAATAATTAAGAAACATGTGTCTATTCTGTGTGAATGAGCAGAAAGTTATCACTGTTTCTCATATTCTTGTATTTTATATAACGGTAGAAAAAGTACTTTAGAAGTAGGTTTCACAAAATATAATAAAACGTACATGTTTTTAAAAATTTTAAACAGACTGACAAAATCTGATAATAGGCGACAACTTTAGAATTGTGTGTGTGTGTGTGTGTGTTAGAATATTCTGCGTGAAAGTGTGTGTCCAGTCAGGCATGTGCAGGCGTGTGTTTACTGTAAGTTGTTAGATCCATGGTTTACTCACCTGATGGGCATTTCCAGCTTTTAGGCTGCTGCTGTTGGTTTGATCCACTTTGTCTCTCTTCCTCTTTCTCCTCCTCCTCCTCTTCTTCTTCTCCTTCTTCTTCTCCTCTTCGGTGCCCCCCGCTCTGCCCTGGTAGTGCCCCCCCACCACACCTCCACCTCCTCCACAGGCACCTCGAGCTTAAACACAGCAAACAAACACTGCGTGCGTGAGCCAAGGGGGCTGGGACAGGGGCAGCATCAATCCCCTTACTTTCACAAAAGCCGTGGCCGCACAGCCGGACACATCGCGGACTCCCGTTGCAAGAGTGTTTGTGAAAGAGAGAGAGAGAGTAAGAAAGAGAGGGAGACTATGTGTGTGTGTGTGTGTGTTTGTGTGTGTGAGTGGAGCTAGCTGATGTAGCGCTCCTTGGCTCTCAGACTCACTTCACTAACACTCTGCTCCGCTGCTTCTTGGAGATGGACTCGGATTAGGACACAGCCAGTGTGAGAATCTCTCTCTCGCTCTCTCTCTCTCACTCCGTCTCCCTCTCTCCAGCCGGCATGCTCCCTCCCACCCTTCCTCTCTCCCGCTCACTCATTCACTCTCCTCGCTGAGCTTCTTTCTTTTCATTTCCTCTTGGGAAAGCCGTGCACACCAGTTGTCTGCCTTCAGCTGCTCCCTCTCTTCCCCCCTCTCTCTCTCCCTCTCCCTCTCTCTCTCTCTCTTAGTCACTAGTAAATATAAAAGGCATGCTTGTACAACCCCTCGCCTCAGTCTCTCTCTGGCTCTCCCTCCCTAACTCGCTGTGTCTCATGCTTTCGTTTACCCCCACCTCTAAGCGCCCCCCTCACTTTCTTTCTCACTGTCAAAGCTGCCTTTCAAATGCTGATTAGCAGCCAAAGTAAAAGACGGCGAGAGGGAAGGAGAGAGAGCGAGAAGGAGGATGACTGAAACAAATGGGAGATTCCATCACATCCAAATGTGTTGTAAACTGTGACTCTAGTCCTGTACAAACACACACACAAACATATTTTTGTCACTTAGGAGGACACTGCATTGACTTCTATTGTATAGTTCCAGGATGCTACACACGTTACCCTAACTGATGCTTTCTACTATGAGTGTCATATTTTTTCGAAACAAGTCTCATAAAATAAGAGAAATACCCACAATTTGTCAGTGATTTACAAAACAACCCAACATATCCACAACTTCTGATCTGAAGAAGTCAGAAGTCTAATGTTTGTCTGTGGCTTCCAAAACTATTTTTGAACTGCTCCTGGTTTGCATAAAAACATGGAAATTACACTGCTCCGAACTTAATCAACCAACAGTGACAGAAAGATCAGAGACCACAATTTGTTTACCTAACAGCTTACTTGGATAAGGTTAAAGGAAGATCAAAGTTTACTGTTTACTTAATTATTCTGATTCTTTATGTCAAAAGAGCTAATAGGTTGGTGTCTAAAAATAATAAATAAATAATATAAATTCCCGTACAATATTAAGGAAACAGCACACAGTAAACCACCACCAATTCGTGTTAATATGTTTACAGCCTGGTCCAAAAAAAAATGAATGAACTGTACATGTGGAGCAATTCTATATAAACTGCCCACTTAAACTGAATTAAGGCTTAAAGTGCCTAATTAAAGGCGTGGCCTCTTCGACTGAGGTGGGTGCTGCCTGCTTATGGCCACTTCAGATCCTCTCACACACCACTTCTTTGCCCATATTTGGATCAGGTGGACTTATTCACTGTGTGAGATCAGGTTTGTCCATCTTAATTTACAGTCTGTGGTACTCCCCTTAATTGAGAAAAAAGTCATGAGTGTAAGAGGCCTGTATAAAGAAATGGAACCACATATGTAACACAGAATCTGATCACACCCAATTGGTCTATAGAGTGGCACAGAATCAAACTAGTGTACATTACATGAGTATTTGGATACAGCTACAAGTCGCACACCCACATATGTGTAAACGCATTCAGTCAAAGATGCACACACATGCAAGCTTATACAGGAACAAATAATCACACTCAGAGACTCACTCAAGTACTCTGTCTCCCACCAATCTCCCTCCCTCCTCCCCTTCCCCCTCTCCTCTATTCGTTCCCCTTGCCCTCAAACACTACTCGGAATATTGATACATCACCCCCTCCTCCTTTTTTCTCTCTCTCTCTCTTTCTCTGTCTCTCTCTCTCCATCACTCACTTTCTCCACTGAATACTGATAGGCTGTCTACTCCGTGGTCTGAGTTTCAAATCTCTCCCTCCCTCTGTCTCCGCACCCGCTACAAAAAACAGCAACATAAAGGAGGAAATAGCAGAAGTTAATGCACTGAGGTAGACATAAATTCACTTAAGTACCATTTCAGATTATGTCAAGCTAAAAATGGGCTTAACATTGTGGAAAGGAGGGAAGAAGAGGGGGGGTTGACAGAGGAGGGAGGAAGAAAAGTGCTTCTTTGGTTGGCTGTCTTGCCAGCGGAAACTGGCCGAGCGGCTCACAGCACTGTAGTGAACCGGCGGCCAGCAACAAAAGGGAATAGACGTGTGAAAAGTTCAGGCAAATGAAGACGCATTCAGTGTTTTTTGTCCGGCTCCCACCCTCCCGCCTCATTGTTGGGCATGTCGACTATGGCTCGGACGAGGGGGAGAAGAAGAGAGTGAATGAGGTCGTCAAAGAGTCCCCATGAACCCCCTCTGCTTACACACATACACACACAACATCTTGAAACAGCTGAGAGCAGGAGAGAGAAAATAAAAAAAACAACACAGACCAGAATGTCCTGCTTTTCTCACATGGATGGAAAGGTGGCAGGGCCTTTCAGCGTATTTGTGTATTTAAGTGTGGATAAGTGTGTGTCTGCGCTGCAGAGGGAGAGTTTGTGTGCCTAGTCTCTTTGGAGGAGGCTTTCTGTCTGCATTAGAAGTGCAGCGCGTCTGAGACACTGGGAGAGGGAGTATGTGATTTTGTCCTCCAAGTCTTCCCCAGGCGTCCTTGAAGGAGACTAGCGGGGAATATCTGACTCTCTGAGTGTGTGCATGTGACACAGTGTGTTGTTTAGCACCGGAGGCTTGCCTCGCAGAGCAGTTTTACAGGTGTTCCCTTCACAAATCAGTGCGCTCCTGGAAGTAACAGAAACCATAACCTGCAGCTGGAGAAGTACCCCCATCTGATGAATGAGAAATGTAATTAAACTGTGTGGATAAATAAGAGGAAAAAAAACCTTAGTCAGTGTGTTTTCTGTGTGTGGGTGTGTCTGCACATGCATGTGGAATAGTGTGTGACGAATGTAGCAGTCAGTGAGTCAGTCACACCCATGTCTGACCTTGTTTCTCCGCCTGTCTACACATGCTATTGGCTGTGGTCAGTTCAATGTAGTGACAGAAACTGCCTTTTCAGAAAAGCAGTTCAAAGCGGCCAGTGAAGGCAGAAATGTCTTTAAAGTAGAAACAACACAAGTCAACAAAGTTGGCTGCAAGTTCCTGAATGCAAGTTTTAAAACATAGACACCAAAAGAAAAAGTTTTAGCCACCGGTTGAGATACGATTATACACTGATTGTTATACAGTACTTACATTTTTTTGCCGGCACCATTGATGAACATTTCCTGCACACTGGGGTGTTTACTAACATGCCATGTTACACAAAACTCCCACACTTGCACACAACATTTTTTAGGTGCAGGTAGTGTAAGGAGACAGCTAGGGGGAAAAAAACCAGGACTGCTAGATTAATTGCAGTATTTAACATGATGGCAAAGTTGAATTTTTAGATATAAAAGGTATACCCACAGCCAGGATGTGGCAAAAAAATAAGATAAATCTCTTCACTCACTTTCATATTTTAATCCTGAGCTTACCAGAGAGAAATACAGCTAATGATGGTGAATTCTGCATTTTAACATAAAAAAATCCCAATTACATGTACTGTAGTACACAAGTACTGGAGAAAATTGAATTTGATTCCCAACATTCAGGGATCATAGGTGACTCCTATTTACTTAAACACAAAAAAACTGAGGACTTTATAGCTGCTATTCAGGCTGAGGTCAGTGAACAACAGGATGAAAACATGTGGCAGTTTTATGTTGAAGGCTGATGAGATTTATAATGTGTCCTCTGACCTGACACACTACTTTCTGTTTCGGCAGGAAGTAAACACAGTGAAACTGGCTGACTCTGTACAGCTAAAACACACTGTGTTTGTGCAGTGAATAAAAATGAAGTTGCTCTGCTGAAAGTCTTCCAAAAATAAACCCGGCAACATCAATTGTATAAATATTGATATGTGATTTTAACATACACTTTCTGAACATACAGGCCACACAGCGAGAGCCATACAAAAATCGAACCAATAAATAATCAGAATATCACCTTCCCTTAACTGAATCTAATCTGTCTGTCTTTTTCCATGTCTTCAATAATTAAGCAATTGGAATAGTGTCATGGACTAATTTTAAAGTGTGGACTTCTACAATTTTACACATAAAACCTAGTTTACTGGTGTTGAGGAGTATTTGTTAGACCAAGACACTATCAAGTTGCATTTTCTTTCCCTTCTCCTACAGCAGCTCACATGGATGATAAGCATAAAAGGGTGTTTAAAGATAACTGCTGCGGAGTAGATAATATTCCAAATCCATCAGACAATAATTCTTTGAGGGCATGTGGCCATTAAGGAGCCATTTCGCCTTTTGTTGAGTATGCTCCTCCATATTTCATTGAGATGCATATCTGCCTCTCACACTGTCTGCCTGCTCCGCTATTCTCTATTCAACAGTGACCCATTGCCCCCTGCCATACAATCCTTCACCTTTCTGGGCTTAAAAGTAATTACCACTTTAATTTGCTGTCCGCTTTTGTGCATGCCTGAATGTATCTGTAACTGACTGGAGTGCTTACTGTGTGTGTGTGTGTGAGGGTACATGAATGCATACAACAGATAATAAAGTGCACGTATTCACATAATTGTGTGTAGAAGTAGAAGAATGAGTCTATAATTGATTGAATAAACTGATAATTTGAAGATAGTCAATTAATTTGGCATGTGACTTTAAATCTGAAAGGTGATTATCTGTAAGGAAAATATATTTGGGCTGTAAACTACAATACATTTTCTACTATGAATTTTTAATTTTCAATTTACAAATTAACTAACTTAATTATCATTAATTGCAACTGCAACTAATGATCGTGTGTGTATTTAGTGTTTCTGTAGGCATACATTAATATCTGTATACAAACAGGGTTTGTGTTCATCAGTGCTTAGCTTGTGTGCATGTGTTATCCATAAAATATGTGCTCAAATGCACGTCTGTGAATACTTATGTGAGTGTTTGTAATATATAAATGTAACAAATAGGAAATGCACTTGTGTGTTTTTGTGTAAATTTGCATGTGTGTGTTTCTGTGTGTGTTTATGGTTTCCTCCCTTTGGCCCAATTACTCCAGAACCAAAACCCCAAAGCTTCCAATCTCTCCACCAAAATCCCTCACCCCTCTCACCTCACAGTCCCAGCGGTGGACCCTCTAAACACCCCAGCCTTCCAACCCTCCCACCTCACAGCCCCCGCACAGCCAGATTGTCCATCACAATACACCCGACCTCCTCATAGGACCTCCACAGCCTTCACTGTACCTTCTGCTCCCCTTACCCCGAAAGGTCCCTCTCAATCATCACCATCGCATCCACTTTGTTCCTCTGTCATTTTTCTCCTCCTTCATTTACCCCTTAAACTCCTTTTTTTGCCCCCCCCCCCTTTCCTCCCACATCTGCCCCCTCCCTCACTCCCCTATTCTTCCCCCTCTGCCCTCCCCAGTCCCAGGTGAGCTGACGACACAAGGAGAGCAGAAACACTCTACGAATATTAATGGTTTGATCTGAATATTAATAAACTGTGCATCTTAATGATCTATAAAAAAAACAAAGAGCCATAGTCAGGGCTATACTGCCACAACACACACACACACACACTGAGCTGAACTATCTGTCCTGCACAGTGTAGATTAGTTAAAACAGGGCCTTATCCTCCAACCTGCTGTTTAAATGCTGAGCATCACGTTCAAGACAAATGTGTTGTCTTTTTTTCCCTCTCAGTAAATGAAGACACCTCTTCTTTCCCACGTCCTTCTCCTCTATCTCCTCCTGTTGCTTTCTTCATTTTCTTTTTATCTCCTTCTACTCGTTTAGTTCAGGCAGGCCCCCACCCCACCCTCCCTCTACCTCTCACGGTTGCCCCATTTCACCCCTCCTCCATTCCTCTTTACCCACTCCCTCCCCTTCTTTTTCCCCCACTATCTCACCCTTTCTCGCTCTATCACTTTCTCACTAGATTACCCCATCTCTCCCTCTCCCAGCCTCACCTACTCGATATTCCAGCCTTGTTCTCCTGCAGTCTCCAGCACAACTTTCTGACCCACTTCCTCTCTCCTCCCTGGCCCCCTGATCAAAGCCTGCAGGACGGCATCGCCTTGGGCAGAGGAGAGGGAGAGCGCGAGATGGGGGGATGAAGGGATCCGAGCTGGGAGAAGAGAGGAAGAGACAGATAGAGAAAAGATAGAGCGGCACGAGAGAGAGGGAACAGAGAGATCACAAGGACAGGAAGAGGAGCCAGGTGCCCTCTCAGCCCAAGGACAAAAGCTCTTCCTGGCTGATCACACACACCCACAGTGAGTCCTGTCAGTGCCGTCATTTCTGGTCGTGTATGTTATATGTGACGGTGGCGTTGACATTAATGCGCTGTGAAAAAAAAATACCTTTTTTTTTCCCCCTGCAGCTCAAATTCCCAAAACAAGTCAACTTTACAAGTGATGGCTATTAAAATTCAACAGGATGTTTAATAAATTACACTTTCAGATTACATGTTGTCCCATCTTGTTATTCTGTTTTGCATTCAGGCGCTGCACAGGTGAGTGCACTGACAATGTGTATCTGTATCTCAGCAGGTGTCTGTCAGGGTGTAAACTCCCCTTCTTATTAAGACTATTTTGTCTTATTTTCTTATAAATATGTTACATTTTTCGACTGCAATGCAGCAACCTGCCTTTGTGGTTTTTAAGATTCACTTCATTAAAATTATTACAAAATCTATTACAACGCATCATGTTCTAACAAATCTTTCAGGTCTCAGTTACAGGAAGAAATTACTTGCAGTCTGCAGCCCTCTTCTCTGTGGAGTCGTTAGAATAAAGAGTCTGTGTCCTGGGTTGTCCATCCCAGTGGCTGTGTCGGTTGGGCAGTTGGGTAGGGCAGGATGGAGGAACACCAGCCCATTTGTACCCAGAGCGAGGTGGCGTGTACTTTAACATTCCCTGCGCATCCCGACAAAGAGCACTAATTATAAATAAATTAGGGACACGACACGGTGTGCCACAGGGGGACCAGCCAGAACAGTCACAGAATAGAGAGACAGATAGAGAGAGAAGACGGTAGGTAAAAGAAATGGAGAGAGGTTGGAAAGAGGGAACAGAGAAGACAGAGAAGAGCAGACAGGAGATATTTGGCAATGACATAGAGGAGCAAGTAGGAGAAGAAAGTAGATAAGAAAATAGAGGAATGGAGCACGGGGAGGCCTGGGGATAGAGGGAGTGGGGAGAGAGGGGGAGTGTAAGCGAGTGGGTATACAAGGCCTGAATCCTCAAAATATAGCTTGAACATACATCTGCTGCCAAAAAACTGACAAGATTCTCTCTAGATGATAGAGGCAGTGCAATATGTTTGAACAGAGATAGAAAAAGGTGACAGGGAAATTAACAACCAAAATGAAACAGAGGGAGGCAGCGCCTTAAAAAATAGACCTGATGGAAGATGAACTCAACTCAGGAAGAGCAAAATGGAAAAATTCATCTGAACCATATCTGTTAGAAACGGATTCCTATTATTTTAGTATAATACAAATCTGATTAAATAAATACTACACAATCATCATGAGGTGGCCATATCTAGAGGAGTGTTCTACGCACACACTAGTAGTCAACACTCCCTACCTGCCACTCAAGCTTATCTGAGATGACTTGTCAACCAAGCAAGTGCATGTCAAGAGACTTCTGTGTGTGTGTGTGTGTAACTGTGTGTGAGTGTGTGTAGAGAGAAGAGAGATCTGTTTCTGTTTCTTTGTGTTCATGTGCACAGTTTTGTGGGTTTCCACACAAGCTCACTTCTGTGTCTGTTTGTTGTGTGTTGTGTATTTAGTGTGCACGCGTGTGTGCACAGGGAGAGAACCTCACTGCTATCTAAATGGATCACACTTTCAGAGTGTGCCACCATTTCTCAGAAGCTGCCATCTCCATGCAGGCAGACAGAGAGACACAGGTAGACAGACTGGGAGTGTGTGTGAGTGTGTGTGTGTGTGTGTGTGTGTTAGGGGGGCACGCTTAACCGGCTCGCTCCGCTCAAGGTTATGTCCTGCCTGAAGTTGAGAACTGATGACTGTCACCACAGCAGGGAAATATAGCGGAGTTCAGGAGGAAAAATAACCGTCGTCTTTACTTGCGGGCATTTCTCTATGTAATGTGATGTGAATGTCTTAAATGATGGAAGAACAACCTGCCTGAACGATAAAGCCCAGAGACATTTATCGTCCCTGAACAACTGCTTTGTGTCTCCCAGTCAGGCTGAGGTTTGGAACCGGAGGTCAAAGGTCAGCTGACGGTGACACCGACAGAGAGAGGTCAACTGACTGACCTACCATTGGCCCCTGACACGGCGACCCCCCCACTGACACCATAGTAGCCATGACTACTGAGCTGCAGACAAACATGATGTCAGTGTAAGACTTAGGGGTGGCAAAGAGAAGGAGAGGTCAAATAATAACTAATCTCAGATTCTCCTCAACACACGGACAACAAACCACATATTAGAATAACATCTTTCCAATCAGAATACAGTCACTGATTGCAGAACCAACATGTACAGACAGATCTGCAAAGTGCAAATATTATAAAAGAGTCAGGGTCTCCATTATCAAAGTGTAAGCGTCCGTCTATAGTCTCTAAACTTTCTGCACAGAGGAGAGTTAAAGAAGAAGAAAGGTAAAGAAGGGCGGGAAGACAAGAGAGAAGCAGCTTGTTGCATTAGCATTCCACCAGCAGAGAGGCTGTCTGTTTGCCTCTGGCAGCAGCCGAGAGAGGGGGACACTCTCTGCATCCTCACACAGCTCGTCTATCTCTCCCTCTGTCACTGTCTATCTCTCTTTCTGTCTGTCTCTGCCTGTCTCTCTCTCCCTCGCTCTCCCTGAGACTGTCTGTTACATTTCTCCCTCCACTATGCCACAGCCTGTCACTGTTTTTCTCCACTCTGGACAATTTTCTCTGCAGTCTTTTTGTATCTCCCCATCACTCTATCTCACACTGTCATCTTTTTGTTTATCTTTCTCTTCACTAATTTCTGTCTTGTCTCTTTTCTCTTCACCATCTCTTTCTACTCAGGACCTCATGTGCCCCCAGATCTCGCCTCATATTCACATATTCTATTCACCACAGAAAAAGTCCAACTGAAAAAGAAGTGAGCCTTATCATGTTTTCAGCAGGTGAAACTTTCTGAAGTAACATAGCAGATTTATCTATCAATAATGTATGACACCCAGTCCATTCATATCCACAAATACACAAACAAACATTTAATGGCAGGTTTCTTTGATGCTATATGATTCATACTCCCGTGCAGACACAATTCCACTTTTATGCATTCTTAGATCATTCCATTAAAATGGTAACTGCATTATAAAGAAATTGTTATTGTGAACCTGAAGTAAGAATTAAATTCAACACCCATGTCACCGAGTCACGTAAGTGTAATTTCTTGTCACACAGGTCAGTGTTGCGGTTAAGTGCAAAGGCAAACTCACTCTCTGTTGCCATGGTGATTTTAATAAACCCTGGTCATTCCGCTGCATGCAGATACATAAAAGCAATCTACTAAATAGTATCATGTTCATTTTCAATTATTCATTGAATGTATTAAAGGTTGCATTTTTGCATCAATTATTAAATGTAATTCCTGCTGTAAATGAATACAGGAAGAGGAATGGAGGCCGAATCAAGACATACATTTCATCTTATCTGGAGAAAAGATGTTCAATCACAACCTCATGTTTCCTGGAAGATGACAGCAAGTGGACAAATGCACCGTGTAGTCCATAAGTAGTAGGGCAGTTATTACATTGTTTAGTTTCAGTGGTCAGAAATGGATTTTAAATGACCTTCAGCTATGACCTTTCAGTGTTTGAAGGGATTTTATATTAGATTTCATACATGACACGGTAAGTCCAACATAACCATAAAGACAAAAATGTCACAGATCTTTCGGATGTTGAGTCTCACAATCGTTAACAGCAGAGGATCAGACATCACTCAAATTTAATTACACATATTTTAAAGTTTCTCCATGTTTTGCCAATGTGGACATTTGACCAGGCAAAATTATCTAAAGCAGAAGTTTTAGCCACAGATGTTTAGATTCTTATCCATCACACAGTCCCTTCAAGGAGCCACCTCATCAGTTCTGCATTCATTCTGGAGCATGAAACAACAACCCCAAATGCACCGCCAGAGCTATAAAATACTATTTGAAGGGACAACAACAAAAAGTAGTCCCAGAACAAATGGCATGGCACAGACAGAGACCTGATCTCAACATCACTGGGTCAGTCTGGGATTACAAGATGAGACAAAAGCATCTCAGACTGCATAAATCCACACATAAACTGTGGCTGATAGTACCAACTAATCGTAACACCAAACTAACACAGGAACCTAGAGGCAGCAACAGAATGGAAACAGGGACATGACAGAGCTAAAACAACAAAGTGTATTCCTGCCCTGCTACTTACAGACCATACTGTTTGTACAGGTGTGCATGCACATTCAAATTTAACTGTCACAGGAAAAGTGCTTTTTGACTTCAGATCCAGTCTGTCTTCTCTGCCATGATAGAAGTCAAACATTTAGAGGATCCAACTTTTGTCAGCATTTTCAAGCAGCAGGCGTCATAGTTGATGCCTTGTGAAAAAACAGCACCGTTTACATCAAGCTTTCCTGAAAAACAATGGACATTTACATACACTGCTACCAAGTGAATGGAGCTTAAAATATATTTAAACACAAATGCAAAACCCCCTTAATGAGAGCATTAAATCACAATAGAACAAAATCACCATATCAGTATGATGAGTACTACCATAATACTCTGATGAGTACTCAGCTTTATCAAATTTAATTAGATTATAAAGGCTTTGTCTCCAAATAGCTGTGGGTAAGTGAATCATGTGCTGTTCTGAGCCGAGCTTAAACCAAGCCAACTCTCTACTATATCCACTGAGTCAAAATACATTCAAACAAATTAATAGTCCATTAAATAAAAGCAAACCTCTGCCAGCTAATAGAACCTTAAAAGCATATTAGCATTAGAACAGGATAGACACCCATTTGTCTCTCAGGAAAGTGTTTTAGCAGTGAGAAACTGAGGGATGAGTTAGCAGCCTTGTGTTTCTTTCTTTACATACATGTGATTTCTGGTGGAGGTCTTTATCCTTACAGTGCTGTGAGTGATGGTTCGACCAAACCCTGACATGATCAATTCTTTCTTTTTTTCCCCTCCTTTTCTTTTTCTTTCTACATTGTCACTGAAACTCATCCTTCTCATTTAAAAAGTACTGTATCTTCCTTGTCTCAATTAATCTCACCCTCTCTCTCTGTTTGCCCTTCTGCTTTTTCCTTTTCCCGCATCCCTGCATCCATCTTGTTCCTGCCCTCCCCCTTCCCTCAGGCCCAACCACCACTCTGGTATTCCCAAAGTCATCTGCAATCAGACATCTTCAATGGATTAATTACACTGTCCTCACACAGCTTGATTGAGCATCTAACATCTACACCCCACCTCCTCAGACCCCGATACTCCCTCCTCACCTCCACCCACTTGCGGACCTTGAATGCTTTCTTCTCCCCATCTTTTCATCTCTCTTTCAAGCTTCCTTGCATCCTTCCTTTTTCTACCTTCACCTCCTCCTAAAGCTCTACCTTCAACTCCAGACCTCACCCCAATACAGCGGTCAAACGCTGTATTCTCTAGTAGCCTCACTAATTGGACATTGATTGTCAGGGCCTTCACCATGATCTCTCCTGAATATTGGGATCACACTAATTGAAGAATTAACTTCTAGAGACTTGGACCTGTAAAAGGGAAGCAGGAGAGAGGCAAAGACAGACAAAATGCTTCAGCTTAAAGAAATACAATAATGTACACAGGGGTGCATCCAGGCGCATGCATGGGGGCTCAGTTACGAAGTGAGGTAAAAACAATGCAAGCAAAAGGAACTCCTTTAAAGATAAATAGCTGAAGACATTCTGTCACGTGGTAAAAATTTTACACTGATTGTTATTATCCGAGTTACTTTAATTAGTGAAGCTTCCTTAACCAAAACAGAAATTAGGGAAAATTCTACAACAAAGAGGAAGAGCCTTAACTACAGGCCAGTCCTTATAAGCCAACAAATACATACAGTCTCTTTTTTCACTCCTCTCTTATACACAATCCATACACACACATCCACTAAACATCAATCATGGATCCCAGACCATAACCCCAAAAGCAGAGTGCTGCTTTGAGTCATTCTAAAATCATGATGGATGACAACTTCCCAAAGCAATCCCTCTGTGTGCCAGCATCATTTAACTAAAGGCATCAACCTGCCCCAGCCAATACTACTCCTCTGTTTCCCCAGCCTGAGAGTGCCGGACTCCTCCTTTCTGACATCATCCTGAAAAAAATGGTCCTGAGGAGACATATGAAGGCTGCCACAGAAGAAGGAGCATCACCCAAGTTTCTGATCATGAATCTGTATTGTCCCCTCCCACCCTGCTTTCTTTCCTCCCCTTCATGAGTTGTAAAGACAACGAGAGACGAGACCACGAGGAGGTTAAGCTGACCTCAGGCTCATGCTTTGGTGCAGCTTACCCTAGAGTGTGAGATGACAAAACATTTAGCCCGATCTCACTTGCAGCTCACTGACAGGCTGAAACAAAAGAACAGCCTCAGAGGAATTTAAAATCATTGAATGAATGTCAATTAATTTCACAGGACGGAGTTGAATTGATTAGAATATAAAACAATCTTTCTTGAAAGCAAAAGGGAATTGATGTCCAAGGCCTTCAAACAGCGAGAGTGGGAAGACAGAGAAACGACAAAATGAAAGAAAGACGGATGATTTTTTGTGTGTAGAAGTGTGTGAGCGTGTGTGTGTTGAGGTGCATGTGTTTGTGTGTACATGTGAGCTCAGCAGTTGTGTTGCACGCTTGGCTGGCAGGGTGTGTGTAAAGTAATTAACATGATAGCCTCACTCTCAGCCTGATAGCCTGTTCCCTGCAGCGAGGTCGTTCAACAGACACCAACAGACACCTGAGCTGCGTCTCAGACACAACCCTGCAATGCATCTTTAATGCAAACACAGACACACACAAACATGTCCAACCCACATGTGCCTGATACCAACAAATACTGAGCACATACAACTATCAGCAGAGATGACAAGGTACATGTATACCTGTCAGCTGCATATTGCATGATAGCTGACAAACAGACATTTATTAATTCACACTGACAATCATATAGAGACAAAACAAAAGCTATATTAAGAGACAGAGAGGAAGCATAAATAGCTCGAAATGTGGGAAAATAAAAGCACATTTTGTTATGGAGAGTAGTGAATTTCTATATGTGTTTGCAATAATATTAAAGGTCTATAAGTTTGGCAAACTAGATGTGTGATCTCTGCATTATGGTGGATTAAAAGTTAGGTTTTTCTTTTGTGATAGCATTTAATTATTATTGATTGTTTTAAGTTAAGATGTTAACTTTATTCAAAGGTGGCTGGAACAGCATGTACAGTTTTGGGCAGATTTATTTAGCAATGCACTTTACTACAGATTAAAGAATACATGCTCTTAAATATCATTTGTCACCTATTCTAGCATATTACATAAAGAGAGTAATACATATTTTAAATTGCTTGAAGATGTCAATATTCACTTACTCTTGGCTCACACTGGGTTATGGATTAATATATAGTCATTGAGACTTCATTTTCTACAACATTTAGTAAAAGTGAAAGCTATAGACGTTATTATACTTTTAATTTATGTCACATATCTAAGTTTATATGTAACAATATTGTGTTGACATAAACATAATTATTATGCTGCATACATACAGTATCATGCCTGTATGTTTGTGTGCTACAGTGAAAAAACAATCTTCAGCCAATGTCACTAAAATCTATTGTGTACATTTTGATCCTGCTAACTAAAGAAAACAAACACAAGGTATCAGAAAACATTTCTGTTGAGGTAATGAGACCACAGGTGACCAACACAATACTGACAATATCCTCCCTTTTCCTCCACTACAATCTATTGTTTTCCTCTTCTTCATCCATCATAACCCCAGGACCTTCACTCTGGTCCTCTAATCCTAAAACTGTGGCTTGGCGCAGACCCCCAAACACCCCTTTCAGCCCCACACAGCCCTCATTTGCTAAAGGATTAGAGTGGGGGGCACCAAGGTCAAAGTTTGGCCACCACCAGAGACCCTGGAAAAGAAGAAATGCACACAACCCCAGCAACCACTGAGCCAGGGATAGACACAAACACACACCTATTAGCATTGTGTGAACTCTGCACACATGACACTGCTTTAAAAGCAGTCTGAGGAACAGAGCAGCATTATGCATTCACATACTGTAGGTGTGTAAGGAGGACCCTAACCTCCAGACACGTACTGAAACAGAGACACAAATTTGCATGAGCATGTGCAGAACTAAACAAATTGACCTTAACTCTCTGAATCAAAAAAATACAAATACATAATTTTACGACTTAATAACAACAGGGTCAACTTCAAGGAGGGAAGCTGTTGATACCAACACCAAGGTAGCATGAAACACACCTTGAAAAAAGTGGAAAAGAAAGATAGTGGAGAGTTAGCAAAAGACAAAAAGTGATTGTCAGGGAGAGAAGAAACATCACTCTGAAAACTTCTAAAGAAGGCCCTGCTCTGGGTTTTAAATGCTCTCCTCCCTCTATCACTCTCTCTCTCTTCCCACTTTCCTCTCATCCCTTTCATGAATTAAAAGCACGGCCGGTCTGTGGGGAGAAGCATAGTTAATTCCGATCAGATCTCCTCCTCCCCCCTCTCTGTCTCCCACCCCCCTCCTCCTCTCCTCCCTGGGCGACGGTTGCCGTGCAGTCTGACAGACGGAGATGGGATCTGACAGTAAACAGGCGTGTGGATGCCCGGCGCGTGATTGACACGTAGGCAGGTCGGCGGGGGCCCGCCCCCCTCCTAATCCTGCCCTGTCAGCTCTAATTGGGGAGGTGGAGCTCTATGTCACCAAGGTGACTGATTGACAGGACCTCAGCTTT
Organism: Parambassis ranga; assembly: GCF_900634625.1. Classification (NCBI taxonomy): domain Eukaryota; kingdom Metazoa; phylum Chordata; class Actinopteri; family Ambassidae; genus Parambassis; species Parambassis ranga. Next base: position 13,958,160 of record NC_041033.1, read on the forward strand.
GCATAGATATGAGGGAAAGGTGGTGAGGTTCACGCATGGCATAACACTGTTAACACTACTATACTGCTAATAGAGATGTGTATGTGTGTGTGTGTGTGTGTGTGTGTGTGTTTGCTGTGCGCTCAAGCACATTCACACACGCCCAGATGCAAGTGAATACACTCAAGAACATGGCTGAGCACACATATAAACTCACACCAATAACAGTGAACAAAATCGACATGCATACAAGACGTCTAAATGCAGACTTGCATCAACAAGCGCGTGCACACACACACACACAATCTTTTGACATGCTGTGATGAAGAGCAAGGGTTGCAAATGCTACAAGTGCTGAGATGTGGAATGCATGGAAGAGCAGTCCGAAGGTCTTCACTATGTCAATACCCTGAACGACAGGGCAGGGATTAGATGGTTTATTATAGGTCTAGCAAGTGCTAATTATAAGACTGTATGTGAGAATTACATATACACACAGAAGGGAGAGATTTGATTCTTTGGTTATTTTATTACTTTTAACAGACTTGTCTTTCATAACGTTCACCTGTGTAGGCAGCATGGAACTTCTGTAAGTTCACCATGCTTGCATCAGTTAGCATGCTAACATCTGCCTCAAAGACAAAGTACAGCTGTACAGATATACAGCAAAGACAAAAATATGTATATTTCTGCAGTACCAACAATATTGACAGAAAAATCAGAGTTTTCTTGTTTGTCATGATAGCAGACTAACGGCAAAGTTACGGAAATGTCTACATGTACATGAATGTTGGCATTTTGAAGCAGACATGCTGACCAGCGCCCTGAACAGCATGAACAACATGACCCAAATAGCACTAGCCCTACAGGTTCAGGTTGTCTTATCTGTAACACATGGCCCAGGACTGGCTAGTGAGAGTGTCCAGCAAAACGAAGCAGCAATGGTGAAATTCCTAGAATCAAAACAATTCCATTTGACATCAGAAAGCAATTTGTGCCGAGACACCTCTAAGCTGCTGTTTGTTCTGCAGTTTTAGGACGGTCCCCGCTGGGCTGTATCCTTTCTTATCTGCATTTCTTCAGCTGTGTACTCTAAGTCCAAGTCAGCTTCTTAAGAATCCTATTCACCGCTATTCCCAATTATTACTGTTAGCATGTAGAGCAACATTATGGCTAGTGTGAGAAAAACCCTTTGGATTCCTAAAGCAGTGACAACACATTAAATATGAAACATGTTCGTCTAAGAAGCAATGACATTATTGGTTCCTGAACAAGAGATTTTACAGCTGACACAGAGAACATAAACGAAACAGTAGATAAATTAAATGCAATCTTTTATCCAGTACTTAAATTGTTGACTGAGGGCCAAAAAAGACTCCTGACCTACAAAGAGGATATTGCCTCCTTTTATTGTGTAAACAAAAAAGGTTGGGAACCATGTTACATTCTATGGAAGTGTCAAACTATGTGCTCAAAGCATCTAAATTTGTAGGGGCTAATTACAGATAGTCAATTGTTGTACAACATAGGTGTTATTTTAAATTTTATTTGAGATAGCATGCATGAGTGCACGTGAATGTATGCGTGCACATGTGTTTTGATTGACAGCTGCCACTGACCTGTGCCAGTCAAAGTGCCATGCTGCAGGGCGGTGGGGTCGATCGCAACGGAGATGACCTTCGCCCTCATCTGCATCCTGCCTTCATTAGCAGTGCCAGGCAAGGAGAATAACAACCCAATAAATTAATAAAGAGAAAGAGGGTGAGCAGAGAGAGGAGGGGAGGGAGGGAGCGGACAAGAGGAGAGCAGGCAGAGCAAGGGTAAAATGGAAGGAAAGAGTGAGGCGAGGAAGGAAGCAGGCATGAGGAAAGGGCAAAGAAGGAAAGGAATGAGAGGAAAGAGCGAAGCACTGAAGTATAGAGGGCAGAGAGGGGGAAGATGGAGGAAAACACTGCAAAAAAAGTGGAAGGCTAAGGGTGTGTGGTCGGCCAAGGTAAAAAAACTAAAAAAACTAATGAACGATGAGTAAAGAGAGGCTGAAGAAGATGGGCGGAGAGGGTTGAGGAAGGTTTTAAATTTATTCCTATGACTAAAATGTGAATGCAGATAAAAAAGGTGCATCTGCTGCAGTAAACTGTAGTGTGATGTTTCACCAAGCCACAATTCAACTAAATGTATTTACCCAAGAATGACTGAAAACAGATATTGCCAAATTTATCTCCAGGGTTGATTTACAAATGTGGCACAGAGCCCTGTTTAAAGGAGTATTGATACATTACCATCTGTACTGGCTATTAAATGCCAGTAAAGCCAGAGATTCTCCAACTAGTCCATAGAGCTGCATGTTGAAGAGTCCAAATGCTCCAGATTTTCCCTCTCCCATTCATGTTCAGGGAAAAGTTAGCATGCCAACCACACAGAAAATGTGTTAATAAAGTATGAGGCTTAATCATCTACTATTTCACTGGGTGCATAGCCTTGTTGGTCTTGTTCACAAGCTAACAGAAACAGAAGAAAATACCTCTCGAAAAACCTTCACACTTGCAGTAAAAGACACACAGCAGGATCCAGGGGAAGCTTGCTGTGTAAATAAATTATGAACAAGTATGTTGCATGGGATAGACTGTTGGTTGGGAGCTTTCCCAGGAGGACTCTAGCAATGATGCCTTCACATCTTCCAGCAGAGTTGTATAGGATACACCAACTTCCATTACTCAGCATAATGGATGGAAAGGTAGCAGATCTTAATGTCAGAAAATCCAAGTTTGAGATTTATCAGAGCTGTTTTTAGAAGTGAGCATTTCAAACTTGGCAATGTACTAGCTAGCTGCTGTTTCATTTACTCGAAAACCTCTTCCATGGAAAAAAGCGGGCCGGTTTGGGCATGAAACTCCTGAGCCTAAAAAGTGGCCCACTCACCCCTGGTGCGAAGTACATTTTGTTAGCTGCAGCCAATGTTAAACTACTGAAAACATGTTTTTCTTTACCACTTGAGTGCTTGTACTGTGCACTATTGTTTTAGGGTGATAAAAATGTTATTTTTGGTTTGGTATGGTAGACATAAGTAGCTATTTGGCAATATTTTACAGTGAAACATCAAATGGTAAAAGAGTAGTGTGTACAGAGGGCAAGGCTGGACTTTAAAAAGGGTTGCCAATCATATCACTAGCAATTATATCAAAGCAATTGAAGATGCGATGAAAGAGGACATCAAGTTCACCGAGGCAAAGATGGGAGAAAAGAAAGAAGTGGAAAATTACAAAACACAAAATTACACAATGGAGTAAAATATATTATTGTTTTGGTATCTCAGTGGTACTCAGCATCTGCCAATACTCAAAGGTTCAATTAATGCAGTTGTATTATGAAGGAAACAATCACACTGCAACATCTCTAGAATTTATATTTAAATTATACTGAAGCTGAAATTAGCCACTATTTTCTACACTTTTCATGGCCTGTGTTCAGATTTGCCAAGTATGTATTTATACTAAAATAAGCTGCATTGGTACATTAATCTTCACTCTTTTCTTAAATGTATAGGCTTCCCCACTCTCTTTCATTTGTTTAAATTAGTCATTAGTTAATAAATACCTTCTGGCATATGGCTATCCCTGTTTAGAAATCACTGTTGTAGAGTGCAGTACAGTGAAAAGTGTTTTGTGACTGCAGCCTGTGTTGGAAAGAGACAGTATAGAAATCTCAGTTTGAAATATTGAGAGTTCATCGAGCCGATCACAGTGAAGTCCAACTGAATTTAGAGAGGCAGCAACAACAGCACTCTCAGGAGCAACGTGGAGCCTGCCATAACCATCTAATAACACACATCACATCAACAAGACCCTATCTGCTGAGAAGACACAGGTAATGTGCCTGGCACTATTTTCTATGTCTCTCTAACTGAGAAGTGCTGGCTGTTCAGGGTCGAGGAGTGTGAGTGTCGGGGAGCAGGGCCTGCTGTGCTGGGGAGAAAATTCTCAGGACGATCGATGCAGAGGATTAGGACCGGCTTTGGGGCTCAGAGGGCTGGATCTGAGCAGTATTCTCAGTGGGGCCCCTGGGAGAGCTGAAGAGGAAAGCTGGAGGGAACAGAAGAGGAGGGCCAGAAGAGAGAGGAAAGAGGGCTAACCTGGAACTGTCAGGAGGCTGAGAGCGGGTTGGCCAGCATGGGAATAGAAGAGCAGTCAGGATCCCAGTTGACAGATTATGAATGGCAGTGAAACCCAGCCACCCACTCAGATAAACACACACTGGCCAGTCTGATTGGATGAGCTAGAGGGGCACAGAGGAGCGAAGAGATTTAATTTAACAAGAGAGAGAGGAAAACAGATCGACAAACATGGATGAAGTTGGTTATTTTGTCTCCTTACACTCCATCTTTTAATTTTCTTCAGGCCAAATCGGTAGTTGTCTTCTAACTTGATGAGTGCTGTGCACAACAAAAGGCTCCCTCCGTCTGTGTGTCTGCCTCTGATGCTCATGATTGGTCAGCCCATTCGCCAGCTCGCCGCTCTCCCCCGGGTACAGACGGTTGGATCCATGATTCATTTTGCAATGAGGAAAAAAGGAGAGAGCGCATGTGAGAGAAGAAACAGCCAAGACCACTGGGAAATTATACGGTGGAGCGGCATGGTGGATCTGGAATTAAACGGCATAATTAATCAAGCAAAAAAACAAGCACGTTGCTCATACATTTATTATTTGCATTTTTTCCACTTCAGGAGATGTAATCAGCAGATATACATTGGGGCCCTTGATCCATGTCAAAAGGACCTGAAGGCCGAGCACCCATTTCAACCACTGACCCTAAAAGTGTAAAGAGCAGTTCAGTGCTTTATTTTTTTTTCCTCAGCGACTATCATCTCCACACAATGCCCTCTGCCTCCAAAGTAATCTCCACAACAAGCAGAACAAGTCCCACAGAATCATGTTGTTGTCTGCTTGTCCTTTAAATTAGGGTGTCTGTAAAATTGGGTTCACAACTCTGAGCTCTCTGCAGAGTTGCTCTGCATTATGCAGCATGTGCACTTGACCCAACGAAGAGAAAGTAGCCCCTTTTAGAAAGTTACCATCGGAAATATCATGAAAATATGATCATGCTATTAGCAAAGGCTGACAAATCCATGTAAACACGACACAAATAACAATTTGATATCAACCTCATCAATGCAAACGTGACCACCAAAGTCACATTAGACTGCAACGACAATTAGCTGCACTTACTGAACCCATGCAAACCACTTTATGCCTGTCATACTTTATCCTTGTGACCTGTTTGTGTTTTTTGTTCCCTCTAAAATTCTGCCATCTTAAAAGATGCACCTGCAAGCTGGGCAGAGATAATTTGGCTTATTTGAAGCTCCGTTAGCCATCTCATCTTGCTTTAAAAACTCATTTATCAAACTACTGATTGCTAGGTTTGTTTTGCACAGCCTTGTTTTGTAGCTGACAAATGATGCTGATTGACATTCAACCTAATATGACCTGATATTTGTAGGAGTTCAGAAATGTTATCAATTTGTTTAATTTCTTTAATGCCCCTTTTAATGTGGAATCCGTATAATTCTGCTTATTTTTATAAAGGTACATTATGGTAAACTAAGGTTTTTATCCCATTCTGTTTACAAGTGACAATTACGTGGTAAAGCAAACCCTTTCAGTTCTTTGTACCTTTATCATTTTGATTTAAAGGAAAATTTATATTCATTATATTCTACATAGAATTAATATTAATTCTATGTAGGCTTCCTTTCTAGTCTGTTGATTTGCCGCTATAATCTTTGATTAGTGATCAGTAAAGCTTTCACCTAACCTTATATTTAGCAATGTAACAATGCCATAAAAAATGTCATCTACTAAATCTGCTGCTCTAAAATACGGTTTAGGCAGTTTTAATAGTAATCATATCTACATTAATAGTGCAGGCACTAAGTGGATAACAGTTTGTTGTCATTGCTGGTATATAGCATTGATTAAACAACTGATGCATTGACTCATACAATAGGTTATATTTGCACACCATGGATGTCCCATTTCCACATACATGTTTATATAACCCTCATTATGCATAAATACATCCGCCAAACAGTTTGAAATGTATCACTTTCCAGCTGGTCAATATGGCTTGTTCCTGAAGCGCCGTCATCAATCGAGGCATCAATATGGAAATACCACTGTGACCCAGACATTAATCAATTGGGCTCCTTTGGGAGGAGAGGGAGGGCAGGGGCACCTAAAATCATCAATGAGACGGATCGGCCCGCAGTCAGGCTCGGACAGTCAGTATTGATAAGAGCATTTCCACCTGTAGCGGCCAGAGCAGAGAGACAGGGCGCATCTGAATTCAATACCCGCCGCCACAGCTGCGAGCTCGAAGCCCAGAAAGACATGGTTGAGCGGAGATACGTGCCTCGACTCATCATAAGAGCAGTCTCTTTTTCTCCATATATGTCCCCTTCCTTCTCCTCCCCCTCCTTTTTCCTGTCTACCTCAGAACTTTTAGGCCTTGCCTTGCACTGAAGCAGCATCATGCCTCAAATACTGAGCAACAATGACTTCAAATTAAGTTCTTTGTCTTTATTCCACGGCTTTACTTTGCTGAGCACCCCCCTTTACCCACAAAACCTCTGGAGATTAGTCAAACCCATTTCCTCCTCCAACTTCAAACTGTGAAGGGGGAAGTAAAGCTCGACATCAGTGAGAAAAAAATCTTCAGATGCTCATCTCTCGTATTCATTCTCACTGTGAGCACAGGATTAAAGCATCGTCTCACCGCTGACATCCAAATCTTGACCCAATCAATTAGTTTCATGCTCCATGTTTGCCTTCTTTACCCAGATACAGCAACAGTGAATAGGTAGCATGGGACAAGTCAGCCTCCTAGTGGTGTGTTTGCGTATGCACAAGAAAGAACAGGACAATGTCAGTAGAAAAACATAGAGAATGAGCCCACTGTGGCTATAATGGCTGTGTTTCACTTTTCTTCAACTTCTCATATTTGTGACTATAATCCTGGCATCCCTGACAACCATCATCCCCTCGCTGGCCTGTCAAGCAATGTTGACGATCCCGATATTTGACTTCCAATCAAATCACAGACCTCCTTCTCCCTCGTGATACTTCTTAAAGGTTAGAGTTCAAGGGTCGTGTGTCCTGTGTGCACACAGTCCTGCCCTTTTCATTCCCAATCAGCTGCTCTGTTTTTTTTTTCTTCCTGTGCCAGAATGGAGAGATGCACCACAAAGGTCATGGACATGGATTTCCTTTGGTTTGACTCAATGAAAAGGTCAGATGAGGGCACCATGAAATGGCAGTGAGGTCTTCACATCACCCTCACAGGGACCAGAGCTCTTACATCACCCTGAAATGGCACAGACTGAGCCCCTCTTGGGTCCTCTCACAGGATCCAGGAGGGTCCTGTGGGCTGCTGTGACCTCATTATGCCCCCCTGAGACATCAGTGTCCCTCATCAGTGAGCAGAAAGAGAAGGACTACAAACTGTCATACAAAGATCACCACATGTTGTGTGAAACAAAACTTTTTACACACAATGTGCAAAAAATTTCTGTTTACACTTGTTTCAATGCAGTATAGTTTACTGACAACTGTTAAGCTAACTTAGGTTATATGATGCTTTTTCTTTTTCAGCAGAAAATATACATTCTTATGTGTGTTTGTTATGATTGTAAATCACAATGCACCCAATGTGTCGACAACAGGGTTTGTATAGATAAATTCTTCAGCCTGATATCAAGCAAGCCAACTGAGAGTGTAAGTCATTTCATTTTTATGTCTAAAATATGTATTGTAAGTATGAAATCAAAGTATTATATATCAAGTGATGGCTTCTTTTGGGTATAAACAAGTAGGCAAAGCGAGCATTTAGGAGCAAACATATTTCTGTTAAAACGTTAACAGGTCAAAAACAAACCCAAGCTAGCGGGCCAATCTTAGCGGAGTGCTAACACCGAGTGCTGTAAGCTAGTTTATCAGGTAGTGTAATGTAACATATATTTTGTTGGGGCAAATAGTACAGGTACGATATGTTTATACTTTTATGTAGTATTTATAGTGACTATTTTTGGTTTTCCAACAACGAATATAAGCCACGAAATACACCATTGTTACTCACTGTTTGCAAGTTGTTGTTGCGTTCAACTGCTACGTGCAGGGATCACGTGACAATAACACGGCCATTATCACTGATTTCTGATTGGCTCAAATTTGGTGGCTTGATACGACCATGTGGCGCAAAGAGTCCTGGGAGGCTCTATTAAACTTACTACTAATAGACGCTTAATTCTCGTTAATTCATGTACATGTACTAATATAATATAATATAATATAATATAATATAATATAATATAATATAATATAATATAATATAATATAATATAATATAATATAATATAATATAATATAATATAATAGATAGCAAAATACGTATGTATGTTATGTTTTGTCTGGTCCAAAGGCTAATTCTTAATTGTCATGAATTCCTATTACATAACTGTCTCCACCAGTATGAAAGCTCTGCCTTTGCCTTCCCTATGTTTCCTGAGTAGTTATTAAATAAATACTCACTAAACAGCAACACCATACATACTGTACTTTAATTGAGGCATTGTCATGTGTGCCCCTTCTCAGCTTTTAGCTCTTTAATGCAACTGTTAAGCACCATGATCACCTTTGATGTTGCAAACATTTTCTTCTCCCATGTTACTCTTTGTTGTTCTAATTATCAGCAGCTAATAATCTATTACAAAGACACAAGAAACTCCAGGTTTTACAAGATTTGATTTATTAACTATGATACAGATCACATAAGGCCTTGCTGTATACACCATTCCCATTGAGACAAATTACCATACTCAGCAAATAATGACAGTTTTTTGTTTGATGTTATCTTTTCTGTTTACAGTACTTCATTTATTTCTTTTTTTAATTGTTTTCACCCCCTGCCCCACCCTATTATTTCTTAATATTTTTTTTATTTTTTTTTATCATCTTAAATAGTGAGAGTGGTGGAGCCCTCTTCCTTGGTTGGGAAGAAATCATGCACTATACTGGGCTGGTCTCTCAATCGTTCACAAAGAAATTGTTAAAAAAAAATGTTTTGTATTTTTTTTAATTATTAAAATAAAACATAAAAAGAAACTTTTTCTATCACCACTGACTAAAGGGCAAAGTGTTAGACCCCCTAACATACCAATAAACAACCATTTGAATATAGTTTTGCTTGTTTCTCAATTTAACTTAACAGACATCTGTCACCATTGTTGCAAAAAAGAAAGAAAAAAAAGAGAGAAAAGCAATGCAGCCACATATCTCTGAACCCAAGTCACATTTTTCATTCATCTGTTCTTCTAAATTGTCACTCTGCTTCCCGTCTCCCCCTCAACCCCTTTTTTTCCACACTCTTTGGCTGCCTCACAGTCAGTTCAGTATTAACACATTGATATACACAGGGAACGCCACTGGCCGGCGTTCACACACAAGTACCAGTGGTCACCCCTCCTTCCTCCCACCATCTCCCAAATAATGATCCCATTCACCCGTTTGCTGCCTGTCTTCCCTCCCTCTCGCCCCCCCGTTCCCCATCCCTCTCACATTTTCTCTGAGGATCAGTGTGTGTAATCTGGACCAGCTAACAGGGTAACACAGTGGGGTAATGACCGCAAGGAGAGCTGCATTCCACTGCTTCATGTTTGTTTGGATCACGCTGGTGTCTGGCCATCTGCCAACCACAGCTCGCTAGCATGGTAGCCCGAACACACACTCTTTAATTCCCCCCCTCCATCTCACACAGGCACACACACATACGGTACATAGGTAGTGTGAACTGATAAAAGCTAATGACAGAGTTCAGTGATTGGTTGAAAGGGTCTTCTTTTTGGGCAAGGGGGAGGAAATCTGGAGACACATGCAGAGATGCAATACAGTGTCCAACAGAGTTAAGTGACCTTGGTGAGCGCCTGCTTAACATTAACACGCATAAGTTCACATGCGCATGGTCTTACACAGGCTCACAAGACACAGAGACACACACACATGCGCACACAATTCAGAACCAGTTTCGATCAGAGCTCACCAATCCTACTCGAGCCCCATCTTGCTGCGTTTCTACGGTAACAGCAGGCTGGGCTCAGGAATTTTGTGATGCTCCCTTCCAGTCATGCAGACGGATGAATGGACTGTCTGTTCTGTCTGCTGTCTCTCCACAGACCCGACTGTCTCTCTTGGACAGGGCATGGAGATGTGGTGGCATGACAGGGACAGCAGGGGAGGGGTGTAGTGGTTACAAATTATACTTCCAAGTCCACCAAGATCGGGGTCTGAGTGTCCATTCTCGTGGCATGACTTCACATCCTAGAAGGACACCATGCCATGATCTGGAGCAGTATTTTCACAGATAAAAAGCCTCCCACCTGTCAAAGCCTGAGCCCTTTTTCTAGCACTTATTTCTGCCCTGTAATGCTACATTGTGACTCAGTTTTCATTTCCTGCTGCCACAAGTGTAATGAGTGCTGAGTCAGTGTCCACAGGGAGGTGGAAACTAACAGCAAAACACAGGGAGGCAATTTTACTCGCTGCATGTCAAACAAACAAATGTAATGTCTGGATCTATATAATCTCAGTTGATTTGTACCAGATTTAAAACTGCTATTATTTATGCTCCTACTGCTAACTGACATACAATGAAGATAAATCTGCACGATTGAACCTAATTCTATCAACAACAAAAAAAGGGAGAATGGTGCTACGCCCATGCATCAGGCGAAGTGAGGTTGCAATATCCATTTCTTCCTCTAGATGTCAGTGGTGTGCTCTCAGAGAGAGAGACAGACAGAGAGAGAGAGAGAGTGCAGGGTGAACTGACAATAAAGTGAATGGTGGTGGCTGTCATGTCATGGCAGCTCCAATTTAAAATGTGCCTTCAAAGTGCTCAGAGAAAGTGCTTTTTTCTTTTTTAAACAAGGTCCCTACTATGAAAACTGCAGCACCAGCTTGCTCATAAAACCACCATGGTGTGAAAGAAGCAACATGACAGGTGAAGGGCCAACACTGGAATTATTCCCACTATCTGTCTAATCCAGGGAGATTCAGGTAGAACAAAAAGGCATGGATACAGATGCACATGAGACTGACAGACTCTCAAATGAACACCATGATAAAAACACACACTGGGACAGAGGGAATGTAGAATCAAAATTTAAATCAATTTAACAAAAACACATTTTAGGCTGTTTTTATAAGTGTTTAGAAAGACAAAGAACAAACAGGAGCCTGGGAGGAGCCTTCCCAATGCCAAGGGTGTCACAGCACCTATAATCCTTTGCTCCAATTTACTGCCCAGCAGATCTAGTCGGTTTAGATTTTTTTTTTCTGTGCTTGGCATACTGCCTTGACTAAAACCGATTTTGTGCGTGTGTGTTTGTGAAAAGGCTTGACAGATAGGAATTTGTGAGGACAGAACATCCTGTTGGGTGAGTAGTAACACGTGTTTCTTGCTTAAGTCCTCTGTACAGTGGTGAAATAAACAAATATGTTCAGTACTCGCTGTCTGCTCCATTTTGTCCCAGCCACAGCCTCCAGGTAGCTACAGCAGGTGGGCGGCTTTGAAAAAAAAAAGAACGAGAGGAAAAAAAGAAAAAAAAGCTGAAAAAAAGAAAAACATGTGCGCTGGCCACCGCATTTCCCAGCACAACACATGGCTGTTGAGGCACACTGGCCGCTCACTGGGTGTCTGTGTTGTGTGTGTGGTTGTATGTACGCTGAAGCACTCCTAATTTAACAGAGTTCACATTCCTCCTTGCACTTTACATCATAATCCCTCCCTGAGTCCCTTTAACAATTACTGGCAACATCTTGCTCTTCATAACTGTGTGTGTGTGTATTCTCTATAAGGCAAGGAGGGCAGGTCTACAGGAAGTGAGACTGAGAGACAAAGGGATAAAGTGGTGGGGAAGATCATAGTGCCAGTTCAGAGGCTCTTCCTCTTTCCTGGCTTTTGTGTGTCCCAACTTTCTAAATGCAACGGAGGCTCAAATTCCCCCTTCTTCTCCCAAACATGTAGGTTTCTCCCTGTACATACTGCATCTCACTCAATCTCTCCAAACGTCACATCCTACCTCCTGTTCTTGTCTCAATTTATCGTCTTCAGTTCCTTTCCAAAATTCTAAATCTCTTATTCTGACCCTTAAATCACTCTGAATCTGGTTATCCTCTCATCTTTCCCTTGATCCCTGGTTCACAGCGTGTGTTGTTCCGTCGGGGGGTGGTGGGGATGCAGGGAGGGCGGCAGCAGGGCTGGCAACGGGGACTGAGGTGTAGGAGGTGGGGAATGGGGTGGGGACTGGTGTTGATGATGGTGGTGATGGTGGATAGGAGGGCCGTAGTGAGGAATGACTGGAGGGGTAGCGGGGAAGACATAGGGAGCCGGGGACGGAGTCGGAGAGGATGAATAGCCCCCAGCCATGCAGGAGTAGGCTGAGGTCCCTCCACTGGAGAGCATAGAGGTCGGAGAACCGGGAAGGCCGTCGGCCAGAGGCTGATTGTAGAAGAAGTATGCGCACTGGTCAATGAAGCTCTCGATGATTGTCTGGTAGGTGCGAGTGGCAGTCAGGGCGTCCATGGTGGTGAAATCTGGTCTCATGAGTGTGGGCCAGAAACAGATGGACAGGTTCTCGCTTGTCATCAGGTTCAGCTTGTTGTTCTGGCTCACCCTGTACAAGAGAGAAGCCAAACATTCAGAAAAAGACATCCCTCGCATGATCTGCTACAAATCAAAAACCTCTTTCACACTAGACAAAACACCCACAAACAAAAGTTGGCAGAATTCAAGGAGCAAAAGTGTTTAGACACACTTCTGTTAATAACTTTTGCAAGAGTTTAATCACAAATTCACTCCATCCATCTCCCATAAAGCAACATCAATCAGTGCTGAATTTGAAAGATATAACAAAATTAGCTGCTCTAACAGTCGTGACACAAGGCAATAAGCCGCTTGTTACATGGCAACTTCCACAAGAAAGGAACAATTTTACACAAAATTTTGATGCAAAATCACATTTCCTTGGGTAGATTGAACATGATTTTCCCCAGTGATCAGAAAAACATCCACAGCAACAGTCAGTTTTGTATGCCAGATCCAATTGACTGCAGCATTTAATTCATTTGAGTTGTTTCTTCAGGCACATTCATCATTCAGCTGGAATAGTTTTTCATGGTATATTTCCAAGATAATTATAGTTTTCCACATTTGTCATCACAGTAAGCATTTTTATAGCTTTATGTCACCCCTAACAAAAGTCATAGTGTGCACTGTTACAACAACTAAACTTAAAGTATCAGACAGACTCTCTCTCTAAAATTCCTTTAATCATACTCAGATTTATCTTGTCCCCGAGCTCCAGTAATTTCTAGGGCACGGCAGTCGATTTGTCAAACCTAAACGATAGAAAATACTGCCTCTGCCATGAATAGACAAGCAGCCGCCGCATTAACATTGATCATGACTCAACCTCTGTTCTATTCACTTATATGCTTGTTTGGGTGATGTCATCCCTGGGTCACTTGACTGTGTGACCGGTGGTGTAGTCAGCACAGCTGCCAGAGGCCATCTCTGACCCCGTCACTCACTCACTTGTTCAAGTGGCTGATGACATATTTGAAGACCTCGTAATTCTCCTTGGGGAAGCGGCGCAGAACATCCTTCATCGTCTGTAAGCGCTGCTCCCTATCGTTGATCTCTGAATGGTGGCAGACAGAGAGAGAGACGGGGAGGTTAGAGGAGACATGGCTGAAAGAAAAGATTAGAGGATTCTGAGGAAAATATGTCAGGGAAAAGATGAGGAGAGTGCAATCGAAAAAAGGAGAGTCTGAAGAGTACACAGAAAGTCATCTGTGCAGGATTGCACTGTGCTGTGATTTCATCCAATGACAGTACATGTTTCACATACCTCGCACACTCAAAACTTACAGTTCTCAGACAAAGACCACACACATTCCAGAAGAGAAACACAGCATGCATACACCCATTATAATGTCCTGCAGATTACAGCAGCTCGCACACACAGGGTGTGTTAAAGCCTGATGGCAGTGAGGAGTGAGTCAGAAAAAACTGACGTCACCAGCTAACACAGTCCATCCTGTGTGTATGTGAGCGAGGCAGTGAGGAGAGCAGATGTTCTCCTCCACATCACAAACATGATTTGCAGGCAGAGAATTGAAGTTTTTATTCCCACAATCAGGTCAGCGTGGATCAAAAACAGATTTTTTGGCAGAATGACTTTACACAGCATACTGCACATCCATCATCAGCAATCAAACCTTAACCAGCGTTCTACAGCTTTATTCAAAAGAATACCACCGTGACAGTATCCACTAAAATCCACCCTGAATCTTCATTTTTCTCCACCTCTCTGCATGGTAACACCAAAACAGCTCCAATTCTGAGAAATGCAAAGCTATTTTTTCTTGCCTCCAACTCAACCTCACTTCTTTTTTCCAGTCTTCCTCTATTGTGGCACAGTCTGCAGGAGCTTTATCAGGTCTCTGTCATGGCAGAAAGGTCTCGCTGGGGCCGTTAAAAACACACAGACGCACGCCTACAGAGCTCGGTGAGTGACAGCAGCCTCACAGCCCGCGGGTAAATCTCTCTGGTGCGATGCAAGACTAAGCTATGCCTTAAATCTCCATTCTGACAGATTACAGGACACAAAGAAAAAGAAGGGCCATGGAGAGGGGCAGGAGGGCCCTCGTTTATCTAACATATGACTGTTTTCTCATGACTTCATCCAGACCCCAGTGCTCCTGCATCCCTCCATCACCAAGTGCAATCATCCCCACATCCTTCGTTCCTGAAGCCTTAAATATTCTCTCCTTCTCCTTCCCACAGCTCCTCCCTACCAAGTGGCAAATCCAATTCTCCCCATGGATGGATTTGGATTGCAGGAGTTTTGCTTGTTAAGTTAAAGAAAAGTTACAATGAAGGGAAAAGGATTTCAGGCAAAATCCAATACAGCTCGGGTTTTAGCGAAGAATTCTCCACACATTGCTGTAACCTGCTTGCCTCCAGCCCATCCCACCAGAGCCCCACTTTACTTACTGAAGGCCTCCACCAGATCTCCCTGCATGCTGTAGGGAACCAGAGGATCGGGTAGCTCGGAGAAGAAGGCCTTCATCGCTCCTGCTACCGTGTTGATGGTGAAGTCTTTCTCCACCAGGTCCAGGTTATGGTCTGTTCAAAAAAAGTTAGGAAAGACATTTTAAGTACAAGACAGTGTGCCACAATTATACATGCACTCATCTTATTAGTGCATGTATCATCACTCAACTTATAAAAACTGACAACTGTAAAAGGATAGTCGTTATACTACTATTCACATTCAGTTCAGTCACACGAGGAGAGCGTGATGAAGAAGTGGGATGCTGAATTCTAACATGGCAGAGAGAGACTGGGAGGCCATCAGTAAATCAATGACATCAATCCGACAGACGGACCAACAGCATAATGGTACACAGCCACAGAGCTGGATATCTCCCAGAAATGTGTGTGTCCATACATTTATCCACAACTCCTGAAACTCCTCAGACCTGATGAGCAGTGGATTTGGCACATGTCAATGGACACTCAGCCATGTTTGATGGGAATCCAGAGACTGTTCTGAAGTTATTTACAATCACATTGGAGACTTGGTCCACCACTTCCAACTAGACCCAAATAAACAGAAGAAGTTGACAGACTTAAACTTTATTGATCCCTTTGGGGTGACTGCCTCAGGGAAATTAAGTTTCCAGCAGCTTATACAGACAGTAAAGAAAGCAATTTTTGAAGAGTTTCTGGCTTCAAAGGAATAAAACTTGGTGATAATATTTAGCATTAGCATCAGTCCACAACTTCACAGTAGTGAGAGCTGGCATCAAGGACTGTTACAGATCTGAACTCATCCAAAACTGCACTATTCACTGGATCTGACACCTTCAAAGGACCAAACATGAAGAAGATTACTCTAAATAAATGAAAAAAAATCCCTTATGATGTACCATTACAGAATCTTTTTGGTTGACAAACTTTCTTATATAAATGTAGAATGAAAGACGATTATAAAGTTAATTTGATTGAGAGAAAGCCCACACAGCCAAACCACTGGAGCACCACTTGAGCAGACAGAGCGTGTGTGTCTGTGTGTGGCAGCAAAAGACTTAATTAAAAAAGCCATTTTCTGATAACTTTTTACTTCACAAAGGTAGTATGTGTAGAAAGAAGAGAGACAAGAGCAAAGTACTACAGCTGTGGTCAGAAAGGTCTTCTGAGGAGAGCTCCCAGTTTGAGAGTCTCCAAGTGCAGCTCTTCTGATGCTGCTTTCTCCTGTAATGAGTTATCTGAATCTTCAAGGAGCCAATGAAGTGCCATCTTCCATACAGCTATGAGACACCTGCGCTGTCGTGTCACCTGTAATTGTCTTGTCCCTCTGGCCTGAGGCTCAGGAAGTTCCAACACAGGGTTTCAGCTCTGATTACCCGAGCTGGATTTAACCTCAGCTAGGTGTGGACACATGCATACGCCCACATGTACACAGGCCATCTTGCTCTTGCTATCCATCTCAGCAAAATGCTTCATTAACCAAACCAATCTAGTTGCAATTAACTGCCCACACCAGACGGACATACGCATGGAGACACACAATGAGAGCTTGTGTGAGGATGCACACAGGAGCAGGTAGACGATTGAGGAGGAGGCTCTTCAGTCTAAGAGGAAGTGAAGGCCAGTTCTCTCAGTAGACTTAATGCTCTATGGTTAATTAAAGGGACTCAGGATTGTTATAGATAGAAGCAGACATATCTTTATGGCCTTTTTTTCTTTACAGTCTGCAGTCAGCCTATAAAATGTACAGCTGTGAGTACTGTAAGTGCATAGTAACACACCTTGGTCGAACTGCCTCTGCATGCTCTCCATCTCTGCTTTGTTCCCGCTGACCCTGTAGATACCCTCGGTGCTCAAGCCTAGTGGGAAGAAAGAGGGAAAAAAATGTAATTAGTACCAGGTTCTTTTCATATGTTTAAATTACAACAAGTATTTATAGTAGCTGGTCAATCAGTTCCAAGAATCCTTCCATTGTGCGGCACACAAATGCACTCTGAAGGGCAGAAAAAGTACAGCTACTGCAGGCTGTGATTATAGCCTTTCCCTGTGTCCCCTTCTATCTAAACACACTATTAGCACAATTTATTAAACCCATAAAGCACTCCTGCAGGCACACTAAGAGCCCACCGGCTACCTTAGTGCCACAACACTATTAAATGACTCAAGGTGCACTAACTCTAATCGTGTACTTTTTCCTCTCACACTTAAATTCATTCTTAATGGGATATTTCAAGAGTTGCTGGAGTTTTTTTTTAAACAGTCAAATTACAGTAAGCCCATGTTAGCTAAAGGGCTGCTACTGTAATACATACTCAGGTACTTTACCACATTTAATTCAGAAGTGCACACATGTAAGCCACTGTATGAGAGATGCTGAAAAATGTACAGACATCCATGGTCTATCTATTATACCAGACACTGTAGACACTTTAATAAAGAACACGGCAGCATTTTTTGATTTAGGGGGACTTAGCAAGAGCTCTTCATTCATCACAAAAATAGACAAAACAAGAGAATGCCATTTATCATACAATTTTACATTTCTGTTTCCTCCTCCTGTCTTTTAATGACTCCCAGCAGGTGCAGCCTAGAACAATATGACTGAGGCCAGGCAATAAAGTACTTATTAAAAGGGAAGCTTGTTGGATTTTATTGTCTGTTTACACCAATAATCAAGCTTGGTATATATGATTGTAAAGTTTTACTAACATATTTTTCCAACATTTGTATTTTGTCTAGATCTTTTTTAATGATAATATTCTATTTAATTTTATAGGACAAAAACAAGCCTCTGAAGTGTGACAGTGACAGGAAGGATATTCACACGAGTTGGCGTGAAGTGAAGCACACTTCATTTTGGCTCATTGATATTTTTTTTTCAATTTGCAGAAAAGATAACGCTCCACCTTTCACCCTTGAAATTCTCTCTTCGTTCACACTTTGGTAGTGATCCAGGGAGACAAAAAGCAATCCAAAGGGACTGAGAGAGATAGGGAGTGGCAGAAAAAGAAAAAAAAGGCGAGATAGGGAGAGGCAGGGAGGAAATGAGAGAGCTCTCAGTCAAGGCATACAACATCGATCTGCTCCTTCTACCAATCAATTATCCACAAAAGCTTTTCCAGCCAGACACTAGGAAAACAGGGATGGGAGGAGAGATAGGGGAGAGGGAGTAGTGTTGCAGTGGTGGGGTGAGAGAGTGAGAGATAGGGGCAAAATAGGACAAGCACCAAAGGATGAGAGAGATAGCAAGAGAGAGTGTGAGGATGCATAGGAGTGAGAGTTACACCGATGAAAGAGAGAAAGGGGAAAAATAAAAAGGATTAAGATAAGGGAGGGATACAACAAAGATGGAGGTTACAGGAAAATTAAACAGGAGGAGGTACATACAATAATAACTGAATGACAACTGCATCCTCTTCCTCAATGGTCAAACAACTTCCTGAGGTCAATGTAAATAATAACACTTCCTGTGCAAACAAACAATGTCTTCTAATAACTTTCCATTCTATACAGTTCTATATTAGGACACACAAATCATTACTTTTATCAGCTCTAACTCTATACGCTACCTCACAATACACCCATCTATCAAGAGACCAAACAAAAAAACAAAAAACACGCCTGCATGGACGTGCAATCACGCAAACTCCCAGGGAGCGATAAATGCTCCCGCAGTTAGCAGCAGCATGTTACTGTCTGACACTGCTCCAGCTGATCCCACATCAGCCCAGACCTCTCCAGTCTCTCTCTCTCTCCCTGGGTTCAGCAGCCCAGAGGCTGATTTCATAGTTCACCATGGAGACAGGCAGTCGCTGGGTGCTGCCCTTTTCGTCACTATGGAGGCTCCTACGGCCGGCAGATATGCCTGTACACGCTAAAACACATTCATCACCTCGGTACCCATGAGCAGAGCACACTGCAACGACCACGCTGAGAGAAAAGCCGGGGCTGAGAGGAGATAACAGCAGTCACTACGGATTGATTTTATATAGCTGCTTTTCTACGGGCTCAGAATGCATGAAAATAACTGAAAATACCACATCTAGTCCTATTATTCTCAAGGACAAAGAGAGTGAGCTATGAAGTGAAGCAAAGTGAAGTAAAGGGGAGAGAAAGACTTTGGAAAAACAAGTATAAAAAGACATTTTATACACTCTGCAAGATATGATGTATATATACATTTAAAAATGTAGATTATCACAGACATTTACACTGGGTTTAAAGTTAGTTGTGCGTATTTTTGTTTAGGCTGAATGTAAAAGGGAAGGATGTAGGTCAGAGTAGCAGGACCAAGGTCAGTTTGACAACGTCACTCATTATCAGCTCTCTCTGTTCTGACATAGTGTCAGCGCTGCATAGTAATTTCCTGCAAGTGCCATTACACCCACAGATCATACACACAGATATGGGGTGACTAAAGACTGACCCACAATCACAATTAAATAGCACATTGTAACTCACTTCCCCTTCCAGTGGCAGAAATCCTGTGTGGGTGCACTATTCTGTCCCACGTGTGTTAGGATGTAAATAGTTCTTTATCAGTGTGCACTCCTTACAGAACATACACAGAAAAACAGCTGAGACCAAACATTCCTCCAATTTCCTTCTTATTTCCTTCCTATTGATCGCACAGAAGGAGCTATGGGCCAGAACATTACCTGGCAACACCCCCACCCTCTCTCTCCCCAGGTTAAACAGACCCATGCACAAGAAAAGGAGAGGATAGAAGAAAGAAAAATACACAGTAGAGAATTGAAAGAGGCGACAACAGGACAGGGGAAGAAACAGACACAGCAGGAAGATGAAAGAAATCAAATCTGACGAGTGTAGGTACTAGGAGAGATGGAGGGAGAAACGAAAAGTAGAAAAAAGGGCACAGAGAGAGGAGGGGAGAGGAAACAGAAGATTAGGAGACTCAGTAAAAGTAGCGAGTGAGGATAAGAGGTGGAAAATACCTCTGGAGGAGTCTCATGTGTGTACACAGTATGTATGTAAACGCACATTCAACCAGTTTTTCCTCCTTCATCCAGAACTAAATGCTGTGACTGCTCCAGTTAACATCTGAACAGGGTGAGGTGAAATCTAACGTGATGCCTTGTTATCTAGAGCTTTGCCCCCTACACAGAGGAAGGAGGTGGATGTTTTGTAAGGCCACAGTAATCCACAAATACAGAGTCCTTTAATCAGGACAGAGATTACAGTGGAATGCACTGGCATGTCTGTCTGCAGCAGTGAAGGTTCAACAAATTCTCCCAAAAGAAGCTCATGTAGTGGAGTAAAAAAATAGAGGGGGTATTTTTTAAAAGTTACCTAGAGGACAAACATGAAAACATATGTCATGTCTTAACTTGTTCTGGAAATTTTGACTTCAGTATTTAAAACCCTGGTTATGACCCAGCCAAGAACAGAGAGAGCTGTGCAAATATCTTTACACAAGCATCGACCCTGCACTAAGTCGCCTCTGGTCTTAGTGTAACAGCTGGTGACAGGGTGAGAGGCAAGCCGACAGTCCCGGGGCAGCGGGCCACCAGAATAGCCTGGCAGAGGCGTGGGTTGGCATCTGGGCAACGGGGTAGCAAGGTTAGAAGAGGCTATCAAACCACATCTGTGTTCCCGGAGAGGAAGAGGAGTAAGGGAAGAGGAAGATGGAGAGGAGAGAAGAGGAGGCTTTTGGCAAGAGACTAAAGACCTGTTCGCTAAACACAGTTGTGCACAGACACTGAAACACAACATTAATCTAAGTGGATGAGAGTGGTTCAGTTACAGTGCAGTGCTAACATTACACACAATCTTTACCTTGGCTTTTCTATGTGTCACATTGATCTGAATGTGGCTCTAAAGTTAGCACAAAACACTTTTAACTAGTGGAACAGAAGCTATCATAACCAATTATGCCACACAAATCTATGGTAACAATAGCATGTAATATGCAAACACAATGAATGACTCTGCTTTATCAATATATCTCACGGTGAAATTTGGCATCCTTTATTTACACTTTATTAGTTTTTTTGCATGTTCAGTATTTAATGTTGGACTCAAGACTTTTGGGCCTCTTGACATTTAAGCGCAGCCTGTGCAGAGGCATGTAGGAAGAAGAGCCACAGACGAGATGTGGTGCAGAGCTCTCTTGTACTGCACAAGCATTGGAAACAGTTTGTGCACATATGGACGAGGGAGTAAAAGATGATTCCCAAAAAGAAACGTGTCAAACTATCGCATGTAGAAACAACAGCTTCCGATACCATTAAGCACCCGCTTTTTGTCTAGTCAATCCGGTTCTTACCTGTCGTTTCAATGAAGCGGATACACTTCTCGATGAAGACTGGGATGGGTCTCTCAGGAGTGACCAGGGTAGCCAGTGGCATGCCAAAGTAGTTGCTTTCGATTGGTTTTGAGATGGAATGCCTGGGTTTGGATCGTGGTTTCTGGAGGGGGGGGGGGAGAAAAAACAGATTGGTGGAAGCAAGCATTTGAGACTGATTGACAGTGACACTGCTGACATAGGCAAATATTTCTAAAAATGAAACTGAGCCTATAAGGAGGCACTGTTGTTGAAATGGTGAAAAACCAGGACCTTATATATTTAAAATTGACTGTGTTTTTATGCTAGACACAGCAAAAGACAAGCACACATCCCGCACATTCCTTTAAACTGATAAGTAATCTCACATTCCTGTCTTGAGCTCTGTTCTGTGCATCTGTGTTATACATCAGTTCGTTCGTCATTCTGATCTTGTCTTTTTTTACCCTCCTTTCTTTGGCATTCTATCCATCTCTTTCTCTCTCCCTCTACTGGGGTGCAGCTCTCACATAATCAAACTCTCTTATTCATTGTTTAATTACTTTCCAGCTTCAGTTATTCTCCCGTTAAGAGACCTCCAATACACTCCCACAACATTCTCCTCCTGCCTCTCTCTGTAAGGCCGAGGCATCAGCAGTAATTGTACTGTGCCTTAATGGTGTTCAGTGGGACTGTTTTCAAGGCCCCTAAGGCCTGGATCTCTAGTAAGTCTGTCAGCCCCCTGAGGCCCTGCCCTGCCAGGCTGGGTGGTGAGGCAGAGATGCATGGTTGGCTGGACACATAGACTGTGGGTGCAGTGTAGTCCTGACAGACAGACACAGGAAGAGGAGCAGAGGAGTGCTCATTAGAGAGAAGAAGCCTGGCGTGCCCTCTGCTCCAGATACTGGCCTCACTGCACTCCAGCAAACATTTTCGCATATATACACACATTCACTCACAGTGGTACTCAATAAAACAAGCAGGGAAACATTCGTTAAGGCTGGGCAGATCAAGAGAGGCTCACCTGGACTTTTTCCTGCACTGCCTGTTGTTTAAATGCAGGGGTATGGGGATATTTACAGATTAATCATTGTGAATGATTATTAGTTTTATGGGCAACATTCCTGTGCATATTTCTTACTGTGTTGTTTTTTATAGATAGACAAATTTACTTATTTTACATTAAGAGTGATATTAAGAATGCAAAATATTAGATCTTAAAGACCTGGTCTTATTTCCATCTCAGATGCTTTTAGCTGTACAAAAAGAAATGCTCTCATCGAGCAACAATAACAGTAAATGTCAGAGATAAAAGTGTCACATTCACTGGCTTACTGGAAGAGTCTGCACTTCATTTAATGCAGCTGATGGGACCTGTGCTGAATCACACACAGTAGGTTGAGTAATTGCAGACTTTCCCAGCCAGCCACTCACTTACTGTCGCCCAGTTATCTTCCTATCATAACCCCACATGAGCAGATTCCAAACTGGAATTCCATCTCTAATCACTCCAATGGCGGCCAAGCCTGGTCCCTCCGTGACACATGGCTATACTTGAAGCCTATTGTTGCACGTGTATGTGTGAGAAGTGTGTATTCAAATCCCTATAAGGTCTTAAGATAATAGTAATAATAATAGATCTGTGTTGTAACACAATAACTCAATACCACTTTTTGGGTATAAGCTCCAAGTAGCCGCACATATTTTGTTGTATTGTGTTGTATATCTGCATCTCCGTGACTGTTTCTATACTGCCCCTCCTCCTCCTCTCCTGCATCTACTTTTTTCTCTCACTGTCTTCTTCCCCTGCAGTTTTGCCTTCTGGCCACTCCTTTCAGATGCTGACTGAGACAGGATATGTTGCCAGCACTGAGAAGACAAAACAGACTTCTACCACAGAAGAAAAACAAAACACATCCTTTATCATAACGTACATGCACCGTAGCAAGGGTTTACATGCACTGCACGACGTCATATGCTGAAACACATCTCATCTCATCTTTATTTTCACCTTTTCCTGTGACTGTTTCCCTCCCTCTTTACTTCTTGCATGAGGACACAGGACAGACTAGGTGAATGAGGAATTTGAAACATTCCTCTTGCTTGGCTGAGGAGGTTTAAAAAAAAAAAAAAAAAAAAAAAAAAAGCTACAGGAGGGAGAGAAAGGAAATGTTTCCGGCCTCTCGCTGAGGGAGGGTGACCAGGACAGACACAGTTGGTCACTGCCTGAGGTAAAACAGGGTCTCAAAATGAGCTCTGAGTCTAGTTTCAATTATTTGTTCCCTTCTCATTGTTGATACGAGTGGTAGACAATACCCTAAGGCTCTATTCGGGGAAATGTTTACACTGCATAAACCCAAACCTTCACCTTTCACACAACTGAAAAATCAGACTTTGGCTGATAAGTCACTAACAGAACTGAGTCCACTGCTTCGACATATCTCCCTGAGATGACCAAATAACTCAATAAAACATCAACCTGAGGGGATTTCAGACTGCAGCAGATTGAAAATGGACTCTTATCTGTGAGACAGCTGCTTAGAAAATAGGTGATGGAACTTGATCACTTTGTTACAACCGCAATTAAGCCATAATGGCCTGTAATGTGGATATCCAGATCCCAGAGCTGCTGTAGGGTACAAATCAGAAGCACTAATTAGACTAATGATGACGACACTGATCTATACTTTGCTGGCTTCAATTTTCTTGGGGATTTGTTTTGAACATTTATAATGTGTCATGTGATACTTTATTGATCCCCTTTTGACCTCCTACGGGGAATGGGTCAGACACAAAGTGAGAGCTGCTGGAACTTTAAACTGGTCTGCCCACTTCACTGTAAGATGGACAAACTATCCTCCCTCGAACAAGTGACATCACACATTAGAGAATGCAGTCTAGGCAGCTAAACAATGTGAGAAGACAGCCTCTATGCAGGTATTTGGACATCACAGCTGAGTGTGTGAAAACATTAATCATCCTCCTCCTGTTCCACCTTACTGACAGCCATGGTAATTATCACGGACGCACAAGCACAACATACACAGCTGTAAACTCCTGTTCAGCTGGCACTCCAGTACTACACCATGAGTGTGTAAATGAACAGCATACCAGGCTGATAAGACTCACGGTGTAAGGTCAAATGTATCACCAGAACATAGAGGACAGACAAGCACAGAAAGGAACAGGACACGGGTAAAATGAAAGAAGTTAACTGATGAGGCAGATACCTGTGTCCTCTAGCAGGGGGGGTATAAGAAGTACATAATGGGGAGACAGGAAAAAAAGAGTGTGACAGGAATGTCAGAAGCAGAGAGTATGAATCAGCAATAACAGACAAACACTGTGAATAAAAGGAAGGAAGCCAAGAAAGCCAACCTGGCAGGGAGAGCCAGGAGTCTAGGGAGGATGTGGATTAGCCTCAGTACATACTTCAAACAACACTGATGACACTGTCACTAGACCACTAATGGCACAAGTCACTTTACTGCACATAAGCCTCCACACAAGACAACTGCATAATCACATTTTTCAGTTAATTCATAATTAAATAAAAATTCTGATGTTGGACAAAAGACTATTTCTTCTTGCTTGTTAGTGTTATTGTTTCCTGAGCAGCAGGGACAGCTAATTTGCTGGGAAAAAGCATTTAATTTCTTTCATGTACCGCTTCTGAAAGAACAGTAAGACGGAGGCTGATGTTTTCAGAACACTATTACTGCTGCGCTCATGTAATGGGAAACCTGATGCAACTACGCATGTCCATGTACACAAACAGAACTGTGGCTCTGTCTCATACTCATTAAGGGAGTCTGCTTTCTCATATAGAAGTTTACTGACTGGAGTTTGTCTCTTTTTCATCTGATGATCTGGCTAGTTTAGAGGGCTCCCACAGAGCAGTGAAGGAAAAAAATATGGCAGAAAGGGTTTCTGAGGAAACCCTACAGTGTGTCATGTTTTCTCTGGGCTAGGCTTCAGAGAAGAGTGATAGCAGATAAACAGACTGAAGCCACTTGTTATTGCTTGACTATGACTAACCATTAAATTAATTTTACTGCGAATTATCCATTCATCTATACAAATAAATCGGTTTATGTATCCCACATCATCTGCTGCCGAGTTCGATAAATGCTGTAATTTTCAGATGTTTTAAAATCTGTATTCACTTTATACAAACACTAACCTTTGTGTTTCTGCGCAGGCTCTTGAGGATATTTCTCCTTTTAGGATCCTCACTCTCCTCAATAGAGTTGTCCTTTTGGGCTCCTCCTTCATCGTGGCTCGACTTAGGTGGACCCCCCATCTCATCGTCACTGCCAATAGAGAAGCTCGTCCTAAAACTGCTGAACTTTCCTAGTCGCTTGGATCTGTCTCTGTAAAGCTTAGGCTTTACCCCGATGGCAGACAACTTTCTCCTGCGCTCCAGTGAGCTGCTGTCAGCTTCGCTGTCTGACCCGTTCCCCCCAGTACTCCCGTTGGAGTGACCTTTGTTGGCATTGCGGATGGTGATGATCTTCCCCTGTGTACTGTCGTGAGGGACAGAGTAGATATTTTCCTCTTCTGTGGGTCGAGGTTTGCTCACAGCATCCATCGGCTCAGCATAATCTGAGGGATCGTAGCCCCCGTCACTACCGGGAGCCCAGGTGACAGCTTGGGGCAAGGAGCGTTTGTTGGTGCCCCCCTGTTGGTCCATGTAGGGGCCAAGGTTTACTTTACGGACAGGCTTGGGCTTCACTTGGGGAGGAACCTTGTTGTTCAACTTGCTTTCAAAAGTACTGATATCAGAAATGATAGAGAAGTTATCCCCTGAATCCAATTCTGGGAGCTTAAAGGTTCCCAGATGAGAACTGAGACTGCCCTCCTCTCTCAAGGGAGGGTAAGGTGGTGATGGGTCAATATCGTCCTCTGAGTCCAAAAGAATGTTGACTGGACTGGGAGAGCCACAGCGAGGGCTGATGCTCTCATTGGTACACGCCTCTGCCACATTGTCGTACATGTGTGTAGCCTCAACAATAGTACGCTTTTCAATTACCTCTTTTAAGAAGGGCTGGAAAAGGTCTATCTTATGAAGCCCCCCAACGACCCCACCATGTCCACATATTACTGTGTTGAACCTGGCCTCTATTTCATGGGCCAGTTCCTCACCCTGACTGACTTGCTCCTTGGCTGATTCTGAGTCTGACAGCTCCATCTGGTTCTCCCCTACTGCTAGCAACTGGACTGGTATGATGTCCTGGACCTCACACAGGAAAGCACATAATGTCTCCATGGAGGCCTTACGACGAGCGGAGTAAACGGCAATGTAGCCGTGGACCAACCCAGTCTTGCGTAGGGAGAATGAAGAATGAAAGGAGAGCAGTGACAGCTCCATGTTACATCTCTGACTTCCTATACTGAGATCCAGTAGAACAGAGGTGCCACTGCTGAGGCTGGAGGCAGGACGACAGTGCTGGGGCAAAAGGAACGGAGCAAGTAGTTGGTCTAGGTCATATGTGTCACCACACATTAAACACATCACTATTCTCACATCTGCCTCGAGCACTGGCTGGGACTGAGAGTCTCTGAAGGCGGAGGATGGAGGAGGCAATGGAGGAGAGCTGCTCCCTATGCTTCTCCGTGATTCTAAGAGGCCTTTTAGCATCTGGCTGAGCTGCTTGTCACTGACATTGCGGCCATAACCCATGCCTGGAGAGGCAGGGTCAAGGTAGGCACACTGCAATTTCCCAGCTACCTGCTGCCCTTGCTGTATAAGAGTTTGAGCTGTCTCCCCTCCAATATCCCCTATGGACCCCACCCCCCTCTTGGTGACCAGAAGGAGGGACAGCGGGAGTTGAGCTAAGCTGTTTTCCCTTTCTCTTCGACTAATAGTTGACTCTCTGAGCTTCTCTATACTCTCCACAACATAGGACAGGGATTCCTTTGAGTTGTACAAACATAGGCAACCATGGGGTGTAAAGGTTGGTGTGTGGAAGGAGTTGACTGGCAGACGTACATTGCCCTCTATGGGACGAAGGGTTAACTCATACATCCTGCCATCTAACACGTACCGGTCATCACTGGTGCACAAGGCCCTTATCTCATTTGCCATCTCTCTGGCTAGCCCATCTTTCCCTAAGATGACAAGGTTTATCCTCTCAGCCCTCCCCCCTTCTAGTCTTGCACTGTCTGATGATGGGTAGCGGGTGGGGAATGTGGAGGCCAGTATCTGCTCTATCTTACTGTCCACACAGTGGGGGCTGTTGGGACAGGTGTCTTTTGTGGGGTGGTAGACAAAATGGATATGTTTCAATACTAGAGCATCCCTTTCTGCCTGCAGCTTCTGCAGGGCTTTAAATCTCTGCTCCTCACCCAACACCTCCTGAATGGCTCCCATTTTCTCTTTACTCGGTTTTGCGTCTACTTCCAGCTCATAAAAGAGCTCAGAGTATTCAAGAAGCAGTTCCTGAAAGTCCTCTTTGGCCCGGTCAATGATCTCTTTCTGGTGTTTGTTGTAGATGTCTAGATATTCAGCTTCCTCCAGCCACTGGTAGAAATCTTCATTCATGATGAAACTTCGGGCCTCTTCCCATGGCTTCCCTGGTGTGATGAAAGGAGAGACACTGAGCTTCTCCTTAAACTCCCACCTCATCTCAGCCCGTTTACGGTCATTCCTTAGCTGTTCAAGGTGGGCCTCATAGATAGTTTCTGCTGCTGGCGTCTCCAGAAGGTCCTGGGGAATTCGATCATCCTCCATGTTGTCAATGTGTGGTGTTGTCTCCCAAGGGGTATCATCTAGCACTACAAACCACTGAGAGAAATCTCTCTTTGTCTCCAGGACCTTTTGAACACCAGACCAGCTCAGGTGGTCAATCTCATCCAACTCTGGTAACAGCACAGACAGAGCTTGTGGCAGAGTGCTGAGATAAGCCTTCCTACGTTTCTCTATATGCTCTTGTTTCAGTCTGTGCACATGCTGCTGGAAGAGCTTCTTGGCTTTAGCTGTCCCTTCAAGGAAAACATAGTCCTTGTACTCAGGGGCCGACAGCATGCGGCGGTTGACACTGGGCCATGTGTCATTGTGGTTCTTCACAATGCGGTTGACCAGCCACTCATAACGGTCTTTGGCAGAGGCAATCTGTTGACTCTGCTGTTTTAATGCCTCGAAATAGGGGATAATCTTGGGCTTTCCCCTACTTTTGTCTATTAGCTGAACCAGTGTAAGAAAAGCAAGGTCAACATTGACATTAGAGCGTGCTGATGTTTCTACCACCTGGAGGTTCTTCTTGGCTAGGGCAAAGGTGTGCGAGTCTTTAATGTAGCGCTCAACTCCTTCATCACATTTGGTGAGAACCAGTACCACGGGCTTCTTCGTTTTGGCTAGCTGGTTATACAGGTTGGTGACAAACTTCATCTGGTCCTCAAAGCTACGGTTCATACCCCTGCTAACGTCCACAGAGAGTAAGAAGCCATCTACCATAAGCTTGCCTTCAGGCATCTGTTTCTGCTCAAAGTCCTGCTCCAGCCCCAGCTGATCTGTGCAAAAGTACATCAGCTTCTCAGCGGAAGCCAGCTTGGTGGAAGCAGCTCTCTTGATGTAAGGCTGAAGTGCCGTGCTACGGTGTGGCTGGAATGTCTGATCATCGATGAACTCTGTCTGCTCCACCACATTGATTCGGCATTCTGGCCCCTCCTCCATCATCCTCCCAGCCTCTCCCCAGAACAGGAAGTGGTCATTGTTCACCACACGGCCTCCAAAGTCACTGGTGCTGAGAACAGATGTGTGGTCTAGGTAGAAGTCATCTGCACTTGGCCGAACAAAGCGGTTGCAAAGGCAGGACTTGCCTACACCACATTGGCCTTTCTCCTTCTCCGTGCCGGACAGCCCAACCACGACAAGGTTGTAGGTGGGTGCCCGGCCATCTTGCTTTTTGGCCATCATCATCGCTGGCAGAGGCTCATCCTGCCATGCTGGCCACTTGCTCTACGGAGAGGAGAAGGCTGCCAAGGAAGCAGGGTTTCCATGCAAAAGGAGCTCACTGGGCTGGGGTCTGGCCCTGCAGGAGAGAGAGAGAATAGGAAACTATAATTAATGGAGAGAAATACAGAAAAAACAGTTATTGTGATCCACATCTAAATTCCTACTATGTGCTTATGTTCTGTTAATAATGTTCAATCTGTGATCCTATTTCTCCACTGAATGTTTCCTGAAAAGATTGAGGTCAGTGCTAAAGCTGCTGGAATGCTGCGCATTTCTTAACCCAGCTGTAGCCCGGTTGAATGCAAATTTTCACAGTTTAACTCATTTTAATTTTAATGCTGCCAGGACAGCAGTGCTAACAGTGGTGCCTTCCACACTTGATTTTCATGATCATTGAGACTCGATGTGTGTTTTGGCTTATTATCCGACATCTAACAGTATGGTCTGCCATCTCACTGCCAGCAGCACTTGCAGTAACGTTATGTGGGGTTTTCACAGGCAACAGACGCACGAACGTGCGCGCAAGCACCACCACACACTAAGTTCCCTACACCCCAAATGAAAGACACACACAAGAAGATGAAAGCAGATAAGTGTTCCAGAGCTAAAGTTACTAATTGGCCAACTAGGGAAAGCCATCTGCATTTTAAAAGCCTACATTGCCTGTTGGCTGACTTGTCTCCATCAAAAACATGTTTTCTCACCAGACAGATCAGAGTTGGATGATGTACCATCATTAATGTCACACATATTTACCTAATGTACACACAACAAATGGGTGCAGTGCTGGCAAGAAAGAAAAATACCCACACACCTTGGAACTTATAGAGTGGCAAATCTAAGTATGATTTATTCCATTGGTGGATCGGGCCTAAACAAATGAGAGACGGAGGATGAGGGATGGGGGATGCTCTTTATGGAATGGCCCTCTTTGACAGCAAGATTTGTAAGAAACAAAATTTGTTCCTTCCAGCACACACAGGCACAAAGAATGAATCCACCCCCTCCATGTCATAACTGAGGCGTTAATGTAGTAAAACAGACATTAAAACCACCATTAATCATGAATGGTTCTTTTGACGGAGAGCACAAAAGAAAACAAAGCCTTCATTGCTGCTGAATTGAGTTTGTCAGACTGCAGAGAAGTGTGGATTCGCAAAGATGAACTTCAAAGTCCAACACGGCTCCACCAGAGGGGTAGACAATAAAAACGAAGGAAGAAACTCACTACAGGGGATAAAAAAAAAACCTGAGATATATTGGCCGTTGCATATTCTGTATTTGAAAAGCTGAGTGCCCCTAATCGAAACTCAAAGCTGTCGGTTAATGCTAAGCATTGAAAGGCTGGATTTCTCTAAAGCAAATTCCAATCAGGCTGTGAATTAACATTACAGAGGCAAAACCTCCACTGTGCTGTGGCAGGTGTGCAGCCCAGTGCCAGCAGAAAGGGGAATCAATATCAAAAAGAATGTCTCGTGTTTTGATATTTGCAGAGGAAACATGCATGAAAAATGCATCAAGGCACCCAGAGGTAAACCAAATCCCTGTAATAATGACTTGAGCAGCTTCACGATCGATAATAAACATATGACCTGGGAATCATGGTTATATCGTAGTCTTTTCTTTTCACCCTCTCTTCTAAGTATGAGCATACATGTTCCTATTTGCTTGTTTATAGATGAGTTACACTGTTAAAAACTACATTAAACACAGCTATGACTAGATGGGAAGCATGGTATCTACAGAGCTTAGAGTCTGCTGGTTAAAGGTGCACCTGTGTCCTGACCTAGTCATGTTCACATAACCGAGGAGACTGCTTCAACTGCAATCAGCAACAAAGAAAACATGACCTGCTGCCCCCCTCTGGATAAGGTCCACTGGCTTAACAGAACATGCATCCAGCCTGCTAATCATCTTTTTTTTAATATACTGTGTCTACATGAGCTCCTGCTGTGCTGCCCACTGGCCAGCTTCACAGATATGAAAACCAACAGAAATCTATTAAATGCTCTGAACCTCAAGCAATGTCTGGGCTTTTATTCACTCCTGTCACACAGTGTGGGCTCATCTTTTACCACAATATCGATACCATACGGGTAAAGAAACAGTGTAATCACACATCACTACATATATTCAACTAGTTGCATATCAACTCTTTTTAAAATCACTGGCTGTAATGAGAAGTGTCATTTTAGTTTTTGTCAGTTTTTCAGCAGGTTAATATGTTGCCAAGTTATCAGCGGTCCCTTAGCTACTAGTTTCATTTTAATCTATCACAGATATGTGCAGCAAATATCATTACTCATTAGGCTAAAGGGATTTTAAGTGTTGCATCTCTGTAAAGTAAACTGCTGTGACATGCTTGATGTAGCTACTGTATGTATGAGCTGACAGAGGGTATTACCATAACAGAACAGAGTAAGGAAGCCCTGGTGCAGAAACACAAATGCCCACACAGACTATCCAAATTCAATCCTACGTTGTCAACGTCCCAACCATGTCGTGTGTGAAATAGGTCATGTCTGTGACCAGCTGTGAGAGTGTCTGGATTAAATACAGTCAAGCACTTCGAAAGTCTATACAGACCTGGAGGCTGGCCAGGCTCAACAACACTCTCACAGCTCACATCTGCTTTGACCCCGCCTATGTTTGTGTGTGTGTGTGTGTGTGTGTTTTTTCTAATAATATGCCTGTGTCTGCAGTGTTCGGGTAAATCTTCAAATGCACACTTTTTTTGTGTGTGTGTGCGACAAAGCGCTGTGCCATTTTTCAATGACATCAAAAGGAACGGCAAACAAAAGAGACCTAATGCAGTTTTTCTTTCGCCAGCCGGAGAACTAAACTGACAGCTTTCAGGACAAAATCCAGTTTCAAGTGATGTGAGGGATGCAATGTTTTAGAACGCAGCAGCAGCAAATAATGGAAGAAAAATAAAAATGCCTTGCTGTCGTGACTGCTGCACCCAAACCGTACTGACAGAAACATTGAATATATATGACACCACAACTGCACAACTCAACTTGTTTCAACAGCATGTCTGCTGGCAGTCTAAAGTGCAGCATTTCATACACGATAGATCAAGTCATTTAGGGAATATATTTCCTCTTTCCTATAAAGACTGCCACTGCCTGTGCTCAACTACTGCAATCTCAGTGCAGCAGTCCAGTCCAGTTGCAGAGAGTAGTCAGGCAAACAGTCTCCCAAGTTCACCCTGAGGCCTGGTGTCTGGTGCGCATGTTCAGACACATACCACTGTCTCTAGGCTGCAGAGATAGGTTAGGGCCTGCGTTTGCATCTGCCTCTGACCCTGAAATGTGATGGTAAGCACAGGAGGAGGAGGAGATGCAGGAAGGAGTGGAAGGCATTTTGAGGAGGGAAGTTGACGGCACACAAAGAGGATGAGGGGGTATGGAGAAGAATGGATACGAGAGGAAGAGGATAGAGTCATAGGTCAGCAGCCTGGGTCATGTGAGCTGCACATCGGAATCCCCCGAGGGAAGAGGGCAGGGTGTGGTGAGGCCTGGACGAGTTAAGGGTCGAGGTCTGACCCATTACATCATTCACCCCCACTGTCTAATCACCCAAACCACCAATTCCATGTTGATTTTTACTCCCCTGGTCACTCAAAAGTATTTATTAATCTCTTGGTTTAAAACAGAGTAATCTCACTTTGATTGAACCAACCCTCTTCTAGGTCACTGACTATCTGGAGGACAAGGGAAGCCAAGTAGGATAGGATGCATCTGTAGGGTATTGGGAGTGCAGCCTGAAGCTAATGGTGGGGCGGCAGGGCGTGAAGTTCATCATAACACGTGCTTACAAAAGGGCAGCAAGGGGAGAAGCTGTGTTCACTGCCCATGAGGAAGGAGACCACGCAGCCTTCATGGGGTGGCTGCATTCCTTTCTATACAGATTTACAAGAGGAGCACAGGAGCATCAGCGAGGAGTAGTTGTCAGTAAAGTCTGTGTTGATACGCCGAGGCCTTACGTGTGATAAGGTTCAAGTGACAGCTCACCACAAAATCATATGCTCATATTCTCCAGTAGTTTAACAGAACATATGGATGCTTAGGTTGAAAATATTTCACACATGAAGTTGCTTACAACAAAGCCTGTGGATTCCCTAACAGGATCATCTGTTCTAGGACAAGACAATGATTTTTTTGAGACATCATGCGCCACAAGCCAAGAGGCAGACACGTTACAATCCAAAACTATCCCTTTAAATATGTTGCAGCTTATATAAATGTCATCTGCATGGATGGCAATTAGGAAATATACCTCAGATATAAGCAGGAGTGTTAACCTATTGCCACCAATATATGATACTTCTTACCGACTGAAACAAGTATAAGTGAGAAAGCACTGTTTCCCAGCAAGCCCTCTGGTTGTACAGTATAATACACTCAGGAAGACTGGGAGTTGACAGAAACAAAGGTCATGAAATAGTCATGAAGCAGTGTGTGATGATGACGAGAGAGAGAGAGAGAGAGAGAGAGAGAGAGAGAGAGCGAGAGACAGCAGGGAAAAGCTCTCGCTCTCTTTCTCCCTTATTTTCTTTAATACAACTGCGGCCGGCCCTCCCTTTGTTTCCATCCAAAAAATTTTTTTTCCTCACTCCGTCTGCATGATGTAAGTCTGCAGCTAAGTTGTATTTCCGCCCGCCTCTCCCTTATTACTCCTCTGCTGCCTCTCATCTCACCCGAAACATTACCATCAACATATAGATTTACCATCCCCATCTGTCAAGATGCTTTTTTCATTCCTCCTCTTCTCTATCACACCCCTCCTTTTTTCCTCTCCCTCTCTTGAGACTTGTTGTCCATTAGTAAGACACTACTAGGGTCATGGCCAAGAAACTGGGGCTGTGGATGCTGCTTCCTGCTCAGGCTGTGCTCCCTAACTAAGATAAGACAAGAGTTCCTTTTTAAAAAAACTGTTCTTTTCCCAACGTTTTTGTAGATTGTCAGAGCGTAAGTAGAGTCTAACTACAAACAGGCAGATGCTTCTTTGAGCAAATAAATGTAAAAATTAATTTTCACAGTGTTTTATTAGCTGTATCTATGGAAACAATGATGAACACTGCTATAAAAATAGTCTTCTTTTCTGATAATTTCATCATTATGGCTTTACTTCAGATTTTTAGTCACTTGTGACTCTATGCATGAATTCAATTCAAAGGCATTGTTGCATTTTCTTTCACACCAATTTAGTCGTGAATGTTAGGATTTGGTACAGTTATAAGGCACGTTAAGCTCTGGCTCACGCTCTCACACACATTTTGGCTATGCTAACTGCCTGCTCCAACAATGATGAAAAAGGAAATCCCATTCTTTAACATGCTGCATGCATACCCTGGATGAATGTACAGGAAGAAGGCAGAGGATGATAAATACGATGTAAATGCTGATGAGCAGACTATAAATCAGTAATGCACACACTGACGTGTGTTAAACAGTTACTCAAACAAATGTGTAAATGGCTCCACACACACACCGCACTCACTGCTCTTTACATGAAGTGCTCTGTGGTGCAAAGTCATTTTTCTTTTCAACAAATGCAGCACCGTCCATCTATCACTCACCAAAACAGGAAATGCAAATTTCCTCAGTCTTTCCATCTACTGCGAGCATGCATCCACACACAAACACCACCACCATACCACTGCTAAAGCATTTCACATGTGACCAGGCCGACAAAACACACATAGAAAACCACACATAAGCGACCATGATAAATTATTCCTATAGAAGAAAACACTTTACTAACCACAAACGCTCAACATGGTCTGAATCAATTACTCTAAAAGTCTCATCTCATCTTTACAACGCACACAAAACATATGTAGAGAGAGAAATACTAATGCAGTCATCGCATCCTGATCCAGGAGAGCCGGTCAGTCGTGACTGGGATTATGGACGCTCTGTGGATTAGCTATGGCTAGCTTCCATTTGCAGGATCACATTTGATGCTGTTTGTGCATTAGCATGATCCGATGGCACGGTGATATAACTGCATGAAAAAACAGACTGGAGATGCAAATGATAACTCCCTCTATGGATGCTGCATCACACCACACATTTGCATTCTGACACAGAAGGGCCCTTATGGGCATATAATGTGAAATAAATGATCAGGAGCAGAGCACATGTTCTCAGAAGACTCCCGTTGAGCTTTTAGTAATCTACTATTGTGGAGATTGCACCAACGATACCCTCTTCCACCTACTCCCTTGGTCTGGGCACTGCTGATCTAGAAGGCCAGTTACTGATGGACCCCCTGAGGAAAGAAGTAGACTAACAGGAGGAGGAAGGATGCTGGATGAGAGCAGAAAAACACGTACAAGGAGGACAAAACAAAAACTCTAAAGAGGATCTATAGTAAAGAGAAGGAAGACAGCAGAGAGGGCTCACAATCTAATCTGAAATTCAAGGTTGTACGTGGATGTTTGAAGAAGCCGTGATGGAGGAAACTAAGAGCAAAGTTCAAGTCTGATAAAATAAGGGTCTTGAAAGAATGGGCAGCCTATTTAGAGAGCAGAAGCAGAGAAGAGAGATAGGTGAAGATGGAGGAATGCAGTTTAACCTCTTCAACTGCTGCAGAAGGCCTCACTGATAGCACAGCTAAATATAATGTGCTGGAAACTGTGCTGGACAATGACCGAAATGAATTCAAACTTAATTCACTCTTACACACACACAAACACACGCTCGGGTAAATGCGCAGGTACTCACTGTATAGTACTTTCTGCTGATTAATTCTTGGTCAATTCTTTCCAAACTGACATAAGGCAAAGTGAAAAGAGTGTTTCTGTGGCTAAAGCTAAGCTAACTGTGACACCAGCTCCCTGACTCTGACAGCTGATTGGCCGGCTACATTTCTGAGGATTTGATGTTTTATTCCAATGTAATGTAAATATCTTTACTTGGACTGGTCTTTAGACAAAATACAAGATAAGAAGTAAAACTGTACATAAAATATACCAACAGTCTGTCCTTGTGTGTGCCCTTAATTGATTAAAGCAACTGAAATATCTTTGAAATTTACATCTCTCCTTGTAGATATTCACAGAAGTGCACACAAGGTGTATCACCTTAGCGACTGCAGAAATGGAGAAGCTTGTTTTATTTGATTTAGATGATGCATATGTGAATAACTAAGAAATAATAACCTTTAAAAAAACATAGAAAAGCTTGTTTGTGGAAGAAATTAATTCTATCTACCACATGTGTTTTAAAGCATTTGTTTATGAATCAAGTTCAGCTGCACTCTCAAGAAGACAGACGGTATCTGATCTCACCTCTATAGTGTAACATTTTGTTTATTTTATGGTTTTATGGTCAGTTATAAAGTGTGAATAGTTGTAGATGTTTTAAAAACTTTAAGGGAGCTTTTCAGGGCCAAACACTGAAAGCTGCACACTGTGCCACACGGAAACGTTTGCCCTAGAATCTCCCTCTTCAACAGGCGTTGCAACATAAACAACAACAACAACTGTTGCTTTGCATGCAAGGTCAGATACACAGACAGGCCTGTGTTTTCCTTTGGCACAAAAGCGTATCTGTGGAGCTCCTCTCTCTCTATCCCCCTGGCTTCTTAATTCCCCCTCTACCAAAATGAACTGCCTCACTCCTCATTTCTTTCAATGCCCCTGGCCTTTGTGTAATTCCACCGATATTCACTCTCCCTCCGTCATGGCATGCCTCTGCTGAGCTCCATCCTCCATCTCTCTCTCTCTCTCTCTCTCATTGCTCCGTCTTCTCCTGCAGTAACCTTGCAGCCCAGCCCCTGTCAGACTAGCAGACTGTCTGCTTGCTGATATTAGCATACATCTGATCCCTGCTCCCCCCATGCTAGAAGGCTCGTCAGCATCAGCACAACTGTATACACACATTCAGACATCCAATACAGCTGTCCCGTCCTCCCAGCCAAACTCGATGCAACAGCACAAACAAACAGCAACAGCACAGACGGATACAGGCCGTATGCAAATATGTCCAATACGCTCAACAGGACAGGGTATTAAAGGGTGTGTTACGCTTGCATACTGTACACACACACAGACACACAAAGCAGTTGTGTGTTTGGATGTGGCGGGGTTTTGCTGAGGGCGTGTTGGCAGGTGGGTTTTCAAACTCAGCTGGTAATCTTCCACCTGAATGAGCCTCCAGTTCTAATTGCTAGTGTAATTGGTTTGACAGCACTGGTGTGGGTGGGGTGTGTGCGTGTGTGTGTGTGTGTGTGTGTGTGTGTGTGTGTGTGTCTCATTTCAGCACTGGGGACGCCTCCCATCTTTTATTACAGAGCGATGGCTGTACTGTGGATATCATATGCCAGTTTTCAAACAAAAAATCTGTGTTAATATATGTTCTTGTCTTGGTGTATTAGTGTTAACAGAAATTGCTTCTAGCATATTGTCTGCTTACAAATAATATCAGAGTGTGCATAATAGATTTTCTCAATAAAAAGCCAATAAAGCAGGAAAGGAGGTTGTGTTCTCAACATTCTCCCCTGTATTTCCAGCTCATCAGCTCTCTGACCTCTGGGTGTCTTTATGCAGTGAGAAAATGTCTTCATAAAACAAATGTTTCAATTCTACATTTTGCAGATTTTCACTCAGCGGCTTCACTTATTTAAAACCACGACTGCACTCCTGCACACAAAAAGCCATCCACATAAAACCCTGATGATCTGTGTGCAGCAGATCAACTGCTGACACTACCTTCAATTTAATTGTCATTATTAACCCATTTTCAGTGAAGCACTCATCCTTAGCTAGAGTGAGTGCCTAATAGATGTGCGGGTGTGTTTTCCAGATGGCGAACATGACAGGAAAGCTGTGCACGCTCACAGAGTGATGCCGCTGCCACAAGAGTTTAATTTTTATCACTTTATCTGCTGCTGCTGCGAAGATTGTGACGGCCAGACTAAACTCAGGGCAGAGTCTTGATTGCGGCAGTTGGTTGATTGCAGCCACAGAGGCTCCATTGTTTCGTCTTTCTATGAAATGTGCAGCATTACAGAGTGTGCACACCTGTGGGTGCTTTGCAAAAGAGAGAGAGAGGGGGGCAGGGCAAAGTGACTGCTGGGAGATTTGACTTGGAAAAACCAGTCACCAAATTATACACAAACACATTTCATTTACATTCCCTGGTACTGTAGGAATGAGTTCTCTATATGACCCATGGCCTCAAGTAAATAATTTAAAGGACAATTCCAATAATTTTGTTAAATTCCAATTCCTATTAATCATTTTAACTCAAATGAAACAGGGATTATAATTTCAGCACCATTAGCCTCTATGCCAATATATGGATAATAGAGAGCCATTAATAAAAGTCTCTCATCAGCCTGGACACTGCATTAAATAGACAGTACTCTGAAGTATGTAACTGCCAAGACCTTTGCATTTGAATCTAGAATATAAGGATAATGCTGCTAAACTCTCCATCTGGATTTGTAACCTGCAGGCTTTGTATATAATTACGTGCTATGATCCCAGCTGGGAGATCTTACATCAACCAGAGATCACCCAAACAGTTACTAGGTGACAGATGGTCTTCACACACACACACACACACAAACAGCCACCTAACACCTACACCATATGCTCCAGCATAGACATGGCACGTTCACATCTTATAATATACACACGCCCTCTAAACTCATATGTTCTCTGGTTAAATAGAAAAAAGTTTAAATAAACTGTGTTTTTTCCCTCTCTAGTCCTCTCCACCCAGAGAAAATGTTCATGCACCACTGAATCTTGAGACCAATTAAAATGGAAAATGACAGAAATGAAGAACAAGGATGGGCTGGCAGAGGAAAACGGAAGACGGTAAAAACCAATTTTAACAGAATGCTAAGATTGTGGAAGCTCGGAGACAAAGTGTGAAACCGGCGAATGCCAGCAGCCACGGCACATCACCGTGAGACTGCGTGTGAATGCCACACAGTCTGCAGTCTGTTCTTGTCATGTTCTCATGTGCCGACTCTAGGTGCTAATGGGCTAGCCCAGGCAGCCGTAGCATCATCACACCCTGCCAGCAGCAAAAGTAGACAAATTACTCAATAGGTGTCACCTTCACTCGCATCTCCAGTCAATCCTCTGAACCCACCCCTCCTCTATGGTCGGCTAATAAAGCAGACAGCAGTAATAAAAAGGTACGCCCGGACAATGCGCCACCAACTGCTTCTGACAGGCTCTATAGCAATTAAAGGCACAATGCAGATTCAAACAATGGCTGCAGACAGAACATACCGTTGCTTACTTTTGTTTGTACAATTACTCTTTTCATTGAATTGGACTGTTTTTGTACATACAAACTGATTGACTGAGCCAACGATGGTGAGAAACAGCTCATTGTGAAAGAAATGGATGTGAAAACTAAAAACGGTGTTTGAGAGCTTGTTTTGTTCATTTCGAGGGATTCAAAGAAAAAAAAAACGATTTTCTTAAGCGTTCAGCACTCTAACAAAAAGAGAGACGAAATGAGCCAAAAAAAAAAAATAGAAAGTTTGTTTGAGGCGGATGGACTGTGAAGGGTAGGGAGTGTGAGACATCATAAATGAGGCAATGAAAAATATTATTGGGAGAAGAGTTTCCAACAAAATGAGGTAAGAAGAGGAGAAAGGGAGAGTTGGCATCGAGGAGAGGAGGGGTGGAAGTTAACACAAGGAGCTTCTGGTAAGTGCTTAGCACTTGTGGTTGGCTAATGGTACACAGACAGGGCTACTTTACGATCGCTCATCTGTACTTCTTGCTGCCCTAACAAGCCTCAACATGAAAGAAAGTAACCCCAGTTACAGACAACTGAGTTCTATGCTTCTGTGCAGCGCCGTCTCCACTGTATTTCACTTTTTTATGTTATTCATTCATCAATACTCTTCGGCATCTAAAAGCAGCATTACAACACTGTGTGTGCTGCATGTCCCAGTTCACAAAGAGAGACTGCAGATACTCACACACCCTAACACAAAGGTGCAGAGCACGCTGAAAGAATGGATGACACACACAGTGAGAGAAAAAAAAAAAAAAGAAGAGACCCAGAATGAAAGTGGAAGACTGCTGCCAAAGACGGGTGAGTCACTGAAGACAGAGGAAAAAAGCTAATGATACAATTGAAAACACCTGAACCTGCCACAGTGTCAATTAAAGATAATGACTTTTAACTGGTTGCCACAGTAACCAACAGTTGGCACAAAGGCAGATGGTTCAGAGTTTTTATTTTTTTACCCCTCTAACATTTTTGTCTTTCCTCTCTCTTCATCTATTGCCCCCCCCCTCCTCCTCCTCCTCCTCAAAGCGCTTCCCTCTTGTTTTTTTCACCCTCCTCCACCAAAGTGCAGCTCATGCAGGGGCAACAGGATAACAAACACATTTCCATGCCCTACAGCTAAAATAGCCTCTGCTTTGTGTTTTCTGGAAATAAACCAGATTAAGCTGCAGAAATGGAATGACCTAGATGAAAAACAAATTGGTGTATGTATCCACCTCTGTAGTTTTAACAGTGTATGCGTATGTAAATGCATCACCTTTTAGAACCCCTTCCAGCAGCGCTGGTGTGCACACATGTGGGTGTGCCACCTCTGAGCTTCTCCGGCAGTCTGAGGTGCAGGAAGCTGGCAGGCTCTGGGGCTGCTAGTCTAGAGGTTACGGGGGTTGTGCTCGGTCATCCATTTTAAATCGGTCCACGCAGACAGACACTAGTGCGCCATTACAGCTCAAGACTTCACTGCTCTGTACTGATCTGCCTGCAGCTGTAGCAGCATTAAGGCCCAAGGCCGAGCTCTGCCTGCAGACGCTTGCTTCAGTTGTGTCCGCAGCACAGTCAGTCCTGTCAGCACTTCTCAGGGTGAAGGCCCTTTTCTAACACTGAATACATAATGCTGGATGTTTGTGTGTCTAATCCCAATAATATTCTCATACATACAGGATGACAGTGATCTGGGCTCAGCTTGGATGGCAGATTAAAGCCAGAGAGGTTTGAAGCTCTACTCTTCAATGCTGTTGTAAAGCTTGATAACTATAATGGCAGACCAGAAACACAGATGTACCCATACATAATCAATCACGACCCCTGTTGACCTCTTCTGCTTCCTCCTCCTCCTCCGCACTTGTAAAAGTTACATGTGCACTATATTATTTATTCCTCTTTTCAAACTAGTTTCTGTGCAGTCTCTGCTGCTCCCTCTCCAGGCCTTGAGGAAGAAAAAGATCTCAGGAAAAGGCAGGGGGTGAAAATTAGACCGTTCTCTCCGCCGAAACAGGAAAAGAACCAGGTTGCATTTTACAGGAGTTCTCTTGGACTTTATCCAAGTGTTAACCCCGTACCTCCCACCTCATGAACACACACACCATCAAATTCCTGTACTTAGCCATGATGCCAAGACTCCTTTTACTATCCTCGCCTTTCTCCACCCATCCTGTCTCTTTCCTCTGATTGGCAGCGCAGCTTCACACTACCTCATATCCCAGGGTTCTCGTATGAACCCACGGGCCAATCACAGAAGCTGATACGCTTCCAAATTCTAGTTTGCCATCCTGCAGGCTGTATTTTCTTCAGATAACCCTTCTCTCCACACTTCATTTTAACAATAAATAAATATATCTTGGGACTTACAAGAAAGTATTTAGGTAATTGCTTAACTTTGATATGTAAATTACCAGGAAAGTAGTGCAGAATAATCAGAATTCTATCAGAGTTGTTTTTAGGTGAATGTGGGTCATTTAAATCCACGTACACAAAGTAAAAAATAATATGTAAATAAAAAGACTTACATTCATCTACTGATGAAAGAGGCAGCTGAAAGTTAAAGTTAATGTGTCACTAGCCGAAAGTTGTGTTGACCTGATATGAGGCCATTGTGACTTGCAAAAATGAAACCACAGATTATGTTCCTGGCTTTATAACTTCCCCTCATGGTGGTATTGTTGTAAACTCTGCACTTGACAAATGTTTCCAATGCGACACCACTCTCTTTTAGTGCTGACGTCGTCTTAGATAACACTCACCTCCCAAAGACACACACAAGTGCACACACCCGGCTCAGCATAGCGCCTTTAAGCCTTTCTGATCCTTGATGTTCGAGTGGCCCCCTCCTCTCAGACAAAGCAGGGGGTGTTCTTACACACACACACACACACAGACACTGCACCTGTCTTCCCCTGAAGTATGTGTATTGATGAGCACAAGCTTAGGTCATTAGTGTGATTGTCGTGTGAAGGTAAGGGGGGATTATTTTGCCTCTGTCCACTCAACACACATCAAGGGACTTGAGGTTGTGTCCTTTTTTGTCTTTATCTCCCTCTTTCTCTTACAATCTCTCCAGTTCACTTCTTTTTCTTGTCTCCATGGGGATTTGGGCAGAGAAAGCGAGAGAGAGAGAAGGCGAGGAAGGAGAATGAAGGAGGGCAGAAGTTGTGAGCTAGCCAACAAGTTTCATTTTTTTTTCTCCATATCAAGAGATAAAAGAAACATGTGTGAGCTGCGCATGCAAAGCCTCGACAGGCACAGTGACCAAATGACCTTCAGTGGGCTCATTCACAAAGCCAATCTACACAGCAAGGGGCCACAACCAAACTTCCAAAAGTGATAACAATCTACTGGGAGAGAGGGTGGAGAGAAAGAGTGCCGGAAAGAAAGGAATAAACGAATTAAGCCAGATAAAGCCTTGTTTCTATTGCACTCTGGGGACTTGGAGGCTGCCATGGTGGAAGAAAAGGGA
This sequence comes from Parambassis ranga, assembly GCF_900634625.1. Lineage (NCBI taxonomy): Eukaryota > Metazoa > Chordata > Actinopteri > Ambassidae > Parambassis > Parambassis ranga. Next base: position 14,001,255 of record NC_041033.1, read on the forward strand.
AGTGAAAGAAAGGGAGAGTGCAGAGCTGAGTCACACACACTGAAACCCAGTCATTCATTGAAAAGGGTAATTTTAGATTAGACTTTACAGTAACCATATTTTCAATTTATAAACTACAGTGATTTAAAATTTAACTATGCCTGTTAGCTCCTGTGTCCAATAACCTTTAAAATCCTTCAGTGGCTGTGGCGGCGGCAGCAGCAGCAGCAGCTGACTGCTCCTGGCTCTGATCCCACCATCCACTCTGATGTTTAGGTTTTCAAGTGAGACTCTCGCCTCAGTAAAAACATCCTACGAGAGAAGCTAAATCAAACTCTTGGCACAATCAGGGGTGTATGATAACGAATGAGCAGAATTAAATAAGAAGAATTTAAAAGGCAAATGATGCGGCAAGGAGCAGCACGGCCAATTTAAACACAATCTGACATTGTCCAGATTAGTAAATATTGCCCCGTTTAAATAAATCTACCATTACTTCTACAGCGCTTATTAAAGCCTATCCCTTCATCTCCCCATTAACTGGTCTGTCAGGCTGCCTGTTTGCCTGGCTGCTCTACACAATGACATGTTTACCTCAAGTCAGATTCCCATTTAGATCCCTGAAGGAACAGAGGGAGGTGAGAGTGTTTGTCTAACAACAACATAAAGCCCTGGCAGTAATTTTGTTATTATCACCTGTAACGCTAAACGCTTTTTAGAATAAACAGGTGAGTGACAGAACATTTTAAATATAAAAAACGACAAGTATCCTATATTGTGCCGTGTATGTGTCTATATTCTTTGTCTAAGCTAACTACATGTGGAGCAGTTAGGGTGGAAGGTGTCTGTCACAGTCAGGCATCTCTGCATCTAAGTCCACACAACTCAGTAATGTCTCTATCACAGAAAGATGGGGGAAAAATGTCTGAAAACTCTATAAGCCAACCTCTGCTGGACATGAATCTACAGCGATAAGGAAGCGAACAGGATGAGACAGCTTGACTACACAGTAACGATATACCCACCATCACACACTCAAAGGCGATGCTGTCCAAATTGTAAACCCGACTATTTATGCACAGTCACATTACACACTCACCGACTTTCCCAGGGCACAGTTTCCTACGGAACTGGATCAGGAAGTGTTGTCAGCGGTGCTCTTGAGAACTGGTCATAAACAGAATGTAAGGAAACAGCAGCAAGACATCTACGATTTCTGATGTCAACGCTCCAACAGCTAGCACCAGCTCCTAGTGTCTAGAGGAAGCAGCAAGCCATTTTTCTTTTAATTCTAACATCTCTTGTTGATGGACAGATAGTCAGTGCATAAAATACTGCATGCAAAGATGGCTGAAGCAACAACATAGAGGGCAGGATTAATGTGCCCTTGTGCCCACAGCAACACAGGACTGATTAACTTAATCATGCAGGCTGGTTGATAGATAGCTTCCACAGCCCCAGTCACACTGCCTGTTTGTTGCAGCTCTGTTGGGCTCACAGTGCTTTGTGGAACCTCTAAGCCGTCATCACAGGTAGTAACAGAGGCAAATTGACTGTTGTTGTAAGTGACCCAGGATGACGAACTTTCAACAACCACAAACACACACTGCAGATTGCACAATGCTGGCATATCCTTTGAACTAGCTAAAGTGAGTGTGACTTTGTATCACAATCTGTGCGAAAGCTCTTTATGTTAGTGGTTAGCAGTGTCTGGTGATACGTCAGTGTCACAAAAATGACAGATATTCAGGCTAATAAACACCAGGCCCCATGTCCAGAATGTGGACAAATAAAGCAAGAATGTCTACTGACACACCCACATCTATTCTTTTGCAGTTTTCAAATATACTTTTGTTAATTTTAGACTCTCTTTAAAATTAGGGCATCACATTCTGGGGGAGGAAATGTAAAAACTAATCATAAATTGGACCACAAATCTTATACAAACTACTCAACATCGTCTTCTTATGTCCCAGAACTGCTTCTACTGAACACATTTAACCACAGTCTGATTCATCTGCATACAGCACAGAAAAAAGGAATAAATTATCTGCAACAACTCCACTTACAAGTGTGTCTGATACGGTGTGTGCAGAGTGTTCTACTCTTCTTGTCTTCTAAGAGGAATCCCAGTGGGACCAATATCGGTGTATAGACCAGCAGGGGGGGAAAGGAAAAAAAAAATCTCCGCAGTGAACTATGGGTTTTCTGATATCACACACACACTCTGTAAACCACACAGCCTGTCTACTGGAAGGCAAATTTATGCACGCACACACACATCACGGCATCATGAATATGTCTTCGTTTCTGCTTTGACAGCATTTTCTCAGAGACCACTACTCACACAGTAATGCCTACACGCTGGCACAGGAGACACCCCTCTTATGGCTGAAACACACATAATTATCCATGCAAATGAAGAGAGCTATTTCATCTGATGCTGAGGATGTGTGTGCAGGTGCATGTATTTTGCACGTAGCTGAAAAGCATCCCACAAATGTTGTAACACTGCATACACACACACACAATCTCATATAACAACTGTTTCATTTAAGCTACATTAACACAAACCCCGCCCACGGAGCAGACACACCAAACATGCGTGCGGTATAATAGGAGAACATGCAGTATAAAGACAGCACAAAGGCAGCTGGACCTGACTACTGACAACACTCCCATTCATCACCATGCCCCTGGAGACTCCACGTCCCTTCACAGTGACAGCAGTCAGCCGAGCACACTCACACGTGCGCAGTTGTGTTACAAAGAACGCAAACCCACACCATACAACGGCCCATGTCAGCATCACGACCAATCCAATAGGGCTACTTGTGCGGATGTGTGTATGCGCTTGTGTCCACATATATTATTCATCTGCATGCGAGCACATGAAAGTGTCTCTGGTAGGAGAGATAAGGGGCTTCTTTATTTCAGCTTGTGTGTGAATGAATGCATGGATGTTTGTGTGTGTGTGTGTGTGTGTTTTCCAGCCATCTATTAAACAGACCATTTGTAAAAAAGGGAGGAGTGGAAACATCCAGAGATACTGAGAAAGGAAGCAAAAGGGGTTTCCAGGACATAGAAAAACAAGAGAAGGCAATAAAGGAAGAATCACTTATCGGACGGAGGAATAAGAGAAAGTGAGAACAGAAAGAGGAAGTGAGGCTCGGTGGTGGCAAGAAGAAGCTCAACAGGGGCTTACGTTGTCATATTTTCATTTCATAGTACACAACCTTGAATTTATCCAGGAGAGATTTGCAGTATTCAGACACATCTAGTGCAAAAAAAAAACACAGTAGATCTGCCTTCCTGTTCAAGCTCACAGTACTCAGCATTCATCCACCCCATCAGCACTAACAAGCCAATACTGTCAACACTCACAGTGGGCTTTATTCCATCTACAACGCAGTCTGCTTCCACAACACGCTGGCACAGGAGCACAGTATTACACATTCGGGAAAGAAAGGCCCATGAAAGGATAAAAAAAACATGTCTTCATAATAAAATGGAAAAATAACCAAAATTTCCTGAGTTCTCTCATCATCCTCCATCTGTCTACATCCAGATAAACATGCGGTTGATGTTTAGGCGTGCAGCAGACGGAGAATGAGATGAGGCAGGTTATAAATGCAGGTGCAGATTTGTTTTTAAAGCAAGTCGCTGAGGAGCATCCTGGACTCATGATTACAAGTGTTTGTAGCTGTGGTGGCCCGTCATCAAGGGACCCATTCAGCTGAATAATTAATAGATTTTATATTGCAATTGTGAGCCAAAATTACTTCCTAACTTACAGAGTGTGTAAACAAGCTGTAGGAAGTAAGGTTTGTGCCAACAACTGTGATTTCACTGGTTGTATTTACAATGACAATGATAGTAGTGGTGTTATTTATTTCTATAGCTAATTAAAGTTAATGGTGTGAGCTGACCAACAACAGGGAGCTGTCTCCACACATTCCTACGCCTGGACTGCAGCATTTCCACTCATGTCCAGTGTGTTAGAACCGCGCACAATCACCATGGTTGTCCCTGAACAGCAAAATATCCACTGTTGATTACCGTCAAGCTTCATGTAAACACATTTAGACTGTGATGGAAATACAAATAAAAATGTGCATGGGAATAAAAACACTTATAAGGAAAGATTTAACATTCATTAGTCAAGTTGTGACAAGAAATGTAATTTGTTATCATCACAGTGAAAACAGATTTGTCCTTGGAAACAACCACTGTGTACCTATCTGCCACCTGCATGTCATTTGTGTTTTTAACAGTAGAACCATAGTAGCTTTAAACAGCGGCAGCAGAGGGGAACGTTTGACCCCCAACCTCCTTACGTGGTCTTCGGTGGCTATATTGGTCCTGTGAGCTGATAACCTCAGCCGACACGTCCATATGATTCATTCTGGTCATCCAGCATAAAAGAAACCACATGTCATTTCCAGGACATGTAATTATCAACCAAATGTGTCATTTATTCATGAGGATGTGTTGTCACCTATCTCCACCAAGTTCTGATCTGCTCAGGACTAACCTGATAACACACCTGCTAACATGCAGTCTGACATAATATCGTCTGTATATATCCAAATATGAATCATGAGAATTCAATGTTGATCCTTTCTTTGTTCCTCTTCAGTGACCACACCCATGACCAAACATTACTACGATCACATCATTCACTCAGGCTTCTAAAAGAACTCCTGCTGCCACAGGTTTAAAGAAACCCTATACGACGCACAAGGCACAACTACTGCACATTCCGTATTTTACAAGAGAATCTTTTCAAATCCACCATGCATGTATTAAAGTGGAGCAGTGGAGGGACTCGGGGATTTGTCGTGTCTGAGTATTAACATGCTTCAGCAAAAAAGGAGAAAATCTCAGTCTCCGAATGGGCAAAAGGCTGTAAGCACCCTGGGTTAAGATGAGGTGGGAAGAAGGGCTAAAGGGAAAGGCAGAGAGATAATGGGGTGAAGAAAATTCTCTGACAGGCCGTCAACAGTTAGGCAGCGCATTCATGACGATGATGAAACCCAACAATGGTCAGCTGCAATCTCCACCCGGACGCACGACGAGCCATGTTTACAAGCTAGCATGCCAGCCGCTCCTCTGTGAAGAAGAAAATAAACCCTGTGCAGCTTCAGGGAAAACTTAAAAAAAACATGATGAAAAGATAGGAGAGATATGTAAACATGCCACAGCAACAACAAGAGGGCACATCAAGGGTAATGAACAAAGCACACTGTCAGCCTGTATTCAGATACACGGCCAGGGCTACAAATTGAGGGAAAGAGCAACTGTTACTGACATTAAAACATCCTCCTAGCACTGGAAGAGGAAGAGGGGAGAGGAAAGAATGGCTACAGAGATGTGCCAGAGGATAGTATCATCTGCCAATGTCAGAGCCCTCACCACATTGCCCATTTTTTAAAATTTTGGTCCCAGAAATTGCGACAGAATCATGTCAGAAAGCCCTCATTGTATTATTTACCGGTACACACTCTCACACATGCACCAGAGTCCAAACATTTTCAGCACATCACCTGGAGGAGCTGCATGTGAGTCAGTCACACTGAGCATTAACCAGACACGGAGCCCTATTTGTGCACAAAGGAGGTAATTGTAGAAAATTCACAGACATCAAGTGTGCACCTTGACTAAATGTTTCTCTTGTCATTTCAAGTACATGCAAAAATGCATCCTCCCTCCTCCTCCTGCATGCTTTACTGAGGTGCCACATCTCATCTAAACCAAATGAAGTATTTACAGTGAGAGACTCTGGCAGTCCTGCTGTGTGCTAAACACAACAACAGAACTGGGCCCAGAGCAAAAGGTATTAACATTTTCTGAATGGCCTTCAAACATGCATTTTCTTCAGCACCAGAACATCCAGCTGTATGTGCTTTGTCCTACGGTGGGTGGTTGGAGGTTACCCCAGCTGGGCAAGAGGAAGGGTACACTGTAAGTTTGCCAGCTTCTCCACAGAGCTGCTGTAACCATACTGTTTCTTGGTGCATTCATTACCATAACATTCAATCTAATTAAAGTTTCTTGACTGTCTTGCTGTCTGTCTCCCATCAAGGGTATTCTGTCCCACAAAGGTCCAACAAGGCTAACACTGTAACCAGCTTACACAGCATATAATACAATAAAATCAGCTATATAAATGAAATATGCAGCTTCCTTTGTAGATAAGAAGATTGCTACCTACTTGAAAAGATATATAAAAAATATTGGCTTTACAAGGTGTTAGGTGCTAGATGAAGGCCTTCATGCAATAATGTCTTCATTGTGAGGTTACCAGGCAACCAGCAGAGGCTTCAAGAAAATCCCCAATCAAGAAAGAGCATTAACAAGTGCTGTCTTAACCCCTGTAAATTAACAAACACTCGTATTTACAGTTCAGCAAGTTCAGTGTTTCTACAGACTAAACTAACTCAGGGTAACATATTAATTAGGGAGCTTGACTTGTTTATTCTTTTACTTATTTTAAGCCAGGTTAGTGGATTCCATCCGTTTCCTGCCTCGATGCTATAAGCTTAGCTAATTCACCACTGTAAGTCAAAATAACAAATTAGACAAGATGTCAAATTATTTATTTACTTTTTGAATAAATTGCACTTTGAATTCTCTGCTGCTCAAACGATGTGCAGCTAAATGTTTAACAGACAATAGCTTTGCTTAAAGTAACAAGTATATTAATCATTGATGTTCTGATGACAAAAAAAGCTTTTTACAAGAAAAAGAATTCATTCACCAGAATTGCAGATACTGCTGGGCTTGGGATATTTCTGTCTGGGGTTTCAAGGCCGTCATGTAGGCAGGACAGCATGTTTGAGTGTGATGGAAGACATTAATGGTGTTAAAAGGAAAAGAGCAGGACAGCAAGGAGGGAAGACGGGGCAGGGAGTGCTGTGAGCAGGAGGGAGTGCGATGGCAGGCAGCAGGGAGGACAGCGCAGTGATGAGACGGAGAGGAGAGTGATGGTGTGGAGTAGAGGAGAGTGTGATGGTAGGATGGGATTTGAGTCTTTTAACTTCATTAGTTCCGCCTCAGTCTGGGGTCTGTAGATTATGTCTAATTAAGCAGCTTAACATGGCTTAAAAAGCACCACACAGAAAGCACAAGAGCCTTATCTGTCAACCTGCTCAAACGATTCTCCACTTCTCCTTTCATTCCCGTGGCAGGCTAACATAAATTCCCTTTGCATGGCCTTTATGCTAGAGAGATTAGAGGCTCCGACATCGGTGCGAGCTGGATAGCTAGCAGCCGCAGCGATAGCAGCGTGGGCCGTGAAGGGAGAGGGCGAGAGCATGTGTGGCGAGCGGTGGGGATGCTGAGGGGCAGGCAGATGCTTCCTTTTAGACTGCAGGGGGAAAGACTTGATAAAGAAGGGTGGGGTTCAACAAACCGAAGTCCTCCTGAGTGCTGTTGTTCTAATCACTGTGTGTACACCAGCAAGAAACAGGCCATACAGCCTGCTCACTGTCAGAGAGCTTCAGCTCAGGCAACATTATTATTATGCAAGTGCTTGATATTAAGTACTTTGACATGCACAGGTGTCATTACAATCAGTTTCATGTTACAAATTATCCTGGCTTTAAGAGACCTGGATCTACTGTATGAGGAGAAATCCCCTGTTACAGAAAAATAATTACATTCTGGAAATAATTAGTAGTTAGCATGCTGAAGACACTGAACTCTATAACATGTCAGGTATTACTGCTTTAATGTTTGATTCAACTGGTGATCCAGCAGGATGGCTAGAACGGCAGCTGTCTACGGAGTGAAAATGGGATTATCCTCAAATACAGAAGAAACAACTGGTGAAATATCAACGACAAACTGTCACATTCATGACTAGGAGCACACGTAATCTGGATATTAAGGCTGTACGGGTACTATCCGTTCCAAATATTCATTTATCCTTTCTCTGAAACGCCTAATCTGTCAGGGTCACGGTATAGCAACAGGGGGAGCAGGAACGCCGCTCCGTCTCCAACAATGTCCTCCTGAAGGATCCCCAGCTGCTCCCAGGCAACTCATGAGATATAATCCCTCAAGCGCGTCCTGGGTTGGCGTTGTGGTCTCGGTCCAGATGGCTTTGCCTGGTTCACCTCCAAACAGAGTGGCCACGAGGCATCCTAAACAGCTACCCAAACCACCTTCTCTACATGATGAGGAGTGCCCCTCTGCTTTGTGCCCCTCCCAGATCTAAGTATAAATGCAAAAAAATATCCAATGAGACTCATCTTTTGTTCCAGGCAGTCATGTTGTAGAGATGGTCACTGGTTAACATGGAGATGGGGGGATTAACTGTCTTTTGGAGGCAGCCTTTAGTGGCCATTAGATCCCTTTAGAGGTTTGCTCCCTGCTTGCTTTGCATGCAAACGTGGCCATTATTAAACTACTACAAAAACAGCTACAACTGCTCCCAAACAGGTCTTAATGTTAGGTTTGGTTATCATAAATCTTGTTTAGTGAAAGACTTCCTCACAACAGCAGCGCAATAAAAACACACCATCAATGAAAAAAATGTGTGTGGCCTCTCCACCTCTCCCTATACACCACCTGTTAATTATCCAGCCAGAGTATCGTCACAGCTACAGCAGCATTGTGTCACATCAGATGTGCCTGGCTGCCATATGTCAGCACAGAGTGACAGTGCTGGCAGGTTTATACCACTGAGGTGGAGTTAGACGGTGCTGTAACAAAGCACAGGAGGTCACTGGGAGTTTGGCTCTTCTTAGCTTTCAATGCCAAATAACATTCCCCCACCTCAGGCAAGAGTGCAGTCACACAGTGAGCTACAGGTAGACAAAAACATTTTATTCTTTTCCCAATACGTCTCTACTTCCCTAATCTTCTTTATTGTGTTATCTCTCTGTGGCACAGGAATACAAAACTAAACACGTTTGCATAAAACAATTCTCTGTAATCCACAAACACCCTCTTCCAGGTATTACAGCAGGACAGGCAGTATTATCTCCTGTGTGGTATCAGACTGTGCAAAGGCAAGATGGCCGCCCTCAAAACTGGTCCATCTTGTTAACATGCATAAACACACCAGGGTATAGGGGAAACTGCTCAGCACAAACACAGTAATGCGCTGATGTTAATGAGCAGCCTTGAAGCAAAATTCACAGAGCGTCTATTCCTGACACCGCCTCATCTAATTCACTCCAGGTGTGAGGCCCACAGGCAGGTATAACGGTGCAGACACGCAGACAGGTACACAACATGACGTGTTTAAATTACCAAAAGCAAAAACAAAAAGTAAGAGAAGCAGCAGCAAAGGCTAACTCCTAGGCAGAGGAGGAGAGCGAGGTAGTGATAAAAAGATAAAGTCAGAGCCTGACTGATGTAGTGAAGAGAAAGAGAGTGTGAGACTTTGAATGGAGGAGAGATGAAGAGAGAGCTGCTATCTGATAGAAGGGATTTGGCCTTCCCTGGAACAGTAATTTACTAAAGCCATTCTACAGAGGCCCATCAGTGGCGATCTGCTGGAAGATTAGATGACAAAACCTCATCCCTCCCTTTCCCTCCAGCCAATCAGCAGCAGGCAGCGAGCACAGGGTAGAGGATGAAGGGAGGACACTAGAGGGGAGGGGCAAAAAAAATTCCTGTCTCTGTTGAATTTGGTGAGGCCACATACACAAAGGTACTCAGAACACATACAGGGGATTGAATTGGAGTCAGAGCTGTTGCATTTTCCTACCCTCAGGATATAGCAGCTAACATTGTTTGGTTGGGGATGGGGATTTGTCATTTATAATCAGTTTTCTGCCCCTGTTTTCCCTGCACTTGCTTGTCCTTTTTTGCAGTTTTGTATCCTGCCCCCAAAGACTCACACAGCATTCCCCTGCTGTATTGGTCCAGACCCTCTCTGCCCCCCCCCCCCCCTTCTCTGTCTGCCTGCCCCCCACCCCTCTTTTCTCCATCTCCACATGCACTGCAGTGCCCCCATCAAGTGTGCCCTAGCTGTGCAAGCAGTGGGAGCTGTTTACTATAGTACATCATCAGGGAGCCCCAGGAGCAAAACACCCCACACATTCACAGAGCTGCACAACTGTTTACCACATGATGTTGAATGCTATGTGCCCTGTGAGCAAGTCAACGACCCAGCGTGCACTAAAGCAACCTTTTGTTTGTAAAGTGAGAGAAATGCAAAGCTTAACATATGAAACTCTGGGAAACAAAATGCAGCAGAATCACACTTTTACTTCACTGTGGTGTGCCAATAGCTTGTACTGTAGATGCACACACACACACACACACACACACACACACACACTCTCTTGGCAACAGAGGCCTAACCATCAACATCCTGTGTCTCCCTCTTTAGCACAGACGTGAAAAAACAAACAGCGAGCTGTTCCTTCCCTCCCTTTGCCATCACTGCTTCCCGTCTTCCCATTTGGAGCTGTTGCCCAACTTCATGAGACCCCTGAGGACCTCTGTGTCCCCGAAGGAGAGGGCTGACATCACCCAGCCATGTCTCCTGTCAACTATGACCCCTGGAGGAGCAGGCAGAGGGTAAAGGGAGAGAGGAAAAGGCAAGGCCTTAGATGGAAGCTCTTGCTCTGCGGTCTAAAAACTGTACTCGAATACTCTCAGTGTTGCACAATTTCCTAGAACCTAATCCACCATCGTCAAACACTGCAAGGCTATGGATGGAGAAAGGATATATTTACATAGTTGTGAAGGGAAAAAATAAAATATTGTGGGCTGGAGTCACTGTAATGTATTTTGAAACACAGTTGCTTAAGGTCTGACAGTAAGCATGCTCATGAGTAATAACTCCAGTCTTGGTTCAGGGGCAGGTTAAACTAGTCTCAGGCACATGTCTGCTTCATCCTATTGAACAGCACACAAACAAGATCTGCAATCAAAACAGACACAACACAAATGATCCAACAAGGAGTGTCAGCACCTACACTGATGGAGCACATTCACTTTTAGTTCTTTTTCTCTTAAAAGTAGTTTCTTTCATGAAGTCTTCCTATTCCATATCACTTTTTTCTGTCTCTTGATCTCTCTCACACACACACATCCTTTCATGATACAAGCACAGGAGGTGGTAGAAATAATAGAAGCATCATCATCCATGTTCTGTTTCCAAAAAAACTCATAAAGGTCAGGTAATTGCCAATTTCTGCCATCGCAGTGTGTTTGAGATAATACATCATTTCAATCACATGTTCTGCATGTGAACAGAACCGTGCCTGGCTTTCTTTGAATGACTCTTCGAAGGGCTATATTAGTTTCACAGAGAGCTTCGAACATTCCATCAACATTGGTTTCCTTTGTAACCTCGGAAATAAGAACCAACTTGAGGAATGAGACACGATTACAATGAATATGTATGCAAGAACGTGTGAGCGCTGGTCATGCTGAAACTATGCGGTTAGAGCAGAACTGAACTCAAATGGTGGTTGAAGCACGAATGGTTCAAATGTGCTGTAAAAAAAACTAAGGTAGGGAATTCTTATGACTATATTTCACTAGAAAAACAGACGGATATATTTATACACCGAGATTTGTGTGCATGTCAGGTCTTTTAGGGCAAATTCATCACACAACACCATTGCTGAATTTAGATACAGAGCTGACAATTGCATCAACACATTACGTTGGAAAAGGAGCAAAAATTGTTGACTCCACCCAGGTGTCACATTCACTGCTGTGACTACTGTTGCCATTACACCTGGGAACGGATGCTAATGTTTGTACCCTTACCCACAAAACACAAAAGCCAGATGTTAGTGGGTTAGTTCAATGTAAACACATTTATTCTCTATTAAATCCATACTGCATAGTGTATGCTAAATTTCTTGTCAGAAAATAAAGCCAAATATTCATAATGTACTTCTCTGAGCTTCTCGATTGTACCAAGATATCAGTGAATTAATGTCTTCTCAATGATCAAATATGACAACTGACAACAAGTGACAGTTATAAATAGCCAACCATCACTAGAGGATGAACACCACATGAATTATTCTGATTCTTTAGTGATAAACTAGTTTGCTTTGTAGAGTGACAGCACAACTGGAAACATGACAACCAGCATGACCGAGGCGACAGGTTTTATGACATAAAGGAGCAGGCAGCTCCCCTATTGGCAGGAATCCACCTTTGAATAATGACCAAAAAAAAAAAACGTGTCAATCTGGCTTGTAGATACAGTTGCGTAATATAAAATGGAGGATCCATCCTGACAAATTCTACTCACAAAAAAATTAATTACTAAAGTGCCGATAGTTGCTTTCTGATTGTTCGAAATTTTTAAATGATCACATCCACCTGCACAGACAGCAAAATTTCCTATTTTCAATTGAATTATTTTCTCTCTCGCGCACACACTGTACACACATAATCTGTCTGCCACTGTCTAAGAACAGCTGAGATTCACCTCTCTTCATCTCCTCTTATTTTTGGCAGTCACATGAACGGACCTGGTTCATCCTGACCTGACAAACTGCATTCACAGCGACCTTTTCCCTCATTGGGCAAACAGGTCTGCATTCTCAGCTCTCCGACAACTGTGACTAATACGAGCCGTGGTGTGGTGAGGCCGTCTTTTCTGCCTATCCCTCTCTCTCTCTCTCTCTCTCTCTCCCTTTCTCTCTCTCTCTCTCTGAACAACCTTCAAGCCAAAAACAACTCCCAGAAGTGTTTACATTCTTCAACCATGTTATGTTCCCCTTACTTTTATCTTCACAACTTAAGACATACATGGAAGTCAGCAAAGCAACAAAGGAAGAGGGCAGAAGTTGTGCAGACTCAGGTTTGTGGTTTGTGGTGATTCACAACCAGCGATGATGTATCCAAAGTATTATTAGAAAGAAAAACATCAGCAAAACCATTAGGAAACTGTCTCCATTCAGAAGTATTTAACAGAACAGCAGCTCTGATTGACTTAGCTTACTGGATTCACAGTTTTCTGCACTGTGTGACCAAAGCCACACTTACAGTGGATTCGCTGTAGAAATGGCTGCAACATGAGTGAATTGTGGGAAATTCTCTCACTTATTTTTTCACTGGTTGTTGAGTCAGCTGATCCTAAATGATTGTTATCTTAAAGAGTTAAAATTCCACACTTGCAAATAATAGGTGGGAGATATGAGACGTATTTCTCCAGCGCTTATCAGGAATGTTACAAAATGGTGGATCCTCAGGAGCTGCAGGAGCACTGCAACAGGAAATGAACTCTGACATAAGAGCTGTGGACCTTAGGGCCCCTACTGCATCCTGGGAAATTATGGCACTGAGAAGAGAAATGACCCATGTCACCCCCATGAAAACCAAACTCAGAGGAAAATCCATTTACAATCCACTAAAGTGGCACGGTGGATATAAAATACAGTAGTGAGCAAAAGTTTCAGGCACTAAAAACATATGAGTGAGGATGCATTTACAAACTTAAACACAAGGTGATCGGGATGAAATATTTGTACAACACATATCGTTGTAGCGTCTTCCTCGCTTTAGTTTGTCACAGGCAGATGCACGTTGCCTCCGGCACAGGTGCGGTTCGGTAGAAAATAGTTCCTACACGATATTGCTTTTATAACTTATAAGCAGGTCATGATTAAAAGGTTGTTTTAGTTGGTTCGAGCACCACAAACGGACTGTGATATTGTTAAATGGAAAAAGTTTAAAAATCTCCATGGCCAATAGCTGCAGGCCATCGGGAAATATGAATATTTGACTGTCCTCTCCTCCATGATTTTGCAATCAAAGGCTGCACCATCTGCTCTTCTTGTTGCTATAAATAGTCCATTGTGGCTTTGCATGTGGAGTTATAGTCTAATTCTACAGAATCCATTTGGGAGTTCTTCATAATGGTATTCCATGATGGATGGATCCGAGGAGATAAAGAACTTTTGCACAGTACTGCACTGCATTTTCTAATTGCCTCTAGATTCGAGCGTTCCAGGTGATTCATCACGAGGAGCATTTATGTAGCACAAACAAATGTTCTGTTTGCCCAAAAACAATAATAATCGAAGTAACAAGTTCAAAACCAGGCCAACGCGGCGACTGGCAGACTGTTAGAAAATCGTGATCTGTCTTTCTTTCGTGCAGATGGACCCACTGGCACCACAATGAATGCAGCCAACAATGGAAAGAAAAAGGAGGAAGAGAGACTAGCAGGGATGACAAAGCCACCGTCCCAGCGTAGCACAACACTGTGCTACTTGGCCTCTTTAGGTGTGTCTCCTGCATCATTAAAAACCACCTTTTTTTTCCTCCGACACCAACGCTCTTTGTTTTCTGGCTTTTTTCCAAGCCGTGAGACAATAGTATGGACATCATTAGCTAAGTGGTGGCTGGATGACAGGCTGTGGCACTGCGATCGATAAAGGCAGGCCTAGCCTTCCACGAGCTGAGCAGTGCTTACTCATCAGCCCTGGGCTTGTATGAGCCCTAGCCTGGGCCTAGAAACTGGGACAAAGCCAGATAAGGGATGTGGAGGTGTCAGGGTCTCGCTGCCTGAGATAACAAACGGCTATGAACAGCCACCTTATCTTCTCACCTTAAAGAGGATATGATGTCCACTATCAAGCAGCTGCTGAACGACCAGAGCCTCTCTGACAAGTTATGTTATGAGGGTGACAAAGGGTCAGCCATGGCTGTGTGTGCACATATGTCTCCAGAGCATTTAAGTGCCCACAAATGTTTCCAATACCATTTTTTAAACATTCAAAGTGAGTTGAATACTAAACACTAAAAGCCAGGTAATGATTTGCACATGTTAAAAATGCCTGGGGCAAACTACAACGTACGAATACCTAATCACAACACTGCAGAACGTGTCCCTTGTCCAAATATAGTGGTGTTGTGCGTCTGCGTGTGTGCAGGAGAGAGGCCGTGTCAGCACATGTTCACTGGGGAAATGCCAAAGGCCACCACAGCATCGGACAGATTCCCCTGAAGTGGCATCTGAGGCAAACGTCTAGTGACAAGGTGGTGCCCTTCCTGTGTCCTTAACCACAGCTCGCAATAACACAGCACTGCTCACCAAGGACAGAAAAGAAGCAGAGTGACGGAGGGAGTCATGGGAACCGAAATAAACAAAAATATTCTGTGACAAGAAAGAAAGAAAAAAAAAGCGGGCTGGTAACAACAGTGATTGTTGCAGCTTAGGGAAAGTTTGGGAACAAGTTAGAAAAACTTCCAGAAGGCCCTTTCCCCCTCGCTCTCTGCTGTCTCCTTTTTCTCTGCCTGTGATTAAAGCTGCCAACATTAATTAGAATACGTTTGAAGCTGAACACCTCTCTGCCTCCCACTCTCCACCTCTCTGCTGCAGGTGTATGAAGAGGCATCCAATAAAGTTGTCAGAAGTCCAAGCTGAAGCACCAAAAGAAAGACGACACGATGCCAAAAAACTACACATCATGTTTTAGCAGCATCAATACGCAGGAGCACTGACAGGGCACATATCTAAACCCAGAGAAAGACAGCGACGACCTACAACTGGAGACGTTCAGAGACTGCACTAATGCCAAATCGTCCCTGCACCCTATTTCACAAGACATCTAATCCTATTATGGCTAATAATGTGTAAAAATGAAATGAAAAAGCAAATAACCGCAGTTAGTCACACACCCAGTCGTTACAGTGTTTACAGAGCAGTGTGAGCTGAGGTGAGGATTCTCGTTTCTGCTTAATGTTTTTAGTTGCAATATTACACCTGACAGAAACAGATTACAGACAAGTCCTCATAGATAACTAGCTCAAAGTGGCTCTGACACACACACACAAGCCGCCATCACAGGAGTCTCTATTTTTCCCAAAGAATTTCTTCCAACTGAGGAGAACCAAGGACAAAAACCACTGCACACTGGCACTTAACACACACAGAAAATGGGCAGAAACGCACATAAACCTGCACACTCCTTCTCTCTCTATGCAATTGTTGTATGTTATGTTGTTGTTATTTGTTACAGATAGAATAAACAGACTCCATTGTTGCCCCTTCCCCTCACCTTTGACCCTCCTCTGCTGTCCTCTTAGCCACTTCCACTTATTTTTTTTTTTTTGCTCCTCTGTCCACACCAGCAGACATCGTAGGTGGACTTCCTGCAGGAAACCCAGGGGCGCCACCAGGGAGAATCTCCCGAGAGAGAAAGTCAAACAATGACACACAGGGACGTCTCCTCCTCACTTCAGCCCAATTTAGGCAATGAGGCGAGATGACGTTTAGGTCAGCACGACAGGTTATGGCAAAAAAAAAGAGCCGGGTTAAGTGTGGGAAATGAGTGCACCGATGACAAACCTGTTTGGAGTTATCCTTTTAATACGTGTGTAGGTGGATTTTGTGGCAGTCACTTTGTTTGCGCGGGTGAGAGGTTTCCACTGTCTGCAGCCTTTCAATATCTCAAGTGCTGTCAGCATAAACACTGACTCATCCGAAAATAATCAAGACTATTACACCCTTAACATGATAACGTAATGGAGCATTTATTTATGCCGGACAAGGCTGTCTTTTTAGTAGAGGACATTAATGGCGCTACATGTAGGTTGGTGCAAACACTGCATAATTACAGCAGCAGAAGTTCAACCTATTGAACTCTGGGCAGTGGCCTCATTTCACTGGCAGGGACTCAATCATAACATCTTATCTGCAGACATGCTGAGTCATGGAATTCAGCTGTGGCCAATAGCCAAGCAGCAGGGTTACTTATGGCTGTCATTGATTGGTTGATCCCTGAGCACAAAGCTGAAAGGGCACATACCAGGAACACAGCCTGAAGCAGAAACTGGCAGCTCACGCTTTACTTTACTCTCACATTCTTGAAGCCTGTTTTTTTTTCCTCCCTTTCCCCCAACTGACAACCTACTTTGTTGTGTCACTCTTTTGCTTTTTTTCCCTTCATGTTCCCCTCTCCAAATTACCATAGCCCATTACCCCTTGTCTCTCTGTTGTGTAATTGGATCTGGAATAGCAAAACAGGGCTGCTCACATCCAGAGGTCACCATTCCTCTGTGGTTTACATCCTGGTGCTTCATCTCCATGGTCACTCGCACTCCAAACACTGTCACTGTGGGGTTTTTTTTTTGTTTTTTACTCTCAACAAGCCTACCATTCTCCATTAATCATATCTAAAGCTCCTATTTTTCACCAGAAATATCCATTAATAATGCATTTGTATTGAAAAAGTGATGCCATAAACAAGGTAGATCAGGAAAAAGAGCAATACTTGTAACTGATTTCAATAAATTCTTCAATAGCTGTGCAGTGATTCTTTCTAAGAACTCTGAAACGTACAATACATTTACAGTCCTTATACATAAAATTGGCCATTCAGGGAACAGAGTTCAACTGGCAGAACGGGGGCTCACTACAGAGGCCTTTATATCAGTCTGTCCCCATCTGCAAATCTGTAATGAGCGAGGGAGCTGAAACAGCAGGGAGAGAAGAGAACCTCAGTTCAACTGAGGCAGGCACACTTTCTAATGGAAATTCAGATACAATCATCCCAGAATGCACTTCTCTCTGCCTAATAATCGGCCACTAGAACAAGGCAGCCATTGAGAGGAGAGTGACTGTAATCTGGTCCACCAAACTCCAAAGCTGCCCGCTATAATTAGCTCCTTTCTCCATCAAACACAGACTTACACTGACTCACAAGCAAACCTCCCCTGTAATACAAGAGAGGATTTAGTGAATGGCACATTTTTAGATGAGTGGAGAAATTTTCCTGTGCTTGGCATATGGCAAGTCAGCCCATCGCTCAGTGACAGTTATGCTAGCTGTGAAATCTGGAAAATCTGCAAATGAGCAGGTGAGAGGCTGTCGTGTCATTCAGCAGCAGAGTGGTTTGAAATAAAAACTTGACTTGACGTGGAAATAATATGGTACGAGGTAAGTTTTGAAATGAAGCGCGCGCACTTTGTTCCTTCTATACTGAGGAACTCATAGTGAGGCACACAAATTTCAACGTGTTTCACACTCCCAGGCTCAATTACCTCTCTCAATTGATTAATGTAACGTTGAGAAATCAAGAGGGGCGGTAACTTATGCAAGTGTTTGGATTATAGGAATTACCAGAACATTTGGGGTGGCCCTCAGTTGTATGTGTTTCCATGGCTGTTTTAGATTGGGCCTGATTAATAAGGACCTTGAGAGTAACTAAATAGCTAAATAAGGCTCATCTATTCACACCAATTCTAGTTTGCAATGAGCATGTGCAGCATGCTGGTAGACTTGACTCACAGGAACAACATGGAGAGAGCCAAAGAGTCATGCGACACCAACAGGTTTGACAGCTACTAAAACATATCTGCATAGGAAAGATTATCAGACCATAATCAGGCATCGGCCCCTGTGCAGCACCCGGGTTTCAGTATCATTACTAAGTCTGAAAAAAGGTGCAGCAACACACAAACAAACACAAGCACAGACTCTAAACTGGCCGAGTCGGGGCTCTTCCTATAGAAAACCAAGCCACCTCATGCTAGCCACTCATATAAAGTTTACAAATCCATGAGAATGCAAAGGTCAATATGACTTATATTTGTCATCAGACACACAAGAGTGCATGCATGGACATTTTCATATCCTCCAATTAGTGTTTGTCGATCTGTCTATAGCTACAACAATACCAACTGTACATGATGGACACTGAATTTAAAGAAAAATACAAAGACCACCCTGCTGTCTGTACCCAAAAGCTGTGATATAAGGAATAGCTGTCCCTCCATTGTTTCTGTTGCAAAACCCCATGTTTATCTGTCAAAAGGATCTATCTGGATCTCTGGCCTACATCCTGATGAGCAAAGCCAGCCCTCCCCTAATCTCATAGAACATGTTCAAGCCCAGGGACTCACAATACGATCCGCAGCCCATGCAGGCGGCTATTCTGGTAGGTTAGTCTGCTGCCTGGGCAAATGGCATGGCTATTAGGGAAGGAAGAGGCTTCCTGGAGAGGTGTGACTGCACTGCAAAGGGCCCAATCAAGCAGAGAACAGAAGTGCTGACAGCTGCTAATGCATTTACCTGAGAGCAGAGAGACTGCCTTACAGACACACAAACTTTCCTTGGTGTGTGTGTGTGTGTTTAGCCATGCTATGGTTCCTGCATATCATGGCCTTCCCAATAAGGCTGATTAAGATCAAAGACAAAAAACTCATCAAAAAGCACTCAGTCAAAGCACGGCCAGCTAACACAGGGTCAACTTATGAGTCAACTTATTTGCTGGAAAAAAAAAGGATGTACAACTCACAACATCACAGCAGCATATGTCCATTATCAAATGACAAAGTTCCTGTTTTTATCTTTTAGGTGACAGTGACACAGCAAATACAGACCATAAGCTCTCTCCAAAGCACTCACTCAGTTATCGCACTCTTTCAGAATCAATCGCAAATCAATATTTAGAAGGATCACTTTTAAAATGAAAACACCTAAGTCCGGTGAAAGAACCAAAAGACAAAAAGGGAGCGGCTGTCGGGGCAATGATCACTTTGCAGTGAGATTAAGCCGTGACACAGCGGTGACTCGTTCTGGCACAGAAATAGATTAATTGTTGTCATTCAGTCACCCTGATCAGCCTTATCTCAGGGCACAAGGCGGTATACTGTAGCCTACACGCTGTACTTTGAATGCTGCCTGGCACTTTGTGTGACAGCTAAGCTGAGTGTGGAACTATAGCTACATTAATGGGACATTTCAGCATTTCTTATGTTTGGAATTTTATGACCTAAATCTGATGTTTAAAGCTGCTAACACACAAAATAAATGCAGAAAATCTCATTTAAATGGGCCTAGACATCTCACTTGTTCTATTTCCAGATATTTAAGGCACAGATAGAAGTTTGTGCAGGCCTGACACTACCAATGAATTCCAGGTGTTGTACAAACATCCTTAAGGTTTGAACAGGACCTCTATGTAAACTTTCCCCTTTAAACACAACCTTTCATTTGTGATGCACGATTAGAATAATAATAATAATTATTATTATTATTATTATTATTATTAAAGGCTTCAATTCAAGCAAGCCCTCAGGGGGTGGGGGACTCGGGTTGACTCCCTGTTTCTTGTTATTCGCAGCACTTTCAATGCAGCAACGCCTTTAAAGAAAAAAGCCTGTTTTTTGCTCCACAAACTGTCCATTCACATGTATTACTGAGCAGAAAGGAAGAGTATATATTCCACATACCATATCATTCCCGTGTGTGTGTCCGGGCTCTTGTCCACTCCTTTCTTCCTCTCTCTCTTCCTCTCTCTGCGCCCCACACAGCCTTTAAGGGAAAGACTTTAAAAACCAGACAAAAACACTCCCTGCGAGCACTCACATCGATTATTTTCTCCTTCTCAGTGAACACGCTGTCTGTCCATCGCTTCACACATTAAGTACTCATTTTCTCATCAGTCTGAAGTTTTCACGACATGCATTTCCCTGTCCAAGAACAACAAACAACAACAAAAAAACAACTCAAATGTCTGGTTAACAGAGAGGCAGGGGGAAAACTCCAGTCCTTTTTCTGTGCCGCTGAACACCAGGAGGAAAAGAAGAGCAGAGGGAGGCGGTGAAAGCGCTGTTTCTGTTTCGGTGTGTTTTCCCTTCTTGCTTCACCACCACGTTGTTTTGACCAATTATTATTTCCTTTGTTGTGTCAAAAAATTAACCAAGAAAAAAAAGAGGAGTCCGTAGAAAACGCGATCACAAAGCTTCTGCCCTCATTTACCAAAGCGCTGTTTCCAGCCGCTCGGCGTGTTTTCCTTTCTGATGTTAAGCTCCGAGCTGGATAAATGTGTGACGTTGTGTATAAGTCTATTTTTTTCAGCTTCCCAATAATGGCGGCGGACCTTCTCCCGAATTCAGCATCTCCCCTCCTATTCACACACACAGAGTGAGAGAGAGAGAGAGAGAGAGAGAGAGAGAGAGAGAGTTTCGCCCAGCGGTTCATGGACACAATTACAACACATGCGCGCTGTTCGTCAAACGCATTAAGACGTAAATTGTTGCTATTTTAAAACAATGACAACAAAAAAATGATGAAATGACATCAGCCAAAAAAGTATCTAATATTTTTTTACTATAAAAATACTAAAAACTAACAAAAAAATATTCCCAATAGTGATATAAGTACATTGAAAATACACAAAAGGTGCTTGTGTATTTCCATTATGTGTTTTTTTTTAATTACACTTTTTATGTCTAATCTTTGTTTTGATTGACTATTTGGCAGCATTAGTTACTTTGATTTAAATTTATAAATAAAATAAACACTGTTAGATTACATCTGAGATGCAATAATGAAATATATAATGCATTAGATATAATGACAGACACTATAATATCAAAAACAGTTTAATGTTCTGTACTATATTTCATTTCATCTTCACACATTTGCTGACATTTGATTACATGATACACCTTAAAAAGTATGTCTTGTTCTTTTAGAATCAAACTTCTTAAGTAAAATTATGATCACTTCCTGCATGATAATGATGAATAGTACAGTGTTTAAGGTCTTTTATCATAAATTGCAACCTTTACATAACCTTTACATAAAATTGCAACCTTTACATTAACATGCAGTTCAAGCCAACGTTGCTTCCTGATGATGAGCCTCACATCAGTCCATTTGCTTTCTATGTGCTATTATGTGACGTCTGAATCATCTGCTGTTTTCAAACCTGTTCTGTTGCACCACTATTTCTGAACTAATGCTACTAAAAAAAAACAAGGAATGTGTTCCTGTCATCATGATTGTAATTAATTGACTTTATTTTTGGTCCAGTCTTGGCCCCCTTTGCTCACACGCCACTTCCTTTCACAGCTGATCCCCATTTCCCTTCACAAATTTAAACATCACTCATCTCTAAACAGATTTTATTGTTCAATAGCTGCGTCACATGTAATTGATTTGTTTGCGTGTGCATTCACCTCCTGCCTAAAATCTTATCGAGCAACAGAGTGGGAAAATATTTCATACCTTTCCTGAGAAAAATCAATCGTCTCAAAGGTTAGTCCTAATTACATATGCTGTGCACAGTGTCTTATACAATGATGACTTCAGCCACTCAGTGATAAAAAATTTAAGCTTCTATAAAAGACTGAAACGTCTGCAGTGTTGTACAAGACGACGGCCTGTACTAACAGCTCAAACAGATGTTTAGTGTCTTGCAGTGGGACCCTCTCTTGAAATTGTTCTCATTCTCCCTGTTAGTCTGTCTCTACTTGAACTTAACATGAATCTCTAATCTGGCAATCAAAACTCAAAACAAATGTTTTATGCGCCTGTAAAACTCCATTTATTTACATATTTTTGCACCGGGTTACACTCAAGGTAAATGTTGTTGCAATATATAACCTCAAATTGCCATACTTCAAAGAAAATCCATGTAGTATTCTCATGTAAATTGTGCTCCAAGTACACACGTCAATATAACCTGACACCGAATAGGGAGGGTTCAAGGTGCAGTGTCCTCCCTTTGACTAAGACCACAAATTTCTGCACAGCCACATTAGTCAGTAGGTTCCCAGCAATATTTGCACGATCCTGATCACACAGAGCAAGATTAACAGGGGTCAAAGTTTCTGTAGAATAATCTGCCTCTGTTTTACATCCCTACTTTTCCTACATCTGCTTTTGCAGCATAAGCCTGAGTCGTTCACAAAAGTTTTGTTCCTTTTTGTGTTTTTTAGCCATGTATGCTAGTTAATTACTACACAAACATTATGTCAAAAAACAGCTGCAAGCATGGAAGAAAAACACACATTATACACAAACAATACACATTTTTGTTTACTCACTTGTGGGTTTTTTTTTGCTGTCATTTTCCCCACCTCAAACCCTTTTTGCATTTTGCAGCTGAAATATTTCTGGGTCCCAAGGGCAAGCACACATTCCTCCACTCACAGTTGTGCAATCCCTGACAATCACTGTTCCCCCATCCCTCCCCACCCCCTCTCTGACTCCCTAAACGCCCAGAACGCTCAGAGGCAAGCTGTCCAAGCTGTCTGGGCAATGTTCTGCGGTGAGGCGACTGCCCAGCCAGACCAGTAAACAAACTCTGAGGTCTGACGCTGCAGAAAACAACCACAAATAATGTAACCTCAAGCGGGGTGCAAAAAATAGATTGCTACCTTTTCATTTTGTAATTGGTATGGAAATAATTTTGAGGCATGTCACAAATATAGAACACATAACCACACACATAGTAAAATACCATGCGGCTTCATGCATGAAGTGTGGAAAAAATGGCTTATTTCACATATAGGCTGCATTTGGTGTGGCAACATTACACATGTTAATGTGTTGTCATGTTTATATGTTCATATAAAAATCTTTATGGTAATTGACGAAAATTAGGCCCATTTAAAATGCGTTTATTTAAATATTTATTTTAATCATGACATCATCTATACTTGTTGTTTGTTATAAATACCTAAAATGTGAGGGAAACTAAAAAAAACTGCCCAAAAGCCAGTAACATCATCAGTACCGGCCCCTTAGCCTCTCATGTGATCCTAAGCACGTTAGAACGTTAGACATCGCAGAGAGACTCTGGTTCTTGTAGTTTCTTAATACTTTTCTCACGTTCTAAAAGGAGCGAGAAAAACTACATTCTCCATCGTGCACTGTAAGTCAGCGTAGCCGGTCACTTCCTGTTAGCTTAGAGAAGATAGCGGACGAGCGGTCGAAAAAATATCGATGTATTAATGTAGAATATCTCACTTATTATCTAGGAACGTGTTATTGTGGAGTCAATAAGGTCTTTATACAGGAGGCGAAAATGGTAAATATGTCATAAACAATATTTTCTTCTTGTGCTAGCAGCTTACTATCTCTCGTTTGATAGCTTTAGCAGATAACTTCATTCAGTCAATCGGTAATGTTAGCTAGTTGTAAGGCCAAAAAATTTGAGGTCACGATTTTTTATTTGTTAACACGTAATGATGATCGCACGGCACTCATTTAGGACATGTCATGTCATGTTCTCGAAGCATTATGTTATCAAAATCGATGGGTGTGGTTTAGCTAACATCGTTCTCGTCAGCTAAGCTAACGGTTCTAGCTACCATACATCTTCAATGTTAACAAATACTGTAATATTAAGTTATTACTATGGCATCTATGGTTGGAATATGAGCTTAAGGCAAGTAACAGATAACCCAATAACGTTAATTATAGTGTACAGCGAATTTGTGAATTCACCCGTGTTTCAAGTTCTGTCAGAGCTTTCTGTTGCACATAACTTAATTTCTGTGTTTGTCGCACAGATCCGCTTTATCCTCATCCAGAACCGAGCAGGGAAGACACGGTTGGCCAAATGGTACATGCAGTTTGATGATGATGAAAAACAGAAGTTGATTGAGGAAGTCCATGCTGTGGTTACTGTCAGGGATGCCAAGCACACCAACTTTGTGGAGGTATGGGATTTCATAGTGCATTCTGTATGTGTACATGCATGTATGCATTAGTGTTGTTCGTTGTTTGTGGGGTTCTGACATACCCATAACATCTAAAATCCTATAATAACTGAAAACACACTGGTCTAATACACATGTGATGTATACGTCAATTTAAACATTACAAGTATTCCCCAAGTAAATAAACATGACAGATATCTTCCCCATTTTAAGGCAAATTAAGAAAAAACACATCTTTTAAAAAAATCCTGATCTGATGATCACTTTAAGTGTGCATTTCATTTCAGAGGTATTAGAAATATTCTGGGCGGTTTTACCTTTAAGCTTGGGAGGTTCAGTCCGCAGTAAGCTACTGTTGTTGTCATAACATGACTGAGAAAGTTAAATTGTTAAGAGGATTTATCTTGTTCTCACAGTTCAGGAACTTCAAGATCATCTACCGGCGTTATGCTGGTCTGTACTTCTGCATCTGTGTGGACGTGACTGATAATAACCTGGCATACCTTGAAGGAATCCACAACTTTGTAGAGGTAATTGAAATGCACAACACATGATATATAGACTTAGTAAATGAACTATGATGATTTAGTTGTCATGGTCTGATTGTTTTCAGGAATGTGTCATAATGATTTTGTTCTGCTCTCTGGCAGCTCCCTAGATTTAGACCTGCAGCTTTCTTGGAAGTTGTGGTTAGACATTTAGTGGAAGAAATAAATTAAAAAGTATAGACTGATCATATTATGAGACATAAGAGCCCACATTAACAGTTGAGTTCAGAGTGAGATGTAATTGCCAAAATATATTTTGTCCTGAGCAGAGTATGGATTATTGCATTGTTGCAGGGACAACAAATGAGTCACAGTGTGTTATTTGGCATGACACATACTCTCAGTGCAAATTCCAAAACACACCAGATCCAGTTTCTATACTGTCCCATTTATTTATCTTGGGTGTGTCATTGTTTACTGAAATGAGTGTTAGATCACGCTGGGTCACATTTAGTTGGAAATAAGCCATCAGCAATAAAGCAATAGAACTGATCACTAATTACAAACTGGGATTGCAGCTGACTGCACCAATGCTGCAGAAACGTGGGAATGGCAAAAAGCAGTCTGGTAAAAAGAACATAGTAGTAATAATAATAATAATAATACAAACAACAGGGGAGCATTAATTTGTGGTTTGGTCAGATGAAAATAATGCCATTCGTCTTTTTTCTGTTCCTTTAGCATTGCTGCATAGTTACCATAGTTGCCTTGAAACACTACATTTCAGTGGTTGATTAAGATCTACCATAATTTAAAAGAATTCTAGGTGCTTTTTGTTTTTTTTTGCAAATAGTAGATATTGCCTAATTGATCATCACAGTATGGTTTAAAACAAGAGCAAGTTATTGTGTATTTAATTGGTAAAGCTTAATTATTTCAGTTCATAGATTAAATGTTTTCTTTAAACATTAATCTACTCGAAGGAGAGTAAGTAGAACTCTGTGAAGCAAATCAGGTAAGCTAATTAGTATTTGCTTATTATTACTAACGAATATTATTAGGAGAAAAGTGATTATTGTTATAAGGAAAGTGATTTGTGGACAAATTAATTCTGGATGGTACAAGACCAGAGGAAGCTTATATGGTTGTTTTTGATGAAGAATGTGTGAGCTGGAACACCAGGACACATGAGCCTGTAGTGGTCACAGCTGCTCCAGTATTTTATTGTCATTATGCACATATTGTTTGCATGTTATGAGTTGTGTCTGTGGAAAAGTCACAGCATAAGTCAGTGACAGAAATGGCACACTTGCACAACATGTTTCCAAGAAGAAGCTAGAAAACCTGATTAGATTTTGGAGCGCCTTACTGCATCCAATTGTGTTCACCAAATAGACAAGCACATTGAGACAAAAATGTCAAAGGACAGGTTCAAAATGTACAATCAGTTTACAGCTTATCATTTCTCAAATCAAATTCTACTTTAAAACCAAACAGTGGTCACCGTAGTTAGCTCAAGGTAGTATTTGTTACTGGCCAGACAAACGGTAAATCATTTTCTATCCAGAGTGCTCAGGACTGAAGGTCATTTCATTAATGTTTGACTATTAAGGAATGCATGCTGGTTCATTTCTAAAATGTGCTTATGCAGTTTAATTTGTAGCTTGTAAGGCTTGTATTCAACATGTCCACATTCACAAAAACACACACACATGCACATCAACTCTCAGCCTGGTAGTTCTTAATGTACCTTACATGCTAAAAATGATCAATTGTGGAAACTACATTTATTTTAATAGGTGTATTTGTATTAGATGTCCTTGTAGTTGAAATAAGCTCATTACATAGGTGTTACGTTGATTCTTTTGCTGTTACAGTATCACTTTAATTCATCAAATTAGGACTCCACAAATGCTGAATTGTCTTAGTGAAAATATTGATATCTATCTGCTAATGTTATTGAATTAAAACATTTTTCTGTTTCTCGCTTCCCTGCAAGGTGCTGAACGAGTACTTTCACAATGTGTGTGAATTGGACCTTGTGTTCAACTTCTACAAGGTAAGGACATTTTTTTAGATGCTCTTTAGAAAATACCTTAAACACACAGCTAAAACAGAGGTGGACAAAAGGCAGATAATAACAGGTTTCTTTCATTACAGTGCCATGGCAACTGATAAAGTTCTCACTACCAGTGCAACTAATCAGTTAAATTCTTCTTATTCACTTGAGTGGGGGATGGATTTTTATTTTTAATGGCAAAGACAGTCTAAGAAACAAACACCTCCCTTCCCCCACCTGCTGCTAATGTTGTTGCTAATTACCTAAAGGCAGCTGAACACCCGCCCACATGCTTAACTTAAACCCTGCATCGCTCACGTTTGACATCTCATAACCCGAAACTGATAAATAAGAAATCAGTTGTTTTGAATAAGGTTTGTTGCAAGGAAAAATGACTCATCCCAACGTATTTGTCAGGTTAATTCAGGTGCGCTTTAATCCATCCACAGGTTATTTTTGTGTTTTGATGACACAAAGTGGGCGTTAAGTAATGCTGACTGCAAAAGAGGACTGTATATAAAGATGGGCAGAGGCTCTGTGAGGTCACCCATAGGTTTTCTGATGAATGGCTTTAAAGCTCAGCATGGAGACATATCATGACATCTGATTCCAACCAATCAGGGGAATTCTGTAAACTTCCTGTTTCATAAGGAGCAGACGTGAACTAGCCGAGAATCAACAGAGTACTAGGAAGTTGGTAGGTAAAGAGCCAGACCACTTTGACTGCGCTGTCACACCTCAATTGTGCATATAGTAGCTGTATTAATACTTAAATAAGTGGATTACAAACATCTATCTGATTTCAATTTTAACATTATAATATGGAGATTGACTCTTTTTTTTGGAGCCATCCTCAATTGGTCAACAATCCTAGTCCTGTCATTTATTTTTACAGTGTGATAAACTGTCTGTGTCTATGTTTGAAGGTGTACACGGTGGTCGATGAGATGTTCCTGGCAGGAGAGATCAGGGAGACCAGTCAGACCAAGGTCCTCAAGCAGCTCCTCATGCTCCAGTCGCTTGAGTAGAACATTATCCTTCCTGCCTATAAGTCTGCTGCCCTGGCACCCCAACCAACCTACTCCTTATTTCTATCACTATGGGAAGGACCCCTCCTTCTACTTCCTGCCTCTGTGGAGCCAACAATTAACACAACCTGAAGAGAGGGGGGAAACACAGAATATTGTTTACATATATGTTCAACTAATCCGTTTTGTCCATATGTTGCAATATTCTCTACTTGCTGTACTGGTAAGGCTGTCATCTAATACAAAGGCTGTATACATTTCAACACGTAAACATTTGCATACCGCTTAAGTTACAGTTTCTTCATTGCCAGAGGCTGCAGAAGTTAGATATTTCTTGTTGTAACCAGTTAGCCCATGCATTTATCTCTGCACAGTGTGGAAAGCACTGCTCTCCTGCCCTCCTCCTCCTCCTCTTCTCATTAACCTAAACATTTATTAAATGGCACTACTGTAACTAACAAGCACCATAGAGAGACCGCCTATAATGAGCCATGCGCAGTGAGAACTTACAACAGCCTTGCAGCCACTTCTATAAATCCACATAAAGAACAGGTCTCACACATTTGCCATGGCTACTGTGTGTTTTATATCTGAATCACAGCTACAAGCAGAAAGTCCTGTAGAGAGCAATTGACCCATCACAGCAAGTTCATCATTGAATGGAGTGTACTCAGAATGAGTGCCATTTTGACAGCTGGGCCGTGCCTGATGATGGTAAACAGTGTAGGTTAGGTTTGATCAGATGATGTCGTAATGATTTTCATTGCATTTTTAAATGATCATTCGATGCTCATCATTAAAACAAATGGCGCTTGTTGGTCACACTTAAAACACTTAACTCAGACGGAACACAGACCCGAACGTAGAAATTATATTTTACATAAAGCAGTACTGTGAAGTTTGATTTGTATGGTGTGTACATACAGTGTATCTTGTGATGAATAATTAATAACACATTACAGTAATAGAAGAGGGCGGTTCATGCTCACAGTATTTCCATTCCTTTTTTGCATCACATTAAATACATTTTAAATTCCATTTAAAAAAAAATCTGCATTTGCTGGACATTTATGATATTGTCATTTTAACCATATCCAGTCATAAAAAATTCAAATGTTGTTGATGAACTTTTTTGTATTTTTTTTTAATGATTAGCCAATGGTGAAATATGTACTGCTTCCCTTGTCGTCCACCTGTGAGTTTGTTGATGGAAGATGCGTATGTTACTGTCTCCAGCTACCTACATCAGCACGTCCCATTTTGTGTATATAATAAACAGATGAAGTGATAAACAATGTTTCCACCTTGGTCTGTTTCCTGTTTGTAAATTATTTACACATTATGTGCTTAAAAAAATATACTTCAAATATCTACATGTATTGGCTGTATTAGGTATGAATTTTTCTGCCTGGTGTTTTAGCACCATCTAGTGGTACAGCAGTCACTTGTACAGTAAATTATGCAGCGTGGTTATGAGGTCATCCTGACAGCCTGTGTAGAATCAATAAATCAGTCAATATATCCACTTCAGCTACATTAAACCACTCTCGCTGTTACTCCATCGACCCAAGAGCATAAATCCAGACAAGTGGACACAGAGGGCATTTACTCTTCATCATACCAGTTCCTCTGATATACCTAACCTCAACCTGATTGCATCTGAGAGCAATGGTCTGACTGATAGAGAAGGCGAATGAATCACGTAAGTAGATCCCATTGTTAAATTTCAAGGTCCGTTAAGTCAGCTGGCTATAAACCTGACCTCTAAATCCAGCTCATACTTGTGCACACAAGACATTGCTCAGAATATTTAACCCCTTCAAGCCACAACTGACAACTCCACCTGATCTACCACTAATAGTTTTCCAGCAATTGTCAATCTGTATTATTGAGAAGAAAAGAAGGATTTTCAAAACTGCAGCTCACATCATAAACAATCTTATGGGTGAACAGTCACTTTAACCGTGACGACACACAGAGACAAGAAAAAGCTATTAACTGAAAAACAAGCAGTTTACTGGGAATTGCATATTCATTACAATCAATGAGCAACACTCACCCTCTATAGACAATAGACAAATCTTATTTACAGGATAGGTTACTTGAGATGTACAGTAGTATTTAGGTGGATTTTATATAACATTAGTTACTAAGCAACAACTGAGTCGGATTGTGTACATCACTCGATTGAACATCAAAGAAAATAATGCTCATATGGCTATATTGATGATTGCTTATTATGAACTGTACAATAAATACATACAAATGAAGGCAGGCTAACCCTAAATTTTAGATGAGGACCTGTGAATATGAGCGATCAGAGCCACCTGCAGCCCCCAAAATCAACACCCTTTCATCATTATCTGCACGTGGTGAGCAATAAAAGTCAGAACTCACAGACAGCAGGAGCTCGCAGCATCGCAACATTCAGGAAATCAAAAGAAGAATCTCAGTTGTTATTTAGTAAAAAATGATAACGTCTACAATTAAAATCTTTATTACAGTATACAGTTCAAGTAAAATAAAATATACAATTCTATAGTTACAGCATATAAACAAACAAGAAAAAGAAAATGTAAAAGTAAAAGTGCACTTGCAGAAGGAGACAAACTATCACACAATGCAAATATTTGATGCAAGCAACTTGTTTTGACCATCTGTCATCTAATATCCAACACGGTCTCATGTTTGCACAGCTTTCTCCCTTCAGTGCGCTGGCTCACTCGAGCTTAAAACAGATGTGGTTTGCTGGGGAGGAAATGTGCTAACAGTCGAGGACAGAGACATGAGGAATAATTTTGTTTTCATCTCCTGTCAGTGGGTCAGTGCGACCTGCTCTCAGTAATTCATACAGAATCAGTGGCTTTGACTCAACAGCAAGGGCAGGAGATTGGGGTGTTTTTTTTTTTAAGTCTTTAGCCTACAACCTCAGCAGCAGCACTGCGGGTCTTGTAACCACGCTGTTGGTGTTACAAGGAAAGAGGAAACCATGTTTCAGTGGAAATTCCCTGTTTCTCTCTGGAGGGATACAGGGTCTGTTCTAAGGAGAAAACATCTGGGTCGGTTCAGCAAAACACGCTGTGACATTTTGAAGGAGGGGAGAGCCATTTCTTTACTGAACAAAAAAGACTGCTTCTGTGCATGGTTAGAAACAGAAATCCTGACTTTCATAAGGGAAATAAAACAATCTGAAACCTCTATAAAGGAACTGAGTGGGCGGCACGAAAGTTTTCTCAAACCGGCACAGAGGCAAAACCAACTGTGGTTTCCTGTGACGTCCCTTCTACACTATGTGCATGCAGAGAATCAAAAAGAGGTCATGGAGGAAAAGCCCAGCAGGACGAGTCAGAAACATTGTTTGTTTTGCAAAGACTGATTTTTGAGACTCAAACTTAGTTTGAGTCTGATTGGTGTCCTCGTACAGACTGCAGGGCCTTTGGATGAAATAAAGAGCAGATATTTCTCTTGTTTGTGCTTTCAACATGTCCTGCAGGCGTAGGTGTGGGTGTAGAGGGGAGTGATAGGACCATTCCCTTTACAACTTTAGAGAACAATATACTGTAGATCCACAATGGCAGGTATATCACTAGGACCTATACTCTACAGGAATAATGCATTTCTATGCAATCAGAGTCACTCCTCTACATCCAATGATCTTAATCCACCAATTAGCAGCTTCAGTACCAGATCTCATGACACATGAATTACTTGACAATAACGGCAGGAACCTTTATAAGTAAGTATCTGAGTTGCATCTGGTATAAATTTCTATACAGTGACTCAAACCAAAATCTGTACAGGTTGACTTGTTCACGGTGAATGAGAGGCTAAATGGAAACCTTAAAGAACCAACCTTTATGCATTTTGGGTCTGGATGATAAATATATGCTGAAATTATTTTATAATAATAATTTACAAACAATGTTGTGCAAACGCAGAAAGCATTTTGGGGTTACTAAAACCAGAATGAAAAAAAGCACAAGGTAAAACAACAGTAGGGCAGCCCACACACACACACACACACACACAACACCAACAACAACCCTTGACTTGTCCTTGTCTGGTAAGTAGCTTAAGATGAGGATTTCTCTTCTTTCTGATCCCACCATGGTCAAACTGAGGGGTCACACTGTCCAAATGCCAGGGCCAAACCTGCCTCCCCCTCACCTAGGATATGAAGGGGAGACTTTTACCAGAGGTCAGGGGTCAGGGGTTGCAGTGATCTTCATGCCCACTCTTTAGGGTGATCCAAGGTGTGTGAGACGGCAGGGTCACACACACCAAAAACCACCAGGAGCTGTGATGTGGGAAAAGAGGGAGGGTGATCACTGACATGCCCTTTGTCAGGCAGTCTTTTTTTACTGAAACGTTACTGACCTGTAGGGGGCGTTCTGTCTGCATGGGCCCGTGGGCTGAGCTGCGGGTCTGCCCCGATTCCTAGCAATTACACTGCTGCTTATTCTGTGTCGTGGTGCCTCTGGGCTGTCGCAGCTGCCTCAATGATGCATCTCCATACTGGATACCTGAACCCATCCTCTCCGGGTCCAACTCACCTGTGAAGTGGTTCACAATGAATTCATCATACTGCATGATACTTAAAAAAAAAAAAAAAGAAGCAAACCCCCAGATCAGACACACCCCTTCAACAAACAAAACAAAATGTACCTGAATCTATCTTGTTGAGGATGGTGCGAGCACATTTAAGGAACCCCTCCTCGACATTTTCACCTGTTAGAGCACTAGTCTCCAGAAACATCAACTCTGTGCAAGTTAAGCAAACAAAAATGATAAGAAGACAACATAATAAAAAGCAATCATATAAACACAATACAAGAGGCAAATAAATGTAGGGAGAATATCGTCAACTTCAGTCACCGTTCTCCTGAGCGAAGCGCGAGGCCTCCAGAAAGGTCACTTCTCTGTCTGCATCCAGGTCTTTCTTGTTGCCACAAAGGATAATAACAATGTTGGGACTTGCCAGTGTCCGTGCATCGGTCAGCCAGTTGGTCAAGGCGTTATATGTCTCTCGGCTGTAAGGTGGGAGAGCACAGTTTTAGTGTTGGTCTGTCAAACTCAAATGCCTGGACAGGTCTGTGATAACACACGTGTTTATGGCTAACTGTAACGTAGTAGACCAACAGCTGAGGGTGAAAAAAAACAAGCAGACGTCAAATCCTGCAGTCTCTCAAATGGCCACCAGAGGATCACAAAAACATGTCAGTCTCAATGTTGACGATGTCCACCTCTATAACTTTTATTGGAACTTCATTTCTATTTAAGGAGTTATGTATTCAAGTAACTTTTGTTGGGTGAAGCTACTGGTTACCATGGAAACAAGTCCTGGCGTCTGTGAAAACATGAGTCCAGCGAGGTGAGCAGAAGGGTGTTGGTCTGCACAGTGATGTTTAACAGCTGCTTTCACAAACAGCCAAAGGATGATGCAAGTCCTTGCACACTGACAGATTCACAAACCCTCTCATTCCTTTGAGGTATCGTCTCCCTCACAAGCTTCCCTCCACCCACCTTCCTCTTGCTTTCATGTCAGGTGACACTTTCTGTGATCGACTTCTGCTTTCCTGCCTGCCAGAAGAAGCCACCATATTACAGCTCCTGCCACTCCACAAAATCTCACACGTTCTCACAAGCACAAACTGTATTATACTCCTGTCTCTCTGCATTACTGCATTCACTCCATCCTGATTTCACAACCCCTCAAGTGCAACCCAGAGCTTATAAAATGCATGCCTGGGATTCAAATCTCACTGTATGGCTCCAAATGCTTAGTCATTAAATTTGTGGAGGTGGTATGGACACTATATAACTCTTATAGGTAGTTATACCACACAGGCCACAAACAATATAAAAAGAAGTCTGGTGAAACAGTATTTACAGTTGTATGTGCAAGTACATTTTTTAATTCAGTTCAAAACATCAATGCAATACACTCATAAGCCACAATATATATATATACATAAATCATTCTGATAGACAAAAGGCATAATTCAAGACGGCAGTTGCTTTACCTGGTAATATCATAGACGAGGAGGGCTCCAGCTGCTCCTCTGTAGTAGCTGCGTGTAACAGAACTATGGAGAGAACATGAGAGCTTGTTTCAAATGATGCATTCAAAATGTCAGATGGTGAAGCTTAAAGAAAAAAGTGTCCCTGGCTTCATCAGTCAGGCCCCTCATCACACCTGTGAAGCTGTTTAAAGTTACTGAATGTTGTCCACAGAGGAGTTTTAGACATGAGATGGGTAGTGATGACTGATTATCGACTGACTAACAATGAGAGAAAATGAACTTCCTCACTGCACCTGATTGGACAAACGGTTTGTCTGCTTCTGTTATTTTTTCAACAAGAAACACGGCTGTGCAGTAGCAGAATCTATCCTCTTCTTAGAAAGACAACATAATGCTACCAGATTGCATTGCATGGCTGAATGCATAAGAATGTAAAGCACAGAAATAAAAGATGCAGTGGACACATGACACAAGCCTGTGATGGTGATTGTTTGCTCAGTAATATTAGGATATGCTGTATATCATTACCGGAATCGCTCCTGACCAGCAGTGTCCCAGATCTGCAGTTTGACCGTCTTTCCACCAACATTGACAACCCTGGAACCAAACTCCACACCGATGGTGTGGTTGGAGTCCTGTTTAACTGCAACATGAACACAGGGAAGAGAGTGAAAAACTGGAGACTAAAGTATGACAGCAGAGAACTACTGTATCTGTAACAGTCTTAGGGTAATCCTTTAAATGTATTCATTCATTGACAAACTGGGCTGCGTGCGCTGCCGTGGTGGAGACAACACTTTCAACTCTGCTCCCAGAATCTAAGCTCTGATCTATAATAAGTTTGTGTGTTGTGCTGTTATCTTCACACGCCTCATATCCACATTAGAGACTATAGGGAGTCAGAGGAGATTAACAGTGTCAGCTTGCCCTCCCTTTCTCACCCTGCTGACAGCACAGGGACCTAACACGTCTTTAATCAAATTAATACAAGTGTGTGTGCGTGTGTAGAATGTGCTTTCCCATGTTTTTACATTATTCACAGAAACAAAGCGCTATGAGCCATCCTGAGGCATGTTTACCTACTTACCAGCTTACTTATTAACACTTTTACAGGTTTGTTTAAAGCTCAAATAATGCGTTATAAATTGCACACTGAATTATAGGTTTGTTAGATATAATTCTTCCATACAGCAATACACCTGATTGTGAGATTTTATTCATATAGGAATGTGGAACTTTAACTCAGTATTAGATGTGCAGGTAGTCTGTTGTACTGAAATGTCACAGAGATAAAAGTTATTTAACCAATAACCATGAAGAATTATAACTCAATTAAGTGATAAATTACTAAAGAAGTACTGATGCATTTTCTTTTTTCTTGTTGTGGAGGAAAGTCAAAGCCAGAGAACTGTGGTGTTGTGTTACATTTGGCTTGGTTGATATTTACCTACTGTAAATGTAAGGAATCTGGACAGGCACACAATTCGTCTCGTCACTGCAGTTTCATTCCACACTGTAGTCAATGAATAACTTTCTCAGGAAGAACTGACAGCCGACTGACTGTTCCATTTCATGTGTGTGGCATGAAACAACTCGTGAAATCAGCAGCACTAATTTCAGGAGCCGTATCAATTGATGCGTGTCTGTGTAATAATACACTTAGGAATTCACTCTCCTGCGACCCTGAGACTTACACTTGTTCTCTATGAACTGGTGGAGGAGGCAGGATTTGCCTGTCCCAGCACTGCCGATCACCAGGAACTTAAACAGGAAGTCTGGAAGCAAAGGAGAGGAGGTAGAGATCAACACATATGCCAACATCAAGCAAGCAAATCTGTAGCTCTTTGCTCTCACAGAGAGAATCCTAAGAGTTCCTCTTAATCGCATTGAGCTCCTTTTTTCAGTGTCCACCAAACACAAAATTAGCCTTCTAATCACCCAGCCTTGTATGTAAGCTAGCTGTATAACACTCACCTACATTCTAATTTAACATGCTTGTTTGTCTGAGGTGTAAAATAACTTGTGCTCACGAAGCTTAAAAAACACTTAACACTTGTCATTTAGAGTAGAGACAAAGCTTTGGAGTTATTAATCATGTCTTAGTGTGACAGACAGGGATTGAACGTCAACAGCCAGCTGGTTGTACAGATGTTGTTGTTGTGGAAAGTGTCCTCTCGCACTGGAGAGTAGAGGCCAACCCACACATATGATCCAGAACGGCTTGGGCCCCTTACATGCAAGGACATCCACAGTACAGACAGCTTTTGTGTGCTGTAGCCAAAGACAGTGTGAAGGGAATTTACATACACTATGATGCAGTTCCGATCTCTTCATGAGATATGAAAGCGACAGAGGATATGAAAGCTGTGTGAGGTAGGTAGTGTTTGGAACAAAACCAAACATACACCAAAAATGTACAAGTTAAGGAAAATTATAGAATAAACTTGAGAGTGAGGGCGTCTTTCCAAGTCTGTGAGAGCAAATAATAACTGCCACTACACCCTTTCCTCCTGAGAATCTGCCTCTGTTGGAATTTGAAGACAGTGTGAAATTTTGATTTAAGCTTAACTGCAGGCTCTGCAGGAAAGAAGTGCTGGCCTGGCAAATGATTAGAAAGTGCTATTGGTATTACAAGCCAGGTGAACATCCTGTGAATATTCAGCTCCACACACAAGGTCACCAAAAACAGCCATTTATAAAAGAAAAGGGTAAAATAAGATGGATCTTTATTCCTGTGTGACATTTAAACTCATTATGCTAGTGCTCTTGGAGCCACCTTCATCGGCTGACACACACCACTGCCAGCTCAGTTTATGCTGCACCTTTGTTTGTTGAAGCGGGTGTTTTCTGAAGCAACACAAGTTAGAGGTCAAATTCTTGGTAACAGCAACAGCAACAGCAAAGAGACTACAGTCAGCCTTACATCTCAGACCCACATTGTCAGTGGTCATGACAGCAGCACTGACAGAATCAAAGGCTAACCATCCTGCTTTAAAAACTTGCCTCAGCTTTTCAGCATCTTCACAGACATCATATATTCCCTTGCCACATCTGCATACAACAATCAAGCTGTCAATATGTCAACGCAAGAGGAAGAAAGGAATGCAACGCTGCTCTCTCAACAGCAGCCTTTCAGGCTATTGCAATGTGTATGCATCAATATTAAATTACCCTTGAGGGAACTGAATAGCACTCACATTCACTTACACCATGACAAAACATAACGCACTCAGGTCCCAATCTACCCAAGGTTTATGTCCAATCAGTTGTCCCATCTACTGACAACATGCACAGTGACTGTACACTGAGAAGTTTGGTTTATTCAATTTTTGTAGGCACCAAAATTATACCTCTATTTCATTTTATATTCTACTCTTTATGTAGTCCCCATTCCCCATCCCCATTAACAAACATGTTGAGCAAACACATGATTTTTTATGAATGCCATCTATGTCAATTTAACATGTACTCATTCATTGTGTTCATAATGCCATTTGCCCTCCAGAGGAGACAGCACAGGAGACTGAGACTGAGACTGAGACTGGATAAAGTTTCATACAAAGAATGAGGGAGACAGGACACAAGCAGAAACAGATGGCAGTGTGTCTAAGAGTGCAACAAGAGAGCATGATGGTGTGACATTTCAAAACAACTAAGTCTACAGTGTCAAGCCTATTGTGCTGTTAGTACTATCAGACACAGTCCTGCCAAATGAAATCATACAGAATAGTAAGAAAGATATTTCTGTCTGTACAATGCACGTCACTTATAATGTACTGCCACCACTCCTCTGCCAACATTAGTTTGTGATGTAGACGGTGTGAAACACCTGACGTCTGCTGCTCCACAGATACAAGAGTCACAATCCGCTACAGATGTATAACTTCCTCTTAAAGGCCTTGTAGCTAAAAGCTACCTCTTAAGTTAAAATACACCGCATCTACTAAGTTAATACATTCTTCAGCTCGCAAGGTCAACCATTTTGCTTGAACTTCTGCACACCCAGGTGTGTTCAGCGTCTGCACACACAAAAGTAGAGCAGATAATGCATGTTATCTAAAGTTTGGCCAACTTTTACCTGTAAATATCTCGCTATCTAGTTGGTTATCTTGGTTATGTCTGACTATTTAACGAAGTAGTGTTCTCCGTCTCAGTATTACAAAGATGTCAATGAATACCCATCAAACACCCAAGCTACAGCACCTCCTGTGAATAAAATATCAGCGCTGAATGTTAATCATCACTACTAAAAACCCACAGGATCGATGAGGTGGCAAGTTAGCCAGCAGCTAAACCAGGCGGGCTAACTAGCAACGATGCTAAGAGCCAATCTGTCACATTATACCACAGAGCAGCGTACATGTAACAGCTAGCCAGTACGAGATGACAAGCTGTAAACATACCGTATGTCTCAGACATGTTGACCCTCGCTGTGTGAAGAACTCGGGCGGACCTTTTTACAGTTCTTTCGGTATTGTGACAGCTGTGTGCACACCTCTTTAGGGTGTTTATCTACGATGCTAGAGGTTTCCTTGATCCCTTCCTAGCTTCCTTTTCACACAGACACAACCAAACGCTGCAGCTGCGTAATACGTCATACGCCGTTTACTGGTGTTGTGTTCAAGTGTCATCCGCCTTGTAGGAGTTTTGACAGAAAAACGGCAGGATCGATCCTGCTATTAAAATTCTACATACGTTTTAATGGTCAAATGGTCAGTATGTATATGTTTGTTTTTAAACTAAATACAAAATAACAAATAGTTTGTTAATAAAACCATGTCTTCTGTACTTTTCCCCCTGTACTACCTAAATTAGTAACGGGTTTTAAACTACTGACAAGAAAGTGCAAACTGACCTGAAAGGCAGCATTATATTAGTGGTCATCGCCGGTGTCCCCATGTTTGACTGTTCTAAAAAGCAAAGCACATTTTATCCATTAAATGAGATGATATTAATGAATTATGTATTATTATTATTATTATGATTATAATTAGGATTATTTTAAAATAAAACATTAACAACGCCATATGTTGTTAAATATGTCTGTAGGTGCAACAGCAGGCCACAAGGTGGCAGGCAAAGGTCAAGGAAGTTAGATGCTGCATTTTCTAAAGAAACGTCCACAAAGAGGACCTAGTTAACCTAGTTAGATCTCTCTGCAGGCACTACATGACCTAAGATGACATGGCATTATTATTATTATTTTGTGTGGAAATTCTACTTTTTATTTAGTTGTTTATTCCTCTCTTTTAAACTGTTTTTTGTTACACCATTACCTCAGTGATTACCTCAGTGAATGCAATTTCCCCATTGTGGGACTAATAAAGGTTTCTTAATCTTTCTTAATCTGCGATGTAAACTGATATGTTGCCCATTCTGTCACTGTAGCTGACCCAATATCTTGCAAAAGGAGTCACCACATAAATATGCTTTGTAAAAATCTGTCCATGTTGAAGGAAGTTGTGCAGAAGTGTGGTGCCGTTGGCAAGCAGAGATTTTGTAATGGAAATAATTACTCAAAATAATGACTTTTGATGCTTTAGAGGAATGAGGGATATCTGCTTTCTTGTTCTTTGTTTAATCATTCATCACTGTACTGCATGCACAGCATATACATATGCACACAAACCCACAAAGAGCCCAGGGTGTGGAGTGCAGGGCCGCCCAAGGGCAGCAGGTGATAAATTACAGAGCCTTCCACTCTGCTACTATCTCTCAAAGTTCCTCCCTCCCTTTGTTCTTCTTTGGCATATCCACTCATCCTCCCCAGCCTTGTTAAAAGCTCTTTTCACCAAGATTAAAGACAGAAGGAAACACAAGGCTCAGCGTCGTGTGGGGGCACGGATGTTTTCCTAAGGTGGGCTGCAAGAAAGGCCTCAAAGGTGTGCAGCAGGCTGAAAGAAAAGAGGGAGGGTTTCACTTCCGTTAGGTGCTCTGCTTGTCTTTGTGAGTGTCTCATTGTGACTATTGACTCTCTTGTCCTATTTCTTGTCCTCTTGTCCATCACAGGTGTCGTCATCAGAGCAGATATTTGAGCAGACTGCAGGGCAAACAAGGAGCGTGTGTGTGGGTTGTTTGGTGATTTTAACCTTGGACTCTTCAGACTGACAGCAATGCCTTCAGTGAGAAAAAAACTATGAAAGAAAGGCGACAAAGAAATAAGACTTTTTGATGCTTCATCCAGACAGTGTTAGTCCAGGATCAAAACAAATGTGTTCACAATGAGCACATCAGGGAAGCCCCGCATAAACCACACAGCATTTACGATGTTTACAGCAAACAATGAGTCATTTTCCAGCACATAGGTTGAGTGAACTACTTCTTGGGACAGGTGAGCTTTGTGGTTAATATATATGGATGTTTGTCACATCATGACTCACGGCCTACAAAGAAGAACAGAGGGAATCCTGCTGTTTTATGTACAGAAACAAAAACGTGGAGGCTATGAAGTAATGGCTGTTAAAACACAAGGTGGTGTAAACAGATGTAAGGTGTGAAGCTTAGGAGCTGCACGAAACTTCTGCACTGTCAGACGTCACCAATGAGGGCACTGTGATGTGAAGTTTGAAAAATCACAGGTCTGAAAACCAGCAGTTAAATCTGCTGGAGAGGGGTTCTCAGACAGAGAGTTATGTGTGTTGAAGTAGAAAATGAACAGTGGCTATGATTGAGACTGAGGGGGTGTATTTATGTGCATACCGAGTTTGCACAGTGGTGCTTATGCGACTACGTACTATTTGTTTGCACACCATGGCATTCACTCCAGTTTCTATCTCACCTCACCGTGCTGCCTGCAAGTAAGGTTGAGAGCAGCAGCACATTGACACTCTTTCTCTGTACTTTCAGACATATGAATAAAATATATAAAAAAGATTATATATTATCTTTAACAGTGATTTCAGGCACTTTCATTCATTCAAAAGTAACTGGAAATTTGGTAGGTAGGTTCTGAAAGATTATAAATCGAATATAGTTTAATGAAGAAATAAGATTTTTGTCCAGACTCATATATCATATACTAAAGACTCTAAAGGGCACGGTTTTGCAGAACATTGTGATGTCACAGTGAAGTTGACTTTTGACCTCCAAGATATAAAATGTCATCACATCATAATTTTTAGGGGATTTGTGTGAAATTCTGTCAAAAGTAGCATTTGAATTTCTTTAGTAGTTACCAGGTGATTCAGGACAAACTAGCCTAAAATTTCACATTATGATAAATGGCCATTGCTGAAGTTAAATTTGAGCATCCTGATGAGGAACAAACACATTTCTGTGAAAATATTCATTTCTGGGTTTAAATTAAGTGGAAAAAAATTACCCATTTTCTATTGACTAAAATGACCAAAAACACTTCTTTGACATTGATGCTCATATCAGCAATTTGCAGTGCCTTTTTACACAGAATGTTGCTGAAGACACCAATATTTAAATGACCAGCAATAGACAGGAGCAATTCCAGCTACCAATGTGTATGGTACTTCAAGCCATCTTCTTCTTCATCATCCTCACTTCACCTCCTGTATGATCACTCTGTAGGTGGCCATGAAGAGGATGGTTCCAAAAGAGAAGAAGAATGTTGATGCGTTTAAGGGTCCAAGCAAACCCAAAACACCAACAACCTCAGCATGTTAAAACCTCCCAGTCTTTGTTGGCTGCACCATCTACAATTGTGTTGTGAGGCATAAATAAAAACAGAATTTCTGTCTGTGTTACTGACAGCTCGTAATAATGTGTCTTCTAAAAAAACACTATGATTTCAACAAGCTCAGATTTCATTACTTGGACTGACGTGGATATTGTAAGTGGAGCTGTTGGCTGCCGTTGTTGCTGTGCTTGACCATATTACTGATCATCATTCCTCTAAACATCCCACTGAGT
Source organism: Parambassis ranga (assembly GCF_900634625.1). Taxonomy (NCBI): domain Eukaryota; kingdom Metazoa; phylum Chordata; class Actinopteri; family Ambassidae; genus Parambassis; species Parambassis ranga. Next base: position 14,043,112 of record NC_041033.1, read on the forward strand.
TTGTTGTATTTCTTTGGGGAAATGACGAGGTTAGAACCCGAATATCAACTGTGTACACATTGAGTGTTTGTAGAGTACACAAAATCCATTCCACATGAGCTGGCTGACTGAACTAAGGATTTATGGGCCCTTTAAAGGAGAGTTAAAGAATACTGCAGCAAATTAAAACATGAAGAGCAGTTTCCAGGAGTTTATTGTACTCAAAGTCATTTAAGGATAGCTGTCTTTTCTCAGAAGTGAAGCAAACTCTTTCTGACTGCATGTGAGGCTAGTTAAAGAAGAGATGTGGTCATGAGGGGTCAGAGGTTAAGAGCATGGACAGTTATGGCTATGTTAGTGGAAAGAATTCTGCTGACCTCTCCAGTGGCAGATGACTATCTAAACCCCAGCGGCTTCCTCCATACGTCTTCTTGTTATCAGTGCACCAGCTCTCTTCACCTCCACACCACTAATCCTGCTTTCCTTCCACTTTCCTCACAGTCACACCACAGCCTGGAGGAAGAGGAGCCAAATGTTGTTTGTAGTTCAGGGAAGAAGAGTTCATGTTTTGTGTTTTCTTCACTTGGCTGTAAAAAAAAAAACAACAGTAGAGATGAAATTTAAAAGAACAGGTCAACTGTTCTGACATGTCAAGGAACAGGTGTATTCATTGACAGTGGTGATGTCTAATCACTCAATCAATAAATCATTGTTATGGTTTGATGGGACTCTGAAATACAAGCACTGGTGCATCACCTACTATTAATGCTGTAGAAAAAACAAAAAGGCAACCTACCATGCTACTTTACTGCACAGTCCCCTTTGTGATTGCTCTCTGTTTGGAATCCAGATGTTATCTATGGTTACAAACTTCTGCAAAAGTCTCACACAGTCCACCACAGATAAGGCAGATTGTCTGTTTCTGTGCCCAGCAACCTGCCACCTTGCTCGTTTGATATGTCACAATGTGCCATGGGTCTTGTCAGTGGACTCATATGTGGTGTGACAGGGGTCATCTACCAGGCTCTGTCTTTGACTCCTTCACCATGCTATAAAAGGGAATACCCTGCAGTGCTGCCATCATGTCTTCCTGTTTGCCTCCTGAGGTGGTAAGCCCTTGAGACTGGGGTGGTGGATAGCTTTCTCACTTTCTCATCCTCTTCAACTTATCAAACTCTTGTGGTATATATTTATTTATTCATTATCATTTTCACAACCTTTTAATGTGGTTTAAGAATGCCTTATCTCCTCGTTTCTTACGGTGTCAATTGATGGGGTTATTTGCTGGGGGAGAGAAAGGGAACAATGAAGGACAGTGAATGCAGAATGCATCCTGACAGAAGACAATACATCACTGTTCAGCTCAGCGTGTTTCTGCTGTAGGTTTCCTGTTTTTCTAAACATGCATTCTCCACTTGGAGGTTTGCTCCAATTTGATCTAATGTCACATGGTTATTTTTGCTTGTTTGCTGCAGCCAAAGCCTATTGCTGAAATCATTGGGGGAAAAACATTACCACATGATATTTCAATTAGCAACATGCCCTGATGTGTTTCTGTCTTCTACTTGGCCCCATTAAAATAATCAATCACAGTCACAGAGAACATGTATGCTGGATGTAACTTGTTAAGGAATTTTTACATGATGTCATTCGCAGCGTGTGGAATTCATACAGGTCTGCTGTGAAGATCATCTTGCAGGTCCCTGGGGGTGAAAAAAAAAAAGAGTAAGGGTAGCTAGAGGTGGCACATCTTCTGGAGCTGACTGTCAGCGCTTGTTCGCTTTTCAGCTACAAATAACAAGAACTCATATTTCTTCATTTAGAGGCTGTTGTGCAGATGTGATTGTCAGGCCGTCTTTCATCAAACACTTAGCTGAAAAGACCCTTTCCTGAAAACATCAAGCTTTTTCACGGACATGCCAGACTGCACGTACACAAAGGCTTGCAGCTTTCTGGGAAAAAAAGCCTCCTTTACATTGTATCTAAGGGAGGGAGGAAATCTCCGCTACCCACAAAGCCTGCATGTCTACCTTCCATCCTTCACTTTGAGATACATTTATAGTGTCTTTGTAGAACAAAAACAAACTCAGAAACGTTAAAGTCTAATTATTAGTTACCCAATCTGTGTTTTTGATGTTATCATTTCCTTCCCCTCAAGTGCCTTCTTAGCCACTAGCTTTATATCTGAGGTTATCTCTCAAGTTCTCACACTCGGCTCGGCAGTCTCATATACTTCCCTCAGGCGCAAACATTCGCCAAACGCCTCTCTATCTTTCACCCTTCCACTCACACACCTGTCAACATACCCAATAATTTATCCTCTCTATACAATATAATCCAATAATTATCCAATTCTCACACTTTGTTATGTAAAGACAACTTTACAGCCTATATGGTTTGATGCGAGTAAACACAGGTGTCATGTAAATCCCTACATGAAGGGGTAGATCTAAAATGATCATACATACAAATGATGGCAAGGAAAACTGCAGTAAATAGAAGCACAGGATAGAAAACACAATGTAGTTTATCGGTAATGAAATCCATACATGTGAACAGGAGCCCTGTGTCCCAGTCACGGTCTTCATTTGTGTGTTCTTGCAAGTTTGTGCAAGCCCTTGGCCTTTTCTGCAGAAATGTGTCAGTGAGGGAAAACAGGATCACCAAAAGGATGATGTCAGGGACCATGATGGATGACATCGCTGACCATAACACCCAACCAGTGTCCACAAATCAAAGCAATGCCTGCACACATTCTTATAGTTTCTCCAGAGGTTAGGATACTCTCACTTGAAAATCGACACACCACAATGTGGTCTCATAATAAGTCAGAATTATAATTATTACACAGAATGAAGATTTATCAGAATGATTATCAGATTTTTTAGTGTGAAATGTTTCATTTTAGAACTTTGCATTGAGACATTAAATGTGAGTTTGTGTTAGGTTTTTAGTTAGGTTAGGACCCAAACGCAGACAGCAACACTCAGGGGTTCAAACCTGAACAAAGCCAAAGCATGAACACCAAGGACACGAAGTACAAACCAAACTAGGGTACAGGTAATCCAAAGGAGGTCGGGGAACACGAATGACATCAGGAGGGTGGATAAATAACAGACTGACAAAGACAAAGGCAAATACAGGACAAATACAAGAGGATAACAAGACACAGGTGAGACACATTAAGGCGGGGCAAGCAATCCTAAAGCAGGGAAAACACTAGGAAGTAACACTTTCCCAATAAAACTGAGAATCTAACAGAAAACAGATCATAGGATCACAGAATCATAACACTTTGTCCACAATTTCACAATAAACAGTAAAAAATAAACAATAAAAACTGTATAAAATTAACCAAAATGTAGTAAATAATCAAATATTATTAAAATATAAATAATAAAAGTGTCAACCTGTTAATGTGCCTAATTCCACCTCACATAATCCCCTCCTTACTCGTAACAAGAGAGAGGGTCATTGACCTCAGGAGGTGGGTTAATCTATAGCTATGGGGACTCCCAAAGGCACACCTGGGCCTTTGGTCGGACCGCTCATGCAGGTGAGTGTGTGGCTCACCCTCATCTTCCTCACCCCGCCCTCACTCCCCTCCTTTAAGCCGCTCTAATTGTCCTCTCATCCCACATCCAGTCCAAAAGCTCCAGACACAAATTGAGCCCCGCCTCAGCCTGCTGTTCTCCATTATTCCACTCTTTTCTTCACATGCAGAGGAATTTGTCAGTCTGAGATAAACCTAACCTGCTAACTGACCGATCAGAATGAATCAGAATGAAAGTGCAACAAAGTAGTATTTCTGAAACATGAACAGAAACAGAAAAAAAATCACAATACAGCACTTTAAATTCTGACATGGCCCTGTCCATATATGAGAGTGATAACAACTGATATTGTAGGATAACATCTGAATCAGGTGATAAATAAGCATGTTAGAATATCTTTATTGTCATTATACATAATGTACAATAAGATAGGAGGATATGTGTTCTGTTGTGGTTGTGAGAATACATCTTCTGGCTGGGTTAGAGAAGCTCATGGCTGATGGAAGGAATTTGTTTTTATACTGTGTTTAATCTTGAGAAAGCAGCTGTTTTAAGCCAAGTGATATTTTCCTAATCCTAACCAAGACATTTTGGTACTTAATCTGCTGCTCCTGATTGCACAGGATTTTTAAATGGAGATTCACTCTTGAACAGTTTCAAGGCTTTACGCATTTGTTTGTGTATTCTGTAAATTTTAGATTTCGTCTTTTGTCAATGTGTTCCTTACCAAGCTGTAAATAAGGTCTCAGTCTAAACAAAGTGATATACACAATAGCACAACATCAACTTTCCAAGGCCAGCTAAAGATAAAAACAGTTTACTGTGGTGAGGTGCTGATGAGAAGTTTGAAGGAACCCAGCTGCAGCTCTGTCCTTACTTCCTCTCACTTGTCATTGCTCCTCACCTCAAATCATGGGGTATATGCAAACAAAAGTCTCTCATTTCCAGTAGGAGTGTGCCTCTGTGTGTGTTTGCTTTAACCACCTTTTCATCATCTCTCCTGCTCAGCCTCATGCCCCCACTGCAAACATTAGCCACACACTTGTCACCTTAGCTTAATTAAAAGGGTAAACTTGGCTAAACCTGTTTCCTTTCTCTGTCACCAGTTATGAAGCCTTGTTTCTTTGAAGGGTCATGGCTGACTTGTGTGCCTGAAAGGACTCACAATTAATAAAGTTAAACCCTGGTCCAACAATGACCTTTTTAAGTTTAGATTAGCCAACCGCGCTGCTCTAAGTGGAACGCCTCCAGGGACCTGAATGGTGGCTGAACAGGACACAATGCTGCAGAGGGATTATATATTGTAGAAGTGACACGTTTGGAGGGAGGTCAGCAGTTCTTTTGAGCTTACCTGGGAAAGTGGCAATTTAGCCGATCCTTTTCTTTAGTTACTATGACAACAATGTCTCTCTCTCTCTCTCTCTCTCTCTCTCTCACACACACACACACACAGGCGTAAACATGCATTGCGTTATAATCCACTCAATCCCATGCCTATGATTTTGCCACTTTCAGCCACTTCTCTCACAGAGTTTCACATGCTTCACACTTCTGATTAACCTGCTCATCTCTGGAGACAAAAGCAGGCCTTTAGGCTATGACAGCTCCTCCACAGGGACCCCCACCTCTTTCTCCACCCCCCCACCCCCCACCCCTACCCCTCGGGGTAGAAACAAACAACCTCTACTGGGATTTCTCAGCAGGGAGCTTCGGCAGGGCAGAGCTGCTGATCACGTTCCCGTGTCCAACAGCTGACGGGATGAGTTTATCTGCTCAAAGTGTGACTTTGCCTTACAGTAAACAATATGAGAACATATGGAGGACATGTGGGGCGCACCTCACAGGATGCACTCATGCAAAATTTGATAAAAAACACAAACATGGCGTTGATTAGACACTAAGCCAACTCTGTGATTCTAGCGGGAAGTGTTTACTCTTTGATCACCACAATAGCAAAAATACACACCATGTGAAGGTAGTTAGTCTTCATATGGTGGTGCTCGAGTGTAAAATGTGAGGTGTGGGTGGCACTTTCAGGTGAAAATCTAACTGTCAAGGCTGAAAAATTAAATGAAAATCTTACGAAAGTCAGGTGAAGACAGCATCCTCACCGATGTGTGGATGAATGGATGTAGGAGGCCTATTTGTGGTTTGTTTGCTGGTAGCCATGCTGAATCAGCTCCCTCCATTGTTGACTCAGACCTGCAAGTGGCAGCTAGCCAGTACTGGCAACCATGGTGACCAAACTTGCTTCACCTTTCAGACTCATACTGACTCATACACACATAGAAACACACACATCTTCTAAGACTTTCTAGACATCCATACACACTAAATTTTGGGTAAGTTATTGCATATACACAGGGGTATGTGTGTGTTTGTGTGTGTGTGTTTGAAGCCCTTTCATTTCCTCTGTAATCTCTCTTAATCATAGAGCCCACCTGGGGGGCTGCAGCCTCTGTTTGCACAGCAGTCACTTTCCATGATGTCACTTCCCCCTGCTCAGATGCACGCACGCACACACACACACACACACACACACAAAACTCATACACACACAAAACTCATGCCCAGTTTACACATGATCATACACAACTATAAATCTTGAAAAAGGTCAATGCATGGAGTAATGTAGAGGAAAGTTGCTGATTAAAAAACACATGCTAATTGAATAAAGTTCAAACCACACAGCACGTGAGTGTGAGGAGCTGCCAAGAGTTTCACATAACATCTTTCTATTTTTAACTGTTTGATGTTGTGGGCTTCAGTGGAGACAAAGAGAATAGTAAGAGAAACTCAGGAAGTTTACTCCGGGCTTCCACCGATTGTCTTCGTCTCTAAGGTCTTGTACAGCCATTCAACTCACCAGGACAATTGGTCAGCTGCAGAAGAGTTAAAGGGTGGAGGATGGTGGGTGTACACAACCAGAGGTGAAAAAAATCAGTAAAAAGAGCAATATGCTGATCCATTTAAAGACTCTTCTCAACACAGTGCCTCTAAATGAATGGCTTTCCTGCAGGGTTATGTACTGTAAATAAAGAGACCTCCTCTACCTCCATGAAAGCTCCTTTTAAAGTCATATGTGAAACAAAGCACAAATCCATGAGCACTATGGATCTAAAGAGAACTGTCATAAGTATGTGTACTGGTAAAGGAGCAACCTTTGTGTGCGAGTGTGTTATTGAGAAACAGTCTACACACACCCTCGTGAGGAGACAGTGATCCGATGTTTCACAAGGGCTGGAGGGCAGAATGTACACTCTCACACACAATAGTACACTAGATTTACAATGGCAGCATATCATGTTTTTTATAGGTGGAGTGGTGATTAACAGCTAGCCCAATGCTGCTTGTTTCTCAACGTTTGTGTCTCTGTCGGTGGGAAAAAGGAGTCCGTTTGGTCTTCTCACAGGAAATGAGTTCCTCATAGGTTTATCCACATTGACAAAAATGCATATGGAGATAATCAGTCATATCCTGTAGGTATCGGAGGGTTTTTGGTCATTCACTACCTAATGATGAACTGAGGGTAAACGACACCTCTTCTTCACCTTCAGGTATCTAAATTTGACCTGTTTTGTGCCAGAACTCAGGATTGACTTGAGAACTGAGCCTTTGTGCTAAGATCCGCTGCTCGTAGTTTTATATCATTTTGTCCCAACTGTAACTAAAATGGGCTCGAAGACACGAAACAGTGTACAGTTGGATTAAAGAAACATTACAGAAGATCTTTTCTGGACTATCACTGAAATGTAAGCAAAAATGACCTTTTTTTTCCTTTGTTGTTGAAGTTGTTGACAGTTATTTTTTTATTATACATTCAACTACATAAAATAAAACCTCTGGTAGACATTTAAATATCTTAATAAAACAATCCTTTCAGACTTTATTCACAGATTTTCCAGCACAGACCTGGCGTTGCCAGCCGGTCAGGATTGTTATCCTCTGCTGGACCGAATCAAGGCCATCATTTCTAAAATACACAGCAATTTGCCTGTAAAATAACCGGCTTCTACTAGCCCTTCAAATAAATCACTATAAGCTCCTTTGACACTGTACTGGCTAGACAGTCCTTAATAAATGCCTCAAGTTAACAGACACTCAGCAAAGGATCTGAGTTGCCACACACATATACAGACATCAGACACATTTATACACATAAGAGACAAGTACACACACAATCTCCCCTCATCATCCTGTACGGCGTCTCACTTGATCCCCTCAGCCTAAGCCAGTCTGCTCTGCCTCCTTCTCAACCCAAACAAGCTCACGTTTGGAGAAGAAATTGGTCCAATAAATCAAAACTGTAACCGACACCAGCACCACGCCTGTGTTTCTCTGTCCCACTGACCCCAGAGCCCCATTAGCTAGGAAACAGGGCTGCCTGAACTCTTTCCTCTTTCCCTATGTAGCCCAGCGCAGCACACGGCGCAGCACGTTTCCCACACACTGTTGGGGTTCACCTCTGACTTCTGACCCTAAAGAAAGGGGGGCTGGATTGGGCTGGGTAAGGGTGGGGAATGGGGGGTGGGGACCACCCACTCAGGCTCTTAGTGGGCCCCCTGGAGATGGGACAGTCATGGGGTGTGGGGCTAAGTCTTCAGGGAACAGCATTATAGGGGGCTATGGAAGGAGATCAGAGACATGTATTTGTTGGTGGTTGAGTTGAGCGGAGGATGGGAAAAACCCTGTGCATGAGAGGTGAAAGGAGCTTTAAACTTTGTGAATGGGTGTTGAGGGACAGTGGGTGCTTCACTAAACAGCCAGAGGACAGACAGAGAAACAGTAAACAGTGACATCTGGGAAAATGCTCGTCCCCAAGCTTGTATCTCTCTCAGCACACCTGAGGGTCTGGACTTACTTGATTTGTGTGATTCTGCCAACCTGTATGTGACAGATAAAGAACCACGCTGACTGAAGTCAATTACAGCCTGTGCTAGAGGGTGAAGTGATAACATTAGTGAAGGAGTGAGTATGACTGATGGAGTGGGGATAGACTGATTCTGTCTCTGGGCTGTAAATCTCCCTTTATCTCCACTAAATAATGATCCTGGGGCATTCACTCAGGAAGAAACACCAATAAAGCTGCCAGAATGTGCCAACACATCATCTGGCTCGTAAGGCTGGCGTTAAAGATTACTCTAACATCTGAGAGGCATCAGTGTTTTGGCACTGTGTCCTTGGATTTCTGACCAGTTCTTTTCCCCTGGCAGACACTTGATAGATCATTGGCACATCAGTGAGAGACATAACGGTTAGGGTTATGATTTACTGTTCAGCTTAATGCATGAGAAGGGAAACAAAACTGACAAAACCAAACAATCATTTAAATCTAATCAATTAATTTGAAAATGGGTAGCTAGCTGGTGGTTTATTTGCATTTTTTCATGTCTGGGATCCAGATTTGGAAAAACAAATACAGACAAACTCTCAACTGCTGGTATAGAGCCTTTGCCTTTCGTGCTGCCGTGCAACAAGCACATGCTAGGTAGGTGTTGGTTGAAGTTTCTGAGGTGTGCAGCTTTTTTTAGCATGGACACAGGTAACCTGAGGTGATGCCTGTGTCACAGCTGCTGTTTGTTGTTGTTATGGCATTGTTAGACCTTAAAGCAGCACAATGTGTAGTCAGTGGGCAAAATGCATTTCTATCATGCTACAGTTTTCTTATTATTAGCCTAATCATGTGGTTCCATAAAAGTTGTTTTGTTTGTTGGGGATTATTTTTGTTTGTGGACATTGTACACATTGAGCAATTCAGTGTTTATTCAGTGAATGTAGTATTGGCTTAAAATAGACTGCGGCGACCAAGTTTGTAAGTCACTGAAACGTTGTGTCACTTTGTGCAATGGCATGACTCATACGTATACACATGCACATAGTGAAGGAGGGGATCTTTGCCTACACAGACACGTGTTGATAATAAAATCAACTCCTATGTTGGTTTAGGTATTTTTTGTGACATTTGTATGAAGCTGTAGAAAGCAGTGCTGACTGACTGGATGATGATTCTCTGCTCTCCTCCTGTATGATCGGTGTCTGCATGCCTTGTTGTCCTGACCGCATGTCATGTTGTGTTTGGTAGCAGCGCAGCAGGTCAGCCGTGGACTGAGCACAACAGATAACACACAAGAAACACAGGGGAAGAGAGGACCAGGCAAACAAGGTAATAAAGACAGAGTGACAGTGGAAGCAGGGCAACAAAGAGTGCAAACACAAAAAGGTTTGACAGGGCCGAGCCAGGAATGTGCCGGCAGGTAGTGCTGGGGCCCAGGAAGCAGAGACATGGGAAAACATGGAGGGGGGAGGCTTTGTGTGTCTGTGATTGCCCTATGTGGTGGGGTGCAGCAGAGCCCAGGGGGAGATCAGTTTACCCACCACCACTTACCTGCTCAGCACAACACTCACGCTGGAAGCAGACCTCAAAGGGAGACGACGCATCAATGCCTGCTATTCATATCAGCACAGGAATGTATATATATATGTGTGTGTGTGTGTCTGCAAAAGACGTGAGTGCTTGATTAATTGATGCAAAGATAAGGTGCAGAGGAAAATCTTTTAGACTTATGTCACATTTTTTTAAAAAATAGTGACATTTGAACTAACCGTGTTGCTTTTTAAGGTGTTTGTAACACTTTGTACATAAAATTAGAGTTCTTCACCACACACAAACATCCTATGTATCACACAGCTAATGATGATTATGTGCAAGGCTAAATGGTCGATATCATATGAGCCACTGTTATCAAAACATTTGGTTTCAAGTGGGGAGTGAGAGCTCCTTTCATAAATCAACACAATGGGAATTTTCCTAAAGAAACAAGGGGGATTTTGGTGAAGAGTCTGACAGCAGAGAGATATTATGTTTCCATTATTATGTTATATTATGTTTCTAGGCCAAAGGGCCAAAACAAATATTTAAGCCCCTTGTTTCTTATTGTAACAAAGTCAGTGTAAATGTGTTTGTTAGATTTAAACAAGTTCACATAGTGGGGATTAATGGTGTCCACATCAAATGAATCTGGTAGCACCGTATTTTAACCAGCGACGCCGAAAAAGGGGAGCACCTTTGGAGCAGGGTGGAGCCTCTGAAACCCCAGGGGGGCTTCCACATAAAAAGAGACTTTGTGTTCAATGAAAGGATTACAGTCTAAAAAATGTAACCAGCAGTGAGGACATAACGCAGCTGCTAAATCCTGTGCTCATGTAAAGTAACACTACGTAGTTACAAAAACACTACATGTTTATAAAAATACAGAGCGCTGGGCTGTGTTCATCATTGTGAGAAGCTCTCTTAGATGATTCAAAAAATATAATCAACAATGGACCCATGACCAATTCTTCTCCATCACTGTCATCTCTGGCATCTTATTGGTGGCGTGGTGGTTCATTGGTTGGTCACCTGGCCATGCATGTTACTCACACACGTTACAGTAAATTGGCTGTATGTGTGTGTGTGTGTGTGTGTGTGCAAGTGTTGTGTGTCTGTCTTAGCAGCCTGGTCAGAGTATACCCCACCTATCACCCACCGACAGATGGGATAGGTTCCATGCAGTGATGTCAACCTTCTCTTGTTATTTTTGAATGATCTTCTATATAATAAATAATTCAGTCATTTAGGAGTTTATATAATGATGTTTTACACTGTAGTCCCCTTTAACTTGGTGGTAACAGTTTAGTAAAGGCTGTGTTCTTGTTTCAACATAACAATAGTTATGAGCATGAGGCCAGGTCCATAATGAAGTGGTTTTCCCAGTTTGGTGTGGTGAACCTTGACCTCAGCCTTAGCCAACACCTTTGGGATGAACCGTGAACCAGCGGCTGACCTCAGGGTCATACATTCTTGTGGAGTTCCATCCCATAAAGGTTAAAAAACGGTTGTAGTTTTCCTTGATAAAGGAGGAGAACACACCAATCGAGACACTGATTGGGACAAATTGAGTGTTTGTGTGTCGGAGAGAGAAAAAGGCTGGAAGGGAAATATGTGCGTGACAGATGTTTGTGAGTAACCTGAGACAGGCTCTGCTTTTCTCTGCAGCGACAGAAGACATGGGTCGCATTGACAAAAACAAGTGACCCGTGGCAGCTGGGGGAGCATGGTATGTGTGTGTTTTGTCATATATGTGTATATGTTATGCGTGTTGCGTACATGCCGTGACATATGATAGTACACAGGGCAGATTCCTGACACGGTGATAGCCAGTTGTCAGAGGTTTCCCACGCTACGTCGTCACAGGAGGAGTAAGGATCGATCGCTTAAACCATTCCGAACAGCAGCTTCGCAAATGGAGTCAGCACACCTGTCTCCTCACGAGCACGTGTGAAACTTGAACTGATGTTAGATGATAATGAATGATGAGGAGACAAACTGTATTACACTTGGTTGTAGGTGGTCTCCAATCACACCCACACAATAATGCTGATTCATGCCATTCTTACAACTACACACACAAAATTACAGCCCTGCATCGGCCTCTCCCTGTTTTCCTGTTTGTGTGTGCGGCCGTCAGCACGTGCTCATGTTTGTGTGCTTCGAAAGTCTGTGAAAGGAGGTCACGTTGCAAACAGGAAGGTGCTGACGAAATCCTTATTTTCCAAACAGTGCAGTCGTAGAGCAAATAATTGGTTGACGGAGCATTATTTGTTTTAAAGGGGTTGATGATGATGATGATGGGGGACAGAGAGAGGAAGAGCTCAAAAGTTTTCTCTTGGGACAGAAACCTTTTTTTTATTGTTTTGTGTTGTTTTTGAACAGAGACACTTCTTTTGGCTGACATCAGGCACGTGTCTCTGTTTAAGCCAAACGTACTGACATGTGCCAGGTTGTCAGGCTATTGTTTAGTCAACAACAAAAATGGAAACTCACACATTTTTTCCCTAGTTTGACCTATTAACACTTAACGTAGAGACAAAAATAAACATTTCCAAAGAAACATTAAGTATTGATCTGACTTCACTCAGTTAAGCCTTTAAAAAGCACCCAGCCAAAAATATTAAAAAATACACTCAGTGCCCTATATAGCCTTAAATCTGGTATTTGGCATGATGACTTATATGTGGTTTAAAGCGCTGAGCTATGGGATAAACCTTTCAGATTGGGCTTAAAGGGGCTCTGCTCTCAGCAGTGTAACATGCCCCTTATTTGGCCTAATGGCCCAGCAGGAGTGTGTAATCTCTCTCCTCTCTCCAGTGCCTTCTGTAGAGTGGCAGGACAAGCGTGAAGTACATATTTTATATAAAACAGTGTTTCCCACAAACAGATGTTCAATATTTGAACACATTAGACAGCCTGGCATCAGTTTAGACTGCGTGTGGATTCATGTGACACACAGCAGCACGCTCACTGATAGCACACGGTGATATGGAAGATGTGCAGCCATGACATAGTACAGGTCAAAGTGACAATCAGTTATGCGATACCGCCGGTGTTATCTGCCTTTAGATGTGTGCCAGCAACACACCATATGATCCAGTTGTTTGAAGCATACTGAGCTGTTAAGCCGCCTGCTGCGGCAGTTTGAGCGTGAAAACAGAAGGAGTTACAACACTGTTTTCATAAAATCCCCACAGAAATTCCGAAACACAAAGAAAATCTTTTCCTGTCTCTGTTTTGGTGGAAAATAACAAAGTCACGCTTTATGACCAGCCTTTGTTTTTTTTTTTCCTGTTGTCAGGCAACTGAATGAGCAGAAAACAGTGATAGGTGAGCAGGAAGTCAAAGTGATCAAAGCTGTCTCTTAGAGGACATTAAAGGTAGGGTAGGAGATTTCATTCTGATGCACTTTTTGTTAAATTAGTGTAACATCTCTTTACAATCCGATAGCAACCAATTAGTTCGGCAGTTTTACATTAAAGCGAAGAATATTATTTATCTGTGGAAGCTATAAAACAACATCAGCCAATCCTCCGAAGCAACCTTGCGTGGAGTATTGGCTGGTTATCACTCTCTTCCTGCTCTGCGCGCACCAGAGAGGTACATGCATGATGGCCAAAGTCACAGGTCACAGTCGTCTTCAGGTAATGCTTGTCCATGTGATTGGAGGCGTGGTTTTGGGGTGAGCTCCAAGAGAAAGGGGCGTGTGTTTACTTTCGAAATCTGGCTGACTCTCACTGAGTTTTCAGAATCTCCTACCCTACCTTTAATATGTAATATGTTATTCCAGCACCTCTAAAATCATTTTAAGTTCTTCATGATTTGATTTTGTGATAATGCATGACCAATGAATGCTGGTGTTCAATCAAATAGTACAGAAAATGATCAATAAACTGTTTTTGTGATACAACTCATAGGTTTCCGAACAGGTTTGAGTCTGTGTGGAAGACCACAGCTTGAGGTGTCTCTATTTGTCTCTATTTGGCCTCAACACTTAGAGCCAAACCAACTGCCGCTGTGGGAAGGAGCTTGCACGCACCAGACTTGACACCAATGCTACATCTTACGTCTGATCATATAAAGGCTGCATAAAGGGAGGATATTCTGGATGGAATGGATATGGACACACAGCACACAACTATTTTTTAAGTGTCAAAGTCAGGTGTGTCCACCAGTCAGGTCATTTTGAATTGTGTCACCATCACCCCAGCTCTCAGGTGTGCAGTGTGTGTGTGTGTGCGAGAGAGAGAGTGTGTGGGTTTAATAAACAAACAAAGACCTACAGGCATTCCTGAGCTGTTTTTATTACATGGTTGCATGATCACACTGACACACAGGCCTCTCTGCTCTTATCTATACTGCTGGAAGGGGCTCCCTCTGTTCCATAGGAGAACAAAGTCCAGTAGTTTCAGCATAATAACTCTTCAAAGAGAGAGAGAGTGTGTGTGTGTGTGTGCGCCTGACTTTCCAGTAAATGGCCTTTTCGCAGCAGCAGCAGCCGGGGTTAGCAGGTGTCCTTTGTTAGGCCTAATCCTCACAAACCTTTTTTTCAAAGCTGGCCTGATATTTACTGTTCTCCCTCTCACTGAGAGCCTCTGACGTCAAAGCTGCAGAGATACCGACCCGGCTGAAGCATATATTTCACAGCTATTAATTCTAGGACAGCTTTTACAGAGCGTCTGTTCCACTAACAGAAGATTTATGTCCCTCCTCCTCTTTTTCTCAACACTCTAAACCCAACTTTCCACAGTTTTTTTTTTTACTTTCTTACGTGCTATCTCACCTCCCACCTCCTTATCTCTTCCCTCTGTCCCATCTTGTCTGCTTCCCTCCCACATGTGTCCTTCTCTGTCTCCTTTCCTTAACCCCCCCCCCCCCCATTTTCCCCCTACGGAGACTTGCCTTTAGTTGCACTACTCTGCTCATCATTACACCCCCCCCCCCAGTTATGTCATCCCCTCTGTCTGCAGCCTCAGGGCTTCTGTCAATCAACAAGGCCATAAAACAGCACTCATCCCACCCTGCCCACTTTCAATCAGCTCTCTCTCTCTCTCTCTCTCACACACACACACACACACACACACACACCCTAACACAGTGCCCACTTTACTGCTGTGACCTCGTTTCTATATTTTTTTTGGTAGTAAGTTGCCGTGGCTGCACGTCTAATTTCAGGTTAAAGAGATGAGGCATTTGAGTTACACACTGTGTCTTAAATAGGCCATCGGCTTAATATATATATATATAACCCCACAGCCTGATCCAGCAGCCCATCAGGTCTGTTTATATTACTATATTTATGTGACAGGGTGTCTGATCCAGTCTGTGGGGTCTGCAGAAGCGGTGAGGGCTGTGATAAATGTGTACAGTAAGTACAAAAGTTGTCAGTGAGTCCATTGTTTACTGGAGTGAGTGGATGAACGGTGCATTACAGTGAGGTTTGGGGTGGGTTATGTAATGTTGAGGTGGGGGGTGGGAGTTGATGGAAGGACAGAGTAATGCATAAGGGCGGACATACAGCACACTGTCTCACCATGCTGTGACATGCTGGGATAAGAGAATGCCGCCCTTTGTTTATCTGTTCCACAACTCATCAATAAGACTCTTTGACAGAGACGCAGATGCACTATAAGTCATTCGTCAACCTGCTGCTCACTCCCACCATCTGCATTCCACCTCCATTTTACAAAACAAAATGCTCATTCAAAAATCCAGCTGTAAGTGTATAACATTTATGCAAACAGCATGGTTGTTAAATGTCTTATTTTCTTTGGTTTCTTTCAGATTCTGTTCTGTACTCAAAGCCTTCGGTGTTCAAGATTAACAATTGTGATTTGGTAGAGACTCATTGTTATTCATGTAAATCCAGGTGGAAAAAAGCAGACAGACGCTTTGATGACAACACTGTTTACACAGATGTCAGGTGTCACACGGATTCAGGTTTTCCATGGAAGAGCGGCAACGTGATACTAATGACGACAGTCAGGTTATACGGCATCTGAGATGCGGTGGAAAACCTGATTTTATGCATCACTCTGCTATACGAGTTATAAAACATCAAGTGTCAGCACTATCACAAGTGTATGTGTGTGTGTGTGTGTATGTATGCTCATAGTGAGACACTGATTCCCAGTCTGGACAGTGGCCTGCCAGTCTGGAGTGACTCTATCTATAGGTCCCTATGAGACATCTGCAGCAGCTGGCAAATGTAGTCACCAGGCAAACATTCATTTTCTGCAGGAGCAGCAGACTGGTCGCTGTAATGAGAGAGAAGGAACGGACAGAATAAGAAAACTGGGAATTGAGTATGTAATGAGATAGAGATTAAACACATAATTATTGCAATCAAGGAAACAAAAGGCTGAGCACCATGACAGAAGGTCTGTTAATTTCTCTGTTAAACATGCAGTGCAATAAATAGTGCATTTAAATTACAGAAAATTCTAATGCTGCAGCGGACACACACAATAATTAACCCCTGAAAATACTTTAATATGATTCAGTTTGCAAACAAAAAAAAGCAGGCATAAAAATTAAAAAGACAACTTAGAAAAAAAATGCTTCTAATGGCCACTTGAGGCTGACTTAAAAAACGAGTCCATCCCCAAGCTATTATTGGGAGTTTACAGCAATCCAATGGCAATAAAGCTTATTATAATTAAAAGGCATTAGTGTGGAAACAGGAAACAGTAAATAGTGTGTTTTCATTCATGTTCATCTCTGATCTGATCTCATCAAGAGTGAAGATCGAGAAAGATGGATGTAAGTTGTAATGTAGAAGAATGTGAACGATGTGCGATCACAGAGCTGTTGTTCATACAAAGTTGGAAAGTTGTGTATGAGTTGGAACGTCCACTAGCCTGAGGGCTTTTTCCTTGCTCTTCACTCAAGCAAGTGACGAGTATCCATTGTGTGTGACAGCAGGGAAAAAACACAAGCACAGAGATCCTGTTTCAACTGTTGCAATGAAAACAATATGTGGGGTGTGCATTATGTATAGCAGCAGACATCAATATATGTATATAGTTTTATTCACTTTTAAACTCTGAGGTGCCCTTAAATAAACACATTATGTTGTCTCACATGTCTTCACTCATGCACAGTGGCACACACGGGTTGACAGAGAAAGCGCTTGTTCCTTCAAGTCCTCCTTTGGCCCGCAGCTCTGAGACGCCATGGATCTATATTTCAAAGGCCAAGGTCAAAGCAGCCTGCATTCACCAGGAAGTTACACAGTAATGAGACCAATTAGGAGGCTGCCGCAAGGAGGTATTCAATCTCTCTCTTTCTGAGTCTCCCCCCTCTCTAAGTCTCCATCCCTTTCTACAATCCCACCAGGAATAAAGCCTCACTTTGTCCTCGAAAATGAGCCACGATTTTACAAAAAAAAACCTTAAAAACAATAAATACAGCTTCTCCTTGGATTTGGCTGCTGCTTGCCTACAGCTGTCATATGACTCTTTTCCCACAGCCGGGCAAAATGGCACCACTTTCCATTCAGCCTTTCATTTTTACTCCCATCAAACTCCTTCACTGTCTCCTCTGCTCTGACTCCCCCTCCCCTCCTTCTTTCCCAGACCTTGTGCAACTCATTCAGTCCTTCCCTCCCTCCGTCCCTCACTCCCTGCGCCCCTGTAGTTCACTCCCATCAGCCCAGTGTCTCATATGAGAGATCACACACACACACACACACACACAAAGTTTGATTCCCATGGTGGTCAGCATGTGTTCATTGACCATGTGAGCTGTTCAACCTTGACTGAGACAATGAACATCTGTCTACTCACTTCATCAGCGAAGGTTCAAACTGTGTTTTAACATACACATAATGGTTGGTATATTATTATCCAGTGCTCCTCGAAAGTTTGTGAAGCCTCTATTGTTTTATATTTCAGCACAAATATGACACAAAAACATCAACAGATTTACACATAAGTGGAAAAGGGGGAGAACCCAATAATAATACACATGAGAACAGAAACATTTCACTTTGTCATTTATTTATTTATTCCAGAAAATGATTCAACATCATTTTCAATAGGGGGCTTCCACAACACCTTAGTCGGAATAAGGTCCGACCTTTGACTCGATCATTTCAGAACATTAACTTTAACCATTCTTCTGTAAAACAACTTGTGTGGTTGTTGTTGTTGTGTTGCTGCATGACCTGTTTTGTCTTGAGCTCAGTGGCAGATGTCTGAGATTTTCATCCTGGTTCAGATGCAGCAAAAACAGGCCCAAACCTAGGTTACTACTACCACCATGCTCATACACTGGACAGCGTCATTCTTTTTCTCAACATTAGACTTCCATGTAAACCAAAAGAAAGAAAAGGAGCTTAAGAAAGAAAAAAGTCAACCTCAACCCTTTTTGACCCTTTTTCTGTATCTTGGGGTTTATAGGCTGAGAGCGTCAGATCATATGGATCAGGTTCAGTTTAAATCCTCATTCCTGGACTACAGTCACTGTGGACTATGTTCTGGTGGAAGACTCCTCTTGTCCACTTGTTCCTCATTTTGCAACCCAACACAGGGTCAAACAGCAACTATAGGTCTGTCCAAAGGGATCAAAATATGCCTAAAAAAGTCTGCTAATTAAAATAAAACTTTAGCAGACTCAAACTTTGAATAAAACCCTACTCCAACACAGGCCAGTCATTCATTCTAATGACCAGTCATTTTTCATTTACCAGAACAACACGTCACTGTGGGTACTTAGTGAAATCCTGAAGCAGGTTTTTTGTCCTCATTCTTCTAAAGGGTGAAAGCAGCTTTACTGCTGACACACACCAGACGTCACGACCCCTTTCCTAACGTGTCCAAACTCTCTCCCCGTTCTTAACAACTCAGCGCTTCCTGATGTTTCATTGGCTGAAGCTCTGCAGGACCAACAAAGGAAAGAATCAGCCGTCCAAAGAGTGAAAAGGAATCGGACAAAAACGCCTCAATCAAAAGCATCAAAGCCATTTTTTTGTAGTGAATGGAGAAGCTTGGATGGTGGTTTGACTACCTTTTAGTGGTGCACTCTGAGAAAAGCCTTAACTAAATAGAGAAACAAAAGCAAATGGATGATGTGGATTCACGTCACCCTGTGGCATCAGAAAGGAAGTTTGTTCTTATAAACTTTACTGGCACTGACAGGATATGTTCATAATGCCCAGGGGAGGATGGGGAAAGGTGAAGAATGGGTAAAAAGAAAAGTGAACGCACAAAGAAGATGAATCTTTGCTCTTCCTCACACTTCTTCAATATCTCCACAGTTTCCATCTGCCATAAGTTTCACATGATTCCTGTAGAATAAGCTGGCAGCAATTTAAAACCTGCTTTAAATCAGTGATTCATTACAGGCAGGATGCTGTCTGTCTGCTGTCAAAGACACGTTATCACAGCTTTGTAGTTGCACATCAGTCATTTTCAGCTGCTCGACGCTACATGTGATCATGGAGTGGAGTAGCATGCCACTTTGGGCACATTTTGTGTGTCATGTTAACACATGTTAAGCTTTTTTTCTTTGGGCCTTAAATGGTACAAGATGGCCTAATACATCCCACAAAATGCACAGCCAAATAAATGCAGATGTGATGCTCAACCTGTGTGATGAGTGTGTTTGCGTGTTAGTGTAGAAGGGTTGGAGGGGAATATAAATAACACAAATTAGTTGCACATATAATAAACTGTATAAAATATTTAAGTTCTACCACAACAGTGATTGTTTCATTAACTCAAACATCTCACTGTCAGGTTCTGCCTTCAGTCTCAGATCCAGACACTTAGTCTGGACAGTGTCTGGGGTCAGCGCTCTCCTACGGAGCTCCTCTCACAGGTCACATCCTGTCCGAAGGGGGAGAGAAAAAGAGAGAGAGAAAGAGAGAGAGAGAGGGAGAGGGTTCCTCTTGTCGTGGGAGGTGGGAGCCCAGAGGTCACAGATCAGGTCTGCTTTCTCAGGTTTCAAAGCTTGCTGGGGGCTGAGGTCACAGGGTCACAGTGGGTAGTTTAGCACTAGTTAGGGCCGTTGTGTCTTTGTGGATCGCAGTAATGGCTTCCGCAATTAAACACTAAAAATGGAAGTGTTTATATCCTCTGCTGGAAAAGGGTGATCGCAGAGGTTATTGCTGTTTCAACCAATCATGCGATCCGTCTATGGGGGCTCCTTACCTGCTGTGGGGCACATGGTCAGACAGTTATTTTAGTGTTGTTGTATTGTTACTGTGGGATTACTCAGCAATCAATCATTTGAAGGCAGCTCTGCGTCTGACTTCAGAAGACAAACACGGCCTCAGTGTGAGCTCACTGCTCAGAATAAAAGAACTACCACTATGTCTGGCAGATTCAGGAGTGTGTGCATGTTAAGATGGATTTATAGTTCTGCGTCAAATCTACGCACAGCTCACACTGCAGGGTCAGATTTATGCCACAGCTGAATTTCTTTTTATTTACTTAACTCCTTCATTTAATGATGACCGAATTGATCTGTTTGGAAGTGCAGCCAATGAAAGCTGAACTTTTACTGGAAGTAAAGCAATGCAAAAACAAGAAGGGTAAATTTATGTGTGAGAAATTGACAAAGAAATACAGTTTATTGTGCAGTTTGGGGTTGTTCAAAGGTTAGAATGGGCGTTGTTGGTTGGTCACTCAGACACAGGACTGCCTTGTGATTTCTTGGAAGTTTCTTGGAACAGTAAGTTTCAGCATAGGCATTAATGCCTTTCTACTCTATAGAGTGTGACTGATATGTACAGGAGAACAGAGAGTAAAAAACTAGAAGATACAACTGGACAATTGGAAAAACGTATGATTGTGTTATGAGGTAGAGAATGAACAATGACGAGTGAGGGCAGAGAGAAGAGAAGGTAAAGGTCATTCTGCTGGAGTGAAGAATGAGGCATTGTTTTTCAATTGCAAAAATGAATGCAGATATTTAGAAGTGGGATAAAGGGCGACTCTGGAAAGAGAGCAGAGTGGGGGTGTGACAAGGGAGTGAGTGTGGGTGTGGAAGAACACAAAGGAGGACAAGAGAAAGTCTGCCAAAAGTAACGAGCATAATAAGGGTGCGAGGGGAACAAACTGAAAAACCTGTAACAAAATGTACAAAAGAAGGAACAGGGAAGGACAAATGCACATGTTCCATCCTGCTGTTTTCCACTGAGCTGTAAAATTGCTCCACTGTGCGGGGACAGAGAAGTGGAGTGCTTCTGCAGGTATTATCTCAGTTACTGATAAAGAGCTTTGTGCACAGTGTGACATGAGGCGAGGAGCCTGGACGCACAGGGAGAGAGAGGGACCTGCTTACATAACTGGCCCAGTAACTGCCAACAGCTGGCTTGGACTGGGCCTGCAGTGCTAAAGCCTCTGTAGGTCCAGACCCAGATTTCATGTGTCTATCAGTAGGTACATTAGAGGGGAGAGGGGAACAGAGCATCCCTGGTTATGTGAGGTTCTGTTTCCTGTCAAGACACATCTCTTCAGTCTGAGTAGCGAAGCATATGTGCTGATCGAGTGCCAAGAAATGAGACCGCTGCCACTTTAATGCACTGATCCACTTATTCATTTCAAACTGTTTAAAACAAATGATCAGGCAATGTAACACTCTCCAGCTTCAGGCCATGAGGGGACATTATAAGGTTTCAACATTCAGTAAACTGTTTATCTTTGATGCATCATAGTGAGATGAAGAAATGAAGGAAAACTGAATGAATGAACCACATGAGCGTTCTCAGAACTAAAGAAGTTACACATGGAAACAGAAGAACTTGCCTTGAACTGTGATTGTAACTGAAACTAAAACGTGATAGTACATGTCCCTTAGGCTCAGAAAACATGAGACGCCTTTTGAGGAAGTCTTTTCTAGTTATTCTAACGCTAACAATGATCCACTATTAACTCAGCAACAACCGAAAGTGACATTGTTATCAGAAGGTGGGCATCAATGTTGTCTGTGCAGAATGACAACCTGATCATGCACCACAAAAGTGTGTCAGCATCAAATATCTGATCCTCTGAACACCCCTGGAACCTGGAGTGTGTGGATGAACATATGTGAGACTGGGTTGGGTAGAGAGATGAAGGGGATCCTCTGGACTTCATGATAATCCATGTGATGGTTTAGTCTGAGTCAAAGTGTGGCAGATGTTTTGTTGACTCAAAAACAGTTGCTTAAACTGTCTTTTTTTCACAGTCTGAAGATTTCCTGTCTTTAGAATTGATGACCACAAACACTCACTATTGCATAGGTGGAACAAAATTATCTATGTTTACTCTGCCACAAAGGACACTTCGGTCCAAGAGTCCTGTTGAGCTGGTCAAGCCAGTAATGAGTCACAGGGGCGGGTAAATAATCAGCTTCCACCTCTGACATTATCAGTGACCACTAAACCTGTGGACTGACTTGTTTACTTTAGGAATAAAACTGCACTTTTCTTGATAATGTCAAATCTGTGCGGATGTTTGGAAAGATTCAGTCATGGCATGTGATCAATATGAATCAGTCACATGTTATCTGTGTGCTGTGTAAACCAGTCAAAGTGAAGGCTTCATGCAATGCAACATCAAGGCCGGGGAAAACAGAGCATAAAAGTGAGCATGTGGACACACACACACACACACACACACACACCCCCTTATCTGTCCCATATGAGAGTTCAAAGCACTGCAGGCTGTCAACAATCAAGCAGAGAATGAGGGAACGCCAACAAAATAAACTGATAAGTATGTGATAGTGGCAACAGAAAC
The DNA here is from genome assembly GCF_900634625.1 of Parambassis ranga. Taxonomy (NCBI): domain Eukaryota; kingdom Metazoa; phylum Chordata; class Actinopteri; family Ambassidae; genus Parambassis; species Parambassis ranga. Next base: position 14,065,743 of record NC_041033.1, read on the forward strand.
AAAGAGGAGAGATACAAACAAGAGCTAAGGAGAGAGAGAGTGAGAGAGAGAGAGAGAGAGAGAGAGACAGAAGGAAGAAAAAATATCCACATATGTCACAGAGTAAATTAGGTCAATACACCCCTGAGCCATTGCTTCACAGAGAACAATGTATGTCTCTGGGGGCCAATCAGATAACATCAGCCAAGTGGGCTGCAGCTGTGAACCAATCACAGCCTGTGTCAGTGACATCAGCCACTCCGTTTGATTCAAACCAGGAAATATGATCAAGTAAGGGGAAAAAAAGTCTTCTTGGAAATCAAAACCTTATTGAATTAGACGCCAAAGCCTGAACTCCTGTGCTCCAGTTTCATCAGTAATGTCACTTTCTTTGTAGGGGAAGAACAACTTCTTTTCTGCCTCAGATACAATTTGGCACTAAGCACCGAAACCAAGTATGGTGAAGGCAACTTGAGACTGTCGGCAAACAGCAGATGTTCTCCTTATCTAGAGGCACACAGCATCTGCTTAATGTCTGAACTCCAGAGAGTGTAAATCCAAAGCTGTGAGCCTCAAAGACATCATGAAAAGTTCTGACATAAGTCCAGCCAATTATTAACTGCAGGCCTGAGTGCAGAGGAGTTTGTATTGTGCGGCAGAGCTGCAGATAAGGAACGGATATGGAGCCACTTCTGTCATCTCATTCCATCTCAAGCAGGTTAATTATCTTTTCAGCTGTGTGCTCAGCCATAAACAGAGTAAAATTACACAACCCTCCTCTGTGTTTACCTCCTCAATATATTGTAAAGGCTGCATGTGACGGACGCACACATGCAAGTGGTTCCTGTGCTTTTATGTTTGAAGTCACAGCAGCCGTCCTAAGCCTTATATCAAAGCTTAATTCTATAATGGCTTTAATGATGAATATGTCACAGGAAGAAATATGTGTTTGGACTGCTGCAGCAGGTGGCCATTTTGGATTACACTCCATGATCCTCAAATTCAAAGTCTTCTACTCAATACTATGCATGAATTTATATTGATTCCCCTGCTCACCCTCTTTAGAGACTAAACACATTTAGCATGAAGAGTTAGCGACCTGTGATGGCAAATGCCTGACGCTCTAAATGCATATTTTTATATAAATTCAACCTCCATTCAGAAAAGGTTTATCTTAAGAGCTCAAACACAGGTGGACCCAAACACAGACACACTTTTTGGTGATATTTGTTCAAATAAAGCTGAGAAACCCCAGAAATAAATCCAAATAAATCCACCCAGACAAACAAAATCAGGGTTTAAACAAAAGATTCAATAACAGAACAGAAAGCAAAACTTTAGAAGAAAATGACTGGAAACAGTAGAGACACAGACTCAAACTCAGGAGCAAAACATGGAGCAGCGCCACAAACAAAGGACCTAAATACACAGGAGGGTAACAAGACACAGGTGAGAACAATCAGGGTGAAGCAGGCAATTAACAAGGAGGCAAAGGAAAGAACCAGAAATGAAACCAACTAAAACAGGAATCGTGACATTATTCGCTGAAACCACAGGTGTCTTTGTCTTTGTTTCATTTTAACATGGACTCTGTGGGTATTTTATTGCTTTAAGGCACAGACTCATTAGTGTTTTTGACTAAACTTTTCAAACAATTGATCAAAAATTAGTTTAAAATGATAAAGTCATGGTCTGACATCAGGGTTTTCAAGGCTAATACTATCCTTGTCATCCACATTTATCACTCCTGTGAATAAAGTTTATGCTAAAAGAAAATTATAATCTGTCAAATGTCACAGATTAGAGGCAGATTATATATAAGTGGACTTCACTGACTGAATTAATATCTCTACCAAATATACTGGCAATCCAAACCAACTGTTGGCGACATATTCAATGTGGCATTTCATGCTGAGAGCGTGTCTAAAAATAAGAATGAGGATTAAATATGAAAGTGTTCAGTTCAAAAACAAAGGCCGGGCTCCAAGAAAAGTATCGGAGAGGAGTCAAACAAGGACAGAAACCGCTGACAAGCTTTAAAATGACAGTTTAAACCGTGAAGTGACACAGTTTAAAGTTTCTTTTTTTTTACAGATGTCCTCAAGATGTGAACCTGAAGGCAACAGCTGAAGCACCTCTGTATACGTTTACACAGCGTACGTGCATCCAAACAGTTGGCCTGAGAGGAAGACACATGCTGTACAGACCACAGATGTTCTGGATGAGGAGACGGGCCTCTTTATAGCAAAACACTGAGCTGTTCAAAGAGGCCCCGCTGACCCCGGGACGGAGCGACTCAATTAGCTTCCCATAATGAGATGGCACCGTGGGGGGTGTTTATATAAGCTTATTAAAACATAATCCTGCTAGCTGCGCCATACTGTAACATGCCAGACAGGCCACTCCGGTAACCACAGTGTTAGCTAACAGTAGGTCCATAGATGGAGAGAGAGAGATTCAGTATTTTACTCATCAATCAATATTTTGCAACAACAAAATAACAAATTAAACCAACATAAAATCTCTCCAGTAATGTTTACTCACTTCTTCTTTACTCACTACTCACTACATATTTTGTAATAGTCCCCAGTCACTTAATATTAATGACAGTTTGACCCTAATATGTGCTGAGCCAGCGTTGGTTTGGTAACACACAATCTTCTATAATACATGGTGAGAACTGTGCAGCCCCTCATAAACCCTGATGTATCCTTCACGTTAAATATAATTATTTTATTGGCCCATCTCAACATCCTCCTATGGAGGGGGGATGGTCCCCAATCCACAAACAGATGAAAGCAGTGACTAATGATCTATGAAAAGAGATCAATTAAATATGGAGATACGAGGCATCCACCTCACTCTGGTTTTAGAAATTAAGTGACTGTTAAGACAAAATATTGATTAAAGCAGTTAAGGAGAGCCCTCTCCACTTCACTGCATGGATAGCTGCTTGGCACTGATTTCTAAGTGTTGCAACACCTACAGTGGAGCACGCAGCAGGAGTAATGACTGATGTTTGTAGTTCTGTGAACTCTTCACACTAAGTCAGTGTTACAGAAAGGTTAAAGAGAGGTCCTAAACACTCTTTAAAAGTAGGAGTAAATGAGCTAAACTCCACCTCCAATGTGTGGGTGTTTAATCTGGGCCCCAGACATATTGCATCGCATTACAAGAGCTTGAGCAAGACTTAATCCTAAAGACAGTGTACAATGTGGACCACAGTCCACTGGTTGGATTCCTTCCCAACCCACAGACCCGATCAGCAGCAGTTAATGTTCTTCAGTATAATCCCGCCCTCTTTGCTGAGCTCCAGTTATCTGAGGGGTCCCATAGAAATCCTTCACCAACTTCAAGATATCAGAACTGATTACAGAGCTGCTCTTTTATGTGGAGTCACAGGTCAGCTGTTACCTAAAGGATTCCCAGAAGTTATGTAAGAAAGTGGAACTGAAAGACTGAAGGAGGCTATAGCTGACTGGGCCACCCATTCACTCTAGCCACTGGTAATATGAAAGGAATCTGCAAGGAGCAAAGGTACCAGTAACACCAGGAGCAAAGATACTAATGCTGCAAGGTTTCTTAGAATTGTTAGTGTTTAATGGACTTGTTCTGATCTGTCTGTTAGCTGTAGCTGAACTACACCCAAAGAAAAATACCTGTATAAAAAATTGTGGTTTTACTGATAAGTCAAGAGTGGGTGTTTCTAGCAGCAGTCATTAAGATAACATGCTGAGATAAGATAAACTAAGCTGTGTTAAACAGACAGACATGAAAGAAGGAGTCACCCTTCTCATCTTATTTGAAATACTTTGGTAATTTCCTCTGTGGCTGAGAAATAAAGTTATTGTGAAAAAAGCTGCAGTTCCTCAGTTGGCCACTTGAGGCCATTCATTCAATGTCTCAGGTGAATTGATCCACTTAGACCTTTGTGTTAGAGCAGGTATAAACCTGCTGCAGCCTGGTAAAATGGATTAATTAGCCATTCATGATGACTGTATGGAGAGTGAATGCTATATAACTGCTGCCTCAGCTACACCCACGCACCACCTCAGTCTGCCAAGATGGTGATGGCCTGAGCTCAGCTCCACTTGGACAGAAACTGAACTGCTCCTTTGGACTGAGCCTAACTTGTGCCACAGTGGGAGCCATCTGACCCCATCCCAGTGCATACGGTCAGAGTCCCACTGAATGATAATATTTGGCTAGTTCCACATGGAACACATAGTGTAAAAGGATTTGGTGATGTTGGCGCATTGACATTTTGTTTTGTTTTGTTTACATTTACTCCCACATATGTTTGCTTTACACTAAGCTGTCACCATCTTTTATCACCAAGTCATTTTTGAATTAGAGAGGCTGAAAGATCAAATTTTTTTTGTTTGTTTTTTTCACAGCTCAGAAAGCAACCTGCACCTCTGGCAGACAGGTAGATGATCTAAATCACGTTTCACTGCCTCACTGACACACAATGGCTTATCTGCTAAAATACTGGTAGAAAGTGGAGCCATCGCAACATTCATAATTAGACCACGTGGCACCACTCCTACCTCAGTTTCACCCACTCAGAGACCGGACAGCGTACTCATCTGCAGTCTGCCAGACGACACAAACTCTCTTTTAGCCGTCTACCCTGTCATTAGCGCTTCTAAACAAGTACAAGATACCTAGTTGACTATCATTCTCTGCCCATTGTTTTATACTGCGGTGTAGACACGCAGCTATGAATAGGAGGAAAGGCCTATTTCAGGGCAATTATAATCATCTGATCCTGCATAGTTAGAAGTCTGGGTGCCGACAAAATCTCTGAGGTTGAATCTTTGAGGTCAAATTTAACTTTTTCCCAACCAATGTAGTCTGATGTTTTGTGTCATAGTGTGGACTATATGGTGAATGTTTGATCTTATTAGAGGACTATGGTGAAAATGTATTACTGCCATGATCATAAAAATACACCTAATAAACATACAGTTAATTTAGGTTAATTTACTAACTAGTATTTTCTTATTGATGTTTGGCTCATCCAAAACAACAGCAGCCATAATACCTGACAGTCAAAATAGCTTCATTTTTTTGTCCATTGAAGATTCACAAGCACACAGTGGTTAAATATATTTCACATTTTATTTTGTTCCACTCTTACAGCTCGACAAACTTCTCTCATGCTGGAATCAGACACCAACTGAAGCACTCATACTGTTATAAGTACCATTTAAAGTTGGACAGCACAGCCAATGACTGAGTCACCGATCTACATGTACACACAGATTGATCCTGATGACAGACATCATATAAAGGGTTGATTATGTAACATACATAATGACATTTTATCCATCTGCTGCACATTGCCTTTGATCGGGATAAATAAAAGATGAAGCTGAATGACAGGCTTCTGAAAAATAAGAAGCAAACACTGAGTCAGTTAGCTCATTTACTGTGTGTAAAAAGAGGAGAGAGCTCCAAAATACACCGACCAACACAGAGAGATGGTGAGGAGCCACTGAAGACTTTCACCTGCTTGGTTTTAAAGTTTCCACTCCAACACCGGTCCAAAGGCCATCGCATGGCCACACTTTAGTGATGTGTTTGGACTGTGTGTGATAAGTGCAATGTACAGTGTACATTATGTATTGCTGCAACATTTGGTATTTTATTTTAACTGCATGAACTACCAGGGGAGAAAAAGTTCTTAATGTAGGTTAGGTACTTCTGAGTGGGCTTGAAGTTAAACTTAACATCATAGTTCCCTTTAGAGGTAAACAAAAGACAGCATACAACCTTGCAGAAGTCTTGAAAAACACCGACTGTAACATTAAAATAAGGTTGAAGCCTCCCTGTTATTCAGTAAAACTGGATAAATGATATTCTATTAATATTTTGTGGCATCAATCTACGGTGAGGAACAAACCGTGGCACAGACCATGACCGTCTCTATAGCATAACATACAGGAGACGTCATTGATTTCATATAAATTTATACTCATATACATTTGATTGTAATCCAAAAACAAAAAGAAGGAGTTAACATAAATCTAACATAAGAAACAGTCATTTGACTTTCAGATGCGTCTGATTTACGAAACAAGGTGCACGACTGGCTTTGACAGTAGAATAATTGCATCGCATTGATTTGGGGTTTTCAGCTTTCAGTCTTTGGGTCTGAATTACAGTGTAGAACACATGAAAGAATAGAATTTTGCTTAACCAACAAAAGAGGAGTACACTTTTAGTACGTAACATCGACACATTAACGCTACCCCTCTGAGTCTGATCACATTTTCTTTGGACAGTCTGATATGCAGTCCATGTGAAGTAATGTTTTATTAGCGCCATGTTTTTTTTTTTTTGGTTGGATGCTGGTCACGGTCATGTTAAACAGTCCTGGCTCTGTGGAGCAGACAGTGGTTGCAGCCCCATGCTGTCTGTCTTTTAGGCATCAACAAAGGGCCTTTTCTGGTCAAAGTGAAACCACAACCACCACACAGCTCAGGCAGGCACACACTGCCTCTGAATTGAAGTCATTCAGACCAGCTCCTCTGGCATCGTCCATGTGAATGTAAAAAAAAAAAAAGAAGTCTTTATATCCAACTCAGCAGTTCCAGTTTCTGAAAGATCATGTCCTCTCTCTCTTTCTCTACTGGACGCACACGTACTTCTTCCACCAGGACTTGGACAGCATCTTCATCTTATCGGCCGTGCTGTGGACCTTCCTCTCCCGCCGTGCTCTCCTGTCAGAGTGTCGCAGCCCCACGGAGATGGCCGCGTCGAACACCTCTTTCAGATTCTTTTGCGTCAGCGCAGAGCACTCGATGTACGTCACCGCGCCAACTTTTTCCGCCAGTGCTCTGGCGTCTTCCTCCAGCACCGGCCTCTCCCTCCGCCTTGCCAGCTCGATCAGCACTTTGACGTCCTGCCGCAGGTCGCACTGCGTTCCCACGAGGAGGATGGGCGTGAGAGGGCAGCGGCGCCTGATTTCAGGGACCCACTTCTCCCACACATTTTGGAAAGAGGCGGGGCTGACCACGCTGAAGCAGAGCAACAAGGCGTCGGTCCGACTGTAGCAGAAGTGGCGGAGTTTGTCGAACTCATCCTGAAGGAGGGAGAGAGAAAGATACAGAGCAATGTTTTAATGGAATGGAAACGAATCTGCCAGGTTTCTAATCTTTGTGATAAATTATTTTCCTCCTCTGACCACACACAAGAAAGGGAGCTGAGCCAATATCTGTCTAAATCCTGTTTATGTTGCCCTATTATACAGAACAGACGAACCCTGCCCACCCATTTATATCATCAGCAGTAAGTCTCTTAAATTAACACTTAGGAGTCACGCTGCTTTGACTTATAAAGGCCCTACACACCCTTGAGTACACAGATTAAGGTTGGCAGAAACCTTTAACCCTCTCCTAACTACCACACATCTTCTAATACTCATTTCTCATTTATATAATTATGCCGACTCCCTCAAAACACACAAATCTGCAGGAACCATCACTAACACATGGACCTGAAGCCCCACTTCACTTCACACACAAGCTCTGGCTGTGTTGTGTGATTCAATGACGTAGGTTCCATCTGCAGAATATACAGACGTATCAACATCCCTGAGTGAGGAGCCACTGTGTTTATCAGCTCCTGGCGGCAGCCGTTATCGCCTTTCTCCAGACTTTCTCTGTCTCTCTCCCTCTCATCTCCACCCTGACCTGTTTCTGGCACAGGCTCCAATTTTTTTTTTATAAAATTGCATCAGTAGAGCACGTGTCTGAATTTTATCCAGCAATATTTGCCCCAGCTTGTCTGTGTCTCTCTCTCTCTCTCTCTGTGTATGCAGGTTGAACAACATGTACAGCTTGAAACATGCTGTGAGGTTTTACACGTATTAGGGGTATGTTCAAATACCTCATTCCACTTTTATTGCCAAACTGTCTTTGATTCTGTGTGGAACTGGCAGTGCCCTCGCAGCAGTTGCGAATGTCAAATATGCTGCTCCCGGGGCAGGCTTGTATTAGGGTGGATTATGAAATAACCACCCATGACCCAGAGAAACAAAAAAACACTGTTTCAAAACCCGCTCCCTACAAAAGTTCTGCCCTCCCAGCACATTGATGAGTCAATAAATTCAGCAGGAGGTAACTAATAAAGAGTTTACAAACAAATATTTTAAGATAGTAAAAATGAGCCTAAAGTATATACACGATGATACATTTGTATGCTTATGGTGGGATCAACCAACTAATAACCAGTACTCACCTGTCCCGCTGTGTCACACAACTGTAGTCTCACTGGGCTTCCATCCACCTGCACCACAGCTGTAGACACAGAAACAGACAGAGAAAATAAGTCACAGCTGTCAACATGACTATAAAGCCTGTGCATCAGCCCCCACCTGACACACACATACACACAGCTAACCGCCAGTATATTGTGTGGAATAAACAAAAGCCTGCCAGTTGAAAACACAAAGACCCCCTGCTCTGCTCTTCCAGCTCACAGACGGCCTGCTCCGTCTCGCCCACCCACCCTGCCAGTTACTGTTGAGGCTGTAACACTTTACTGTCGCTCTGACCACTCAGTGAGCTCGGTTTTGTTCTGTGTTTTGGCAGAGGCCACTCTGAGGCTGTCGTAATAGGAGAAGAGGGGGTGTATATATAAAAAACAAAAACAAAGCGGATCTTGTTTATTCAGTGACTCTCTTCCAATAGGCCTGATTTCCAGATTGGAAAGTGGATGAGTCATTTTACAGCGAGTTTCATTTACAGGGCCATTTATTCTTTTCAGAAGGCTGAGCACAGGCACATGGAAACAATACGCCTCGAGTGTGTGGTCGGTCATGCCACCTGATCAAAGCGTTTGCTGGAAATATTCATGTAGTAGGACAGCTCTCATCAGCAGCACCCTGAGAGGCAAAGAGCGGGAAGACATAAAGAAAGGAAAATGAGAGAAAGAGAGATCTGCCATTGTGTAATCATTTCCTAATCCCCGACATTTGATACTCCTTTGATTTTCTGGACCAAAACTCCCCCCTTATCGTCCCCTCTCTCCAGCCTCTCACTCCACGGCGTCTCTGCCACCTGTGGCATTGCGTAACTGCTCAGAAGTTGGCTTTCAAGGGAACACTGTGATTCCGGGCACTGAGAAATGACATCACTATTAAGGGCCCCAACTGCACAATCACTCTCTGTCAGGCCAGGGCGAAAGACAATCTCTGCCTCAGAGCCACTGCAACAGATGTGCCCATTCCAGTATAGAGGAGAGGGCTCGCAGGTCAAGGCTGACAACAATAGGCAGAGTTGTGCAATTCAAAACCCCTGAGCCTGCAACACTCTGTGTTCGGTGTGGCTGAGCTACACACTGAGGGCGGCGTGTGTTCTCAGTGAGTGTTTTACGGGCCAACTTTTATTGCTAATAAGTCAAATGTCATAGAATTGATGACAGAAGTTTACAAGTTAGTGTCTGAGAAACAGCCTCAAATATAGGCTAATTTAAAATACCTTTGAATCAGTTTCTACTTTGCATTCTGCAAGACAAACTGTAAAAAAAACTTTGATCATGAATGAATAAAGCTAGCAAAGTCAGCAAACATGTATTTTTTTTTTAAATGACAACCATGATCCCAGTTTTCTTGTCTTATTTTGCAGAAGCTGAGCTTGTTGGGACAAGTGAGAGTTTATAAAGTGGAACAGTGCCAAATGGAAACCTGGCTGCATCAGAGGGGAGGATACCTCACGTACATTAACAGTGATGGAAGGTAGATAACAGGAAACACAAACACATCTATCATAACAGTGTGATAATAGGAGGAAATAGGAGAATTTGGGAGGGGTGCTCTCAAAACATGAAGAGGTAAAGTCACTGATTTATCTCTAAAGGGGACATTTCTATATTTACAATAACTTTCTGAATAACTTTTGAATTCACCTCAAGCATAAGATCCAAAACGCATAATAACTACACTGTGTTTGTTTAGTTATGATGCCACATTTCTTGGACAAACCTGCACAATTCATACAAAATCTACAGTATATGGCAGCTTATTGACTTTGCTCACCGGAGAAGTCATCAAACGCAGTGGGGACATATTTTGTCGGGTAGCCATTCGTTGTGTAGCTGACCACCAGACTGGTTTTGCCCACCGCTCCGTCGCCGAGCAGGACGCACTTCAGCAGCCGCTCCTGCCCCAGCCCTGACCGGGCGGGTTTGGGGTTGTGCGGCGGCACCGGAGGGGCCATGGTCCTTCCGTAATCCATGGTGTCTGGAGGTGACATTCAAATCAGCCAACACTTCACCGCGTTCTCCTCGACACGCAGGACGAAGCGCCCACCATCAGAACAGGGTCTCCTTCTCCTTTCACTAAAAGTTTAACAATGGTCGCCAGCAGAACTCGTGCGTAAAAGCTGTCCTCTCGCCCTGCGCGCTGTCAAATCCAGAGTGGTCGAGCACCATCCCGAACACAATGAACCAGTCTGCAGTTTTACGATGCGAGGGCGGGCCAGAGGCGTTATATGTTCAGATTAATTTGACTAATCCCACCCACTTTAACTCCCAGCTGCAGAGGGCTGGGCGGGTTAAAACTGTCAGGTCAGGGTCAACAAATATTCAGTTTTTAAGTACTGGTATGAAGCCTGTTTTGGAAGATTACACTGAAATATTTGTTTTCATCACTTCATTGTTGTCTAGGCTATTTTAAATTAATATTTTAATTTTGCAGGGGGATCCTTGTTGCTATGACCGCAGAGTGTGACAAGTCCAGACTTGTCCTCACCGGTAAGACGGAGAAAACCTTGATGTCCATTTTGAACATGACGCATAAAGTGCTGAAATTTCATACTCAGACCCTCTGACCTACATCACATCCAGAGAGCTGAGCCTAAAGTAGCAGCCAGTGGGGGACCTACAGTCACAACACCAGGAGCTTCAGTTCAGCCAGGAGATGTTTGTCCAGTAAAGTTGTGGTTGGTTAGTGTTTTAAATCAGGAGCTAATCTGATGTCATCACTTTATCTGTCAGACACGTAGAACACTTGAAGGAAATGACATGGATGTCGTGGCTTTTGTCGCCTCCTTCTGGTAGGCTGCAGTATGTAAGCGCATACATATAATATGTGGCTATATCTCAAGATTCTTTTACCATTTTCATGAATCATATCTAGAGGATCAAAAGTAAGAAAAAAAGCCGCAAATACTAAATAATACTAAAAATATATTAAATAATTGACAAAATGATGTGTTCAGTTGTTCGCATTCATTTCATTAATTCATTTTCTATTTAATTTTTAATCACATTTATTAAAGGATTCAAATGTACTCGTGGAGGTGTTTATCGATGCATATTTGTTTGCATTTTTAAGGGTCAGTTAATAAAAAAAAAGGTTTAAATAGGAAACAAATCCGGTAAATGCCAAAAAACAAACAATACAAAAAATAAATGAATAAATAAAAGGGGAAATTAAATAATGAATTAATGTTTATTTGGTGAATTTAATGGTGTAGTGATCGTTTAATCAGTGTCAGTTGTTTATTGTTAATTTAGGTAGTTTTGGTCCTCCAGAGGACATTGGTAATTTTTACATTTTTGTTATTTGTCTAAAAAGTGACTTTTTTTTTAAATAATCAGTGCTCCACTATAATGTGCATCACAGCTGAATTCAATTCAAGTTTAAATTTTTACACACACACAAAACCTGAACATCTGGTGCGGTGAATGTGACTAACATCAGTTTGGTTTAAATATCAGACTGAGTACTGTTCAGGCTGTGTGGCTCCATTCTTTGCTTTAGTTCATCACTAGAACAAATTCAAGACATTTACTTGGCAGCGCAACCAAACAGCCGACATGTTTGTGTTTCATGGATTTGTTAATGCTCTCTCTGTAGCAACCACAAGGCATAGGAACCAAAACATTTCGGTGCAAAGCATCTGTTGAAGGTCAAAGTGTGTATCCTGAATAATTTATTACTAAAATTCACCTACTTACAATTCTGTATAAGATGCCTACTACACAGGTAGTATCACACAAGTTTGTACACATACAAAACACCATTCTCAGGAAGGCAATGGTGGGGTTAGTATGAGAAGTGGTTTGTTATGGAAGCGGTTACTGTGACTCAGATCATGCGCTCATTAGAAAGGCACCTGCTGTATTTCACTTCTATCCCAGGATGGAGATGAATGTCTTAACACAACACTCAGCAAACACCTCTGATGGCTCTGTCAATGATGAACCTCCTGGAGTGCAATTTATGAGACTCAGATTGCGGTGAAGGGATCATTTATCTTTGTGAACATTAAATCGGTGCCATCAATGTGAAAAAAACTCAAACTGAATGAAAGTGGATGCTGGAGAGTGCGTGAAAAGAAACAGAATGTTTTGGAAAATAAAGACGAAATGTGACTTTAATTGTGGGTAACAATTTCATTTTGAGCAAGCTGTATGTCAGGAACTACACACACACACACACACACACACGCACACACACACACACACACACTCATATGTCCATACACACAGATAAACAGTCATGAGAATGAATATGCATTCAGAAATGTACATGTGCTGACACATGCATTCTTGATTGCCAGTTTTCTGCTGCCGTGATCAATAATGTGTTTGTCCTCTCACATAAATCACCTTAAACTTCCTCTTTTTCAGGCGAGAAGCTGTCCGTGAGCGAGAACCCCTCATTTATGTGTTATCATTTGGACTACAGCTCCATCTAAGACACTTCTTGAGTACATATTAAAAACAATATTTCCAAAGATGGTCACACATGTGACGAGTGGTGTTGTTGAACCTCTCCGTCTGACATTGGCAGCAGGAGTCTCCTATACCCTGCAGAAGAATTACATCTTGACGTCCTTTTAAACTCAATAACTTAGATACAGTATTAAAGTACCATGCGCAATCCTCATCATCGTTCATTTAAATAACTTCCCTTCCCTTCCCCGGGCTCTGGAGCTCCATTCTCTGGAGCTCTGAGCGCAGACTGCTGAATAAGACATCTGAGTGACAGTCTGGTAGCTTCTCTACAATTTGGTGTCCATGAGTGTCTACTGGGATTTGGGTTTGGCACCACCAGGAGTTGGATCAGGAGGAGGGCCACCACCTTGGGCAAGTCTCTGCAGACTGCAGGAGAAAGAGAGTTAATGAAAGAAAGTTAATGTTGGTTTCCAACCGTTTCTCCCCACTGCGTTTCATTTCAATCAATATGCAAATGATACATCTCAGTAATAATCACAAATCTAAGGAAAAGTCAGAACTTTGTTTATTCTTCTGTCCTTTTTCTTGAGGCCATTCAACTTCACCTGCAGCAGCTATAATTTTGTGTTCAGCACTACTGCTCGAAGCCTTGTAGTGACACTTAAAATAGCCTAAATTAGCTTTTTTTTTGCTGCGTTATCTGAGTGCTTTGTCTGGTTTAAAATTTTGTTACAAGGAGCGCTAACAGAGGATTAAAGCCTGACACAAGAGCTAATTCAAAATAAATCATTCACAATTCATCATTAGACTAATATACATCAGGTTAATGAGTTTACAAGGTGGAACCAGCATGTCTGAACCGAACAGCTGTGAAAAAGGTTGGTCAGACAGTAATCATTTAATATAATGTCAACACCATAATGTTCAGCGTTAATTAACTGAATCAAAAGGGCATTAAAGATAAGTTTTAGCTTATATTACAGTCTCGTTGATTGTACTTCACCAAATAGGCGAAGTACAGCGCTCCACTATGAGGAAAAATAGCCATGTGCTGCATTGATGGCTTCAGTGTGCCAGAAGGTGGCACCATACTCACATGTCCCTAAAGTTGTCAACATGGGCCTGAACCTTTGCAATAACACCGTCCACCTGCTCCTGTGGTGTTACAGAGAGGGCAGAAAATGTGTGTTTATGCATACACAAATAAAGGATCGGTAAAAATACTAAGATAAAACAACAAAAATTAAGTGCTGTCACCTGACGTTGTCTGTAGAAAAGTGGCAAAGAAAAGAAAGCGATCACACCTGGAGAAGACAGAAAAGCTGAGCAGTTAACAGGGCAGCCAGAACAGCATTAATAGACCCCACATGTGCAGTGAAGATTTCTTACTGATGATGAGCAGAGTAAGGCCGTTGCAAAGGTCTCCCAGGTATGTGACGAGGTACATCAGAAACAGGAGCTAAAAGAGAAAACAGATGCAGAGATTTCAAGTAATTTCCATTAATGCTCCATGCAGATGTTCACAAGCTGCACCAGGTTCTAATTTCAGTATTTTTACAAAGCAGTCACTCACACAGCAGTGATGCTCTATTGTGTTACATTGTGTATATCTGATGTAGAACCTCCCTACTGACATCACGCTCCCCAAATACAAAACTCCCAATATGGATTTTGGTGTTTCCGATTATATCACTCAGTGTCTTCGTCGCTGTGTATGGGACCCAGGGTTGGCCTGACATGGGACACCCCTGTCTCAGCTGTATCCTGGGTGTCTCTTGCATATGTGTATGTAATGTCACATACCAGCCAGGTCAGGGTTGAGACCAGGAGGTCCTGGGATTAAGGGGGCTCTTAAGGGGGCTCAACTCAACCGACTCAACTTTTACTGTAAACATGTTAACTCTGCTGTAAATGTCTGCTGTAATGACTAAATTATCCTAATGATTTTGTGGAGTTTACAACTGTGCAATGTTCTGCTGGGATTTCCTTTTTCAAATCTATGTTGTTGTTGTCAATGTTAATAAATTAATAAATTAAGATTGAGCTGCTCAGGGCCAATGCATCCAACTAACTACAGTCAGTGTTTCATTTCTTGTTTTTCCTTATGTCTAAAGTGGAGATATTTGTCTCTGCATACTCACCTCACAATATACTGAAAATACCATGAGTGTGTCTTATTTAAAGACACATTAACACATGGACCTAAACGTCCAAGTGTCAAACAGTCAATGCTACCATTCATGCAGCTTCCCTAGCCTATGCTGTTACGCTAAATATACATATATCATAATGATTTGCTTCTGTTAGCATGAGGGGGCAAATGTCCGAGATCAACAGCACAGATGAGAAAAGTGAGGCAGGCTGTCTCCTCTTTATCCTCTTCTAAATTCCAATTCAATTGAATTTATAAGGATTTCTCCTAAAGAGACTGACGAGAACCAAAAATATGTCATTCGGACTGACAGATGCCATCAGTGCTGCTGCCAGTTGGCGAAGCAATGCTGTTATTTGTGATGATGGACAAAGAAAGATGACAGACCGTGCGGCAAAAGTGAAAGAATGCAGAGACAGACTGGGTTAATAAGGAGAGGACAGGGTCTGGACATGAAGTCTCTGAGGTCAATAAGGCAGCGAACACAACACAGACTGTATGAGGGGATGAAAACAAACACTCATTTACAACTTTATCTTACCTTGAGGGAGTCGAAAAGGCTTCCAACAAAAATGAGTCTCTTTAGTGTGTCCACAGCAGACAGAGTCAGGACAATTGCTTTCTGCATATAGAGGTCAGCCTGCGCCCCACTGAAGGTAATGTCCAGGTCCAAGTATGACCTGAGAGAAAACGAAGAGGACATGAGATGTTTATTATAATGCTTTATAAATAACAGGAACACTGGAAAAATATTCCAACTGAATGAACTCGGGCTCTTATTTTGGAAAATGTATATGTGATGTGACTTAATGAGGTTAATCCAGCTGTGTTTTGCTATTTTCTCCTGCGTGGTCTCAACCACAAAAAGTAAAAGATTAAAATAAAGGCATCTCACTTGAAGGGATGTTCCCCATCACCCCAGCTGAGGATGTAGAGGATTTGGTAGTAGATGCGCACAGAGATGGTGAAGCACATGACAGCCAGGGAGACTGTGGAGACCACAGTGATGATGCTGAGCTGGAACAGGGACAGCAAGCCCACCACTATCCCTGTGAGCACCATACCGCTCCTCTCCGTGTCCTTCCAATAGATCAGGTCCATCACTGAGGACGAAGAGAGGTTAGAGAAGCAGGTGAAGAGAGACAATATAGACCAAAACTCATTAGCAATTTTGCAGCAGTTCATTAGAAACACATTTATGTTGGGGGTAAAGAGGGAAAACAAAGAGTCAAGAAGATACAGTCGTTCTGATGTGGGGATAGAAAGGAGAAGAAAAGTCAGGGAGCTGGAATGCATGAGGCAAAGAAGGACTTCCAGCCTCAAAAATGAGAGAGAGAGAGAACACACAACAGCAGCAGCAGCTACCAGGGACACGTCAGACTCAGGCCTTGGCTAAAATTAGCCCTCAGATGAAAGAGGGAAGCAGTGGTTGAGGAGAATTTAAATGCAGCCTTGCACAGCACCTGCTGTCAGACGTCAGGCCGTCAGCGGCCCCTTCTCCACGCCCGGTCAGTTTCCCTCTCTGTCACCCAGCAACAGCTGCCGTGGAGACTGGGGCGTCCATACAGTCATGCTTTACTAGAGTGACAACACTAATATATACAGTTGAATATTCATCGACCTTGACAAAAGTGATCACATGATCAAAACTCGTAGCTCATAGTTAAAGCAGCGCTCCTGTGCAGCGCTGCTCTGTCACTCCGTTCTTTGTGCTGCTGGTCATTCAGTGAATCGCTAAGCCTCAGCTCTGGAATAAAGGGAAGCCTCTTTGAATAGAGTGCACTGACAGCAGGTGGGTTATTTATAGACCTTACTGCACACAATTAATACCCATAATGCCCCTGTAAACACACCTGTCCGTGTGTCTGTCTGTTCTGCTGTCATTCTGGGACACATGGAGACAGACTGGATGCTATAACACTACAGCAAAAAGAAACCAACTGTGGGCTCCTGAAAGTATCTCATCTCAGGATGACGTCTAAGCAAGAAAAATCTGGACAGTCTTGCGTTAGACATTATTGTGTTCGAAGGCATAGGCGCTGCAGTGAACTATAGAACTACTCACACCCTTTATGTAACACATACTGTAAAAATACAGTATGACGAGGCAGCATCGCAGGAGGCATACAAGAGATGGTCCATCATTATATACTGCAAGTATACTGTAAACTCTGAAAGTTTATTTTGATGGACATTTTGTTAAAAATCTCTATTTGCTTTCTTGAGGATGATAGAACATGTAGCTACAGCAAGTAGCCTGTTAGCTTAGCTTAGCATAAAGGCAGGAGGGAAACAGTTAGCCTGGCAAGGGTAAAAATAAAGCTGCTAATGCATTTAAAGCTCAGTAATTAACACCTTATATTTAGCTAGATTAATCTGCACAAAAATGGAAGTGTTCCTGTCATAGTGGCTTTCTGGATCTATTTTAGATGTATTTTTGTAAAGATTAAACAAACAAAACAACAAGTAAGAACTATCTACCGGTATTTGAAGTAGATAAGCTGACTCCTTTAACAAATTATGTGGTAAAATGTCTGCACCGAGCAGTCGAACGTCTGTAACATCAGACTGTAAGAACAGTAAATGCACTTTTCACAGTCCACCAGAGAAAGATGCAGAATTTCAGCAAGCTATGTCATTAACAGAGCTACACAGTATTTTATTTTACATGAGGGAAGACGTGAATTATATTATCAAGCAATCAATGAACCATTCAATAAATTAACCAATAAGAACATGACTCTTATGAGTCTAATTTCATCAGACACAGCGCACATCAGCTTGATCTCTAAGAAATATCATCCTACTACAGAATGAAATTGCTCTGCTCTAGTACCAATTCCTCGAGCCTATTTCATGCTACAACTATCTGTAACAGAGCAACACGCTCAGGGCTGTTAATACACATTTGAATGGCAGGAGCTTCATTCAAATCAGGACTCCTGATAAAGTGAGTACCCAGCTATGCCAGCTCATAAAGCCAAACACACCTGCAGCGGATGGAAGCTGCTCTCTTCAGAGACTCAACTTGCAAACTGATCAGAGACAAGCGAGGAATCCACTCAATTCCCACCGTATGTCCCCTGACAGCCAAGCTTTCACTTCTAAACTGGCTCACACTTCCTCTCCAGCTTTCCTCTGCCGGTTTGGTTGGAACTGAAATCAAACACAAACTCTTTGCAGTAATCTCCTGTCAGCCCTGCACAGTAAGCAAATACCTCAGCGTGGTCTCCTTTGGTGTTTTCAACTGAATCCTGAAAGATCTCACCTTTACTGGCCATTTTAGTGTCCGATCCAGCGTTTTCCCCTCACACCCTCTGTCCCTCTCTCTCTTTGTGCTCCCCTCACCCCTCTGAGCTGTTTTTGGTCACCCCCTGCTCGCTCAGCACTCCAAAGGCCTGGCAGCCCAAAAATAATCTCAGTCACAGCACCGCCCACCACTCTTTAGGACTACAAGAGCTCCACAAAGAGATGATTCACAACTATGTCACAATATTTCAAACTCACTCAACATTCTCACTTTATTAAAAACCTGTCTCAATTTGAAGTATTCCTTTAAAGACAAATTTGGTTTTGTAGTACAGTTAGAGTTCTTATTTAGGTGTCACCAGGCACCTGAAACAGGAGAACCTGGGACTATTTTCTCTTATGTCACCAGGCCAAATTTTTCTGTGCCACTTGTGCTGACATGAAACTAGAGAATGATTGAAATGTTACATTCTTGACATTTTAGTGTAAAGAAATAACACATTCTGAAGGAAACGAAATATATTCCACTGAAAAACCTTGTAACATAGGTATAATCTGAACAATAAACAAAAAAAAGTTTTCTACAGACTGCATATTGCACAAAAGAGGCCACCATGTCATTTCATTCTGTGAGCTAAAGACTAACAAATACCTAAAAGCTGCTGTGATGTACTACCAGCTGGATAAATAGCAAAACATGTCAGCTACCAAACTGAAAAACAGAACATTTAAAAGATAATGCAGGGGGAAAAGACCTCAGACCTACGATCAGAAGGAAGATTGTAACTGTGGTTTAATGACACTCACTGATACTGTACTCTGGTACAAGTAGTATTAAAAGATATACTGCACTTATGTTCTAATTAAGATTGAAGGCGGGTGTGAAATAACTGATGCTTCTCATGTCTGATAATCAAACACCAACCAAGCTTTCAATCTGCGATGACTGTAGCAACATAAAAATGCTACACTATACACAAAGTGTTATTTTTAAGCTACACAGTTACATACTGCTATATTTTAAGAGTTTAGTTACAAGTCTCTTATCATTAAGTATAATAACGCAACAGCTAGCATTAGCTCACAAAATCATCTATAACTTAACACAAGCATTTAAATTAAGATACAGTTCTAGTTTGCAAGTTGGCCACAGCCAATCACAGTGCCTTGCAAGACATTGCTCAAATCAGCTGGAAAAGCAATTTCCCTCTGGGAATAGTAAAATATTTCGGATTCTGAAAACACACACAATGCTAAATTCCTGCAGTTTTTTTCTCCACTCTTAACATATTCAAAAAAACATGAGATATGCGACTTTCCAATCGATATATGCATGCTATTTATTCAGGACACCCTAAACTCTGTCATTAGCCTGACCACATATCCATCAACAGTCTGAGGCTTTACTGCTGGTCCACTAAAAATAAGACAGAGCTCCTCTCTGACTGACGGCCCACTTAAAGTGCCATCAAGCTGGAAGACAGGATGTTATCTCCTGCTCTGTCTTTTTCTGAGTCTCACTAACTCCCACAAATCTGCATATTAAGAAACTACGCACACACCTCTGTGTGTATGTGTAGTACACTCTGGCATCAACAGCATTGGTGTGTGAGTTCCAAAAGTCAGCCAATGCCAGGAATGCTTTCTCCACAATGAGCCAACCATTCCAGAAATCCCAAGAGAGGGTTACTATGGAGACACAATGAGCAGCCAGGACTTCCGGGGAGGGTAGGAGGGGGTCTATCGCAGTCTGCCTGCTCCTGGAGGTCCATGCAGAAATCTGATATTTTCTTTATTTAATGTATTGACTTATGAGGTTCTCGCTACAAACATAAAGACAAAGAGATAGGAGAGAGGTAGGGGACTTTCTGAGAGGGGATGGTCCTGTACCTGCTATGTGCATGCATACTGTCGGCTCCTCCATTAGGCTAAGTGCTGAAAACCAGTGACTGCTGATCAGTTCTTCCTGAGAGTTTGGGTCAATGGCAGCTGGCGACGTGGACGCTGCCCCTCGGGATCGCACAGATGTGAGCAGCTTGACTGAAATAGTTTCCCTGGTGATGGGAGACTCTGGCTCAGGGGTGGGTGAAGCTGCTTCTGCTGTTTCTGCTGCTGGGAAAGAGAGGCTGATGTCACAATGGTGACGCCAACACTACTGACCTCAGACTACAGCTTGAATCAAAGAAAAAGCTGTGTGGTATCATATTGGACAAAGTAAATAAAAATGTTTTATCATAACGTAATAATTATACAGATCTTTTTAGCCATATTCAAAAGCCTCTTTTGGAGTTAAATGATTTGGTTTAATAGTTAATTTTATCCTATAAAATGTGATAATGACTTGCCCACTGTAAGTAAGCTGATATTGTCCTGGGATTCTCATCACACTCGGAATGTTCATGGGTCGTATGTTTGATTTAGAGTCTCCTGTCATAATGTTATGGGCTGTTTTTCCTGGTGAGACACCACACGCTTCCTCAGCTGCAACACTGTGTGTTAATATGAAGCCTAAATATTTACTGCATTTCCATAAAGGAGGATCGTAAAATGCTTCTGGGGTAATCTTTAGAATCAAGGTCACCAAATAACTTGTGGCTTTTAATAATTTCTGCCACATCACATGAAGGTCATCATGGGGCAGACTGTATAATCAGCTTCTGGCATACAGAGGTTTGACGCTCATGCTTGCTGACAGGGAGCAGCAATGGAGGACTAACAGTGCCAAGAAGAAAGAGAAACGCTTGGTATAATACAGAGTGCACAGGTTATGTTCTCAAGGCATTGTCAGCATCTTTAGTGTTTTTTACACTGTGCAGAATAACCAACCTCGTCACCCATTTCTCACCCTGTGGTATCTGTGAGGAGCTCTGTAGATGGGGGGATGTAGATGGATGGGCAGGCTGGACAGTCTGGGTCAAAATCTCCTCTCCTAGATCTCTCCCTTGAGTTTCCAGGTTTTGGGGATAGGGCTGAATTGTAATAGTCTCTCCTTGCTCTCTTTCCCTCCTTTCTGCTGCTCTCACCTCCGCCATCTCATTCTCTCTCCTGTCTACCGTTTCTTCTTCTTCCTCTCCACCGAGGAAGCCTTGAGGGTCCCAGTCTACATCAGGGGAGTCTAACAGTGTTTCCAGGGTGTCTGTACGCATCAAAGGAGTGCGACTTCCCCGAGAGCCGCCCCTGCGCCGGTCACGGAGGTAACGTGAGGCTCCCACTGCTTCAGCCTCAGCGATAGCGATGTAAGAGAAAGTCAGCTCGAAGGAATTCTGACGTGGCGTGCCCCAGATGGACGGGGAGGATGCCAATCCCTCTTCGTCATCTGGGCCTTCCCCATCCTCATCATCAGACCACTCCCTGGCTGTCTGCAGCTCATACATCTCTGACTCCTCATTTCCGCCTGAATGAAACAAAAACAACACAAGAAATGGTCACCCCATGCACAAACTGACAGGGAGCTGAAATTGAAAACAGACAGCAGTTCAATTAAAAAGACTACAGTGTGCTTTAACAGACACATCAGATGAAAGCTCAAAGGCATGTCTGTGGATGTCAGGGAAAAAAGATTAAAGAAAAGCAAATACAAAACCCACACCTGTGGATCTCTTGCTTGTGTTAGAGGTGTGTGTTTGGGCATAGTATCAGTATTGTGACAACATATCTTCAAAGCGGATGGGTGGATGGAGAGTGTCTGTTTCTTACCATCAGTACATGGAGGCGTTGAGTCCGGAGTGGATGCCACAGAGCCATATTCCTCTGAAAGACAACAGTCAACACAGATGCACAAGTGAATGTGTCGAATTAAAACACAGTGACAGCATCTGATCTGTGCTGCTGTAAACACATTCCTGCATCAAAAGGATGTCACAGCACAAGAGAGCCACCTCCTCAGGATAGAATTCAGCAGTTCACCCACACCTTAAAGACAGCGGTCTCTCCTTTGAGGACAAGAATGTCCACATACTAGACAGAGAGGACAGATGGTTTAAAAGAGGAGTCAAAGAAGCCATCTATGTGAAATTTGAAAAACCCTCTCTAAACAGAGGAGGATTCTGAGGCATCAGCTCTCACCTGCCTACAACTCTGTCCTTTCATCTTCCCAGCAGGTTTCATCCCCATTCAAACCTAACAATGGCCTGTTAACTAGTCCTGCACAGGACCCTGGCACAGTTTCTGGTCATTAACTGACCAATAATCAACAAGAGGGATCATAGTCATGTGAGCTCCTCCAAGATTCACCCACAGAGGTCCTGGGCACAAAAAAACACAGATTCCCTACCAGAACAGCAGCAGAACTGAAGGAGATAATCAGAGGGGTGGCAAACCGTCCTTAAAAAAACAATCCTTGAGTCTAGTTGCCTTCGAGTTACACTTTTGGACATGACTATGACCTGGATGAATGAGATATATTCCTTCATCCATTTTACAATCTAACTTTTATTATTTTTAACTTTTATTTATGCCTCCATAAAGCAACCTGAAGAACCAAATGTAGCTCTTAGATGTTTACTCAGACTTGAGGATGAAGTGATCTGATTTGGTGACCTAAGGTCAAAGCTGAAGGTCATGGTCTAGGACTAGACATCTGTCTAATTCTGGTAAACAATATCTTCAGGGGATGGGTACAGGGAGTCTCCTTGAATTTGGCACAAATGCTTGTTTCAACTTCAAGATGAAATGATCCAAAATTTGGAGAACAGCGGTCAAAGGCGATGTTCAGTGTGAACTCTCAGCTTAGTTTATCATCTATGCTGTGACGACATAATATTCTCTACAAACACAGACACATTCTTATACACATTACAGCATCCGAGCAGACATGGATACAAATTACAACTTGACTCATTTATATTATTAAAAAAATCACCAGATGTGTTTACAGCACCTAATTGTTTTTATGCAATTACAGTTAGCTGTGTCTTCTTCAGACTATTGATAGATACATATTTGGTAGTTAACCTAATTGTCAAATATTAACCCCTATACAACATATACAAGCCGCTGAACCTAAAACTGTGTGCAATATCCATTACAGATGAGAGGAGCATGACACACATTGCATTGTGTAGGTCAGTGAATATTGATTCATTTCCTCACAAGGCAAAACAGCAGCAGTAAAGGCCTTCACTACATTAGCTAATAAATCAACGGGCAGTATGAGAACAGCACATTCAGAATAGGGAAAGTAAACTGTAATGAAAAGATAAAATAAGGTGTGTGAAAACACAGCATAGAGAATGCCTGCAAAACCTTCTTGTATACCACCAAAAAAACATCTGCAAATCGATGCAAGACAACTAGTCTGCTGCTGTGCTGCATCTATCCATTCAGCCATGTGTTTATTGAAGGTAGGAGAGAGGAGCAGAGGCAGAAAGGGTGAGCTAACACAGACGATGCCCTGAGCAGTTAGCCAGAAGACATGCTAAGCTAGAATATGTGTGATGAAGGTGTAGTGACATCAGCACAAGCAGATTAAAAGAGCAGAACAAAGCATACTTACGGCAGTGGGAGAATCCTAAAACCTGGCCCATACTCCATCAAGGCATCGCTGGGCCCATCCAGTTTGGAAGCCCCCCTCCCTCCTCCTCTGCTGCCGGCACTTACGTCCTGTAGATGTACACTCTCTCTCCTCCTCCTCCTCCCTCCTCCCTCCGATTCTTCTGTTGTTAAGCGGCTAACTCTCTCTCCTGCCTCTCACTCAGCCACTCAGCAGCCCCGCCCTGCCTTACTCCACCATCCTCCTCTCTTCCTCTCCTCTCACATCGCTATGACTGCAGCAGCAGTAGTAGTGTCTGCTACACTAAAGGGAGAGAACCATGAATGTCTGTCTGAGGCTGCCTGTTAGTTTCCATTCAAGGCTAATCTGTGCTTATCTGTACACTTCTCCGTTGTCATGTGATTTCATCGCAGCATCTTATAGGAGCAGGATGTCAGGGAGCAGTAAGGACTCATAAATAATGTAAAACATCTGCACATACAGAGAACCAAGCATTTCAGCTTCAAGCTATATCTACAAAAACATCAACGATATCTTAGTAATAAGCATTATTCCAGTTCCCTGCAAGGAATAGTAGTGTAAACAAAAACACTGCATTACAAATGGTGGAGGGCAAACCAAAATGGTTGTATGGTCTTACACTGTTTTAATTAAGTAAAGATCATGAGCAGTAGTGACAAGAAGGGGGCAGTAGTGTGTAGCTGTAATGATGCTACAGGATGCAAGAAAAAAACAACAACAGCAAGAGAAGAAGCTGCAGAGCCATGATTGTCTTTTTATGGTTATTTAACAACATATAACAGAAAAAAACAATATGGGAGTTTCAGACTGTTGTTGGGCTCTGGTTTGACTAATGTTCTTACTTACATCATACTGTCAGTTTACATCACTTGTAAGCAAGTCTTTTTGCATTGTGCGTTGGTTAAATGTGTGCTTTTTTAAAAAAAAAAATGCCCCAATGCCCCACAGATACCAGTATTATGAATGGGTCTTTAGCTTCTATGTTATGTTTTAAAACCTGCAGACGCAACAAGCCCAGATCAAAGAACTGGCTCAACACATTGCCTGTGTGAGACCAGAAAGACTGCAAACACTATGACACATACATACCTCTGCATCCCAGCAGGTGGCAGTACTCTGCACTGGACACTCAATGGATATTCAAGCTGAAACAAAGCAAAAACATATTTGAACCAAAGTGTGTTTTATAATGCACACAGTATTTTAATAATGGGCTGCAATTATAACTTTTTCAGTGATGCAAAACAAATGTAAATAATGACTTGAAGTGCTGTAATAGTCCATGTCTACCATGTGTGCATGCTCTGTCTTTACAAACACGGGTCATATGAGGAGCAACCTCCAGAGATCAACATCAGTTGATAAAAGGTTAAGACCCTTAAGGTTTGCTAAAAACAACATGCCACATATAGACTTAAATAGCATTAAAACCAGGTCAGAAACTGCAAATACACAAACACTAATAAGATTAAGGCACACGGGTGAGATGTAATGCAACTGCAAGTTACAAACAGTACAGGTTTACGTGCCAATGTGTGGCACAACTTTACTTTGTCAATCCACTCAATCCTTGATTTCATCTTATTTCATTTTTTTTATTATTTAAATTTGCTTTGAGTGTCCTCTGTATGTTGTGTTGCTGTTTCTGCAAAGTGCAGTAAAGCTCCCTATTGCTATATAGAAAAATTATATTGGAAAAGCAGTAAGACCGTAATTAGCCATCAATCACTCAACTGTACCTGACAGACTTATTGTAAGTAATTGCATTGATCTATATCGTAAAATACATCAGTGTTAATCGGACCTACTTCCAGAGGCTGCATAAAAATTTACTTAATTTTGTCAATAAACACTCTGCAGCAGGTTAATAATGCAGCACTACACGAGAGAAAGCTTTTTGGTAAACCTGAGACAAGCCCAAACATTATAGATAACAGAAGGCTGGACCCAGTGTGATGCTAGGCACAGTTATGGCTAAGTTGCTTGGATTCCACATGTCCTATATCAGATGTGTGCACATGGACTAATCATGGGATCCCTCTATGTACCGAGTAAAACGTCATGCTCATAATCCATGCATGGGTGCAGACGCAGGTTATTTGTGCTGACCAGGTGATTATCTAACAGTGTTACAGAGACAAGGAGAGAGGCAGGGGGAGGGAACAAGGCCCATTAGATAAATCAACTGAAATAGATGGGCCAATAGAAAAGAAGGGTTGACAGAAGAAGGGAAAAAGAAAAAGGAACAGAGAGAGACAGAGAGAAAGGACATCGTCTAGTTTGTCTATAAGACACGACATTTCTCTACTAGCCAGCTGAAGGATAAAAAGATGGCTGTGATATTTTGCATTCAATTTCTAAGTATATTGTTGATTTAACAGAACCTTTTGAAGTCACTTTTTGTTTACCTGCTTGTCGGCGACGGATTAACTGCTGCACTGGACCTGCTGAGGAAAACACAAGGCCGGAGGAGAGGCACCAGGAGGAGACGGGCTGCTGCCAGGTCAAGCAGGAAGCTTGAGCACAGGCTCCGTGGCGTGATGAGGACAGCCAGGCGTGCGAGCAATGTGGAGGTGCCCTCCTTCCTCCGCCAGCTTGTCAAAGAGACAGAGAAGATGGTCACCTTCTTCTTCAAAGGGGGACCAAGAGAAACGGGACCTGAAGAGGAGGATAGCTTTGATGAGGATGACACGATGCCAAGCCCGTACCTGGAGAGGCCCATTTTGGAGAAGAACGTATCAGAGGGAGGATCTCATTTGGGGATAAACTATGCTGTTGCAAGCATGCAGGGCTGGAGGGCTCAGATGGAGGATGCCCACACCTGCATGCCTCAGCTCAAAGGAGAGCTGAGAGACTGGGGATACTTTGCTGTTTTTGATGGACATGCAGGCTCCACAGTGGCACAGTACTGCTCCAAAAACCTGCTGGATCACATCCTGGCAACAGGTACATGACAGCTACTGACCATCAACCATCTATCTATCATTACCACACAGAGTTTAAATACACATACTGGGAGCTAATTTGGACCAAATACTCTTTCAAATACAATATCATCCAATGCAGATCCATATTAAAGTTGACATATATCAATGACAGCTAAAACTAAGTATAACACTGAATAACTGATAATAAATGTGTGCGGTAATCCTAACTGGTAAAAAGAGTTGTTCTAGGAACATCTGATTAAGGGCAGCTTAATTAGGTCTATAACGTTTCAGGCTTAAGAATGAGATTACCAAACCTGCTTGTATTGCATTAATAAAAGTACAACAAACAAAACACATAATAAAATTGATATCTGTGAAACTACATATAAGACACCTTTGGGTCATTCACCTTCAGCATTGCTCCAGTAACACAGATGATGTCCCTGTAGAGGAGAATTTTAATCTGCTGACCCACTAAGACCATCTAACATCCTAATGTGAACATTTAAGACAACAGCACAAAAAACGACAGGTTTACCTTTATCTACCAAATCCTGCAAAACAATGTGGGTTTCTGTTACCACTTCAATGGCATCACAACAATAACAATGACTTTAATGACTACAAGCTCAACTTGACCCTCATAAAGATGACAGCTTGTTGTTTATTTCAGACACCCAATTAATAATATTGCATCCTTGCTTCCAACAGGTGGAGTTAAAACAAGTGAGGACCCCGAACAGGTAAAGGAGGCGATACGCGAAGGCTTCCTAGACATTGATAGTCACATGCACAAACTAACTCGTCAGGACAACTGGGACAGAAGTGGCTCCACTGCAGCATCTGTCTTGATTTCACCACGCTACACTTACTTTATTAACTGCGGGGACTCGCGCACCCTACTCTGCCGCAACGGCCAGGTGGTCTTCTACACCGAGGACCACAAGCCATTCAACCCAAGAGAAAAGGAGCGAATCCAGAACGCTGGAGGTTCTGTGACCCTACAGAGAATCAATGGCTCGCTGGCTGTATCCAGAGCGCTGGGGGACTTTGACTTTAAGGAAGTGGACTGGAGGCCACAGACAGAACAGCTAGTGTCACCAGAGCCTGAAGTGTACGAGCTGGAGAGAGCGCCTGAAGACGAGTTTCTGATTCTAGCATGTGACGGTGTGTGGGACGCCATTGGTAATGAAGAACTGTGTGCCTTTGTGCGCAGCCGTCTGCAGGTCTGCGATGACCTGAGAGATATTTGTTCCCAGGTCATTGACCTCTGCCTCTACAAGGTGAGAATGTAGTCCAGAAAAATACCGGCCTACAAACAAAACTCAACAGGTAAAGCCTGGGTTTTACTTTAGGCTGCTTCCTGTGTAAATTGGCTGTGTTGTTATGTGCCTTTAAATATGCACCAGGTATATCTATGTTATTTTGCTGTTACCCCATCAAACTACCAGTCAACTAAGTTCCTATTTCAGTTTCTTTTTGTACATCAAACAACTGAAACTGAGTGGCCCATGTAGTGTCTGGAGGTTACTGAAAGAACAACAGTACAATACCTTTGTTACCAAGAGTAAGAGTAGACTTTCAGATACTAGACATTGCTTGTCTTATAGTTTAAAAAAAAGTCTATAAGAGAGCGTAACAATACTTGGTTGGGTTAAAACAGACCTTTTCACAAGGCAAACTTCTCACACCTGCAACAAGCTTCACCACCATTTTTGCAGCGAGTAAGGTGACTGGCTTTACATGCACCTATTTATACACTCTCAAAAGGGTGTGCAGCTACAGTGTTATAGTATACTAAGTATATTAAGTAAGGACACAAATACTTCTTATCCAAAAAGGATTATTTCCAAAATGTACTCACAAAAATGTGACTGGAACATTTTACATCAAGCTACTTAATTAACAGATATGCACAGGCAGCAGTATCACCCTGTGCTCTTAGCTCAGCAGAAGCACCTTAGACTTGTCTTTGTGTTAAGACGAGCAGCGTTACAGCAGAAGGGTTTATGAATGAGAGGCTTTACATTAAGGCTGCTACTTAGGTGCTAGGCAGGGTCCCTGTGTGAGGACTTATTACCCTGACGTTATGCAAGTAGATTTCTCCTTCCAGCCTCCTAAAGCTTTTCAGTAACCGTCAGTCTAAAGAGGGACGAGCCTTTTGCCTGCCCTATAAATAGCTGCATTAAGGCATCCTGCGACATGAGATAGGAGGAAAGAAAAGCCGCACATGGTTGGGATTAAGATTGAATGTGAGTGTTAATTAGAGCACACAGGCTCAGTGGTATTACCCTGACCAAGATGGGCGGCTATTTTTTTTCACCTAAAAAGACTTACTGTACCTGCTGACTGCCTGTTCCAGTACACACTGAGCCCCATGCCTCTGAGGTCAGAAGATGATGTTACAGGTGCATTTTCCCAAAGCCACACACACACACACACTAACATAATGTACAAATCAGGACGTCACTATGACATAATGTGATAGTAATATCTTGTCACAACACTGATTAGTGATTTTCCACCTAATCAATCAACATACTGTAAATCTGATCACACAGTATTGTATCATTATATGTTACATAACTGGAGGATAGTTGTCACAGCAGATATGTTTTTTCTGGCTGGTAGCACAAATTGAAACGATTTTGCATTCAAGATGTGCATTTATGTGACATAATAATGCCCTAAAGAAGTACAAACTGCACTTAAATGTATTCACCATCCATCTGCCTTATTATTTTTAACTGGTATCCAATGTGTCTCCCTCTGCAGGGCAGCTTGGATAACATCAGCATTATCATTGTCTGCTTCCCTGGCACCCCCCAGGTGTCACAGGAGGCACTGCAGCGGGAGGCAGAGCTGGAGCAACAGATTGATATGAAAGTGGAAGGTCTGTCACTTCAAACTAAAGATTAAACACCAGCTTTCTCCCTCTTTTATATAACCATAGAGTTTAACTATTTTCACAGAGATTATCCAGATGATGAGGTCAAGAGATGAGGACCCTGACCTTCTGTATGTGATCAAATTCCTGGCAGCAGAAGACATGCCAGGGCTTCCACCAGGAGGAGGCATCACCAGCAAGTGAGTAAAAACAAACACAGAGCAGTTTACAGTGGGATCGAAGAAATCCTGTTAAAGTAGAAACACTGTTTCTCTCTTTACAGGCGAGACTGTATCATCTCTGCTTATCAGAAGCACATCATGAGTCTCAGAGCTCAGGAGCCGATGGTAAGACACGTTTCATTAGATCAGTGAGTTAATAGTAAACACTAAGCAAGTAGTTTAATACAGATTCTTGGCAAGGCCTTTAAACCAATTACACAGAAGTAGGCTTGCAAAGCAGTAAGTTAATCTAACAGATGATGAAGAAAGCTGCTTCTAAGGCCAGTGTATACAGCAGCACAGACACTGTGCACAAATACTGTGTGTCAACGTTCTATGTGCACATTTTTTTATGACGTCTTTTATGACGTAAATAAACCCTTTGTTAAAACCCAGACATATAAACATATCAATGAAAAGAGGAGCTACTTTATAGATATTCATATTTTATTGTTCGATGCTGTAATTGTTGATCAGCTGTAAAATAAAAAGTAACGGTAGTTTTGCTAGAGCCTGATGATCTATATCTTGTGACTCTTTAGGACACTGAGGGATCAGAGGAGGACTCCAACTAAAGCCATTACCCAAGAAACAGGATCAACACCAACTCCATGCAGATTAATATGCTTAAATGAGAGTGAGACTGCATTTTAGATGAGCCCTAAAGCTGATTGATTATGCAATATATATTTAAGCAATTCAAATTTAAAAAAAAAATGTTGTTTGACAGGGAGTATTTGCCTGGTGAGGTTTGTGTCTGAGGCAGTTAATCAATATGACTTTGAGATACTGTATACACACTGTATATACGGATAACAAATGATCTGACAGTTCTTTTTTTGGAATAAATACATCATACAAAACTGAAATCACTCTTTGGTTGAATCTGCACACCACACGTGCACTGCACATGCATCACAGAGTCCCGTGACGGAGAGCAGTTTCCTCTCAGTAAATAAGTAGCTTGCACAATGCCGTCAGGAAACCAAGGTGACATGGATAGCAAAGACTTGTTATAGCAACATAAACGTATGCCATAAGAGGAGAAAGCCAGAGGAGGAGACACAAAAGAGTAAAGAATGCACAGGGAAGGTTGCAGGAAGAGATGGAGGAGGGTAGAGGGCCATACTAGGGGGGGGGGCAAGGATGAGACTTTACCAAGAATTAGCACGCATACCTTATTAACCGTGTACCCTCGGGCACTTTAGAGGGAAAGTGTGATGTGTTAAATCAACATGTGGTTTAGTTGTTGTTGTGTAGGAGGGAATTGTATACATCTGTGCAACCTAAAATTAGAGATATGACCACTACCTTATGTTTTAATATACATGAAATAAGAGAAGGCTAAAGGATAAATATAAATATTTAATTTGAACATGAAGGTTCAAAATATTCAATGAATGATTATATATGCATTAAAGGTTTTGTAATGTCTCGTGTGAGCATATAAAGCATCCTGTCTCATGTTTTAGAGCCTAATGTGACACCTTGGCTGAAGTGGTGTAAAAGACACAGCACACAGACAGAAGAAGAAAGCCGCTCAGTTTTAATTCTAAAAAAACAAGTTTTCTGAATTGAAGACAAGTGTAACAGCTACAGGACTTCAGCAGTCTGTGTCTTCGGCAGTCATGAGTTCTTCATAATAAGTTGCGAGGGTGTGGTGAGGCTCAGCACCTCTGTATGAATTGTCTGAGAAGAGCTTGTATTGGACAGGGCCCGTTTCTCACCTCGTCCCTCTTGACAAGTCAGATCACTCAAATACTAAACTCAGGACTGCACTGCTCAGCTGGAAACACTTTGTGGGCAAAGATAAGAAGGAAAGGAACCTGAGGGGAAGACTAAGAGGAAAAAAACTGAGACGGAAAATGTGAGTAACGATGTTTGAGTGCTTTTGTTTAGATAATGATGTTGGTACAAAGTGGTTGCCTCTCAGCAGGAAGGTTGTGGATTTAATCCTGAACTATGCAGTTGAAACCTTTCTGTGGCGTGTTTTCTGGTGGGATTCCTCACCTGGTTCATAAGCAGCTGTGTTTAGTCAAACAGCCACTAAAGGGCGTCTGAAAGCTTACAGACATCAACCATCCGACCTAAGTGAATTGTAATGTTTTTTGTTTTTGAATTTACAAATATTACCTTTTACACAAGGGTGTGCTTGATCAAAATACAATAAATATTAATGTAAGCATGGAGTGATAAACCTATAAAAATCAAATCTCATTCAGCTGTTACATTTTGAGATAATAAAAAAAACAAAAAAACAAAAACAAGTCACAAACCTACAGAGATATTATAAAAATCCATCCTTATGCTTCCAGAATAGCCGAGTTTTGGTTTTATAGTTTTCCCACTGAACCTGCTGAAGCCTCAATGTAATGTTTGAATAACTGCATTTAAGAGAGAGAATAACCTGTTTAGAGCAGAGGGAGTATAACCATGCACACATCCTTTTCCAGACTCTGAATGGGCCTTTGGGGTGTGATACCTTATCTGAAAAAAATGCAATGCAAAACTAATTAAATCTGGACTGCATATTTTTACAAGATATTTTCAGTTTTTATCATCTCTGTATGATCTAAGAGAAAAAAGTCACCACATGGCCTGCTGCCCTTCATTGTGGACAGAAGGGACTTATTGTGTCCACAATGAAGGGCAGCAGGCCATGACTCTGTGGGTAAACAGGTTAGTCACATGACCTGCAGCTTCTATAATTACAGCACACAGGTAGGGATAGAGTGAGGTGGTGGAGACCGGGTCATGACGCTGGAACCTGCAGGGTCTGTGCACCTTTAAGTATAATAGTATGGAGCGAACTGATCAGGAGATAAACGGCACGGTATGAAAACAGTCCAAACAACAACAAACAGTTGGGCAGCTCTTTTCTTGCTGCACCCTCACAGCCTCCATAACTGACTCCTTACCTGCAGATGCCGCTGAACTCTGGAGGAACCGGGTACGGTAGCGTGCGTGACTCCGAGGCGGCCCCGCTGCTCATCCCGGGGCCAGACCCGGAGCCGGTGCAGACGTGGAAGCCCATGAGTAGAGAGGAGCTGGAGGTCGCCGCTGGAGGCCCGGGCTGGAGGAAGGTGCGTTGTTACCTGGTGCTGATGTTTTGGCTAGCCTGGGTGGCCATACTCGCCACCTCAGTAGCCATCATAGTAATGAGCCCCAGGCCGGTGGTGATACCGCTCAAATGGTGGCAGAAGACCCTGTTCTATCAACTGCAGCCCGGCCTGGCGACGGAGGCGCAGGCCGAGGAGTCAGAAGGTGTCAACGGTAAGAACCAAAGATATAACACTGAACTTCAAACTGTAAGCTGCCGAACTTTTTTCAGCTTGTGATTAACTCTCTGCCCCCTGGTGGTTGGGAGGTGCACAGACCTGCTATAGATCATGTATTTATGAAAGCTTTTCTCTGTTTTAACTGTTTAACCAATAGTGTTAACATTTATTTTCTCTCTAGCTGTGTGTGAGCAGCTCCCCTACTACAGGTCTTTGGGTATCGGGGCTCTTATTGTGGAGGGTCTATTTGATACAAAGTCATCTCCTCTAAACCTCACTGCCACTGCTAAAGACCTGGCTACACAGGCTCAGATCCAACATCTGCTGATGGAATGCAACAAAGCAGGCGAGTAATGTGTGGAGGATTTTTTCTTTTTCTTTTTTATTGTTGGTAACTTTTTATTTGTGCTCCGTGTTTTTGGTTCTGCAGACCTTAAAGTAGTGTTAGACTTCTGCGACTCGGATCTGTTGGGAAGCACAGATGAAGAAGACGAGCCGTCACACCACTCAGCTGCAGTGCAGGTAAACATGATGTTGTTTATACAGTTTATGTCACTGAATGTCTTAAGACAAGTATTATTATTCCCCCACAGCATGTTCTTCAGTTCTGGATGGAGCAAGGTGTAGCAGGATTTTCCATCTGTGACACAGACGCAGCATATTCAGAAAAGGTAAAATGACACTGATCAGCTCAGATTCGTCCTACAAGCAGGGTTTCCATCAGTTTTCCTCAATGCTGTGTACATTTCAGACTCTGTTGGCATGGCGAGGCATCATCAAGGAATTCAGTCAGGAGGAGGAAAGGTGTAGTTCATAAATATGATCTTTTGTTTAATCTGAAATGAAACTCTAGGACTGTTGGATAACTGTGCCTGTGTGTCTTTTCAGGATTGTGGTGGTAAAACAGAGGACAGATGTTCTACATCCTCTAAACAATAGCAGCCAGATCAATGGCACGCTGGTGGATGTGGTCATGAGGTCCATTCTGCCACACTCTCATCACATCCTGTCTGACCAGGAAGTAGCTGAAGCTATAGAGACACACCTGCAAACAAGAGAAGAGCACATATGGCCCAGCTGGACAGTACGACCTGAACTGATCAAATGTTTCTGCAAAGTTACTCAGAGTTGAAGCACATGCATGTGATTGTAAAACTCATCTCCTTCTATCGAGGTTGGAGGTAAGGCGTCTCAGGATTTGAAGAAGTTACTTCTGGTGCTGTTGATGACTCTGCCAGGATCGCCTGCAGTCTCGCATGATGAGGACATCGATCGAACACAAGTAAAGGCTTGTCTGTGTCTTGGAATTTATGACTCATTCGTTTTAAAAGCTGATGATGCTGAATAATAAAAATTTCACTTGCAGAATGTGTCTCTGAAAGTTGCCACCTCACACAGAGAGATGGATGAGCTATCAGACCCCCACACAGTGAGTAGTACAGCCAGCTGTTCCGCTGGACATATCAGAGCATGCAAGTCATATAAAACTGTAGCATTATTCAGCCTCTGCCATCATTCCCTCAGGACAAGGAGAAGACAAAACACACAGCTGTGGCTCTCTTTGCCTCCCTCAGCCACTCCAGAGCCAGAGAAGAAGCTCTCCTGTTTGGCAGTTTCACCTTCCTTTCATTTAATGCCTCCTCAAACTCTTCTTTCAACAACTCCACCCTCTCCCCTCCTTCATCTCCTCCCATCCTGGCCTTCTTGCGCTCCTGGGGCTGTGTGCACTTTCTTATCCTTCTCAACGTTGGGTCCGATGTCCACACCCTGGATCCGGCCTGGGTGCCGAGCCTACCTGAAGCTGGAGTGTTTGTGGCCAGCACGGGAATGGGCCGTCTGGGGTCGACATCTCTGTACAAGCTCAGCCTACAGCCGCATGAAGCCATCGTCATCAAACTGTTTGAGGCAGGAAGCTATGAGTAAAATATGTGACAAAATACTGTTTAGTTCTAATAAATATGTACTCAGAGATGGTTCAAAAATAAAATGATGGTTCTGTGTGACATTACTTGTCAAGAGGTTATTGATCACTTTAGTCCCAGGAAGTATAAGTGAGGGAATAAGATGGTTACAAATTTGGTAAGAATGTTTTTAAAGGGATACATGGAGGAGAGTCCTCTTTCTGACATAGCTCAACAAATATTTTATGATTACATAATTAAGCTTTCCAATTCTTCCAAAACATATGCTGCAGTTAATCACTCAGTCTCAGCTGCTACAAAAACACACTGGGAGCCAAATCCTAATTACGTTTGCATGTGAGTAGTTTCAGACACTTAAATTAAGCAACTCAAGTTTGGAAAGTATTTAAAGATTTGATTTCCAGCATATTAACCTAATCCTTTCTGCCACTCGAGGAGCCCTTACCTGAAGTTTACAGTAGCATACCCATGTTATCCACACAGTGGTGCTGCAGAGCCACACAGCCTCTGCTCTGTTGGGATGTCAGTGGCATCGTTTAGCTACATGATGGAAGTTTGTAAAGTAATATGAACACATTAAAAGTGAGGCTGTGCTTAGACCATAAAATAAGCTTAAAGGAGCACTCCGTGTTTGGTTTATGCATCAACAGCAGACTCCCTGAAAACAGCTTGACATGCTTAGGACTATTTCAGCAGTTTGGCAACCTGCAGCAGACACATGAAAAAAATGTGTACCACAGACTGATTTCTTTTAATAGTTGTACAGCTCAAAAACACAGTAAACCCTCCAGATCATAATATATGCCAGTGGGAACATGTCTGACTTTACATCGGGTCATGCATGACTGAGCGTAGGCAAAAAAAAAAAAAGCAGAGTGAATGTCTGTCTATCCATATATCTTTGCATTCTGTTGTATAAACCAAACAACACAAACACATTAAGGTTTATCACAAGGTATGTTACAGCAATAAAGTCACAACAAAAGATTCACAGTGCAAAGTCCTGTCAGCAAGCAAGGGGCCCAAAAAACACAGAACATTCACATCATAGGGGGCTTAGATATCAGAGTGAGGAGGAGAATGTTCCTCCAATACAAAGACTTGACTGGACTGAAATGCTGCAAGACTTTAAGTAGAATAAAGCAGCTTTATATTTTACTTTAACTGTCACAAGAACAAATGAATTTTTCCTTCTTTATTTTGATCATTTTTACAACAGGCTGTTCCATTTTTAAAAAAAAAAAACTGAGCACAACATCCAAAAAGATCCTAATCTACCAATACTTATTTAACATTTTCACATTTCTCTCCTTTAGTGGAAGCAGTCTGAGCTCGAACAGCAGGTGGTAAAAGATTAAAGACTGGACTTTAAAAAAACATTTAAATAAAGATCTAGAAAAATGGAAGTTGGGTGTTTTCAAAATATTTTGTGCCTGAGACACAGACAGATTTTAGTTCTGGTTAGGAGAGAGTGTTGAGTGTTCTTTATGGCGCAATTCTGCTTGCAACATTGAAACAACTTCCATGGGTCAATGGAAGATTAAGACCTATAGTGCAATCATTTTTTCCCATCAAGGCAACTGTAATGGTCACATAGAAGATTTCTATTGTGGCAGATACTTGTTTGTCTTTTGTGCCTTTTTTCCTCCATTGTTTTTTTTTCCAAGCAGGAAAGTCTCAGCCTCCACAGATGGGGATTTACAAAGGTCATAGAGGTAAACCAGAGTACATGTTGTTCTGTGGAACTGTCACGTCAGGAGGGTTACGCTGTATGACGTTGTCGAGGGGTAAAGACAGGGCGCAGTGCGCCGTCGTCTTCACGGCTCCTCTGCTGAAGCGGCAGCTCAGCAGAGAGCAAAGGTGGCGAAACACAGACTTGCGGCAGATGATGAAAACCCAGGGATCCACGATGGGGTTCATGGCGTAGAAGCGGAAAGCTGTCAGGTTCTTGTTGTCACTACAGAACGGATGGATGGCGTTTATGAAGCCTGCAATCTGAAGGACAGAGAGGATGGAGGTTAGATACCAACACCAGCAACTACCAAGAGTCAGTTATCATAAAAATGTCCACCTTTACAGGATAAATTAACATTTTCACAGACTGCTACACTCATCGATTTTATTTAGGTTTAAAGGTTGTGACCACTCTGAGTGTGAGCTGGGTGCAGGCTCAGAGCTGCCTGCTCATGCAGCTGCAGGTTCATCCAGCAGTATTTCCGGTCTATGATATGACATGGAGGGAGTTTCACACTGATAGGATTCTGGTTTGTTCCACTCAAGCCTGTGTAACACAGTGAAGGGGGATTTGAGGACATCAGATAAGAACTAGACTGCATGCTCAGTGTCAGTGTCAGCCGAGACTGCGGTTCATCTTCTTGTGCTCAATTTTATCAAATGTCAACATCCGTCTCTTTACAAAACACACTATGTGTGAACACACCTGTAAGTTTCACAACTGCGAAGTGTCCTGAATACACAGCAAAAACACAACGCCGCGTGACAAAACAACTACGGTTTCTTGCAATAACCTTTAAGGTATGACAGACTGCAGACAGGCACAGCAGACTGCAGTATCCCCAGCAGTGACAGAAGCAGCAGCTGGCCCAGGAAGCATCTTTGTCACCTCACTCCTTTTCTCTATCAACAACTCTCCATTTCCTCCATGAAATATCCAACAAACAGTGGCCTAATTAATGGCTGGTGCAGATTGAGTGCTTTTGTATATTGGTGTAAATGTTTCCCTGTTGCTAGGGCCTGGGATGAAAACTAATAAGCTAGAGACAATGTGAGAAGGGCCAGAGGGAGCAGGTCCAGAGCGGGGCCAAATCAGACAAGCAGAGGAACCAGACTACATGCTGATCAACTGGATAGTCTCACACAGATGCAATTGTTGCAAAAGGATCACTTTTAGAAAACCAAGCACATTGATGCTACACACATTTCCACTTTTCAGTTGTGAGTCATGTTTAATCATAGTTTGCCTTTTTTGTCATCTTGGTCCTACAGAAAGTGGTCCACAATGTCCTCATCGCTGTCAAAATGGTGACTACAGATGTTGGAAAGGTTAATATCCTAAGGATGGCAGTGTGTTGGACAAGATCAAATCCACATTTCAGAAAGGCAGGCATCACCCCTGTTGGCCTGCAGACAGTCACAAACTTATCAATCACCCCTTGGAAGGGGTCTTACTCACTTAAGAGGAAGCAGGTGTATTTTAACAAAAGACGAAGTGGATCAGATCCACATTTTAAAAAGCTTAGAAAATAACGGTGAAAACTCAGAACATACTCCTGGCTTCCAACCAAGAGACAGGGGTCGACCGACAGGCCTCCCACTGGCAACAATTTGTTATTTATTTTAGTTCAAGTAAAAGTTATTCTTTGCCCTGCTGGCACAAGACACACTAACAAACAGTAACAAAGGTGCCTGGTCCTCCACACAAAGTTATCACCCACTTAATTCATCTTGCCGTGTTGCCAGGAACATTTCAAACAGACATGTGCTCTGCCATTAACCTCCCCATTGTCACTTCACTCCACATTACCACCCTCACTCCTGCTTCTGTTCCTGCGTGCCACCCTGCCTCTTATGGTCCTTTCAGCAGACCTGCAGAGAGGGACACAAATCACCAGACGTCCCTCTGCAAGCACTGCAGGCTGTGGGGCCAAAACCGATGACATGTCAGGCGCTCCTTAAACAGAAGAATATTAATGCATCAGCCTGGGGTTAAGGAGCAGGCCAGAGATGGTGTACAGCAGAGCTTTAAAGGCTCATACAGACCTATAAATCCACATACATTTACACATACACTGTATAAACAAATACATATAATATGTTTCCACACAGCACAGAGCAGGCTCATGTCCAAGAGTCATTATTCACCCTGCAGAGCCGTGCAAACTATCTTCAAGTACTGCTACAAACAGATGTGGAAAGCTACTTTAATCATGAAAATATTTTATTTTTCATCACTCCTAAATGTCCTCTTGTAAAATATAATTTCTATATTTGTAAGTTAGGCTCTTATCTGTTTGCTCAGTGCCTATCAAAAGCAATCAATGCATGTATTTTTTTCATACCGTGCACTAATCAATCATACAGTTCAGGGAGTTCATATTTACATCATTCAATATTCTGCTGACAAAGCCTCTTGGACCCAATTTGTCCGTTATGAACACATCCTGTCAGACAAACGTAAGATGCTTTTCGGGGCCAATAATGGCTGCATCCTTCAGGAAACAGACCACGTAATGGATGTCTACGCTCCCCAACCCATTATTTTCTATCCCATGGTCCTGGTGGACTATTCCTAACTCCCTCTTCTGGATCCTGTCTGACTGCAGGATCATTACACAGGATTACTGGCCTTTCGGAGAAGACTGTTTACACAATGCCGATAGAAAGAAAAAGGCTGCAGAGCTATGAGAGTTTCATGTTTAGGGAAACAAGCTTAATTTCATTCCTTCACAGTATTAAATCATCCATAACATATAAACAAGCCTTTATTTAGAGCCTAGTATTCACTGTCCTAGCTCCATGAGCTCATGTCTGCCTCTTAT
The DNA here is from genome assembly GCF_900634625.1 of Parambassis ranga. Taxonomy (NCBI): domain Eukaryota; kingdom Metazoa; phylum Chordata; class Actinopteri; family Ambassidae; genus Parambassis; species Parambassis ranga. The sequence continues at coordinate 14,105,125 of NC_041033.1, forward strand.
GTAGCTTAAGTTAAAGCTTATATATAGCTTATGTTCATGCAGCCTGTCCTCACTAGGACAGAATTTAACACTCTCTTTCTGCCTACTACCTTGGTGATTGTGGACATCTTGGTTGTTGACCATATCTGCCAGTCAATAATAAGGTAGTGTACAGTCATTCCAAGCTTTTCCACTAAAAACAGCAGCCCACATCTGGGAACATGATGATGCTCTGAGCCAAAACTCGAGCTGAAAGTGGTGTGTCACTCCAGGCGAACCACATTACATGCTGATATCTTGTGCCATAATGTACTGGTACACTGATATTGTTGTGATATTGATGAGTACACGTCCACACACACACGGTCATGTTTCACTTCAAAGCTTACAGATGTGAAGCTTTACTGCTAATAGTGAGTCATTTGCAGACATTTGGCGCCTAGCTCTGAAGAGCCAGAGCCACATGTAGGAAGACGCTTCATCGCATAGTGAGGGCAGCTGAGAAGATCATTGGAGACCCCCTCTCCCTACAAGACCTATACAACACCCCCTCAATTTCGATTCTCTGTATGTCCAGTACATATGGCAGCATTGACAATAAACTGACTTTTTGACTGATTTAAATCTTTATAACACCCTGAAGGTTTTCACTGGGACATCTGGGAAAATAAAGAAAAGGAACTGTATTTAAAAAATGGTTAGAATATAAGACATTATGGCAGCTGCACAGTTTACATAGTTAGTTGTGACACCCGACGTCAGCACTTCCTCTAAGTTCTCATCTTTTTTCAACACCTTTATGCCTATCTTCATCATCCATCTGTACCACCCCCCCCCCTTTTAAATTTATCAGACTGTAAGAGAAAAGGTCTGAACCTACACACTGTTCCTGGTTGATGCAATAATGGAAAAATACAATAACACTTATTGGAATTCACTATCAGACCTCTAGCAGACTTCATTATGTTGATTTCTGCACAAAGCATGCCCCCCTGAGATTCTTTAACTGGAGAGATTAAAGAATCAAATATACATGCAGCAAATATGCTGCAGGGCGTCTGACCTCTGACCCAGATTGACATCCTGAAGGGACGTGTTGTGAGTCATACAGTGTAACCATGAAATATAAAGGGGAATTTCAACGTTCCACAATCTGTATTATATTCAGTTACCAAGGTTTCCGTTTCGGACTTTTAAGATAAAGGAAAGCATGCAGAGAGGAGGTAGGTGTTTTTAAAGCCTTGAAGGCATCTCATGCATCTTATCAGATCAGCCATGACAGTTTATGCTCACCAGACTTTTTCACAGATATCACATCTTCTTCCAGAGACTTCATAAATATGTACACATGCATTGTGTGTCTGGGGAATTTACAGTCTGAAAGCCCATTAGTGATTGTCCTCTTCAAACAAAGCCCAAGGATGCAGTGAATTACCCGGAGCCAGCAGACCTTAACACTCAGTCTAATCAATCTGTGAGGACAAGGAGCCACAAAAAATATTTACCCACACACAACACATCCTCACACATAAACGGCACACAGAGCAACACATACTCATGTTATTGTTAAATGGACAAGACAACTGTCACTCTTTCAGAGGAGTTAACCGTGTGTTCAGCACAAGATGGTGTAGGAGTTGCTGTTAGTCATTAGCAAACAGAAACTGCTGACAAAAAAAAACACTGCAACTGCAAAGAGGAAGGAAAAGGGTGAAAACCCAACTTTCACATTTGGAAAGTTGGGCTAATATGTGCCAATATATATACATATATAGCAACCATATAGCAACAGACATTGATGGCAGTTCCTCAGCATCACAGCCACCCCGTTCCTCTGCTCTTATGATTTTAAATTAAAATGACAGCTTGAAGTTGAATGTGATTATTGGTAAAGTTTCATAGCCGTAATGGAGACTTACCAAATGAAACTGTGTTTTTTAATATGTTGGTTGCGACACAGCCGTCTGGACGTCAGCCATGTTTTCTTGTGTGCATAGTTGATGTTCTAACTGCCAACAGCTGAACTCAACTCATGAACTGCACCTCTTGTTATTCTTGGCAATTAACAAAATCCCTTTAAAATAATCCTGCTTCTTCAAACTGTGGGTCCTGTTTTTGTACATTTATCTTGCTTAGTATTAGCAAAAATTTCATTCTGGGCATATGATTTATGGTTATATAGTTTGAAGTACAAGGGGTCAGATAACCAGACAGGCTGCGAGGGAAACAGTTCCACTAACTATTGTGTGGATGGTCAAACTTTAACCAAACCACAGACAAATACACATATGCATGTGTGTCGTGGCTGAACCAAAAAATGTAAGGGCAGAGCACCGATGCCTACTTGGCATTGGTTAACACTGTTTCCATGCCCGAGAGGGTTTTCTCCACGCACTCCAGCTTTCTCCCACATATCAAAGACGTGCATCAGTTAGGTGAACTGCCGACTCTATGATCACAGTAGTTGGGAGGGTGTGCACGAGTGGTTGTAGGGGTCAGGAGTCAGGAGTCAGGGGTATCATCACAAGTAGGGAAGTAGGGATCTCTGGGGGCATGTTATGATGTGATGAGAGACAAAAACAAAGTCACAGAGTTTACATCAGCCATGTAGTCAGTCTATTAGGTTTAAGTTCAGTGAGGACAAAAAAGCTAAGATAATAACAAAAGGCTCACTTTATGAAGCCTAAAGCTTGAAAAAAAACTCACAAAAGCCTAGAAACTAAAAACTGAAACAACAAAATAACAAAGTACAAAACAAAACTCAAACAAACCAGCATTGAGACACTGGGAAAGAATACTGGTTCACCAGGAGAATATATACAATATATAAAGCTATAATGACAGGACCAAAGGCAGCATTAAACAGACCAAACACAGGATGGACTGACAAAGACAAGAGGGAGCAAGACTTAAATACACAAGGGGAACAAGACACAGGTGAAAAAAAATTAGGACGGTAATCAACGAGGAGGGAAGCACACAAGGAAGTATCGAATGGGCTGATCATTCATGTAGTACAGTACACTAGGGCCCTACAAGCCAAATGCAAAGTGATAGGAGCTGATAACGAGCATTTATAATATGAAGATTTATTTTTATTTACATTTATTCACATTCTATTCTCTTTCAGGAAATGTTTGGAAATGTCTTCAAACCATAAGAGTGCCCCTCTTTTATCAAGATTAATTGGTTTGTTTAGTCCAAATAAATATCAGTGTCCTCAGTCTGCTTTGTTCTATTTCTAAATGTATTATGTAACTTAAAATAATGGATCAGGGGACCAATTATCTGTCAGATGAAGGTATTTTTAGGCTGTTGAGGGATTCTCTGAGAGCAGAGCAAACTGGGGAAAACTTCTTCCCATCACATATTTCCAGGTTCTGTGTTTGCTCTAGTAAACATTATCTCTGGTTCACTGCCTTCTAAAATCCCAAACCACAAAATCCGCACTGCTGTCTGGTTGCAATTATCTTGTTGAATTGATTAAGTCCCTGTTGTCTTGTTGACTTTCAGCCACTCTTTGAAGAGGCAGAAAGAGCAGAAAAACAATTTGGAATCACAAAGAGGACTCATTGACGTCCAGAATGTAACAACAAAAGGACTGAGTAATGAAATGTGTAATGTGATTTGGTGTTTTGGCACACATGAATAATTAATTATTGAATCAGAAAGCTGACTAACTTATTCTGTGTTGTCACAGAATCGGCTGGATCAGTTATAATACATTTTTTTGGTGAATTTGATCACCAGCACAGGGTGACTACTCAATTTTCACAGCAGTCTCTATGAATCATAACACAATTGATGCCAGCTGAGGTCAACTTCATGGAACCGAAGAGGGATTATTTATGACTGGAACCAGATATCATCCGAATTTCCTGTACACGGTGATGATGTAACAGCCTAAATGATTTAAAGTATGAAAATATCTGGTGATGTTTTTAAGCAGAACATGCATCTTCTCTCCGTGCTGACAGTAGTGCTCAGTTGAAGCAGGTGTTATGCAACAATTATGTTTTTTATTGAACCAGGGTGTCAACCGTTTCCCCTTTTCAAATGTCTCTCAGCGCATCAGCAGATGAACACTGGCCTTATGGTTTGTTTGATCTGAGGGTGTTGTATTGCACTGCTGCGTCTAAGGCAGCTTTTATTAAGCCATATATCTTCCGACACTGCAGGCGAGCTGGAGGATGAAACAACAGCCCTATTGTTCTTTCTGCACCTAACACTTCCAGGAAGAGGTCATTGGGTCAGCACCAAGGATGTGAGAACAGGTTCAGGTATGGATCCGGTTCACAGCTAGTGAGATACCTGGATTCATTACCTACAAAGCTGTCTGTTATAAACCTTGTTAGCTTTTTAGATTTAGCTGACTGCTGTTATAGTTCTTCTTTTTTTATATAGATGTCAATATTAAGTCCAGATTTTCACCCACAAGATAGATTTATGTGATACAATTACTATTAAAAAGTCAAATGTAATAAACGATTTAATAACAACTTTTTTTCTGACTAATTTTATCACAACTTTTGTTAACAACTTCATAGTTTATGTCTCAAGGCCCAAAGCAAATTCACAACCTCAGTAACATATAACAACTCTGACTACTGACATGCTATTTTCTGCCAGTATACATGTTTGCTTTGCCATGTGTCTCTCTGGCAGTCTACAGTCATCCTCACTCCATGAGGTTGACCCAGCCCTGAGGTTGGGAAACTCTGTGGTAAAAATAATAATTACTGTGTTATTTCCAATTGATAATCCTTATTATACTCACATGCGCACAACCTATTACGGACTGGAACAATACATGACTTGATAACACACAGGAGAGGAAGAATCTCTGGTGCTGCTATTGATCCATGTTTTAGATATATTCAAACTACCATCTTCAACAATCATTTTTACTTTTTTTCTACTCTGCACTGCTGACAGCAGCCACCAGCTCTTACTATAATTTCACTGTTTATGATGCAGAGTGACCATCAGTGTAAAAACGTCCTGTGAATGACAAACAACACAGCTGTAACTGTTCTGATAAACTTCAGGCCCACGAGCTGACGAGGCCAAAAGCACAGTGAAATAGTGAACAGGAGTAATTACACCATTTTTTAGGAAGAGTATGTATTTACTGACAGCCAGCCATTGACTTGACTTAGAGTATGAGTAACTAAACAAATGAGTCTGGAGGCAGCTATTGATTGGAGATGAAGACAGATTTGTTCTGGGGTGATGGCTCTGCGCCTCCCAAAGAAGCAATATCATTTGCCAGGATCAATAAGCTTTTATTGTTTGGGTCAGTGTAATAAATGTTTATAATAGTTTTAGAGCTATAAAACTATTGTTGAGGGGAAAGTAAAATGTCCAGACAAAAACCCTAAATAACCTCATTAAATATGAACAAACAATGGTTAATTAATGATGAGTAGAAGGCTTTAATGACACGAATCAGTTCACAGGTGGATTGATTTTTTATTTTTTAAAAAAGGTACGTTTATCCAGATTCTCCTTGGTAGTTTTATGGTCCCATGTCACCTTTATAAAAGAAGCAAGCAATAATTATATAACTATTATAAAAATTATACAATCTACTGACCCTAAAATGTGGATTACACCACAATATCAGTTCCTCTCAGCAGAGTTCTGGAGAGTTCATTGCAAAAGACCCCGGTTTTGCCATCAAAGTAATGTTTTCAATATGCAGCTCCATAGAAATATGTGGTGAACAGAGAGAGATCATTCAAAGGACGGAGAACAGAAATGCACATACAGGAAGTGAATTACACAAAAAGGGCTTACATTAGCTGTTTTCACTTCTAGAAATGAGACGAAGCTGGTTACATGTGGGGTTACTCATAGTGACAACCTCTCAGATAAATATCAACACATCTATTAACCATTTGTAGCTTTTGGTATTTTATACACGCCGTCTTCTATTTTCAGCCTTGCAACCACAAGCAAATGTTTAACGTTGGCTCCAAAGAGGCAGATCCATCCATCAGGAGCTGGTGGAGACCAGTGAGAAAATATCTGGTTCCAAGAAAGTCAGCTGCTGATGGATGCTGTGCTGCTTGCTGGGACTGTAAACATGCAAGTAGCCAAAAATTCAGATTTAATGGATTTAAATCTTGACAGAGGTGGCGCTATTAGAGCAAGCAAGTCCAACAACAACTAGAAAAGGGCATTTCCTGAAAAAATGCAAGTTTGATTGCTGCAGCTGAAGCATTGCTTTGAATGCTGATGTGAAGGATTGCTCTGAATTGCTGGAGAATCAGAGCAATTCAGAGCTTTATATGCCTCTGTGTATGCCTCTGTGTGTCAGCCTGTCACCATGGTAACAGCAGAGGAGACCTCAAAAACCACTCCAACTTTGAGAGCCTGGCGTGTGGAACGATTCAGAATTAGAAAACTCTGAATACAAGTTTGATACAGCAGCATCTAATGAGCATTTTAAGACTAAAATGGAGTCTGTAGCTTGAAATCTGTCGGAGGAGATACATTTGGTTGCCTAGCAACGGCAATCAAACTAATAATCTCTGCTGCTTTATTATTAATATATATATCTCTGACCTGATCTCCACATTTGTCTTTTTGTCATCCTGCTTCCTGTTTCCTCCTGCTTACTGTACTCAGACTGAGGCCTCAGGCCATGTCCTCCATCACCCATGCACTCCAGTGTCACATTAATCGGTTCAATATCGACACTTCATTTTATCCAGGATCTTCATTGATGTCATTTGTTTTTCCTGTGTTCCTCAAATCAAGTAAAACCAGGAAAATGTAATGAGCCAGCCTGCATAATTCTGACTGATGTAATAGGAGTATCTGTGTACACGCACATGAATGCAGGATCAAGTGTTTGAGTTCCACAGAAAGAGAGTCCTCATTGTCTCTTTCACAAAGCCCGCAGCTGATGGCAGAGCAACGTCCTTCCTTATTTAGCTACCTGAATGGAGCTCACAATGAGGTTTAAATCCCACCAGGAGCACACGAGACAAAGCTTCCACGACCTGTGTCTCTTTACATGTCACAGCCGTGCCCCTCCCGTGCTCTGTGTATTTATTCTGCACTTCAGGATGCAAATGTCATGCTATACTAAGCTGATGACACAGACGGTGCTTTCCATAGAGCTAACTTACACATCCGCCTGTCACCCTTTCACCACCATCATCAAGCATTTTATTGATCCTTTCAGCAAATCATGGAAGAGTTGTAGATTCATGTAGGAACCAGCAGTGGCTCTGCAGGCTGGTTAATAAAACAGATGAGTTTAAAAGGCATCTGGACTCAGCATATGTTGTTAAAGACACTTCACCACTCCCCAGAGTCCGCCACACCACATCTGGTCAATAATATGTTCACTATTAGAACAATGAATTGTATTGATGGATGTCATCTGATCATGGGATCAATACAGGGGAGGGGTTACATGCCTAACCGTGAACTGTTTAGACCTCATGTTTAGATGTTTTTCTGGTGGATGTTGTGGTCATAAGTGGCCTGAGGAAATTTCTTCACCTTTATCCTGACTAAGGGATGAACTGATTAGAATTATGCAAAAAAAAATCAAAGGTCAGGATCACCGTGTCCTCACATCCCCATGAACTTGTGTTACTGTTGATAGTCGGTGTTTGTCCATATGTGTATATCTAGTGTTGGATCAGCAGGGTCAGGGCGTCTTCTTCAAAATGTCTTTCTTAGTAACTCTGACAGAGAGGAACTAGAACATCAGAAAAAGACTTGAGTCAGAGGCCACATTAGCCCAATTAAATGTGCCCCATGACTTCAGTATTCCAGTGTTTTGTTGCTAAAGTTGCCTCAGAGAGACCGGCCCTGGAAGGCATTAGGATTTCGGCTTTGAGCCTTCTTGGATACAGTTTGAATTCGGGGACTTCCCCCTCTGTGTCTGCAGTGATTTATTCAATTTGGATCCAGTTGTATGAGGGGAGTGTCAGTAAAGAGCTATCTATCCTGTCATTCTGCATATTTTCAATGGCATTCAGGTCTGGACTTGTCGAAGGACATAAGAGCTCCTAGTTGTTATGAAACTATTATATTTAGGATTGAGACGATTCCTGGCCGAAGCCCTGTGGGGAAAGAACATTTGTCCACATGTTGTAATCATTTTAAAACAATGATCTTATCTCGAAATTGTTTTCATAAGGTTGCAGTCTTTCCTGAGTCTGACGAACAGGTGGAAAATTATGCTGTTGTGTTTTTAAGCAGCAGAATCTTTTGTCTCATTCTGGTCCACATTAAAAAGTCCATGTGCTTTTGTTACAATGTGGTTTCCTTTGCCTAATCTGTTACACAGCACAGATTTATGAGGCTCCGCAATGAGTCTCAGAGGTATGATGCCCTAAAACGTGATTGTAAACGTGTCAGTGGTGTTTGTTGTTTATCGTCTTCCTAAAAGTCATCCATTATTCCCAGTTTGCTCATAGCTATTGGAAGTGGTATATTCATTTTGTTCTAATTTACAGAGCGTACTGTGCTGTTGTGAATCTCCATGATTCTGTTTTTGTTTTCTTTTGCATGTTTTGCATTTGGTATCCAAATTGGAGTGAACCAATGTGCAAGAGGAACAGCATGCATGCACAAAAAAGTAAGTGGCAGCCACAGATAAAGGCCAATACGTTTCTAAACAAGCTGCAAGCAGGGCTGAAAATGAAGTGCCAAAACAGCAGCAAATGACTTCTAAATTGATGTTAAGTTGGTCAACACCATTGTACAGGATGGATTTCTTTAAAGACTAAGTGATGGCTGGGTGCCTTTTCAAATCATGAGCATGAGTGTATATAAAGTCTGGAGTGAATCACAGCCGGAGGAACTGTCATTCGTAGTACTTTTATGTTGCCTCTATTTTTCAGCCGATGAGGCCCCCACTTATGGGAACATGTACATTTTAGTGACTACTAACTACTACTATGACTACTAGAGAGACATATAGAAATACTGTATTCTTTATCTTTTAAGGTAGGAAGTTAAAATGTACATTTAATAGAATGAGAAGAAGTTTTGTACTTCTCAGTTTCAACAAACAAGATGAGTAGCTGCACACAAAAAGTATGGTGCAAATCAGTGGCGGCTGCTCGTCTTTCAAACAGGGGAAGCTCATGTTAGGTGTACATTATAAATGCATCCTATTGCAGCCTGACCGTTACTAATAAAGGGAAATGTTAATTGAGACTGTTGTCAACCACAGCCATCCCATAGAACTAAAGCAACACACATGGAAATGATGTCCAGGAGAAACACACACCTAAACTGTGTCTGTATACAACAGACTAGCACGCTAACTAGCAGGCTAGTTTCCCTTCACAACTTCACTTACACAACAAAACTCAACAACTTTATAGTGATTAGTATGTTTTATTCAGACTGTAATATGTGCAATGTGTTGAAAACGAACAGTCCGGACGTACAGTGCGTTGTCTCGTGACTTTACACTGGCAAATCCCTGCCAATCAAAAGGGGTTCAGCCTTTTAGACAGTTCCACCAATCATCATGCGAAAGCCTAGTGTCTTGCCTTGCCCCGAGTAAGCCTTCAGAGACGCTTAGCATCTCAGAAAACGACGATTATATGCATTTATCCAATGAACACATGGTCTTACTGCACTGAAAAAAAGTGCATCAGACGTTCAGTCAATGGGATGTCCGACGGTGTTGTGTACTTAAAATCATCGGATAATACAATAAAATGTATTATTTTCATTATTTTTAATGAATAAACAGATGCCAACAGGTGCATATATATAATAACTGCTCGGTTTGTGCCCGTGTTCTACATCCACTGTCTGGTCCTGTTCTTTCTCTCTCCCACGCCTCCAACCTGGGAGTTAAACAATCTGATGGGGATAAATGAGCTCTTTAGTCTGTTGCACCTTGGCAGCAGCAGCAGCAGCAGCAGCCTGTCACCGAGCGAGCTCTAGTAGCACCACATACAAAAATATGTATCCATCTGAGTTTTTTCTTGTGCATCCTTAGCACAGTAAGAGAAACAGCATATGTGGTAACACTGATTCTAAACAGACACAAACAAAAACAACAAAACCTCTTCAAATCCTTAAGGAGAAAAAACAATGTATTCAAATAAATGCGACAACCACAGACTATAAGCACCAGGAACTTTATGTCTTCCCAACCTTCAGTCTACCACTGTGCACTTAAGCATCAGGAGAATTTGTTGTTGGAACAGCAGTAGGTGAAGATGCTGAGAAAATCTCATTACAGCTGCTATTCTTATACATATAATACAGTGAGGTGGATTTCAGTTTATGGATCGTTGCTGCACTCCATGTCATCCAAACCTCAAGTCGATATCTGCCCGCTGACTAAGACACAGATACAGTGTCCACACTAATGGAAACCTTTTATGATAAAGTCAAAGCATTAGAGACCACACAAGCTGCTATATCACCTAAAACGAACCTGCCCCGCGCGCTCCATTGGTCAGTATTTATAAATGTGATATGAGGAAATTTACAGCTAAAATCACCAATCCTGCCCATAAGCAGTGAGATGAGTGCAGCTTATATTGATCCAGGTATTGGGCTTCTGTGGTTCCCATGGGAACATTAGTCAGGAGGTGAATTAGTGATTATCTGTTCTGTGCAGGAGACAGCTAAAGATGACAGAACGAGGAAGACGGAAGAAAGTGAGGACTTCAGGAGAAAACAGGAAATCAGGAAATACACATCCTAAATGCTCACAAGAGATTATTAGAACACACAACTACTGTAACTAATGATTGTATTGATTTCTTTTTTTATGCCAACCTGCAGTCGTACATTACCAGAGGCATGGGAGACATCCTCCACAACAAAATGTGTTTTAGTTTAGTTGAGTCTGCTCTGAAAACTTGTTGTTGACAACATCCAACTTTTAAGAAAGGCGGAGGCCTCACCGAGCACATGTGCAGGTCACAGTGGTAACCAAGAGAAGAAGCCTATGTGGATCCTGAGCTGTAGGCTATGAGAAACGAGACATGACGCACCACAAGGACAAAAATGCCAAACAAAAATATTGTTGTCCTAGAAACATAACCTGAGGCAGTGTATCATCATCTATATATATGCTACAGTACAGATGTATCTAAATGCCATATTATATGCAAATTTGGTAATATACTTACAAATAATGCCATTTAACTGTTACACCAACGTTAGTGTGACTATCAGCAGATACTCATCTAGATCTTTTGCTTCAGGGTCTTAAAAGTTATGGGCAAAGCTTTAATGAAGACCGATTGAGTGTGTGACAAAGAACCACTTACATCACTACATAACACTGGAAAAACGATCAATCACTGGTGATTGGAGCTGGAGCTTTTAAACACCTGTGACAACTAAAGCATCTCTGTACCCTTTCCAATCACAAAGTCCAGATGTTAGTGGGCGTTTGAGGCTTTTTTTGTCCAGTTCTTTGTGTTATCCTACACTCTAACAGTGATCTTATTTATCAATTTGGGGAACAAGAGATCACGTTTCAAACCCTATAAAAAGTCTTTTTCACACAGAGGTGATAACATTCATTGCAGCAATTTCAATTTGTTAATGGCACCTTATCGTCTTCAGCTGTCTACTTTAGCTGCGTACTATACATGTTTAAATCAATGGGAAGTGACCGTCTCAAACAACAGGCTGCAGGGTGACAAGCCTGGGAAGGTGGTGTGATTCTAATAACAGTGAGCACTGTGAAGTTAATGTCACCACCTATACAACCACAACACCCAAAAACAAATTTAGCCGTTCTGAGAAATTCTCAAGTTTCATTATCTTTTCCTGTCACACTATGTGAACTTGTGAGAAGGAAAAAAAAAGAGAAAACTCTTGCTGGAATGACCAATTCTTAGAAATACACAAAGAAAATACTGCTTCATTTGTTTTAGTCCAAGAGCCACTTAGCAAAGGCAATACAAAGTCTAGCGACTTTATTCATACCTGCAAGACAAAGACGACATCATTTGTTTTCTGAACCTACAAATATTCATCTTCTCTGCCAAACTTGCATTATAAAAGGAAGCATTTTCCAGCGCCTGCTTTTCATCTCATCCACATCATCCAGTGTACGGGCACAGCCCAATAAAACATCACACTGCAAGTATATCCAGTTACATAGAAGTAACAAGCCGGAAACACAGGCTACGGGGTTCTTGATTTTTTGGCACATAATTGCAGCTTGAAGAAAGAAGAAAACCCGCACATGTCAAACTTTACATTATTGTGTTGACATCTGTTGCACTTCAGGGAAACCAACCGGTATTAATCATCATCACCATCACATCTTTCACTTCACAGCCGACTCACTTTATTTAGTTGGAACCACAAGAACTGCATGAACAAAACGAGCACACACATGCGCATGCATGTGTGAGATGACACTACCAGTACTCAGTAACAGATACTCAAAATATTCATTAATTATACTCAAAGGATTCAGGTTTGTAACTCCAGATTGGATTGAAAGGTTTAAAGTAATCAAAGCATTATAGAAACTAGTCTTTTTGGACCTGCCGTTCAATACAGTGCTGGAAACTTAAAGTGCACATATGCAATGCAGCAGGTATTTCTTGTAGTGTTACTCAGAGTGCCGTCATCACTGCACACTCACACTGCACCAAAACCTTTCCAAGTCCTCAGGCCAAGTGTTACCACAAACTACCCTCAGGCAGATGTGTGTTACTAAAACATGAACAAAGTGTTTTCACCACTTCCTGTAAACTACTTGATCGTCTGTCATAAAAAAAAACAACATACATACGTCTATACATACTAGTGAACAGGGTCTTTAAGATGTTTACCACATCAACCATGACATGGCTCAGGACATGATGTTTACCTTCACCTTCAGACCAGTTTGGGTTTTGTCTTCTTTTGGACTGCAGTTTGCAGATTTGGCCAAAGATCTTTCTACCTCCTTTCCAATATAATGGAACTTGGCTGAGTAACAACTGAGGCTGCTGTGAGCTGTCTGGGCTTCTTTCTGCTTAACTTCAGGCTTGTGACAGCATGATTAGATATAAGAGGCATCCTCCTCAGCTGTGCTGTAGATGAAGATTCTTGCCTTTCAAAACATTTATTGCATTTACAATACTTGTATTAGCACTAGCCAATTCAATGTATTTTTTTCAAAAACCTATGGTGGCAAAAAAGGTAGAATAATCCAAACCTAGGTAGAATAATAAATACTAAACAACTGCCAACCCTTTAACTAGATGTATAAAAAGCACAGGAGAACATAAAAATAGTAAAAATGTTGAATTCACAGGTGCTGTGTCCTTTTAACCTCATAACCCTGCCAGGAATGCTTTGCCCTATGGGTAAAAAAAAGGCAGGGCAGGACCAGTCCTCCAGGGTCATAACATTAGTCACACTCCTCCATTTAAAAAAACGCAGACATAGTGAACAATCACGCAGCACACGCATATGTGCCATATGTGGCTGCATGCCTTAGACACGCCTTTAATTTGAGGGGAGAGCACAGCTCAGCCGTTACAAACAGGCATACAAACACATACCACAGCAACAAAAGCATTAACGGTCGCCATGTCAGCTGAGCTCCGCCTGTGCAGAATGATTACAAAGAGAGAGGGAGGAAGTTAGGAACTGGCTAACCACCTTAAAGATGCCCTCAGCCTGGTTCGTGGTTAAACAACTGACACAACAGGGTGTTGTATAATTTCTCCTTTTGCAGTGTGAGATGTAGTAAAATGTGCTGACAGATCATGAATCAATAAATAGAAAATTCCAAAGAAATACATCAATCTATGACACACACACATTCACAGAGGTCAGAGGTTAACTCACCGTCAGTGGCAGAGAACAGACCACAAAGATGATGGTCATGAGTGCCAGCAGGATGAGGTGATCCACCTCCTCCTCTCCTTGTCCAAACCAGGCCAGGCTCAGCCTCCTCTTGTTCCCCATCGACCGGACCGAGCCACGCCGCATGATCTGGCTCCGGTGCATCTGGCACAGGGTTACAATCACGGACACGTTGAACACCAACACTGCAAAGATCAGCAGTGCCATGAGTGAGGAGTAAGACAGGGAGAAAGCCAGCACCAAGCTGGCCTGCTCAACCCCTGTCGCGTCCATGTCTATGAAGCACCATGTCCCAGGGCAGTACTGTCGGAATTTGCCATAACCTGCATACGGCAGGAGGCAAAAGGCCAAAGAAAACAGGTAAATAAAGACAAGGGTGAATTTGGCGAAGCTGTGGCGGATGTGTACAGAGTAAAAGTAAGGGTGGCTGATGGCCAGGCAGCGTTCTACAGCCATGGCACACAGGATAAGTGTGGGTGCCAGGCCGAAGAAACTCATTGCAAATCCAAAGAGGTTGCACAGTTTTTCACTGCCCAGATCTCTCAGGGACATGTTGCGGGCGTAGCAGATGAAGACGGGCGGACTGAGGAGACAGGTGCCCAGCAGGTCTGTGAGGGCCAAGCCGGTCACCAGGATGCAGAAGACGGAGGACCTGGAGTGGTGCTCCTTCCGGTGCACTCCAAGGATGAAGAGAGCCAGGAGATTTCCCACAACTGCAGCCAGAAACATAATGATGCTTGTTGTTGGCTTTCCATCCCGACCCACCACGCAGGTGGTGTTGTGACATGAGTCCTCTGAAACAATGCTGTTGTTCATGTTTGTCTTAATGAAAAGAAAGGAGCCTTCTCAGTGTGGTATTAGAGAGGAATTCCCCAAATCCTGTCATTGCTGCTCATTTTTCTGCACAGACAGAAAGGTATGCTGACACCCACGATAATGCGTTGACCTCAACATGATTCATAGCCTCAGAGAGGTCTTAAATCTGAAACAATAAGAGAAGAAGAATCTTAATGTTCATTCTTATTTAGAGAAATGTGAGCTCTCATTTCAACAGACTGGGGTCAGATGAACATACAGATACTTTTACACACACACACACACACACACACACAGCTCAGTTTTAGTGACCAAATTCACCTTGCACAGGATCCGCCAGAAACCACCAACACTAAAACTATTGTATGCTTCTTCTTCTTCTTCTTCTTCTTCCTCTTCGTCTTCTTCTTCCGCGGACTCTTTATTTGTAACTACAGTTTTTCGGTGTTCACGGAGTTTAAACCTGCCGCTGCCGGTAACGTGCCGCTGATACGCACTGAGCTCACGGACAGAGAGAAGCAGACTGCTCGGTCTGCGCTTCTCCCACCAACTTTCAATGTGTTTTTCTGAGCGCCTCCCACTCTGTGTCGGATCGATGTGTGGTCCCTCCCACTACACTGCAGACAGATGATTTCCATATTTGACACATGACTTTCACTTTTTCTTCTGTCTGATGTTCAGCTGAATCACTTGTTGACACATCTGTTTGACACATTTGCATTTGTGACCAAAAATAAAAGAATAATGTTTTTTCATAAGAAATACAAACACTGACACGTCATGTCAGTGTTTGTATTTTCCATGGAAGCTTATGAGAGAGAGAGAGAGAGAGAGAGAGAGAGAGAGAGTAACCTGCCTGAGGGAAGACACACAGTTAATGAGATGAAACACTGGCTTATGATGATGAGAGTCTACCTGAGGAGACTCAACAAGCCTAACACTAGTCTGACACTATAGCTAGTCTGAACCATTGTGTGTTCGGGTCGATAGGTATAGTCATTTTGTAGGCATGGTTACACATCTAGAGTATGGCCAAGCCGAGACAAACATACACCACTGAGCAACTCTCAGTCTCAGTCACCTGTTTAAAATAACGAAGGGTTAACCTCTGACTTGTTTTCTGAGTTACCATTAAAGGATTTAAGGACAACAATGGCTCATTTTCAGGAAAAAATGCTGCGTCCGAACATCATTTTGTTCAGTGTATGAATCACTTAGAACACAGGGAGTTTGGGACTGTGCTGCTTTTCTGTGACTACGCTGGTCAGAAGAGTGGACTACATACTGAAAATTAACATTTACACTGACAAAGTGAATGAACAGAATTTCCTCACCTGTAACTAGATTGAGTTAGTCCTAGTTTGTATTCTAAGTACAGTGCTTCACTACTCCTAGTACTGTTTAGACTGCCTTCTCATCATTTAATACAAGCAGTCAGAGCAAAATTGATGATAATATTCTGCTGTGCTTCTTAATGGTTCCCCTTTGGTGACACCTACAATATGAACAATCACTATAATCATTACAATATCTATGAAAACAAACTGCTGCATAGTAATTACATGTTATTGCTCCGTTTCCGCTCAGACTTATTCAGTCTCGCTTCCTGTTGCTGTATCTCTAATTGACATAATGCCATTATTCAGTTTATGGACGAGACAATGGAGATCAGGTTTCTTGGCCATTCCTGTAAATGAAACCGATGCACAGCTATGCACTTGAGGTGGTTTGTTTGTGACGTTGACGCTCTCAGTTTGACTGCAGCCCTCTCTTGACAAACAAAGTATTAATTTACTTTCAGCTCCCACATGGCACCTTCAGGCGTGGATGGCACGCACAGGTTGTATACAGTGGCACTGCCCATAAAACAAACCAGGCTCTGTTGCTTTGAATAAACAGCAGACACAGATACCAACCGAAACACAGAGATCATGACAGCTGGCAAATTTACACAAAGTTTCATAATCTGACGCATAAGCAGTTTACAATAGTCTCAAATTACAACAGAAGCTGCTGATGTTATGAAACCTGCTGACCAAACAAGCTATTCAGATGAAATGGATCCTGAAAACCAGGAATGATGATATCATCATGATAATGATGTACCATAATAACAACATTTGTACTTACATACAAATGGCACCGGCTAAGACATAAACACCTACTGTATTATATAATAACAAAAACACTTTGATCAGTCTGCTCACTCTGTTTTTCCTTTTGATTACTGGATACGGTAGCTACCCATGATATGTTGCTTCAAAGAGCACACCGAATGGAAGCTGTCACAGTCTTGTAAACATCATTTTCTCTTTCAGCTGAATATCAGAGACAACTGCGCTTTTATCCACTCACTAAAAAATAAAAAAGAGGCCAACCTCAGGTTTGTTTTCCGTCCATCTGGCCGCTGGTGAGGCTGATGCATGTCACATAAAAGCTGCAGTGAAGGAATTTGATGATGCGTATGGGTCATTTTCAGTAATAGATGCAGCATCATTGAAAACCATTTCACCTCAAACTAAGGAAATTCTGGACGTGACTCTCACTGGTAATTGAAAACAGAATGTTAGCGGTAACAGAGAGCCGAATATGAAATACTGGTTTAATAAAAATGATAATAAACTTTATAAACTTTTAAAAACAGGGTCAACAGAGCACAGCAGAACAAGAAAGACATTAGATTTACATACTGAGACAGCAACAATTCAAATTAAACATAAGGATGGAGGAAAAGTTTAAAATCATTAGGGGATGATAGAAAAGCAATCAAATAAAGAATGCAATGTAGCAATGGCTAGGGTCTTTTTTGTTAAGATTAAGATTAAGATTAAGATTAAGATGCACATGGCAGCAACGAAAAAAGAATATGTACATACACACACAAAAAAAAGCTCAGACCTTTAGTCTACATTTCAGATAAAATATGCAGGAATGTTAAATGTTCCTACAGCTGTGATTTCTTCACCTTTTTCAACCCCGACTTCAGATTGTTGTTTCTTGTTCCTGTAATTGAAGCATCAAGACTTGAAGCTTTGGAAATGTTAATAACCACATTGTTTTGACTGCGTATGTTTTCAACTGTGAACATCAAAAGGTCCCACAGAGAACAATCATCCACTTTCCAAGTTTGTGTTTGTTTTTACACTCAGACAACCAGTGACGGAAAGCAGACTCCAGAAGAGATGACGCCTATTGTTAAAGGCTAGGAATGGTGAGGAACATGTTGCGCGTATGATCAGAGAGAATACTTTGAGACTACTGGAGTTTCTTTGATTAAAATCTGTTTCTGTGAAGTCACAGATTAACTTTGTATTATTTTTTCTGTCCTACATTCAACAGCTCATTGGAAACTGTTTGGACAGAGCAGGAATGTTGAAAAGAGTTTTGGTTGGTGACTGAATGAACCATCAATCTGTCAACATCTACAGTGAACAAATCCACCAGGGGAGCGGCATGCAATCACAAGAACATGGATTCAGATAATTATTATACAATGGCTATCATGTAAAGCTAATTATCCATATTTTGTGATGGTAGATATGGTTTATTTTTATTGGGAAACTTATATTGTGAGGCATCTGGACTCACATTCCAGGCTCTGTGCATGCAGCCAAACTGTGTTTGTGCTAAGTTAATAATGTCTTTTGATATGGTTAGTGAAGGCTATCATGCTCATAAGCTGCTAGTATTAGCCAATTCCATTGTAATGATATTTGGAACTTTGGAATGATAACATCACCACCCACCTTTCTCTAACTCCTGGAGTTCCCCACCCTCTCTGAAGCCAGCTGGGTGGTGTTTCTTTATCTAGTCCAGGGTCTGTATCGGCCTCCACACATGCTGCCCGTGCCTGATTAACATCTAACAGGAGGAGTTCAGAGGAAAACCCCTTCAGGTCCCCGAACCGAGTTCATGTCCTCTCTCAACAGCTAATTACATATCATATGTCAAAGGTAAGCTAGAGCTGGAGGCAAGAGGTTGAATTACATCAGAGCAATTTTAAGGCAAACGAGGAAATAGGGAGGAAAATAAATGATCTTTATCTTTGCTTTTTTTCCCAATTGAACAACAGTGAAAAATAGAGTGATGAAAAACACTTGTGGTAAACCCACAAATATCACGGTACAGTGGAAATTTACAGTGAAACAGACAGGGCTTTCCCAATCCTGCAGACGATACACAGGCACATGTAATACAAAAATAATGAGCCAGGCCTGCGCTGGCTTACCTTGTTTGATGCAAATTAAACCATAATGGAATTTGAAGATGTTTTCTCAGCTTACAGAGGAGCTTCGGTTTCTCTGTCTAAGCAGGCCTCGGCTGGCATCAAGTGAAAAAAAAAACAGTGTTACAGGAATGACAAAGAATACATTATAAACAAGATTATTTTCAACATACACTGTAGAATCATGCATAAAGGTGCTTTTGTTGGAGAGACTGCTGGGAAGTTTTGTTTCCTTCTATCATTGTTTGTGAGAGCCACCAAGGAATTCCTTGGAAAAAGTTTAACACAGTCAGGTAAATGTTTCTTAAACATCTGTGAGCTACGACTGAGCTAAAATAAAAATGAAACACCAGAGATGATACTGAGAAAAATCCAGATTCTAACCATAGGACAGAAAGAAAACAAATGTGACGTGAAAGAGACACAAAACCAAAAAAGTAAGTGTCAGTTGGTCCCCGTTTGCTCTTCAACATAAGGAGGCAGTTGTGATCTAGTATTTTCACTTCTCTTTCCATCCGCTCAGTTTTTTTACCAGAAACAGTTCCTTGAGTTCAGTAAGTGTTTCAGGAACTAGCACACCACACACTGTTGGTCTCTGCTTTCCACCGGTTTGTTTGAGTCACTCAGGCATGGGAGGAACAATACATATACAGCCATGATGCCACAAACATGTGCTGCCTTTGCTTACTTTTCCTCATTAAATAACACAATAATAATATAGATTCGGGCATAATGCCGCCTCTCAATGTGCCATTGTTGCATCAGAAATGTGCCCTATGACAAGTGTTTCCTGTGGAGGGTGCTGCTGTGTCAGTGCGGTGAGTTGCTTCCTCCAAAGTTGGCTCAGAGGTGGCAAAGTGCGTCTTTTTTTTTCTGCACTGCAGGAACACAAGACAGTCACAGCAGTTAGAGCTCCCTTTTTACCGCCTTTTTTTTCTATGTTTCTATGTCAGTGTTTCCCAGCACAAAAGAAAAGTTTCTGAACATGTGTCATGTTTAATATCATCAAGAAATCAACAGGAAAGGATTGTGGTCTGTGTATGAAAATAATCTGGCTGGGAATCTGTCTGCATTCATAAAGTTTAGAGAACAAACCACTTGAGGTCAACAGGCTTTGTCTAAAAAGGGATCTAATGCAATGCTTTTTGTATCCAAAATCTCATTTTAAGTGTTTGTTATCATCCTTTGTGCTGTTTAATACATTGTTGTTGTTAAAAGTGTTCAGTGATTTGATGAGGAGCGCGATCACATCATGACGTGAAAAAGACAAAATGTTACAAAAGTGTCATGCGACCACCCTGCTATCAGGAATTTGCCATGTGTGTGGTGAATGAGATGATATATGTGCCCACAAATGCACCAGTTTAAGGATTGCAGGCAGATATGTACAGTTACAGTGTGCTTGCATGGAACAAAATGTTATGTGTCACACACTTGTTTGTCTCATCTGCTTTAGGTTTCCAGTTAAGACACACCAACAAACTGCTGTAGTAGGCAGTCCTCATGCCAGCATATCACTCTGGGGGGATCTTCTGATCCAGCGGCCTCTCCTCTTGCATTTTTCCCCCTTTTCGGATGTGGTCTTCATGACGGGGTCTAGGACGCCGATGCACATTCAAACTTTGTACTTAATAAATCGTTCTCATTCAGTTCGCTGAGTCTCTCATGATTGAGCAAGCATTATGTGTGAAATGGATTTTGAAAATGACATCTTTCCAGTTAGGTATACAGCCACCTTAAAGGACTTTTTTTTTTGGAAGTACAACCTTCTATTAGAATGTGCACAAGCTTGCCTGCCCTGTGACACATCACAATAATAATGCAGGAAAATGATGAAGAAATTTAAAGTATGTAAAGCACATCACTCACTTGAGTATTCTAGCGATCAATCTTTATGTAGCACTTTTTATACAAGTGCTTTCCAGAGACTGCCCTGCCACACACTCACAGTGTAAACATGGTAAAAACAGGAATAAAAACAGGGACATGATTGCACCTAGTTTTGTAGAATAAAAAAAACTATAAATAAAACCTAAAACAAGACAATAAAACATAAACATGAATCATAAAAATACTATAATCAATAAGACATATAAATGTCTTACTATTTAAACTTAGACAATAAGCCAGAAAGTTAGCTACAAACTACATCTGTGTACTGTATATACAGTAAAATATTTAAAGAAACGGCAAAATATAAATGAGGTAAAAGAAACAAAAAGAAAAAGTAAAGTGAAGCATACAATGAAAGTATAAATAAGTTGGTAAATAGTCATAAATATTTCATTATTGAGTGTGAAAATGGATCTGATTTCATTAAGTCAAATGTTGACCTAATGAAATGACTCTCAGGAAAAGTTGTTTTAAATGAAAGGTTTCCAAATCCAATATTTAAAGACAAAGCTCTGACTGCTGAGAAGAAGGAAGAAGGAAGTTTATGCAAGGTCCTCATGAAAGCAGATGTGCTCACTGTTGTCTCAGTCACATGCACAATGAGACGGAGCAGCCCGAAGAACACAACAGTGAACTGTGTCACACAGTCATCTGATGCCTAGAGGGAAGTCCCTGGAAAGAGGAGGCACAGTGTATTGTGTGCACAACATACAGTATATCAGAGCAACTGTACAAATATTGTAATCCTAAAAATAGTAGCACTATTCAGGAGTTTGCATTACATCGTGTAGTTTATGTAATGCTCCAGTGGAGAGGCTTTCAGGCATAATGAGAATAGAAAGGAGTATTCAGTGTTTTACAAGCACAGCGGGTGATTAGATTACACTGCAAAGTGTACACAATTGTAGGCAAGTGGGTGTGGTGCACTCAAACAAATGCATGACTGACCTGCAGTTCATGCACGCACCTGTAACCCTATGAACTGATTTCTGCACTCGTAGACCAAATGTGTATTCCATCTCTTCTGAAAGATGCTTGTTCATTAAACGTTCTCGGTGCCTTTGTTTCCCTCCTGCCTCAGCCACACAGCTCAGTACGTTCTGTTCTTGATCCAGATTTTAAGATAGAATTTAATGAAACACCACCACCTAGTGTTGACATCCCTGAAAAATCCCTTCTTGTTTACACCAAGGGGTATGCAGGGGTAACTTCACACTGACCATTGTCAACCATCGTAACTTTAGGACCTTATCCAGTTTTTGAGCAGTCTCCTGTCACAGTTTCCGCAGGAGTATAAAGACACCACAAACAAGACTGGAGAACTAAAACTGGACTTTTGTGTAAAATAACAGTTATGACAAACATGAACAACAAAATGACTAAATTCTTTTGATTTCTGAGTTTACAAATAAATGGCAAACCAGATTCCGTGTGTACATTTGACCCACTGATTGATGTATTAATATATATTTACTGCAGTCATCAGGTGAGAAACAAACATGTGGCTGCTTGTCACTGCAGTGTTGTCTTTTTTCCCATCTTTCTTTATATTTATTTTTATAAGTTTTAGAGTAATGCAGTCTGTACATTATTTTAAATTGGATCAATATCTAGAATTAATAGAGCACTTGTGTATATACTGAACAGGTCCTCTGTCATTACATAACCACAGAGGGATAATCGCACCTTCCTGTGAGGCTCTTATTGTCCTGCTGAGTGCGCTCCTGTTTTCTAATTCATTTGCCTTATCTACTTAACCACACGATTACATGTGTCCAATCACATCTACCTGGCCCATATAGAACCCTCACCCCATTGGCTCTTGATCTTGCTCATCAGTCCGAGGCAGGGCGCCTGGTTTGCATTTGTAGTGTATGAGTGAGAGGTCGTGACCCCTGCTGACCTGGATTACCACAGGCTCCTGTAGCAATCTCATGAGCCGCTAAATATAGCCTGTGCCCGGG
Organism: Parambassis ranga; assembly: GCF_900634625.1. Classification (NCBI taxonomy): domain Eukaryota; kingdom Metazoa; phylum Chordata; class Actinopteri; family Ambassidae; genus Parambassis; species Parambassis ranga. The sequence continues at coordinate 14,127,829 of NC_041033.1, forward strand.
ATAGTTCCTCCAGTGAAGGGCTGGGGTGACCTGCCCTGACCCAATCTGAGACCGTCTGGATGAGATTAGAACTCCTTTCTAACACAGGAACACTGGCAGAGGAAGGATACAGTGCAATAACAGTGGAGTAAACAGTCTGCAAAGAAGTGCAGGTGACGTAAAGCTCAGTCAATTTTATTGATTTATGGAAAATATATCACATCTTTACATTTTTGAGATACCTTCAGAAGTTAACAGTCCATTTACCATTTACTTTCCAACATCAGACTCAAATATAACCAATTAGAACGCCTCAAACTCGCAATTTTTTTAAGCTTCATGCTTTGAGGAAATCAGATTCCTCAGCAAACCTGCTTCCTAACTTTAGCCAAGGAAAAAAAATTATAATGCTGAAACCAACTGCAAGTCTACAGTCCCACTCTTAACTGCCCAAATGAAGCACATCATCCCAACTACAAGTAGTATTTGTGAATATACAGTGTATGTATCCTGTTCAGTAAAACAGCAAGCAGACTTAAGTTTGAATCACCGGACTACAAATTGAAGATCCAACACTAACAAGACGAGCAATGAGTGAAACACAAGAGTCGTTATAGCAGCAGCAGCAACAGTGACATTTGGTTTCTTTTTCTTCTTTTAGAACAAAACTTTTTTTTTTTTTTAAACATCCACATGGTTTATACCAAAGTGCAAATATGTTCAACTGCATGTATTTTTTTTAATGTTTATAGTAACTAGATTTACTATATTCTAATGAACTACGAGTCTTGCAAGAAGGTTGAGGCGTTTTTTTTTTGTTTTTTGTTTTAAAGAGTATTATGGCACATTTCAAAACCAAAGAGAAAACATGTCACAGGTCATTTACTACAACAATAGGCAATGCAAACTTTACGATACACTAATATATATAGAGATATATTTTGTGAGCAAAGTTTGTCATCAATACATTATTATTTGAGAACACATTTATAAAGCATTACATCAATATTGTATTGTCAGGATTATTATCTGTTTGCAGAACACATGTTTTCACTGCAGTCCTCAAGTGTGTTTTTACAATAATCCTCCTGAAGTAATTCAACGCACTACTGTCTTCAATCAGTGCTGCAGGCAAAGTAAAAGCCCACGACTCAAAACGAGACAAAAATCCCACAGGAGAGAAAACCTCCAGCACCTTTCAGTCTCTCATCCTTGTCCGAACTCTTCCGAGGTATAAAAATGCTCATCTCCAGCCGAGCACCGATGAACACCCTACGTTGCAACTATTTGCTCTCGCAATAATCAATAGTGACACAAATTTGACAGATATATAGCTATATATTTATGTATATACCTCCAGTGTGTACACAGTCTGACCACTACCTCTGATGGGATCAGAGCCTCCTTGTTGTCACAAGAGATGGCCACAAAAAGGGTGCATGCAAGAAGAGTACTCAATTCAGTATTAAGAGAATCGTCACTGGTGCAAGAGAGTTCAATTTTCTTAGTTGAAGTCTATCTGGAAAAAATTAAGTAGCCAACTTCTCTATACAAACTGTAGCATGTCTTACTATCCCTCAGCCTTTTCAGTGTTGCCCTTTCCTCTAAATTAATCAGAAGCTGGGTGACTCAGCAGAATCTTGGTCTGAAGTGTGGGGGCTTCGGCCCTCTTTAAAGCTTGGTCCATTGACTTCTATAGGGATTATTCTGTTGGTGTTTATTTGAACAGATACCTTAGAAGTAGTTGGATGTACTGAAGCACAAATTGCAAATTTCTACAGATTTTTGGGGGTTGGGGTTTAACATAATTCTTCCTTTTTTGGTTCTTAAAGACAGTGATCTTAGGAGGACAAGCAACGTTTAGAGAAATTTTAAAGCTCTCTTCACTTGGCAGTCATCATCTGGACAAACTCTGTAAACAAGAATAGAAAATAGCACTTAAATTATAGATGCAACAAAGAGGAGGCCGTTCTTCGGACAACATAGTCAACAAACCTGTTGCTCAGTAAAATAGAACTGTTAAAGATAAAACTATGTACTTGTATTTTTTTTTTCTGACAAAAAAGTCAGTTGTTTTTTTTTTTAACATCTGCAAGCTAACAAGGGGCACTGCAGAAGACAAACATCTCACCCTCGTAGTTGACCTGCCCGTCGCCATCGATGTCAGCCTCACGAATCATCTCGTCCACCTCCTCATCAGTCAGTTTCTCGCCTAGGTTGGTCATGACGTGCCGAAGCTCGGCTGCACTGATATATCCATTACCATCCTGCAAAGATGGCAAATGACTTAGTGTCACAGTATTTATTTGAAGTTTTACACAACAACACTTGATGCTGTATGTTTTTACTCCCCACTATGTTGAGCTGATAACTAAATGTGTATTGTTTGCAAGGAAATTGTTAACAGAAATACAGATTAATGTAGTTTAAAGCTCATCCAAGCAAAAGAAAGCCGAATTGTCTACCAGTTTCACATCACGCTATACACATAAACCTACATGAACTCAGTCAGCTTAGTCCTACTGCACCTTGTCAAAAACTCTGAAGGCTTCTCTGATCTCCTCCTCGCTGTCTGTATCTTTCATCTTCCTGGCCATCATGGTCAGAAACTCAGGGAAATCAATTGTGCCATTACCTACACATTCACAGAAACACAAAGAAGTTAAGAAAATGTATGTATGTGGCAATCAAGTAATATCACATTCTAAAACAATGTGACATGGCAATAAAAACACAAAGAAACGCCGCACAGAGTAAGCAGTAAGTGACAAACACATCTGTACTGAGGATAAAACAGTGAAATCTGAAAAAAAAAATCTGAACAGTAATCTTTTACTGTCAAAAGGAAAATTTAACCCAAGAATCACTCGAACGTTGTAAATAGTTTACATGCATGTGTTAAACATTCTGTCCTCACCATCAGCATCCACTTCATTGATCATGTCCTGCAGCTCAGCCTCAGTGGGGTTCTGTCCCAGAGACCGCATCACAGTGCCGAGCTCCTTGGTGGTAATAGTACCATCGCCATCCTTGTCGAACAGGGAGAATGCCTCCTTGAACTCTGTGCATTTATAAAGACATAATGCTATTAGTTGCCACTTTGATTAAAGTCATTTCAATTTCAGAGTCCGAGAAGTAAAAAACACCTGCTTAGCATTTCAATGCCAAGCAAACTCTACATAAAAGCACTGCTGCAAACTTCAGTACAATTTGTAAAACAAATGTGCACAAGTTTACTTGTCTTTACCAGACTGTTTGGACCAGAACCGACAGACCTCTGGCTCTTTTAATCTCAGTTTGGGGGTGAATTAGGGCACTGCTAAAGCTAAAACAAACCAAACATGGTTAAGGTATGCACTCACCAGCAATCTGCTCCTCAGTCAGCTGATCTGCCTGTTAACAAAAGAATAAGCCTCATAAACACCTATAGTCCGTCATGAAAATACTATCTTTTGGTAGTGATAATAAGTAAAATAAAGTCTTTATTAACATACTTATTTGCAAATTAAAGAAATGAATATGTCCAAATTACAAAAACAGTACAGCAGGAAACATTTATTGTGGTTGCTGCTGCACATTAAGTGAAGGTCATGAGTGTCAGAAAACAAGTCCAGCAGTTAAATATCAAGTTATGAACAAAAGTCAAAAAATAATTTCAGTTGGACGTCACTTTAAAGGCACAATAAAGACATTCAACTGCAAGCAAGCCTAATGAAGAACACCTGCAGCGGGGCTCGGCTGTGTCCACAACCTAAAGAGATCTGCCGATGCAAGTGCACTTTAGACAAAAAACAAATTCAAAACCCACTGTGGTATAACCTGATCACTGGACCTAGACTTATGACCTTGATAAAGACTATGGTTACAGCTGCAATGTAATAATTAAAATACTGTTTATTCTCAGTAGCCACAAGTATTTTTTCCCACTGGTGCTATTTAAATATAAAATGTAAGACTTGTTGCACTGTAGAATTGACAGGATTGTCATATTGCTTATAAAAACTACGGCTCCACATTTATTTTTCCTTTAAAAATCTAATAATAGAATTAATTTACACCCATACACTAAAATTTCTTATCCATCTTCATATGAGACATCACTCAGCCCTCCACGTGAGCCCTTACCAGGCCTGTCTAAGTCAGTCAACATGCCCACTTCAGGCTGAGAAAGTGTGATGAGGGACGGGTATAAATACTCCTCAGCCTGAAATACACATGCCTGCTATAATTAGTGAGACACGAACAGGGTCGCCAATGTAGCACACTGAATATCACCGCAACTAACCACCTCTTTTTATTGTTTTAAAGGAACATGTTAGGGTCAGTTTTTTTTTTTTTTTTTTTTTTAAAGAACAATCAACCCCTGTGATAACAGTTGTGTGGCTTTGTAGCAGTACTTCATATTGACAGGGTCATTTTTTAGGCAACTGCATTAAATAAATTCTTAAATAAAGTCTCCAACAATTATGTTGTTATGAAGGGATCCATTTACTCAAGTCTGATCAAAGGGAAGTCTAATCCCTCAAATAAACAAAAAGCTTAACGGTCCATGCTTTTCCTCTACAGACAGCAGAAATGAGTCTCTCGCAGCCCATTGCATTTTCAACATTAACATATCTGTAACTCATGCCACGTGTTCTTGGAGTCAATTTCAATGAGTCACCATGTTAGTGGGGGGTTGGAGAGCGAGACAGACTGCAGAGAATCCACTCTGTCCACTGCCAACCAATTTGGTGGTGCTGAAGCAAGCAGTGTCTGGATCACAACACAGCACAGTACATAGAGCCGCTGTGAAAACTGCTCAGAAAAATACATCTTATATAAGGTCAAACTACATTTACACATTATGTTTGAGCATAATATGAGTGAATAGGACCTTAAAGCATGTTTCAAGTTTCCTCACTTTGAAAAGACAATGGCACCATGCGTCTATTTTTTCTTTAACAATATGGCTAACCAGTGACAAGAAACAGGATCAGACACAAAGGCATCAATTTAACTAGTTAGCCGTGCCACAATTGGGCTTATTTAAATAGTTCCCATTTTAGAGGGTGCATTGCGGGTCCCGACAGCCTACTGCACCAAGCATGGTTTGGTTCAATGCGGAGGGGTGGCAAAGAGGATCATTCAGCACAAGCAGAATGCGGTTCACCGCCGTGGCGCAATACGTAACGGAGGAGATGGTGTCATGGTGGTACTGCAAGAAGTCCAAATATGTTGCGACTCCTCGTGAAACTCTGTGCAATATCTCAAACAATTGTTGCCAAATGCGAACTACACACAACCCGTGAGCCGTATTGTTATGTAATCACAGCGGGCGTCGATTACAACCCCCTTTTTTCGCTTGTTGCGCATGTCAAACTACATTCAAAACAGCCTGCTGATGTGCCTGCAAGAGTAGCGTTGCAGCAGCTTATGGGGGGGTGGATGACAAAATGGTAGTTAGCAAGTCAATTACGGTTGTAATGCTTTTCTTAGATTCAGAATGATTTACACATTTTACACAGCACTCCCTTAACCACCACGCCCACTCTCGAGTCCAAGCCAACGACAGCATAATGCTGCAAACCTTTATTCAAGTATGAGAATTAAATAAACGACACATTAGTTACAACCGCTACATAATCGGCCTGATAATACATTAGAGCAGGAAATAGGCCGCCGGCTCTCACTCTCAATGCAGCGAGTAAGCTGCGCAGATGACAGTTACTGATAAAGAAAATGGTTTTCTCACATCTGCTGCTGAAAGCACAGAAAGCCACGAAACCAGCTGCACAGAGCCGCCGACATGATTGTTCAGTAACGCTATATGCATGCACATCCAGCGCAGTGTGGGTGCACATGACGTTAGACTGTAGGTTTTTAATATCAAAAATAACTTTAGCTTCAATATGAGTTCAAAATCAGTTAACTAGATGGCGTACTACGCCTGTAACTGCACGTTATTCAATCCATGGCAGTGCTATCGATACCAAGCTAACGCTAGCTTGCAGTGCTACACACGTTTACGTTAGCCCGTTCGTACTTACCATTGTCCCGGTGACTTTTCAAGCTTTGTGAAGACGACAAGAAACTCAAGTTAAGACACTGTAGTCGCTTAACTTAGTCGACAGTGACTATAATAAAGCAATTAATTGTTATAGGAAAATACGCGAAGATAAATGTTTCTGGAAATCTGAGTAGACTGTATCCCGGTGCTGCACTGAGTGGAAGTACCCGGAAACCTATGCCTCTCTATGAACCTTGTATCCCTCCGCCGACGTCCTATAAATGTTTGGTCTCGCTCAAAGCTTTTACCAGAATAGTACACTCCACGTCAACGTGTGTTTCACTTAAAATTTACATCCAATGTTTAAATTTGAAAGTTAAACCGAAACTTAAAAATATGCAGTTATTGTTGCATTTTATCAACAAAGTGCGCAGAGATACCATCCCCTACTGCCCCATGTGGAAAACACTAAATTATGGAGGATTAACAATGTCCAAATATTTAAATTATAACCCTCATAAATATTTAACATTAGTATAAAGAATAGTTAAGTACACTGACACAAATAGATCAGATTACGGTGACATTAAACTGCCTGGGGCCTGAGAGACACAAACTATTTCTGTTGTTTCTGCAGCTGGAACTTCACCTTGCAGCACACTTTTGCAGCTTGAACTTCTCCTCAAATAATGAATGAAAAGCACCCGTTATCCTTTATTATTAGAAGTCGGTAACCTTCTGAGTGCATAACTAAAAATTCAAACTGTGTGCTAATAGATAAGCAAGTTGTACTGAGGGGGAATATTTCATGCATCAGTGATAACCTGGCAGCTGATCAGAGAGTGAATTGAGGCAACATAATGTGCTTCAGAATGTAAACTTAATGAGCAATATTTACATGGTCTCTTATTTGTGATTTTTCATTTGTCTGTGCATGCACCGTTATGTCGGTAGGAACTATACCGCTTTTACTTTAAAGACTTATGCATGTGCAGTTAGTCTGGCTTTGAGGACATTTTTGGCACCCCAAGTGGTTTTGTCCAAAAGGAAAACCATAGACAATAATTAAATTAATTAAAATCCTTTCAGAATGTGGTTACAAAAAGCCCCTGTGTTATAATGAACGTGATCCAAGACTGCTAATGGTCAAACTAAATGTAAACAATTGTTTTCCTCACATGGAGAAGCAAATATACCCAACTAGGCCTACTACTACAACTAATAATAATAACATACATTTATAGAGCTCTTTTCTAAACACCAAAGCACTTTCTGGAGAACCATGACCTAGAAAATATACATGAATTAACATTAGACATTGCAGAGATATTAAAAAATAACAAAACAGAAAAAAAGAAAAAGATTGGTCATTCAAAATTGCTGTAGGTGTGCTTGTGTGTGTGTGTGAATGGTTGTCTGTGTGTTGCCCTGCGATGGACTGGTGACCTGTCCAGGCCAGGGTGTACCTTGCCTCTCACCCGAAGTTAGCTGGGACAGGCTCCAGCCCCCCATGACCATGCACTAGGATGAAGCAGGTTAATAGATGATGGAGGGATGGATGGATGGATGGACAGATGGATGGACAGAGTGTTGTGTATGCTATTTTGGACAAATGAGTTAGGAGAAGTGCCTTGGACTGTTCGGTGGTTTCCTTGTGTGCTGGCAGTGAGTTCGAAAGTTTAGGGGCATGAACACAGAAGGCTCTGTCAAATGGTTCCAACCCGGAACTGTGAAGCATGGGGTGTGTGCAGATGAGTGACTGGGTGTGGAGAAGGTCAGAGAAGTACTAAGGAGAATGGGAGTGTAAGGACCTAAAAGTGAGTTTTTAAAAAGTGTTTAAAATCTGATGCTAACTTACCATTTCACACCTTTAACTATTGTTACTACTCATGTGCTTGCTTTAAGTCATCTACATACCGTACATTTTTTACAAAAAATATTATTACAGTAAGAATATTTATGGACATTATTTTGTAATGAATTATATTATCCTCCTTGACTCTGCATTGTGAGAATTGAGTACCAGCTGAGTTTTTTATGATGTAATTTTATGATGCAATATGTGATTCGTTTTTGTTATGTTAGTTACAAACTCTCCAGCAGAGGGAAACATTAGTCTGGTATTGCCTATCTACTGCAGCATCCAACCATGGGACGTTAGAATATGACCTTTGGTCCAGTTTGCTGTGTCAGCAGTTCCAGCTTTTTTTTTCTTGCATTATAAATTGGTATGCTTTCTGGAGCAACACTAATCTATTGTCAAAGGATTGCCAAGCATTTTTATGTGACATTTAAAGGAGTGGGTTGTGTTTAGGGAGCTATCATTATCTCAATTCCACTTTAAACAGGAGGGGAACAGGAAGCAAATTATGTAACTGCTTAAAAATGCAAATTGAATTAAGAACATATTTTTGAGGGTCTGGTGTGTAGGTGTTTGTGGAAAGTGGAGGTTATGGAACTATTAAATCCTTGAGTCATAAAACAGAAGAAAGCCTGTGCTGACTTTGTCATTATCGTCACATCTAAACATCTAAACAGAAAGATTGCACCATAAATGCCCATTCACATGACTCACAAACAGATGACAACCATAGTTAAAACACAACAATTACATACTTTGTTTACTGGCTTTCACCCTGCCTTCACTCTACATGGGAGGGATAATGAGCCTTTTAAATATCTATATATCTGTGTCCATTGTGTCCAGTGTTCTTACCAGTTTAGTAACGTGACCAGCCAAAATTAGAAAAAGATGTGTAAATGTCAGTATGTATTCAGAGTTTTGGCAGACTGTGACGCCTCAACGAGCCTCATACAGGGACTCAAAACAGCACTTCAGAAACCTACGAGTGACATCATGGAAGCTTTGTCCATAGTTTTTTTTTTCCACTGTCAATGGCTTAGACGCATTGCCCTGGTCAGAGTTCCCAGGACCATTTACACCAAATGTGGTCTAATGTTAGAAAGCATCAGTCCCACCTGGGTTAAGTGATTTGAATCTCTTTATTGACTCAGGATTCATGATTCCAAATCCACATTAATCTGAATGATATGAATCTCCTGGTTGCTTGTGACACTAATATAACACTATCCAGTTGCCCGGCACTTAGCAGGTAAATTTACTGCTTAAGATTCCAGTAACATCATAAATCAGCAAAAATATGCACCTCTGAATGCAGCAAGCTGCTTCCTGTAGCATTAGAAACACAGCAAATACACAGACTCGTGTCGAGTAGATCAGCACAGCATGGGTTCGGTAACAAGACAGATTCATGGGATTCACCTGACATACCACTGACTCAGTTAACACAGGACATCCAGTATGAATCAGTGTTGCCATAAGGTGTCACCTGATTCAGTTACCCCAGTTCCTCCGAACCGCAGCTCGGGCCAAAATTTTCCGTCTCAGAAAGGCCGTGTTCAGGCATGAGTCAGTCATGTGACCTATGTGCATTTAATTTCTGCTGTTTTAAGCACATTGCTGGGATTATTCTGAGCTCATTGTTGCAACATTGATTGCGATCATTCTGAACAGATTTAGAGTATTTATTATGTTCAATGTAGTCAGGAAACTTTTTGTGTCACACTGGCTTTGTTTTTTGTTTAATTTGTAACTGGTTTGCACATTTTGCAATCATTTGATATTTGTGTGAAAGGCACTTTCAAATACATGTTTGTTAAACTGGCATCCTAAGTCATACAGATTTGTCACTGTTCTTTATTCGATTTTAAATTTTATTTAGATATACTTTAAGCATGTCTTTTTTCATTTCATGTGTCCAACTGTGTGCCTTAAGCCAGGAGCTGCTGAACTAAATTTCATTGTGCCTTGCATAGTGATAATGAAGAATCTTGATTCTTGTCTCACCACAGAGGCTCTGTGGATTACCGACTATAACAATATTTTTTGGCAATTGGGCAACACTGGTTCAAGTGACTCATTTGACTCAATGACCCGGAAAAGTTTACTGACTGAATCATAGAGCTCCAGATTCTTTCCATCATTCGTTTAATGATCTAAGAACTCATGTAGGCAGTGGTGTGTTACAAACTACACTGCTTTCATATGAAGATCTGTCCCACTTTGTCCCACATTGTTCCCTTGACACACAGTTTTCACTTCTGCTTCATCACAGAGGCATTTAGAAGCACTTTGAACGCAGGGTTGCGACATTTTGAGGTGGCATGAACCGGAAACCTCATGCAGCGGCTGTCTGTGGGTGTCAACTTTACAGTAACACATTGCTGCTGTCGTGACCTTCCCTGGTCACCCCGGATTGTCAGATTCCATCTCCTGTATTCAGAACATTGAGTGAAAGAAAATACCCTGGGTTTTGTAGTTTCACCTTTTGCAAAAGGGAGAACACCGTGAACACAGGCCTTTCAGTCTGCTTCACTCCCCTCCATAAGTGTTCTGCCCTTCCCCTGGACACAGGTTTGTTTTATTGAAAGTTGAGGTACATTTGCATAATAGATAAACCATTTGTCAAGACCCTCGTAGGTATTCCCATATTGGGACATGTTGCCCCTTTATCTCCACCTACTAATTATCATAATTGGTCTAACATATTTATGACTATGAAACCCTTTGCCCCTTCTATGTTGGATGATTTATCTTACATCCGTACCTCCTAGTGCTTCGGCCTTCACCGCATCAAAGAGTTCCTCCCTAACTCTCTGTAAGAGTTATAGATGTGTTTTTCTCTAAGTGTAAGCTTATATAATCAAATACATACATGGTCTGTATCATGTCATTGCGTAAATAACCTTGTATATTTCACACTGCCTCAGAGTCAGAAAAGCAGAGTTTGAACAGTGGTCCGAAATCTAGCTTGTAGTGCCGGATACTGTTATACATTGAGTCCAGTGTCCTGAGGATCCAGTTCATTCCCTGTTTGATGATTACAGAGATGGCGTTAAAAAGGGAGTAAGTGCAGCACACTCCAAGTAGCATCAAAAGACAGTTTGCAACCTGGTATGCCCAGGTGTCCTCATGGTGCTCTCTCTGACCACTTACGAAGTACCCAAAACCCACAGTGCTGAATGCTACAAAGCAGAAATAGAGGGACTCTAAGTAAGTCCACCCCTCCATGACTGAATAAATTGATGCAGCACCAAATGCTACCAGGAGAATGGCGACAAAAAGGATGAGCATCACTTGATAAACCGATGGCTTCCATTCTTCATTTGGGTCACCTTCACTGGTTTGGTCTTTACGCCCACACTGACTGTCTTGCCATGTGTGGCACCAAAATATCAGAAGGCTGAGCAACGTTATCACCCTCTCCAGGAAGAGGTTGAAAAAGAGTATCGTAGCTGAGCAGCCCAGCAGCCCATAGAAAACAAGCAGCACCTTCCCTGTTGTGGTGGATGGTGCACTCACTCCGAACCCTGTGAGAAACAGAGCTGGGTCAAATATTTGTTGTCAAATGCTAAATAAATGCTTTTGAAATTATATGATGAAAAACAAAGATTAAGGTTAACTCCCACCTGTGTGTCATTTTACCGTACATTTTTTTTTGCTGTGAACTCTGCAGTGCTTTAGTCAGTGTGCCAACCAAAACAAGACTCACTTCCCGAAAAAGGAAATGTACAGTAGGACAACCTCTTCCTCCCAGTTGCTGTGAAGTAGTGTGTGGTCTTTGTGTCAACTTGTCACTGTCTAAATTACCTCTGCTCAGTGGCGGAGGTTCTTTTTTGCCTCTTTCCTCCCCATTCCATTGTTTATATCAGCTTAATCAGGAGAACTTAGTAGCACTACCCTGGGAAAGATATTTTATTTAATGCCGGTGATTGTATTTCCCTTTGTTTAATATTAGATAAGAAAGCAAGTTCCAGATGCTCAGGATGCATTTATTTATTTCCATCCCTGTGCGCAGGTTTTCATGAGAGAATTAATTGTGAGATGATTAATGACTATTGGACACGTCAGTTGATGGGAAACTTCCTGGCGATGGATAGCAGAAAGATGATGTCTGAGTCCACCACCACCTCCGGAAAGGGGAGGTTTTTTTTTTATCATAGATGGCTTCCCTTCTTTTATACCATCTGTCTCTGTTCTCTTTTTCTTTGAGGTGAAGGTGAACATCTGGGTCATGTCCTGTGGAGGTTGAGTCATGTCCTGTTGACCCGGCTCTGTCCTGTGGAGTCCCCATGACAACCACCACATCCATTCTAAACCCATGACGTGTTGTCATGGGTTTAGAATGGATATGGTGGTTATTTACAGTTTTTTCTGATTGCTTAAGCACATTTCTGTAACTATTGGCTATTTGTGCAAAACTCTACACACAAATAAAAAAACCTTACACCAAATCAGCAAAACATTGTAGATCTCTTGCAAAAGCTAATACATCTTGCTTAACTCTTCAAACCTTTGTAAAAATGGTATTTTTGTACCACACAGTTAACACAAACCACCATATTACTAAGCACACAATGTGCCAACTACACACTGATGGTATTAACTGAAAACACATCTGGCTTTTGCTTTCTCTGTGCACAAGGTCTGTCCATGTGAGGTCAAACTTTTGTCATAAATAGTTCTATAAACACACAGGGATTCAAATTTCAAGTATGAATGTTTATTCACACACATCAAAACAAACACAAGAAAACATACAATTTCACTGAAAGAGAGAGAGAGAGAGAAAATCAGTCTCATTGTCTCTCTGGGTCCGGCCACAGAATTTCATCAACATCACATGCATGCAATGTCTTCTAGTCCAAGGCACCGGGGAACATGTCTCCTGGAGTGCCGTATCCAGGCCTGACATGATGCCTGGTCCATATCCTCGCATGCCTCCTTCCAGATGCTGGATGTCTAGTAATTCTGTGGAGTAACAGTTTCAGTTTTACATGTACAGTATTGTTGTTTTTCTCATTAGAGTATGGTACACCTACAAAACTTAGAGTGAAGGAACTGTACTAACCCATTCTCATCAATATGTCCTTATGATGCTTGCTACAGTGTAGCGGCTCAGGCTGAACCCGTTGTCCAGCTTCCCTCAGTGGTTGATCACATGATCCACTATTGTAGCTCTGATGACATCAGTAATTCTATTTCTTCTTACTCTTCCTCCTTCCTCTTCCCCTCCTCGTCCTCTTCCTCTAAATTCACCTCCTAGTCTTCGTCCTCCTCCTCTTCCTCCTGCTTCCTCATGTTCTCATCCTCCTCTAATTCTCTCTCTTCTCAGTCTCCTTCTCCCTCCATTGTTCTCCACACTGAAGCTTACCTGTGGCTTATTCACAGAGCTCATGCTGATTGCAAAGTGAACTAATGATGTAAAACAGTTCTCACATGTGACAGTGTAGCCAGACAGTTGGCAAAATAGTGTAAATACCAGCCATACATGTGTGTAGTTTTACTAGGAGTGTGTTGATCATTTGGAAGTTGTGTGTAAAGCAGTGAGTTGTGTTTACAGTTCAGCAAAAAGAGTGCTGTGAAGTGGATTATATTTATACATTTGCAAATTGTGTGTTACAAAAGTGCAAACTGAGTGTAAAGCAGTTTTTTTGCTTTTAGTTTTGCAAACTCAGTGAGTGATTTTGCTATAACTATTAATAGTTTTAGAAATTGTGCTATAAGAATCATTGTTAGTGTTTAAGCAATCAGAAAAAACTGTAAACTGCTCAAGGCAGCAGATTTGGTTGGATTAGTTACAGTACAGTAGTTACATGTGAAGTCAAACTTTTGTCATAAATAGTTCTATAAACACACAGGGATTCAAATTTCAAGTATGAATGTTAATTCACACACATCAAAACAATCACAAGAAACTGTATTTACAGAGCTCATGCTGATTTCAAAGTGAACTAATGATGTAAAACAGTTCTCACATGTGACAGTGTAGCCAGACAGTTGGCAAAATAGTGTAAATACCAGCCATAAATGTGTGTAGTTTTACTAGGAGTGTGTTGATCATTTGGAAGTTGTGTGTAAAGCAGTGAGTTGTGTTTACAGTTCAGCAAAAAGAGTGCTGTGTTGATGAAGATTCTCAGTCATCCAGGTCATCATACGTAGAGAAGATTGAAGCAAGGCGTCTGGACTTGTAGAGTTTTCTAGAAGACGTTTCACTGCTCATCAGTTCTAACTGTTTGGTGGGGAAACATGGTTTATATGTGGTTACAGACCTATGTGGGTGGGTTTGGGTAAAACTTAAAAAACTTACAAACAATAGCACTAAATGTTTCCATACTTACCTGTGATGTTCTGGCTGACTGGGCCAGGTGTGTCTAACGACTGGCTAACGACTATGAAACTGCCGGAGGGGGACTGGTTGACCGCCCTTTGTTCTTACTGTGAGTATGTGCAAACTTCCTGGGAATGGATGGAATCACTGCATTGTATGTGGTAGAAAGATGATGTCTGAGGCCACCACCTCTGTTAAGGGAAGGTTTTTCCAGCTTAACATAGATGGCTTCCTTGACTCCTCTTTCATACCACCTTTCCTCCCTGTCTAAAATGTGAACGTTGTTGTCCTCAAAGGAGTGTCCTTTGTCTTTGAGGTGGAGGTGAACAGCTGAGTCTTGTCCTGAGGAGGTGGCTCTCCTGTGCTGAGCCATTCTTCTGTGGAGTGGTTGTTTAGTTTCTCCAATGTACAGATCAGAGCATTCCTCACTGCACTGGACTGCATATATCACATTGCTGTGTTTCTCCCTGGGAATCTTATCCTTCGGGTGAACCAGTCTCTGTCTCAGTGTTGTCATAGGTTTGAAATGGACCGGGATGTCATGGTTGTTGAAGATCCTGCGGAGTTTCTCTGATACTCCTGACACATATGGAATGGAGATGTTCTTTCTCCGCCTGGTGTTGTCCTTCTTCTTGTTGTTGGGGGGTCTTGTTTTTGTGGCTTTGATGAGTGCCCACTTCGGGTAGCCACATGTTTGCAGGGCCTTCCTGATGTGGTGTTGCTCCTTCTTCTTCCCCTCTGAGCTGGTTGGTACAGTTTGTGCTCTGTGCTGCAGACACACCTGGCCCAGTCAGCCAGAACATCACAGGTAAGTATGGAAACATTTAGTGCTATTGTTTGTAAGTTTTTTAAGTTTTACCCAGACCCACCCACATAGGTCTGTAACCACATATAAACCATGTTTCCCCACCAAACAGTTAGAACTGATGAAGCTGCTTGGATGAGCAGCGAAACGTCTTCTAGAAAACTCTACAAGTCCAGACGCCTTGCTTCAATCTTCTCTACAAAAAGAGTGCTGTGAAGTGGATTATATTTATACAATTGCAAATTATGTGTTACAAAAGTGCAAATTGAGTGTAAAGCAGTTTTTTTGCTTTTAGTTTTGCAAACTCAGTGAGTGATTTTGCTAAAACTATTAATAGTTTTAGAAATTGTGCTATAAGAATCATAGTTAGTGTTTAAGCAATCAGAAAAAACTGTAAGTTGTAAAAAGGAAATTGATCTAAACTTGAAGCTGGCTGCCCCCTCTGTTTCCACAGTGACACAGAGTTGCTAACAGTAGTGGAGAGAGGAAGGCTGTAAATTGATTTCCAAACCTGAAGCTGGTTGTTTTAGCTTGGGGGTGTGTTTGTCCTCTGTAGGTTCAGGAAAAATACGAGCTCCCCTTTGAAGCTTGCTAAATCAATATGACATCACATAACCTATGTCCAGATGGCCTCCTCATCTGTTTGTATCTGTCATTTTGTGTGGAATAAAATGTTGGCTGTGGCAGCACGATACAGGGAGGACACCGGGGTTACTCCCCATATTTTGGATTTTGTAACTACTGTGTCAGATCATTATTAAAGGTCACATACAATGATGCATAAAAGATTAAACCCAGGAATCCCACATGGTAAGAATTTGTCAAGAATTGGCAAGAAGGATAAGATGTACTCCCTGACCTTTTGATTTCTATAGAATGAAGTGAAACCTTTCCATAGAACATTGTTTTGTTTTTGTGGCTTTAATATCAGGGTATAGGTCATTTTTCTATTAGCCACTACTGGTCAATTTTCCTGAGATGGTCTTTAATCCCTCACATAAGAGCTTTAAGATAGCCCTTAAACAATTTGCCACCAGCAGCATCCCGTACAGATTATCTGTGTCCACAACCCACGCCTCTCCCCTGCTCCCTCCTTATCTTGCATGGTGTTGCTGATGCTAGATGTCACACCCATTTTTGTGTCACATTTTTAGACATAGACTAGACTGTGACTCAGACTTTGTTTTGACTTACCTATTGTAGAAACCACCGTTCCCACAAAGTAGAAAGCACTGGGGATGTCCCATAAGGCCCTGCTTCGTTCTGTGCGTACACCTGCAGTCCGGGCTTCCTCATAGTGGTGCAAAAGGAATTTCAGCTTATCATAACTAATGTTATGCTCATGGCTGAAGTTCTGTATTCTGTTTTCCCAGAGGTGGTGGGCCTTTAGCTCTGTCAGTCTCTCCAAGGAAGAAAAAACAGCTGCACCAGCCAGGCCAATGAGCACACCGAGCAGGAAGAAACGAGCAGTGTCCCTGCTGGGGATCAGGGACGGAAAGCAGCAAGAGAGATCCTTCTTCATCCTCAGGTGCTGTGGCTGCAGACAGATTTTCTTTTTGACAAATATGTGTGCTAAGCTCTAGCAACAACAGAAAAGCATCTTGTTCTGTCACTATCTGGTTTATTATGTGATACTTTAAATAAGACTGTGTACCAAAGAGCCGGTAGTCTCTGGGTTTGCCTCTTTGCCTGCAGGTGGATTTAATGATCTCTGCTTTTATGAGCCACAGATATGTGCACTTTCATGTAATCCTTTTTGTTCAACATAGCCCCACTGACATAAAACGAATGTGTGCTTACAGAATATTACTGTAAAGCATTGTTATTATTTAACCTTTGCACACTTCCGAATGATTGTTTTTAAATCCTTGGAATGTTGTTGGAATGGTGGCCCTCATTAAAATACACTTTCCTGGTGAGTCACAAGGCCATTAAGGAGTGTCTGTTTATGTTATAATTTGTGCACCATCTGAGTTTTTATGTGTGGCATGTTAGGTATTTTGGTGTAACCGAAAGTGGTGCCAGCATAACGAGGTCTGGAATTTTTCTCTTTCAGTGGTAAATAGAAATGTGTCCCAGCTGTTTGAATCACTGGAATGAAACAAAAAGTTACAGTTTACAAACTATGTCAGTTAATTAATCTTATTTCATTCTCCCTGTGCCTGTGTGGCACATTCTAAAGACAATTGGTCACTCTAAATTGGTGTGAGTGTGAATGGTTGTCGCTCTGTGTGTTGCCCTGTGATGGATGAGTGACCTGTCCAGGGTGTACCCTACCTCTTATCTGTAGTTAGCTGGGATAGGCTCCAGCCCTGCGTAACCCTGCACTGCAGGACGAAGCGGACTAATGGATAATGGATGGATGGATGGTCGAGGCCCCTGGTGTTGACATTTTGGTAGAGTCTGCCTAACACCTCCAAAAGGTATATTACTGGGACTGAGGCAGCCTGCCTCAGCCTGCAAAACCACTTGTGTTTACCAGCTTTAACAGTTGGACTGAGGAATGTTTCGTGATCCCACACAAAGAGAATTTTTTTTGTCATAAAAGCAGGTGATATGGGATGTGCTTTATGCTTTAGCTTTAACCAGACTTTAGACACTAACTGTAGACTCTCTAACTCAAGTTCAATCCAGATTAGGCCACAAAGTGAATTTAAGCAGGGCAGAAGTTCATAGTATGTCACAGGCTGTACGCACAGTATTGCCTATCATCGGATTTTGAATACGTTAAGGTGTTTGGTTTAAAAATGTGCAAATGTTATTATCAACCACGATTATCACTGGCTAACAACGACATCTTGGTTTGGTATTGGAACATGCTCGACATAGGTGTAAGGCTCAAAAGGATGGTTTACTGTGCACTGTGAATTATACATGCGTAGGGGTGGATAGTTGTGTTTGTTTGAGACCACACAGGGTCAAGGTGGATGATGCAGTGTGGCTGCATGCTTCTTCAGAATGAGAAATGACTTCACTGCTGGTACTGTGTGGTTTTTGGTTTGTCATGAGGGCAACAGTGTCACAAACCACAGACCACTGAGTCAACAGAGCTAGTGAATTAATCAGCACTGGCAAAAAACTGTTGGCAACCTCAAGGGCATTACTCAGTAAAATAAGACACAGAATGTTTAGTAATAAATGTTTTTTTTTATTTATGAAAAACTTTAATCCTGAATAAAAGGAAGATATCCCAAAAACATGCAATATACATTGTTCAACTAGCGTAGTTGTCAATTGTAGCTCAAGTTCAAAATAAGACATTTACACAAAACACAACTGTGTATTACAGTACAGTCACATTCACATGAAGAACAATTATATTGGCTATGGCGGGTCATTAAAGTATATTAATTTCTGAGACTGTGGATAAATTTCTTATCATTTAATAGCATCATCACTGAAGATATGAGGAATTATGTCATTCACATGTAAACATTTCCTTGAGGGAAGGACAGTGTGCAAACAGTTATATTTCAGTGTAAGAATGATAATAATTTAAAATTTGTAAAAAAAAAAATAGCTTATGTGAATAACTGCTTACATTCGCAGATGCTTCTTGCTATCCTTGTTTGTTGCACTGTTTTTTTTGCTGTAGCTTTAATCAGACTTTAGGTCACTAACGCTAGATGTGTATTAATCGTTTGTATCACATTAGAGCAAGGTAGCACCAATGAACACATCACCTGACACCTTGTAAACAACATTAGAGTGGTGACCACTGTGTTTAATCACATTATAGTTGTGTGAGTGTGTAAAGCCTGTCTGTAGTAAAAAGCACAAAGCGACAGTACTGTAAGAGTTTAACTGAGTAATCCATGTTACGCCACGTTACAGCTATATTGTGGCATCACGATGTTAATTAGTTGGTTAGTTAAGGTATATTTACCAAGGATTAGAAGGTAACATGACACATCTTCTTATTACATCCTCTATCCATCTATTAACCAGTTTTATCTTCTGCTTCTTGAAATATGTGTTACATGTAGTTATATAACGTGTTGTATACTTTGTTTGTGAAGGTGAATCATGCAAGTATGCAGATTCATCTGTCATCAGAGCCTATCCACTTACTGTATGCCAGAAGGAACAGGTCAACAGTGGCTGCCTAAACAGAACACTTACTAAGCAGGAAAGAGAGTGACTGCAGAGAAAAGTCACGGTTGAGGTCAACAAACAGTTGGACTCCGTCAAAGAAGTAGGATTTTCCATGGATCAGTTTAGGGAAGCTGCAGTAATCTCTGGCCAGGCTGTACTTAGGCATAGCTTCCATAGTGGAGTTTCTTAGATGGATTTTCAGCACATTGTTGAAGACGATGTGAGACTGAGTCACGCTTTCCAGAGTTCCAAGATAAACTGATATCTCACTGTTGTTGCAGAGCTTCTCGTTCATCATATTGGCCATTGGCATGAGTCTGGATCCTGAAACAGCAGATTATATGTAAAATATTGCTAAAATACAAGAATGTGCATTCATGTGCAACACTAATTTGAATATGTGTCAAAGCAGATATTACTGACCATTGTGTGTTTTGGTTTCTGGAAATGGCTTCAACCTGTCTGCACAGCAAGACCACAGGGCCTTGTTGTAGTAGTGGTGACCGCAGCAGCTGAAGCCTTCTTTGACGGTATAGACCAGCTCTTTCTCCGCACCCGAGCAGCAGACCTGATTCTAGAGAGGATATATATTTATATATATATATATATCATATGATCAATAAAAACAAAAGGAAAAAAGAAAAAATTGCAGTGGCTTCTGTATTTCAATCAGGTTTGACTTTCATATTTTTCTGTGAAACTTTAATGCAAACGGAGGTAACTAATCCTCAATCTTTTTGTGGAGGTATCACAGAAAATGACTATTTTGCATAAGTTATTCAGTGGGTCACCAAATGGACACTTTGGATGATGTTTTGACGTACCAGGATTTTTAAAAAAAAGGCTATAACTCCTGAACGCTTAAACTCACAGAGCTCAATGAGGGGTACATGAGAGTTCAATCAGGAAGTGGGACATCTTATTCAATTTATTCTTATTCATCTGTTTCCCCCCTTTGGGTGTAGTTATCACATCACGGTCTACGCCAAAGCACACAGAGTCCACTGCCAGATGGAACAAACAAACCACTGTGCATGAAATCATGTCTGGCTTCTGGCTTTTATTTTTTATTATTATTAAAGATGCAGACTGTTCTGCATTTTTGACTAGCATAGCCGACAAGTCCTGCCAAACTGTTCATTTCAGTGGTGACCCATTTACCTGTAAATGAAGGGGTCGATCAACCAATCAGGTCAAGTGCATGTTATTGTTTTGGTGAAATGTCCTTTCAACAAATTGGTGAGACTTCAATAAAATCAAATAAAAATAAAAACTGGGTACCTTTTGGTTGAGCCGAGTCCCACCACAGCACATTTCCTTTTCGATGTCGTATGTCTCAGTGCCACAGCAGAAATATTTTGAAACTTTGCTTTTCCTCTCATGCCTGGGTGGAGAAACAAAGCAGGCAATTAACTTCAAATAAGAAAATAGCAACTAAGAGATTCCTCTTATGTTTAAAGGGAAAACATTGAAAAATATTAGACCCACCCATGTGAGTCTGGAAGCTCAATGAATGGTTGTTTTTGGCAAGGTAGCTTTTTTTCCATGGCTTTCATATACTTGATAAGTTTCCCAGCTATACTAAGGGTAATCCAAAGGACTCCGAAGAAGCAGACACCATGAAAACAGTCTAGACATGAATTCAAATGCCTGCTTCAGGGTATGAATATGTTGGCTGTTGAATTCATAAGCTCAACAACGATTACCATCTACATGTGCTGCATTTTCCCAGACAGAGCTGGTGCAACATTTAAAGAGAAAAGGTTACTCATGCACCTGTAACATCTGCTGACGACAAGCTAATCACCACCCCTCAATCAAAAGGCAATGAGTTCTAAATCCAATTTGTCTTGTTGAACTACAAAACATCTACAAGACAGTACAAGCATGAGACTAATACCCACACACATGTTATTTACAAGTTACAAGCTTCGAAGCAGCAACAAACCCAGATGACATTCCTGGTATAGCAGCCAGAACGAAAAAAACAAAGGTGGGACAGTATAGAGCTGCAGCAGTGGAACATTCCACTGAAATATCTGGGAAAGTTTTTCCTGTGTTAAGTGGGCCAAATATACACAACCGCTACACAAACACAGACTGTCCAACATTCCAAGTTGATTTTAAAAAAAAGGGAAAAAAGAGCTTTCTCTAGATTTCATCAGCTTTGTAAAGAACCAAAGAGGCCCATTACTTACACATGACCCTTGCAGCAGATCTGTCTATCAGGCTCGTACGTGTGTGACCCACAGCATCGTTTTCTAGGTTCCACATGATAATCCGCACAGCATACAGTCTCTTTTGCTGTGTTAAAGGGAATCCCGAGTTCTGAGCACTCTTCAGCATCTTCTCTGCCCTCGTACAAGGTGTTATTGCAGCAGAGGACTCCACGCCGTCCAGAGCTATATGGTATGGTCCCACAGCACTAGAAGAGACAGAAAAAATACAATGCAAACACTGTCACCAACTCACATGTAATGAAATTTAGACTGATTGTTTGTACACATCGAAAGCATGCAAAGGTCATACTTTTGTGTACATCGTTACCAATAACAGCACTGTTCAATGACTTTCACCAAACTGATAGAGAACTCCCTGCTACTGTAAAAAACGAGACGGGGAGGAGCTCCGAGCTTCTTTCTTTTTTTTTAAAACAGGGGCTTTGTTCGGTTCTTAAACTGTTTCTGCACACAGTTATTATTTTCAAAATGTAATATTCAATTCTTCTACTTTATGCTTTAAACGTCTATCAGAGAGCATGCAAGGCAGCTTTGTTTAATGACAACTAATAACTTAACTTTACCACAGAAATTTCATTTTGTCAACAATGATATGTCTCAGCCAGCTGTGCAATCAAATATACAAAAACAAATCAATCCACATACTTGATCTTCCTGGGGATCACGCTCAGACACGTGGCCACCACAGCAGATGTGTGTTTGTGGGTCGTACGGCGTCACGGTAGCGTCACATTTATCTGCACAGACAGATATACATGTGTGTGTGGAGGGGAGGGGTGGAAAGGAAAAGCAGACAAGAGAACAGAGCTGTCAGGCAAACAGCCAGCCTGGGTCTGAGGGTGTGGGAATAATTGACTTCTGGAAAAGATGAGTCATTCTCATCTAACTCTGAGAAGTTAGAGAAATGTGAGAAAGTGCACAGACAGTTGAAAACATTTGAGCTCCTTCTGAGAGACGTGCACATATCTGTGTGGAGTCTTCTGTCTCCAGCTGTCTCAACCACAAGTTTACTGCAGGAAGCACGAGCCCAATACGCCCTAACTTCAGAGCTGTTTCTAAACATGCATTCATTCCACAAGAAAATTCCCTGTCTGTCTAAAACTAGTTAATGAACAGCAAATGCTAAAGACAGTGGGGGAACAAATCCTCTGCTTTCTGATGTACCCTGGACAAAAAAAGTACTTTGCAGTACCAGACATTTAGCCTCAGGTTTTCAACTGCCATGTGGCTATCTGCAATAGACAAATCAAATCAGTCTTTTGAAAACAATAAAAAAATGCTGACGTCTGGACTGGGACTGTACCAAACTGGATTACACAAGCCGTCAATCAAGGCTAGTTTTTCAGAGAACAGAGGCACCGGTGTACTTATCATCATTTTGTGGTTAAGCCCCAATGTGTCTACATGTCTCCACAATGCACCTGTAACTGTCACTAAACATGGCTGCAGGAATCATTTAAGGTGTAATTTAAATAAGTAGTTATTGTATTCTCATAGCCTCCCACACATTTATAACAGTTTGAGCGCTCAATGAACTGCTTTGTTGGAGCCCTACAAAAGCTTCACACAACTGCAATGATGTAAAGTGATCAGATAACAACTGAAATATTTTGAGAATGAAAACAAAAGGGATACCTGGGGAGTAACACAAGCGAAGCCTTTCTCTGAGGTTTCTGGTTAGATTGATGCTGTTGAGATGTAAAAACAAAAACAATATTATCACAGAGTAGGAACACATTGCTCTTTGTCAGTGCATTGTGATTATCTTCTAGATTATTTGGGCCTTTGTTTACTTACTTAGTTTTGCTCACTTTCTGGCCATATTTATGTCAGTTTATTCCATAAAGGCACAACAAATGAGTCAAGATAACCTTTAAGTTAATTAGTTATTTGAGTTAGTTAAGAAGTTTAAATTTCTGGTTCTGCTTTTGGTATATAAAAAAACAATAATAAAAAGATTAACTCACCATTCATGTTGTTCTTCCATTTTGGTCTGTAAAAAAAGAGATTTTTTTTTGTGTGTGAGAACACGCACATAATGATAGCCTGTGTTCTACTTTTCACAGACCAATATAAGAATCCAATCCAAAACCAACCACACACACACCCACACATATGCATAAATAAATGTAAAAAAATCATTCATTAAACCACAAATGGAAATCTCTTTACCCACAGTGGGTAGGCCTGGCCTGGTCTCAACATGTGAGATAAATTTGTTGCAGTTGAACTGTTAGGTCTGTTTTATCCTTGAACTCCCTCTTTTCCCTAAATCTAGCCAACATATTTTAGAGGACAACAGGTCAAGGAAGCAGTGTTCATACTTTCAGTCAACTGTGGATTTTTGTTTACCTTTGCTTCCAGCACTAGCCCATAATGAGAAGAGTGTGTTGTTTGCAGCTATAACTGGCAGATCTGTCATCCTCTCAACATGGCCAAAAACTCCAAAAATCCAAAGTTCCACAATCACACTCAAGCAAGTTTGAAAATACAGAACTGTAGGTTAGTTATAAAGATGTGCAAGTCAATGTAATCCAGTGATTCAGAAGACTAACGAATTGCACTGTTTTGGATTTTGGGAGAACTCTCAATTGGAAGACACCAAGGAAAGCTGCATGAAGTTACTGTTACTGTGCATGCAATGGCAGGTTTTAGTTATCTTTTGTAACAGAGAAGGTAAATCACATTATCCTACCTTTGTTTCTGTACCTGTGGACATAAAGCACCAGGTAAGAAAGTATTAAACACAAACACATGTTCAACGATCTCAAAGGCCTTAGTGACTCACCCGCCACCTGGGCTTGAGGCAAACCTGGCAAAAAAATCAAAACCCTTATTCAGTTTATATGATATTATAGTCAATATACATGTTATGTATTGAGCTGTATGTGTCTATATGAACACAGACAATTTAAGTGGAGAGGGGCTCAAGAAGGGTGTACTCACCAGTTTTATCGGTTTCACACTGTTTTGAATCTTTGGATAAGATTTCCAAAGTGTTGCTTTCCTTGTAAGAACAGCAGTGACTGCTGCTGTTGTACGTCTGATTTCCACAACACAGGAAGGATTTGGACTCCCTCGGCATGATCTTCTTTTCCTTACCACAACACAGCTGTTTCTCCACATTGTACGGCACTATGGAATATAAAATATAAAATCACGGAATAATACCTGAAATTCTGGTTTCTTTCATTAGACTGTGGCACAGGGACCAAAGAAAGGACAGTTACAGATCCCTTACAACGTGTAACAACTGTAAACAATTTATCTATGATACCCCGTGTGCTGACAGTGGAGATGGAGGCTTGTCCGCTGCTCTCCCTGTTGATATTGCCATGGCCTACACTTTACCTTCTGCCAAAGAGATGGCCTTGTATTGAGAAACCTTAAAACTGTCAATTTGGATTTTCCACAGAGTTACAAATAAACAAATGACTTTTAGTTAGAGAAGTTTAGTTTTACACATCAACCCACAACTCAAGATCCAGCAGGTTGTCCAGCTGCCTACGACCTGAACGCACCAACCGGTGTTATGACGGAAAGTTGTCTTCAATTCACACCGCTGCACGGCACCGAGCCCATTGACATCTGCTGCCTAGCAACACACGAGCCTGCAGCAGAGCCCACCCAGAGCCATCGTGAGAGGACGGCCGTGCCTGCACCAAGGTTCTGATCATAGTGAATGTCCAGCTCCAAATGTTTAGTTCTTTTTCTGTTTTTTGAAGGCATTCCGCCACTCCCACAATCGGCTTCCTCAGTTCTGCTGCTGTTGCAGTGACATATTGGCACCATCCAATCTTTGGTTGGTGTGGGAATATGAGCAGACCAAAAAGAAGCTTGCTGACTACAGACTTACTGATTACAGGCTGTGGGAAGCAACATTTGACTTCTCACAGGAACAGATTCAGGAAGAGGACTGTTTTCCCACTATGAGAGAGAAACTACAAAGAATTGGCCATGTGCCCAAGCAACAACATTGATTCAAAGGGTTTACATCACTTCACTGTGATGAAAGTAGGTGACTATATCGGTTTAAGTGCATTAAACAGTAAATCATTAAAAAAACATTAAGTATTACACAGTTATAGCTGCTTCTCCTGGCTGGTTATTCAAAATTCATGGAAATATGTTTAAATGATACTCTAAACTGATTCTTCTCACCTTCATCACAGCAGGCAGCCAGGGGTGAAGGTTTATCGACGATTTTTGAAGCACAGCATATTTGATTTAGTGGGTTGTATGCTGTCAGTCCACAGCAAGAGGACACCTCCTCACTCAAGCCCAACGTGACATGAGCTGTAAAAATAAGACACATCTAATCCACAGAAGCATCAGCCCGCTACAGTGTGTGCATGACATCATTGCTGGAAAGTTCATAAGTTTACAACATGTCAGCACAGAGGTCTGCCTGAGGGCAGCCTCTGAAGTAGCCAACATAACTGTGATTATGGAATCAACAGCTCAGAGACTACATTTCTCACCTTCTGAGCGTTAGGAAAAGTGTAAGTGAAGAAAAAATTACTGGGTACTTACTGTACTATTTATTTAAGCTCATTACACAAGAAATACAACACAGTACTGTGTTATTTAGAATGCATTTTCGGTCATGAAGTCATTCAGCTCATAGAAATGCACCCAGGCTTCAATGAAAAAGCCACAGTGTGTAAAACTAATACTCCTAGGATCCCTTTCCCACAGATATGCGGCTGCTGACTGCATATGACTGCATGCTAATTCATTACCTGTGCCGTTAAAGCAGCAAGTGGCTTCTGCAGGATTGTATGCCTTATTCCCACAACAGGCCTTCCCTGCCTCCGGAGGATGGTTTGGATCACAGCAAACAGCCTCGTGCACATTGTACTGCAACATCCCACAGGTTTTTCTAAAAAATATGAATTAAACTCATTGATATGAAAGCAGCTATGCAGTCATTTTACAGAAAGTCAGCCTACCGTCAGAGATTTAGGATCATTTCAGCTTTATCTTTTGTAACACTGCCCTCTAATGGACTGTGTGAAAAAAAGCTCTGGCACACCTTCTGTGCATGTGGTCAGAATAACTCACTGTCACCAAAGGAATGGAAGAACATTGGTTACCAGTGGACTACTGGAAGCAGGATTTGTGACCGTGTGTGTGTCTAGCTTTAAAGGCATTGCAGATCAAGACTGTTCACTGCTGCTCAAACAACAATGGGCGACAGATAATCAAGGTCATCCCTAATGTGAAAAAAGAGTGGAACTGAAAGACAAAACCCCAGAAGGACAAACTGAGAAAGATCTGGAGAAGCTTGGAGAACCCCGGTGAATGATCCTAAACACCGACAATTAACCAGTTAAAAGAAAACATTTGAGTGACTATACAATGTGGGGAGCCAAGTGCATCAGAGACTGGGCTCTGGCTCATTGGCTGACGACAGCATGTGCGTTTGTTGGACTGCATACAAATTGAGGATCTCCTCAATACATTGACTCAGCTGGATGATGAAAGAGTGCAGCAACAGTCTCTATTATGCCCCACCCCCTTCCAGAGTCATGCTAGGGAAGCCCACCCATTTGCCTCATTCTTCTGTGATGAAGAACCACTCCCACTGGATTGTAGCACACACACACACATGATGGCTGGAGTCACTCACCGGCAGTCAGTTTGGAAGACTTCATTAGCTCCCACCATGAGCTCTGTCATCAGAGACAAACATTATTAGCCATGTTCAATGGTTTCTGTAGATTCACACTCCTGCCACTCAGTATTCAGCCATCATATGCAGCCTACAATGTCAGACACAGTGGTATATGCATATATACATATATACATATATATATATATATATATATATATATATATATATATATATATATATATATATATATATATACATACATATATATATATATATATATATATATATATATATATATATATATATATGCAGAATGGCAAAAATGTCCATTTGATTACAAGTAATTAATAATGGATCTATCTACTGCCATGAAAAGTTCTGACATGCAGCAGATGTGACAAAGAATCTGGCTTCCAGACAGTTTTCGTTTTCCATGCTCACACCCCTAAAAAAAAAAAAAACATTTTTTTTTCTTTCCATCCATCTCGTTAACACACCCACACGCACGCACGCAAGACACACAAACAGCAGCAGATGTCTTATCACAATGTCGCTCAAAGAAAGAAAAAACAAACTAACACAGTCGGTTCAGTCAGTTAAGAACATTAACCACTTACCACAGTAAGAGGTGGTGGAGCCACAAAGGAGCCCAACTGCAGGTGTGACAAGTGTTATTATACAGTTAAAAACAGCCACTGAAATGATTTAAAAATGATTCTGGTGCGTCCACAGCCTTACCAAAGCCAAGCACCACGAGCGTGGACATCTTTTGCATCATATGATCCAGCTGCATCTGTGGCTGTTAAACAGTGATCAGCCTAAATAGCCCTCCTGTTACGGATAGCCACACCTACCACGTGATATCACCTAAAAATATGACATTTAAAAACAGTCAAGGTGGTGCGTTTCCGCACATCCAGTTGACGCATGAACGTGTACGCTCAGCATAAACCTCAGATCAGATTTATTGGAATGTTACTTTGTATGGAGTGATGAATTACACAACACAGCACACTGCACAAGACGGCACTCAGGCGGTGGATGCAAAAACAAAATGTATCACCATATTTCAGATTTTTGTTTTATGGCTTGTATCTCTAGCCTTGGAGACCCGGCGACCTGTCCATGGTGTACCTCGCCTCTCGCCCATTGAACACTCCGTGACCTCGCAGGGTAGCATAAAGCAGGCTCAGAACATGGATGCATAGATGGATGGGCGACAAAACTTTTAACCTGTCTTTGTGCCGGTTTTAGATACTGATGCGGGATCTCGCGCCACCAAAGAGGGAATTCATCTCGTGAAAATTCAGTGTTAGAGATAGCTTGAAACTTTTCATAGCGGATGACTTTTTCTCTCCTATTGTCGTGTGTGAAAAGGTATTTTCGTTGGCCCGTGTCTCTTTGTGGCTCAGGGTAAGGGTTCTTCAGCCTGCTGCGTAGTGAGTCAGTTTGACCTGTGCCCATGCTGCAAGCTGCTTTTGTAGGACTTCGCTTCCATAACAGCAAATATAGAAAGCACCCGTGTCACTGATAAAACAAAAATGCGAAACGGTAAGTTTTAATACAAGCAGGTCTCCCACGATGAACAGTTATAGGTGTTGCGTTATCATCCTTGTTCTTGTGTGTCCGTCTTTACTCTCACGCCTTCTCCACAACGTGCGCAATACTGTTTTGTTCACTAAAAGTCATTGGTGTAAAGAGAAGACTTGCAAGTTTATGATAGACTCTATAAATTACTGGTTGGGGCACAGGTGTACCCATGAAGTTGTTTATGTTTACAGCCCATGACTTCATTTCTCATGTGAACGGAGT
This sequence comes from Parambassis ranga, assembly GCF_900634625.1. Lineage (NCBI taxonomy): Eukaryota > Metazoa > Chordata > Actinopteri > Ambassidae > Parambassis > Parambassis ranga. Next base: position 14,156,558 of record NC_041033.1, read on the forward strand.
GCGCCACCAAGAACGCACACCACTCTCTCCTCCTGAGTAGTTCCATTGTTTGTTGGCAGGAGAAAAGATAAGGGTGTGTGTTAAAGCCAGGGGAATTCTGTTAAATCGTGTTTATCTTGTTAGCCACAAGCTTTACTTCAATGCCGCCCACTCACTTCCTATCGTCAGCTACCTGTCCATCACTCGTCACTTTCATCCGCCCCCGCTCCCCCCCCAGTCCTGTTCTGTGAGATCATCATCCCATTGGTAGGCTTCCAACTCCCCGAATCCATCTCTGCCAACACTGGTAAAGTCTATTCTATTCTATTCTAAATGTTCAAATATGTTTCAAACATGTTTAATCAACTGTGTGTTTTAATGAGTTGTAATAAAGGCAGCCTCGCTGCTCACCCTTCATTTTCAGCTCGGTGCAACGCCGCCTCTTTCTCTCATTGGCCTCAACTATAGCGTCCTCCTATGGCGCTGTCAGTTTGATGGAGAACACAGAACGGGGAGGTGACAATTTATTTATCTTTATTTATTTAGTTAGTTTATTTGACAGTGATAATGTACATTCATTAACATTTCTGTAAATGCCCATGTTCCTTCCAGTAGTCCATTCCTGAATGTGGATGTTTTCCCCTTTCCCCTTCGTGGAAGGACGGTTTTGCCGGCACTTCGTATGGTGCTCTGGGTTGGCTGAAGTGGCTGAAGTTGAACACAGGGGCCATATGCAGGATCCTCATCTAGCCATTGGTTGAGATTCTTTGGAGAGAACGACGTGACTCTGTGGCTCTGAGCAGGAAACGGCCGTGGCTTTTACCATAATAAAATAAAATCTAACCTTTTTTTCACAAGCAGTATTTCCATCCTTAATGGAGTGTAGCATTTAGTCTAGTGTGGGTGGTGATGAATAACAGCAGCTTTCTGTCTGGTATCATTTCGATAAATCGAAACCTGATGTTCATTTTACATTAAATTTACAAGATGCAGACACCATCTATTTTGTGTTGCAGTTTGCTTAGCAGGCTATAAGGCCTGATTCCTGCCTGGAGAGGGAAGCACTAGGTCTACCTGGAAAAGGTGCAGACAGGCAGCGAGGAGAGCTCATAACCGTAACCATCATGGACGGAGGTGACGCGTCCCCACCACTAATTTTCCTACTAATTCGTCCTACTGTACATGGAAACAGATGTGTGCCGACCAGACAGTCAGAGTCTGTGGAAATTAAGTGTGACTCCTGCTTAAAAGACTGACTTCGGAGACGACACACGTCTCCCGTGTTTCCTTTATTTAAATGGTCCCAGTGGCGTCTACAGACGAGGAGACTCGACAGAAACGCTGGTTTGGCTTTACAGGCATGTCGCAGTTTTCCCGCACATCCCACCCCCTTTACAAATTCAGCCGGACACCGGGAAATCATCAAACGTGTGATCACGTTGCATCAGCTGCAGGGCACGTTACCAGACTTCTTGTGCCGTTTCTCTGAAATTCTTTCTGCTGACTCAGGAGAGTCAGAGTCGGCCTCACCCCTACACCGCAGTGAAGGTTTTAACCTCCAAACAATTATTTTTAGCGGCGAATGCACGTTGGGAAAAATACAGACACATTCCATGGGTGCTGTAATATCTTCAGGGCATCATGTAAAATCAATGTTTAAGATCTGACAAAGCATGAAGCGAGTGTTTCCAGTGTTGAAACGAACGAAACCACTGTGACATATTTATTTATTTTTTTACTTTGTCATGTGTAAAAAAATAGACTGGTCCGAGTCACAAAAAATAAATAAATACAATAATCAATAACGTAAACAGTTAAATAACACCATTTGATGGATTGTTTTAAATACAGAGCAACAAAATGGTTATATAGCCTGAATAATAATAATAACATTTTCACATTTTCTTTGGGCCGGATGAGGCCTGTTGGGATCGAAAGGCCCTTTTTTTAAATAATCATTTACTGAAAACTTTAGGTAGACTAACTGCTTCGATAAAGACAATCTCGTTACCATTAATACATCTACAATACCTGGTTTTAAATATAATCTGTATATTTAATGGGGTAAATGAGATTCGTCCGGGACAACCCGGCTCTTTTTGGGGGTCGAGTTGGCTTAAAAATGAGCATGAAAACGTTCGAAAAATAAACACATGGTTAATAAACCCAAAGCGGCAAAAATTGGACAGTTTAGAAAACACGTTTTTTTTACATTTCGTTTTTTTATTCAAACGAAGAAAAATATCATCATCATCCAGTTGCTCTGGACTTCACATAACCAATCCGTTAACAGGACGTAGGCTACACCCACACAGAAATGAAACGTTATGAATTAACGTTCAGTTTGAGTTTTACTTCACATTACGCAGAGAAAGTGTTGCTTAAGACTTCATTTTAACTGCGAGTGTGCTAAAAATGTAACTAAACAAACAGGAACGCGTTTCTCTGTTCTCTGCATCATGCTACGAGCACGTACGCGCCCACCTCTCTGAAAATTATCAGCTTGTTGTCATCTCTCATCCAGGTAAACAGATAAGGTTCACATAGACGGATGTTTCTACCATTGTTCAGCAGCGAAGCGTGTTCACAGAGACCCACAGCCTGAACAGGAAGACACCTTGAGCAGAACCTGACTCATAAAGGAGAACCTTCCTGCTGCCAGTCGGAGGAGGGGAAGAAGGGGGAGACAGGACAGAGAGGATGAAGGAGAGAGAGAGAGATAAGAGGGAGACAGGACAGAGAGGATGAAGGAGAGAGAGAGAGATAAGAGGGAGACAGGACAGAGAGGATGAAGGAGAGACAGAGGAACAAACATGCAGCAAACATCAAACATTACAGAGAACAAACATGACAGGTTGCAAAATGGATAATATGCATATTATGGGGAATGGGGTAATTCCCCATCTTCTAAATTTTTTTAATTAAACTAAAAAATTAATCACTATCTCGTTATAACGTGATATTATCTCGTTATAACGAGATACATTTTATTGCTGTAATAAAAAAACAGTTTATAAGTAGCCTAACCTAACCGGTTTGCTGCTCACATCGGAAAATGACACATTTACAAGATTTAATTAAGTTCTATGTCATGCTTGGATTAAGACATGGGGAGATTCTGTCCTTACTGCGCACAGTGGACGATACTGTGATCAGTATGCGGACACTCAGAAGGTTTTTAAAATGCATGGGACTGTTCAGAAGAAAGAATGAGACCGACACTCTGGAGGTAGCTTCATTTCTCATCGATCAGCTGGAAGGACACAGAAGGCTCGATGGGTACAAACTGCATCACCTTCGCTGCATCCAAGCTGGGTTTGTTGTGACACAACGTGAGGCACTTGTTAAAGTTTCTAATATCACGTTATAACGAGATAAGGTTTGACGTTATAACGAGATAGTGATTAAAATTTTTTTCTACTGTGGCAGTTCAGCGCTTCCGTAATGTAATTCCGTAATGGGCAACTAGTCATTTTATCCCTATGTGTGTGTGATGGTCCAGGCTGTGGGCCAGTGAAGAGAGAGGCTTCTGAATGGATGATTAATATGGATGAAAAATAATCATTCCCCACTTTTTACCCTGTATTTAACTCATAAAACCAGCAGTATTCTAAAGTCAGTATTCTTACTTTAGTTTACCGTTAATCAGCCTGTCATTGTTGGACGGACTTATGTTAGCAGACACAGTGGCTAACTTGACTAGAGTCAGACTACAGTCCTCTGTCTCTCTGCCTGCAGCACTGCTGTCTTGGGAAAGTGTTCAGCGTGCTAACATGTTGAATTACTGTATTACTTTCCACTTTTCCTCTGTGGAAATGTATGCAGAGGAGGATGCAGCTGACTGTTTTTGATTGTATATGTGATGATCTGACAAATGTTTTCAGAAGTACATGTTTTTATTAATCATTTGATAGTGACTACGTATCACAGCAAGACAGAAACAAGACTTGGCCTCTTCTGCTTTTTCACTTGTTTTTGCTATTATTCTGCAAACGCTGCTCTTTAAACATCTAGACACTTGTGTTATCATCATTTCCCACACAAGCCATGATGTTTGGGAACCAGCCGTTCACTGGTCCTAAACCACACACATTTTGCATGACTTGCATGTTTTGTCTGCAATATTTTGGTTCCTGATTGCAAAAACAAAAAACACATGTGAGGATTTACTGTCATTGTTAACATAAAGCAAGCCAAGTTGGTGAAGCCATTAGTAAAAAAAAAAAACAATGTACAAGATTTATTTTGCACAGCTTCACAATTTATCCACCACTTTTCCACATCCAAACAAGGTTTATTCCCAGGTGGATAACAAAGGACAAAGATAACCAGTAAATCAAAAACACAGATGACGACACTATCTCTAATTTGTCTAAGAGCAGAGGTTTCTGCATGGCCTCCAGATTTTCTGCAGTTTCTTCTGATGGCTGTTGGGCAAAATGTCACCTCTGCTCTCTTAGGCTAAAAGCCGCACTGTTCTTTAAGCATTCACTGTCACTGGATGCCTCCATGGGGAGGGACGCGGTGGAGAGACTATTTCTCTCGGCTGGCCTGGGAGCGCCTCGGGATTCCCCCAGAAGAGCTGTAAGAAGTGTCAGGTGAGAGGGAAGTCTGGGCGCCCCTGCTTAGTCAAAGTCAGCTTTATTGTCAAATCTGCTTTATGTGCTGTACATACAGAGAATCGAAATTGCGTTACTCTTCACTCCGCAATATATAACATATAACTAAAAAAAACTAAAAAAAGATAAATATAAAGTGCAGTGGTTGTCAGGGAAGGGGGAGAAAGTGGGGCACAGCAGGGAGAGAGTTCAGCTTCCTGACAGCCTGGTGGATGAAGCTGTCCCTCAGTCTGCTGGTCCTGGCCCGGAGGCTGCGCAGTCTCTTTCCTGATGGCAGCAGACTAAAGAAGCGGTGTGAAGGGTGGGTGGGGTCTCCTGTGATGTGGAGGGCCTTTCGGGTGAGACGGCTTTCATAGAGGTCTTGGAGGGAGGGGAGAGGGACGCCGGTGATCCTCTCAGCTGCTCTCACTATGCGATGAAGCGCCTTCCTGCAGGTGGTGGTGCAGGCTCCGTACCACACAGTGATGCAGCTGGACAGGATGCTCTCAACAGCCCCTCTGTAGAAGGTGCACAGGATAGAGGGAGGGGCTCTGGCTCTTTTGAGCTTGTGGAGGAAGTAGAGGTGCTGCTGTGCCTTCTTGGTCAGTGATGCAGTGACCCAGGAACTTGGTGCTGCTCACCTGCTCCACAGCAGCACCGTCGATGGTCAGAGGGGTGTGCTGACTGTGTGCTCTCCTGTAATCCACAACCATCTCCTTTGTCTTCTCCACATTCAGGGAGAGGTTGTGGTCTCTGCACCACTCAGCCAGAAGTTGCACCTCATTCCTGCAGTTTGTTTCATCTCCACCGGAGATGAGACCCACCACAGTTGTGTCGTCCGCAAACTTCACAAAGATGTTGGAGTTGTGTGTTGGCGTGCAGTCATGGGTCAGCAGAGTGAAGAGAAGGGGGCTCAGCACACATCCTTGGGGTGTTAATTGTGATGGTGCTGGATGTGTTTCTGCCAACCCGCACCGTCTGAGGTCTCCCGGTGAGGAAGTCCAGCAGCCAGTTGCACAGCAAGGAGTTCAGCCCCAGCTGGTCCAGTTTGTTGATGAGCTGCTGTGGGATGATGGTGTTGAATGCTGAGCTGAAGTCTATGAACAGCATAACTGCTGCCCCAGCAACCTGGCTCCGGCCCTGGATAAGTGGTTAAAAATGAATGGATGGATGGATGGATGGATGCTCTCAGAAGACTAAAAATATGGCCCAGATCAACAATGACCCAAATACAATTAAACAATGCTGCTGTATGCTATCTCCATCAGGACATACTAAAAACCTAATAGCATTAAAAATATTTGACATGAAATGAAAAATGAGATGAACAGGAGGATGATACCTTCAATTTAAGATAATTAATTACTAAAACTAAGGCTAAGGGTATTTTTAATGGCATAAAGATATCCTGTAATAGAATAGAGCATGTTACTTCAAGTATAAAATTTTAAAATTATATATATTAATTGTTTTTGTAACTCATAACAAAGACATGAATGAAGGCACTATTGTGCCGCCATGCGTGCCAATCCGACCATGTAGTCATAATGCTCTCTATACCAACCTCAAAGCTCTTTGACAATGCAGAACACACACTCACGTACAATGTAGAGTCAGTCAATTCTACTAATATAGTCCACCTGCTACTCTGTGATCCAGTATAATCCATTTGCTATAGTTTATGTCCTTGGTGTGCAAGGTGAACCTCACATGTGTCAGGGAACTTTTGCTGCATGACCTGCGCTATGTGACGTTTAAGCAAGTCCACTGGTAGCGTGGGTACAGTTGAAACCTCAAGGTCAGATTTACTTAGACATGGAGCACTCAGATGTTAATAACAACTCAGAAGAAGGCAATATGACAGCACCATTACTTATCTCTGTGTGTCAGGGACATCTGGAAGGAAACATTATAAAACACCACTGAGCTTCCCACGATGTCCATAATTGAAACACATCAAAATAAAAAGTAATCCTGCATAACATAGTGTAATTCAATCTAGTCAGAAGCTGCTACACACATTAATTTATTTCCATTCCTAGACTAACTCTCCCATGGTAAACCACATTCCCTGCAGGACATGCCCCCATTGCTTGGCCTAAAAGCTGTTAGCAGAGGCTTCAACAGGGAAACTGGTGCAAACAGAAGAAACACAGAGCCTTGTCTCCGTAATCAAAACTTACCGATACCCACTAGTGCATAGAATGAACATTAGTAAAAACTACAGAACAGACCACTCACTGTAATTTTTCAACTGTGAGTCACACTGTGTCCCATAAAGCACTCCTCCTACTACTACTCTGTAAATACCTGCTCACCTCAGCCTGAGGAGTGCTTGTTTTTTTTGCTGTGGTGGGAAGAAAGTGCTCAGGATTTCAGGAAGAAACTGAAGGGAGAAGTGGTTCTTAACACATCAGCAGTGACATCATCAGTGTATGCTGAGTGGATGCTGTGTGAGAAAAACCAAGTTCCTAGGATGCTTTATAGACACTGATATTTTGTATAAATTGTGCAGCTCCTGTTATTCAGACCAGGAGAGCAGTTAGCAGCTAATAGCTAACTAGTTCAAGTGACAGCAAGTTGTGCCAAAAAGTGATCATCTGCCAATAACTGATTTCCATCACAGGAGCATGCACACAATGTTAAAGCTGCATCGCCAAGTGTCTGTAGCAGCAAAATAATCTGTTATGCTCATGTGGTTATGAAGAAAGGAGAGAAAAAGTATTGTGGTTGGTCTTACTTTCCTCGATGTAAATGTATGCTGTAATATAATAATAATGTTTGGTTATCACATATATGACATTATAATTCAACCAAATCCTTTTTACAAATAGAGAACTCTTTAAAAGGTGTTTTTCATCTGCCAGTAAGTGATTGTGGCCTCTACAGTGAGCCCAGGGGCTTATTTCTGCCTCAAAAAGTTTGTGTACATTATTGAGTCAACAGGGTATGTTAAAAAAACCTGCCTGCTCTTTGGCAAGTTCCCCAGGCTATGGGAGGATGACAGTGATAGTGAAGGATAACAGAAACATATTTTTATCTGATTTTGTTTCTGTTCAGAACAAGGCCTAGCTGCCAGCATAGTCATGTGGAGTTAGAAATGCGAATATACAGTGGGGAAAAAAAGTATTTAGTCAGCCACCAATTGTGCAAGTTCTCCCACTTAAAAAGATGAGAGAGGCCTGTAATTTTCATCATATGTATACCTGAACTATGAGAGACAAAATAAGAAAAGAAAATGTAGAAAATCACATTGTAGGATTTTTAATGAATTAATTGGTAAATTCCTCAGTAAAAGAAGTATTTGGTCACCTACAAACAAGCAAGATTTCTGGCTCTCACAGACCTGTAACTTTTTCTTTAAGAGGCTCCTCTGTCCTCCACTCGTTACCTGTATTAATGGCATCTGTTTGGAGTCGTTATCAGTATAAAAGACACCTGTCCACAACCTCAAACAGTCACACTCCAAACTCCACTATGGCCAAGACCAAAGAGCTGTCAAAGGACACCAGAAACAAAATTGTAGACCTGCACCAGGCTGGGAAGACTGAATCTGCAATAGGTAAGCAGCTTGGTGTGAAGAAATCAACTGTGGGAGCAATTATTAGAAAATGGAAGACATACAAGACCACTGATAATCTCCCTCGATCTGGGGCTCCACGCAAGATCTCACCCCGTGGGGTCAAAATGATCACCAGAACTGTGAGCAAAAATCCCAGAACCACACGGGGGGACCTAGTGAATGACCTCCGGAGAGCTGGGACCAAAGTAACAAAAGCTACCATCAGTAACACACTGCGCTGCCAGGGACTCAAATCCTGCAGTGCCAGACGTGTCCCCCTGCTTAAACCAGTACATATCCAGGCCCGTTTGAAGTTTGCTAGAGAGCATTTGGATGATCCAGAAGAGGATTGGGAGAATGTCATATGGTCAGATGAAACCAAAATAGAACTTTTTGGTAAAAACTCAACTTGTCGTGTTTGGAGGAGAAAGAATGCTGAGTTGCATCCGAAGAACACCATACCTACTGTGAAGCATGGGGGTGGAAACATCATGCTTTGGGGCTGTTTTTCTGCAAAGGGACCTGGACGACTGATCCGTGTAAATGAAAGAATGTATGGGGCCATGTATCGTGAGATTTTGAGTGAAAACCTCCTTCCATCAGCAAGGGCATTGAAGATGAAACGTGGCTGGGTCTTTCAACATGACAATGATCCCAAACACAACGCCCGGGCAACAAAGGAGTGGCTTCGTAAGAAGCATTTCAAGGTCCTGGAGTGGCCTAGCCAGTCTCCAGATCTCAACCCCATAGAAAATCTTTGGAGGGAGTTGAAAGTCCGTGTTACCCAGCGTCAGCCCCAAAACATTACTGCTCTAGAAGAGATCTGCATGGAGGAATGGGCCAAAATACCAGCAAAAGTGTGTGAAAACCTTGTGAAGACTTACAGAAAACGTTTGACCTCTGTCATTGCCAACAAAGGGTATATAACAAAGTATTGAGATGACATTTTGTTATTGACCAAATACTTATTTTCCACCATAATTTGCAAATAAATTCTTTAAAAATCCTACAATGTGATTTTCTGGATTTTTGTTTCTCATTTTGTCTCTCATAGTTGAGGTATACCTGTGATGAAAATTACAGGGCTCTCTCATCTTTTTAAATAGGAGAACTTGCACAATTGGTGGCTGACTAAATACTTTTTTTCCCCACTGTACTTCTGCAACTAAAGGAACATGCTATATGGCTTGACTTCATTCTTGTCTGTGATATTTAACAGATGATCATCCAACCAGCCCATCTATACCTGTTAAAAGACCTTTAAAGAGGCTATAAACTTCATGAACTGCATTTTCCACTTGCCAAAAAGTGATTAAGGCCTCTACAGAGTGCCTGAGTGGTTCTTTTTGCCCCAGAATTACTTGAATGTATTCTTGTTTAATCTATGTGACAGATTATGATCCAACCAGCCCGTCTGTAACTGTAATGAGCTGTGCTGTATTGGCTGTGTGTTAAGAAGTGTGTTCATTTGGTCCAGCCAGGATGTTGACTTTGTTCAGTGGCCTGCTGTTACTGACTCGGAGGTCCGGCCTTGTGAGTGGGTTTATGTATCCGAAACCACCACTTTCCTGTGTCTGCCGATGGTGAGCTAATGATTTACAAGGCAGAGGAACTCAAGGAAATATTTAAACTCCTCTGCAATATTTCCTATGAGTCAGATCCTTTGTTTGGATAGAGTGACCACCATAGCCTAACTCTTATAAATCTTAACATTTTCCCAAATAGCATATCTATTAATAATATTACATATGGCCCAATTTGAGGTTCCTCACAAATAATGCAAATTAATTTGTATCCTGATAAGGTACCATTTATTGAATGTTGTTATGCATAGCAAACTCATGGATTTAAATCTGAACATATTCTTAGGACAAAGAGAGTTTGTGTACATTATTGCAACATTTTTGAGTCAACAGGGAATGTTCAAAAAGTTAAAACCTGCCTGCTCTTTGGCAAGTTTCCCAGTCTGTGGGAAGATGACAGTGATAGTGAAGGATAACAGAAACATATTTTTATCAGATTTTTTTCTGATCAGAACAGTAACCCAGTAATAGGAAGAAAGACAACAACAACAAGAAGAAAGAACATTGCCATTCCATATATGTCAGGAGTATCAGAGAAGGATCTTCAACAACCATGACATGCCGAATATTTTATGTATAATTGTTCCCTTCTCCCCATGCTTGGGGTACTTCTTCACTCAGACCGCTCGCGTGTTGACTGACCTTTCTTTGCAAAGAAATAAAACCTTCAGTCGGCAGAAGTCTCTATTTCATTCTTCACCAGAATATGATAATTTCTACAACACTTGCTTCAATCGTCTCTGCGAATTATGACCTGGATGACTGAAAATCTTCAACATATCTATTTTTTTAAGTGTGAGAATAACAGCTGGAGTGTTTTTACACTACACTCAGCTTTACAGAGAGCAACAAGCAAATATCCTCTGGTCACATTACAAGATATGTTTTGACTTCGATATATGTTCCCATTGAAAACCTGACCTCATGTTCAAACTATTTTTAACATGTCGGATCTAAACCAAAACCACAGAAATATACCACACAAATACCACAGTGCTAATGGAGGGACATGTACCGACAGAGAGACAGTGTTTACAGACACAGAGGAAACATCTGAACTATGACAGGAATCTCTTTGGAGACTCCTACTGCTCCGACAAAATTTCCCGCATCTGTTGGCTGAGCAGGAAGCTGGACAGACCTGGCAGACCATAACGTATTGTAATCTTGAATTCTGCTGCCATTTTTGGCAATTCCTGACCCTCCTACAAAACGTTTCACATCCAACATACTTGATCCAGTTGACCTGAAATCCATTGTGACACAATAGGTAGGCAGGCCCAGCATGCTGCAGCTAGGGCAGTGGAGCTTTGAGAGGCAATGGAGGAGAAATATCAGTGGAGAGGAGAGTACAGCCTATAGTCAAACCTCAGATCCAAGAGGAATAATACAGTTTTCATCCTGGCCACAGAACACTAGACCAGCTGTATACCTTCCGCAGGCTACTAGAGAGTTTATGGGAGTTCACCACCCAACCAGTCCCAACGTTGTTCTCTCCTGGGAGGTGAAGGGGAGGAGTTTGTGTATCTCAGGGTCTTGTTCACAAGTGAGGGAAAGATGGAACGGGGAGATTGACAGGCGGATTGGTGCAGCTTCTGTAGTAATGTGGTCAATGTACCAGTTCGTTGTGGTGTGGCTCGGGCATTTGTTTCGGATGCACCCTGGACGCCTCCCTGGGCCCCCTGTCCCACTGGGTGAAGATGCTGGAGGAGACCAAGGATTCCCCAGAAGAACTGTAGAACTGAAGAAGTGTCTATGAAGAGAAAAGTCTGGGTGTCTCTGCTTAGACTGCTGTGAAAATTGATTAATGGATATCTATCAGTTAAGGCAAATGAGTGTTTATTCAATTCTGAAATTTGGTTGTCTTGAGCCATAATATAATAATAATAATAATGATCAAACAATAAAACAAGACCAAACAATAACATCATAAACAATAATATGATATTTTGATTAAATGTTTTTTGTTTGTTTGTTTTTTTTATATATAGTAAGTGTTGTATATGTATGTGTTTTTTTTTGCCTTTTTAAATCATGGAAAGGGGACTACTGATGGAAACTATCCTTCTGGCTTATTCTGGCTTTTTTTTAACCATATGTAATCATGTGTTTTTTTAAATTGCACTGTCTCATTTTAAATAAACTAATAAACTAAATAATAACACCAAAAATCTATGGCTTTGTTGGAGCTGACAGTGGGACTCTGGACCATCATAATTGCCTCACTGTTCAGCACCTTGGACAGTGGTCGTACTGCAGCTGCAGGGAGACCTGCAGCTTTTGAGTGACTTGACCCAGAAACTCATACACATAAACAGTAGAAGGAAATTCCCATTTAGTGCTCTCCCGTGATAACAGTATCTGTTGATCTGATGTTATTTGAATCTGACTCCACTTACAATTATGCAGTGTTTGTAAACTGCAATGTCCTGTGTTAATTGTAATGCAGTTATGACTAAAATGTGAGCGTTCTCTTGTGGTGTTTCACATATTTTTGGGAGCCTGTAATGAAGTTGTTTGTATAATCGGGACACAGGATACCTTCCATTTCCAAAACATTAAGTAAAGAAAACAGACTACAAAAAGAAATAAACAAATATACACCTATGTGATCTAAGCGTCACAATTATATTTATTATCTCTGTTGATTGTAGCTCTAAAATAAAACAGCAGCAGAGAAAGGACATATACTTTGTGGATGGTTTTTTCTGGGAATTTGCAGTTGTGTTTCCATTTACAGCTACAGTTCCCTCCACCACACCCTAATGTAAGTCTTTTTACCTTGGATGTTTACTCCTTTTCTGGTCAGGTCTGTCAGTCCACTGAGCCTTCTCTGTTACCATTATATTGCAAACCAAACTTATTGAATACTTATTACCATGATGATCAAAGCTTAGCTGTGCTGTAGAAGAGGGGTCAGTTCTCCCTGCAACATCTCAAAGAGTTACTTAAAGTCCACTGGCTGTTTGACCAAAACAACTTTAATACACAACTCGCAGCCAAATCTCTGATGAACAAACTGTCTATTTGACTGCATTAGCATGTGTGTGGCTGGATCGTAATCCATTCTGCCAAGAGGTGGCTGGGCTTTTTCTATCCAGAGTCTACACACAATTAACAGTGGAGCCTTTCTGCAGTCACTACAAGTGGCTATTATATTACAAGACAGGATCATTTATAGCAGTTTATTGCTGGATCTTCCAATATCAACAACCCACAAGTCATGGTGGGTGCCATTGAAAATAAACTGAAGGGTAAGCTCAAAGGGCAGAATAAGAAAAATGTTGAGTGAGACCAGAGAAATGATTCAACATTCAAGAACTCAAAGACTGAAAGCATTTATTGTCGCGTCCACTGTAAGGGAACAGGTTTGCCTACAGTACAATGAAATTCTTGCTCTGCTGTCCACACTGAACACCATTAAAGATAAAAGTATATTAAAAATAAAACAATTTAACAAAATAGGCAAGCATACAAACAGCAACATGTTAAGTATAAATAAGTAAAGTAAAGTAAAGCTATATACATTTTTTCTTGTTGACTTCACTTGTCATCATTTGATCGCTTACTGCTCCACTGAGATTTGTTTTTCTGGAAGAACATTTGCTTTGGATTGCTCTTCCTGCGTATTCCTCTAAGGAATTCATTATTGCAGCAGCAATGATCTTCTCAGGATATGCTGTCATACACTAGTTATCCTTTGATATCTGCCACTGATTGCACTGATGATAGACAGGGTACTTTCCCAAATGACGGTACTGATGACACAAACACACATGTAATTCTGCTCAGGAGCAAACAATGTGCACTTTGTTTTCACTAATTATTACATCATTGCATTTGCTCCTTTCTGCTCTTCCAAATGTGCCAAATTTTAGCACTGCAATTTCAAATACTGTAGATTCAAGAAGTTTATTGTCAAATGCACAGCAGAGTTTACACTGAGCAATGAAATTCTTCTTCTTCACATGACTTTGTACATAACTAAACTAAGACAAAATAATAGACTTAAGCATCATAAAAATAAATAAAAATTAAGCAGACTTTAAGCATCATAAAAATAAATAAAAATACGAATAAGAATTAGCAAAAATAAAATAAAAAAGCAAAATAAACTAATGTGCAATTCTATGTACAGAGGGTAAAGTGTTAGTGTTAAAAAGAAAGAAGCACCCTGTATGTATGCTAAGGTCAAAGGGCAGACCAGATCCACAGATGAAGGGTTTGATGGTGGATATTATCAAAGTGTGCTTGTGTACATTGTTTCATTTTAAAGTGAGCAGGTGATTACTGACAGCTTGGGGTCAATTATCTAAATTCCACCGGCTATCATTAACAGAACTTTCACACAAATGAGAAGAGAAGCTGTGTGCAGGAGAACCATCAGCCTCTTTTCTCCTAGTCCAACTTTCACTTTGGAAAAACCATCATGGCTTCCTTTTATTGTGCTTTTTAGTTTGTGTTATTATTATCTTTTGTGCCATTGTTTGGTATTATGTCTCTGACAGACAAAAATAGTGTCAGGCTTCGGTCTCAAGGTGAGGACACAGATGCAGCACAGGAGCGGGTTACGGTTTAACAAAAACGTTTTATTTTTGTAACACAAAGAGAACTCCTTCCAAGGAGTCAGTTCAAAAAGTCACAAGGTTATTTCCTGAGCACTGGGTTCCAAAATTAATTCAGTGATATGAGGTTTTACCATAGCTTGGAGTCAGTCAATGTGAAGGCTGGCAAGGCTCAGGGAGACGACACAAGCCCGCAGGGAAACAGAACAAACTGACACTGAGTGAAGGGAAGACAGACTAGATATACAAGGGAGGCTTGGAGACAATGAGACACAGGTGGCACACATTAGGGAGGAGCAGGTAATCCCCGGGAGGAGGAGGGAGCACACGAGGAAGGGGAAGTCAAGACACCTGGAACGAGAGGGAGGTCAGTGCTTTCAAAATAAAACAGGAAGTAAATACCAAAACAGAAAATAAAGCCAGAATCAGGTTAACATAACAAAATACAAAAATAAAAGCCCTGGCTCAAACCTGACTCCTGACAAATAGACTGGATTGGAACAGCTTGGGTTGGTGCATAGCTACATAATCAACATTACTAAGATGGTCTTTTAAATTGATGTCTAAACCTCTTAAATCCTTCTGTCTGGATACAAAACCCTGCAGGATACCACAGGTGTGAGTCACATAAAGATTAATACAGGCAGCAGACAAATGGGTGTGAAACATTAGGGGGCATTCCTCAGGTATAAATGTTCAAGCCTCCCCATGTTTGAGGCCTTTCTTCACTCTAACCGCTTGTGTGTTGATTGACCTTTTCTTTGCAAAGACAATGAAAATCTCACCGGCCAAGGTTGAATGTTCCATCATTTCAGATCACCACTCACCTGCCACCCACCAAGAGTGGTGGGTGGCAGCAGTCTTGGTGTCTTTATTCTAAGTGGCTATAAAAGATTGAAGTGATCCCTCAGCACCCACATCATCCTTGCTTGTGTACACCAGAGCTGAGGTCAGATTGCTTTTATGTTTGTTTTGTTTGTGTGTTTGTCTCTCCCTTCCTGGATTTTGTGCCCTGTGTGTGGCACTGTTTGAATCGGACCCAAATGCAAACACAAAGGAAGAGATGAACTGAAGGTGAGTTTTTAATCAAAAGAAACAAAATCGAAAACACAAAACCCAAAATAACAAAGTAGCC
This sequence comes from Parambassis ranga, assembly GCF_900634625.1. NCBI lineage: Eukaryota > Metazoa > Chordata > Actinopteri > Ambassidae > Parambassis > Parambassis ranga. The sequence continues at coordinate 14,171,980 of NC_041033.1, forward strand.
TACAAACCAAAAGAGAAAAAGGAACTAACAAACCGAACAACAAAGGTGATCCAAAAGAGAAGATGGGAACGCACAGGAGGAATCGGGAACACGGACGAACACACAGAAGACGACAACGTAGAAAAGCAGACGGACTGACAAGGGAAACACAGGAAATACAAGAGGATAGCAAGACACAAGTGAGACACATTAGAGCGGGACAAGCAATCATAAAGGAGGGAAACACAAGGAAGTAAAATACAAAGGAATACAAGAGGGGACATGGATTTTCAAAAAAACGCTCAAAAACACAGTTATTGAATCATATCCCATCCAATCGTTGAATCACAGCTCAGAAATCAGTGTGTAAACATGTTTATATCTGCTGTGTGAAGGGCTATGTGGATTGACTCAATGCACGAACCAATCCAGAGCGGCTCATTTCAGGAGCATCAGTTTCAACATCAGCTTTCTTTCTCAGCCCATGAGATTTCAGATTGGTCATACTGACACAGTAGATATGGATTGATATTATTTACAAGTATAAATATTGCATTTCTATGTCATTTGTCACTTTCCATCTATTTTCTTATTGATCCACAGCAGCCTTGACTTGCCTTGAGGTGTCAGCATGATCAGCTGCTTTAGTCAAATTTATCGTAATCAAAACCTCCAGGCTACTATTGAAATTCCAGAAAATTGTGCTGTCCTACTTTCACATTGAAAAAAAAGCCTTCTGAGGCCTACTGGTGTTTCTAACCCAGTCAGAAAAAATCTGGTACAATAAACAAAAAAGCTAAAAGTACCATTAAGTCCCAAAAGTAACACCAAGCTAAAGGCCAAACCTAGGGTTAAAGTGTTATGTTTGTTTTCACATGGGTTAAACAACATTTTCATTTTAGTTAGATTTACTGACATTGAGTTACAAAACAGCCTGTTATATAATAACTGTTGAGGCTCTTGCATGCTGTGAACTCTGAGACTGAGCAGTGTGTGTGTGTTGTGGCTCTCAGGGGTTTGGCTCCTCCGTATGTTCTGACCACAGTCACCAAACCGATCCACACATTAAACCTCAAGATTTTGCTCTTCTGCATGACTACACACTTGTATTACTGTTTAAAAGCTACATGAGCCTCCTGAAATTTGCACAGGACTACTATTATCAAAGGTAAAATGCAGTGGTGGGCCGTCAGGGCCTGCAAAGCCTTCTCTGCTGGCCAAGCATATTGTATAGCATATATATAAAGCATATTATATCCATATACTTGGTTGAGCTGCTTCCAGTGTTGTATGTTATGGAGTTTTTATCCAATCATATTTCAGCTAGCTTGTGTTGTCAGGTTTTATGAAATCTGCCTAACACCTTCAGAATCGACAGAGCAGGTTCCCATGCACTTTAGGTGAACGGACACAGTCAGCTGCAATAGCCAATCAGATATGCTGAATTGAACATGAACGAGTCCTGTGATTGGATAAGCACTCCAGAGAGCCTAAATGGCGGCACACTGACAGACCTTTAATAAAAAGCTGGATCTTGTGAGAAGAGGTCGGCCAACCCCTGTGCTAGCTAGACTGTCCCAGCATAGGAAAGGACTGGCCTGTTCGGCTGTGACTGTCCCTGAGTCCACTGCTTCTGCTGTGTGGCCAAAAATCCTAAAACTTATGCCAGAAACTTGAGTGGGCAGACACGGAAAGTAACTAAGTAACTAAGTATTTGTACTCTGTTACTGTACCTAAGTAAATATTCATGTATTTATACTATAACTGATTGTATTTATAACTAGTTAGCTACTGTGGCGCGCCTTGCTAGTCATTGTATGACACTGCCGTAAAGAATTTCCCTCTGGGATTAATACAGTATCTAAAATAAAAAAATAAAAAAATAAAAAATTACACAGTAAAAATGGTGAATGCCTATTTTTTATTAGCAGCCTCTCTGTTCACTTGATGCCTCATGACACACAGTCCTGTCCATAGCTGGTTCTTTGTACTGAAAATTTAAATTAACTACACATTGTCAATTTTAATTTTAAAGGTAGGGTAGGAGATTTCATTCCGATGCAATTTTGGTTAAATTACTGTAACTTCTCTTTACAATACGATAGCAACCAGTTAGTTCGGCAGTTTTGCATTGAAACAAAGAATATGAATCATCTGTGGAAGCTATAAAACGCTAAAAACATCAGCCAATCCTCCAGGACGACCCTGCGTGGAGTATTGTCACAGACCGAAGTCACAGACCGCAGCTCGTCTTCAGGTAATGCACGTCCATGCGATTGGAGGCGTGTCTTCGGGGTGAGCTCCAAGAGAAAGGGGCTTGTGTTTACTTTCGAAATCTGGCTGACTCTCACTGAGTTTTCAAAATCTCCTACCCTACCTTTAAGATGGTTTCTTTGATTATTTTAACCTGTTCAGATATCCCTTGCAATGGAGATACTTGATGTAACACTTCTACTTTTACTTAAGTATATATTTGGCTGGGTATTTGTACTTTTACTTAAGTACCAAGCTTCAGTACTTCCTCCACCACTGGGAGCAGGTAATCACAAAAGGTGGGAAACAAACGTGGGAACGTGGGAACAAACAAACGTGGGAATCCAATACTAAAAACTATTTAAAAAATTACTAGAAAACAATATCAACAGAACTCAGGATCATGACGTTGTAGGCAAGTCAAGTGTTGATTAGTGAGGCTAAATTTATCAGATATTTGATCAAACCAAGGGCTGCTATTCATCGCTTGAATAAGAAATATAGCCACTGCACCATTAAAAACAATACTGAACTATTTTAATGGCAGCAACGTTAGTATAGGTTGTGTAATGGGGAGGAGAAAAATACATGGGCTCAGGCTGAGAGTTATGGGTCGGTTTAGAATCTAAATTTGCAGCTGTCCTCTCCAGAGTATCCACTCCTATTTCTAAAGATAGTATAAACAAAACTCATACTTTCCCTTTTCGTTTTCATTCCTGCTGCTCAAAGAGATTCTGTAAGCAAAAACAGTTAATAAGTGTACATTTCCATCTAGGGCTGTGCAGATGTGAGGAGCCAGGTTCATTAAGATGCTGATGGTCTGATCTGTTTTAGCACATGGTTCTAGTTTCAGAGGACAGGTGAGTACACATGGTAAGAGTCAACAGTAGAGAGGGAGGGCCAAGTAAACACTTCCTGAATACACAGTTCATGATTGCAAATATCATTACATACTGACTTGATATTCGGAGTGTTTTTATTGGATATTTATAGTGTTCTCGGGAACTTCTCAGTTTTTGTTGATGTTTCTTACGTGACTGCTCAGGCCATCGGTTTGGCCTTGTTATCCACAGTACTGTGCAGAGCTGAATGTCAGAAAGGTCACACCACCTTGTGCTTTGTTATGACTTACATAAGGCCTTGTCTGTTCTTATGTGTGATTATTTAAATATGTTTTGTTGCACTTCCTACATCTATTAACAACAAAACAACACATATTAGAACCTGTTTGGTGGATTTTGATGAAACGAGGATGAGGAGTTAGCCACTAGCCTTGTGAAACTGCTGGATTAATACATAATTTATGTGATCATAAAATCACACTTTCCATCTTGCCTGCCAAGACCACTGCAGACACTGACAGGAAAAAAGTTTATTTAATGTTTCGACAAACCACAGATACATATGATTATTATGATTATTTCCTAGCCTAAACTACTGAGCTGCGCACCATAACAATACAGTTAGAGGATAGTGGCAGCTGTCATACACAGGTTCGCTTTGTATCGGTAGGATATAGGTCCATTGCAGATAATGTTGGTGCTGATTAAATGGCTTGTGATTGCACCTAATCGTCGACTGATACATGAATGGTGATGACTGACATGGATGATGGATACATGTCAATGTATCATGTAAAGAGGCCAGGTAACGGGGATCGTCATGAATAAGCAGCTTGGTGCCAAAATACTAAACTCATTGACTTAAATGAGGCTTCTTCCAATGATTCCAATTCATGAAATTATAACAACCAGATATCCAAAATGTATCCAAAATGGAAATAGAAAGCACCAAAATCAAGAGGCCAGAGTGAGAGTCCTGAAGTGTTATGATCCTGCGATCTTGTGTTCTGTTTTCCTTGTTTCTGTACTTTGTCCTTTTTGTATTTTGGATTTGGTTAATTCGTATTAAAACTCACCTTCAGTTCACCTCAATCATTCTCCGTGTCTTCATTTGGGTCCTAACAACCTTAAAACCTAACAGAACAGAACAGAAGGAATCGCAGGAAGACACAGCTGGAGCAAGAACAGACTCTTCCTGTGTTTTTGTTACTAATTTGTTACTGGACTGTCCTACATGAAGAGGAGGAAAACAAGAGACTCGTTCAAAGGTTTTATGGATTGAATTGACTCAAATAATGACCCCTCAAGGCTTGAGAGTGCAAGTGTTTTGATTCTTCAGTCCTCACAATCAGTTCACTTAATTATGCCTCTAACTCACTCATGCGATCCTATCTGTGTCAACAAGATACCAATCATGCACCTGGAAAGAACTGTCTGCAGACACTGGTTATGCATAGTGAAAAAACATGATGCAATAGATTCAGGTTTCTCTGCGGGCACCACACTATTATGCAGGCTGACTAGTTTTGAGTAGTAATGTGGTTTTGGTTAAAATGGGAAAATAAACTGAGTGGAATGTTAATGTTAAACACAACAAAATATTTGTATTTTGACCACCTTACCAAGTGGAATGAGTTTCTAAACAGAACCAGAACCAGATCGAAGGGGTCATTAACCAAAGATCTGGCACAATTGTCTAGCATTTATCCCTGTCAGACATGGATTCTGCAAAATGCAGCCAGACACAACAGTCTGAGTAGTCAACCGGCAGACTTACAAGAATCAAGCAGTCCCCCAAAGACTGAGCATGTTTACTCAACAGAAAACAGAAGCTAACACCTCGCCTACAGACCTCATTGATTTGGTCTGTGGCCTCCAGGTTTTCTGATTTGATAGTTTCTGATATTTGTGTGTGCATTTGGTTTGAATTGCTGGACTCTCATCCACTGTTGTTTGGATGGCCATGTTACTTACACCATCCACCTCCCTCACCAATCAGCTGTCGATCCGTCCCTTTCCTGCCCAATCATAGCATAGCAAGAAATTTAATTCTGTCTCTTCTCCAGCTGTCTCCTGATCGAATCCGGCAAACCTCCTCCACCCCAAGCACCTATAATATAATAACTCTAGAATTTATGAAAATGTGTTAATTTGAAAGTCAGACTGTATAACTCCTCCCCTTTATGTAGGGAGAACAGCTAGATAATCATGGCAGGCATCACTTTCATTCCCTCCACTGGTCTATATTTATGTTTACTTAGCACCTTATAGCTCCATATTTGTATCCATGTATCATATATTGTGCTTAGGTGATGGTGCATACATGCAGCGCAGAGGATTTTCACTCAGGAGTCTGAGGTTCGAGTCCCTCTGACACCACAAGCTGTTTTGTTTTCACCCGGTGTTAAGTTCTGTTTTCAGAGCTAAGTTTGGCATTAAAAAAAACCAACGGGTTAGGCATTAAACATTCCAGTGTAAGTGTTTAAGTAAAGATTCTAAAACTGTCATGGTTTCAGCCAGGTCTTTTATTTTGTAGTTCATTTTCTGTTGCATTAGTTCCAGTTTTACCAGTTATTTCCTGTTTTATTTTGTAGTCACTGTTCTCCCTCTTGTTTCTGGTGTTTTGACTTCCTTCCTCGTGTGTGTGTGTGTGTGTGTTCCCTCCTCCTGTTGATTACCTGCACCATGTGCCTCACCTGTGTCCTATTGTCTTTCCGCCCTCCTGTGTCTAAAGTCTGTGTGTTTCCTCCCTCTTGTTGCCAGTTCGTCTTGTGAGTAATCCAAGTGTTCCAGCCTTTCTACAGCCTGTTGGTTTTTGTGAGTTTTTGTGGTGTTTAAGTGTTCAGCCCTGTGTTTGGATTTTCTAGTGTTTTGACCCTGCTTGGATTCTTGACTACGGTTTTGCCTTTTGTTGTTTGTACCTTTGCCACGCTGATTGATCACCCGTGTACCGAACCCTGGCTAGTAATAAAGGAACTGAGTTTGTTTTCACCTCCGGCTAAGTCTGCATTTGTGTCCGCCATCTCACAATCAATGACAAAAACACACAAATTCCTAACATTAAACACATTTTGCTCCAATCTCTGCTGGCTATACAAACTATGTTGTTAGCAATTATAATTTGTGCTGTTATAGCTCAATAAACGTTTTATCGCAAAAGATGATTAAAGCTAACCCAACCGGTCATGCTACATTCTTTAAATGGTCATTATGTTTATAAGACAGGTGATGTAACTAAAGTTTCCGTTGTTTTCGCAGGTCTGCGAAATGCATGGCGGTACATATTGATAATTGTAGTGACCATCGGATGGACACTACTTGTCATGAGTGCAAAATGCAGCCAGACACAACAGTCTGAGTAGTCAACCGGCAGACTTACAAGAATCAAGCAGTCCCCCAAAGACTGAGCATGTTTACTCAACAGAAAACAGAAGCTAACACCTCGCCTACAGACCTCATTGATTTGGTCTGTGGCCTCCAGGTTTTCTGATTTGATAGTTTCTGATATTTGTGTGTGCATTTGGTTTGAATTGCTGGACTCTCATCCACTGTTGTTTGGATGGCCATGTTACTTACACCATCCACCTCCCTCACCAATCAGCTGTCGATCCGTCCCTTTCCTGCCCAATCATAGCATAGCAAGAAATTTAATTCTGTCTCTTCTCCAGCTGTCTCCTGATCGAATCCGGCAAACCTCCTCCACCCCAAGCACCTCCCGATCCATGCAGTTCAAGGTCTCCCCTCTCCTGCTCTCCTGCTTCTACACCACCACCAGGTCTAGACCCGGGGGGTCTTCTGATCAGCGGCCTCTCCGCTCGAGCTTCCCCCCTTTCGGACGTGGTCCTCACAACGGGGTCTAGGACGCCAATGCACATTTACAATTATTGTATAAATAAATTCTTTCTCATTCAGTTCGATGAGTCTCTCATGATTGAACTATGGGGGGAACCACCAAAAGTGTATTCGGGTAAACTGACAACATGCTTGGTCCTGTGCTCCGTCCAAAAACACCACATGATGAATAAATTCATGTCTCCTCGTGACCGGCCCACCAGTGCTTGAATGAGTAAGTATTCTAGTAAATGAAGTCTTTCTGCTACTCGGAAGAGTGCGCCGTTTTGCTTGGCAGCACACAATATCTGCATTGAGGGCCCTATATAGTGATTAGGGAGTGATTTCGGACACAGCCAGCATCTTGAACCGCTGCTTCAAAGGTTGCTTTGGTGCAGGAAAAACCATGTGACCGATGACGTCCGAAGCAGTTACTTCAGTCCCCTCAGTGAATCATATGACTGGTTAAAATCACTCACACTGACCAACAGATTCATCAATCTTAACTAAAATATGTACATCACACACCCTGGTTACACTGATCACATAATTAAGACACCGTGTCCTGTTTCACCACTAGATGTCACTGAAACGGAGCTTTGAATGAATGAACCCATACTCGACACATTTGATGAAGTGGTTCAATACTGCTTCATTGCTTCATTTCCTTTTTCATTATCACTAAAGTCCAATATTAGTCTCAGTTATGATAGATGATAGATGTTTGGATGAACTTTTGAACTGTGTGCAAAAAAATTTGTAGTAGTTATAAACTGATCTTAAGATGTGCGAAAATATAAAAATAGTACAGACATTAAAAATCTTTAGGAGTAGTTCTAAGTTGCAAAATTGAAGTATGTAAATGCAATAGCTGTATCTTCAGTTGACTTGTATGTGGTAAATATCTTAAAGGAAAGTGGAAAAACTGAAAGCATTAAAGTTATCCAAAGCAGAGGGGAAGGGAATCATAAAGAAAATTCAATTCATTCAATACACATATTCCATTCCATTCACAACCAACAGTGTGGAGGACATAGGACATGCGTTACACTTAAGAAGGAAACATTGGCAGGCACTGAGACAGTCTCACATGCCATCACAGAGTGCAGTTAGGGAGAAAACGCCAGAGCTAGTAGGCAAAGCTTGCTATAACTATAACCGACAGAGGGCAGTAGAACAACAACCAAGACTGTAAGCTGCCGTTAAAACAAGAGAAGAAGAAGAAACCGAAGCAACATTAACATCCGGGTTGCATGCTAACCGTAGTGCTGCTAACAAGAGGAAGCTGTCGGTAAGTGTTTAAATAAACTGTGGCAGGATCGCAGAAATGTTTCTTTAGATGTAACTTAATTGTAGTAATTTGTGGGTCACTGAAGGAAAAAAGAAATGGTGTTTCGTTGTTCAACTGACAATTAATTGTATCTGAGCAATAGCAACACGCTAACTTGAGTTTTGCATGGCGTAACTTTACTCATTAAGTCACTGAGCTATCACGTTAAGTTACTCAGTAGAGCGACACAACCTGAAAAATGTTAGCATGGTGTCTCTGATGTTAGTCAACCAAATCATCATAACGCACCACGTTCTGGTGGGTCAGCTCACCTTGTGAAGTTATGTAAACAACAAAACACAAACATAGAATGTTGACACGATCTGTACCTTCACCTTTACTCGTATAAAACATCTCACTCCTTCTAAGCTCTGAGCCTGTTAATGCCTTTCTATTCACAGTCTGTACTTTTTACCTACCAGGGAGGCAGACAGCATGGCCCCATGCGATTTGGAGGCGAGTCAGACCGCTGATTCAGTGTAGACCCAGACGGTCTCTGCGCCATCCATTAAACGCATAAAAAGAGACGGAGACAGAAATATTTGCAGAAGCAAACTCTTGTTAAAGGCAAATGTCACATCAACATTTTTATAATTAAGTGTAGGCGTGCTTAGGAAATTCCCAGTTCAAATCCAACCAGATTTCTCCAGTCTGAAGTCTGTTATTGAGTGCAGGTCATCCTTTCATCCTTTCACGCCTGGCTGCTGAATCACAGTCTCATAAACATCTGAAACATTCCTCCTCCTGTTTGTTTATTTATTTATTTATTTGTGACTCTTTGATTTTTTTTTTTTGTTTTTTTTTTTTTTTGGGGAGGTGGGGGGGGTTATGTTATTCTAATCCCGACAGGATTGCTGTGTTGCCTTTTTTTGCAATCTTTAAGTTTCAGCCAAGGCTGCAGTAATATCCCCCCCCCCCTCAAAAAAATGCAGAAAAAAGCAACCTTTTCAAACAGACAAGGACAACATGATATGTGAAGCAGTACGAACACGACTGTTTTGTCTAATAAAAAAAAAAAACGCACACAATAACAATTCAGAGCTCAGTGGTAGAGCAGGGTTGTCCAATAACCGGAAGGTTGGTGGTTCGATCCCAACTCCTGGCTAGTCACTGTTGTGTGTCTTTGGGCAAGGCACTTTACCTGCATTGCCTCCAGTGTACTCACTGGTGTGTGGCGTGCCTTGCTGGTCATTGTATGACATCACTTGGCAGCAGCCTCAAGATATTTCCCCTCTGTGGGACTAATAAAGGATTTTAAATTAAATTAAAAACTATAATCTAGGCTAATATGTTTTAGCAGGAAGACATCAGCGTAAGCATATTGGCCATGGACCATTAAGAAGTAAATATTATCAGATAAGTTGATGCTGACTAATTATGTCTCCCCTGTGGATGCATCAAAACACTATAGGAAGGAGTTGAACAATATTCAATATCATGCATCCTTAGTATAAACAGGTACTTTTTCTTCGTCTGAATGTTGTTAATGAGTTTTGTTTTATTGCCACAGGTGTTGAAACAACATGGCAACACCGATGTCTGTGCTTCGCCTGCCCAAAGGACCCGACCCCAACAGCCGTGGGTTTGATCCAAAGTCACCCCGCTACATCGCTCTCTGCCGACCTTCTGTTTCAACATCAGCTGCATCAGGGGCAGACGCTGAGGAGTTACAGAAAGAACAGGATGCACGGACGGTGCTGAGAGAGAGCTTCCTCCGGTGTCTGCTCTCTATGACCAGCAAGAAGGTTCAGTTTCACATGCATGAGAAGGTGAAGGTGGAAGCCACATTTGGAGCGTCAGACATTGATGTGCTGAACTTTCAGGTGTCAGACCTGCACACACCAATCGGGGTACAAAAAGAGGCACTGATCAGATGTCAAGATGTGATTTCATTCACTTTTGATACATGAATACTTTAGGCCGTTTAATGACATCTAGAGGAGGCACTTGAGAAGTATGGCACATGTTTGGCTACTGCCGGTCTTCTCTGAGGGACTGAATGGTTGTGTGTGTATCCAGCTTTCCACCACTGACATGCAGTCCCACGATTTCCCCACAAGAGGGGGATCATAAACTTATATTTTAGTTCCAATATGACAGACTGATGACTTGCTAAGATTGGCAGGAGGACTGGAAGGTTCCAAAATACTAAAGACATCTTCAGGATGATACAAGTTGATACTCAGTTGATATGTCACCTACAATTATATCTTGAGGAATAAATGAGCAGGTGGGCATAATTATTAATATTCTTTCAGTTGTAATAGTTGCAGCAGAGGATCCTCCCACTTCTGCTCTTCACACCGACCCTTTCTGTAGAACATAAACAATGCTGTCTGTCTTTGTGAGATGCAAAAAGAAGTAGAGTTGCAAACAGCAGTCGAAACACCCTGTTTGAACTGAATGTTTTTGTATTTTTGTTTTGGTAACTTTGTTACAGCAAATTATAACATTTCAAGCAAATAGCGTTGACTGATGAAGAGTCATTTGTCTGCACAATAATCAGGAGATTTCTGAACGATGTTTTTGGAGGAAAGATGCCATTATTTGATGGCTGAAAGATTTACTGCCTTCCTCTAGATCAAAAGTATCTTAAAAAACATCAGGCATCCTGGCTCTGACAACTGTTTCTGTCAATATCGTCCAGATTGATGGAGTCACAGTTTTTGTACATAAAGCTAGATCGTAGTAGATCATGTATGTATACCACATGTACTGCAGTGGCTTCAGAATTAACAGACACAAAGACACCCTCTTAACAAGTTCACTACACAAAACATTTGCAAATGCTGTTTGTCAAAAACAGGCTTGTTTCAATGTACATGCAGCCCAACTCTGACTCTTGACCGACTCCAGATTTACAATGGTCACTTCAAACAGCAGCTCCAGTGCAGGATTTCTGAATGGGTCCTCTAAAGGCTCATTCAGAGCTGCAGTGACTGAAATGGTGAACAGCGGAATGAAGACTAAATGGATTTGTTGTTTTCAGTCACCGAGCAAAGTCATTTATAGAGTGGGACATTAACCTCTTAGATCAGGAGCACGTCAGATCACCTGAATGATTTAGTAACAGCCAGCACTGAGCCCACACATGCCAGTAAAAATAATAATGCAATCTTTGGTTGTAAATATAAAACAGAAAAAAAGATTTATCATAGTTTAGCACTGGCTTCATGAGCAGAAGGGCCGTGTCTCTGTGTGAGGGGCATAGATACTATTTAATCTTCCTAAAAGGTGTATTTTGCGAGTTCCCAATAAGTCATTTTATTTGAGTGCCATTAGGCGGCCGGGCTGTGCCTGTGTCTCTTTTTGTACCTGAATTATCTGACCACTCAGTGGAGACAGTCATCATTGAGGCAGTGACTCATCCCCCCTTCTCTTTCTCTCTCTCTCTTTCTCTCTCTTTCTTTCTCTCTCTCTCGCTCTCTCTCACCCCGTCACCCTCCCTAATCCGAAATATGACTTAAACCCCAGCATGACGTCATCGAGCCCGTGTGATTCAATCAGGAAGTCCTCAAGGACAAACAATGTTAATTTCATATACGCAGGCATGCTGTTTGTTCTCTGACCAGCAGACCTCGGTTCTCACTCTCACCTCTGTGGTGCCTGTCCATAATTACTACAGGAGCAGATGCACTTAAACTTAATACACTTTCATCACTACTTTGCAGTTTGCAGATGCACATAGTGGAAGGCTATACAATAAAACATGATGATTTGTTAAGCAGTCTAAACTTAGTACGTAGCAATATCAATTACCTTAAATAATATGTGCAGTAAAACACAGACAGTGGCCACTTATAATACTTACATAGAATACTAAATGTATAATTTTGGGTAACTTTTAGTGGCATGATGAGTTTGAGTTACCAGATTGCATATTTACTGTTTAGTTACACACGGGGGAAAAGTTTGTTTTATGGCCTTTTTTGAAAATGTGTCAGCATCAAAAATAGCAGTATATAAATAAAGTCCTTTTTGTGGCAGAGGGATCACATGACTACTATCGGAAGAATTTAGTGAAAATCTCTAAAATGTGATTATGCATAGTAGAAGAACTCAGCTGGATAGTTGCTGCTTTAGTTTGCCGCAGTGCACGTGGGACGAACTGTCTCAGTGTTATCTCCTCTTACTGTTTGTCTTTCCTGACAGTCTGCTTCTCCCTGATTTCAGTGGAAAAACATTCCTGCCTCTTAGTATGCATGTGTGTTTGTGTTCGTCAGTCATGATGGTACAAGGAATCTGCCCTGTATAACACCACCACCGTCCAACAGGAAGCACATTCCGCTCTTTCCTGTTTGTGGTCCTCTCTCACTTCCTGGCGAGTGTCTGATAACTCAGAAAACCACTTAATCACCCCTTTTGCCCAAAACTCCTGCCAACAGACGAAAATAATTGGACAGTGACCTCATCAAAGCATATTTATAGTCTGTTTCATGATGGATGGGGGAGGACATGGTGATTCACAGGTATTAACCCAGGTATTACTGAATAAGGCTAACTGTTAACCCTGTGTGAGTGTTTGCTGATACCTGGTCCCTTTAGTTTTAAATAATATTTTGATGTTTCTCAGTATGCAGTGAGCAGTAACCGGATGCTGGAGGATGGGGGTCACCTCCAAGGCCTTCTTTGCCATGGAGCACCCTTGTGTCCTCTTGGACCTCCCTTATGATAAGTTCTTGAGCCAGACAGTGCAGAAATACCGAAGAAGTTATCAAACGTTGAACTGTTAGGTGAGTGCACACAACTCATCAACTTATGTCACAGACCCATAATCCACATGCAAGGGAGTAATAAATGAAGCAGGAAATGTCTTTGGAGCTTCAGGAGAAGTTATTAGAATAAAACCTATCAGTATATTTTGTTTCCATAAAACTGTTGATTTTTACTGTGCTCTGTGGAGGTGTTCAGAGCAGCCAGACACAAAAGGAATGGCTGAGTCACACTCAGTCCCCAGGTTTGTTTGAGTTGCCACTGGGGGGGAATGTTGGAGGAGCTCCAGTGATTGTGAGGGCCAGGCGCTCAGTGGCAGCCTCACTTCCCCAACTCAAGTGGCCAGGGAGATAAAGAGGCCAGCAGTGGAGCTTGCCAGCTGGACACTGCACGAGCAGCGGCCTGGGCCCCAAACATAAACAAACCTTTGGGCTACGAACCGTTCAATTTTATTTGTGTTTAGGGTGAATATAATATGCATAACAACAACAGCATGTTTATGTTTTCTTTTTCTAAGATTCTAATAGTTATTTTTTTTAATTAATTACAGGTTTTATATGTTGGTGGTAAGAAGTCAAAGCTGTCACAGCTTTCTCAGACACTACAAACCAACACTGGAAATTCCATAAACAGTCCACAACGGACAGTCATGGGAACTTTGTGCATGATCAAGATGTAACCACAGGATCATATGGGAAAAGGGGACACTCAAGTCTAGACAGGAAGACATATGAGGAGGTGGGAGGAGAAGGGAAACGCTAATTAGAGTGAGATTAAAGTTATCTTCATTTATCTGTCTGTAGACTGCATCGTGGTCCACACCCCTTCCCACAGCAGTAAACACAGGAAGATGCAGCTAATTAGTGTCTGTGATGCTGAAGACTGACTGATCGCTGCACTGATTGGACTGCTGTGACCAATCAGAGGTGGCAGCAATGACATTTTACTGACAAATATTAGTGTGTGAAAGTGTGGCAGATGTTTATCTTTGAGATACCGTCAACAACAGGATTAAATGCCATGAAATCTCGCATTATGATTCCAAGAGGACGTCTGATTGTTCCCACAATGCCAAAGTAAGTCTATTTTTCTGCAAAAAACATGTCAATAACAGAAAAGCCACTGCCTTACTTATTAAACATGGTTCCACTGGTTGCACAGAACCTGGTCAGTCAGTGGCTGCTGTACAAAAATAGGAAGTAGACATGTGGTATTTGAGAAGAGATTTCCCGTTGGAACTGGCTGCAGGCACAAACCCAAATTCTGACTTCAGCTTTGTGAGCCCATTCTCAAAAAGGATCATATTATTATGATCAGCATCTCATGTGGGAAAAGATAAGATAGTGCCGAAGTCAGCAGAAATTCCTTTAGTGATGTTTCAGAATCAGAATCAGAATGTATTTATCCCAGGAGGAAATTGCTTACATTCCAGGTGCTGCATGCATGTTCAGAACTAATAACAGGTTAGAAAGGTAATTTAATAATTACTCAAGCTTAAATGACTACATTGCTTTGGTCTTTCTCTTCTAGCAGAGGGGGTGTGGTTGTTTGGTTTACGACTATTTAATCAAGGTGAAGATTACATAGTTGTGAAGGTTTATCTTCCTGCTGTCATTAGCTGAGTCTGTGGGATTCTCAGGCTTTTCTGTAGTAATCTGTGCTGCTTCAGACAGTGACAATGCAAACTATTTTTATAAATGTGCTTTATCACAGGTCACCTGCATCCATGTTTCTGAGTAAATAGCAAGAAAATTTGGTATTTTAGAATCACTAAATAAAAGGTTCTGGATTCTAATGAAAGATTCAGATGTGAGCAGTCAGTGTGGGCTGTTGGTGTATAGTGTAAGGCAGGAGACATAAAACACAAGGCATTCACTGTTTAGGCAACTCTATAATGTTATATTTCATTATGTTTTCCTAATTAGAGAAATATGTTTACTTCATTACATGACCAGTTTTATCCGACTCAACCTAAACAACTTAAAACACTGTAAGTGTCATTTTACCTTCCTGTGCTTTCCACTTCTTCATCAAAACAGCTTTTTGACCGTGTGCTCAGAGGCTAAACTAATTGCTTATAATTTCACTTAGACACGCACTCAGCCCACCACCTCATTTCTTCAGACAGCAATCTCCATCTCACTTGTTTCCTCCCTTCCTCTCCTCCTCTTGTTCTTTTATTCTTTCCCCCAGGAGACATGATTTACTTGTGTCAGGGACAAGGACATCTGCCTATTAGCAAGTGCCACTGACGTAGGTATCGCCATCCCCTCCTCCTCATTATCCCCATTTCTTCAACCGCCTTCTTCTCCCCGCTCCTCCTCCTCCTCCTGCCTTACTCAAATTGGGGTCACCAACCTTCATCATGCAGGCCGGTGAATCATCAGTGGGACTCACGCCGTACAGGGAGGAGGGACTCTGCCCGTCCAAGATACTTCCGTCCTCCTTCCCAAATTACCAGGGTAATCCGACATTGTCTGCTCTCTACTGTCACACCACTCTGTCGCACAAAGAGAGGAATAAAGAAGTAGAAGGAGACGTGGAATATAGATGAGGGACGCAGTGGTTAAAAAGGGGCGGGGACTTGTGAATGATGCAGTGATGCTTGTAGAGCTCAACTCCTTTTTCTCGCTTCATTAAATAGCCATTGTAATGTTTTAATATAGTCATTCTACTAGTCCGCTAAAACAGAGAAGACTGGACAGAAATATTGTATAACTCTGTTGCTGTTGAATTGGAGCTGATAGGATATGACGAGGTGCCCCTTTCAGCATTTCAGGGTGTGTAATGTTTGGCTGATCCCATGTCAGCTGGCAAGTAAAATCCCTCTAGCAGATCCTGGCTATGTCTGGTAAATGAGAAGGCTTCCTTGGTACAGCCTCCACCACCTGTACCTGCTCCTCTGAACGTGGAGGTGCAGCGGCTCTAAGTTTGAACATCTCTATACTTCTCATCATGCTACACGAACAGCCAGCACAAGCTGGAGAACCACTGGCTGCTGTCTTCTAGCCTCCTGCCAGTCTCCTTCCCACAGAGTGTATCTGGATTTCACGGTGGATCTACCCACTCATTCATTTGCAGGTGCACATCTGTTTTATATTATTTCCACACATTGGCAGTATTGTCTATATCATTCATTATTATACAGCCAAAGTCTGACCAAGAATCTGCTGTATATTTATGTTTACACTGATCTTATTCAGAGTGGTCCACACTAACCTAACCCTAACCCTTTAAGACACTAGTGGTGGATCCAGTCACTATTGATTCCAATTAGAGATGGGCTGATTCTGTTGACCAAAATAAAAATAGAAGTGAGCCTTTAATTCAACAGACACCACATACAGTACTGTAAGGAGTCATATTTGTCAACATAAAATCGACACAAAGTCAAACAGTGCAGTTACACACTGCCTCACAGCACATAATATAAACTGAGTTTACTCACTGAGAACCAGGCTCTTGTTTTTCTTTGGCCCCACAAATGTTCAGTGTTTATAACTGAGCAGAATGTAGCAAACAGCAGGAGAGAGTGTGTGTGTGTGTGTTCATGTTCGCAGAGGCAAAAGGTCAGTTTTGGCTTGGTCTAACAGCACGTCGACTTGGCCGCAGCTTATTTGCTGATGCTATCTGTGAGTAGGAATCTGAGTAAACAGTGATAACAAGCAGAGCACATCTTCCTTCTTCCCTTTCTCCTCATGTTCTCTGCCACAAACATGTGATGCCCCCAAAATCCTTACACACACACACAAGCATCTATGCCTCCCTGTACCTCCACTCTCTCACACCTCCACCATTAAAATCTTTATTTAAAATCTCTTCATTTCTCTGTCTCTCCCTCCTTGTCGACATGCCAGAGAATGTCAGACTTGAGTGCCCTTTTCCTGTTGTAATATTGCCAGATCCCTGTCCTTAAGCTCGCTCCTGTTCTCCTTGCTGAAGATATCAACGGACACAGCTGTACAGCCTGAACAGACAGCCACATCCTGCCAAAGATAGTAACTGAGAGATGAATCACTTGATTACTTTGTTCAGGCTGGAGACGTTCATTCATTTGAGTAGGAACTACCTCGGGCAAGAACACAAGAAAAGTCCATATTTGATTTTATTGATGTCACATTGTGTTCTTCTGAAACAGACAGAATTGGTGTCTGACCCTGCGACCTGTTTCAAGGGGCGCATGGCGTGACACCGCAAGCCACACCTGGACACATCTGGACCGAGGAGGCCAGCCCTGCTCTGACCCTAGCACATCTGGAGCTCACACGTACACACACACAGGCACAGAGGAGATGCATAAATAACACTCTCACATATGTACAGTATGTGCTTCATGGGAAATACACAAACGGCAGACAGGCGTGCAGATTTTCAGAACAAACACATGTGGCCAGATATGTGTGAGGTGTACACGTATGTAGACAAAGTGTTTGAGTCATGTTATCATACACACAGGCTCCAGGTGCAGATGGTCTAGGCTGCCATGTCATGAATTGCGAGCCTGCTTTTTTATTTTTATGTTTAAAAGGAGACTTGTGTTTTATCGCACTGTCTCAGTAAGAAGTATGAGCAGCTGCTACAGCCGTTTGAGGGCAGCTTTACCTCCCTGAAGATCTGGACAACGCATCCCAAATTCAAGCTCTGAGCTTCCCTTTGATTAGATTGTATTGTGAAAGGCACCATCTGCCACACAGTCAAATCACTGCACAGTATCAAAGTTCTGAGGTCTGTTCATCAGTTCTTTCTAGATGCGAATGCTCGCAGGTGCATGTTGAGTTGGTGCTTTATGCAGGTTGTGTTATCCATTCTGTTGAAGCCCCTTTTAACTCAACCTCTTCAAGACACCTTTACTGTGGCTCGCTGCCATGTGAGAAAGGCACAGAGGTGGAAAACACTTCTGAGCAAATAGCATCAACTCAAAATCAACTATCAAGTGAAAGTGGCACAACAGAACGAGCGGCAGCAGACAGATGACAGTGAGGCATCCCTAAAAATGGGACCTTCAAAGTGACAATAAAGTGTTTACATGTTGACATTTTTAAGCAGTTATGTAGCCTGGCTAATGTTGATAGAATGTAGATCAAGCAGTAAGGCTTGTCATCATGGAGAGGCTTGTTGCAGATGGGGGAAAGCTTACCTTGTAACATGTAATAATTGAGTTTTTGGTGCATAAATTTGACCAAAAAGTAGCCAAGGTCAAGCTCACTGGATTTAAAAAAGACATTTTTCTCCATAACTCAAGTCAGTTACATTATATGTGGCAACACTTTATATCCAAAAGCTCAAACGTCTGCTTCATTGTAACAACAAAAAAGTGTTTACTGCGTTGCATATATATAACTCTGGACAGATATGGATATAAACTGCTATTTGACTGGTTAGGAGAGACGCGTTTAACTACCTCACCACAACAGACTATGTCCTGATTGACCACAGTGTTGTTCTTATACATACATTCCTGCTGTCAGTCTTGTGGCCCTGGTGCTCCACAGCCACCGGCTGATTCTAAAACCAGTACCAGCTCCCACTCAAACCACATCCAAGACTGAGTCTCTGTCTCACTTTTTCTTCCACTCATTCCTTCCCTCCACATTCCACACTCTCTGCTGTCTTCTAATTTTATCATCTGTGTTTAGGTTTAGCTGTAGCTCGTCCGCTATCTTCATTCAAGCCCCCTGGCATCTGCAAAATCTCTCCCTCCCATCCTTATCCTACTATAAACTGTTTGCATGCAGTGCAGCTGGTCGTCATGACAACAGGCGGGGATGAGGGGGCGAGCTGCAGGTGTTCCTGTTTGGGTTTGACGTTGTGGAGCTCTCAGTGCATCTTATTTTTAGAGAACTCTGCTGCTTGTGGGCTGAGTGGGTTACTCACATGCTTGTTTATTTATTTCAGATGTCCAATCACTCGAGCAGGTTTGTGTCAACATGGAGGGCCAGCTTCCTGTTATTACTGACCACACACACGTATGCATATACAATCCTGTAATATACTGTATATGTTCTGTAATTACGTGGCAGCATGCAAGCACACAGACAGACCCGAGTGCTCTATGTGTACTGTGTCTGCTCTGATAGACTAGAATCACAGAATTAAATCTTTAATGAAATCAATCAACATTTACCTGTCTCTCCATGTAGGAACTGACGTTTTTGGAGGGTGCAGTTGACAAAGACCAAAACCAAAAGGCCACAACATGGGTACACCCAGACTTAAGTGTTGTTTTAACTTGTTTCGGTTAAAGGTTAAAGATTGTGTGTTGGGTTTATCAGACACCTTTAAAGATACCAGCACTGCTGGCTACTACAGTTTGGGACTTGAACAAGTCTGTTACAACTCAAGAACAGAATGACTTGGTAGACTGAGAACCTTCACAGATTGTTTGAAAATGTAGATGTAAATTAGAAACATGTGTGGATGGTGGTCAAAGGATGTCATCATCCACCTTAGATGAACCCAGAGGGTTATCTTTTTCCACTCTGTACCATTAAGCGATCCTCCAGTCTACGCATGTGGATATGTGTGTGTGTGTGTACAGCCCCTCTGAGAGCTGAATTACTGAATGAATTTGTGCAGCAGCAGGTAGCTTCTGGAGTGAGTAGGAGGGTGTTTGTCCTTGAAAGAGATAATGAATGCATGCCAGTTTATAGGATGCTCTCTCTCTCTCTCTCTCTCTCTCTCTCTCTCTCTCTCTCTCTCTCTCTCTCTCTCACCGGATCCATCTCTGCCTCCTCAGTGACCTTGTATTTGAATGTTTTGTGGAGGAGGAGTGTGACCATGAGACTTCCTGTTTCCATTTTCTCTTCATTCATTCTGTACTCAATTATATTGGATTTTATTTGCATTCATGACAGCTTGTCTTGGCTCTTATTTAAACTCTCGTTTTTAATTTAGCTGTATGCTGTTGTGAAGTTTTATTATTGTCTGCAGTCTTGTTTCAATGTGTAATCCTGTAGTGACAACCACACTTAATAATGCCTTTTTAATGCCTTTTATGCTCCATAATATGATTATTTTTGTGAATAGGAACAGTCAGAAGGTGACATTACATTCAAAAATTGATCTTGTCAGAGGTATTAAATAACGAAAGATAAAGACATAATAACACTTAGGAAATGAATCGTGTGTAGTATATTTTTTAAAACATTTGTAAAAAGACTTCTATTGCGTTATTGTTTCAGGCAACTTAAAGAAAATGGACAACCATTGTGTTGTCTGGTTTGGCCATAATGCTGACCATTCTCTGTGGTTCAGCAGTCACTATTTCAGCAGTACTGATGCTGTAATTGCTACTGTGGAAGCCATGTATACAAGGAGGAGACCTGGAAACTGTGTAAATGTAGGAGGAGAGGTTGAAAAATAAAGACATTAGAAATTAACCCCTTATAACATTGGCCATGAATTTATCAATCAATCCTCCATCACTGCAGCCAGACCCTGAATACTTACAGTCAACTTTAAAGACCCCTTTTAGCAACTTTTAGATCATTTCTACGTCAATATAAACTTTATAAGTAACTTTTTATTATAAAGGCCATATTTGTAGTCCCTGTTGTCTTTTCGGTGAAATGCTGGAGGCTGAGCGGGGTGTGACACAATGGGCAGGAGAGAGGGCATTTAAGGATGCCATGAATAACACACACACACACACACACACACACACACACACACACACACACACACACACATCTTTCTCTCCAGAAACACTGACCTCAGGACGAAGGAATGGAATTTTATCACTGCAAAAACTCAGGTTGGAATTCCTCTCCGGTGAATGAAAGAAGTCAGACCTTGTTTGTGCGACTATGTCTGTGTATAGTCTGTCAGTGAGTGTGTGTGTGTACATTCATGCAGGATGTGTGGTCATTTCAGTGGAGTGGACTCCTTCATATGAACATCTAATGAAATCTCATCTTTGTCTCCCTCTCCTTCTGCTGCTCCTCGCATTCTGACATCCATTTGTCCTTCTGAGCACACAACACACACAAATCATCCAGCTTTTTTTTTTTTGCAGTGTCATTCCCATCTAAAGCCCACTCAACATCTAAAAACAGTAAAAGAATGTCTTGAAGTATTTACTGGAAGTATCTAACCAGCAATATAAACACTTTCTTCATCATGTAGCTCTACCAGGACATAAGCCCCACTAACACAGGTGTCCATCAGCTCCGGCTCCAACCTGTAAACATCACATAAGAGTGTACACACTAATTTCTTCCACTTTTCCAGTGCATCTCCATTAGTTAATGCTTTACATGAAGATGAATGTATGGTCATCACAGAAATGAGTCTGGTTCCTAATGTTTGTGATGCAGACGGCCTCCTGCTGAGGCATCGATCACATTAAGTGTTTGAGCATCAATCTTTTTTTTTATTTCGGGGACTGTGAAGGTTTCTCTCATGACTCACTCTGTTCCACGCAGCGGTCCTCTCAGGAAAATTTGATTTTGGAAACAGGCTACAGACGACCAAGTGATTAAGCTCCATTGTTTCCATAAGTTCTGTAAACAACACTTCACATTAGTGAGTCTAGTCTAGTTTTTATAGCTGTTTTCCAAGTCAACACAGCAGGACCTTTACATGCCCACAACACTCTGTAGTAAATAAACTGAATCATAGGTGTTTCCATGGTTTAAGGTAGATGTTTTCTCATCTACATTTCAACAAAAACTGTCACTGAAAGATTTACATAAAGTTGACATGGAGACATGAGGACAGTTTTAGTAATACGACCCTTAGCAGTAGCATCACAATCACAGGTGACTAACTGTGCTGCAGTGCACTTGTGCATGTTGATATTTGTGATCTTGACACACTAATGAAAACTAGAATTCATTATTTTAACACGTATCTTTTGAGTGACAACCAACAGTTTAGAGGAGAAGCTGGAGAGGCAGATGTTTAGTTGAGCACAGATAATGTGGCTTGTTGGGCCATTTACTGGCTGGATAAGGAGACTCATAAATTCCCGTGTTATCAGCATGAAAGTATTTACTACACACACAAACACACACTTCAATCTGTGTGTGTGTGTGTTACAGCTGTTACTACAATTGCTAAGAAGCACCTTTCCATCCAGGCCTTTGGCTCTCCTTCCCCTACCAACACTATCAAATGACTAATGATCACATTGATCAATGACTTATTATGTGTGACAATATTCTAAAAGAGGAAAAAAAGAAGGAAAGTAGTTTGAACTGGGAATAGATCCAAATAACCTCCTCCTCCTCGTCCCTCTTTACTGATGAAGCCTTCCTCACTGTGTCCATGGAGGGACAGAGCCGTATGGAGGTGGGAATGCTGGGATGCAGGATGGATGAATGGCTTGTTAAGCGGGCGGAGAGGTATTACTTTAAAAGTTTCTCTCCACCCCCGTCGGAAGTCAGCGGGACAGGCAGCCGAAAGCTTTTCCAGAGGATGGGAAAGCTGGAGGCTGGGATTACTGCTCATTTGGAGAGGCCACTTCAGCTGCAGCTGAGCTGTCTGAAACTTTGTTGTGTATTTAAAAGACATAAAAAGAAATCTGTCATGTAGTAATTTTAAGTTTAACTTGAGGGCTGAAAATCATTTTTAATACATATACACACTGTTTATATTCTGCTTATTCCAAACTCCAGGCTCTGACATTTCATAAATCAGTGGGATTTGCATAATTTACATGTGTTTCCTTTTACTTCACATACAATCATATAAGCTTTGGTTCTAAACTTTGGCAGCTTAACAAATAGTTTGTGATGACAGGCCCATCTGTGGGTCAGTGAGGTCTGAGAGACTCTCCCCAGTGCTGTGTTTAATGCTTTACTGTAATAGTGCTTTCTTGCTGTTTGTCCTCTGGGTTTTACTTCCTGGACAATATATTATTCAAACATTTGTTTTACTCTAAAATTTCAAACATGACAAAAAAATTAGGTCTATCATTTGATTTTGATTTGTTTTGAGGTGATCACAATGATCAGCAAAAGGTTGGTGAGTACGTTGGTTAATAGGAATGGCAAATAATGTGAGGATGGAGGTTGGATGAAGTAAACTGACAAATATTCATTTAATGCTGAGACATGGATTTCTCACGTCCCTCTGGTTGTCTCTGTTCAATGACATAGTTTGCTCCATGCCCTCTGTGCAGGCAGGCAATGCTGGATAAATTAAAGCGTTAGCTACTGTCAGACATTCCAGGTAGGATGCTCCATTTGATTTGATTCCATCAAATTCAAATTCGAGGCTAAATTCTGTTTACATTTAAACCCCTCATCAGGGAGGTCAAAGGTCAGGTTGCTCACAACTTTACTGAGTGAGTTTGATTAAACCTTAGAAGGTCAGATGTTGTAGTTCCAGCTGCAGTCAGCAGATGCGGATTGGTGGAAAAGGGCAAAGAAAAACATATTACAGTAATAATACAGTATTTCTCATATTATGTAATGTCTTTTGCCACATGCCAGTGTTTGCATTCTGTTTCTGCAACCTGAAAAAAGTCCTACATACAAGTGTTTGTGTGTGTGTTGCCAGAGAGGAGAGTGTATTTGTGTGAAAAAGTTACTCTGCAATGGGACAATTAGTCAGCCTGGGGATGAATGAAGGCTGTAGATGAGTTTCTGTGTGTGTGTGTTTGTACGAGAGACCTGGAAGAGCAACTGGAGGGGACAGAGAGGAGGAGCAGAGGGACGTGGGCAAGTGATTCTCCAGATGAGATCTAATATGTGAGACGGTGCATCCTAAAGAGACGTTTTCTCATGGGCCCACCCCATGAATACAAATTCACCCCCCCCCCACACACGCTCTGCGCTGGAAGGACGGATGCACCTTGCTTCAACCCATAGTGGAGAAGTACAGCCTGTTTCTCCCCCCCTTTTTTTAACATTTACTTCCATCCAATCACAAAACTCAACTGCGGTGACTTCATGGCAGATCTTATGAGTCATCCATTCATACCTTTGTCTTGTAACTGAATCTGTGTGCACTCATTCAGTGTCATGGGGCCTCGTATTTATAGTGACGGAGCGATTGGCTGTGAGCATGTTGGCCGAAAAGTAAGATGTTGCCAACGAAAAACAGCAGGTGAGTTTGTCAAAGGAGGCAATGTGGAAAATAATTAGCCTGGTTGTATGTGCTGACTTTAGGTGTTATCTCCACCTGGTTGTATAGTCGTATATAGGTGTGTGTGTGTGTGTGTGTGTGTGTGTGTGTGTGTGTGAGAGAGAGAGAGAGAGAGAGAGAGACAAACAGCCTGGAAATGTACTGGGGCCGGTCTTAGTGACATCATTATTTGAGAAAATCTGAGTGGCCAGGAAAGTCAATTAGACTTAAACTGAGTTTACCAGCTGGACACTTAGTATAAAGGGAAAAAAGTGTGTGTGTGTGTGTGTGTGTGTGCAAGAGATAGAGCAAGAAAGAGAGAGAGGAAAAGGGGAGGAGATACAAAAGGGAGGAACAGAGTAGAGAGGAAAGGAGAGAGGCATAGTAAGGAGGTTTAGGAACAAGAGGGAGTTGTTGCCGGTGATATTGTACAGACAGACACAAGTCATTCTCTCTTACAGTGGCAGAACCAGCCCGTTTTAAACAACCAGGGGTGGAAGTGCAGGCGACAGAGAAAGGGAGTTGCCTACTAGCAGAGGTCAGGCAGGCAGAGGGGAAGCCGGTGGATGTTTTTAAGAGTTTGCTTATCTGACACTGACAACAGGATGAGAAGCTGAGTGAGGCAGCAGAGAGGGGAGGAAAACATGGAGCAAGCAGCATTACCTACAGTCACATAGGAGACATATAGCAGAGAGACATGCACCGGCTGATCTGAGAGAGAGTCCACTTTGTCCATTCTGTCCAAAGGAGCGGGAGAGAGAGCCGAGGGATCGTAACACTGGAGCTCAAGGATAAACCATGGACTCTGCATACATCCCACCACACCTGGACGTGAGTACTACATCCCAACACACACACATAAACACACACGCACATCTGTCTGTCAAGCCACAGGCCACAGGAACTGTGCTGCTGAAACCATTAGTCACTCTAGGGAAAAACACACACACACACTCATGCACATGCATAACCTGCTGGCACGCTGTGTTGCTCAATCAAAATCTTGTCCGGTAAGCAACTTGTCTGAGAATAATGTGGCCATTATGAGTTCAAAGAGCATAACGTAACTCACCAGTGCTGCAACATACACAGTATGAATTGGCCCTCAGTGTTACTGCTCAGCAGCTTTAATGTGAAAAGCAGAGAGGTTTGTGTTTTTGTTCTGTATTTCACATCGGTTTAGCTGTCAGACCTACAACGAGAGCAGTCTGTGAGCTTTCAGCGGTCGGGGGGTTAGATATGTCAGTGTTTCCATTGATGCTGGTGCAGCATTGCACCTCAGCTGGGCCTCCTGTAAACCACAGCGCACTATGTGACACTGAGACCTCTGAGCATCCTGAAGAAAAGAGGAGAGCTGTAAATACACAATGTGTGTGGATGTGAGACCTCAGGTCAGCAGGTTGGAGAGGAAGAAGCAAGTCTGCTTCACTCCTGAATGTCTGCACACACCGAAACTGTGTGTAAGTTTAAATCAGTCACACAGTTATACAACCGTCTCATTTATACATGTTGGCATGTATTTCTGTGTACGTGTTAGCGTTGCCTGGCTGTTAGCATGTGCTGTTGTGTGTGTGTAGAACAGAACTGGACGTCTGGATCATTAACCTGCTAATCAGTCCAGCTGGGACGAATTAAAGTGCTGTTCTATTAGAGGCCAATAAAACCACACAGCAGCCTATACCTGGAATATTGTTCTAATGATTTCATCTGTTACGCCTCAGAAAGCAGAACACAGCAACTGTTTTGGACATTTTTCTCCCCCACTCCCAGTTATATATATAATAACTCCACAGCATTAATGACTAGTTAAGCTGGGGAGCATGAAGCAGTCATAACCTCACAGTTAATTATACTCACTATGGCGTGCACGCTCACTTCACTGTAAGAGCCACTGTGGAAAGCATAGATGTACTCTCTGAAGTGTTCTCAGGTGTGTACACTCTACATCATATTTAGGCTCCCGAGGCTGTCCGACATGACGTCTTCACAAGTGTTTGAGTAAGCTCAGAGTGCGAAAATGAACCCCCTGGCATGTACGCCGCAAGTATTATGTTCTGAAAGAATGAGATGACAGCATAGAAAAATGAGAGCTGGGGGGAGGAGGAGGAAGAGGAGGGAGAAACCAGGGAGAGTGAGAGGAGGAATTTGGGAAAAGAAACACGGGAAGAACAACAGGAAGGGAAAGTTGAGGGACCAGGCGTAACATGAAGACAGCGGCGGTGGATAAATCAGCCGGGTGCTGTGACACTCCGGCCCCCCGGCCCGGCAACAGTCTGCCGCACTCTTCCGCAAAAACACCATTCATTTAAGACCAGAGGAAAAAAGAGAAACATTAATAAGGGAGAAGGAAAGGGGACACAGAGAGAAAAGAACAAAGATGGATATTTTTAAAAAAGAGAAGAAAGGAAAAATGTTGAAGAGAGCAATATGGAAAAAAAGACAGAAGACGAAGCAAGAAGGACAAAGTTCATGGAACACAGAGAGGAAAAGGGAGGAAGGGGAAAAGGGAGTTTTGAAATAAACAGATAAAAAGAGAGGCAGAGAGCGTAAACGGATGTCAGAGGTCAGAAGGTTTTAATCAGTGAGCTCAGAGAGACACAGGGTCGACCAACGAAGATGCTCGTCTGTCGCACGCCGGGGTCACGCAACTGGCTGCTCAGGAGGTCAGGTCACATCTAATATGTCTAATAGACTACTGCTGAACTCTAAACCTTCACCTCACCACATGCCTGACCCATTTATTATCCTCCTAGAACATTTCATTAAAGCCCATGTCTGAGTCTGATCCATGCCAAAGAGGAAAAAGCCAGAATAAAAGAAGGAACTGGGGGTACAAATCATAAAAAATGTCAGTTTTTTTCTGTTCTCATCAGGGTGGGAGGGCGCCCTCATGCACATGACACATAAAGATGCTAAATTCGGCCCCAGTCCTCTTTGCTCAGTTTAAATTAGATAGAACCAGTCATAACACAGACACCCAGAGAGAGGCTGTACATGTCAAAGTGATGAAGGGCAGCCTCTTTCTCTCTCACACAGGACACACCCTTCTCTGTGACAACCAAACCTTTGTACCTCAGGTGGTTTTGTAGATGAGGGAAGTACAGGAGAGAGGTGGTGTTGTTGTCCTTAATCTGCTTTACAAGCCTCCACAGTCTATGGGAGAGGCTGTCCAGCAGAGTGTCTAATCTGTAATTGTCCTCTGCTGCGCTGCCTCAGGTGAAACAGCCCTGGGTGGGGCTGTGTGGAGTTTAATGGATAGCTAGCAACAATCCCACGCTTGGAGGTGACTTATTTTCCCAGGCCTGGCCTTTGGACTGCCTACCACACAGACACACAATCACACAAGCATAAAAAACATACACACCTTCACACCTGTGACCTCTTTTTAACCCTTTTTCTGACAGTATGGTCCGTTTAGCAGTCATTACAGTGTCATTATGTGTTCACTCAGCCATAAACTGCTCTGTTATCTTGCTGTAGAGGTCCTAATTGATCCTCTGTCCTGCAGAGAGATCAGATAAGGAGATAGAGGCGAGAATCAGGGAGATATGGGAGCACTTGGATGAGAACAGTGATAACACAAAGCTGTAGAAATGCATTTTTGTTCAAAAACACAGTGTATTCATTCCACCTGGTTAACCGTGTTGCATGGTCTGCTGTGCAGACTGTCTTTTTTCTGCCTGATCAACAGGTTTGACACCTCTGAAGTGACCTTTTAACACCTCACCTCAGTGTCTTCAGGTTAAGAGGGCTGTTACTGTTGCTGGTTTCTAATTACTGTCTCAGTTATTAACACCTGCACCACAGAGTTCACAGTGTGTCAGCCAGGTCATGGTGGTAATTGTGTGTGCATGTGTGTGTGTGTGTGTGACCCCTGTCTGTGGTCGCATTCCCGCACTGAGGCCAAGGGAGATAATCTGTCACTTGTTTTGAGTCAGCTGAAAGGGGCTTAACCCTCCCTACACTGACAGATTGAAGTGATGATCACTGAATGAATCTTGTTGCTGACATTTTAACATCAGTGACAGTGAGGGAAATTCGTAAAGGTGCAAATGATAACTTAATTTCCCCACAGGGATTAATAAAGTAAATCTTAATCTTAATCTTAATAATCCATCCATGCAACTCACAGGGTCACATGTAAACCACAGAGGGCTCTACACTTCCAGAGAACCAGTCTTTATCATGTCCTGCAAAAGTCCAAAGTCAATAAGCAATAATTGCTACAATGTATTGCTCTTTAAGATAGTTGATCGAAAAGTCGACAAAGATCAACAAAAAGTCAATAAAAAGGTCTGTCATATAGTCCGTCGTTAGGTGTGGATTTTAACACAGATTACAGATTACATCTCTGTCAAACTTACTGTTAGATTATACAATATAAGATTACTTCAACAATGTCTTATTTCATTTGACGAAACAGCCTATAAAACACAGGAGTCAGACATCTTGAAATAAAAATGGAAGGTATGTTACAGGATAGAAGTAAAACATATTGCAAGTCATGCATGTTGTAGGTTGACAACATTGGTCTCCACTTGTTAGCTACGGTAGTCCTTTTTAGTAAGCAAATATGCTGACGATGCTAACAGGCTAACTAGCAGTCAAGTATTATACTAAACTAACTTCCAGAGACATTAATGCAGATTTAGTAATCCCCTATATAGTCTATAGTATATAGTATCCCCTATATAGTCTATAGTATTATTTATTCCCCCATCCCTCAGCACACCTGTTTTATATTACTGCGGTTAAGGAATTAATTTAATTAGAGCTTAAAATAAAATGTTTCTGTCTTCACTCACGCACAGAGAGACTCATGGAAAGTTATTAAGCCTTTAATACGTACATTCTCCAGCGATTTCAAAAGGAAGACAGAAGGAATAAAATCTGGTAATCTGTCATTGTCTCTACCACTCCATTACATGTCGCTGGAGTCCACAGACTTTGATTAATGGCATGTTTTTGATACTCCTGACATGCACACACACACAAACGACACACACACAGCATGATTAAATTACAAATAGAGACCGCTTAATTACTCCTCAGGTGTCCTCTGAGATATATGGGCCTTTGGGGTAAGAGGCTTGCTATAAATTAGCAAAGAAAAAACAACTGTCTCTATAGCCACGAGTAATGAGCAAACAGCTTCATATGGGTATGTGAACAGTAAATTTCTTGAACATATGCCACATGAAGGCGGAAGACTAATGAGAAACTAGTGTGTCCAGGAAGGAGAAGACATAAGCATGATATACAGAGTCCGGGAGCATCTCATATGGGCTATCTCTTTTGCAGATTTCTTAACCAATACTTTATATTGTGTCATTATGTCATATGATTTACATGCTTTGTGCAACACAAATTGTGCAGAAACCTGCTGCACAGCCTGGCTTCACAGGTTTCTCCTTTGGTGATTGGGATTGATTTTATTTTACGTCCACCTTTTGTGTTAACCCACTCTTTTCTCCACCGATCACCTTCCTGTCTCGCCTCAGGTCCACCATGTTCCCTGCTAACCTCCTGCTCCTCATGGTCCTGCTGCTACCTCAAGCCTCGTCTGGTCGCCAGGGTGGAGACACCAGCGAGATCGACCATGGCAGGGCATCACCCACACCTTCCCCTCATCCTTCATCCTTGCCATCACTCCTGGATCCCAGTCTGGCTCACACCATCCAGGCGCTCCTCTTGAGGCGGTTGGGCCTGCAGTCTCAGCCCAACCCACGGCCTGGAGTAGCAGTTCCTCAGTACCTCCTGGATCTCTACCGCTTCCACCAGCAGCAGTACCATCTAGTAGAGGACCCTTTGTTTAGTTTCCCCAGTCAGCACATTCAGCAGGCCAACACAGTACGCAGCTTTCACCACAACGGTAAGTTTACTGAGATTTGCTGGTTAATTATTCACACACAGCCATTGGCCTACAGGACAGTGATTTAAACCTAAACTTACTGGACTTCCTCTGACCCCTATTGACCTCAAAGAAGTTCCTTAAAAGTTGCTATCAATGCCAGTCCATCCAGCTCTGCAGTAAGAGTATTCTTAGTATGTATTCAACACAGGTCATGCTGTTATCATCAGTAACATCAGCTAAGACTGGAGATGCCTGAACAGACACCTGTAAGCGACATCTCAACACTCCTGGAGCCATTGTTGGCAAGTCAGGAGGGTCATGTCAAACTCCTCTGGAGGTTGACTTCCTGGAGCAACCCAAAAAGAGAGTTGATGGTTATGTGGAGGCTGATGTCAGTTAATATTCCCCTTTAAAGGGGGGATTCCTAAGAAATTTACCTTTAGTCAAAAACCAAAGGCACCAGTTTGAGGTGCACAAACTCTGTGCAGTGACAGACATCCAAGAGCAGGATGTTGATGAAGATTCTTTTTATTCAAAGGGTCACTTCAACCCTTTGAATCCAAGAGCAGAAACATTTACCAAAACACATTTTTAAGCAAAGGGAACATTAAGTTATCTGCTGTGATTGCTAGATAGTTTAAATGCTTTTTAAACATTCATTTATTAAATCATCAAGAACAGAACTGGCAAATGAAGCATAAAGTCTAAACCACACTAAACCCTTGTGTCTGTCTCTTTTCTTTATTTCTCTTAGAGCCCCATGGTATCAGTCCCATAGCTCAGGATCACAGAAAGGTGCACATCTCCTTCAACATCTCTTCCATCCCTCCGGATGAGACGGTGCTCTCTGCTGAGCTCCGGCTCCTCCGCAGTGACAGTGCCTCTCTGGGCCCTGGGCCACATAGAGTAAACCTATACCTCTCTGAGCAGCATGACGACCCTCAGCCCGATCTGCTGGAGACAAGGTTACTCATTAATGACCTCCATAGCCATAAACTAAATGGTTTTTGGGAGGCCTTTAGCCTCAGTGCAGAGCTCCTCCATAAGGCCCACACTGGGACTGGCAGTCTGGGTTTCCTCCTGGAGGTCAGACCTGAAAACAGCACCACCTCACTTCCTAACCATAGCCTCTCCCCTGCTGCAGAGGAGGAGGTGGTGGAAGAGGCAGGGGAACATAAAGAGGGACATCTGAGGGTACGCAGGTCTGTGGGGCAGGACGACCACAGCTGGGCTCAGGAGAGACCTCTCTTAGTGACTTATAGTCATGATGGCCGTGGGGAGCCTTTAGTCAAACATGGCAGGAGAACCCCTGGGAATGGCCAGAGGCTGAGAGGGAGAAAAGGGACAAAAGCAAGGTCCAGGAACAGCAACAAGGGCCGCAGCAAAGCCCAGTCCTCAAAAATGGGGAATACTGTGCCAGGCTGGGGGGATGAGAAAGGGGGGGTCAGCTGGAGCGACCGTGGAAGGGTGAAAAGAAATGGAGGGCGTGCCGCAAAACTGAAACGCCTTTCCCGTAACAGGTGCCGCCGTCATCCTCTCTATGTAGATTTCAACGATGTGGGCTGGCACAAGTGGATCATTGCACCTAGCGGCTATGATGCCTTCTTCTGCCTGGGAGAGTGTCGCTTTCCTCTGGCTGACCACATGAACTCCTCCAGCCATGCCATGGTGCAAACTCTGGTAAACTCTGTGAATGGAGCGGTGCCACGGGCCTGCTGCGTCCCCACCTCCCTCAGCCCTATCTCCCTGCTCTATCTGGACCCCCAAGACCGAGTGGTGCTGAAGAATTATCAGGACATGGTGGTGGAGGGCTGCGGCTGCCGGTAGTGGGCTGGACAGCTCAGTTGCTCACACGCAGACAGAAGAGCATCATGGGAATAGGACAAAAAACAAACAACAAAAAAACAAAAGCAGGAAAAAGGCTACAGAGAGGGTAGTAGCCAGCTAACAGAGACTGATACAGACAAATGTAGCAGCATCAGACGGATGAGTGGAGATGAGGGAGATAAGGATGTAGCAGCTAAATCATCATTATCAGAAGCAAGATATGAGGTCAGACGTAAAAAAGAGAAGAAAACCAAAAAAAAACAGACTGCCACACAACAAAATGAATAAGGCAGAGGAGGAAGCAGAAATATGGTCGATAAACTGCCAGGAATCACTTTTCCTACATAGCGATGATGCAGCCGTGCACATCATTAACTGCCAGCGCTTTAACATCAGCAGGTGTGTGTTTGTGTTTCCTCTGATCTCACTCTGACAGTGCTTAGCTTTTTCATGGAAGAATCAGTCGTGTGCATCCATTTTGAGTTCTGGAGCAGGGTTTACACATTTCTGATGGATGTTCCGATGATCAGCAGCATCAGCAATACGACGACAGCACCAGCATGCCATCTAAACTTGTTTTTCTGTAGTATTTGAACCAGGAAGTAGGATTCATCTGTTTTTTTATGAAAGCTAATATAATGACAGACTGTCCCTTACAAACACACCTACATCACAAGCTATTTAAAACCACAAAAATAATGCTGAAGAACTATTATGCTATTATTATTTGAATGTACTACTATCACTATTATTTAAAAAAGAGAGACTTTTTTTGTAAAAATTTTTTTGCAGACGTGAAGAAAATCTAAGTGATGGTTGTCTTGTGATTATACATAAATCCACTGAATGGCAATTCTAACTTAAGAGACACATTATGTATTTAAATATCAGCAATATGGTGTATTTAATCTTGGAAATATTTAAGATACCTGCACTCAACAGAGCATACAGCGAAACTGAAAGCCTGCCGCCCACATGAAGTAAGTTATGATAGCTTTACAGATGTTCAGTGTGTTAAATTAACTCCCCACTTCATCATCGCACACATGATAGCAGACATCAGTGGTGTTGCCTTTAAAAGCTCGACTAACACTTGTCAATGGAAAGCTCTGTGTATTGTAGCTACTGAAGTGTGTAACAACAGGTGTCTTTGTTAGTTGTGTCTGCATGTGTCTGACTGATATTAAAACTGGGACTTTAGTGCCTTTCAAACAGGGGCTTTAAAAGTTCTCTGCTGAGCTCAGTAATTGTTTTTCAGTGTTGCATTTTTTTCTCTCTCTCTCTAAATGGAAACATTTAGGCAGCAGCTTGTAAAATGTTTGACAATATACCTCTAATAAACACAGCAAACAGCACAACTGTCAAGTGACTTCATTTTTGCAGCACTTATTTTTATTTTTTCTTGGGTATAATAAATGCAAGAAAAGGTTTTCACATAGATGCTTTTACCTCAGACAAGAGGTGACTTGCAGTTTTGTTAGAAATAGAGGGCAGCAGTGGCTCAGTGGGTTGTCCAATAACCAGAAGGTTGTTGTGTGTCCTTGGTCAAGGCACTTTACCCACATTGCCTCCAGTGCACTCACTGGTGTATGAATGTGTATGAATGAATCGGCGGTGGCAGGAGAGGCCGTAGGTGCACCTTGGCAGCCACGTCTCTGGAGCTGTGGCAACATCTGTAGTACACTGCCACTATGTGAATGTGGTATGAATGAGTAATGCATCTGTAAAGCATCTTTGAGTGTCCTAATAAGCCCTATATAAGTTCAATGCATTATTATTATTATTATTATTATTATTATTATTATTATTATTATTATTATTATTATTATTATTATTATTATTATTATTATTATTATTATTATTATTATAAATGACTGTTATAACAATTGTGAATAAAACTAAAATAAAATCATCATCAGCTAATCAGCCGCTAATAACAACAAATGACAACAAGCTAACTCTCTGCTAAGGTCACTTTAAATACAGTTCTCATTGATCACTGTGAATGTCATGTTTTATTACAGTGATGTATGCCTACATTTGAAGGACAAGAAACTCAGTACAATAATGTGCATATTTCCACCACTGAAGACAGAAGGTTTGAAGCAGTCCTGACATTCATCCTCTGGAAGTTTCACATTGACACACTGGGACACCACCACTAGCAGAGATTCTTCTTCTTGTTATTTAAACTCCTCTTCCATCGCTGGAGCTTTACTTTCAAAGAATCACACAGTGAGAGTATGATTCACATCATCATCATATTATAACCTTTAGCTCCCATTTGATTAGTTTCTATTAAAGAACCAGTGTGTTGGATTTAGTGGCATCTGCTTAAAAAAAAAGTGCAACCAAATGAACCCCCCCTCTGTAACCGCTCCAAGGAGAAGGAATGTATGTCAATAAAATGTGCAAAATACCCTGAAATACAATGAAGACATTATTATGATGTTTATGTCCCAACATCCTACATAATATGAACTATAGTACAATTGTGGTGGTTTTCTCAGATGTCTAAGCACTACAGATGTATGCACTACCTTTAGGCAGTATGCACAGGCATGGAAATGTAAGAGTGATGGGGGGGGGGTGGGGGTTCTGTGCGAAACACCCCTGCTGCTGTGTGCTTTTGATGGTAACTGTCCAGAACATACAGCTGGAACTCTCTAAACTTCCTTCCCCTGCATATTTCACCTCTCAACACCTGTCAGGAGCTGGTGTGTGTGTGTGTGTGTGTGTGTGTGTGAGAGAGAGAGAGAGAGAGAGAGAGAGAGAGAGAGAGAAGAGAAAAACAGTAAAAAGATGTGGACCCAAGATGTGTCACATGATATCACGTTCACAGATGGTGTGTGTCTCTTCAAGCTGATAACACTTCGGGTTAGTACCAGCACATTTCATCTCATGTGCTGTAACACATCATTGTTCACTTTGTGGTTGATAAAGCTCAATCCCTGGATGTTTTTTTCCTCACGACCCCTCCTCAGTGTTTCAGCTTAAACTCATTCTTCATCCCTGCCTTCCTGACTCATCCATTACTCTCATCTATCAGCATCCCCTTTGGAAATCATGCTTTATTTGACCTCACTTTTATCTCAGACTTTTTGTCAATCACCTGCTCATCCTTAAGCAGTTTTCACTTGCTAACCTTTTCTCTTCTCAACCTGACCTTTAGACTCCTTTTCCAGGTGCTACATTAAAAACAGGTGTTAAACAGTCTATTTTTCCTTTATGATGATGAAGAAGAAAGACTGTTGATACACCTCCTCTGGTGAGGTCAGGCACCACTTTGAAAAAAAAAATTATCATCAGCTAGCTCGTCACATCTTGATCAATACTGCTGTTTGAACTAAGTTTTCCTTCACCTTGTTTCCTTTCACAGGTGCTCTGGTTCTGAATCCTTAAAGGCGAGGTTGTTGAGTATAAAGACAGGATATGACCGGCCTTATCTTGTCAGGTGTGTGCAGCCTCTTTCAGGCTGGGTAGCAGTGGCCTTGACCCAGTCAACCTGAAGAAATCCCTTTTCTCAGTCCATAAATCACACAGAGGCCTGCAATGGAGGAGTGGTGTGGATGCAAGCCTGCGCTTCTGAGCAGGCATCTGGATTGATTTGGGGTGCTTGAACAAATAAACAGGGAAGTACAAATTCTATTATTATTATTTATTTACAACCTGAGTACTGGTAGTAGTTTATACTCAGAGTTTTAAACAGTCCAACATCCCTAGGTGCATTCTCTGCTTAAAGAATGTTTAATATCTCCAAATCATCATGATGATTTTACAGCCACAGTGCTGAAAAACATCAAACTCTAAGATCAAAACTTGACATGTTTCACAGAAATGTCTGACACTATATTACAGTATATCGAAGCTGCTTGGAAGAGCAGAGACTAATGGAGCTCTCACTCCTCCTATTATTTACCCTCCTTCACTCCTTACCAAAAAAAGTGGGACATCTGTGTTATAGAAGAGTGCGGCCTTTATGTGGCCCTGTTCTCTCCTGCATGCACATATGTTTGTAGTTGCGGTTAGAGCTCACTTCCCCCTCTCTACATCATATGCAACACCTACTGTATGTGGTGCATATGCAGAAAACAGTTGCATTCTGGCAGCATGAAATATCCCTTTTTCTTAGTTTTAGATATTTGAACCATAAAGTCGTTGTTGAAAATCCTTTGTAATCAATGAGAATTTTTTATAGGAAGAAGTTAACATTAGTTTTGATGATTCATCTTGAAGTTTTGCTTGGACACAGATTGGAGGTGTACTTGTCGAGCCAGGAGTGTAATATAACTCTGTCTAATGCCTCTATGAAGTACTTTATGCAGTGCATGAAAGTCAGACTGAAACTCAGCTGAAATGTACAGTCAAGATGTTGAAATGTGTCGGTAAAGAGTGCTGCAGCTGAGCTTCACAGTTGTTTAGTATCATATACCTGTAACTGTCAAATGTGTCATTCAGGCGTGGGGTCCGCTTCCTGGTTCACTGCAGTGCAGACTGATTGTAGACAGACTTGACGAGGACTGGTCTGTCAATCTTCCCACCCACGCTGACAGAGCTGAGGGAAGCCACAGACAGACTGGTCGTTCTCCGGTGTCCCTGCAGACTGACAGCTGGGTCCATACCTGCCTGGTCCACAGTAAGACTAACTGCTGAGTCAGCTGTGCAGCCCACCCGCTGTTCCGGATGGCGTTTTAGTTCTAAACACAAAAATATACAGTTGTATTTGGACAAGAAAAAGACATTTTTCTGTTTATTTCTGAATGAACATCACTCTTGATTGTCAAGTGTGAGAAACATTTATAAATAAAAGCCAAGATGACAGTGATATTCCAGCAGCAGCAGATCCGGGGCATCATTTATACTGCCGGGGTCAAAGACCCTTAATGACTGTTAAAGGTTCTCCTTTGGACCTCAGAAAGAGTTTTCAATCATGCGAACCCCTTAAGTGCACTAAATTGCTGTTTGATACATATAGTGTGTCACACAATAAAATGATAGTGTCCCAAATCACTGCAGCAGATGTGGATGTATCTACCAGTTGTGTGCTGCTGCGCCTGAGTTGGTGGTTTCAGTCTGGAACACATAAAACAGATAGCGAGGGTTTTGGGTTTCGCGTCTAAAGCTTCAAAGACAGACTCAAGCTGAAACTGAATGAGCAAAAATAGACCTCTGGGCCACAGAATGAGGCAGGTGCACCACGTCAAAAAAGGCCTGGCAGGCAGGCAGGCCGGAAGCTAGCCGGCCACCAAGCCAGAACCCTGACCCAGCTTGTGTGCTTCCAGCTGTTGGCCCACATTCATCCCTGTAAATCATTTCCAACTGAAGACATGCATAAACAACAGATAACATCTTAATCTGTGTGCACATTTGTGTTTTAATTCTTCTCTGGTGTGTGTGTGTGTGTGTGTGTGTGGATCTCTTTATTTAGGTCTTCCCTTTCTCCCACAGCTGAAGGATGAAAAATGATGTTTTTACAGGTGTCTCATATTGCGGATGCTGTTCTCGCTCAAATGGAAATTGCATTCATTCCTTCCCTTCTTTCTGCTATTCCTACCGTCTCTCAACGCCCCCAACGTTCTTTCGATACTAAGGCATGCATTCAGGGAAATATACCACTGAAGCTGAAAAGATGTTTCTTTCTGTTTAATTGCTGATGTCTGTGGCGCCCCAACCTCATGACATAAATCTCTTCAGATTCATTACAATATAAACAGTACTCGTGTAGATCTGAAAACAATTTCACCACAATTAGAAGAATAACTAAGAATGAGCCTTACATGTTCAACAATGGATTACAACATTGGCTAACAGACTCACTTGGACCAAATTTCAATAGTTTGAACTCAAGGACGAGCATTTGATTTTGGAGGTCAAAGGTCACCATAGCCTGCCTTCCTTTTGGCCCATAAATCAAGGATTTATATGCTAATCATGACAAAATTTCACATAACTGTCTAATAGTAAAAAGTGATCAGTTCTGCATTGAAGAGGTCGAAGGTATACTCAGCCTGCTACGTCATAACATCCTACATTTTTCAGTTATATAAGGCTGAGCAGACATGGATTTAGACTCCAACTTCCAGTTTTAACATTGGGAATTATTGCTAATGGTAGCCAAAAGGCCCAACTTGCAATAAATTTGATTTATTTTACTTTTGTGTCTTTCATGGAGCTGTTTCACTGCGGTGAGAAAAAATCAGCCATTAACTGAAAGCATCACTCAGTCTGTCCTCTGTGTCCTCCATCACTTGGATCACAGAGTTCAGAACGGCAGGGATAAACACATCCATCCCTGACACTCACCTGTTAATGAGCCAAGAGACAAGAAACAAACAGAAGGAGGAGACAAGAGCAGAAACCTGCACACTGCCTGGAGAGAGACATATTAGGAGGAATCAGGTGATGAAGGAAGAGAAAGATGGTAGGGGGGGAAGCTGGTTGACAGCTGTTGGTCTGTTTACTTGCAGAATATCACTCTTCTCCAGATGTTTAGCAGCACACAGAGGAAAAGGGAGAGGGATGAGAAGGAGCGAGAACGGCAGAAGGATGTGAGTGATTGGAGGCTCGGCAGAGGTTGCCAGGTTGGACTCATCAGGGTGTATTTTATGACTTGCACATTCAAAGTGCTACGTGGTCGGCAGCATCAGAATGGCCTGCCATAGGAAACAAACAAATAAATAATGAGAAAATCACAATATAGAGTGCCTTACAACTCATGTCATCATGCTGAGAATTCTTAGCTCCTAATTTATTCTCACGCTTCAACATGTGCCTCTAATCTCTGCGTATATTTATATTTTGTGACCTGGGGATTTTTTTCTGGCTGCAGCTCTTTATGTTTGTGTGTGTGTGTGTGTCAGGAGGAGGAGGCTTAAACCACAGGATTTGAGTTTGCTGTTAAAGTCTGGGGAGTTAGAATAACTCCTGTGCAAGTACATCCGCTAAATCTCAGAGAGCTGTCGGTGCATTTCAATGCAGTCACTGTCTGACACAAAGCCTCCTTCCTATCAGGCCACATGAGGGAGGAAGGCAACAAAAAAAGCATGAGGGGAAAATCAAGGAAGACGAGTGACAAGAGGAGGAAATGAGTTAAAACTCAAAGTAGGGGCCTGAAATGTATTCATTTCACTAACAAGCGAGGTCAGTGTAATTCCCCCTTCATCCCGTATCAGAGCAATATAATACCAGTGCGACACACTTTTGGCAGAGTGTAAATAACAGGCAGACCAATAAGGTGTCACAGTTAAAACAGGAAGGTCATTGAACTTGATGAATTATCACCATGGGTGACATTCTTAAAAAAAACAAGCCCATCTGCGCTCCCTAACCGCCCTCTCGTCCTTCCTCATTGTACACCAGTTTATTTTTCATTATACTTTTTCTCAGCTTCAGACTCCTTCATTGCAATCACACATGTGTCTGAGTCTGAAAACAGGGCCGATAACAGGCACATGAATAACTAGCAGCAGTACATGATGCTCCTGAGATGCATTAACACATGCTGGAGACTTTCCAACCTCCCTCCACAAAAAGTAAAAAAAAAACTGAGACAGGGAGAGGGGAAAGAAAGAAAGAAAGAAAGGAGGGGGGAGGCCTGGCATAAAGATTAGATTAGCACTTTAAAACATCTGTGAACTCGTCCGGCCCAAGCTACCGCTTCCCCACAGATTTGAGCCAGATCTCACATTTTCTTTCCTCCACCCCTGCTCTTCACCTCTCCTTCCTCCACCCTCATCCCATTTTTTTTCTTCCACTGGCCTTTTTGAGTTGAAGAATAAAGGCGGTGTTATTGATCAGCTTCTGCTAGTGTCTGAAATGTGACTTAAAAATACTGCAGCTCTTTATGTGTTCCACTGACACTCCTCACATATGTTTGCAACATTTAAAAGTGTTCCTGCAAAGTAAAAAGAAAATGTTTGAAGATAAAAACTGACATCATGTCATGTACGTCATGCTGCAGAGACACTGGCATCAGCACAACAACCAGCCATCAAGTCTATCCTCTGTCCAACAAGAGAAGAAGAAGAGGTGTCAGAGTGTACTGTGTATATCTAGGAACCATCCATTGACCAACTCATAACTCAATCCTCATCTCATCCTTCTGTGGGGAACCAGTCCTCCAGTCCTCTGCAACACCTTATACTGGAGGCCTTTGGCAGTATGCAAGGAAGTGAAAGCACAGTAGAAGGCTAGAGGGTTGCTGTGCTTCCAAAAGGACAGAGAAAAGCCCATTTAGTATCATTATTGTAAAAAACTACTAATATCAATTGGCATTTTTATGTCAAAACAATCAAACTTGATACAGCACCCCACCCAGTTGTTGTTAAAACATACTGCACCTTTATTTACAACCATGTTTAAGTAGCTCCTGAGTGTGTGGTGCTTTTTACCGCATGTCGGTGAGTGGAAAGATTTTATCAACGTTATAGCATCACAATCACAATAAACCCTGCAAGCCCAGGTAAGCAGCTGTAATCAAGATAAAGTTCAAAGACTGATGCAGTGAGGACTCTAAGAATTTGAGTCGGAACACATTAAAGGGCGTCACGGCTGGTGTGATCACATCATAAGACCGTTTATTCCTGTAAATGTGATTGCACGCAGCCGCCCACATCAACAAATATGCACACTGATAGAGCAGATAGAAAAAAACTGTTTCCTAAACTCCATCTTTCTGTTACCTCCGTGAGTAAATGACAGCACCAGATGACACAATAATCATTAAATATGGTGTCATCTGGTGCTGGTGTTGAGCTCATCACTGTGAGTTTGAACATCCACCATGGAAAATATAATTTATTGTCAGTGGTGGTTGTGACAACAGGAACAACAGGACAGACAACGGGAAATGTAAAATATGAGAATGTGCCTCATGAAGAATCCATAGCTTGCACAGAATGGAGTTTTTCCTATGTAACACTCCCACATTCTGAGAAGGGTTGTTGTTTTTTTAAGGCTTGATAATGTGTCTTACATTAAACACCCTCTTTCGAACCATCCATCCCTGCAAGCAAACTGTGCGCTGATTCAAAAGAAAGCATTAAACGAGTGTTTCCTCTTTTCCTTTCCCCCTTTAGCTGTGAGATTGTTTCCAGCAGCACTAGCTGTAACTCCAAAGGGAGGAAGGGCGGGAACAGTATCAAGACAAAGCGATGGAAAGGCTGATATATACCCTCTAATCTCCTCTGGTGGGCTGGAGGAGACTCAATTATTTTGGCTGATAATGAAGAGATGAGCTAAGGGACCACAGGAATCCAAAACCACAAATCTGGACTTAATTTATTCTTAAATTACCTGCATGACATCTCAAGATGGCTTCACTGGCACACCTAATGACTTTTGAGTTGATAAACAAATGGCTTCAAATGGCTTCCTCATATATTTTTATATATGAATTGGGTCTTATTTGGGTTATTCAAAGGGGCATAACTTCACTTTGTGGCTCCATCTAGAGAAGCTTTAAATCCCTCATCAGTCTATTTTCACTTTTCCTTTCCATTTCTTCCTTATTCAAATGAGCAGACACCATGTTTGAGACTGATCCAGTTCACCTTAATTCATTCATAGTTTCCAGGTACAGCTGGCTGATTGTGGCTCTAAAAATAATGTTTTTGTTGAAACACAATATTCTTCATGGTCTGCAATAAGGTTCCTCTTATTTCTTTAGCAGTTGTATTTCCCCTCCCTGTTGTTAATGTCTACCTTTCTCTGGCTGCACTGAAACACAAACTTCACTTTAATCCATAATCCAGCCCTTACAGACAATCGACCAGATGTCCAGCTGAGATCAGTGCTTTACTGGAACTGTGTACCCATTTTAAATAAAAACAGGGCCGCCACACATGGCCATGCAGATTCCCAAAACTTGGTCTGAGTCAAGATCAGGTGTGTGTGTGTGTGAGAGAGAGTGTGTGTGTGTGACAGCAGTTAGTAGGAAGGAAGAGAAGAGAAGCCAGCCAAGAGGCCATGGAGCACTTCCATCTGAGCGCTTACGGGACATCAACAAAACCTGTTCTAATAACAATGAGCACTATAGCAGGTGTCCATATTGTGCTTGTTTTGAAGATGCCTGGCAGCAGAATTGAGTGAAAATCATTTAAATCATGTTATTTTCACCCTAACATGGAATCGTATCATGTTTTATTTGGAGACAGACTGGGACATCCTGATTGTGGTGTAGTTAGAGCATGGAAACACTAAAAAACTGGACTTATAAACATCCTTTACACTCCATTTGAATTAATTTATGTAGGAAGCTGTTCAGGATCTGAAGGCTGGGAGGGCTGACTTCATTAAACCACCAACAATGGTAACAGCAGCAGGAGGAAGTGTGAGTATATTTACTACGTCAACATAAGCAACAGAGAAAAAAAAGACAAGTATTGTGCAATGACAGAATGCTGATGTTTGTATCAAGTTTAATGAAAAATCAGTCCACTGTGGGCTATGTAAATGTCAGTCATAGAGAATGAAATGATTGAAACAGCCACAGTCTCATAGATTCTGCAGCAACTAGTGAGAATGAATCATTTCTACTATTCAAAATGGCGACTGACATGAAATTCTAAAACTAAAAAACTAACCAACTGAACATGTAAGGAGGCATTTCACTGATCAATTAGTCGCCCTCATGTACTTTATTAACATAAATACTGTTTAACAGGTGTTAGTAATGAGTGTTTTCCACTGCAGGAACTCTTCAGGTCTGTTTTAAAGGAGAAACAAGCTCAGTTTCTTGATGCTGATTGATTAGCTTCCCTTCCAGATGGTGAACAAAGAAAGAACAGGTGGAAAAGCAACACAAAAAACCTGACCCATAAGGACACACAGGCCCTACTTATCATGCCATCAAGGCAGTTCAGAGAGAGTGATTACATGTCCTTGTGAGTCTGGTGGACACTTCACCCAGATGAAAACACTGAGGCTAAAAGGACACTGCCACATGCCACATGTTCCTGTGCATCAATAATGTTTTTGCTTTCAACCATGTCTTCCATCATTCTGCCCTGTCTATCCACAATTCAGGTCTTGTTTTTGCCATAACGGCAGCACAATAACCTAAATCACAGATCTGTGTGTATCCGAAATGAGAAAACCAAGCCTGAAGCTGCACGTGGGCATCTGCTCCTTCCTCCAAAACACACAAACATACGCGGACATGCACAAACAAACACGAGCCTGAGAACAGCCTTGAGCTGTCATCACAGCGAGAGGAAACCTGCAGCAGGTTATTTTTATATCAGGCAGAGAAACAGAGACCTGAGCCATCATGTGGTCCATATGGGAGGAAAGAATGAAACCATAGCAAAGCAAAATATGACCAAGAACAGGAGAGATGCAGGACAGAGCTAACAGGTTGTGACCACAGGAATGAGATTCCAGAATGTTATATTAAAGTGTTGGGGAAAATTGTCAGTAGATTTGGACATACTACAGTGAAGAACCAAATAGATCAGGAAGATAGTGGGTGTTTCTGCAATGCAGCATGTTGAGCTTTTAGCTCTGCATCTGCTGTAATGCAGCTAGTAACTAGTAAATGTAAAAGTAAAAGTAAAAGTATAACAATCAAAGAGGACTGTTGTCAAAGCTTTTTGGCAACATTTGCATGTTATCTTGGTGCAGACGGCATCTAAAGCTTAACTTCCAGCTATGTTTCGTCTCAAAGACTTAATAAGATTTGCTTTTTTGACCTCAGAGCAACACATTGTCTGCTGCGTGATCTGTCACAACTAAGTATTCTTTAGCATGTCAGCTAAAAGATGTAGAGGTTTTCCACTATGAGACAAACTGTACAGAATCAACTTCACATGTTTATGTTCAGGAAAACATGCCAAAACTTCCTGAGTGTCAAACTGGGAATTGTTTCTGTCAAAAGAATTACAGAAATTCTGAGAAACCTCCGGCTGTGAAATAGAGTAATATGCTGAGTTTATTAGTGAACAGAGTTATGCAGGTTGTCGGTGATACTGTGTGGGAAAAGGCTATTGCAAGTACAGTTTTTGAAACCGAATCCAGAAGCCATTAATATTAAATGGACAGTAACTTCTATGGCAGAAGTCCATCTCTCTCTTTCCACCTTTGCCTGCTTCAATAAGGTGGGAACATGACCAGTCGGAGGGGCAGGAGGAATGAACCATTGCCAGGACTGCCACTTCCTACATGCCGGTTCTCAAGGAAGCAGGAGGGCTGGGAACAGGAAACACCACTAAACACATCACAGACAGGCGGAAATGAATATTTAAAGAAATGAAGTGTGTAAATGCCTCGTGTGTGTTTGCACGCGTACATGTGTGTGTGTGTTAGATGATGAGGTACCATGGGTGTATGGAGGAGAGAGAGAGAGCAAGAGAACAGGAAGAGAATTACATTAAAAAAGAGTTATACAGTGGAGAATAGAGTGTGAAGGAGAGCCAAAACAAGTTATGGCTGAAAAGAAAAAGAGGCAGAAAG
The DNA here is from genome assembly GCF_900634625.1 of Parambassis ranga. NCBI lineage: Eukaryota > Metazoa > Chordata > Actinopteri > Ambassidae > Parambassis > Parambassis ranga. The sequence continues at coordinate 14,216,129 of NC_041033.1, forward strand.
GAAAGAGAGAAAACAGATGGAGGAATTAAAAGTAGGGAGGAATGGGAGCTTTGCACAGGTGGGATGGACGGATGGGTGGCTGGGTGGATGATGGAAAATCTCTTTGTCCTTCGCTCTTCCCCCTTCCTCTAATGACGTGGCAGCGGATTTAGCGGGGCCTGTCTTCTTCTGGTCAATCCCCACACACAGGTGCTCAGTGCCAGATCAAATCCTACCCTGATTTTTTTATATGTCCCAAGGTCCACCCTGTGTTTTCATAATGTTTAAAAAGGGAAATGGTTTTTATTGGGATACCGGTGTGGACATATGGTAGCCATCACAGCTGGCTTAGTGGCTGAAGACTCAGAAAAGATGAGGATGAGGAGTAGGTGGAGAGGATGGTACGAGAGAACATACTTGACTCCTGTGAGTCCTGCTGCTTGGTTCGGCCCCCCTTGTGGTGATATTAACATGCGCATGAGGTGTTTATGAGGTCTTTTTATTCCATCATCATTTTACATGTGAGCTATTACCACCTGTGAATGTGACAGGTCTGTTTAATTATTATGTTTTAACATTAACTTTTAAACTGCTCTAGTGACAAAAACAGTCATTTGAATGAGTTCACCTGCGATGAGCACATCTCAGAGCAGAGCTGCTGTTAGCAGTCACCAGGTTTTCATCTTAATGATGATATTTATTGATAATTATTAACCAATACAAAGAATTATTATTTTACAATGTCTGGCTCTTGGAATGGAGTTCATTACATCTTAAAGCCTGTTTGTCTTGTTTCTTTGGACAGTGACACAGCACATTGTGAACGTGACCTACTGCCTTATCTTGTTTTCATCACAGTATGTGCTCTATGTGTTCTGTATAAAGGTCAGATATACAGCACAAAATGAAGGAAACTGCAGGTAAAGTATCTCCTAGAACTCTTTCTTTTTACAACCTTTAGTGTTTCTCCATACTTCTCTCTCTTTCTTTTATTATCTGATTGATCATTCTTCAGGTTTACATTAGATAATCAATGCTCTGGAAATGTTTTAATCGCATCATTTCTGTTATAAAGATGCCTCAAGGCAACATGCATGTCCTAATGACTGAAAACATACATGTGAAACATATAAAATGTACAAGATTTCACTCAGGAAATAACTTTGTCTCTTCTTTATTTAATAAGCATGAGCCCAGGCTGAGGTAGTCATGGAAAAACAATCACAGCTTTTTTTTTTTCCAGGAGGTGACAGACTTTAAGCGCCTGAGGGTCCTAGGACCTCTGAACACCCAGGCCGCACTGTGTGTGTCCATAAGGTTTCATAATTAAAGTGGGTCCACTCAGAGCATGACTCATCCAATTAACTGTCACTTTATTAACTTCAAATTACAAGAGGGGCCTGCACTTGAGTCTGCCGTCAAGGCTAATGCTGCTGTCACCTGGGAATTTATGAATGGTATGATGAATAGGCTATTATGTGTTGAAAGAGGTGAACATTTGCAATTATAAATGTGTAAAGATTTGGTCATTTTCTCTTGGTGATTGCTGCCCTTTGAAACATTCTGTCCGTGTGTCAGCATGTCTCCCATTGTATACGAGCGTGTCTGCACGTATGAAAGAAGTCATTGACCCTTCTGAGTTTGTTATAGAAGATTAATTGCTTTCCGAAGATCAGGCCACCACCACAGACATCTCCATAAAGCTGAGGAAAGAGGAAAAACAAGAGGTAAAAGTAACAGCGCAATCCTCCTAAAAGCCACATCTACAGATTTATTGCTGCTCAGGGAGAAGAGAAAGAGGCCTGTATGTATGTGTGTGTGTGTCCACTAAAGAGAGCGGTGCTGCCTGTCCACCTGCCTGGTTCTCCCACCAAGTACAAGACATACATGTAAAAGACAGCAATCAGTTTCATATATTTGTGTTGTTTACATTACAACCACAAAAGGGATCTTGTTATGAGCTTTGGTGTCTGGTTTAGAGTTTAATGGCATGCTTGGATCATTTCTCAGCTTCCTTCTCTCTTCTCTTTCATCTCTTCTGTTCACTCGGCAGCAGACGGCATGCTTCACTGTTAGTAGCTACTGTTGCTAATAAATACAGAGGGCCTTCAGCCTTTATCCAGACAGAGGATCCTCAGGAGATCCCCACAAAATCAGATAGCTTGTCTCAATGATGACAACTCACATGATGCAAAACTACAGCTAACAGTCTTTTACATTGATCTGGTCTCCACTGAGCGCAAATAAATTGTGTTAGGAACCAGTCCAATGGTTTATATTTTACATATTTGAAAGTCAGGCTGCAGACATGCTGTATGTATTGGGAACTGATTTGTGGCAGGTTGTGTGTGCCGTCCTGTCCTCCTCGTGTTGGGAGGATGTTGAGAGGTTAAACAAAATCACATTCAATCTGTCCAAGGACGACCTGCTGGGAAGGTCCCTGCTTAATTTGTCTTCCCGCTGCTCTCCAATTGGCCCCTTGCCATACATTAAAGTGTATCCAAGCAGTCAAAATGTCTCTCTCTCTCTCTCTCTCTCTCTCTCTCTCCATCTCTCACTGTCAGTACATGGACTAGAAGGCAAATGGAACAAAGGATGGTTAACATGCTGACAGTGAACCGCCCAGTCATGCATTAAAGCAAAAGGAAACAGGAGAAAAAAAACATGTTGAATCTCATCTTAGAACTTTTACTTGTATAACAAGGGCAGCTCTTCTCCTCAATACATGTGGGCCACTGGCTATTTAAATCCTGGGTGTAGTAAAAAAATGAGTTAAAATGTCCTGACAACAGTGCCATTATCAGATAGAAGACAGTGCATCTTAAATTAGCACCACAGGCACATTGCATTAACACTGGCCCTTTCAGTGAAGCTGTTTGGCAAATCAGCTCACAGTCTAGTCATCCTGGCTTTATGTGGGGCTCTCAGCAATATTAGTAGCATCACATGGCCTTCATCAGGAGATCTACAGAAGTCATGAAGATATATCATTTTATATGCAGCTTACAACGGGTGCAAATATATAAGAACAGAAAAAGAGAGGAGTATGTGAATATTGCTCAGCTGATTTACAGCAGGCATTATGTGTTATGTGTATTATATGTTTGGCTAATTGTTTCTAAAGAAACCTCTTGGCATGTTAGCTATAGCTGCTGTGGTTTACATTATTGTGTTTTTATTCCTTTTCCAGTCAAAACAACACCATCAGGTTCTGTCTTTTTAGGGACATCATAGCAAATATTACATATTACATATTACAGTTTAAAGACAAACATGGCCTAATAATGTTGTGTTGCTCGTCATGTGTTGCCTCTGAGACTCCTGTATCTCTGTCTGTGTCTGAGAGTGTCGTAATGAAACACTTGATACTCTATTGTACACACTGGTGTGAGATGAGTCAGCACTCTCATCACTCCCCCTAAGTACTTTGTTGGTAAGCACATCAGGTGCCCTGTGGGACGTTGCAAGTACCTAATTGTAAGGTGAGGACTTGTGAATGTATATTTATAAGTACTCCTCCATGAAGAAAGCCTAATTTAAGGTCAGAGAACTAAATTAATAAAAAATATAAGGCAGGCTGCAGGCAGAATCTGAGGTCTGTGCTGCCACCTGCTGTTCATGACATGTAAAATAATTCCAAAATGTAATAACTTGTAAAATGTGTTTATTAATAATGATTGAGACTGAAATGTGAAATGTAATATTTCAAGTACAGCTCACTAATTTGCTGCCACTGAAGCCCAGTCAGGGAGAGCTGCTGTGAGGCTGCTCTCATCACTACTTCACTGGTTTGGAGCGGTCCAGCTCACACAGGTGCAGCACAGGTGTCACTCATCAGCAAATCAGCCTGACTCATATAAAAGCTGAATTTGCTGTGTCAGGTTTAGTCTTTGTAGCAGCTGCTGTCTGGAGTCAAACACGTGCAGAGTATTGGTGAGTTGGTGTTCTTCACAGTTTGAATTAGTTTAGTTGTAAAATGCTTTGAGTGCTAATATTTTACTGTGTAGCTACTCTGAGGCTAAAGCTATTTAACCTCATGATCCTAAATTAGGCCTGTGTTTCCAATAGCAGCTGTTTAAGGGGGAAAAGAACAAATAAAAAAACTTCTCAGCAGCTTTGTTTTATTTTTTCTCTCTCAACACAGGATAAAAATGTCTGGCCGAGGAAAGAAAGCTGCCCCCAAGCCCAAATCTGCAGTGTCCCGGTCTTCCAGAGCGGGGCTCACCTTCCCAGTGGGCCGCATCCACAGACTGCTCAGGAAAGGCAACTACGCTGAGCGAGTTGGCAATGGCTCTGCTGTCTACCTCTCCTCTGTCCTGGAGTACCTCTGTGCTGAAATCCTGGAGCTGGCAGGAAACGCCAGCCGTGACAACAAGAAGCAGCGCATTGCTCCTCGACACATCCTGCTGGCTGTAAAAAATGATGAGGAGCTCAACAAGCTGCTGTCAGGGGTCACAATCTCAGAGGGTGGTGTCATTCCAAACATCCAGGCCAGCCTTCTCCCAAAGAAGACCAAGGGCATTGCCAAAGACGACAGCTACGGTGCAGACGTCCAGTCTCAAGAGTTTTGACTGATACAGAGTGTTTATTAAAATTTGTGTAAAAGTTGTTTAAAATAAATGGTTTTTAAAGCTTATTTCTCCCACTTTCATGGTCCTTTCTACTGAAACGCATGTCTAGTGGCTAGAAGGAGCCATCTAGCTATTCAGAGGAATGTCGAGTTCTTAATTTGTCCTAAAACAAATTGAGGTGAATCTTGAGGTTTTAAAACTTGATGAAAAGTTCAGTGATTTTTAAAAACCCGCCATATTCCAGGCAGTTATTTGACCATTTGTTTTAAAATGCTACTCTTCTGTGATTGTTTGGAGATGTGTACACATCTTTCTGCTCAAGCCAGCATTCTAACACTACCTCAAAAGTGTTTCTAGGGTTAAATATTTAAAGTTACACACAGCATGGTCAAATCTATCCTTTTCACGGAGAACTGCAATCTTATAAATGTTGCCCGTTTGCAACCCTCTAGAGGCAACGTTGCGTTTATTGAACGCACCCCTGTGGGTAACGACGTGCTGACGTAAGACGTGTGAACAACAAACAGTTGTTGGACTTCAACAAGCTAGCGAAGGGTAACGCTAGACAAAAACAGGTCCAGCTGACTTCACCCGGGGACAGAGACATCCACAGGACTCGGGCATCCGGAACATCCCGTGTAAAATTTCTGAATAATCATTACTGTTTGCACCGGCACGTGCTGTCCCGGTGCAGTTTCCCAGAGCTAATGTTAGCCACCGAAACATGCTCATTGCTCGGAGTGTGACGCCTGTTTTTTTCCTGGCTGCCGCTGGTCGATGGTTGTGATGTGAGCCGAGTTGCAGCACGACAGAGGGTGAGACAAGAGCCTCAGTCGGATTATAATTTTCGTGATACGGAAGAATGGACTTTGTCGGAGAGAAACAGACGGGCTCCCATAAAGAAGCAGGCATGCGACCGCTCACAGGCCTGAACGTCATTGTTGGACAACAACTTTAGCTAGCTAGCAAACGTTAGCTCGCTTTAATTCATGAAGATAATTTGGTTTTGTGGCGGACAGTAAGCTCAGTTTGCTAACGTAATGGAGGCACCGTGACTTGTTCGTTTCTGTTGATTGCCCTGCTCCTCTGAAATACTGCTGGCAGTGTGCTGACGACCTGTGAGCCTTTGTCGGTTCTTACTTGGAGCAATAGGACACGGTTGGCAGAAATTAATTAGTGGTGGTTACCTGTCTGGCAGATAGTTGAGCAAAGTTACTTAGTATGGCATATGAATAATTACTGAAATAGCATCTATTTCAGGCAGGTATCACGTATTTCTGGTGTTGGTAGTTCTGGGAAATTGCTTTCAATGATGCACCAGAGTTACTGGCGATTTGTGGAAACTACAGCTAACAACAACTAGTCGCACGATAGGTTAATTTTCACACACGTCACTACACGTGACGTTTCTTTGGTCAATAAAGGATCAAAGTAGTCGCAGATTTCCTTATCTATTGTCCATATCAGTTGATACCTAGCAACCATTAATCTAATATCATTGCTGTGTGGCACCGTTAATGACTGAGTCTTACTGAATATGTAAACATGAATATCGAAGAGCAGTGTCTAGATTTGTGCAATGTCAAGACAAAAAGCAATGTGGGTGACGATCACAACACAAACACTACCAACAACACCGAAGGGATCACTCCCCGGATCTCTGAACTGATGACGGACAGTAACTCTGAAAAACATAACGTTTGCACAGAGGCCTCTGAAACCTACCTGATGCCTCAGCTTACTGACAACCTCCAGGCTGCCGAGGAGGTTAACCACCAGGCACAAGACACACTGGAAATTGATGAAGTTAATGGAAATGGGAAGATCAGTGCTCAAGATACCCATGCCATAGTGAATCCTACTGACTTCATCATTTCCAATGATGAGGAGCACAATAAAGGAGAGGAGAAAATGAAGGAAGATAAGGACAGCAACCCTGCGAAGCTTGATGCGGCAGAAGGAGATGATGGTGGGGACATGGACATTGGTGTGGATCTGAGTCTTGATGACACTGGGGTGTTGGAGACTGACTCTTCAAATGTTAGATTGCTCTTGGACAGTACTGAGGAGTCTGAGTCCGCTGCCCAAGATGTTACAGCTAGCAGCACGACAGAAAGCCAGTCAGATGCAAACCAGACATGCAGCACAGAGGCTTCTGCCACAGACCAAGCTGGACTGTATCCCTTAGTACAGGAGGGGGATTATAAACACAAACCAAGTGGCAAAAGAGTGACATTTCCTTCAGATGAGGATATCGTCTCTGGAGCAGTGGAGCCCAAGGACCCTTGGAGACATGGTAATGCTTGTTTTTTCCTGTATGTTTGTACAGCAGGTGTGAATGACTTTCTATTTATGCTGCTTTCTTGTAGAAACATGTCACTTGACTATGGGCTTTCCAAGCCCAATTTATTTTAATAAGGCTTTTTAACAGCATTATATGCGGTCAGATTGGCTCAAAAACATGTCCTGTCATGATGCTGTATTTCATCATCTGTAAAAACCTGATTGGATGGAGGTTGACATTGATACACAGGAGGTTTGTCGTCAAAGACGCTTTGAGAGGAGTGCTCTTTTCTGTCTTTTTTGAAAGCTTGTCATCTCTTGCAGGGTCACACTACTGTATGTTTAGACCTCAGTCAGCACCTGTGCCCCCACCCCTTTGTCAAACAAAAGTTCAAATAGTCAGATAAATAACACAGTAGCTCTCTCTGGCTTTTTCCTACCCAGCATTGAAAAAAGTATAACTCTAAATATAGGCGCAAGCTTGTATGTGGGAAACTATTATAACTGAACCTCACCATGACTTGAGTTGTGCCATTTTACCACAGCAGGTTCCTGTTTACTTAATGAAAACATGTCTAGGGTAGCTCACAGAGGACACGACACTGCCTTTACTGTGTTGACATAAGGGATTTAAACTTAAGCACTGTAGAAACACAAAAAAATAAACCTGTAATTGGAAAAAAAAATTATTGTGCCAGTTAAAAATAACAAATTGTCGAATTTCAAAGTTTATAAATATGTCCTCTTTGCCTTTTTGTGTTTTTGTCACACAGCTTTAGTATACAGTAGCTTCATGTCTGACTCTTGTTTTGAAGAAGCTGGAAAGTCGTGTGTGAGATCATGATCTAATCATGACTCACGTACTCCTTCATCTGGTGTGTGGACAATGGACACCATTTAATAAACACCCTGCAGTCCTAATGGGAAGACTGGTGTTTGGTGTCATAGTTACACAGTTGACTGTCGTCACACTTTGGCTGCAGTCTGAGAAGATGACAAATTGTTTTAAGCATACCCTAAGACCCATCGTCTCAGTGTGCATGTGACTGTTTGGCTTTAAGGGTTAGCCAGTGAGAGTCCTGTTTTTTTTCCTGGTGTATAAAACCTAAAATATAGGCCAGGGCGAAGCAAGGGTCAGTGATGCGAGATGTCCAGATGGGGGAGGGGAAGTAGAAAGAAAGACACAAACATCAAGGTTAATATGCATTCGCATTATGGCGTCACGTTCAGATGAATATATGTTGTTCTCTTAACATTGGAATACCAATGGATTAGACTGTCATTCTAAACACACCATTATGTTTCCACTGTTTATCGTAACACATGTTTATGTAAATCATACTTTGTCAATTTAAAATAATTTATATCATTATGCCTGACTGACCCTGTTGCTTTTCGAGATTGTTACACATGCCAGGCAGCCAGTCTGACTGTAAATCGGACATGAAATGAAAGGGAAAGTGAGGCTCCATTGGGCCAAATTTCAGCCAAGCTTTCTGCACCATTATGAAACACATGATGAGCAGTAATGTATCCAGATGAGTGAGTCTAGGTCTATTTATCAAACACAATTATCACAGTTTATTTAGGCTCCCGCTGATTATGCTTTTGATGTAGATGTACAGAATGTCCTGTATAATGTGAATGAAGATAACATCACAGAATATTTCTGGGTCCACTGGTTTGGGCTAAAGAATTTACCACAATAACATGATATTTGTCTATGTGTGGGCAAGAAGTGATTGGCCCTGCTTACTATTGTGATCCATATGACCTTTTTGGTATATAAAGTTAGACATTTCAAAGTTGTCTGGTTACATTGACATGCACCTTTATTCAGGGTCACTATTTTCTAGCATTTTATTTGCAAAAATTAGTAAGGTAAAGATACAAGTGATTGTTTTTGTTTTTTTTTTTGTTGTTTTTTAGACAAGTTAAAGTCCTGGCTGTGAACAGTTAGTATTTTGTAGTTTGAAACTTCAAATCTTTTCTGTCAAAAACTGAAGGAAGATCAGCTCAACTCTACAGGTTAGTTGAAGTTTGAATGGTGAAAGCGTTTAAGTCGCCATGTTTCTGTAAGTGGCATTGCAGACATTGCCACTCCTAAAAGCCAGTGTTCCAGCTCTCTGTAAATCGAAGCTTTCATAGACAAGATACATCTGTCAGAGGAGAAAAGACCAAATGTTCAACCTGCGTGTTTTTATTGTGCTGTTTTGTGTGTCAAAAATACAAAAATGCTCAGCTTTGTAGTTGGGACACTTTGACAGCTGTGGAACATAAGACATGACACTAAAATGCATCTTTGTTAACAGCATCCACTTTTAAAGATGCACAGTGAGGTGGCATTCCACCAGATGTTTTCGCTGTTTGTGAAAGAGGAAAGGGCTTAAAGAGTTGTCTTTTTAGGTGCATTTCTGTGTTTCTCTGTGGGTAAGAGGCATCTGTTTTAAACAGAAACTGTGCAACTAGATTAAATCCTTTTTGTGTTTGTTTTTTTGTTTATTGATTGTGACAATTAGCTGAACATCTTTCCTTAGTCCTTCTTGAAGAATGTCTTAGAATTGCACCCATGCTCCTCAGGCTTTGTCGGCCCTGAGCCATAGTAGACCGACATCAATCCACCTGGACCCTCTATCTGCAGATCTAGTGTCAGGTTCACCAGGTCCCTGTCTTATTTCATCTGTCAGAAACATGACTGTGAAATGAGCTCACAGGGCCTGAAGCATCACACATAGCGTGAGCTACTGCTAAAAGGAAGAATATGTTCAGTTGGTATTCAATATGTGCAAAGAATCTGATATCTGGTTTAACTGCTGCCAGAAATTGAGTTTGTGAAAGGAGCATTTCTTTGGAATCTGTCATTTAAAATAAACACCTGAGGTTTAGGATGGAGCAGTCTCTGGGGAACAAAAGTAGCCAGCTGGAGTGTCATATTTCCATTTGTGCTTTGGTACTCTTATTTTCCATAATTAAGGTCCAGTTCTCATGCCAGCTAGCATTGCAATGGGAAAAGTTAGGGTGAAGAAAGAAATTAGTATTAGTATTATGTGGAGCTCAGCTGTGCCAAGCACTTTTGTCAAATTTTGGACACACATTCTCTAAAGCAAAATGTAGTAAAATGTCATGTTGGCCTGGGTTATGTAATATTTCTAGAACATTTTCTTTTTTGCCTTCCTCAGCTGAGACTTGGGGGAGGCTTGTTCTCTCCCTGCAGGCCTGGGCAAACACTGCATCATATCCTGAGATTCCTGAACTTCCCACTTTGTTGCATAGCTTCCCCTTCTCTCTTCTCCACCCCGTTCCTCATTTTCCTGACTGGCTAGAGCAGTGTAGGTGCAGCTTGTTCTTATATTAGAAATTGCAAAAGTTCTGGATCACAGCAGAATTATGTGCCAAGTCATGTGTTTTATCTCTCACTGACAACACTTTTGTACAGTCCTGATGCAGGATAGGTTCAGTTAACCAGAGAAATCCCTGCTGCTTTATTGTAAGTCAGCTTTGCATGTTTAGAAGCTCACAGCTCTGTGTACTACAAGCAGCCGAACTCTTTGGCCTATGTGCAGCTCTGTGTCGTGTCATCAGACCCAAGGCCCACTTGGCATCAGGTTATTAAAGGCTCTGTGACCCATGAAATGTTATTTGTTGTGGCTGTGGACCAAGTGACGAACTGATAAGCAAAGCTTTCAGTGCAGAACATGGACAAAGGCCCTGAAAACCTAGAAGTTAGTTCAGTTTGCACAAGCAGCAGCCCGGTACTGGATTTTTCTGGGCAAATACGGGAAAAGCTAATGTAGTTTGTATATCTTCTAGTGTATGTGATCAGATCAATATAAAAGAAGATTGTGGTGATAAATCCAGTGGCCCAGAAAAGGCATACATTTATTATTATCGGAGTATGTATTTATGAGAGAAGCTGTGTAATCTATAGCTAACATAACTAAAAGTTTGTTGTATCAGTGTCTGCTTACCTGTCAACCAGCCTGTCTGCTATTGTGATGTATGATGTTTATATTTGCGGCACTTTACTATGGATATGTTGTTTTTCCTACGAGCAACACTGATTCTGATGTGCCTGCGATACAATTACACCTGCTGATAATATCAGCCCTGTGGCTTAGCTCTACTTTGTAAGTTCATCCATTATGCATTTTAGCCTGTCTATGCTACAAATGCACATTTGTTTGTTTTGTAAATTTGAGAAAGAAGTGTGCATGTGTCTGGGTTTGTTTTGTGCTGATCCCTTTTCTTTTTGTCTGCCTGGAGTGTAGCCATAATCCACAATATCACAATCAAGACAGGTCATAAATGGTTAAATATACATATTGGTCTCAGGTTTTTGGTATTTTTATGATCTGGTCCTTTCGTAGGTTGGTCCTTGTCAAACAGGAATTTCTCACTCTTTCCTACCATACCTGTTCTTGTCACTTGTGTGCAGGTGAAAGATATCACCTACAGTGTATTGCGCTAAATTATCCTCTGCTTAAAAATAGAGCATACAACTGTTGTTCTCTAATGTCACTCTCCATCTGGTCAGGCAGTTTTTTCTCTCAGACACAGGCCGGGCTTCATTTGGGAAATGGCTGCTCTGTTTGTTTTAGCCAGTATCATACCATGAAATCAAGAGACAGGCTACTGTTGATAGACAATGTCTTATTGCTTAAGGCGTCAAATCCACATGGAAGAGTGTTGTGCAAAGATGTGAAATTTGAGGACAGGTATTGTGTGGGTTATGTGTGTTTTCTGCGAAGCCTGGGGTTTGCAGGTGTTGCAAGATCTTTTCACATTCTGCCTCAGTATGCCATGAGGGCTGTCTGTTAATTATTGATCTGCACGCAGGAATACATTCCGAGGTTTGTTCATAATCACACTGCTGCCAAGGCTCACCATTAGAAGACATCAAATTTAATCTGTTTGCTTATGATCTTCTGTCCTTATGCTCATACCTGTGCTGGTACTGGTTAAGGTTATGTAAATTAAAGTTGACTGTAACGCCATCTAAAATGTATACATCTATATTCTGTGTTTTTATTTGCTATCACCATCTCTTCATAAAGACTTGTACTTGCACACAGCAGCAGTGCTAAAGGCCAGGCCTTTTTGCCCCACCTCTGACAAGCCAGGCAGCCAGCTGTCATGTGTGAATGACGCTGCTGCCATCATGCACAGCACAACAGTGTGAAATGGCAGAGAATGGGACAGGAGACTGGGAGAGGTGGCTATTTTCAACACTGGCACTTGCATGTTAAGTAGGAGCTGGCACCACCTTTATGTCCCAACCCCAGTGCTCCCACCCATCTGTGGACATTTGTCTAAAGACTTGTCATATATTTAATCTCTATACATCTTTGTTGTCATGCAAAAAAAAATCTAATAATTGTTTTGAATGTGTTTTCTAGGCTATATTCCTGCTAAATTTTAGAATTCTGTTTTACACAAGAAAGTGTCATGTGGCGTTTTTGCAAAGCATTTTGAGATTTGAATGGATTCAGTCACTATGACAACAAAACATTTTAAAGACTACTGAAGATGTGCGGAACAAGCGTTGGTTGAATTCTTAACACTGCTGGACACCTGGTCTCCATGTGTTCAGTGCTCTGTATTTAATTTCCTCTTTTGGCTTTTTTCACTAACTGTTGGCTGACAATAATTTCCTCTTGTAGTGTCTAACTTGTCAACACAGGAATTAGGTATGTTATTTTTCATTCACATCTTAGCTATGATAAATTATGTCTACATGATCAGCTCAAGGTGACCTGGGTTGATCTTTTCCTTTTCCTCTATTCAGTAGCCATCTTTGCCACCAATTCCACGTGCTCCATTCATACAGCAATCACACATGGTGTTGGCTAAAGTTAAAGATATAAGGTGTAGTTGTTGGTTTTCTGACAGCACATTTATGACATTAAGTGGGAAAAATACTAATCTGCCAATTTCAGAGTGAAAAGCTTTGCATTGCTCTAGTCTCTAATCAAACACCATGCAGCTCCAGATGTTTACAGAGAGTAGATCAACTGTTTATCTGCAGCAGCTTGGCTGAGGCTGGTACAGTCTTCACTATATTCAAAGTCTGCCAAAGTTTTTCTTAAGCTCTCGACGAACAAAGTTCGCTCTGTCATTCTTTTTTTTGTGCAGACAAGTCAAACAGAAATCCAACACATAGTATAGACTTGTGTGTCATCTGTCTTTCTTTATAAATGGTGGTGCTTCTTCCTCCATGCACATGCAAACACTCATCTTTGCTTGCTTCCTTCTTGTTGTTATGTGTTCCTTCTTGTTGCTGGAGTGAGGGAAGAAGGCACAAGATCTGTGGATGGTGTGTTTGCACTTAGCTTCACTTATACAAAGACAACAAGGCTGAGGAGGATATGTAAACTGTGACATGTATGGATAAGCTTACTCCACTATTAGAATCTGTACAGCATGGCATCACTGAAATGATATTTTGTGTACAGATGTGGAGCTGGTATCTAATTATTTATTACCAGTAGTTCAATGGTTGTCTGCATTAATGCAGCACCTTTGTGTGACAGCTGCTACTAGGCCAGTGAGGTCTAGACCCTAGGACTTTTCAGAGAAGTGTGTGTGCGTGTGTGTACAGACCCTTATGGTTGGTCTTTAAGATCAAGTGATTTTGAAGAGCATCATTCAGGGCTCTTAGATGTTTCTAAGAAAAAGGAAAAAACATCTGTTCAGAAGCTCAGATAATACATCATGTCATTGTTGTGTGATTTATTGTTTCACATCCCAAATTCACCAGTCAAGTGGTTGTGCTGTTTCTGCAGCATTTGCAGCCAGGTGTGAATAACCCCACAAACTCTTCACAAGCATCACAGGCCTACTGCTTAAAATTGAGCCATTCCAGTACAACAAAGGACACTCAGCTGAAACAGTCTTAACTTGTAAGTGCAAGAAAATCAAGAGAGACAGTATGAGCAATTTATCAGACACCTGTCATACTAGCAGAAGATGAGCTTGCACAAATGTGACATCCTCTATTCCTCCCCTCTGCAATACACCCAGTCGTCCGTCCCTCTCCATCTACAGCCAGTGTGTTTTACACAGTCAGATACTGTTTTATGACTGTTTTTTTTAATGTTGTGTCACGGTGATGATAATCTTTCAGCAAACACTCACCAGACTGCTCATCTGTCCCAGTACAAGCAGCACAAACCGAGTCTGGTACTGAAGCCCACGCTCACACGGTGGGCCCTCTGTGGGTCGATCTGCTTTGACCTTTTTGTGGGCGGAGGTAAAGGCTTTGACTGCAGCAATGTTATGATGTTGTGCAGCTACAATTGCGATGAAGAGATGTTGTATTTTTAGGTGCTGCATTTACTAATGATACATCAACTCAGAAGTTATGTCACAGCTGATTAGTTATCCTTTGTTTTAAAACGTTTCCTTATATTTATTTGTATTTATTAAACTTTTTGTGTCTCATTAACTTTGCATGGCAGCTGGATTCTCACAAAATGATTGACAAGGTTTTGCGACAATCCATTGTGCCAGGCTGTGAACTACGTGACCTCTAAGAGTCACTTCAAGAAGTGCTGTACTCCAAAGTGAGTGAAAGGATATGGTATAATATTGTTAAAAATTGAGATAGGGGTGCAGTTGTAATGGAACATGTTCGTAGTGTTTCTCTTGGTTGTTCACTTACAAAGTGAAATGTGCTTGTCTCAAGAATGACCATGCAGCTAGCCAAGCACTTCTGAAAGCAAACTAAACAGGCAGTTTTTTAAGTCATTTGTTGAGAGGGAACCTTGCCCAGTGCATTCTGGGATAGAGTCCAGCTCTCTGAAACTGTAATCTAAACCTGATAAAGCAGTTGAAAAACAATGTTGTATTGATTTGCGTTGTTCCAAAAGGTGTTGCAACTGAGGTCAAAACGACAATCCCTCAGGTGTGTTGTTGTTTAGAGTAACCTATTGTACTGTTCTCATCATTTGCCTAGTAGCTCTGAGACAGTTAAGGTGTGTAAGTGAAGTAGCAGGTTTGGCTGACAGCTTCTCCCATTCACTGTCTATAGAAAGCTTTGAATTATTGTTAACAGATGTGTCTGTACTTCAGTTTATTTGCAATGTATGGCAGGTACATCTCCCATGTTTCCAGCTGGTTTTCTCTGCCCCAAGATACCATCCCATCTTTGCTTTTCACTGTAAAACAGACACAACAGAGCCAGTCTATGACTCAACAGAGAGTCAGAGACTGGTTGAGAGGGAGGCGATCCAACTGTCAATCGCAGCTGTCAATCAACAGCCACACTGCCGACTTCAAAACCTACTATAAGCCTTCAAATCTTGTTAGTAGAGAAATATTTCCCAAACTGACCTCCAGCACACTTATTAGTGGGTTTAACTTGAGCCTTTGCTACAATAATGACCCTTCATAAAAATGTTACTGTCTCTGTATTAAGAGAGAAATGCTTCTTTTTAACTTAAATCAGTTGCAAAGATCAGTGGTGTTGGGTGCACTGGCAGAATAACGGTCAAAAGCACATCATCATTCTTAACCAGTCTGCAGCACTTCATTTACCTCTATTTATCTGAGTCAGCAAACCAGGGGCTTTTTTTCCTCATCACTTCTGCAAAGAGAGCAGCAAGTGATTTAGTGTCTTGTTGTAGCAGTGCGTGGATGATGGCCAACAGTGATAACTAGGAGAAAAGGGGCCAGAAATGAAGATGGTTCCTCTCCTTCCCTTTTACACCAAACTTATCAAGGTACATAAACGTCCTGTCATTATGGCAAGACAGCCTTCTGTCTCCAAGGCATTGGACTAGATGTTAAGCTACAGTTATTTAAGTTAAGTTATTTGGATGAACTAAGTGCATACTTTTATTCAGATAGAGGAGTAGAAATGGGATGTTGTTTAGCAAGACAGGGTTTAACCGAGAACTCAGCTGTATGCGATATGTATCCATCAGGTCAAACCATCAGGTCTCTTGCATGTCTGAAATAAAAGGGTTCCTTTCTTGAAAAATGTAAGGTAATAACAATATAGATGTTGCATGTCTAGGAGAGAGTTTGTCACTTGTGTATTCTCTATTTCTAGATTTGTAGCATACACATGTATTTTGTCCTAAGGGGCAGCCATGTTCTGCATATCATCATGTCTTTATCTGGTTTTTAAAGACGTTGTTTGGGAACAGCCATTTTCCCTCCCTTTCTCCCCCTTCTGCGTACCGCCTCATCACCACTCCCTCCATACATGTACCAGCAGTACTGGAGGGACTGCAATAAAACAAAGACAGAGCAAGCAGAAACACAGGCAACAGCTCAGCTCTTAATGATCCTGCAGGGCTAAAGCTGGCATCTCTTGACTCTTAGGTAGCTCTCTTTCTTTGTGTCTCTTTTTTATTTTCATGCACTAGAGGAGTATTTGCCTGTATCTTTTTGTGCAGCTTTTTTTTGCTCTGGTATTTTTCATGAAAACAAATGGGCCATCTTTTTAATTAATGAGCTGTGTGTGAAAATACTGTGTAGTAGGCATGGGACCCTCCCTACTTTGAACCCCACCTTCCCTCAGGAAGTGTTTACCCACACGCTTGCTCGACAGCAACTCTCCACAATAACACTTTTCCAAGGACAGAGTGTTCACTGGAACGCACACACTGTACTATACAAATTTACAAGGCTGCTGTCTTTACTCACACTGGTGGGAGCAGGATTTCAGTCAAATCAGCTCAGCTGGGTCCAAGTAACCACTAAATAAGCACAAATGTGAACTGGAATTAATGAGGTCGGATGAAAACTGTCAAATTGTACTCAATTACATTTGATAGTCTGGATACCATTGCATTAGCAATAGCAAAACCCTGAAAGCCATCATGAAGGATGAAGGGCATCACAATGAAACCATCACAGCATTCATTAACACATTTTTTTAAATAAAGGCACCAGTTAGATTCAGTGCAAAAGAAGTGACAGTTTTGATGGGAAAAAGCACATTTTAGACAAAAAGAACCTGCATCCTTTGAAGGTGGAAACAGGCTTTGTTAAGTGATTTCCTATTTACGTCACAAAGCATCATTACTGTTATTTGCAACCTTGACTGCTATAATTACTTGTACAGTTAAAGGTGGCCACCAAGTTTCTGTGCGTGTGTGGTCATATTTTCTAACATCACTTGCTGTGATGAGTTTTGTTATGTCAGGAAAAAGAAAACCCCTTTTGAGGGAGCGCGTTAAAAGTGGAACAGCTTTGTGGCATCGCTTTTGATGCAGTGCAGGCTTTGATAAGATGCAGTCCTAGAATGTGACACCTTCTTCATCCCAAAAATGTTTTTGATTCAGCAAAGTCTAAAATATAGCATCACATTTTTCTCTAATGTCTCATCTAATGTTTCATCATTTGGAATGTTTTTTATATTTTTATGATTTCATTAATTAAATTGCATTTAATGAGACATAATTCATCATTGTTGTAAATGCATGCATCCATATATAGAATTATTTATTGCACAGGAATTTGTACACAGGTGTACATGAGCTACCCCCGCAGCCTCACAGGAGTATGAAGTTAAATACTAGCGTTAGAAAATGAAGAAGTTAAAGACTAAAGGCTACATACAAACACTGACCTGTCTTTAACAGCCCTCACGTGCAGTGTGTGGTTGCTGGCTATAATGTACAGCAGTAATTAAAGTGTAGAAATGTGTTAAGGGCACATGAGTTAAACAGAAGTTCCCATCATCCCCCTCAAAGACTTTGATTCCTGGTAGCAAAACCACTGGCTTGGGTCATGTGGTCAACAAACAAATCTGGCTGTGATCGCCTGTCATCTCTAGAGCCAGAGGAAGGCTTTCATTCTTGTGATTCACATTTGTGAATGCACAGTGGAGGAACTGAGGTGTTGTGCTTGTCTAACATGTAACGGTTTTCTGTTGGAAGGAAGTTATCTTCACTTCACCAGCACTAAAACTCACAATAGTGGAATTGTGCTGGTTCTCTGTTGTTTTCCAATGGAGCAGTCAGAGGTACTTATATGTAAACTGTTGATTTGAAATTCACTCTGTGACCTTTTATGGCCAGCATTAGAGGCCTTGTGCTTGTGGATGCAGTTTCCCAGTGACTGAGATTAAATAATTGAAATCAGAAAGGACACAGGAATGTTTCTGCTTTTGTATATACAGAGTTTTAGGCGTCTGTATGTGCTCATTAAAACAGCATTGTAAGCAAACTGTATGTACACTGCTGTATGTCATGGTGCCTGTCTGCTTCAGGTTTAGTGTCTAGACTTCTTTTGTAGTTTGGGTTAGAAAACAATTAAAGTATATGTAGTGGTAGTTTTCATTGTTTGTTTATATGGTATTGCCACGTTCCCACCATTAACTCAGACTCACCACAGCATTGCTGTTTGAGTATTAAGACTCAGCTGTAGTCTAACTGTGTCACTATCTCTATGGTGTTGTTGCTGCGACAGTCCAGGCTCAAAATGCCCTGTGTTGCACCTCACTTCTACTATCAGGGGAGGGTGATGAACTTGAGAATGTGAACTAAACTGATGTGGGACCCTGGGGAAGATGGCGGCAAGTGAACAGCGAGGCCGACAAGTTCTCACCTAGCAAGAGAAATCAAAATGCTGAGCACAGAGAAAATGGGATACACACACACACACAGCACATTCTATGTTAGCACCCTACCCATAGGTTGCTCTACGTACCTAATGCATATCCTTTTTGTGTGGATGTAATTTCATGTCTTGTATTTTTATACATTCCTAAATACACGCCATGCTTTTTTCTTCCTGGTCCATATCATTAGTTTTCTCTGTCTCTCCCTGCCTTAGTGCCTCACTTCATCTCTCAGCTGAGTCTCAACTTGAACAGCGGGTTTGAATGTTGCCCAGTCATCTGACTGGAGTTAGCCCCCGCAACAATCTGGGATGGCAGCAAGTGGCTGACCCACACACAAACCAGAACAATACCTCCTTTTTGCTGACCTAAGTATGGGAGCCCTTAAAGAGGTTACAATTTCTGATCCACTCTGTCAGCAGAGTGCTCCCCAAGGCAGAAACACAAACAAGTCACATAAATGAAGAATAAGTGTGTCCCAGACTACGTTGTGTTGTGTCGTACAGGGATATTTGATGTACAGGATGAGCATCGGAGCAGATTCTGTTATATTTTAAAGCTGTATAAATCTTTTCCAGATGTTTTATTTGTTTTATTTGCTGTGGTGTTATTTGTGCTGTCATAAGTGAGTGTGACCGATGAGTGAACTGTAAAGCTCTTAAAATTAATAGGCATCATTTAACTTAATGATATGACAACACACAAGTTAGCACCGCCACATTTGCATTTTGGATGCATTTTATGGTTGTGTTTCAACTGCACACACGCCCTACTGTGGTGCGTTTGAACTTCAGCTTGCTTACTATTAAACTGTTAATGGAAACCATCAAAGAAAACTCAGGCTGTAATACATAATTAAATTTGATTACTAGCTTTTATATAAATTTGTGCCACGCACCGGTATTGTGCAGAAATAAGAAAACAAATTACCAACTTAAACAACAGCAGATAATTTGTTATTCAGAGGCAGAAAAAATAACACAATGGAGATTATTCACTGTGTTGTGTGCAGTAGCATGTGTGTTTATCTCCTGTAATAGCAGTCCTAACTTTTTTTTTTTTTAATTTAATGTGTTTTGCAGCTCTGAATGTGACGGTGGAGGAGATCATTTCTGCCTACAAACAAGCCTGTCAGAAACTCAACTGTAAACCTATATCCAAAGTGCTCAAACAGATACAGGTAAGGCCCAGCTCCACACAAACACATGAACAGTGTTGTTGCCAACCGGGTCAAAGGTAACATGCTCCCAGAGCTTTGCTGTTTTTAACTCAGTTTGTTTGTTTGTTTGGAAAGAAAGATATTGAGGGAATGCTCAGAACAATGCCAGAAAAATGGTGATGAATGAGAAGGCCCTCTCAAAATCATGTTACTTGCACCTCTAGCAGAACGTCATAATCCCGTCCTAAATCTCTTGGCAGTGTGCAAAGCCATCACAACCCCAGCGTAGTGCTTTGTCTCTTTTTTTTTTCTTTCCAATTTGTTGTGGCCAGTTCTCTTGTGCTGCAGTACTCGTCACTGTGAACATTGCTGTCGTAAAATGGCCAACAGCTTCTCGTCGATGGCAAACCTGATCTTAATTATATTTTGCAGCAGTTAGATTTCTGATTTTTAAATCATAACAATATTTTAAATCATATCAATAAAAAATTGTAACATGAATATACATTACAGCATATACGTTACAGCATCCCAGAGAGCCATTTACAGTCTCTAAATCCTAGATTATTTAAGTCATAATTCACATTTTGTTTCCCTCTAAGCAGAGTTCAAAGTTAGATTTTTGGGATAAGAATAACTAAAGATAGTCGGGCAACAGCTGATACTAG
Organism: Parambassis ranga; assembly: GCF_900634625.1. Classification (NCBI taxonomy): domain Eukaryota; kingdom Metazoa; phylum Chordata; class Actinopteri; family Ambassidae; genus Parambassis; species Parambassis ranga. The sequence continues at coordinate 14,236,361 of NC_041033.1, forward strand.
GGATGTTGTAGCAACGCAGGGGTGTCCTGTACAAACAGGAGCTGGACAGGCAGCCTGTGAAGGGTTAAGAGCTCCACCCAAAAGCTCTTTGTAATAGTGAAGGTTCCTGTTTGAGGTTGAACAAAATTTAGCTCCAGGAATTACATCCTGATTTTTTTTTTCTTTCTTCAGCTCATGAAAGCACTTCTGAGGCTTGTTCATGTGGTTTAAGGTCATAACCTGATGCCCCATTGCATGCCAAGTGTTGTGATAGTATCCCGTAGACCTTTTTGTCCTTTTTCAGTAACGGTGCTTGTTCCTCCCAAAAGAATGGCGGGTGTTCCAAGTCTCTTTTTCTTTCTTTCCTTTTTTTGTGGTCTCTCGTGGGTTTGCCAGCACAGTCATGTGTCCTGTAATCCGTCTATATAAGCAGTACTTCAGATTCAGTGAAAGATGCCTCAGGGTTGTTTTTTACATTTTGCCTACCTTGTGCTTTTGTATATGAATTTGCACATGCCTGGTTTGTATTGTCATACTAAACATGTTTAAGTGTTTCCTTATGTCAGTTGTTTCTTCAGAAGGTGAGGTTTGTTTTTTTTTTATTACAGAGAGCAGAAAGTACAGGAAATATTGAATGAATAAGCTGTTTTCTCAAGTTTACATTAATATTTCTCCACTTATTACCCATTTTTGGCTACTTTAAGAGGCCTTTTGCAGAGTTGTTATGACACACAGAGAGCTGCTTTCTGCTTTCTTGTTCCTTAGTGACCTCAGGGACCAAGACGAATGGTATTTGTCCTGTCTCTAGACAATAAGATTGACCGCGTAATTGTCAGTTTTTAACAAAGGCCGACAATATTTCCACTGCCTGTCAGGGACAACACCACAATGTCCTACCATTGAAATAGATTATGACAGCATGATTGAAACAGATTTCATGTCAAATAATGGCCTCTTAAAATGAAGTCCTGTAACAGTGAGAAATGTTGATAGTGAATACAGTATAGTATACAGTATTTTAAAACTGTGCAATATGCAAATATGTGGTTGTGTCTCCTGCCTTGTATTTGTGAATACAGACTAACAGGATAAAAGGGCTGGCAGGTCTAGCTTGGCAGCAGGGACATATTAGCACTTTCTCCTGTTTGTTCTGTCACTGCAGCACACACACCATAAACCCTTCGCTGGGCCCCTCCACCGGAGCTTTGCACATTTGTACCTGAGGTTTGCAGGTTAACAAGTACTGTTGAAAGAAAGTGGAAAGCGTCTGTGTGTCAAGAGCTTCTGTAAAGAAATCTCCTCATGCCCAGTCAGCTGAGAGAAAGAGGCTGGGTTAACATCTCAGCTGCTTGTGGAAATGCACATCACCGTGCTAAGCTGCTGCTGCAAGCTTCATTTAGTCTTATGGTCTGGGTACATTTCCACTGGCAGTTGACTGAGCAGGGCCTCCTGGCCATCGCAGAGATGCATCACCTTCTCTCCCGCTTCCCAGTTGTGTTCTAGTTTTTAGTGACCGCTCATGTTTGCAGTCTCTGGCCTCACTCCATCTCTCCCTACCTCTGTATTTTGTTGGCCCCGCTACAGCCCCCTCTCATTTCTGCTTAGTCATCCTTACAGTAACAAGCCACGTAAACAGACCAAATGGCTGGCCAGAGAGAGGAGGGTTGGCAAAAGGTGCTGAGCTATTTACTGTTTTTTTCCTCTTTCCCTCTAAATGCTTTCTTTATTAAGTCCAACTGGATTGTACACGTGGCATCTTGCCAGGGGCCCTACAGGTTATGTGCATTTCTATCCAGTTGTTTGTGTGTTGGTGAGTTTATAAGGGGTCACTATTTAGCAGCTGAATGTTGAATGCCTGTTCCACAGTAACTCCCAGCAGACTTTTAAAACCTGGACACTTGGTAGCCTTGTGTCAAATTTCTGCTGCCGCAATTCCCTCTGGGACAAGTGGTTTCCCTATTATGCAATGTCTCACACACAGCCTGGGTGCACATGCTTTCACTGAATATGCAAAAACGACGTTCTCCCAGTCGTCTGGTGCTATACATCTTTTTTTTTTAGATGATCCTTTACTATAATAAATATACAATACATGTAAATGCCCTGCAGAAACATTGGTGCATTCTGTGCAGGCACCTTTCTGTGTGTGCGCTCTGCGCTGTTTGGATCTGTTTTTTCTTACTTGCAATGGATTCTTTCTGGCGGTGAACTTGATGTTCTTTTTACCAGCGCTGACATGCGTCATTGATCCAGTTTGTGTTTTGTGTTTGGCCAATATGTGTGCGAGTCAACAAGAACTCTTGAAATGTCCCCAACTGGAGAGGGGGTGGAAGCCACAGGAGGGTTTTGTCATGCGTCTCCATCTGTCCTTTCCCATTTGAGAACCTAAATGTCATGTTTCTTTTCTGATTTCTGGCTATTAGGAAGTTGGATTCTCAGGAGATCGTTAAACCACATGAGTGTGTGTGTGCAAGTACAATACGTACATATCAGAACATTCTGGGACTATTGCAAGAGCACAACAAAATTTAATGAACCACATTTGAAAAAGAAACAGTACTTCATTTTTTTTTCCACCCACAACACTCACATACACCCATACCAACACTCGTGCAGAGGCACACTGTGCGTCATGCATTATTTTGGTTACTGGCAGCCCTGCCAGAGTGGAATTTACACTGATAAAGTCATTCTCAGTGACAGGTGCCCAAGTTAATTATAGGTGAAGATTGACTTGCTGTTAAATTGCCCAAAATGTGTGTCTGCATGTGTTTGCACAGTCAACACCTTCTGGATGCTGAAGAACACCTAGTGTGTTTTTTTAACTAAATAAGTATCCATATTTAATAAAACAAAAGCATTCTGTATTTACTTTTCAGGCCTGTTGTATTATGACAATACAGCTATGGGATGTGATGCTTCAATGTTGAGTCATACAAGAGACCATCGACTCTGTCAGTACAACTAAAACAGCATCATCAGCCACAGAAAGTACAGGCAGGAAGGCAGGGGTGATGGAGTTCATGTTGAATGGGCGGTTAACTAGAGAGATATTTATTTGCAGGTACATATGTTTGTATAGGCAGCAGTCTGTATTGTGTACATGTTTATGAGGGTGGTTTGGTGTTTTACCAGAGTGGGAGGTCACATATTTTGTCATGTCCCAGTATGGCAGCAGCTTTAAGCAGTGTCTTATTCAGCTGATTTGGCACTAAAATGTAGGAATATTGTTGCTTGTTTTTCTAAATGAATCTAAGGTTTGGAGGTAGCGTAGATGAAATTTGGTTTGCTCAATTCTTTAAACCCTACTAGAACTGTCCCACCATAGAAAGGTGGAGAAGCTAAGGTTGTTAGAGATCTAGACAAGGCGGCAGCACAGCTGATGGTGTTTTTGTCTAGAGGATTTGAGGCTAACGTCATCTAGCATGCTGCTTTTGGTTGACATTAAAAATGAGGGTTATTGTCTGACCTCCAGTTCTCATGAAAGAATAGACAAACATGTGATCCCCACATCTCCACAACCTTTCCTTAGCCCATCCTTATTTATCCTTCCAGTGCAGCCTATACCCAATTTATTTGACCACAGTCTCCTTACAGGGTCCTCTAAGGAGTATTGTAAGGGTTTTTCCTGGTTTGCAAATGATCGGTGTACTATCTCCAGTACTGATGTATTGGATTGCCTCCTGTGTTGTGTGAAAGTTTGCTTCAGTGGGGAAATGCACAGTTGCGTCTTCCTGACACTGCTACTTTTTGTTTCTGCAGGAACTGAAAGACCTGACCCAGCGAAATGATTGCCTGGATCTAAAAGGTAAATACCAAGAAAACACTACACACAGTGCTACTGATTTAAGCTGTGAGAATGTGCTGCTAAATCAATAATTGATCCAATGTTTATCTGTAGGTGAGAAGCTGGACTACAAAGCATGTGAGTCTCTGGAAGAGATTCTGAAGAGGGTCCAGTTTAAAGTGATTGACCTGGAGCAGACCAATCTAGATGAAGATGTAAGACACCTTAAACAATCTCCCTTTCTTTCCCTGTTCACATGTTGTGGAATCATCTTTCCCACTATTACTGCAGAGGCAGGATATGGAGTGTTTGTCATGGGTTTTCTAAATACCCCAGATGTCCACTTATGTAAACACCATTAAAGATGTTTGGGCTGTAGACATACACAGATAGACAGTGCTGCAGTGAGGAGCACAGGGACAGCAGTCCTGACCACTTCCTGTCGCACAGACACACACTCTGCTTTTAGCCAGACTCACTCGGGATACATTTCTTTGGGGCTGGAAGGTTCAGTTTAATTACTGCTCATTATTTTATTCCTGTCTGGCAAAGCCGTGTCAGTACTTTCACCTTTTAACCGCAGAATTAATTTAGGTCCCAGACTCCTGTTGCTTTTCAGCACACTTGTAGAAGGTCTGTTAATTATCATCATATCCTTTAAAAACGTGGAACTAAGGATATTTGGGCAGCTTTAATTGTATTTACTATAATAATCAGGACTGCATTAAATAGCAATCTTTCAAACGACTAATCATACATGTCTACTGACTGTCAGTTTCCCTTTCATCCACAGCTGTGATGCTTATTGTAATACCAGCTGTAAAGGCACAGACCTGTCATTTTCCAGCTTTTGTGTGGTAAAATTTTATATATGGGGTCTCTGAGGTCTCTACTAGCGTCAGTCCTGAGATTGACTGGCATTCAATCCAGAGTGTTCCCTCATACCGCTTAAAGGATTCAGCCCCACAAGATGGCAATAGTGACAAATACGTCACCACCCTTTGGTCAGCTCACAAATTCCACTGTGAATGGAACAGAGTTGCCTCCAGGAACATTTTGTTGTGCAATTTTACTTGACCTGAAACAAACCTCACATTGTCAATAGATCATGTGTTGCATATCTATTAATATGAGGGAATATTAGAGGCTTTCTTTGTGCCCCATCAATCCTACACCTGTTGGTCATCGTGTAAAAACACACGTATGTCATGAAGAGTTGTGCAGGTTTTCTTATTTAGGCATAAAGGAGAAAACCTACGGTACATGGCGGATCTTTCTTTTAGAAAATAAATGTCAAAATCAGACCAAATGCAGAGTGACATGCAGAATTTTTTCACCCAACATAGAGCACTGCCCCGGAAATGTGAATAAAGTGGTTGAATGAGTCAGTGACTGAGTCACCAGAGAGCAGCGTTTGAGTCTGAAACAAGTGTCTCGCCTGGAGCTCAAATGAACTGAGACTCTGAAAAGGGATAATTCTGTGGAAGTGTTGCTGGTACAGCTGGATTAGAGGGAGGTTGGATAGAAAAGGAATCGGATGGGGGAGAGGTTGGGCTCGTTTTTAAAGTCAGTGTGAGGCGTATACAAGCGATGGCTTGATTTGGCTCAGGCTTGTATCTGCAGTAGGGGCGTCTCGCTGGGAATGATATGGGAAGATGAAAGGAGAGAAATAGTTTTGGAGAGATGTTTTAAGGAGCATGTGGAGGAGCAGGCATGGGGTGTGCTATCACAAGCTGCCTTTATTGGGCTGAATGTGACTCATCTTCCCCCTCCCTGTAGATAAACACTGTAGTGTATACTCAGTAAAGTCTTCCAGTGAATACACAGAGGGAGGGGGGGGTTAGGAGACGTTATGTAGGAGCCTGTCTGGTTTTGTTTCTTTGTATCAGACACATCACAGACACTTATACTCCCTTTTTCATCTGAATCACATCTTTCAACTTGCCAGCATACATCACAGATTTTGTCATTCTTACAGAATAAGAATTGAGATATAAGGGAGAGACAGAACCCACACAGGCCTATGGCCCTGTTAGCATATGCTAATATTTGTGTGATTAAACAGTCTGTCTATCCCCACTGCAGTGCCATAAGCACTTCAGCATATCAGTTAAAGAAGCAAAGGAGCACTGCAGAATGAGATAAAGACCTGATCACATGAGTGCACTTTGACTTTTATCTTGCATCAGTTCACACAGCAATGATAATTTTGCACAATAATTTAGTGCCAGCTATCATCTTACCTCTAAAATATGTCTGAACGACTAGTTGATGAACCAGCTGAACTTCTTTACTTGTCACAGTTGTGGCTCTGCTTTATTAAAGTTCAAATATACCACTTCACTTTTGTCTGGTTAAGACAAAGATGTTTGAAAACTGATGGAACTATGTCCTTTTTACTGCATCGTTGATCATCCTTCAGTTCTAATTTGGTGACAGACAATATCTCAAAAAGATGTGGACGGTGTATTATATTCTAATATTGCTGACTTAAATATCTTTTTTTGCTATCGTAAACAGCAGCTCAAACACAAGAACTTGTCCTTCCAGCTGTACTATTTCCACTCACACATGAGGCCCTCATGGAAACACCTCAGCAGTCCTCAGGGACCATTACCATGACAACCACAGCTGTTCCAGACTATATCTTTTAACATCTCTTTCAGGGTTTTGACACTGTGGCACATCTGTGAGATTACACTTCTGGATTGTAGTCTGTTAATTTCTTCTGCCTCTGTTTGTGTTTTTTAGGGTGCATCAGCTCTCTTTGACATGATAGAGTACTACGAGTCAGCCACACATCTCAACATCTCCTTCAACAAGCACATTGGCACGCGGGGATGGCAGGCTGCAGCTCACATGATGAGAAAGGTGAGAGATTATCCTCTCGATTGTCCGTCTTAAAAATACAGGATTAAACTTGCTGTGACTGCATTGATGAATCAACAATGCAAGCAAACGTTTAAAAATGAGAAGGCACAAAAAACAAACGGAGAGAGGCTTTCTTTCTTCACCATAGTCTTGTTATGTGGTTTGTCTTTGAGATCATTCTTTAGCTTTAAGTTCAAACTATGTGACCGCTATGACTTTGGTCTTTGGTGTCATTTTGTCACCGCTCAGACTTGAGGGTCAGCCTTTCTCGCTCACTCTGTTGGAAAGATACATGGGTTCTGAGTGGCCATCTAAACACATTACATCACTGTGGTCAGTATATGTGAGAAAACATGAATATGAACAGCTGTTCAGTTTCCTTTTTATCTCACAAACCACGTGGCAGAGCTGTTGATTGTGTGTCAGAGGGCGAGCAAACGAGAAACACTTGTTTTTTTTTGTATGGTAGTGCAAGTGTGAAAATACACATGCATAAATAATCAGATTGTGCCTGTGGATATATTTTTGCTTAGCTGCAGTTAACGCTGATGTATACTGTCCTGACTGACTAATCCTGCCTGCAAAGCCACAGATTGCGTTGCAGTCTTAGTCATTAATATTGTGTCCTACTTACATGTGGGTCATTACTTCCAAGCAACACATTCTTAGTCACAGTTAGCAATGATGCAAAATCTGTACAAAATCCAAATGAAATCACAACTGTGACTGATGGGAAAGCTGATTTTTCACCTGCCTACAAACATTGAACTTCTATTGATTGGTTAAAACCCTTCCAGCTGGCAGGTAGCTTGTCAATAAGAAGTCGTAGCTCATTTCAGCAAAGCAAATAGATCTTAATTAACAATGTTTTGACAAGTGCATGTCCTTGAATCCCTTAGGCTCTGGATTAAGTAGATTTAATTAATATGTCATTGTTTCTGGGACGTCAACCTGGACACACATTCACATTTGCTTTAAGAATAAAGATTAAAGGCCTCTGGCTCAAGCTTAGAAAGTGCAGAGGTCATGTATATATTTACGTGTCACAGCTCCTGCACTGTTCTTTTTTTATTGCACATGATGTTACCAGTGCATATCCAGTAATGTGTTACCTTTGTTGGTGTTTTCCCCTCAGACAAGCTCGCTGCAGTATCTTGATGCCCGTAACACTCCCCTGCTGGACCACTCAGCTCCCTTTGTAGCACGAGCGCTCAGGATCAGTGGCAGCCTGGCAGTCCTCCACCTGGAGAACGCCGGCCTGTCTGGCAGACCGCTCATGTTACTGGGTAAGACGGGCAAAGAGCCGGAGGGGGTGACAGAGGCGGATGCACAGGGGGAAGAGGAGGCTTTTTTTTCTTCTTTGAAGTGCCACTGACAGGAAGACATGATAATCCCTGGATCCATTCATGCATTACTAACTTTTCTTTTGTCTCTCAGCTACGGCTCTGAAGATGAATATGAACCTGAGGGAGCTGTACCTGGCAGACAACAAGCTCAACGGCCTGCAGGACTCAGCTCAACTTGGCAACTTGCTCAAGTTCAACTACAACATTCAGATCCTGGACCTGCGCAACAACCACATCCTAGACTCTGGTACACAGCAGTGATAGAGCATGATTCAGTCACATAATTGTTTAGTAGGGTTGTTTTCTCAAGGTGGAAGTTCAAGCTCAAATTCCATTCATGAAATTAGATCAGAGATTATTTACCTTTTAAGGTCAATGAGTAATCTCAGTGAAAGTAAAGGACAAATAGTGCACTTTACCAAAGAAATTCCAGCTTGGACAAAACTTAAAATTTGTTTTACAAAACTCATAAAAAGTGAATGCTGACAATGGCAAATAACTGTATTGGCACAAGACTGCTCATCAAGATGCCCATTATCAGGAATAAATGGAGGGGAAAAGGGCTGAGGGTAGCTAGTTTTTATTGGTCCTTTAGTGGATATTTGTGTTCAAAATGAATTTTATGTGCTCATTCATACAGATATATATTGCTTTATCCCTACAATCTGCAGATTGTAGTTCTCCTCTGACTGGGACCATAAAAAAGTACTGTAGTTTATGGTAATGTGCCAGGGCTTCCTAAATGTTGTAGGTCACATGATGTCTGTTAAAATAGTGATATTTTTTATTTTAAATAGTGTAATTTTTTTATGTCCCATCTTTGTTTGCTGCTCATAGGTCTGGCCTACGTGTGCGAAGGACTCAAAGAGCAGAGAAAAGGCCTCGTCACTTTGGTGCTATGGAACAACCAGCTTACACACAATGGCATGGGCTACCTTGCTGCTGCACTGGTACACAGACACACACACACACACACAGAGTGGGACAATGAAGCCAGTCTGCACACTCTTAACAAAGGATTTAGGAGGATAATGCTAGCTGTGAGTGAAATATTGAACTCTGCTGTGTTTTCATGTGTTAAAAATCACATCTTTGCTGTAAAAAAGAAATCTGACCTTACATTAAGCTGTAATGAGGCAGTGAGGATTGCAGAATCTTCTCGAGACTTGATGTCGATGTAAAAAGTTGCACAGGCTGTGTTTCAGCCTCCCTGCTGTCTGGAGAATATTGTTAAGAACAAATGGGAATGACTGCCTTGTGTTTCTGTCATTTGGATGGATGGCTCATATTTGCATTTCATTAGAGAAAACAGTATCTTTGTGTAAAGTTGGGAGCGACAGGTGTGCGAGTGATGGGTCAGTGGGCTGTGTGAATAGGTGTTTTGATGGCTGATTTGACTGGACATTTTCATGTAAACTCCTTATTAATGCACCTGACATTTTATGCTGCTGTGTGTCCCTCAGTGAACAGATGTGGGCTCAGGTTTAGATCTGTGCTGTTCAGCCTAGCAGTTATGAACAATCCATTACTGGGTGCATTTCTGTCATTGACTGAAGGCGTCATTATGTCTTGGGACATTACTCAATTGTTTTAATTTAGCCTGAGTCGGTACACACTGCCATTTTCAGGGGAAGAATTGACACGAGAAACCTGAGTTAACTCCTTATTCTTGGTTTATTTTTTGTGGCATTTGATTCATTCTGTTGACTCTGTTTTCACAAGATCAGTCTACATATCTGTCTGCATATTTCATCAAATATGACAAACATTACAAAAAAATGCACAGAATAACAATAAACTTACCTCTCTGCTCCTCACATGATGTTAATGAGGAGAAATTGCACGCACCAAAACACTTATTGTTAGATAATGTAATGGTTTTGCTTTTGGATTATTAATAAAAACTGTCTGAAAATTGTCTGATTGTTATTCAAGACCTGTGAGAATTTCAGGACACATTAGAAATTTGCATATAATGATAAAACACTGCCGCATATGTCACAGCTACACAAACCTCCACATTTTACTTGGACGTATTCTAAACAGTGTGATTTTGTAACTGCTTATTATTGTGAAGGTTAATGTGAATGTTGTTTATTTCAGCCATGTACCCAGAGTCTGGAGACTCTGAACCTCGGCCATAATTCTGTGGGCAACGAAGGCGTCCACAAACTGAAAGACGGACTGATTGCCAACCGTTCTGTGCTCAGGCTGGGCCTGGCTTCCACCAAGCTGTCCTGTGAAGGTGGGAATTAGTGTCATTGTGTGTGTATGTGTTTGTCCCTTTTTTTCGTGTGTGTGTGTTTCTGACTGCTGCTTCCTGCTTTGTGCTGCAGGAGCTGTGGCTGTAGCTGAATTTATCGCCGAGAGCCCCAGGCTGCTGCGTCTGGACCTTCGGGAGAATGAGATTAAGACAGGTGGCCTGATGGCCCTGTCGCTCGCTCTGAAGGTTAACACCTCTCTGCTGCGCCTTGACCTCGACCGGGAGCCCAAGAAAGAAACGGTGAGCATGGGAATAAGACATGGGGAAGGGGACTGAAGAGGCTGAACATTTGATGACTGTGAGCTTTTATTGGCTGTATTTGTTGCTGCAGTGTTAAGGTTTCCCTCATAGATGATGCACATCTGACGTACATAGAAGATATTTTGTCTTTGTTGCATGTTTTAGCGCTGTTTTATTTTGTCTTTTAGGTGAAGAGCTTCATTGAGACGCAGCGTGCCCTGCTTTCTGAGATCCAAAATGGTTGCAAGAGGAATTTCATTCTCGCAAAGGAAAAGGAGGAAACTGAGCAAAAGATGCGGCAGTCGGCCTCTATGGCTGAAATCGCCACAGAAGATGGGACAAGGGAGGAAGAGGAGGAGGAAGAGCCTGCATCAGGGGAGAAAGAGACGAAAGAGGGAGAAGAAGATGAAGAGGCTGACACATCAGGATCTGAAGGACACTGCGGCCAGTCAGCAGAAAGCTCTGAGACCAATGTTTCCCAAACAAACCTGGAGTCTGACTCTGACACTGAGGATGAGGAGGAAGCAGAGGTGTTGACAAAGTCTTCTTCTTCCTCCTCCGCTGCTCCTCAACCCCACATAGTGGTTCCACAGCCCCCACTTAGTGCCTCATGTACACCTACACTCTTGTCTGCCTCACCTGTTGGAGGGCCAAATGTCATATCAGGCATCACCATCACAGAATCTGCAGCTTCCCCCGGCACCCCTCCATCTCCTGGACGCTGCATATCTGTCTCAAGCCCGGGCAGGGGTCATAAGATTTTCATGGTAACCCGGGTGGAGAGCCCCCCAGAGCAGCAGCAGCTTCAGCTCCAGAGAAGCGCACCTGCAGCATACAGTCAAGCTAATGAGGCAACGAAGAAGCCCATAGATATGAACCCACCCACAACACAGCAGGCACAGCAGCCCCCGCACACATCTCAAACACAACTGACACAGGAGGCCACAAAGGAGAGCTCACCTGCTCCATCTACAGACTGTAAAGTGACAGAGCAGAGCCCCATAGCACATGTAGAGTCGACACTAAAAACTACACCACCCTACAGACAGGAGACACAGTTCACAAGTCAACGCACAGAGGACGAGACAGCTAGAACTTTAGACCCAAGTATAACGGATCCAATTCTACAAGCACCAGCCCTGCCTTCAGATTCTTCATCAGTGCAGACTGTAGCATTTCAGCTCGCAGAGGGGGTAACAGACAGCACTAACAGCCCCCAACCTGAGCCGACATGTATAGAAGGACAACAGGAAGGTGATGAACTGAATCAACCCCAGACTACTTTTCTATTAACACCTGCACTCACACAGCCACAGAATGACCTAGAGTCTGAGGTGGCCCAGTCCCCATCCCAAACAGAAGAGGAGAAGAAGGAAGCACCAGTCAGCTTATCAGAACCTGACAAACCCGATTTGACTAAAAAAGAGGAACCAAATCAAGCAGAGGAGGACGACCAGGCAGGCCAGCCTCTTCTCTCTGTCCAGACTGATCAGCAGGCACCATCTGTCGTTCAGGAGTCAACTCCTGCACCAGGAGAGTCTTCACAGTGTCCCGACCCTGAAGTTGTCTCTGAGGTAATTCCAGAATCACCAATTGAGGAAGAGGAGTCAGCTGAGGATAGCTCTGCAGACGAGTGTTTTACTGAGGCTCTAGAAGGAGAGGTGGTTGGCTCAGCTTTGCCCAACGGCCTGAAGCCTGAGTTTTCCCTTCATCTTCTCGATGCTGAAAGTCCGAAGCCCGGCAGCTGTGTGATGGAACATGGTGAGTTATTTTTTTGTTTGTCAAGATAAAGTTAAGCTGGTTCGTGTATGAAAAAATGTCGTTTTAATAAATATGTGTTATGTATCATGTGTGCAGTGAGCGTCAGCTGTGGACAGGACCTGGAGGAGCTGCTGCTAGAGGCCAGTTTGGAAACTGGGAGAGATGCACCATGAGGTGGTTAAGTAGACATTTTTTCAGTTTTTAGATGCATTGAAAACATTTACCAAGTAAAACACATTTACACTGTTTGCTTCAGTGACCTTGTCCATATATTTTTGGAGAATAATGGGGGCATATTTTGCACCTTTCTGAGTCTCTTCATCGTGTTGCATGGTGTACAGTGGTGTACATTTTTTAACTGGCCCAAAATGCAGCCACTCACATCGGCCTCTGTCTGAACAGGCTCCTGCCTCATTTTCTTATTCACCTCCTCTCTCACTTGTGATTGGCCACCTTCTTGGAAACAGCCCCTCAGGAGATTTTAGAGGCCACAAAAACAATAGTAGTAGTCGTATATTTTTTTTTCCTCTTCAGTCTTTTCTCAGAATGTGATGTTCTCAGTACGTTCTCGGTACATCTACACATGTTAGGACGTGAATCCGATCTGAAACATGCACTTACAGCCCACTGAACAACCCAAGAAACAAAGACTACTCAGCATGAGCAAGTTCTTTTACCATTTCATATTGAAAGAATGTAGATGCTCACAACATCTGAACATCTTTTCTCCATTTTGCTTTCCTTCCCTGGCTGGGTCCCTGTGATCTAACGTTCAAATAGGTTAAGCATGCACATGCTGAGCTCTTAAGGCAGCATGCTGCACTGAGCATTTACCGAACTTCATACAAGCAGCACAGTTGTTTTTTTTTTCCTTTGAAAGCTCCCTGAAATTACAGCTGACGTGCTGCTTTGACTACATTACCAGTGAAGCTGAGCTGTAAGGTGTCAGAATGAAATTAAGTTTTGCATGTTTTTGCAGCCAGATTTGCATTTATTGTAGCCGCACACAGCCCTTAACAGAGATAGAGAATGTAGAGTATCTGTGAATGAGCAGCTTTGTGAACATCATTAAACAGACAGTGCTTTTTGGTGTGCTTAGCATGCTTAAAATAGCTGGTAATTTACAGGCAACAGTGACTTGTTTAGTTAACTGTGTCATCTCTTCTGTTTCCACAGACTGCAAGGATGAGAGAAAACAGTTACTACACGAATGGTTGCTCTACAGATTTTTTGTCTTTTCTTTGACTCGACCACCAAATTTCCTCAAAGAACAGAAGACCCAGAGTCACAGTCGAGGCTCTTTACACGAACATACCAGGACAAAACCAACCTGTGGAGCTCGGCTGTGACGGATCCGCTACATTCACACTACACCGACCACTGAAACACACGTACATTATGCACACTGAATACGCGAAACATGGGAGGGGCAGAGTAATAAAATCACCCTGTTATCACTACATTTTGTCAGTCTGCCCTCTTTACACTCAAACAGCTGCCTGTGAGAGAGGGAGAGAGGACAGATGGATATGGATGAAACACTAACCAAAGACAGACCTTTCTCGCAGGTTTCCTCTGTAGCCGGGGAAATAAAAGTCTTCAAAACACAAAGATATTCAGTAACAGTGACCATGAGAGAAGTAGGGAGAGACAGGTTAACGGTGTCGGACCCTGCTGAGCTGACCTGCTGGCTTTAAACACTAGAGGTCGCTGTTATAGGCTTTTATATCAAAGGAAGCTGAAGATGTTAACGTGTCTGTTTAAATGTCAACACTTTATGTCTGTGTCCCCTTGGATAAAAAAAGAAACTGCCAAAGTGACCTCCCTCTTGTTTGCCCTCGTCCTCTGCTCACTTTGGCCCCTCAGGAATCAGCGTTCCCACCATCGCCCTCCGTGAAGGAGCTGCAGCCATCTCCCGTGTTTCCCCCGCTACAACAAAACTGCTGAGTCTGTAATTTGCTCCCCTCTGAATGTCTGCTTTTTGGTTGAGGTATTTACAGTAAGAACATTGTTTTTTTCTTTGTTTATTTGCAGCTCCAGGCTCCTTCGTGGCTTTGTTGTTTGAGCTGTCTGTCACTCTGTCTCCCTCTTGTGCCATCTCATCTGTTGCCTTCAGTCTTGCCCCTTCACATTCAGTCATTTTTTTTTTGTTGGGCTGCTTTGAGAAATCAGTTATTTTGTATTTATTTTATAGCTATATGAGCCTTTTCTGATTTATTTTTCCTCCATTCTTCTTCACCCCCTCTTCATTTTATCATTTTTTTGTGTAGGGGATGCCCCACATCTTTTGATGTATATTTCATATTCAAAGTAGAGCAAATATTTAGTTTTGTTTTTTGTTTTTTGGGAGGGGGGTAATCCATCATGGGAGGAAAAAGGTAAATATGATTAAATAGTTGACTATTGGTAGCAGTCGGGGTGCAGTAATGAAAGCAACCATCTGAGTCCTCATCGAACTCCTTGTTGTTTTAACGCTACTCTGCTGGGTGGAGCTGAGGCCAGAAGGGGGCACTAGTGGTTCTGTTTTCCTTGTGGAGATCATGTCTTCACAATCCAGTGAATCTGAACGTGAAATGTCAGCTTTCTGTGTGTCTGAAGAGAGCTGCTTTCCTGCTTTGATCATATATGCAGGTCTGTGTTTTCTTCTCAATCTGAGCAGCGTTCAGCCCCCCCCACCCCCACCCCCCTTCTCCTTTCCACCCAGCAGATAGTTTGCCCCCCACTGTTTGTAATGCTTTAATTTTTAGAAATTTTTAATAATAATTTGTTAACTTAATTGAAATGTGCTGGTAATCACAAAGATATGTATGGCGAAAAATTTGTTCCTCTCCAATAAATGCATGTAATGAGTAAAGATGTGACTGATGATGGATCAAGATTTGGGATATAGTCTGTGAAAACCTAGTAGATGAATGTGAGTCTGAAAAGTAAGGTTGAACAGTGTTCAATACATTCTCACACTCAACTGGTCACATATGGCCTTTCAATGCAATGCATGGTACTGTTTTGCTGTTAAAGCTTTGTAGAGGAATTCAGAGTGAGACCATTACAAGGGTTTCTCCTTAAAGTGACCAGAATATGATCCACGATCTACTGCCTTGCCAGCATTAAGCTATTCACAAACACCCTAGCTATGGATTTAATGCTAAGTTGCTGTAAATATCTAATGTTATAACAGCTAATATAACTAAAAACATAAATTCGAAAACCCAGCTCTTTAACTTAGCTCCTCCAGGAATAAGATACGTTAATATTTCACCCTGTTCCAAATGTTATCTTTGCTTAGAACATCTTTTAGTTCACTATCTGTCAGTAATATGTTTAAATAGTTTGTTAATAAGTAGTTAAGTAGTTAATAATTAAAAATATATCATGCAAATCAGAAAATGCAGACAGATCAAGCACAGAGACACTTATAATCAGCTGAAAGCTCTAGTCCTTTCCTCGTGTGTTATGCTGTTTTCTTCATTTCACATGTTGCACTCGTCATTTTAAAACCAGCCATTTGCCTCGGGGTGCACAATCACATGTTTCATACGATGACAGAGACACATCCTGGGGTGTTTGTCAGATGAGAAACAGAACAGGACAGCGGTCAACCTTCAGATGTAATTAATGACACCATCAGAGCATCATTAGGAATAATCTCAGCATCATTTTCAGCCACTTCAGCTGAACTATATTAATGGTGGTGGTCTTGCAATGTTTCCCTCCTGTGAACTCCATCACCTGACTCCACCATCCCGGGGTGAGGGTGTGGAGCTCTGTTCTGTATGTGTTACTGTAGGAATTCCAGACAGCACTAATCCACCCTACACAGAGAGTGGAGGGCAGTGAGAATGTCATTATGATGTGATATTAAGAACACTGATACATTAATGAGCCAGTGATCCACAAACACATGGAGCTTGTTCTGTTTTTATTTTCAGTGGACTAACATTGTTCTAATGTCTGCCTCCTGGCCCTTGTTTTCTGTTTTTCATCGTGTTTCTCTCATTGGTATGAACCATGTGATTGTGCACCTCAGGGCAAAGTGTCCATCAGTCTTTCATTTCCTCACTGTATGGCAAGAAAAAACAGGCAAGTGTCCACAGCAAGGAACCACACTGGACCAGGATCAAGTATGTTGTGAAGGAATGTATTTATCATCTGCACAGGAACACTGGATCAAGCAGTTCTTGGCGGCAGCTATACAAAGAAAAAATTAAGTTAAACCCTATGCAGAGCAGTGATTGCAGTAAAACGCTCATAGTAATGAGTGTAAATGCAGAAAAATGTAAAGTACCATGCAGTGCTACGAGCCACTTTCTGCCAGCCAGGCTGTGGCTCGCTTTCTGTATGGGGACGGTGGCAAGTGATCAAATGTTTCCTTGCTGGGTCTTTCCTTGGGCTTAGCCGTGCCTCAGGAATGTGCTGGCAGGCTGATGGAACAGTAGGGATTTATCTGTGGTGTCAGCCCATATCTGGCCTGTTGATCCGCAGCCCAGTGGACTGAAACAAACCCCGCTCGCTGACACACAGGAGCAGGGGGCTGATGGGACAGCAGCGTCATTTGTGGAAGGATGAAGAGAGTCCACAGACTGCTATGAAAGTGTGTAAAAGAATTGTAAAATTAGTAACAATGCTGCAGTCCAAATATAACAAAGGCTGTGTTTTATATTATGGATCTTTAGACAGATGAAGGACAGTGGTTTCTCTATATTGCCAGCATTTATGCTAAGCTAACTGTTCCTTCACAGTGAATACAGCTTTAAAGGAAGACTGCAACACTTGAGCTTTAGCAAAGAGTTTAGTTTATAAGCCTGTGCTGAGAGGTTGTGTTGCCACACCTTAGCCTGGTCAGTTAATTTGTGAACACAGCGGCTACCTAAGTAGATGCTGCTACCTAAATGTAGGTTTATCACACTGCACACATTCCTGTAGAGTTTCAATAAAGCTTGTTTGCATGTGCACAGGGTTAGTGATCCTCCTGTTAATAAAGCAAATCAAGAGAATTCGACCTTTAGATTTAATGTTCAGGTTTGAAACCTGGACGACACAGGCTGTGTCTGTGGGTGGTGTCCCTAACTTTTGTTTAATGTCACCCCAAGGGGAATGATTTATTCTAAACTTGGATGAAGTGACTGAGGACGCCAAGTCCATCTGTCGGACATCTATAGTACTTTGCTGGACGTGAATGCTTTGAGGGCTAAGAAGGGCTCACCTTATGATTTGATCTGGTTATGTAATCCTGACAATACAATGGGAACTTAATTAGTACAAATTAGCTTCGCTTGATCTGCTCAGAGAGGGTGTGTGAAGGCTGGCTGGGCTGTGTGAACAGCCGCTGAGCATTATTTTCTCCCACAGACGAGCTGCATGAAGAGGGAATGCAAACAGGGATAGCTGAGGAAAGGACGATACACCCCCTCCCCTCCTCTGCTCACATGACTGTGATTAAAGCAGAGGAGGAGTGTGGTGGGACAGAGCGAAAGACAGATGGTCAGCATGATGAAGGACATTTTTCTGATGTTGGTCCACAGATCACATCCAAGGAAGCCAACTTGATTGCTGACTGAGTCGTCCACTTTGGGGTAAATAAAAATCTTTCATTGCATATGTGCTGCATGTATAAACTCTGTAGTGCCTTACATGTTGTTAAAGATAAACAGTAAGAATATTTTAAATATTTAATGACTCATTGGTCATGAATCCACCATAACTATTCAGCCAGGACAATGTAATACAAGTATGTAATAAATGAGTGAATCGTGTGAGCAGCGTTCTCATGGCAACATCATACACAGTGTTTACATGTATGAGTGTGTGGATACAAAATACCACAACTCCTTAGAAAGGTTTTGAAATTTCATCAATTGTTTTCATAGTTTCAATTAAAATATATGCAAGATATCAGCAAACATGCTGCCATAATGATGCAAGTAAGAGGAAAAAAAAGACACTTAAGTCCCAAAGTTTAGGAACAAAAGATGTTTTCAAAAAGGAAAGGAATTTCTGATAGTCTCCTAAATTTGGTTTTGAATTTTGACCTGTGGTGAGCAGGATATGAACCAGTGCCCTCTGGTGGAAACACAAAAAACATGTAATTTCCTAAATAGCTTGCCAGTTTTCTACTTTAAATTAATTATCACTGATGTCAATGTATCTGTAACAAACATTTTTATGGTCCTACTGTCAGATGGTGAGTGAGGTGGACACAAGCAGGTGACAGTGGTTGAAAACAATGGTCTTTATTACAGGTGGAGGTTGGTACATGGGAGATCAGTCAGACAGGCTACCAGAGGGGTAGGCAGGCAGGTGGATCGTCAAACAGAGCAGTAGACAAAAAACCAGAGATCAGACAAGCTAAAGTACCACAGGCAAAGACTGAAAACTCACAAATACACATATAAGACAAACTGGCACACACACTAAGAATACTGGGGAGGGAGAGACAATAAGGCACAGGTGAGACACAAGGAGGGAACACACAGGAGGAAGTAAAACACACACAAGGGAACAGAGCCTTTCAAAATAAAACAGGAAATAACCCTATCCATAAGAATACAAATACTGTACTACCAAATACCAAAATTATATTATATAATAATTTATATATAAATGAAAGGAAGAACCACAAAACACAGGGTCATAGCTCCACATTTCATTCTTCATCAAGAGCACTAAAATGTTTTTATAAAAACATCTTTAAATTTTAAATTTGTTTTAATAATAAGAAACAGTCCTTCTATGTGTACCTGAATGCATCTTCTGCTCTCAGTTACAGGTATGAGGCTGTTAAACTGGTGCATGCTGGGAGCGACCACCCTGCTGCTGATGTGTGAGGTCGCCATCAGTCAGCTGTGTAAGTCCCTCATCACCCTGGTAGATGGCTTCCACACGCTCTTCATCCTCATGCACATGGCCCTCCCTCTTCCTCAGAGTGAAAGCATGCTCAGACCCCTGCTCTCCTCTGCACCTCCTCTACATTCCTCCTTCTCTTTAGCAGCACCTCCTCCCACCCAGCCTGCAGAGATATCCACCAGACCTCCACTCAGCAACCAAACCAAATCAAGTGATGGTTCCGTCACAGATCAGCTTAATAATCACGAAGCAGACTCAGAGTTCAACAGCATTCAAATCTGCTCCGCAAAATTCACCCCTGCAGCTTCAAACTGTGGTCTGTCCTACCCCACCAGCAGGATCCAGGTAGTGGGTGTTTTCATTCCCACTCTCCTGCTAGCATCTCTGTGTGTCGCTCATGTAATAGAAATCATCAGCTTCTGTTTGGAGCCACACCCGGTGCAGCGCCCCCTGCTGCTCGTGGTGGTTGGAGGGGTCAGTGTGCTCCTTAAGATGCTCTTGTTTGGGCTGAACTTGGATCAGCTGCAGGAGGAGAGGGGCACTGTGGGCAGGCAGCCTGATGCTGGAGCTCATCTTCAGGTGAACCCCAAAGGTAACAAGCACAAAAAAGTAAAGGGGGAAAAATCCAAAAATCCAGAACTGAGATATAATAAAAACTTATTAAGGATTCTGTGTTTGTAATCTTCAGAGCGCCTGTCTAGGGTTATGATGTAGCTGATCGGTGTATGTTCAGCTGTAAGGAGGCTCAAACAGTGTTTGTTTTTCATTCCTTTGTCCAACTCCCACAGCCTTGTCTGAAGAGGAATCCATAAGCCTGGAGGAATCCAAAAACACTAGCCAATCAAACGTCCTGTCAAAGGTGGACGACTCGATGCACAGTGGGGTGCTCGTACTCTGTAATCCAGGAACCTCCAGCCTCCCTGATGCAGACTCTAAAGCCCCACAGTCAGACATCCACCTGCATGATCGTGAAGTAAAGAGCAAAGACATCAGAGAACCTGAAACCACCAGAGGAGGTGAGAGACTGTCGCCTTTCCCCCACAGAGCAGGGTCATATTTTAACTCTGTTTTCTTCTGCAGTCTGCACGTCATCGCCCCTCAGTGAGAGACCACTCCCAGACAGCCAATGGCCAGTCTTCCTGCAGTCATTCATATCTGTGATTTGGGGACTTTTCACATCCCTTTTGGCCCTGATCAACAGCCTGGTGATGCTGTTCATTGCCCCACAGTTTGTGCACAGCTCTGGATCCCTGAGCCTCCTGGTTTATCTGGATCCATGCCTCTCTCTGCTGGCTGTCATTACACTGCTAGCCGCAACTTTGCCGCAGGTCTTGGTGCTCCTAAGCATTTTTCATACAAAGACCCAGTTCATAGTAAAAACTACTAATCACAAACATCTGCCTGTTTTCACTGGTGCCTCTCTGCAGGTGTACAGGTATGGGTGGGTGCTGCTGCAGGCCACGCCTCCACACATGTGTGTGTCTGATCTTAGACGGAGGATTGCGAGCGTGCCCGGAGTGCAGGCTGTGCACGACCTCCATGTCTGGCAGTTAACCGAGTCACACATGGTGGCTTCTGTCCATGTGCACTGCTTTGCAGGGTTACCACCACACAGGTGAAGTAGAGACGAGTGTATTTGAATTGCAGTTTCTAAGTGTTGGTAGACCACTGACTGCTTTATGCTGAGCATTGTTGTAGGAGGTTTGAAGAGACAATCATCAATCAAACACATTAATATGTGTTTACTTTCTTTTTATTTCACATGTGTGCAGGTGTGCTGATCTGATGTCAGGGGTCACCAAAGTGCTGCAGAGTGTGGGAGTGACAAGCTCCACTGTTCAGCCAGAGTTTGCTCCCAGCTGTGGATCCTCAGCAGATAACAAAGGGAACGGCTCCTCTATGGTCCAAAGAGAGGACCCCTCTCCACCCCCCCTCCTGGCCTGCAGCCTCGCCTGTGGAAAGGCCTGCGCTGGGCACATGTGCTGCTCTCTTCTAGAAGAGGAAACAGGGAACCTGCTGGCACCCCCAGCTGGGGAGACAAAGGAAGAGCCGCAGACTCTGGTCATTGAGAACACCTTCCTCTGACTTCCTGCTTTAACCAAAGAACTGGAGAGATCCAAGATGGAGATATGAACTGATCGATATAATTTCAATGTTAATGTTATGTACTCCAAAATCTGTTATGATGGAGGCTTTTGTTGTTACGTCGCCTCAACCACACCTAAAAACGTTTATATTGAGAGGTAATAAATGATAAAACAATGAGTTTCTAAGAGTCAAACGTTATTTATTATGATGGGCTATTATGCATCATTCTCTCCAGCAGCTAAGAAGAAGAAGATGATGATGATGATGATGATGATGATGATGATGATGATGATGATGATGAGCCAGGTACTGTCATCTCTCAGCCAGTGCATAAGTGAAGGGAAACCTTCAAAGCATGTGCAGACGTTTAGGATGGAGTAAGACTCCTCTGCCTACTGTGAAGCTGGGAGGCCAGATGTCACCAAAGCTGATAATGGTGGTTTAACTGGGTCAAGATGACTTTATCAATAAGTGTATTATATCAAAATCTGCTTTGGCGGTCATTTTGTAGTTCTGTATAATTACCAAAAAATATGTCGTATCATCAGTGTTGTTATATCGGGCATTGATTATAAATAGCCTACATCCTCCGCACTGCTGTTAAGAGTTATATTTTAGGTGTGATTAGACAGATTTTATAAACTTTTTTTAACAGAATAAAAGTGTGAGTAATGTGTTATTTTAAGTTTGTAGATTGTTCTTTTTGTCTTGTTGCTTTTTAAAAGTGAAACCTTCTGACTCACCGATGAGAATCACTCATTAATGAACCAAACAACCTGAGAATGATCAAACATTAAAATCAGTTTTATTTAAAACGAGGACAAGCAGATACAGCAACTTCACGATCCTCCAGAATTCTTCTCATGAACTTGTGGACCTGCCAGGCTCCTCTCTGCCAGAACTTAAGTGCTTCGCAGGCCTCACTGGGCCTGACTAGTGTGAATCTGTCTGTCACTCCACTTCTCTTGTCACCTGCACTATTTATGCAGGCACACAGTTCTAAATAAGGATATGTATACAGGTGTTAGGTAACATTACATTTATGATATTTATGATTATATATGCAAAACTGTGTCTGTACTGTGCTGCTATAAAGACCTGAATTCCTCCTTGGAGATCAATAATGTGATAGAAGATTGCACACATAACGTCCTTAAAAGTGTTTAAAATACGTTTATTTACCATTTTGTCTACAGTTTTAACTTAACTCTGTAAAAACGTTACATTGTGTTATTACCACATGTTTTACGAAGTTGCTGCAAGCTGTGTGGACTCCTGTGACTGTTATATCACTAATATCGCTTACATGTGGAGGCAAACTTAGTGTTGACCTTTGGATTTTTTCAGACAGCCAATGAAAATGTGCCTACTTACCATAAAACAGTGCAAAACCAAAGCTTTGGCTCTTTTATTGTGTTAATTTGGCAGAAGTATGACGAAAGACGTCTGCATTGTGGTCGTAGCCTGTGTATAGGATCTGTCTGTGTTAGATGAGTATTTACTGAAGTCATCTTAAACCATGAGTGAGTTATATGCGGCTGACCTGAGGTATTTATACAGCTGGTCGACAACTTATCTAATGCCCGGATGAGCCTCGGTGGTCCGGGGTGCAGGCTTCAAACCTGTAGCTGCCTAGCGGCAGAGTGGTTCAATTCCACCTTTCGGGCGACACGGTTTGTGATCGGCCTTTCTTGAATTTAGTAGAATTATCGTTTGTTATGTTTTTTCCTGACAGGAAGAGACAAACTTCCTGCTTAACTTTGTCCTTCACAATAAAAGCATCCGTGGTTATTGTACAATGGATTATTTGAGATCAAATAGAATTAACATATGAAAAAATATTAATCAACAATTACTGTTAACGAGCTGCCCTCCAAAAGCAGACAGAAAGAAAAATCGGGATGTGAAAAGAAGTAAAGAAGACGTTAATGTAAACAAAGATGTAAATACTTGTTTTTGGTTTTTGTTCTCTATAATAATTTATTTTACAAATAATTATTTTTAAATATTTGTAAAATTGTTACGGTTGACCGAAATTTAAAAACAAATTCATACTATATTATGTTATTTATTCTGAATGTATTTCTGTATCTATGGTCCAAATATCGGCATCCGCTTTTTCCGGAAGTAAAACTTGATCGACATCATAGGCAAACCAATCATTTGAGAGTGCTTCCTGTGTGCCTTCCAATCACATTCCTTTACGGCATGGGTGGGTCGAGAAACGCGGAAATTTGTGGCAGTAGATGCACGATGTCCTTGCCCGGTTGATTTGGGATTAACGTGGATAAAAATAACTTTTTGTAGGGTAAAGATTGCTGTTTGTTTTATTTACAGGTAAGAATTTTTGAACAATTTTCTCTCTACTTTTAAGCTCTGTTCTGGAAAAGGCTTCATAATTAGCTGCGGTGTTAGCTTGTGTCGCTTAACGTCCTGCTAACGAGTAACGTTAGTTTCTGTATATTTCTACAGAGGGGTTTATGAATATCCTCATATTACATATGCTGTGTAGCCATAAGTCATTTATATAACAAAATGCATATGGACAGCAAATCTATAACAATGCTAACATAACAAGCAATAAAGATACTCATTATTTACTATGATTCAACGATTGAACGTGACTCTCAGTAAATATTTGCTATGATTGACTTTATTTCATTTATACTAACAGCAGCACTATCATCCTCCTACACCTCTAATGCAGAGCCTTTGTTTCATGGGTTTGTTTATATTGCAAAACCCAAATTTTTAGCCTCTAATAACAATGGTTTCACATTTATAAAGTTGCCTGTAAAAACATTTGTCTCCTCTGGGAATAAAGTGGATAAGGTCTTACATATGCAGACAAAATGGAGAATTACAGATCCTCTAAAGGGAGCCTACAGTAACTGAGTGATGTTTTGACTTTATCCTTCTTCGCTTTTACAGATTTTATTATCAAAAGACAACAGTACGTCATGCCTTTTCATAAATACCCCCCTAAAATCTGGGAAGCCTTGAAACTGAAGCAGGGCATCTATGCTCGGCTCCCCAAGCACTATCTCAAGTCCCTGGAGCCAAAAGAGCCCACACCTGTCCACTGGAAACCCCTGGGTGTCACGTACCGAGCTAACCCGAAAACAGGGCTGAAGGAACGTGTGCAGGATGTCCCAATCCCCATCTACTACCCTCCAGAGTCCCAGGACGGCCTTTGGGGAGGAGAGGGCTGGGTATCAGGCTACAGATATGCCAACAATGACAAAGTGAGTCCGCAGAATGATGGTTTTATTTTGTTATGTCAGCTAAGACAATATGTTCTCAGCTACATTTCCTGCTACAACTCTCTGTCTCTGTCTAGATGTCCAATCGCCTGAAGAAGACCTGGAAACCTCAACTGTTCAAAAGAGAGCTGTACAGTGAGATCCTTGATCACAAGTTCACCATCACA
The DNA here is from genome assembly GCF_900634625.1 of Parambassis ranga. Classification (NCBI taxonomy): domain Eukaryota; kingdom Metazoa; phylum Chordata; class Actinopteri; family Ambassidae; genus Parambassis; species Parambassis ranga. Next base: position 14,260,969 of record NC_041033.1, read on the forward strand.
GTCACACCTCGAACTCTGAACCTCATTGATGCCGCCTTCGGCTTCGACTTTTACATCCTCAAAGTAAGAGAAAAGTACCCTGCTGCAACATCACTTTTGTAAATGTTATGACTCTTAACATGCAACTCAATTTAGACACCAAAGGAAGACCTGAACTCTAAACTGGGGCTGGACCTCAAGAGGGCCATGCTGCTCCGCCTGGCACGCAGAAATACAGAGCTTTACCCAGGCGACCCCGTCAAAAGAGAAAAGGTCTACGACAAATACAAGGTAGATCAGAAGTGTTTAGGTTCACTGAGTCCTTAATGTGGATGTGATGTAAAACGGTTTACAGGTGTAAGTTTTGTAATTGTTGTGGTTATGTCTCTCGTTTCCTTTTGTAGCAATTTGAAATCCCAGAGGAAGAGGCAGAGTGGGTGGGTTTGAGTCTGGAGGAGGCTGTGGAAAAACAGAGGCAGCTGGAGCACAAGGTATTGAATTGTTTTCAGGCTTCTGAAAGTTCACCTAATTTAGCACTTCATCCAGCTGTTTGATTTGTTTCTGTAATGAACAGTGTGTATTCATCTGTGTGTTCTGACCCTCAGGAGCCTGAGCCTCTGTTGAAGGTCTATGTGGACAGGCTGGTGGAGGAGCTGCAGATGAAGAAGATGTTAGAGCCACATGTGACGGAGAAGAAGTGATCAAAAGAAAGGATTGAGACTGAGAAAATGGGAACTGGGGGGAGGGACTGTCAAACTTCTCTAGACGGTGGGGGGAGTTTGAGTCACCATGATTCTGTGTCTGAACACATCCTGGAGAACTGCTGCAGCTTCTGGGAGCAGCACAAAGGTGAAAGTGACTGATGTGTATTTATTGCAGTTATTGTTTATTTCCCTTTGAATCGAAGAGCCTTACTTAAGACAGTTTAAGTGTCCATCAATGTAAATACTCCCTGGCCAGCTCTGACAGAAAGACGGTGGATATATGATATCTAAAAATAAAAGATTCATTTATTTCTTAATCCTTGTGTTTTGTCTTTAACGTTTAAATCAGTTCACACTCGATTGATTTCTTATATCTTAAGTAAAAACGATTCATATACACTGCTTAAAAACATAAAGGGAACATTAAAATAACACATCCTAGATCTCAATGAAAAATAAAATAAAAATCTTCAGTCATTACGTAGTATAAAAATGATTAGTGGAAGTCATAATTATTATCCCATGGAGGTCTGGATTTGGAACCATACTCAAAATAGTAGAAAATAACATTGCAGGCTGATCCAGCATTTATAGGGGTTGTCTTGATAATTGCCTCTCATTTCCACCTGTTGTCTGTTCCATTTGCACAACAGCAGCTGAAACTGATTCACAGTCAGTGTTGTTTCCTAACTGGACAGGCTGATTTTACAGAAGTGTGATTGACTTGGAGTTACATTATGTTGTTTAAGTGTTCCCTTTGTTTTTTGAGCAGTGTATTATCTTCATATTTATGAATTAATGCCAATATCTAAAGGTTCTGAATACCTCTACCTCAACAGTATGAATGTGTCTGTCCACTAGAGGGAGCCAAAATGCTTCAGAAGGAGAAATGATTTCTGATGTCAGGTCCAGGTTGACATGGGGGGAGTTCCTGCTGAGAGCCAGCCAAAGGATGTAGACAGAAAGTATATACATGATGCAATCATTAAAAACCAGTGGCATATCATGGTACAGGTTCCTGTTAATAATAGGTGACCATCCATTAAATTAAATAATGACATGTCTGCTATCAAACAGCACATATTTATGTGTCCATGCTTCAATTTATTTGTCATTTTCCCGTCTCCCGGTGTCATTTTCTTTGTTAGAAAATGACATCAGTGATGCAGCAAAGGTCCTTGTTTGGTGTGTGAGTTGTAGTTTAATGAAAACAACAGAAAGTTTCACTTTCAGCATCCTGGAGCCGGCTGCAGCAGAGCTGTGCTGCTGTGTGGTTAGAGCCTGCTGTTGTGGTGAGTTGGCGAGTCCCTTCTGTTGTGGGGACTCCCGTGGGTGTTGTAACCAGGCAACAAACGGGATACCTGGTACCTGTAAACAGAATAGTGAACTCCTTATATAGACACAGCATCTGTGTGGAATTACCCTCTGGTAGTGTGCACATGGTTTGTAAAGTAATAAAAACAAACACTGATACTGAGGCAGCCAGTGCCGAAATAGGACAGTCTTCCCTTTTTTGGTGTTACGGAGGAGCATCTGTCAGGTTCATCTTCACTCCATTCAAACTATATAAGGGTTTAAAGTTGAAGGCTTTTGACCTTTCTCACCCAGCAGCAAGCTACATAGGTGAATGAGTGTTTAATCAGACCTGCTTGTGTGGTAGGTAACCATGAAATATCATCTTACAGACAACTTCCTATTCCAGTTTGTCAGCACTAAATATAACTGTAAGTGCTTACTACCTCTTTCTGCTCTAACGGGCCAAATGAAAATTTATTATGGTGAAATATTAACTGTCGGCTGTATCATTACTGGCAGGATCATGGTCCCCAGAGGATGAATTTTGGGAATAATGAAGCATTATTAACAATGTTTGCTTTGTTTGCTATAAACTTTACAGCAGTTGTAGCAGCTGTTTACATAACACAAATAACTGAGCTGTCACCCAATGATTGTAATAAAATATCACATATGAATCAAATCTAAACATTATATTGACTCAGGTTTATTGGTTATTATTAATACTGAATTATGTACTCCACACACACAGTCACATCACCTTTCACATTAAAAAGGGCACCCTCTGTGTAAGATATGTCCATATTGCCATATAATTATGTAATACACATGACATTTTATCTGTTGTGCCCTCCTAGTTGTCAACGCAGCCGTCCTTGATTTACCAAAATGTGTGTGAGTGAGCAAACAGAGACAGTGTGACAGTTAAGGGTCTTGAATGATCTTGATTTTTGTCTAATTCTTTTGTCTAATTCTTTCCACCACACATGACTCACAGGCTGCCGCTCAGTATTCCCCACAGTCTCCACACACACACACACACACACACACAAACACCCCCAAAGCACCACAGTTTGATTGTGTGCTGTCTGAACAGGGACTGAAGTCTTATTCTTCTCAAAAGGCTAACAATTGAGGTCAGTTAGAGGAACAAAGATGCAACACACACTTAAACATACACTTTATGATCTTGTAAAAGACCACTTTAGTCCCCTGTAATGGAGGATGATCATATATTAGGAATGATAGTGTGGAAATGTCCAGACAGGTGTCAGTGGCCGGGTGTGCTGGTACCATTATACAGGAAATAAAGTGTTGTGTGTGTGTGTGTGTGTGTGTGTATGTGTGTGTGTGTGTGTGTGTGAAACTGATCAAAGATCTTGGAAAGCAGCCCAGTGTGGAGTTTCCCAGGATGTCTACTCACTTCAAGTCAGCAGTGACGGCGAGACAGACACGATAACACCTGCTCCCAGTCCATGAAAAAACCAAACCACCACCATTATTCTGACTGCTCTGTAAATACTGGTGTATGTAGCTGTGAGAGCATAGAAAATGTGATGACACAAAGTGATGAGAAATGAGGTAGAGACTGACCCACTATCAGCTGATAGATGGATAGACAGGCAGACAATGCCACGTATCACAAAAAGTGTGTACACGGATGCACAGCCTGCGGGACATCACCTTTACGGTTTTATCCTAAAATAAGTGGATATATTAATAATCATGATTTCTCAAATCACTTTTTTTTAAGCCATGAGGTATTTATTTTCCAATCTGTCTCAATCTACAAGTTTCTGTGTAAACCACACAGCCTTACAAAAGACAGGCTGACTCAGAGACCACACAACAAGGAAAGCAGAAATAGAGCAGCCCAGATTGCTGTAATATGTGACAGCCATGCTTTAGAGAATACAACAGCATTGTTGCTTCTATGAGGTCAATACACTGACTAAACACACCTCAGGGTGTCTGAAAAAAAAGGTCAGAAAGGTCTCGGAATTCTGAGAATAAAGCCATGACCTTTTTTTTTTATCAGTGGCCTTAATCCTCTTCTGTATTTGACACAATGAACAGAGGACGTTTTATTCTAATATCTTGACAAACTAGTTTTCTACTATTCAAGATTCTCTTGTGACACTAGTGATATTTAAAGTTGTGAAGGAAACAATCATCATTCATAATAATAATATTCTTCCTAATTTTTCATCTTCTCTTGGTTACGTCAAAAGTAATGACACAACAAACATAGGAGACTTTTTATTTATGACTTTTTCTCTCAACAGCACGGGGGCGGAGTTCGACACGTGATGAAGTCAAAATCTGAATGCTAAGCACACAAACAACTGAGACACACACACAGAGAGCAATGAATACAGAGGAGTGGTTTCTATTATATTCAAGCAGATTAAATATTAAACGAGAACGACGGTGTGACAACAACAGAGAACAACGACAAACGGGAACAACTGCTGCACTTAAAAGCACATTTTACGCTGGTTTGTTTCCTAGAATCTCTACAAAGCAACAAAAACAAACTTTACACAAACATTACATGCTTCACATCTACCTCACCAATGATTTACTACAATGCAGATTCATTTGTGGATGTTTTTCTGATGTTCCTGGGTTAAATAGAGAAGTTTAGGAGTTCTCTTTTCAAGCTCTGTGCTGACTGTAAAAATTCTCATCTATTTAATGCTTGCAGCATTTATGGGAAATATTTGGAAACATGAAAACTTGCTTCTGTTTGCTAGAGCCTTGACCAGCAAGGCTCTCAGATCACAGGTTCATTCAGGCAGAGGAACTGTTTCTGCTTTGTTTTGGGACACTTATTCTAAGATTGATACCAATCTCATGCCTGTATGATAAATACAAACACCAGAAACAGCAGGAAACAGCTAGCCTAGGTCAGTCTGCAGCACAGACTGTAAAAAAAGATGGAAAAACCCTCTGTGACCTATAGGAAGGTGAATGTGGTGCCAGCAGCGGCTGATCTGAGACTACAACCACATTATTTATACATTTAGAAGCAGGCTGTAAACATGATTATTAAGTTAAAATCCTAAGCATGGAGGTCCGCTAAACATGGCTCACTTTTGGAAACTGCCTCGAGTGTCCACTTTAAGAACTGCAGCTTTTACCACTGCAACAGAAGTGGCTGCTTGGTTTGCGGTGACAAACTGCTAAATTTGTGCTAATTGTTTCCACCTATTTTCAGTCTTAATGCTAAGCTAACAATCTCCAAGCTGTGGCCTCATTTGAGCTGTACAGACAGACACAGTGGCATCTTGGCAAGCAAATCGTCAGAAGAGGATAGATACATTTCTTAAGTGTGCTACGTGCTCCTAACTCTCCCATCCTCATAGCTCCTGCTCTTCTTCTGTTTTCACCTGAACCATGCTCTCCTGTGGCTCTGGCTGCTGGTTCTGGTTCTCATTGACGAGCATGTTGAACTGCACGTCGCTGTATTGGGAAAAGTCCTGCTGCTGGTACACTTCAAAGTTTGGGTTGAAGTTAATGTCCATGTTGGCAAAGCTGGAGGCGGTGTTGGTCGTCAGTTCGAAGCCACAGGACATGGAAGAGGCGTTGGAGAGAATGTTCAGAAATTCAGGTGATTGTAGCAGCTCACTAATGATGGCCGACTCATCTATGGCAGGGTGTGAGTCCATATAATGCGTGTCCGGTAAAGCCGGGGCTCCGGGCTGGGCCACGCACGGCCTCTCGTCTGTAGACATCATGCTCTGAGTTTCCATCTGAAACTGGTAATCCTGCTCAGGTACAGGTGCGCTCTCTGTTCCAACACATAGATCAACATGTGATTATAGCAGCAGAATACGCTAAATAATAAAAGCACTCTGAACCACAGCTGAGCTGACACCTCAGAAACCTCACAAAAAAATAAAACATGACCTACTGTATAAAATCATCATACATACAACACGTGTCATGCAAACTGTGGATGTTTGACTTCTTCATTCACATTTCTGTATATTTAGCCAAAATGTCGTCATGTGACCTTAGGGTCATGTGACATGCTATCATATGGTAGGACTGCAGCTGATAGAAATCTAAGATTATCTTTTTTTCTAGCAGGGCTGCTTTCACAGCTCGTTATATCAGAGTAACAATGGCTCTGTTCCATTTCTCAGTAACTCATGCCTGTGAGTATGAACAATGGGCCTTTGATACCAGTGGAAAGATAATTTCATGTTGGCAAACAGGAGGATAGATGAATTGTCGCCTCTGGTCTTAACGTTCGGCCAGATTTTTCTTTAGCTTAAATCATTTTTCCTACAAAAGGTGATCGTCTTCTTTAATCCGTTTACGACTTCTAATTACTCAGGAAAGGTGTCAAACTGACCTGTTGCGCAGGATTTCTCTGTGAAACCAATGTCTGATTTCATCTTCCTTTTCCGCTTCACATCATATGGATCTAAAATCAAAACAGTTCAGATGTATTTCCTGTTAATTCAACACATCAGCTGTATCTCCTCTATAATGTTACAGTCCAGCAGTTAGTTCTGACTGACCTCTGTTGTGCGGTAGGTACGTGAAGGTAACCGGCTCGCTTTCCATCTGGTCTGAGATGCGACGCAGGATCATGTTGACTTTCACCTCCTCGTTGATGTCCTGGTCCTGGTAGGGGGGAGTCTTGAATACGATGGCGATCTGCCGGTGCACGTCTGTCTGAGCAAACTCTCCGTTAGCCTTCCAAGAGCCTCGTCTGAAGATGATCTCTATGTCGTCTGTGAGTCAACAAACAAAGACAGACGAGGGTTATTCAAGCTTAATGAAGAAACACTGCAGACCATACCAGCCTGTGGAACCTCATTTGGTCTTAAGTTAAGAAGAAAGGGAGGCTATTTACATTCAAAATGGATACAGTGGTCAGAGTGCTGCATGAACGACACAGGACGTTTTTATGAAAATGTATTTGGAAGTCAAATCTTACTTATCTAAGTCTGATTTTCATTCACTTGTGTTTGTTGCACTGATTGTAGCAAACAACCTGTCTGATTGTTATCAAAGGGGTCCAATCCAGTCCTTCCAATCCTTTCTGTGGGATGCATTAATAACACTCCTGGCTACAGACAGCAGAGTGTAAATTCCACCTGTCATAAATCCCCAGTGATTACACAATAAAGTGTTATTGTATTTATAGTACAGAGTATAGTACTTTGGTGGCTCAGAGAGGGCACGTCACACTGCTGTTTGCTCATGAACAGTTTCCCATTAAAACCTCCCTCTTACCTTTCTGGACTTTGTCACATAACATATAGATCTCTGTCCTTCCAGTGCACGATCCTCTGTACTGGTTTAGAGCACTGATCTTCAGCTGTGACGTTGTCGTGGCCTCTTGAAAAAAAAGAAAAGAAAAGAAAAGAAAAGCGTGAGAATCAGGAAGTGTGTTTGCTTATTCTTAGTCGAGCTGGTCTTTGACCACATCTTACTTACTCTTGTCATAAATAGGCGTGGACACCACCGGGCTGAGAGAGTCCTTCATGCCGTCTTTCCATTCGAGCTCACACTGAAAACACAGACGCACCGCGTTCATGTCTATGTCTTCGATTCCCTTTGTGTGGCCAGCTGAGGGATGAGAGGACATGAAAATCACTCAGGACGTCTGCTGCTTGCAGCTCTGTATGTGTGTGTGTGTGTGTGTGTGTGTGTGTGTGTGTGTGTGTGTGTTCAGCTCACTATGAAACGGGTCAATATTTTGGCTCCTTCTCTTCTGAAGTGAAATGTCCAGCTCTTTCCTCCTCACACACTGAATACCCAGACTGGCAAAGCTGAGAGTTGAAACAAATAAACCTCATTCAGATTGCAAAAATTAAAAGTATGAATCACGTGACCACAGATACAAACACGGACAGATGCGCACCTGTGACGTCGGTTGCTGTGAGGATTGATAGTGACCAAGCAGATTCCTGAACCGTTCGGACAGTCTTTACCCACAAGGCAGTGGGGGTGAGGCCGGTGTGGTAGGTCCTTGGTGACCAAGGAAACAGTAACTATGACCTTTTTTAGGAGGTCAATGGGACCCTGAATCTGAGGAAGACGGAAGACACAATGAGCAGGTAGAATCCCACAGTCATTCATAAATTTGGCATGAGCAGGTCTGATAATGACAATTGATCTGCTCAGTCTCTCAGTGCACATGACATCAGACAAACCCGAACCAGCAAACTGATTAAAAACTCATCTTTGCTGCCATGTCTGTAAATCTGCATATTAAATGTTCTCATTTTGACATTTTCTAAACCTCAAGTTGCTCAGTCTGTGATAACATCTTTTCAAGTGTGAAGGAGTTCGTGTGAGGTGAGGTTGATTATGTAGGCGTGTTAATATGTAGGCAGGGGGTGATAAACCTTCTCTGTTTGGCCACACTCAAGCTGGGATTTGTGGGGACTTTCTAATTGATTCTTACAAACCACATTCTTCCAGCTCCACCCATTTATGTGGGCTGGAGGGGTCCAAGTAAAGAAAACTAAACATCATCTGTGGTTAAAGCCTTCCTAACCGTCTCTGACAGCTTAGTAAACCCCCTTCTAGGAGTGAAACCACATTTGTACCTCTATGGCAGGCTGCGTCTTGTTGGTGTCGGTGCTGGAAGCCCCCAGGATGCTGCCGGCTGAGCGGCCTTCACACTCGTAGCGAAATCTCATGCCTCTGTCCTTGGGCTCCTCCACTATCACGAGTTTGGGCTTTTCCAGAATACGGTCCGGTATCTCGCTGTTGCCCTGGTTCTGAGAGGAGACGCCGACGGAGCTTTTTGCAGACAGGGAACACGAGGAGCCGCGACCACATCTGAAGGAACCAGTTGGGTTCGATTCCATCTCTCTGGAAGAGCAGAAAGGCGGCTGCTGCGAAGAGAAGTTGGGCTGTAGGAGGAAAAAATAACAACAAAATCTTATTTAAAGACAGCCCCACTAAAAATAGATAACAGCAGCAGTTTAGCTTCTCTGTGCAGACTGCTGCAGCACTCTGTCTGGTGAGTGCTGCAGCAGTGACAGAAACAAGATAAAGATTCTGTGATGCATTTGTTTGCAGCAATGTGGTAAATTACACATATTAAAGCAATGTCTGGGAACCTTGTCCAACATCCTCGGGGCCTTTGATGCCCTGATGTCTGCAAAGGCCACAAGCTTAGGGTGACTACAAACACACTCCGGACAAATATCCCTTTGCGACAGTTTGCTGACAGCAGGATTTCTCTTTTGGTTAGATGCCCCGTCTTGGGATTTTCCCATTATCATTATTAGGCAACTGTTACAACATCTCACTTTAGTGGTGACCTTCCTTCTCTTGCTGCAAAAGACACACCGGTCTCTAAAATAAAAACCTTCAGTTGGTCAACAACAATCAAAAAGGTTCCCAGAAGCCACTTGCAGACTGCCATTAGCTTGAAAATGAGTTTCCTGTAAACACAGGGAGTTAGAGAGGACGCCTCTAAAGGTCAGTCTGCCTGTGTTGTAGTTATATGCGGATAAATCAGAAAGCTGTGCAGTAACATTTTATAACTGCCATCGTGAAATCTAACTGGGCATAGCTACATTAGCTTTGTTGAAATTAAGACATGCATAAACAAGCTGCGAGTCCCTGGGGAAGGAAACTTTAGTTTTACTGGACGCCTCTGAGTGCCAAAACAATGCTTTGCCATATAATGCAAGAGATAATTGATTACATTTATATAATACAAATATATTCTTTCAGTACATTTTTTGAATCATACTTTATTATGTTTTCTTTTGCACTGTGCTTTGTACATAAAGACTATAAGAACAGTGAGAACGAACTGCCAAACTTCTCTCAGGTGTGACGCTGCTGTGAAACCATGCAGTCTCTGCTGCTGCACGGCTTGTGTTACATACATACGCTTTCTATCAGTTAACCATGTGCTCTCTGGCTCCTCCTCTTGCATCTGATGTCTTATTTTTTCCGTTACACCACAGACCAAGAAGCTTTTCCGTTCCCGTTTCTTTTACTATCTCTTTCTCTTTGCCTTTAACGCTTTCCATCTTCACCCATTCACTACCTCTGCCTCATCAAACCGCTGACTGGCCTCAACATAACATAAACAAACAGTATCACAAGAAAAGCCTCACAAAACACAGTTAAGTATGGGTTCAGTAACAGATACTCAAACCTGCAGGGAACAAAGAAGAAGCCGAGTCTCCTGTAGCTCATTAAACGGCTGCTGCACAGATCTGGCTGGTGCCTCTGCATGAGATCATGCCGCAGACGTCTGATGTCAAAGCGCTGCAAGCGTGTTAGCCTGGTAATACTTGTTAGCCGTAAAAACACCGAAACTAAATAAAGGCCTGGCAGGCCGAGCCAGCGAACGGGAAACAGGAAGTCAGCTCAGCCTGACGCTGATCGTCCAATTGCTGAGGAGACATGGGATGAAGAATGCGACCTTTCACCCTCGGTGGGTTTGGCCAGCAAACAGAAAGGACTGCAAACTGAAAGCTGGAGTCAGATTACACTCCTCGTCTTCCTCCTCCCCTTCTCTCAACCTCTTCCCTCAGTGAAATGTGCAGGGGAGGTGTGTCAGCCTCCATCACAGGCAGCACAGACTCAGAACCTATAAACAAACTATATATAAAACACAAAGGGGAACAATACCGCCTGTGCACATCACTTAGCATGAGCGTGCTAAACTGGTTTTCTGCTGCTCTTCTTTATTACTGAAACCTGTGTGTGCAGTCTTATCAGGTTACAACACTGCCGATCTCGCTGCTGCTGGGAAGCCACGTGCTTTCTGGTAACTGCTGCTCTCTCCAACAACAAAACAATCACCCTGCTGCAGCCATGTGCTGCTTTGCACTTTATTCAAACATAATTTAATCCTATGAAAAAAAACAATTTGCATGAAAGGAGCAGCCGCCATTGTATTCCCTTCATCCTAACAGAGAGAAAGCTTCCTCCTCTGAGTTTCAATAGGAGTAATAAAGATTAGATAACTGGATGATATATTAACGTTTGTCTGTGTCTACACGGCTCACAAAATCCAGCGTGGTCATACCCACCAACCAAAACATGAAAGATGTCCCTGACAACACATATTGATTACATATTATGTGCATGAATTAATTCACATTTATGGAACTCACATTTTAAATTGTTTAAACTCATTCAGTGCTTCCCTGTTCACCTGCTTCAGCGCCCTCACACTGCTACCTCTCCCCCAGGATAAGGAAGAAGATCAGTTGTTGCCATTTTGACTGTATTGATGATGTAATTACTATCTATGTATATTTACATCCCTGTCATTGGTTCCCAGATGCTTAATTTTGAAAAAATTTCACAGGTTCAGAAATCAGTCCCTCTATAACTAAACTGTGTCACACCCGCCTCAACTGTCTCACTCTCACATTTTTCGACCAACACATGATCAGCCATCAGTCATTCTGTGCAATGTATGAAACCGTTACACGACAACACAACTCTGTACTCACCTTACAGGCGGTGCCTCTTGGAACAAGCAGAGGCTTGGATGTCTGCTGTAGCGTCCTGTGGTTCTGGCTGTGAACGGGTGGACTGACGAGGGCAGCTGGAGGAGGAGGAGGCCCGGGGAGGGAGCTACCTGAGCGCTCATTGTCCTGCCCGATGACCTGTTCAAGCAGGTCTGCACAAACAAAGAAATGAAATCAGACGTTCTAATAAAGTCACTTTTTTCAGGATAAGAAGTGAAACTGCAAACTAACATAATTTTAACAAGGTGTCATGCGGTTTATATATTGTATGAGACAAGATGTATTGTTCAGGAACTGAGTGGTCACAACCATCCAAACGGTTTCCTGTGTTTTCATAATTCATGTTTATAAATGTCTGTTAGCTCTGCCAGTTTCACATTGGTACCGTCGCTATGGTATCCAGCAGTTTTAAATAGACCTGAGACTCTGATCTGGACCATCGGCTGTGGTTTGACATGTCTGACACTGTTCAATAAGTACTTTCCTGCAGAGAGCAAAGCAGATTTATAAGTCACTGAAAATCAATTGAAGAAGTGTTTATGTCTTAAAAAAAACTTTACTGCCTTCTATTACAAATTAATATGAACACTTCAATTAATAACAACATGAATGATCAGCCGCAGCTTAATGCAACATTTGAAACACCTGTTTCGTGGTTTAGTTTGTGGATTAGTCGCCTGACTTGTTTAGTCTGAAACCTCACTGACATGTAGGCTACTGCAACACCAGGAAGCAAACAGCACTAATGGCTTACTTGCATGAGGTCGTGTCAGGTCACACATGCATGACTTTGCGTTTTGTGAAGCGAATTTAAGAGTCGGACAGACACTCACCGAAGTCATAAAGGGTTCCGTCTGGACATGGACCGGTGAAGTGGGGCAGGGAGCTGGACAGGAGCGCAGGGATCACGGGACCGGGCGTTGTCTCCTCTATAATGATAAATTACATGCCTGAGGATGATGTCACCCCCCCCCCACCACAAACACACACACATGGATTAAAACCTACCAGAGGTGCCATTAAAGATGTCCATGTCCTTCATCGCATGTGAGGAGTCCTTATAAAGTTTAAACTCCGCCGTCACGTCCTTGAATTTCGTCCAAACCGGAAGAGTCCGGATGTTAATCGTCTCCTCCGCTGAACGTGTCTCTTTAATTTAAAGCAGCTCGTCAGACTGCACGGCAGCGCTAAGAGTCTGTGTGAGCCTGGGAGTCGGTGCTGAACCGTCTAGAAGCCATGTGTCGTGTTAGCATTAGTCTGTAGTTCGCTTCAGTTGTTGTCTATAGGAGTAGCTGCGCTCTGATTGGCTGCTTCGCGGTGCGGAAATCCCCTCAGCGTTACGTCACACTCCCAATGGGAACCCCCCCCCCCCACCCCCCCACCCAAGAGAGCGACATGTGAGCTTATTTGAATATTAAGCTAAAACACGTTCACCACATTTTAATTTTCCATTATGTAACCTGACCTGATTACACGTATTTTTGGTTCACTCACTTTCAATTTGGAGCCATCGAGTTTCCATGTTTATATATTAACACACACATATTTGTAATGTAAACAAGCCTTAAATCTGCTTTTCCCAGCTTATTTCTTCTGGTTGCATCATCCCGCTGCTTCTTCTTCTTCTTCTTTTTCTCCTGTTTCCTCCAACTGAAGAGAAGTAGGAATTTCTGTGTTTCTTTTGATTAATTCAGGCTCTGAATGTGCACCTATAGTAACTCCTACTCGAATGACGCGTAGTCCTTTCATTTTTTTAAGCTTTGCCAACTTGTGTTAACTTATGGAGGTAATGAGGTGCAGCAGTGCCACCTGCTGGCCACAACGAGAACAGGCGGTTTAGAGGAAGTGGAAAGCGAAAGCTGAACGTTTAGTAGAAACGGTGACTCAGAAAAAATAAACCTCACATGCACTGATGTTACAGCTAAGAAAGCTTCAACTGTGAAACATCTGATAACACTTTTCTTCATCCTAACGTGCAATAAATCTGATTAAGTAAACTAACAAGCCAAAAGATTTTTGAATCTGTGAGTTAAACTTTGTACAAAGCTCGATTAAGGCACCTCCACTGTACATTAGACAGGCTGGTAAATGTATCACTAACAGGTCCTACCCACATAACTACAAATACCACCAAACAATCAAATGGCAGTCTTACATAAACCAAGGGTCAGTTAAAGGTTAACAAGTACTGCAATCAGTATCAATCTGGTGACCCACTTCCCACATGTGCAGTAATGTTTACATGTTGTAGGTCATGAATGATCTACATTTACACATTATGTTGTGTAGTTACGTAGAATCGTGGTGATTACTGAGCTGTACAAGGTTATTTCAATATTCAGGTTTCTGACACGTGTGTATTGATTTCTGTAAATTCAGCGCCTATGCTTTACCAGCAGAAAACCTCCAGAAAAGTGGATAAACCACAGCATCATTAACTCTTTCGAGTGCATCGTGTAGTATATAAATATATTCAGTTGTCTGAAACCAGGGTAAGTAGTTTTTACATGCATGGAATAGAACCACATATAAAGTCCTGGACTCACTCCCAGATTACATGAGGAGAACAAATGTAGCAAGATCCCTTAATTAATCTAACTACCAAGCACCAACGAATCATTAGATTAATTTCATAAAAAAAAAAATCAGCATGCTTTCAAGAGATCACACCAAACTTCCTAAAAAGCACTTCTCAAAATCAATTCTGGTATTTTAATTCACAGGCACTAATGTTTTTTTTTACCTTAAGCTGATTTGTTTCAACTTTGAAAAAAATGTTACTAGTCTAGACGTTTCCCATTTTCAAATCATTTCATACTTTCGGCTTTTAAAACTTATTCAAACATTTAAAGGTTTCAGCCTAATTTTTTTTGTTTATTTTTATTTCTTTATAAACTGAATCCGAGTCATCATCACCTGCCGGTTGTTGTGAAAACAATGACCATTATTCACATTTTTGTCATTCCTCAGACGTGGACGATTCAACAGGATGAAATAACTAGTAGATTTATCAATAATAAAATCAGAAGCACTCAGTAACTTGGTGAAAGAGTTCACTGATGTGGCTGCTGTATAAGCACAAACTGTATTTGCTGTAACATCAATAGAAACTAATGTGAGAAATCACATTTCATGCAAAAATATTGTTCCTGAACCAGATAAGTAAAAATTAAACAAAAAAAAGCTTTGCATAGACATTTTAAACCACACTTATTTTTTTACTATAAACATGAATGCTCAAAAGTTTAATATGTACCAACATGGAACCCTTTTTCATTTCATAACTTACAGCTATCAAAAAAAAAGGACACACTGTAATTCTTCCGGCACACCCGACTGTCTCCACTGCATCTGTTGAGGTGATCTGTTTTGGAGCATGAACATGAAATTAAAAAAAAAAAAAAAAATGTCCAGCTGAGGAAATAATAGTCAGACTTGCAAATTATCTATTGCTAGACAGTTTTGACATCGGTATTATTAACATGACTTTGTACAAGTTTGATGACATACAAAAGAATGCTTCAGTGACTGGAAAACAAAAAAATTAAGTCATTGACAATATTAATATATTTATATTAATACCAACAAGGCTGTTACTTTTTCTGTTCAAGTTAAGGACATTAACCATTTGTTTAAAATCGAGGGTAGTAGTCATTGTCTTGTGGATAGCATCCTGCAGGGTCCCTCCATCTCTTCTCCAACCTCCAATGTGGCTCAGGATCTTTCCAGTTTCCTCCGGCAGTACTCACCAGTTTCCAGGCAACCCAAAACAAGGTGCTCACATGGAATGAAAAGAAAGATTCACAAGAAATCTACACAAAGAACAAAAGTTGCACTTGGCCTCTTTCTTTCTTGTATTAAAAAAAACAAACTTATAACTGTGGCCTGTTCCCCTCAACATGTATTCCAGGACTTTGCTACCCTCTGAAAATAATCATACAGAATACAGTACATCACTTTTGTTTTACTTCACTTGAACTGCAAAATGAGAGGGCAGGGATGGGCAGGGAACAGAAAAAAAAGAATTGACCAAGTCTACATTGACTAAGATTCTCTGTGGATCCACACAGAAATCAGAGGGACCAGTTGAACTGCATTTTTTTTTGTAGCGGCATCTGTGACAGCTAAACGATGACTTTCCTCTTCTGCCTAAATTTTCACAAGTCCTCTTCACCCCAAAAGTGAAGGCCAGGGAGGAAGTTAAGGGTGTGGTCTTGCTTAATCGTTCTTTTTTTCCCCTTCTGGTTTGTCTGTGATGCTGGCTGCAGAGGCGTCTGCAACAGGTGCAGCGCCTGCAGAGTTGTTCTGAGTGTGGTCTACTCCGCTGGTGCCAAACTCGTTGACCCTGTTGGGATCGACTCGATAGATCCAGCGCTGGTAAAGGTAGATGAAAAACACCACATCTGCAGGAGGGGAAGGCAGAGGATAAAGTCCAGTGAGAAAAACGGGTACATTCACTTAACTGGCATCTCTGTATAAGAAGCTCACATCACAAAAGGTGATGGAACTGTAATAGTTCCACATACATGTCTGTGAATGATCTCATTCATTCATTAAGGTCATAGTCATGTCCAAGAGTTTAATCTGAGCAACTGGACTCAAGGATTGTTTTTTAAAGACACTTCACCACTCCTGTGGGTGGGACCTTGGAGGAACTCAAATTTAAACCCTAACAATGGGCCATTAACTAATCCTGCACAGGGCCCTGGCACATTTACTGAACAACAAGAGGGATCTTAGTCATGTGAGTTCCTTCAAGATTCACCCACAGAGGTGCTGAGCACATAAAAAAAACAAATTCCCCACCAGAACAGCAGCAGAACTAGAGGAAGCTCAGAGGTGCTAGTGGTGAATAGTCTGGTAATATCAGGGCACATTCTGGTGATCACAAGACTGTGATACACTGAACTGGCACTAGGTGGAGTTAGAGCATTTATTATATCATGTGGTGAGCCTGGATAAGTGGGGAACGATGGGGGAGGGCAATGATTTAACATTTTTACAGCATCATGGTGGTACAAGGAAAGCAGAACACCCAGAGGAAGAAAATCATTCCTTTAAGAAGTAAATCCATCAGGATTAAATCATTATCTATTGCAGGAGCCAGCACACTAGGCAATGATCCAAATCTGTAACCACCTTCAGCAAAACTTATGCACTTATCTTCTTCACGCTAAAACCTGAAATGGCTCCTCTTAAATGTTGGTAGAGGCAGCTAAATGTAGTTTCATAAAAATGACAAACTATTAGACAACAGTTAGATGAGGAATGACATACCATCTCTGAGGCATCCTATCCTGTACATCATCGGCATCTTGATGACGAAGGCAAACAGGTCATCAATAAAGGTATTGAGAGCCTTGTAGGTGAGCATCCTCCATGGGAGGTGGGCTACAGATTTCATTTTGTAGTTGATGAATAGCTGTGGTGTCATTGTAATGAAACCTAAAAGCCAGAAACAGAGAGAAATAAGCTGGTTAGATAATATAAACAATTTCTATACTAATTCAGCCAGCAGGCAGCATGACTGAGTGAAGTCTATTAATACACAGCATGTTTGCGGATCCCCCCGGGAATTGGGTATGTAACCATGATGCAAGTATCAAAACATTAACAACAGAGTGTACAGCAACTCCGAGACAAAATGAATAAAAAAAAAATCCATCTGCTGTATGTACATCCTTAAACAAGATTTAGAGACTAAATCAACACATCAATGAAATAAAAAAGTTCAAAATGACTACATAGGAAAATCCCAGATTTAAACTAATAATTTGATTTAGAGAGGAGTTTACGAAAACACTAATCATCTGTTGCTGCTTTGTCTGTTTCCAATAAGAATCCTTAAGCCAACATTACATCCAGAATTTAACTTTCAGCACCTGACATTAAAATGTAGCTTAAACAAGTTCTTTATGGCTAAAAGGACACAGAAGATATGAGAGGTTGTGCAGACACTTACCAAAGGTTAACAAGAAGCCATAGAGCATGCTGAGTACCCATGAGTACCAGCCTTTGTGCTCTACATACAATAAACTGTAGATCGCATAGCAGCCAAACAAAGGATAGAGCAGCCATGACAAGTACTTAAAGGCCATCTGTTCACAGAAGAATAGAGAGAAGGAACAGGTCATTTGACTTCTTATCAGAGATAAAGTGACTTTAAGAGCGCTGTGCAGTTTGTAACTGAGCAACACTTGATCAGTAGAGTTTGACTCACATCATCGTAGATTTTGGTTGAGGACTCCACATATGTTGACTTATCTGTGAATACCAATTTTGGGATGATCCCTGCAATTTTGTTCTCTCTGTCAAGCTACAGAAAGACAAAAATATATAAGTTGTTAGGGAAATATAACAATACCATAAATACAAATGTCATGAAAGCTGGGAAAAAAATTCAGACTTACTTTGACATCCATGACCTTGGTGATTTTCCACAGATCAATAAGGAGACCGATGAAGACGCTGACCTGCACCACAAAGTTGGTTTCATTGTCCAGTATGTACAACAGCACCACCAGAGACTGAAACACTCCAAATATGATGGACCGCACAGACAGACCCTCTAGAGACTGTCTGCTGTTCCAAAACTGGATGTCTGAGGAGAGAAGATGGTGCTGAGGTGAAGACATAGTAGATAGAACTGGACTATTCATTGTTTTGTATTAACTGACTGCTGTGATCTTACCATTTTTAAAGGCAAGGAACTCAAAGATGCTGTGCACAATGGAGACAACGATGGTGAGTCCCAGCAGGTATGGGTTGGTTTCCAAAAGAGCCACCTATTTAAAAAAAAAAAAAAAAATGTTTAAACTCCAGTTAGAGGTAACACTTGGAATTTCAACTTTTCTATTTGGTTAGAAAGTAAACAGGTTACAGATTACACAGACCGCAAAGACACTACTCTGTCTCTAAGACTTCTCACCTTGACAGAGTCCTGGTCTTCATCTGACTGCTCATAGGTGTCCTCTGGAAGAAAGTTCCATGGTGAGCGAGCGTTCTGGGCAGCATAAAGCTGCCAACGCCACAAGGACAGTGGGCAGTAGGAAAGGCGGAGAGGGAGTTTTGTCAGGGTGTCATTGATGGGGTAGTAGTCCTTCTGCAGGTTCCAGTAGTCATTGAAGTACACAATGGGATAGTAGTCACCGCTTACTGCATCAAATTTAACATCTGGAATCACAGTAGAAAAGTTTTTTTAAAAAATGACAAAAATGAAACATTGACAACTATAAAACACAGTTAGGAAGTTTTAAAAAATGTTTTGAAGCAACTTACGCTGGTCAAGGGGAGGTGGAACAGAGCCTTTCACCCAGGCTGTATGGTCATCTACCATGTTGATGGTGAGGTTAGGATGCCAGTGTGAGATAATCTCCACAGGACCATGACTCTCTGCCCGCTGTGAGGACAAGCAGTTGATTAGACATGTCAGGAAAGTAAATGAATACAATAATTAAACACAATCTTGTGTTAAAAATCTCGTGTCCAAAAAACAGTTCCTGACCATGATAACTTTTGCTTAAAATATTGACTTCAAAGAAAACAAAAACTGGCAGACATAATGGTAAATCTCTAATCCAAATCAATGAATAAATTAGGACTAGATCAAAGACTAGCATCAAGGAGGCAAGAATACATAATTGCAGATCTACACTTGGAAATTAGACCACTATGGCATCCAACCATGAAACAGCTCTCTAACTTTGACTCAGTTTACATGCATTTATAACAGACAGCATTCCCAGGGCTCTAGAGTGCGACCATTTTGGGCGCACATGCGACCTAATTTCTCAAAGGTGCAACCAAAAAATATCAGAGGTCGCACTGGTACGACTAGCTGTAAGAGGGAGATACATTCTCCGCGACTCTCAAAAGTCTCCAACAACAGACACACATCGGGCCCATATCGTGGTCTAAACCAATCAGAGACAGTGAAGGGCGGGACCTCCGTGTGTGTATCTTTGAAAACGTGTCTGCTGCGGTCAGCTGGGACCGAAAATTCAGAAGAAGAACGCGGACATATGCTGCGCAGAGCTGATGCTGTGTGATAAAGCTTGTTCCATACTGCACGATAACAGAGAGATCTGTTCGTGTTCCCGAGGTGACGAGAACAAAGTTCGTTTCGGCCCGGACTTTTTAAAACGTGTGTGCAAAATTCATACGGCCCTCTGACTGCAGCACGCACACACAGACAGACAGGGTTTAAAGACGTTTCGCTGCAGAAACCGCAGTTTAAGTGAACATACAGCGGAGGAGGAGGATTTGTTGCTACTATGCGGGTTTTGCTAATTTGCTGTTGACCTGAATGAGTGACGATAACGAGCCGGTCATGTTCAGGGAGGGGGCGTGACGTGCTCATAGTATTATAACAGACTGAACAACAGGTCTGACGGACAGTATCATCTGACCTGCGTGGTTCATCCATGAAGGCTGAGTCACTCCGACTGACAGCAGTCAGCTGGTTTTAAGCAGTAATAGTACATGGTTTACATGATGAACGCCCATTTAAAAAGTATTGTTATTATCCTGCTATAGTGGAGCATTGTCTGCCAGTATGATATCTGCATACAGCTAAACTGTAACAGACAGAATGAAAAGTCTGTCAGCTGGAGCTCAGCTTTAGAAAGAGAGAAGAGTGAGGCACTGAGGAAGAGAGGTGAGGAAGATGAGAGAAGAGATACTGTAGCTGCATTAGAAACGTGTTGAAGAAAACTAAACATATATCTCAATCACAACTATTAAATAAATGAAGGTGTATATAATTTAAATAATTTTCAATTCCCATTGCCAGATAGATAAGTGAGGAGCGACAGCCAGAAAATACAGAGAGAAAGCAAACAGGGAACTGAAGAGTGCTGTAACTTTAAATCTTCATTATGGATTTCTGACAGGCAGACCTGTTGGCTGGTTTGTCCATAATTTGAATGAGTACTATCGGTACATGTATTTATTTATTTGTATTTACCTGTGTTCATTAAACAAGGTCCAAAGTCAGTTTAGGATGATATGTCATTATTAAGCCCGTTCATATTTCCTAGAGATCAATTTTTGGACCTCAGTATTTCTAAAACTTTGGCTACAGCCCTGCGAGGCCGTCAGGTAAACAGTAGATGTAGCTGCAGATGATGAGAGAAGATGAAAAGAACTTCTGCGTTAGGATAGGTGTCAATTTAAGGCCTGATCCATAAAATATATGGACAGCAATTAAAAAACAAACGGCTGTGTGATGCGGTGCACCTAACTTTTGTGCCGGTGCACCCAAGAAAAAAAGGTTAGGCGCACCGGTGCAACCAGTGCAAAAAGTTAGTCTAGAGCCCTGATTCCATCTCAAATTGATAAAACAACCAACCTTGATCATCTCTGGATCTGCTTCTGTCTCTCCTGTGAGCAGATTCTTGGTCTTGAGAAACTTTCTTCGCTTGAATTTATTCAGCACTGTGTAAAAAGAAAAGGAAGGAAGGATTAAAACGTTGAAAATAACATATCTATTTTTGTAAAATCTGTTTGATTTCCACATCTGCTTACTTCTTGTTGCATGAACTGTTGACAGTCTGCGATACTGGCCCTTGCGTTTGGGGTCTGGATGAAATCCACTTTTAGTAAAGTAGACGTGTATGTAAAGAGAACCATTCTGCTGTACCCTCTGCAAACACAGACAGCAGATTGAAGGAGTAGATTTTTAGACAACTACACATCTACATGCATATACTCTAATGCTAATTGGCCTTTTGCTGCCCTCTACCACCTACTATTTCAGGTCCAATATTAATATCTGGTGTCAGATCTTAGCCACAACCTGTGCCCCTGAACCTTTCACTGCACCTTCCCTTCATGCTCACCTCCGGGATGTCCATCTCTGTATAGTGCTCGTAGCAGCCATCACCATTCTCTCCTGTGGTCCAGTCTCCATAGACCAGGTCCCTGTGGAACCAGAACAGGGCTTCTGTGTTGTTGAAGTCAGAGAACACCTCCTCCTGGGACACGTACACATACAGGTCCTGCAGGGATGGTGAGAAAATAAAGGTGTTTATATTATTACAACACTAAGTTAGCCCAACAGGAAGAGGGTGTGCTATACAAATACTTGAGGGGATCAGAGTAAGAGGGATGTTTAAGAATAAGCAGCTACTATTTAATTATGGATGTCCTGGTGTAATACCATGAGGGTGTCTTTGGTGAAGAGATTCCTGCTGGGTACCCTGGGGGCTCCGGCTGGCGTGTTGGGGTCAGGAGTGGATGGGCCTCGGCGGAACCAGCTACTGATTGCCCAGATTATAAAGATTCTGGAGGAACATGAGTGATCAGAGGATTAAGATATTGTGAATGAAGAATTTAGGACAAAGAGGGAAAAAATAAAATAAGAATATAAAATAAGTCCACACAACATTGTGGCCAAGTCCTGATCTTTACTCTTAAAGAAGCCATAGAAGAGCAAACCACAAACAGGCTGAACAGTCAAACTACAGTCAGAGATACCTTTCTTATCAAACAAAACTGGAATGGGTCAAAATCATTTTTTTTTTACACCAGTGGCTTAGTTTCTCAGTTCAGCCTAAGAATTTCAGAAAATAATCAAGGGACACTAAAAAAATATTTTTCATCATTGTTAGGTAAACTAACAACAGCCTCAGGCAGGAAAACCAACCAATGGCTGTTATTCAAACAGGATGCCAAAAAGGCACTACACTGGTTTCAGCTCCAAGCATGCTGTGTTTTGACAATGAGCAATTCTTGTGGAAAAGTACTGCATTAGAGATACTCTACACCGAGTTTTACACCTTTATCATTTGCTAATCAGCAATACATAACAGCCAACATTTACAGAGTACTTAGACCAAATTATAAGGTTTTACTTTCGATTTTAGTTGATTTTATTTACTTTTTACGTACAGGTGGTAATACTCTTTTTATTTTGATATTTTATTTTGAAGTATGTGAACCTAACGTAATGTAGTTAATAAGTAACTCAAGCTCATAGTAGGAGAGATTTGAGTTCATCCAGTGACTGCAGGGGACAAAGCACTGCACATTAAGTACACCATAATTACAGACCTTTAAGACCATTCAAGGCCAACAACACAGCAGAAATGGAAACCCACAGATAAATGCATAAAAAATAAGCCAGACAAAACAAGGGACAGAATGAATTCAGCACAGGGGACACTTCAAAAGCAACTTAGCATACCAGTTCCTTTTACATCATGCCTTAAATGATATTCAGTGAGTTCTGTTAATTATTACACACATCAACATTTCTGAACTGACACTCTCCTTGCAAAGAGTCAAAGTGTCACATACAAAGAGGGAAACTCACCTGAAGAGGACTCCTTTAATGACCTGCCATGCATTGGGTGCTTGTTGCTGCTGTTGCTGCTGTGGGTCCTGTGCATTTCCAGCTGTTTGTACAGCCTGGCCATCTGTTGTTGCAGCAGTCCCATTGCTGCTCACCTACAACCAAACAAACGGAAACACTGTTAAGTGCAGCTACACGACATCACATTATGGTAACCGAAGAATGACATAAGAAATGATTCAATTAAAGCTAATAGTGAAAGGCAACTAAATAATTATAATATCATGACTCATTACCCTAACAGAGGGTTTTATTTTGAGCATGGTTTTAATACTGATCATCATTAGCATGCATATAAAACATCCCTTACGATCAGTAAAAATCTGTCATTAGTTCACGCTTTATTGCGTTTTCACCCTTCCAAGCCCCTACCCCCCACCCCCCACCCAGGCCACATTCTATTCAAGTGACACAATAGGCAAGCACATGCCAAGTCATGAGACTCATTCACTATCTAAACATCTAATCTCCCCTGTTGTCACCAACACAAGGGAGACCGATAGTTGGCCCCTAAAAACAAACAACACTTGAGGCTAAAAAATGTTTAGTTTGAACTGGTTAAACCCGTTTATTGGAGATCCAGGAAAGCCTAAAAATGAGTCAACAAAATGTAAAAAGTCTCTGATAAGATACTATCCAAGTGAAATCATAAACAGAACATTTCAAGGCCAAGAAGTGGCTCAAAATAGAGCTTTCTGTCCTCACTGCTATGTTCTCATATTTAAATAGAAGCAATTCTATTATCGCCGTCATGGATCTGTCTCCTGGAGGGATTCATGTGATAACTATTACAAACACAGATCACCAACATGCTCAACAACAGGTTCTTTCTCCATGATTAAGATAATAATTGACACACTCTGAACGCAGATTAACAATTAACTGTGTATTATGGGTTCTGCGTAAATGCTTCACGTTCAGATAAATACCTATTCACAGAAGGTAAGACTGCTCTGGCACCATTTATTACAAATGGCAATATAATCTCCTACAGGTGACATCACACAGTGCATTATAAGGTATATGAATAGGGTTATGAAAATGCTGATGATAAAGATCATCCTTCTTCAGATTATAGCATTTGGTAGCCTACAAGCAAATGATAAGAATCTTCCACATGACTGCCAGTGATTCTGTGTTATGATAAGATCAATACACCTGTCCTTAGCAGACAATCAAGTGGAAATCAACAGCAGCAAACACCTGTGGTCGTTTCTCTTCTCATTATCAATTACCAAAATTCCCCTTGATGGATTCACCAGCAGCGAGCCACAAGAGGAACTAAACTGCATGCAATAAAACTAATTGCATATTTATCCTGATGAGGCATTTCTTGTTCCAAAGGACACTTGGTGCATGTTTCACACTCTTGGCCTACTTTCAGCTGGGTGCTTTCACATTACATTCAAAAATCATAGTGCTATGAAGATATGAAGCCAAAGATGTAGCTCTAGCAAGTTCCAAAAATACGTCCAGTAGATATAATTTGGATATATATTTTGTTCCATGAATGGATTGTCGGTTTAGGCTGAAAAGAAAATCTAGGCATCTGCAGAGACCTTCAAAACAGTGGTGAAAGCTGTTCATTGATAAGACATTTTCTTTTATCTTGCTTTGACTTATTCTCAAATCTGTGACTTCAGAGTATATGGCAATACATATTACAGTGATAAGGATACTTTAGGATTTTAATTGATAGCCATAAAGAGAAAACTCAAGTTAGTCCGACACTTGTCATCATCTGGGTCTTCTGTAGAGCAATAATAAATCATTGCCATTTGCTACAGCCTTACAGACTCACTTGTTCTGGCAGCATTTTCTGAATCTGGGTAGAAGGGAAGTGAGATTGTGGATTGCTGGAGAGATGATTCACTATGACCTCTGGCAACTTGTGAGCATTTTTATCACTGGAAAATAATTGACAGTTAGCAAATTGCTTCCCTGAATCGCTTCAGCAAATGCTAACATCATAATGTGAGACCGTTTCCAAGGTTAGCTTAATCTTAACGTTCGCTGCACCTGGGCAGATTTTAACAAGTTAAACTGACAGACTAACTCCGATAAATATTCTTCACTAAAGCAAACATCTTTCCTGAAATCACGGAAGAGTGAATAGCAGGTGAAAAGATGTACCACGGGGTTAGAAATGTATGTGAGCTGCTTGAGACTGGCCTGGTTAGTCATGCCAAGCTGCGTTGTTCAGGTTCAGGCCTTGTGATAGCTAACTGACACACTGCAGCAGTCAGTCGGCTCACACTAACACACTTGTGGTCACCTAATTGTCTTGTCGGTTTTCCGTTACCGTGTGTCTTCAGGTGGTAATTCACCGTCAACACCGTCCTCGCTCCGCGTATCCGCTCGCTAACAGTCAGGATTTCTCAACACATCGTTAACGGCAGGGAGGGGGGGTCGTTTTAAAACCAACCGGCACTGACAACGTCACTGAGGCTCGTGTGATCGGTGGCACGTTTAAAACGTTAACCGTCCCACACACAACGTTCACGCTACCATACCGGCGCCCCTTCCCCTGGACGTGAAAAATGAAAACGGTTCATAAAAGTGCCATTCATTTTTACCTCGCCGTTGCTGACGGCAGCTTTAGTTGCTTCGCTCTCCTGTGTCGCCATCTTTCCTCGTCTCTATCGCGCACACACCACACCACACTGCTGGCAGGGAAACCGCGCGCTGTCTCGCGAGAGGTCAGTTGAAGCGTCAGCACAGTGACGTGTTTCTTCTGGGCAGCGTCATAAAAGGCACATGATAAATATTGTAAGCTCTCTTTTGTGACAAGGCTGATGAAACGACATGAAATGATGTGCCTAGTCACGAATGTTCGGTGTGTGGCTGTAAAATTAAACGATCTAAGAAGAGAAATGGAGTATAAAATGGAGGAAGATATTCATTTTACAAATTGGGCAATCGTCATAGTTTTCCCTTGAATCAAAATTGTGACTTTTTTAGAGTCAAAAAGAGCAATGTAAAAAAAAAATAAGCCTACCTCAACAAATCGCCTTAGCAATTAATCTTGTGTGTCTTTTCCTGATAATTATTGTGCTGTATGGAGTCTCAGCAATACTTCTTAAATTTTTTGTTTGATTGCCTAGCAACGGCAATCAAACTATTTAAATATGGCCATTTTTCAAGATACAGTATTTTGGCATATATTTGTCACCACAAATCTTATCATAAAAATCTGTACAAAATTATATACCCTCTATATTTATACTCCTAAAAACATGTGGGGGAAAAAATCACAGAAGATGATAAGCTACTCTATGTGTACAAACCAAGAGTTTTCTTTTATTATTAGCCTTTGGTACAAAGTGACATGAGCACCTTAGAGATTAAGTGAGTTCAAAAAAGGAAACATTTTTCCATGTGTTGTAATTTCATTTACAAGAATAATTAATTTGCATTTCTTCTGTAAGTTTGAGTACATTAAACAACACACAAATAAGGCATTACCATACATTTAAAATGCATAATTGAGGGAGCATATATAAACCTAAACATTTCCATTAAGTTACTCTCTTTAAGGAGGAATGCACACTGTAACGAAAAGGGTGCATGCAAACAGTGATTCAGCTTCATCAAACTGTTTATATGGAACAGTAGGAATTAAAAAAAACATTCCCTGTTTGTTTACATTGAAATTGAATATTATAAATTTTTGATCCAATTCCACCATGCTGGAATACACTACTGTGAAATTACATTCTGCATTTGTATCTTTTATTATGGTGGTATGAGCAGGACACATTCAGGGTCAAGACAATGTAATTTGTAACGAGGGGAATTTAGTAACAGAAAAATAAACAGCAGTTACATCGTATAGTCACATGGAAAGCTTAAAACAAGACGGTTTTACATTCTGTATACAGTCACAAAAGAAGAAATGTAGGGAATTTACTAAAATGACATATCTACCCTTTAATACTTTGGCACATTT
This sequence comes from Parambassis ranga, assembly GCF_900634625.1. NCBI lineage: Eukaryota > Metazoa > Chordata > Actinopteri > Ambassidae > Parambassis > Parambassis ranga. The sequence goes on from NC_041033.1 coordinate 14,287,729, forward strand.
ATTACAGCTGATTTTTGTCTGTGTAGAAGGCGATAACTGGCAGCACAAAAACAAGATTGAGACTATTGATATTTTAACTCTTCACTCTCGCAATCTACTCTGTCAAACAGTGATAGAAATAAATTTGGCCATAGAGCAATGCTTTTGATGAATTACTGAAAGGAAGATTAGGAATTTTATCCGCAATCGACCTTTTTTTTAGTGTCAAAGTATGTCAGGGAGAATTCCTCTTTTAGATCTCTACCAATTATGATGTAAGTTTCTGTGATCTTTGCAAATGCTCATGTGCACTAAAACTTGATATGAAAAAAAACGTGGATGAAATCGAAGTCGCAATATTTGCCAGAAAAATCGCAATTCAATTTATTCTTAAAATTGTTTAGCCCTACTACCAAACCACCTCAGCCATTTACAGTCTAAGACTATAGTTAACTATAAACAGTTATATACAGTCACCTTTGTACACACTGACAATTTACTAAATAATCAGAAATTAAGTTTTTAATTGACAAAAGACTGTTAGTGTAAACAGAAGACTCCCATCTTTAGAGAGCATGGGGCAACAAATACTACTGAAGAACAAAAAATGAATGAACAGATGTAAAACATGTGGAGTGAGAGACCACAACCTAACCATCACTGTGCTGCAGCAAAATCCTCTCCTTTTTAAAACATTGTGAGCTCCTCCTTTGTGATTATCCTTGTGTTATAATAGCCTGTCAGTCACCCCTGTGTTTTTGCTCTAAAGTAACTGAAGGAAAACTTACTGCTAAAGTGCCTTTAGATCATGCCATTCAGAGAAGCACAAATTAAAAAATATTTTGTTAGGTTAGAACGATTCTTCACCCCCCCCCCCCCCCCCCCCCCCCCCTTGTGAGCAGATGACGATGGCTCTTAAACTTCAGGGCAGAAAAACAGTGTACAGTCCTACATCTCATCTAGATCGAAATCCTCCTCGGGGAAGTCTCCCACAATCACATTCAGGGGCTTCACAAATGCACCGTATTTATTCTCACACTCAAAGTACTGCTTCCCATCAACACTGTGGAGACATATTCAATAAACAGTTAGGCTTAGAATCAAGACAAACATCACATCTTTTTACTACTGAAATAAAAAATGGTCTTACGTTCCATTGTTTTTTCCCAGGGGCTCATCATACTTCACACCCACCCAGAAGCCTGGCTTGAAATCTGTTGTGCCTGCAACAATCATAACACTGTTCTTTGTAAGAAGTACATGATCCTACACTGTTTCACCATAAAATGGCAGCAAGGGACTATGCAGTGTCCAAATGAAACAAAAAGAAATAAGACAGCACTAAAAAGGAGTCAAACCAGCAATTACTTTTGACTATGTAATACTAATATTAATACCACTGGAGCAACGCGCAAAAAAAAAACAGCTAGGCTGTATCCACACTTACCAACATACATGACTGTGCCAAGCCTTTCAGGTTGTCCAGGGACCTGCACTTTGCAGCGGTTGCCAACAGAAATGGCATCAGCAGCAGCCTTCTGTTCTTCCCTCTGTGCGGCAAGCTCTGCTTTCTTTTTGGCAACTTCTTCCTCATTAAAGCGTCCAACACGCTGTTTCTTCATGAGTGACCTTACTGAATCTGAAGGAAAGTAAGGTGGTTTCAAGACCATACATATATAACACCATACACTCATGTTTAAAAGTTACTACCCCATTATTTAAATCTATGTTTTTTGTGTAAAAACTTACATTAGGGAAATACGACATAACATTTTTCTCAGAGCCAGCATATATTTTGCATCAATTAAGCCACAAAAGAAAACACATAGGCAATGCTAAGTACCCCCTTTCTGCTTTCTTTGGAACCAGGTGCTGCTGATAATTAACACTTGATTAACAACACATAGCTTTGTATGGAAGGGTTGTCAGGTTGCCTCTTCATCTAATCCATACCACAACACTTCTAATACAATGTCCTATTGACAGAGGAGACCAAAGTGGAGTTGTTTGGCCTTAATGTTCACTGCCATGTTTGGCATAAATCAAACAAAGCATTTTAGCAGAAATACCTCATACCCACAGTTAGGCACAAAGGTGACAGGGTGACTATTTGGGCTTGTTTTGCAGCCACAGGACCAGGCCCCCTCTGTAGTTATTGAGTTGACTCATCTGTATACCAGTATACCAGAGTATAAAGAGGTGAATATGAGGCCATCTGTGCAATAGTTAAACCTTTGGTTGAAACAGTCACTCAGACACTCAATAAGCTAATCAGAAGGGCCGGTGATGTTGTGGGGGTGGAGCTGGATTCCCTGACAGCAGTGTCAGACAGAAGGATGCTGTCTAAGTTGCAGGGGATCCTGGAGAACAGCTTCCATCCTCTCCACCACGTGCTGCTGAGGTGCAGGAGTACTTTCAGTGCCAGACTGATCCCTCCTAAATGCACCACAGAGCGCCACAGGAGGTCATTCATTCCTGTGGCCATCAAACTGTACAACTCCTCCCTCTGAGATCAGACAATCTGACCTAACACACTGTCTTGTAATTATATCCATATTGGATTTCAGAATCAGAATCAGAAATACTTTATTGATCCCAGGGGGAAATTGTTTTCGTTCCAGGTGCTCCATGTGTACTCAAAAAAGACAGAAATACAAATAAGGTAAAGTAGTGAGCATAAAAATAAAAAATATAAAATAAAACCTAATAAATTCTAAACATTAATATACATTCAAGTCAAATCCTGGCAAGTGAAGACTAAAGTCATATATAATACAACTTGTACCAAGTGCAATAAAATCTTGTCTAAATAAATCCAATATGGATATGATTACAAGACAGTGTGTTCTGGTCTCAGAGGGAGGTGTTGTACACATTTATTGTAGACACTGTAAGATTCTACTGCACACAGTGTAAGTTGTATTATATATGACTATTAGTTTTCACTTGCCTGGATTAAACTTGAATGTTTAATGTTTAGAATTTTATTAGGTTTTATTTTTATTCTACTCTTACTATTTTACCTTATTTTATATTTCTAACTGTTTTTTTGAGTATACATGGAGCATCTGGAATGCAAGCAATGATTTCATCATAAAATGAAATAAGGTTTTGGCAAAATAGGGTTTTCTTAAGTATCAAAAGTCACAGAAAAAAGTAGTAGTACCTGTTCTGTTACTATAAGCTTCATCGGAGAGTTCAAATTTTTCCACTTTGGAAACATCAGCAAACTCGACCGTTCCACCTCCACTTTTATCAACGACCTGCAAAAGAAATGCAATTCAAGATGAGAGATGACATGACACTCAAAAAAAATCACAAATTATGATAATTAACAATTAGGGTACATACATGTATTCTGCAATCATCATCCACCGGGTAGGAACCTAACAACGCATCATTGTTATCCATCTTTAGAAGGAACTTGTCTGAGGTGCTGTACAACTCCAGCTCCATGCAGGATGCTGATGCACCCACAATCATTTCCAAATTTCCCTAAGTATGCAAGAAAACACGACATGAACAAAGGGCGTGTACAGTTTAATCAGTATGCTGCATGGTGTCTGAGTCTTACCTTCAGTTGTGCTATAGTCGTCCCTCTATTGAACCTGCGCAGCACCTCAGAGTAGTGGTTGGGGCTTGTTAGGCGCACATTCACAGTGGGATTGGTAACTACTATCACCCCGCTGTCCATGTTTGTTAGGATTCAGCTGTTTGTCAAATACTGAAAAGAACACAGATTATGTCACTCCAGCTGATACACAATGTCAATTTCTCACTTTTTCATGCAAAGTAATACGAATGACTCTGCTTAGACTTAAGACGTGTAAACTACGCTGACATTGTTCTGAACAGTATTGAAATTAATTAACATTTTTTCATACTATATTTATACAATTCTGCAACTTTTACATGTTTTTGCGCTAGCTAGCTAGCTATTTTGCATTAGCTGTTGTTAGCTAGCTGTAAGGGTGGCTAGAAGCAGCACAGTCACGTTGGATCCACTGAGGAGCTCGGATAGAAGGCATGGTTGCCATAGTTACTTACATACGCGCGTAGTTTCTTCGTTAGTATGTAAAATGTTGTTCAAAAAGGCCGACTTGTTTCTGTAGCTATACTTATCCCAAAGTGTCCATGACTACGACGTGACAATAACAGAGAAAATGGAGCATGTAGCCGCGCTCTGTGGTGTGCTAGAAAATTATATCAATTCCTGCTACGCCCAGATCTGGAAGGTTCTACCCGCCCATGGAACAGAACGGACCAATCATATTGCAGATTCAATGAGCTCAACCAATAGAATTGTAGAATTAAAAAATGAAAGGCCTCGTAGACCCGCCTCCTTGCAAACAGATTGACAGGATTAATAACCAATCATAAGATGAGAGTGAAGACGACCATTGAAACAACCACACGGGGGCGCTGGAGTCCTATTTAAATCATGAGGGTTGGGAAGATTTTTTATTCCACATATTAATTACGAGTATTTTTATTATGAGAAGCCATTCTGTTGCTCTAGGTTACAATTATTACAGTTATTATTTTTATTATTACAACAACCATAAAAAGTCTCATAATAAAAGTCCAGGGCATAATTAGTTCTGTTGAGACACACAGAACAGACCGTGTGTGCACACAGAGGAAAACACAGAGCTACAACCATACAGAGGGACCAGAGTGGGAGCTGAGACAAGTCCACTCTGAGCATTTACACTCCTGTGGTTCTTCTGTGGAGATGCACATCTGCAGACCTGCCTGGCCTTATTCACACCGTGTGTATTTTGAATAAATGGATGTTCTATGATGTGCACTCCTTTTAAAGATTAGATGCTTGCTAATGTAAAGTATACCTGCTGTACTGGCAGTATTTGCTTTAGTCCAACTGATGATGACAAGTCCACCCTGAACAAACAGGGAGACACTCACTCATTACATATAACCATCGTCAAGGAATAAGTGTCCCCATGAAACGGCGTTTTCTTTTTGCCAACATGCTTTATTTCTGTTGTTTGGAGAATAATCTAGTGTGTAATAATGTTTAGCTGACGTTGTGAGGTTATTACGGTCCGCTGAAGAGGCGTGGCTGCTGGCAGTCTGCAGGCACATTTTGGTCGGAGGATGGGAGCGAGCGCAGCGCGGAGAGGGAGGGAGGGAGAGACGAGGAGGAGGAGGAACCACTGGTGGAAAAAAAAGTTAAAGTGAAAATGGCTTCCTTGTCTTTGGAGTCTACAGAACAATCAGAGAACAGCCCAGAGGAGCCAACGGCAACGGAGCTCAAAGAAGAGGACGATTCGTCCCAGGTTTCGGAACAGTTGCTCCAAAGTTTCCAAAAGTCGGCTCTGAGTTTTTCCACTGACCAAGTATCATGTCTGTGCGAGGCCCTTCTGCAGGCGGGCAATGTGGATCGCCTGTGGAGATTTCTATCCACCATACCGCCGTCGTCCGAGCTGCTACGTGGCAACGAGATCCTGCTGAAGGCCCAGGCACTGGTGGCTTTCCACCGGGAAGAATTCAAGGAGCTGTACGCCATCCTGGAGAGCCACGACTTCCACCCGTCTAACCATGGGTTCCTGCAGGACCTGTACCTCAAAGCCCGCTACAAGGAGGCGGAGAGGTCGCGGGGCCGCAGTCTGGGCGCAGTGGACAAGTACCGGCTCAGGAAGAAGTTCCCTTTGCCCAGAACGATCTGGGATGGAGAAGAGACCGTTTACTGCTTTAAAGAAAAGTCTCGCAACGCCCTGAAAGAGTGCTATAAGAGCAACAGGTACCCCACTCCGGACGAGAAGAAGAACCTGGCCAAAGTCACGGGGCTGTCCCTCACACAGGTCAGCAACTGGTTCAAGAACCGCAGGCAGAGGGACAGGACCCCGTCCGGGACCCACAGCAAAAGGCAAGACAAAGAGCTGCAGTTCTGTGTGTGCACTTTAAGTAGAGAAACAGAAAATTTACAGCTGCTGTGTAAATGTGGCTGTTACCTGCCTGTCTGGTTGTCACTGTGACTACCAAAGCCAGCAGGGCTGCAAAGGGCTTTTAAAAAGTGTGCACATTTTGGAAAAACTAGTAACAAACTCCCTACAGATGGTGTAAAGTTGGACAGGGGCTGACATTTGACAGCAGTGAAGCCACACATGTATGAGAGCATGTTGCTTTGTTATGAAATGTGAGATCCAGGGCGCCCACCATGGCTCAAGTTTCCTGAAACCCTGCACTGCCGCCTATAAGGCCTGCAGAGCCGGGGTGAGGAAGGTTAGAGTAAAAAAGCCTAAAGCAGAGAAGGTTGGGGGGTGTAAAGAAAGTCTCATTTAAGTTGTTCTCACACAGAGGATGGAATCACAGAGCAAGAAGGGGAGGGAGGGAAACCCGCTGTTATCTTATCAGAATGCAGGTTTTAGTGGTGGTCTGGCAGACAATCTGTTTGGATGCTGTGCTTTCATCCATGCATGCACCCCCTTAAAACAACATGGAAGTTCTTCCTATGTGTGAGTTCTCTTAATTATTAGTCACATGAATGTTTGCAAGAAATACCTTAAACAGCTTTTGTCCTTGTGGGTGTGTGTTCAGGACAGTCAGGAGTTTTTGACCTTCAGGACACACCCAGCAAAGAAAGCAGAGCAGATTGTTTACTGGTTTATTTATTGGCCAATGTATTAATTTATTTATAATAGTTTTTAATCTTTTGAGTTTAATTTACTGATCAAAATCACCCATCCTCTCTGTATCCTCTTTGCTTAACCTGTATCTGTATTTTTCTCCATTTCAGCGAGTCTGACGGGAACCACAGCTCTGAAGACGAGGCGATGGATGACAGCCCCGACAAACCAGAGGAGGGAGCTGCTGGCTCCACACCTTCCATTATCTCTGTCTCTGCAGTCCCCTGTAGCACAGGCCAGCTCATCCTCAACGGGTCCAGCGGCTTCCTCACAGCGTCTCAGCCATTACTACTCAACGGAAATTCCCTCATCTCCGGTGCTGGTGCAGGCGTCATAATTAACGGGCTCAGCTTGGGCGACTGCCAGACAGTCACACTGAGTCCTGTTGCAACCAGCTCTCCTTTAATACTGAACGGGGCTCAGGTTATAACCAAACCTGGCATCAGTGTGCAGCAGTCTGTGGCTGAGCAGGAAGTTGCAGCCACTGAGGCCAAGCCGAGCAGTCTTCCAGCGGTTGTTCTTAGCACTCACACCACACAGGCCTCAAATCCTCCATCTGTCATTTCGCTTCCTCTGCAACCCAAGACAGAAATTGGCAATGCAATGGATTTCATTGGTGTCCCTGAATCAGCAGGCAGCAGTCAGACTGTATCCTCCTCTTCTTCATCATTATCCCCTTCTTCACCAACTCTCACCTCTCCAACCAGTCTACCTTCTCTAGTCTTAACACAAAACCCGCAACACCAGGAGACCCTCACCCTCCCAGCCTCCATATCTTCTGCAGGCATCTCCAGTTCTGTCGTGTCTCTCTCTGGGCAGCAAGAGGAATATGTAGTCGGTGCTTCTGCTGGCTCCCAGTTAAACCCTTCAAGTGCTGTGGTTTCCTCCAGTAATTCTACCACTCAGGTTATCTCTCTGCCGCAGGTTGTGCCTTCCATCCAGGGAATACCAGTATCCCACCTGGTCCAGCACTCTTCAGGAGCCCAGGTGTCCCAGTGCCCTCAGCTGGTACCAGTATCGCCCCTTACGTCCCAAGCTCCTCTGTTTCAAAGCCCTCAGACTCTGAACATAGGCAGCAGAGTGGTACAACAGCAGCAGGATGCTTCAACAACCACATCTGAATGTGCCACAACTATAGTTTCCATCTCACAGCTTAACAACAGTCAGCTCCCACAGCCAATGACACAACAACTGGGAGGGCAGCCCACAAACTCTGTACCCCACAAAATCCAGGCCCCACAGGTGATTTCTATCTCTTCCCCTACACAAGTAGTCCCCGGCCCTCACGCAAAAGGCAGCGCACCAGCACAGCTGGTCCCTCTCTCCATGCCCCAGCTGGTACCCGTCTCCTCCATCCAGACCTCCTCCACCATCTCTTTTCCTCAAGTGGTACCTGCCAGCCCGTCTCTCTCCATGCCATCCACTGGAGTGCCCTTACAGATCCTGACTTCACCTCCTGCTGCTGGAGGCATTGCACAGGCTCCTCTGAAGATCAACCAGCTGAGGCCCATTCAGTCTGTGGGACCCCCAACCAGCGCGGCCCCTGCTGTGCAGCTCCTCAGCTCTGGGATCATTCAGCTTCCTTCTGCGGCTCCAGGTACATCATTCATCTGATATATATGCAAATGTGGGACACAGAGCTGAAATATTTAGAAAATTCATGTTTAATGTATTTATTGAAGATGTTTTCAAGCTGCTCACAAAGCTTTTGTTGAGTGATTTGTTTTGATTTATTTATTTTTTTGTTTATATTTATTTATCAGTAAAACTCAACCAACCCAGAATATGCTGCCATTGGTCTGTAAATTATATTTAATCAGCGCAATTGAGGCAGATAATCAAGCTACACCTTATATTTGTGGGTGTTTTTAATACTTGTTGACTCTTGTTTGCGGTCAGATTGTGAATTATCGTTTCTCACTGCAGGTAACCTCCTACTCGGTGGCAGCCCTTACCTTAGTGTCCAGCAGGGTAAGCTGATTCTGACCATCCCTGGTATTCAGCTCACCAGTTTGCCTGTAAAGCCAGTCCCAGATGCTTCACCCATCTCTGCAAATGGAGTGAATCCTGTTCTAAACCCCACTACCCCTCCTGTAGCCTCCCAGACTTCAACCACCTCGGCCTCAATCCCTAGCGGCCTCACGTCTTCTCCCCTGAATTTCATCAACTCGTCCCCACCGTACTGCACTCCAGAGACTGCAATCACAGCCATCCAGACTCCCACCATCCCCTCCCCTCACATGCTGGACCATTCAGTCACCCCAACAACACTGAACACTCTCACACCAGAAAGCATGCTCACCCTTAGCCCCATGTACAGTGGAGTGACACCCAACATTCAACTGTCACAGTCGGCGTGGAGCCCGGTACCCCTCTCCACTTCAGCCAGTCTAACTTTGTTTGATGGTCGCAGTAAGGGCGACCTACCAGTAGACCCAGCTTTGTTAGGCTTACCGGGAGGGGAGTCGCTGCTTCTGGGAAGCCCCTCTCCGGAGCAGGATGTTGAAGCCAACTCACCACTGGGAAATCCAGAGGACATGGATGGAGACTCCAAAATCCTCACTCAGCTCCAGTCTGTCCCTGTGGATGAGGAGCTGGGTTTGTAGTCTGTCCATGGTGTGGGAAGCTTTCTGTAGCCGTGTGTGTTTTTTAATGACCTGAAATTTACAGCACATGGTGAGACTTGCAACATGTTAAGCTTCTGGCAAACAACAATGCTCTCTCAGCAGGGCCTGATACCATCACAGTCCCTGCTGGCACTTTTAAGTCATCTGCAGCTCTTTACCATGTGGATGTGCAGGGCTATGTGGGATTCAACATCATTGGTTTTTAAAATGTACATGTGCCTTATTCATATTATCAGAGCCAGACCGAAGAACTGACCCCACTGCTGCCAGGCCTGTATTCCCTTACAGACCTTACCTTATCGTCCTTCTTGCCCATGTGAATGAGGTGCTGGCAGTGAAATTGCATCGACAGTGAACATACACATGCTTCTAAAGAATTTCCCCACACATTTCCTCTTATGTACGTAGTGACAGAACAGTTCACGCAGCAGCTTTTTACATTCAGCTCTTGTTTCAGTTTTCCAGCACATGCACAGTGGATGAATGCATGAACACAACACATTGGTGCGTACTCTTTTTGTGTTTGCCGACCCTGGTGCACACCTGATAATGACATATTTTACATTACAGAGACAAACATGGAAGGTGTAAGGGTTCATGGCTTTCCTGTCTTTTCTTTCCACTCTCCTGTTTTGTGGACTGCAGACCAAACTTGGCTATACTGTGTATGTTGGGTTTTTTTGTTTTTATTTTCTGGCAGACAAAGTAGCACATTGTGGTGCGACCACAAAGACGATACACCCGACTTATATATCTGGCAAACAGGATGAATCCTTAAATAGTTCTGTGCCTGTCGAGAGCTCAGAATATTCAGGAGTTTGGTTTCCTTTTCCCTGAGTATATTCTACCAGCACTCCAGGAATATAATGAAGATTATATTCGAGGGCTACACAACAGTATTTTATTAGTACAAGTTACTGAAGTGTGGGTTGAAACGTGCATTTAATCGTGAACAGTTATTACTATCTGCAGTTTTCAAGTGAGAAGCTGCCCTATGTTTAAAAAAAATATATATAACACAGGAAGTAAAAGGGTTTATACTCTATGCAATACATGTTTAGTTCTACATAGGACACTATATGTCGCACAATGGCTGAGTCAAAAACGGCCAGTACACTTGGGAGAAAAAAAAACTGAACTTCATAACGAAGCCAGGCAGTGAATTACACTAAAACATTAGCTGTGATCCAACTAAGTGATGCTTCTTCCAAACTCTCAGTATGTGAATACTGATAAGTGCCTTATTTTAAAGCTAACAGATTTGATGTTTTTTTAAGAGATGTGTTTTTTATGTTATAATTGCTATGTACCCTGCCAAATTCTTTTTCACGTACAGTTCTGTAACAGTTAAATCTTCAGTGAATTACAATGTGACACGTTTCTGTTGCATAGTTGTAGGTCGATCTCATCATTTTGTATATTTTGCACATTTTATTCACACGATGTTTACGCTGCGATGCCATGTTGTTATGACAGCAGATGGACTCCTCTGTAATCGGTCTCCACACAGAATACAACACTTTGAGTTATGTCGTGTATTCAAACCTAAAGTTATATGAGCCTGTCTGATGTCATAATACAGGAAAGGGTCAAACCTTTGGCCAGTTATGGTACACAGAAAATACACTTAAGTGTCACATCTAGTTACAATAATGGCCTGTGTGTGTGAGAGAGAGAAATTTAGTGTCTGTTTGTCTCTTTTACTTTCTTTTTTTTACATTTAATCTATTTAAAGCATGTATCAATCAGTGTCTACTTCTAACAGTGTCTACTCCAGATAGGAAATGATATTCATTTTCACTCAGAAGGTCGTGTCGTAGAGCGTCCTAAGTTTGTACAATCTCTTTTTGGAAAAAAAAAACATCCCCTACTAATTAATTTTTAGGATATTTGTTCCCTGTGATGTTTGTGTGGAGTATTAAATGGCTCTGATAAATCATTTGTAGCCTGAAATGTAAAGGGAATTGTGTCCATGTTTGTGAATATTAGCCATTTCTTACCAAAGCATTGTGATATTAAAGCCTTTTTGTAATTGGGCTCATGCACATCTGTAACCTGGGATATTTTATTTGTTTTTGTTTTTTTTGCAAGTCTCCTACCTGACACGTATGACTCCAGATTTAACCAAAGATATTGTATGTCCACTTTTTTCATAGTTTTTAAAGGGATTGTTGTTTGTGTGTGTTTTTTCTCATTTTTGTATTCAAATGCATTCTATTTTTTATATTACATGATATTGTAATAAACTACATTTACAAAAGCTTCTGCTTCGTGTTATATTCATGTGAGCACTGAAAGGATTTTTGCTTCTGATTTGGCAGGAAAATTTCTATTCAAATATGTTCCCCTCCTGCACAGTGCAGCGATCAGGTTTTCTTTCTCTCTGGCTGAATGTTGGTACAATAGTTTAAATGGTGAGTGAGGGTGTGCATGTATCTGTTTGTACAAGAGAATGGGGACTGAATGGCGTGTTATTATAACCTCGACTGTCTCAGGTTACCTGTGCCTGGGTATTATGGTGATGATGATGGGTCTAACAGCAGTCTTTCACTGGCAGGCCATCATGCTCCACAGAGGCTTCAGACTATCCTGCACAATCTAAGGAGAAGCTGCTCACCACCATTCACCATCGTGTTCCCACAGCAATGATCTTCACAGCAGAGCAGGTCACTTGTGTGTGTGAGGTCCTGCTGCAGACTGGTTGCATGGGCCGTCTCGCTGGCTTCCTCTGTGCTCTTCCTCCTCCTTCCTCCTCTTCTTCCACATGCCCTAGGGAGTTGGAGAGCGTGCTGAAGGCTAAAGCTGCAGTGGCCTTTCATCAGGGGAGATTCTCAGACCTCTACACCCTGCTGGAGGGCTTCCCCTTCTCCCCACACAGCCACCCACTCCTGCAGCAACTCTGGCTGCGAGCCCACTACATGGAGGCCGAGAGGCAGAGGGGACGACCATTGGGAGCTGTGGGGAAGTATCGTGTCAGGAGAAAGTTTCCCCTACCACACACCATCTGGGATGGAGAGGAGACCAGCTACTGCTTCAAGGTCTTAAACTGTAATGTACAGTTATACAGTACTTGTACTTTACTGTATCTGATATCAACAAGTAGCAGTGAATGTGCTCCAGTAAACAAACTGTTAATATTAGTATTTAACTCATACACAGGAGAAATCTCGGAGTATACTGAGAGGATGGTACTATCATAAACCGTATCCGTCTACCCGGGAGAAGCGAGAGCTCGCAGCAGCCACAGGCCTCACTGCCACCCAGGTCAGCAACTGGTTCAAGAACCGCCGGCAGAGGGACCGAAGAACTGAAATTTCTGGGTCAGTGACATGAAAGTGTGTCCCTCTCTATTGTATTTAATCCTTTATTACTGTCTTTAGAAGCACAAGCTGATGTTACAAGCAACATTTACAGCAGAAGGGTAAACTAAAATGAACATTTTAGGAACATTTCAAGCTCAGACTAATAAAGAATGAACAATTTTAACAATTTAACAGTCTCCAGCATGTCTTTTTCTTCTTCTTTTTCTCCTCAGGTGGGAGGGCTGTGCTGGGAGCTTCTCTATCTGAAGAGTCAATTTTTCAGACACAAAAACCAATGACTGTTGTACTGCCTGCTTTGTAGAGAAATCAGTAAAAGTGATTAATACTTATTTTCTCACATATGTTGTTGGTCATTTTGCTCTTCTGTTGTAGTTGTTAAATTAAAATAATTTTTGCGTTTTCGTTTTATTTATATTTACATTGTTTTGTTTTAAATGTCTATTTTGCATATAAATATAGTTTAGTTGAAAGAAATGCACTCTTTGTAGTAATTAAACAATAATTAGGTATTTGTATTATGTTGCCACTAGAAGCACAAAAATATCAATAATAGCTCAGTTGTTACTACTAAAAATTAGATAATAACGTTTTTAATCTACTGTTTTTAAGGTTTTTACAGCATGATCACGAGAAACGTCATATCCCAGAATGCTCTGCCGTACATACGTCATTCACTTGCGCCCGTAGTTCTGTTTTGCTTCCTTTACACACATGACACAAACCAACGTGGCTTTTCCTTTAAGCAAGAAATTCCGGCATTTATTAAATATAATTACATGTTTATAGAAGACAACATTTGAAATGACACACCGTCATTAACAAAACAATTTGCTTATAACGGAGAATCAACTCGTTTTGCTGCCTTAGGTACGAAAAGGTGTGAGTGTTAAAGTTAGCAGAGTTAGCTTTCAGAGAAGTGAGCCTGGTGGATTTCTTTCAGACAGAGCAGGAGTTTGTTTTTGTGTATAAAGTATCCTGGGAAACATGTTTAATGAGGATGAAGACTGGAACGACGAAGAAGACGGTAAACTCTTGAGTAAAGTTGTCCTCAAAAACAAGCAGAAGAACAACAGCAGCAGCAAAGATGTCAAGGTACGTGCTGAGCAAGTTTAGCTTCATAACACAGTAACTTTTTCCTATACTGAAAAAAACATCTGTGTAATACAACTCAGGTTTTATGAATATTGATTTGGGATATGGGATACATGTTTTTTTTATTCAAATGACTGATGATTTAAATCCCTTTGAACAGTCAAAGGCTGTAGGTAAAAAGAGCCTGCTGCGGACGCTGCAGACACTGGGATCAGTCCCAGAGTGGAAGAATGACAGCGGCCAGCAGGACAGCGAAAGTGAGACAGAAGCAGCTGCATCACACAGCAAGAAAAAGAAGAAGAGAAGGAAAAAGAGGAAGCACGCAGAGGAGTCCGAGGAGCAGCAGGAGAATGGAGATGAGACGATGAGAGAGGAGAAACATGTACCAACAAAGAAGAAGCAGAAGAAGGATAACACATGTGGTGAGTAATCAATAGCTTGTAGACATCTACATTTTCCACCATTCATAGTCCAAATAACAATCTTTCTTCTTTCAGGGCCCACAAAGGCAAAAAGCATGTCAGCAGGCGAGGGACAGAATAAAGAAACCACAAATTCTGCACAAGCAAATGTAAACAAACCAGGGACTGCAGAGAAAATAAGCAGGCAGCAGTGGAAAAACAAAATGAAGAACAAGAGGAAATGTAAAAATAAATTCCGCCAGAATAAACCCGACGAGGAAGCAAATACAGCCAAGTCTTCAGATGAACAGAAGGCAAAGGAAGTAGTCAGAACAGACTCCTGTAGCAACAGCAACAGCCAGACAACTGCTCAGAAGAAGAAAACAACGAGAGCACTGAAAGGAAAGACTGAAGCTGTATTTTCTCCAACAACAGAAGAAAAGCAGCAGACTAATAAAGAGAAAAAAACTAAATCTGACTGTTCAGCACTCAAAGCAGCTGAAATGAAGAGCACAGACAGCCAGCAGCAGCAGTCCCCCACAAAAACACAGAAACCTGAACTCAGCAGACAACAGAACCTCAAAAGACAAAAGCTGCTTAAAATACTTCAAAACCAGCAGACGGGCCATCAGGAGAGTTCTGCTGAGAGGAAAGATGAGCCGGCGGTGCCACCAGCAGAGGTGGAGCAGAGCCGCTCTGACTCGCTCAGGTCCCGCATGGAGCAGCGCCTGGAGTCGGCACGTTTCCGCTACATTAATGAAGTTCTGTACAGCACGAGCAGCGGCGAGGCGAGGCGCATGTTCAGACAAGATCCAGAGGCCTTTTGGGTTTACCACAAAGGATACACAGCACAGGTGCAGAGGTGGCCCGCCAACCCAGTTGACGCAATCATCTCTTACATTCACACAAAGTGAGTACATTAATAAAGACTATGGATGAGGCTGCTCTGCGGGTGTTTAACTGATGCTTCATTCTGCCTCTGTGAGGAGATGGCGAGCACCAGTCAGCAGCTTGTGAGAACCTGTTGGCTGGAACTTGAAATCTCTGCTTCTGTGTGGATCGTATCATTTCAGGCCTTCCTCTCAGGTGGTGGCGGACTTCGGCTGTGGTGACTGTAAAATAGCGCACAGCGTGAAGAACAGAGTGCACAGCTTCGACCTAGCAGCTACATGCGAGCTCGTCACAGTCTGCGATATGGCCAATGTAAGTATTCCTGTCTGCAGGTTCTCTATAGTCTCTGTGACTGAAATGAAACAGACCTTCTGCCTGTGCAGGTGCCGCTGGCTGATCACTCGGTGGACATCGCTGTGTTTTGTCTTTCTCTCATGGGCACCAACCTGGTGGATTTCTTAGCAGAAGCCAATCGAGTCCTAAAAATGGGGTAAAGGATTGAACATATTGATGTTCACGTTGTTCTGTAACAGGGCATGTGTGACTGTTTTCTTTTTTTTTACCATCATTACAGGGGATGTCTTAAAATAGCAGAAGTGGCGAGCAGATTCGACAATGTGCGCAGCTTCATCAACACGCTATCAAGTCTTGGATTCAAGATGGTGTCCAAGGTGAGTGGACACACACAGCCGCTGTGTCTCTATTCAAGGACTGCATCATTTGAAGGCCGACGAATGATAACATTAGTTGAAGGGACAGAAAAACCAATCAAAACAATATTTGTTACAGATACTCATTTAGGTTTGTCTTGTGAGAATGATCAGCTTCTCTGTTTTTTCTCCAGGATACAGAAAACTCTCATTTCTACTCCTTCGAATTTGTGAAGACAGGAAACGTGCCAGAAAACACACAGAAGCTTGGGCTGCAGCTGAAGCCGTGTGTGTACAAGAAGAGATGAAAAAACATTCACAGACTCTGATCAGATCATCAGGGGGCTGTGTTTGTTTAAGTGCTCATTTAATACATTGTTCTTTACCACATCTCTCTGGTTGGAGGTGAGCAAATCAGACATGTACTCTATTAGTGGCGAAATTAACCCTACAAACACAGCTGCCTGGATTACACTGGGTATACCAGCTAATATAGATATGTTTGTAATGTAATTGTTATAATGTGTTTTTGAGAAGAAAAAAAAAGAAAATCCTTAAATATACCAATATTTTAAAGGAATCACTGTCATGTGTGTGTGTCAAATATTTTGAAAATACATTTTTATGCAGTTTGTCTATATGAGAGAAACTTTAAAAATCTGGTTGCAAGTATAATCTTTTGCCACAAGAGGGCGTGTTGAAACTACAGCATCCAGAGAAGCTGAAGTTTTTGTTGACAGCATTACTTCTGTGACAGCTGGAACTCATCAATAACTGTAAAAATATACTACAAACGGTTTTTAGTGTGTAAAATCAGACATACATGTGTTTGATTTGGTACAGTAAACTGAAAAAATTACTTTATTGATCAATACAAAAACAATACAATGCATGAAAGAAAAGAATTCAAGTAAGATATAAAAAAGTGCAAAATTTATATCCTCATTAATGCCAATCTGTTCAAATGCGCTCAGTGCATGTACAGTTTCACTTGAAATGCTACATTTTAAAAAACTGAAATCAGAATCAGTGGTCCTTGTTTGTGCACAGCTGAATGTCATATATACAAACTGCGGAGCACCTTCATCCTCACACTGTGCTCTTGACGTCGATGACGATGGAGTAACTGACCAGGTCAGCGTACTGCTTGCTGTCCTCTGGCTTCTTCACCTCAGGAGAGCCGGGCACCAGAGCCGTCAAGGCCGATAGAGACTCCTGCTCCTGAACGACAACGCAGGCCTCACTTTATGAATGACATTTTTTAAAGGGACAGTGCACCCAAAATCAAATATTTACTGGTTACAAGGTTTTATAGAAAATAATTCCACCATGATGTTTGGAAAGAGTCTCCTTTAGACCCCTCCACATACTGAGTGCAATTACACTGAGGATAAGGGGGTATTTGAATTTGAGGTGAGACTCTAAGAATAGAAAATTCAATAGAAGTAGAAATGTGACGTACCTTGTACTGTGTCCTGCTGTTTCTTTTGCTGTAAAACAAAAGAGATTTTTAAGGGTGTGTAGGATTGATCAGCTCCACCAGGTGGCACTGTGACACAGCCTGAAACACTGAGGGAGTTCAAACGGGCCAGTTGCAGGTTTGAATGCATTATACGCGACAGGAATATCAATGGATATGAACAGTGACCCGAGTCCTCATCATTGATCTCTGATGTCAGACACAGTGTCTCACTTTGTACATTATGACCTCACTGACATCAACCCTCATATGACCTGCTGTGCTGCCGCAGGGGAGGGTGAGGCGGCTGAGGCTAGTCCCAAAATAGCTTTCCTCCCGGGGAGTCTTGTTGTTCACCGGGTGACTGACTTTCCCAAATTAGCCTGACAGGACCCTCCCATCGGAGCCAGGGATAACGGGACAGAGACCGCCAGCCAATGACACCTTGACCAAGTGTTCAGGGCCAGAGTGGCAGGCATATTGAAACAACCTGTAACTACTCCTGTGCAGCTTCACTCATAGCCTGATCCTGACAAACACTCTGCAGAGAAATTAGATTTGGCTCAGAACGTGTACATGTGGAAACTTCTGCAGGCAGAAACCATAAACACTTCTCAGATTGTGACACATATCCCACATCAGTTGTAAAAGATGTGACTCACTGACTTTTTCCCAACAGCAGCAGGATTAAGAGATGAATTTGTTGGATTTTTTTCACTGATTGATGGCAGCTTGAATTTCATTATACTAATAACTTCCGAACATGTGGACTTGTGTGAACCTTGCAGTGATGATAATGGGCAGGCTAACAGCAGTGGCCTGCAGAAACTGCCAGAAGTAACACAGCTAAAAGCCAGAGCAGGAGACTGGAAAATAAATCTGTTATTCTCTCTGAACAGTTTCTACCTAACAGGGCTGCGGTGGCACAGGCACCTGTCTGCTTCAGCCACAGTCCTTCCTGTTTGTAAAATAAGTGCACGAAACTGAGGTTTTGGTGAGTTGGGTTAACGATCCACACATCCTGTTTGTCTTGCATTAGGTGTTGCTGGCAGCGATGCCCTCGTTTGCTTGTCAACACATCACCTGCCGAGCTGCAACCTGTCACCTGTGGAACTCACCAGCACACGCAGAGGAGGACGACCAGGATCAGAAAGACAGCCAAGGCTGAAGAGACGCAGATCATGGCAACCAGAGCTGCAGCACAAAGCCCACAGTAATAAGACAAATGTCTCCACATCACATTGAAACTGTTCACAGTGCGATATGACCAGCATTGTTTGAGTGTCTCTGTGAATGGCTTACCAAACTGTTCCTCCTCAGTCATCACCTCCACATGAATGCTGACTGTGGCTCTGTGGTGATAGAAAGATGCCCAGCAGGTGTACAGGCCTCCATCCTGGAGGATCATCGCAGCTCCGTCCATTTGTGCAAATGAGCCGTCACTCCTGGAACACAAAGGACTTTCAGCTGGTTGTGTCTTCAAAATAAGAATTCAATACAGTATCACTCAGTGACCTGTGAAATGTGTTTTTTTTCTACACTTAAATTAATGTAGGCTTGTCTTTATGCTAAGCTAGGCTAACTGAGCTTCCTCTGCATGATTACATGTCAGATAATGGAGGATGTGCCACCTTTGACAGTTGAGCCTGTAGTCTGGCACGTTGCCTTCAACTCGCAGCAGTATTTTCTGATGATGATGATTGTCATGGAGAGACAGTCTGTATGTGACGGGCTGATCGGTGTAGCGGCTCTGCAGAGGAGTCGTATGGTTCAGGATGGTCACAGAGGAGATATCTGCAGGAAGAGGAACTTCTCTGTGAATTCACATCTGAAACATTGTGAAGGTTTTTTATTAAGTGTCTGACACACTCACAGTATCTGGGGATGTGAACAGTCCTCTGCTCTTTGATCCCATGTTCAAACTGGTACAGACAGGTCAGGTTCTGCCCCTCGTGGAGTTCAAGTGGAAACTTATAAGTCAGCCGGGCTTTCAGTATGTGCCCTTCGTATTCTGAGTGCAGGGACGTTTGACTTTTGGCATTTTCAGGAAGGAGCCATGCAAGGTTTGTTCCAACACCCTCCCCTCTGCAGTCACACACTGCCAGCCAGAGAGTAGAGCCTTGCTGTCGCACCACAGACACACTCAGCTGAGGGGCTTCTGAAAAAGAAAAGAGGGGTGGCAGGAAGTAGATGAGAAGCTGTGTGAGGTGTCTTAGAAAGAAATGTTTCTAAGAATGAGGCAAGCAGCATACTGTGCACAGGAATGTGTATTGTTCTTTTCTCTGGTGCCTTCAGGCTCGGATGTTTCACCGTGCATGTCAAATTCTGACCAGCATACAGAGAGGACAGGAAGTGCACCGAGCTGCGGGCCGACACCGGCCCGTCCGCCTGGGCTTCCCTCTGTGTGTGATAACTGATGTTGCTGTCAGTGTTTCCAACATGCCAGCTGATGGCTGCTGTAGGGGCAACACTGTCCACAGAGCAGTCCACCTTTGTGTACATGCGGCCGTCTTTCCACTCAGTGCTTGCGTTGAGGGTGATGTCAGGAGGAGCTGTGTGGGAAAGAGTAGTTAAACAGCAGGAAGTCAGGGCTTTCGTTTGAGAAACAGATAAAAATCTATGGAGTGCATATGCAGCCAAAAACGTCCTCTACTCAGACAAAATTATCCATCAGTTGATTTGTTGAACATACCGCAGAGAGGGAGTGTTATGCTTCTGTTCTCTGGTTCCTCAAATGCTGGGTGATTTATCACACATTCTGCAGTGAGCTCCCAAGGCGAGCAGGCAGGGAGGAGTAAGACTCCCCGAACGGAGTGGCTTCCATTATGAGAAGTGGAATTGAACCAAAAGTCTCCAGACACACCCTCTGCTGGAAGCCAGGACACGTTGGCTGCAGGAACAGCATCAGCTGCTGAGCACTCAATCACACTGCGTCCATCTTCAGTCCGCAAATCAACTCGTATAGTGGGAGGGACTGAGAGGAAAGGGCGTGGAGAGACGGGTCAACATCAATAATTTATAGAAGCAGAGTGAAAAGTTTTCCAAGAAATACCAACAGAGAGTTTCACCTACCGAGCTGCATGACTCGAGGTTTGACTGTGACATTAATCTGCTGTGTCGCTTGGAGATGTTGGTAAGAGAAGACACATTCATACAGACCAGCGTGCTGATGCGCCACCAGACCCTGAACCGTGAGGCTTCTGTTAACCAGCTCCACGCCATCGGGCAAAGGACCTCTGTCTCTGCAGGAAAAAGATGTATACAAGCTTTAATATCTGCACAATAAGAAAATAAAAAAGTGAAAAAACTCTAGTGTTTTGATCAGGAACTGTGTCTAAATCTGGTTCCTGCTGTCTGCCACTTGTGGTTTCGTGCCACCAAACATGCCACCACATCCTCTATGTGATATGTAGGTTGTTTCAGTCTGTACAAGAAGCTTCATGGGGGAAAAAAATGTTGTTGTTGTTGCGTTTTTTTAAAGCAAGTCTGTTGTGTTTCCTTTCATATCCTCTTTATTATTTGCATGAGAATCTCTGCATGCTGCAGATTTAAATGATAACTTTAAAGTGACTATTCTGTAAGGATGCTTAAGAGTGTTTTTCAGGGACCTCACAGCAAAAATATGATCTTAAGTTTATGTACCCTCATCCATTTCAAAGACAAAAACAGAAATGTATCTGTTTTAATGCAAACCAAAGTCCTTTTATGAACCTAACCAAGAAGTTTTGATGTCTTGAACTGGACCCATAAAATATTAGAAGCAGATGTAAACTGATGTAAGACTTCTGTTTTGCAGTAAAGCGTGTTGTGTACCGACCGTATTCATACTGTCATTAACTCATGTTAACAGGTGTGCTAAACCTTCATCTATCATCTGAACCCCCTCTGTCCTGGGTCTGGAGCTATCTACGCCAGCTATCTATGGGTGAGAGGCGGGGTACACCCTGGATTAGAGTGACCAATTGACCTAACAAGCACGTCTTTAGAATGTGGGAGAAGGCCAGAGCACCCGGCACCCGCTCAGGCACAGGGAGAACGTGCAAACTCCACACAGAAAGGCTCCAGTCAGAATCGAACACTTTGTAACGCTGCAGCAGACTGAGTCTTGTAGCTTCTGCCTGCATTGCTGCACCTAGTGCTGGAACAGGTGTTAGTGGTAATTATAGCACAGCACAGCCAACTTTTTTACATCCAGCTGTTGGAACCTCATCCAGCCTAACCATAATGAAACATACACTAAAAAAGATTCAGCTGTAACAGGCTCAGTAAACCTCCAGTAGTGTACATTATATTGCTGCCATTAGACCTAGTCTGTTGAAGAAGACCTTTATGAGCTTCATAGAAGAACATGCATAACACACAGGCTTCTTTTTCACACTTTCAGCAGATGTCATTCATAAAATTGACGGAGCGCCCCTTTAACAGTGAATATTTCTTACTTTTTGCAGATAACATTGTAATGTGGCACGTTCCCCGTGACCTTGAGGCTGATAACGGCGTCACTCTGCCCCTCCTGTAGTTCCAAAAATTCAGTAGCTGGAAAGTCGTTTCCTAACTCTGAGTCCAGCTGAGCTGAAGACAAAACTGCAGATAAAAGCAGACATCTGTGTTTTCAGTAACTCTTATGACATCAGCAGTTAAATCTGAATCATTGTTTTCACTCACACAAAGTCGGCAGTGTTAGGACTCGTGACTCTGTGTGTGTAAATTTTGGATGGTCAAACACACAGGTGACATTGTGGCCCTCATACTCTGTCACTAGGAACCGAACTGAGAGTTCCTGCACATCTGAGTTTGTGTTGTTCTCTCTGTGCAGATCCTCAGTCGTGCTCAAAGCCAAAGACATGACGGTGTCAGGTCTCCCTCCAGACGAAATGCACGAGACCACCCAGAAATCATTTCCTTCTTGTTGTATCATCTCTGCTTTAATGGTCACATTTGGCTTTGCTGTGGAACAGGAAGAAAGGCGAGAAGAGTTATTCCTTCACGGGGTCTGATGTTTTTTCCAGCAAATTAAAAAGTCAGATAGCAAGCACAGGCTCAGGGTGTTTTTGTTAAATAGGAAGCTGGGGCCGGATGAGCTGGATGTTAGCTAAACACAGGCCAGGAGAGGGCTTCTGCTTGGGTATTGGAGAGTGCTGACTTAGGCTTATCACCTGTCCCATCTGTTGGCTGAGCTGCAGCTGAGAGCAGATGTCTGGCCCAGCTGCTGTCCAACCAAAGCTGAGAGAACCGCAGGCTTTAATACTAGGACTCAGCAGAGATAAGAGTCTATTATCAAATACATAAAAGTTGTGTTGTTCAGCCACAGCCAGACATCCCTAATGAGTATGAGATGTTGGCTAACACCTCGTAATAGCTGGGGGAGGAAGTTGGCTTTAGAATTTCATCTGTTAACACCTAAAGCTGTGGCTGGATTCTCACAGAAAATTACCTAATTTATAGTACAGAATGTAAATCTGGACAAATGAGCTGGCTCGTCTGGCTCATGCTATGGGATTTGTCTGATATGTCAACCACGAAGAAAGATTTGTTTGAAAGATACAGCTTAAGATGTGTGATGTTTTGTACAACCAAGGGTTTTAAAACGTTCAGCAGATATGGAAATGCCAAAAGCTGCAGTTCCAGAAGTGGCCACCAGAGGTCTGCTCTTCCAGCCTAATGGAGGAGACCTTTTTTGTCTCTAATTTAGAGATTGCCATCAGTGGTTTGGTATCCCATGATCCTTCACTACTTCAAATGCCATCTAAGTACAAGGACAGGCCTCTTATTAATACTACCTGTCATGCATTTTTGAATTTCATCAGCTCAACAGGTGTACAGAGCCAACAGACTGGAAGACTGCAGCATGTTACACTGTTGTGTGCTGTTGCTACTTTTTTTGTTCTATATGCTCAGTGAAAGAATGCATTCCCACATGACTGCATTGCACTGTGCAGTGTGATTTATGGTCTGTCACAGTGTATATGGAGCAGAGTGAGAAGAAGCAGCCTGTGTGAGAAATCAGCACGAGAAAGTTATTGTGTTGCAAGATGCTGAGTCATGATGCATGATTGCAAACGCCTGACTGGTGATGCGATGCAATTTTTCACCTCCCGGCAACACACAGCAACACTGAGAGGCTCTGCACGTGTGCTTACTATAGGTTTGCACCCTCGCTGTAGTGAGCGTGCGGTTTGGGAGGGTCGGGTGTCGGACCACACAGGTCACGCTGTCCTCGTCCTGCAGGTGGGTGGGAAAACTGAGGGTGCTGATCAGAGTGGAGGTGCGGTCAGAGTGAAGAGTGTTGTTCATATCGACGGTGAAAAGGTCATCTGAAGGTGGAAGGTTGTTGATCAACCAGCTGATCTGAGGTGAGGGCTTGCCGCCGATGGCTGAGCAGGATACAGACTGGTAGTGAGTGCCATTTACGGTGTCTGCATTCACCTGGATCTGGATATCAGGTCGAGCTGTGTATGAATGAAGTAAAACAAGTTAATTAACATCAGACTGTTGCAGCACGGATGTGAATGAAAAGAACATTAATTATTTACCTTCTACAGTGACGAAGACACTGCCTTGAATACCAAACTCCTCTGTTGTAAACTCACAGATGTATTCTCCCTCTACATCCACACTGCGCACCTTTTTCTGAACTGTGAGGTTGGTGAGAGACTGGAGGTTTGAGAAGCCTTCATGGCTGAATGGTTTGCCATTTAAATATCCCACCAATCTTTTACTTTTGGCACCAATGCGACGTTGCCACTCAGCACTCAGGATCTGACTCTCACCCTGGTATCTGCAGCTCAGGTACATGTCCTCTCCCAGGACTGCAGTGATGTTTAACACTGACTTTTCATCCACATCTGAGACACAGAACAACACAGAGTTCAGTAATAATGAGAGGGCAAAAGTTCAACGCAACAGTCTGGAAATTGAAAGCACGAGCATAGCAGAAATGTCTTGAGGGGGAAATGTGGCTGTTCCTGTTCCTGAGAGTGACTGACTGCAGCATGATAGATGTTCATTGTGCCTATGAAAAAGGTTTCACACGTCCCATTGTCCTGCTGAAACTGAGATGGATGAGGCAGAATGAGTGGGTCAGTGGTCGTGTGGTCTTCAGTCATTTTATCATGATCAGAACTTGCCAATGACTGATCAATAGAATCAAGAGCTAATCAATGTTGGGAGGAATACCATTAAAATGTATTCCACCTCAGATTATAGAATACATGCCCTACACGTGATACACGTGTAACGTGCTTTTTACAGGATCAATATTTGGAGTGTAGTGTAGTCCACAAACGATTGTTCGATTGTTCGATTTGTAATTTTATAACACAGCCGCCACATTTGATCAATAATACACAGAGTTAAGTTTAACCCTCATGCATCACGTTTTTAGATCTATACAATCACATTGCCCAAAATAATTCCATGATGGAACCAACACACCTGGAAAGGTCTGTGTTAAGGTAGGCTGGGGATGGTGGGAGTACAGGCAGCATGTTGAACCTTCTGTCTGGAGTCTGGGGTGTGAGTCCCCTGATACCACAAGTTGTTTTGTTTTCACCCACTATTAAATTTCATTTTCACTTGCGGTTGAAGTAAAGGGCACACATCACTAGATAAAACTATATTATATATATATACATTGCCTGTTGTAAATCTAGTTACCGCAGTGTTTTTGTTAGGTATACGTAGCTTAGCTGGCTCCTTACTATACTGAATGCCAAAAGACTGATCTCTGCTAGCAGTTAAGCTACATCGGTACTAACAAGTGTTCAATTAAACTACTTTTATTTTTGTTTAATTAATATTATTATAAACGTAATACCTTTAAATTGTAAAATGTAACTGTCAATATACTATGACAATCCCCCACATCTGTACCAAAACATCCAGGATTTTTTACATGAATACCAAAAAGTAAAAATGATCACAATCTATAAAAGTTTGCACCAGATTATTTCAATTGCACTTGATATGTTTCACTCTGAGTCAAAGTGGGGGCCAACATTAAGCCATGGTGCAACATGAAGCTAAAAAGTCATGCAAAAAGTTGCAGCAGGTCTCTAAAGCTGTAGACAGGACCTGGATTTGTGGCACACAATGACACTTGATAAATCTGGCCCTGTCCCCTCAGTGTATATTTAATAGAGGGCTCCATTATGTTAATGAAATGAAAACAGTCCAAAAGTTTTGCAGCAACCTCCTCCCCGTGCACGGCTGAGAAATCAGCCACAGTAAGGGGAGGTTTTAGAGGAAAGGGCGTTTAATGGAAGCTGACAGGTTTTAGCACTTGCAGAAAGGACAGTGTGCAGACTCCACAGTGCATACCAAGTCCCCTTCACTCTGCTTCCTCTGCTGACTTCATCAAAGTGCACTTGAGGACACAGTTTATTCCGACAGTCAGTTCAAGCCAAGAGTTTCTATTCAGTGTTTTGATACACGATGAGTAAAATGATGACAGCTCTGTGATGCACTGCACCTCATGAAAATCCTCTCAGTACGCAGCCTGTCTGAGCAAAGCTGTTTGCATCAAACAAAGCTGAAAAACTGTTGTTCTCACTATACATCACAGCAAATGGAAACAATATGGAGAGACTCCAAAGCCTTTTAAGAGGAAAGGACGGCGAGGGAGGGAAATAAATATGCTGTATCCCTTCAATTATGCCTAGTGGGTTCATAATTCATTTGCCCTTGCAGGTTATTGCCAAAATAAATGTCAGCCAGGAATGAAAAAGGCACACCTTAAGGATACAAACTGAGAAAAAAAAGCATGCATTCATCCACTGCATCATATTTTCTGAGCCTCTGGGGCACATCAAATCACCAGAGACACTCTGTGAGTCTTCCTCTGCAGACTGGGGATGTGGTAAACAAATAAGAGATTCGACTTTAGGAGCTCTTTCACACATTTCGACTTTCATCTCCAGCTGGATGTCTCAGTGACTCTGCAGAAAGAAAGGCTGCACCAAACACAAGTGTCTCTAAATAACAGCAGCCTGCAGAGGCTTTCCTCCCTCTACACACACAAAGAGGAGGAGGGGGGGACACATCTTAATGACCCTCATATATTAGTTTTAAAAGGCTGTAAAAGAATTACTGAGGTTTTAGGTGACACTGCTGATCAATAATAATGAACTGCCTGCCAGAGTGACAATACAAACATTTCATCAGCAACACAATGCAGAATAAATTCACAGATGCATCCAGCATGTGACTTTACTGCCTGTTTGCATTAATAATCAGCCTAATCACTCAGGAAAGCTCAGCTCTGTGCGAATGCCACAGGTTAAATAGGACCTAAGGGTTCAGTAAAATGAGCCCATAAACAGCTGACAGCCACAGACGGACTGTAACCCAGCACACTTACCCAGAACTTCCAAGCCATGAGCAACATTTAGGACGAGAACCAGAATCAGCAGCCCTGAGCATCCCATGATGGTGTCATAGAGTGAGCTGTGTGCAGGCACAGGGGTATTTAAAGTGTCTTTCTGTGGTTTATGGTTGGAGGTACACACCCTCCCTCTACAGCTGACTTTGTGCATGTTTGCTGCCACTGGTACACACACACCCACACACCCACACATTCACACACACCCGACACACACATGCATTCTGCTTTCTGAAACAATAAGCAGATTTTGTGTATCTGCACATCTCTCCTACAGTTCTCACTCCTCAGATGCCCAGAAAGTGTTTCCTCCATGTCTGTTCAGTTACTCAGCCACCTCATACAGCCGGGGCGCCTCGGGAAGTGGTGAAGCCATGCATCATTCAGCCCTTCCCGTCCCTGCTGTGGCCCTCAGAGACCGCCTGTCTGCTGGACAGCTCGCCGCTGCTCCTGCAGGTTGGGAAATCACTCGCTTCTGGTCATTGTTTTTGGTATAATGCTCCTGTAAATTACTTTGATGCATGCTGCTTTTTTTTAGTCAGCACATTTTGTCATCCAGTGAGATGAAAAAAAGTGCTAACTAACAAACGTGGGCAGACAAAGCATGATGTGTTGCAGGGGCAATTTCTTTGACTATAGTGTTGACTCATCTCGACCACAGGAGGATGACGGTGAATGAAATGACCTGACTGCCTGATCGTGTGGTTTGGTAACGGCTTTTTGAATGATCCGTTGTGAAACTGGCACACACGGTGAGAACTCTGTGAAAGCGGGTTTTACAACAAAGAAAACAGTACTTGTCTCATCCTCTTTCACTCTCTGCTTCACACCAACACATCATATTTCCTATTAGTCCTCCTATGTGCCTACATCTCACCTCTGGTGGTACTATTTTGCAGAACTGCCAGAGTGCACAGTGATACTATAGTGGTATATAGTGGTACTATTTGTTACTGCACATTTGCATGCTACCCTTAAAAACAACATGCTGTGTTGAGGTGTCACTTCCTGAAAAAAACCCCCTCAATAACGTCTGATTGGTTAGCTCAAGTAGCCCCAAACGAGGCACCGCCAGCCCTGATCAGACCATGAGGATGACACCTCTGGAGAGATCAGACAAAGACTTCAACCTGATTCTAGCTCGAGTCCCCGAGTGCAGGATGAGTCATCAGCATGTTTTTGTTCATTTGCAGGAAATGACAGATTCTAAGAATACTCACATAATGGCACTTTTGGACCAGATAGAGATCTGTCAGCATTTAAAAAACATAAAAAGAGGATTCATAAAGATTTGTTTAATCCACACACGTCCTTTAAATTGCTTCAGTTGTATCTTTTACCTGAGGAAGGAAGGAAATGAATGAATGATGTTAACAGTGTTTCCTGTCTGTGTAGAATCAAATTCAGATGTTTAATCCTTTAAAGTCATTTCTTACATGCACAGTTCACCCTTAACCGCCGCTTCAAAGGATTTTTAGTGTTAATAAAGCCACAGTATCATATTATATGCTGAAAAGCAGATGCAGGGAAAGCACATATACGTGATATTTGTGTTTACAAATCTGCTTCTGAGCCGCACGGATAGATGAGAGAGGTTTTGTCGGCCTGATCTAAAAGAGATTAAAGCTCTTATTACTTCCAGTGATGCTCTCTGTGGACGATCGTATCTCCGGAAGGTAAAAAACAGTTCAGCCCATTATCAAAATTACATGCAACATTTGGTTTTGAGGGCAAACACTTGACACAGAGTCCAGTTAAACCTTGGTGTAATCACATGATCACAGACCTGGAGCTAGTTTTCCTGCTAATTAAATTACCTGAAGTGGTTATTATGTGAAGGGGGAGTTGGGGAGTCTGGAAAACCTTCAGTGTCTTTTTCCGGGTGAGACCTGTTCTGTCTGCGAGCTAATGCGTCTCACTGACAAGGAATTGTTAACATTTCACAGACAAGGTATTCATATGTTTCACAGATGTACAACTGGCATCCTTTTCCACTCGCTGGCTTTCTCTTTATCACTTTCTCTGTGGACGCACATGAGGAAACTCAGCTGGAAAAAAAAGGTAGCTGGTGATCAGCCAGTAATAACGTGCACGCAGTAAAGCAGCGACAGACACTGACTCTGCCGGGCGGCGTGGAAACTCGCTCAGCTCTGTGAAACCTTATCATCACTTTCTGAGGAAGAGGAAAATCACCCATCATCATCTCACCCTGCTGTTATTCATTTACAGCCCTCCCACACACACACACACACACAGAGAGCCTCAAACAGGTTCCACACTGACACAACATTTGATTGATACACCATTATCAATCCCAGTCACATACCAGGTTTATCCTGTGACACTGCTGAATCAGAATGTCTCTACCATCAGCATGCACAGCTTTATGGAGCATTTCCATACACATCTGTAAAGACATTGTGTAACCTGCACACACACACACACGAAGTAAAGTTTGAGTTTGATTCAGCTTAAAAGTTTTAATTTGATGTCACTTTTCCAGGAGAAGAAGAAGAAGTGCTGAGATGTTATCAGAAAACATTTCTTATTTCTGTAGTCTGACGTCTAGCTTAGCACAAAGACTGGAAACAAAGGGAAACATCCAGGCAGCTTCTCTCACTAATTAACTCGAACTTCATTAATTAAGCTGCACGAGTGCAGATTCAGATGAGTGTATTCTGACGGGCTGATTGCAGCTTCACACACCACACTATGCATCCTCAGCCTCACCGCTGACATCATCACCATAAAACACCACTTCATGTGCAAAATATGGGTCACTGTTTGGCTCAGTTGCCAAAATGAGTTAATGCTAACTGAGTTAGCCCATGCTAAATATAAATAAAAAAAATAGCAACTCAGCCTTGAACATTTGTTTTCACATAAAAGATGACAACAAACAGCAACATGGCTGGTTAACAGACAAAAGAACAGAAGAACAGCTTGAGCGCGCTGCTGTCCATTGGGAGGTGTCTGCAGTCACTGTGGTTAGCTCATGATGTTCTGGGTGGCTTATCTGACTGCTGTGAACAAACAACACCTTTTAGTGCTACACTTACACAAAGTGAAGATCAGACAGATCACATCACAAGTGAGCAATTCTGAAATGCATTATTTTAATGTCTGTACAGGGGACATACTGTATCTGGCTCATTTGTTGGCCAGCTAACTTCACTGTGTTTTTCATATTACAGTGAAAAACTGCTGCATGCTTCAATGAGTGAAAACCAGAGTCACGAGTTTTCAAGATGCTGAGACAAAAACCAGAAGACAGGAGGAGCAGTTCTTACAGGACTGTTAGCTCTGTGAGTGCAGTAATTTACAGCAACACATCATTTTTTATGAAGCGAGCAGGTTGCATTGTTAAGATTTAATTTATTTGTCATTTTTATCCTCTACTGTGTAAGTCGTTTTTGATCGATTGATCAACAGATTACACTCTCTGCAGTGCAAAGTGTGCTCCTGTGTTGAGGAGGCACTGACCACAAAAGCAGCTGCACTCTTGTAACCACAGAACAGCAAACACCTTTAGAGCAGAAGAAGGTTTCACGTTCGTAAGTCTAACGCAGTTTAAACTCATTCACAAAGCATCCTGACCTTGTGTTTTTTAAGAGCAGAACATAAAGGTTACTGATGCATTTGATCTATTCCTATAAAACATCAGACATGTATAATAAATCATCAATGTTTATGACTTGATGTCTGACAAACTCTAAATGTCACTGTACTTTTAAAGCTTGCATCAACCCATCACTCAACATGGTGGTTATACCCAGAAAGAAAATGGGACTGTGGTGTTTCTGGGTGAATCAGATCACATGAGTCAGACTGAAAGGATTTCTCACAACTGTCAGGAGGCATCTGACAGGTCAAACACTTGCACAAAGCTCCGTGTAGCTGTGAGCTTGTTCGGTTAAATCTCTGAAATGACAAAGATGTCTCCTGCAGGTTTTTCTCTGACTCGAAGCTTCACCAATCAATCTGCTCTGCTCTGAGAGCTTTAACGGCCGAGGAGGCCGGCCGCTGAGTGCTTAATGGTTATTTAGTTGGTGGAAATCACTTAAACAGTGATTCTGAGGATGATGCATCTAATGTTCAGGTCATGAGCCGTTTATGTACTTCAACAGTTGAGGCCTGGACTGCTGAGTGCCTAATGGTTATTTAGTTGATGGAAATTACTCAACATGAGTGGAGAAGCAAATCTGGTCATTACAGAGGCGGATGGAGCGGTGGTGGTAGTGATGGTGTTTGTGATAAATGATCCTTGCTTTGAAATGCATTTGAAGGAAGTCCAGCCCTTTGTTTTCTGGCAGAAATGAGACGGTTGCTGAACCTGGAGCTTTGGTGGCTCTTGTGCAGTCAGGAGGAATTATTCTCGTTCCAGGGGTGAAGAGGCGAGCTGCTGGCGGAGCATCAAGTGAGAATGTAAGTGAAATGGACAGCAGATGGTTCTGGTTCACGCACCGGTTGTTCGGGACGTGCTGAGCATGACTGGGCCTGTGCACCCCTCCAGACCTGGCACCCGTCCTGGCTTCCCCCGCCACGGCACAACTCAACCAGCCGGCTGTGAGTGTGTGCTAGCACAGCACTGCACTGCTCCCATTAGAGGAGGAGGAGGTGACTTAAGGTTCTGATTATAGTCACACTTAAATAACACATCATAAAGCCCCAGAACGAAGGGTTTTCACCTTTATTCTGATAGATATTTGAATCTTATTTCATTTTAAAACACAAACCACAAAGCTGCTGTTGTTGCAGAGCAATGAGGACACACCTCTGTAACCACTACCGGTAGCGGCCATGTGAGAAAAAAAAAAAAAAAAAAAGTCGGTCAGCGGTTGCTTTACAAGGTTTTGATGGGTTTCACTTGGCTATAATTGACTATACTGGTCTAATGTAGGGCCTCATTTACACACAGTCTTCATATTCCTCTCAGACTGTAAAGTCAAGTGTTGGTGTGTATCACCTGACTGCTGATGCCAACTAATATGGAGCATGTTATCTTTCTTCTGTTTTGGTTTTGTGATGATGGGCAGCAGATAAAGGACAGTCGGCCATCTTTGATGCAGATCTAGTCATTTG
Source organism: Parambassis ranga (assembly GCF_900634625.1). Taxonomy (NCBI): domain Eukaryota; kingdom Metazoa; phylum Chordata; class Actinopteri; family Ambassidae; genus Parambassis; species Parambassis ranga. The sequence continues at coordinate 14,319,262 of NC_041033.1, forward strand.
TTAACTCCTAACTAACCACAACACAAAACAGCTCCAGCTCACAAAAGAGACCAACCATGAGGTCTGAAGGAGTGCTGCCTTTAAAGAGCCACATCATTGCAGATAGATAACAGATCATCCTCCTCTCCACCACTGCTTCAAACATCTCCCGTCTGCAGCCAATGACAGAGCCAGCCTGCCTCATCAGTCTGTTGACGTCACTGGCTGAACACAGACTGGTAAAAGATCTCCAGCATCTTGCTGCACATGTTGAAGGACCTCAGCCTCCTGCTGCAGGCCTTCTTGTACACAGCTGTGCTGTGCTGTTGGTCCTCCAGCTCAGTCTGCCGTCGATGGTCACTCCCAAGTTATCTGCACTCCTCCACCACCTTCACATCCTTACCCAGGATGCAAAGGGGCTGTGAAGCTGTTCCCTTCCTCCTGAAGTCAATCACCATCTCTCTGGTCTTGTCCATATTAAGCAGCAGGTGATCCCCTCCAGCCCACTCCACAAAGATGCTGGTTTTTGAGACAGCTAAAGGAGGAGGCGAGGAAAGCTCCTTCACCAGGACGGTCGTCCAGCCAACATGTCCACAGTTTAAAATCCAGGATTGCTTCATGACTGCAGGACTAAGTGTAGGACTTCTTCTGACTCCTCCTGCCTCATGCCACAGACTTCATTACCTCTAACGTACATAACAAGGATCATAAACATTAAAAACTGCTGTCCTGTCAGTTTCCACCAGTGTACTTAAGATGCTAATTTACTGTTGAATATACGTCTTTCACACATGTGTATTCAAACAGTGTGGAATATGAAATATTGCATTCTGCAGTTTGCCGACTGCAGGAGGTAATAAATGAGTTAAAGATGGTGCTTTGGTTGACAGGGAGCTCTTAATTAAAGCAGTGTGGGATAATGAGAGTTCACCTCCGCTCAAGCATGCACTGCACTAAACTCAGCTGACACCACAGAAAATTCACATGCAACCTTAGACCTGGGGGACAAATTACTCTGGCACCGGCCAGGCAGGGACTGTGCAGGAAGGCGAGCAGCAAATCAATAGGATTTTATAGACCTGAATCGTGCCTAAATGTTCCTCCTTAGCTCGGCTACTTTCATTCATCTTTCTGTCTGCAAGCAGAGGAGAGAGAGGTGACACTCACACATTCAGACTGCTGCTGCGATGGAAATGATGATGTGTTCCCCGTCTGTCTGTCAGTAGATGCGACGTCCCTGTTGCACCTGTTTTTACACTTGATTCGAGTCCAGTTCACATTCCTCTGTAGAGTTTAAAGGGGACAGATGCAGAAGAGAGAAAGGACCCAGGTGGAAAGTTTGTGTAAGAATTTCTGCAAAACTCATGGCTGCCACCTGTAGGCAGAAATGATACCTGAAAGAAAATGCATGAAAAAACAAACAATTGTAATTAGTGAGATTAGTCAGATTATTAATACAAAGTATTATCAACAGTCAGTGTGGATCAGGATTTAAAACATTATTAAAATATACCCTCATCATAAAAAGTATTTTTCCCAACTTTGTTTTATAGTTTTATTTCTGTTAATTGATATAGAATTCAAACCATAAAGCATCAGGTCAGAGTGAAAATGTTTATTTTGTCTATTTTTCTGCAGCTGAAAACATAAAATAAAGATAATTTGCAATGCTACAATAAATCAGCAACAGTTTGGCTGGTGCTCAGCGGTGGTTAGCTAGACCTGATTAGCAAGCTAGCTGTACTCTGAGCATACAAACAGGCTGACCTGAAGACAGCTAGCACTTTAGCCAATATGTTGCTGAGCAGCAGTCCCAACTAAACTACATCTTTTTTTCATTTCAGAATGAGTAATGTAGGTTTGAAAAACAGGTTCTGCGTAAGAGTCAGCTTGCACTTTTCTCAACCTTGTGTACAAACATCTTGTCTTGTTCTTCCACCATTGTCCAGGGATTAAGATACAGCTGCATCATACAATGACATCTAAAAGTGCAGAGTCACCTTTATTATTGCCTCTCTGGAGTTCTTAACTCTAAATCAACACAGCATGCAGTATGTGTATGTAAAGACTTGTGTTTGTGATAACTGCTCCTGAGGTGAGCTGCAGTCCATCAATGACTCCCTCACACACACACACACACACACACACACACAGGGAGGACGGGGGCCCTCTGAAATCCCCTTGGCGCCTGTTGTATACGCACTGACCGCTCAGCCAGTGCATTCTTGCAGCACACTGTACTGCAGGTCTGCCCATAATAACACACGTTTTAATACAATGACAACGCAAACTAAAGGGCCGTTCCCACACGTTCTGCCTGGCCTCATCAGCAGACACTGTTTCAGGCAGGAGGTGTCTTCATTGTCCCTGAGTGACTGCTCTCTCTCTCTCTCTCTCTCTCTCTCTCTCCCTCTCTCTAGCCTGACCTTCATCTCACCGACACTGACTCAGCATTTAAATGTTAAGTGATTATGCTGCTGGTGACGGCCCGTGGGTGTGAGAGACATTTGTCAGAAATCAGTCCAGCAGCCTCTTAACCATCAATTTAAAAGCCTGAAAAGCTTGAGGCCATAAATCTAAACAATGTGGACTCACTGATTGGACAGTAATTGATTTCTTTAATGGACAACAAACAGGAGGGAGACGCAAAAGTGTGTGAGAGCCAAACAGACAGAGAACAATGGAGGGCTTATAAACACAGACAGCTGAATGGAAACAGGTGAGGTGGGCGTGGTCAACAGCTGACTGAGGAAGAGGACGATAAAACGTCACATTTTAGTATATCAGTGTATCTTTAAATGATCCTCTGTTCTTGCTTATTATTAGATTTGGGTCATTTTGAGCTCACAATGTGATACAGGAGGTAAAGTTAATACGGTATGTGAAGGTCGGGTTTCAGGCTGCACTGCATGAAATGGATCTGCATTAAGGAAACAAGTCATCAATAAGGTTTCACATTTTCTGTATTGAGTGGCAGCATTAAGCTGTCTGTCACTGCTGCACATGAGTGTTCAGGTCTTGTTTTATTTTTAGTTAAGAATATTACAATGCTGAAAAATCAGTGTTTTGCTTTGTTGCCATGGTAACGACACAATGTTAGGTGTTTGGTCCACTTTGGTCCCCATATTTTACCAACCACTGGACAGACAAGACACTGTGTGTATGTCACCATATATGGTCTTAACTGAAATGTTTGAACAAGTATGGATTTACTCAGGCTTCCAGCATCATCCTCATCATCATCATCATCATCATCATCATCATCTTTTAGCATTTGTGTGTCCATCATGTGTTTCTGACATCAGATACTGAACTGAAGGGTGTTTATGTGAACTTCTCAGGAACCCATTCTTTAGATTATGCTAATACTAGCCTTGAATGCTAGCAACACACTTTTCTCTATTAGCCTATGTAGATGTAAACTTCCATAGATTTTCTTTAGTATAATCAGTTAATGTGTATATGGTTGTTTGCTGTCAGCATGATAATTCCATCCATCCATCCATCTTCTACCGCTTATCCGGGGCCGGGTCGCGGGGGCAGCAGTCTAAGCAGGGACACCCAGACTTCCCTCTCACCAGACACTTCCTCCAGCTCCTCTGGGGGAATCCTGAGGCGTTCCCAGGCCAGCCGAGAGACATAGTCTCTCCACCGCGTCCTGGGTCTTCCCCGGGGCCTCCTCCCAGTGGGACATGCCCGGAACACCTCCCCAGGGAGGCGTCCAGGAGGCATCCGAACCAGATGCCCGAGCCACCTCAGCTGGCTCCTCTCGATGTGGAGGAGCAGCGGCTCTACTCCGAGCTCCTCTCGGGTGACTGAGCTTCTCACCCTATCTCTAAGGGAGCGCCCAGCCACCCTTCGAAGGAAACTCATTTCGGCCGCCTGTATTCGCGATCTCATTCTTTCGGTCACTACCCAAAGCTCATGACCATAGATGAGGGTAGGAACGTAGATTGACCGGTAAATCGAGAGCTTCGCCTTCTGGCTCAGCTCCTTCTTCACCACAACAGACCGGTACAGCGACCGCATTACTGCGGAAGCTGCACCGATCCGTCTGTCAATCTCCCGCTCCATTTTCCCCTCACTCGTGAACGAGACCCCGAGATACACAAACTCCTCCACTTGGGGCAGGAACTCTCCTCCGACCCAGAGAGGACAAACTACCTTTTTCCGGTCGAGAACCATGGCCTCAGACTTGGAGGTGCTGATTCTCATCCCAGCCGCTTCACACTCGGCTGCAAACCGTCCCAGTGCACACTGGAGGTCCCGGCTCGATGAAGCCAACAGGACAACATCATCTGCAAAAAGCAGAGATGAAATCCTATGGTTCCCGAACCAGATCCCCTCCGGTCCCTTGCTGCGCCTAGAAATTCTGTCCATAAAAATTATGAACAGAACCGGTGACAAAGGGCAGCCCTGCCGGAGTCCAACATGCACTGGGAACAGGTCTGACTTACTGCCGGCAATGCGAACCAAACTCCTGCTCCGGCCATACAGGGACCTAACGGCCCTCAGCAGAGGGCCACGGACCCCATACTCCCAGAACACCTCCCACAAGATGCCGCGAGGGACACGGTCGAACGCCTTCTCCAAGTCCACAAAACACATGTGGACTGGCTGGGCGAACTCCCATGAACCCTCCAGCACCCTGCGGAGGGTATAGAGCTGGTCCAGTGTTCCGCGGCCAGGACGAAAACCACATTGCTCCTCCTTAATCCGAGGTTCGACTATAGGCCTAATTCTCCTCTCCAGTACCCTGGCGTAGACTTTCCCAGGGAGGCTGAGGAGTGTGATCCCCCTGTAGTTGGAGCACACCCTCCGGTCCCCCTTTTTAAAAAGAGGGACCACCACCCCGGTCTGCCAGTCCAGCGGCACTGCCCCCGATTGCCACGCGATGTTGCAGAGGCGTGTCAACCAAGACAGCCCCACAACATCCAGAGATTTAAGGTACCCAGGGCGAATCTCATCCACCCCCGGTGCCTTGCCGCCGGGGAGCTTTTTGACTACCTCGGCAACTTCAGCACAGGTGATGAACGAGTCCACCACTGAGTCATCAGCCTCCGCTTCCATAATGGAAGGCGTGTTGGTGGGATTGAGGAGACCCTCAAAGTACTCCTTCCACCGTCCAACCACCCCCTCAGTCGAGGTCAACAGCTCCCCACCTCCACTGAATACAGTGTTGGCAGAGTACTGCTTCCCCCTCCTGAGGTGCCGGACGGTTTGCCAGAATCTCTTTGAGGCTGACCGATAGTCCTCCTCCATGGCCTCCCCGAACTCCTCCCAGGCCCAAGTTTTTGCCTCTACAACTGCCCTTGCTGCAGCACGCTTGGCCTGCCGATACCTATCAGCTGCTTCAGGAGTCCCACAAGCCAACCAGGCCCGATAGGACTCCTTCTTCAGCTTGACGGCATCCCTGACCTCCGGTGTCCACCACCGGGTCCGGGGATTGCCGCCACGATAGGCACCAGAGGCCTTGCGGCCGCAGCTTCGGACAGCTGCATCGACAATGGAGGTGGAAAACATAGTCCACTCCGACTCAATGTCTCCAGCCTCCCTCGGAATCTGGGTGAAGCTCTCCCGGAGGTGGGAGTTGAAGATCTCCCTAGCGGAGGGTTCGGCCAAACGCTCCCAGCAGACCCGCACAGTACGTTTGGGCCTGCCGGGCCCGTCCAGCCTCTTCCCCCGCCAACGGATCCAACTCACCACCAGGTAGTGATCAGTTGACAGCTCAGCCCCTCTCTTCACCCGAGTGTCCAAAACACAAGGTCGAAGGTCAGCTGACACGATTACAAAATCGATCATTGACCTCCGGCCTAGGGTGTCCTGGTGCCAGGTGCACCGATGGACAACCTTGTGCTCGAACATGGTGTTCGTTATGGACAAACCATGCCCAGCACAGAAGTCCAATAACAAAACACCACTCGGGTTCAGATCGGGGAGGCCGTTCCTCCCAATCACGCCTCTCCAGGTGTTACTGTCACTGCCCACGTGGGCGTTGAAGTCTCCCAGCAAGATGACAGAGTCCCCGGTTGGGGTGCCATCTAGCACCCCTCCCAGAGACTGTAAGAAGGTCAAGTACTCTACACTGCTGTTCGGCGCATACGCCGAAACCACAGTGAGAGACCTCTCCCCAACCCGGAGGCGCAGGGAGGCGACCCTCTCACATACTGGGGAAAACTCCAACACATGGCAGCTAAGCTGTGGGGCTATAAGCAAGCCCACACCAGCCCGCCGCCTCTCACCATGGGCAACTCCAGAATAGAAGAGAGTCCAACTCCTCTCAAGGAGTTGAGTTCCAGAACCCAAGCTGTGCGTGGAGGCGAGCCCGACTATATCTAGTCGGTACCGCTCGGCCTCCCGCACAAGCTCAGACTCCTTCCCCCCCAGCGAGGTGACATTCCATGTCCCCAGAGCCAGTTTCTGTGTCCGGTGATCAGGTCGCCGAGGCCCCCGCCTTCGACTGCCACCCAATCCACTCTGCACCGGCCCCTTATGGTTGATGATAATTGTTAAATTTAAATCACATTGTTATTATTAGCACATTAGCATTGTTATTATTAACATTAACATGTTCCTTTGCTAAGCATGCCCTTGACACATTTGTAAATACATTCCAACAAATACCAACACATTGTGCATCTGTGGAAGAACTTGATGTTCCTCAGACTCACTGAATATTTGAAGCAACATATCATGCAACATTTGAGTTCAAGTATGTGTTTCCGTTGAGCTATTTTGGCAACATGGAAAGAAAACAACAATTTAAATTCACATTGTTGCTTCTTGAAAACAAGGAGCATTCTTTTGGCATTTAGGAGGTGAAAAGAAGAAGAGCAACTGAATAACAGTAGAGGACACTGCAGAAGGCACTTGTTTGTTTTCAACAGTTGAGACCAAAACCAGCTGTGAGATAATGTCTCAACCCAAAGACACACTTTCTGCACAGAGCTGGCAATGTAAACATAGGCCGGCCGCCCTGCACTGACCTCTGTCCTCACTGTGTCTTGGTTTGCTTCTGATGCACTCCTTCATTATTACACATTACGCTCTCTTCACCATATAATCAGTGACTCTCTCCTGGCCGACAATGACGTCTAAAAGTGTGTAGGAAACAAAAAAAAGAGAGATCTAAACTTGTATTTTGAGATTTACATTCCACTTAATAATGCTGTGTGGGGGGGTTGGGACATATTTGTGAGTAAAGTTGGTCTGACTGGAGCCAGACGCAAGGGCCAGACAGTTTTATTGCATTGTGGGATTACTAGCTGGCTGAAATGAAAGTGTATCGTCACGGCTACCAGACCCCTGATCTTCACGGCTGCTGCTGATGGACCAATGCATGAGCTCTGAAGGTAGCATGGCCCCAGGAGGTTTTTTTTTTTTTTTTTACACAAGAACAAACACGTACCTCGGCCAAAACAAGAGCGCCCCGTGACATTTGTTCTGATACCGCCGCAGGAGACATGCGGATATTCAGCTAATTAGGAAGGAAAGGAGCTCTGACTGCTGCAGAGCGATGTGGGCTTTAAACCAGGTCAGATTTTATTTACTTAATAAAACCAGTAAAACAGCTCTAATAATAAATATTTACAGCCGATATACAAAAGTCAAATTACGCAGGAATTTTTATGGTTTATATGTTTAACTAAGAAGTCTCCTGGGAGAGATTTAACAGGAGAGAAGAGGACTGCAGTCAGATGGGGAAGCATGGCTATTTAAAAAAGTGACATCACTCAAGAAAGAGAAAGTTAAACTTATTTCTATTTTAAAAAAACATAGCAGACAAAGAAGACACTCTGCAAGGAAGACAGTCTGTCTTTAAATGTTGAAGGAAAATCTACTTACCTCACTCTGAAGTTATGACTTTGCAGTGAGCAGCTTCCAGTCAGTACATGTAAATGCGGCCATGTTTATGGTCTAATAGTTACACTGAAACAGAGAGACAAATGGATGAAGTCAAGGCCACAGCCAAACATTTAAATACATACAGATAACTGGTTTAAAATACATTTTAATACATTTAAATCATTGTTATTTGTCAGATTTGATTTATTTAGTTAAGTCAGAAACATGACAGACTGAAGCATCACATGACATCATTATGAGCATATATACAGGATTTCATCTGTCACACATGGGCGGCTGTATAGATGTGTGTGTCATCTGCATAGAAGCTGATCTCTGCTTTTTTTTTATACACACTTGTTGTTATGTGAAAGCTGGTCTGAAGCGAGGCAGACACACGTGAGTTACAGGAGGGAGGTCAAAGGTCAAAGATCACAGCATGTATATCCTTATTCTCACCCACACCATCACACCCTCTTACTGACAGACTCAGCAACAACCCCCTCACACACCTCCATGTGAACATCAACCATTAACACGTGATCGGTCAGCAGGGAGCACCCTGGGATCATTACTGCCAATAAAGGCCGAGTGTGCATGAAGGTTCAGTTTGACAGGACTGACAAAGGGGGGGGTCCATTTGTTAAATATCCATCTCATCCCAATGCAGAGATGATGCCACATTTATCCATTAAACCAGAGAGGTGTTTATTTTAAACCGCCTTTATTTCCTCTCACAATCGATGAAAACATTCCGTCCTTTTCTGTTGTGTTTTCGGCACTCAGTTCTCTCTTCTGAAGCCATGCGGCCAGCAGCAGCCTCCAACTCCTGACCGTCACAGCGTGAACACAGCGCTGGCCAACATTAAGTCTCAGTAATTAAGACTTCACGCTGTTCAACTTTTAAAGCTCTTAAATGGGCCCCCCACCACCCCCACCCTCCCTGTTGAAAGTAATTTATTGGATTTGACATGAGTTGTGCTTCACCTCATCTTTGCCTCTCCTGCAACGCACGCCTGTGTCGAGGCGGAACAATGGAGTTCCTCTTCTCCTTTTGTCTCTATTCGCTTTTGTCATGATCCCTGCTTCAGTGTATGATCACGGTTGTGTTTAATTAAGTCAAAGATGGCTTAATTTAAAGCAGACGGCGGGTGATTAGGAAGTCAAGCGCTCCATCAAGGAACTTGTGTAAAAACAGAAAACAATCTGAGAGCAGGATAAAAACACTGAACTTCCTTCCTGCTCTGCTGATTGTTGTTGTTTTGAACCATCAGTAGTATTGTTTTTTTGACTACTTGAGAGTGTGTGCATAGTGACCCCAAATAATACAGTAATGACCCATAACTCAGAGATTATATACCTACAGGATTAGTGCTGGATTAACCCTGCAGGAGGCTCAGAAAGAAAAATAACCTTTGCTCTGAATGAATTCTGTATGTATTAGTTAGTGTGTGTAGACGTGTTGTTACTCACTCTGTGGTCATCTGTCCCCTTGGTCCTGTTGGTTCTTTTCATCTCTGTCCACATAGCACAGTTTAAGTTAAAAGTTTCAAAACATATCAACAGTGCTGTTTTCATGGCCGCTTAGAGTAGGCAATAGAGTCTCTCTGTCTCAGAACGCTCCAGCGCTATCCAGCACAACTTTCAGCTGGGAAACCATGGTACTGGTTTCTTAAAACTGTGTCCGACCAGTGCTGTGGCAAGCTCCTTTAATACATGTTGATTCCTGTAGACTCTCACCAGCGTGTCCTGCGTCTCCCGGTCTCCTCAGCAGTCCAACACAAAATCGTTTCCTTTCCAGCCATGATGAAAATGAACACTGTTCAACGGGTGTTTAAGCCCGGCTTATGTACGCAACCCCGACACTGTTGCCGTGAACCCAGAAGTGCGATCACAACCCCAAGCTCTAGCCGGATTCGCTAGCCACATTTGCGTTTAGACCTGATCCACCTCTCTGAGGTGGATTGAAATCAATCCGGATATATCTGGATTTGCGTTGTTCAGACTCAGAAAAAAATGGATACTGCCCGAATCCTCTGTCATTTTTAACATGGGAGTCTATGAGAGAGCCCTTCAACGAGGGTAATCTGCCAAATGTATCTCCTCCTACAAATTTCAAGCTACAGACTCTCAAACGCTCATTAGATTCTGCTCTATCAAACTTGTATTCAGAATTTTCTAATTCCGAATCGTTTCCGCACGCCAGGCTCTCAAAGTTGGAGTTTTTTTTGAGGTCTCCTCTGCTGTTACCATGGTGACAGGCTGACACACAGAGCATACACAGAGGCATACAAAGCTCTGAATTGCTCTGATTCCCCAGCAATTCAGAGCAATCCTTCACATCAGCATTCAAAGCAATGCTTCAGCTGCAGCAATCAAACTTTCAAGCATCAAACAAGCATTTTCTTCAGGAAATGCCCTTTTCTAGTTAAAACCCACCAACACCCCTAGTGGCCAACAAGACCCCAAAATTGTTGATATTCTTTTGGCAAGATAAACAGTTTCTATTATGTAGTCAAAAACAAATAATGTAAAAAAAACATTTGATTCATGTTAATTTTGTGATAGCGTCCGGAAATAAAAGCAGGCTGAGCTTATTATGCTGCAGCCTTCTGTCTGCTTCAGACATGCGGATGCTGTCTGCTCCTGCTGTAAATCACAGCTATAAATCAGATATGTTAAGGCCGCGCTGATGTTGTTGTAACAAAAAAGCACATGTCCTGACTGTAAGCCCGAGCACCGGTCATACATCATCCAGCCGAACAGCTGAGTGTGACAAGCTCATCAGTCCCAGTCAGAAGAGCGCTGTAAGATAAAAGACTGAAGAGGAAAGAAACATTCAATCAGAGTTAAACAGATGATGAAATATCCAAAAAACCAAATTACTCCATCATAAGCTGAGCCTGCAGGAGTTTGATTCGAGGTGAAGTTTTACGAGCACTCATCTGCTCCAGGGACTTGGAACTAACAACACCAGCCTCCGGTGGTGGTCCACCGGCTGCTGAGCTCTGACACCGGAGCGGGCAGGAGTCACATGACGAACGCCGTCACATGCACAAATGCACACAGTCGGTGGTAGCAGGAGTGGAGAGCGGACGGCCGGTCTGGCTGTCAGAACTGGTCCAGCTGTTCACAGGAGGCATGCAGTGGGGCCGCTGGCTGTCTGCTCAGTCAGATTAGATGCTGCTTATTGGGCCTTGTAGACTGACAGAGACAGACAGGTGAAGGAAACAGCTTTAAAAATAACAGCAGCAGACTGACAGATGGAGATTCATACAGAAAGTGATAGATGGTGGATTTGAAGTCTTTTTTAGCCACGCATGAAGCATGGCACAGGGGAAGTCTGTCCGTCTGTCTGTCTGTCTGGTTGAACTGACATGAAACAAACATTCATGGTTTTAGGAGAATCTGCTTCAGTGACTCTCCTGAAGCCCTGACTTTTCTTTATGAGTCGGACACATGCGGTTTTAAACCATGACAAATGGATGGATTGCTGTGATTGCAGCTCAGGTTGATGGGTGGAGTATCAGGGCTTTGCCATTTGTCCCTGGACTGTGTGTGTCTGCGCCTACTGTGCTGAAGAAGGTGCCTTGGTTGTTGGAAATGAATCCTAAAGAAAGGGTTAAACGTTTTTGTTTCATACAGAATCTTTGTGTTTGTAATCATATTTTGAAGTTACACATGCACTAATGCAACAACAGATAAAGTGGATTTGGAAGTCTGGAGTCTTGTAGTTAAACTTTCTACAGTGAAATATTTCCACAAAGATTCTGTCTTCATTTTCATGACTTTGCTGATTCTCTGACTCGCCTTCTGACGTCAGCAGCAACTCACCATTTTTGTTTTTTATTTAAAATGAAGTATCTCAACAGTTATTGGATGGCTGCTGTGAAATTGTATAAAGTTCCTCCAGGCGCCTCATATATCTTTCGTTGCAGGTCCAGGCTGTATTTCACTCAGCTCCATTCAAATGTGTGTTGTTGTTTCTTTTTTTTTTTTTTTTTTAAACCCGGCGGACATTTCCCAGGGAATGCTGCATTGTTTTGCAGGGATTAAAATTCACTGAAGATTATATCTGCTCCAGCACTGCAGAACAATGCCGGGGGATGTGGGGGTCTCCCTGTCACAGCCCAGTAAGAAGGCCGCCCACCCATTCTGATCAGAGCCTGTGGCATGCCATGAGCCCAATTAGAGGCTGATCCATAAGAACAACTTGGAGCCATGTATGTAGAAGTGACTGTCCTGACATGTAAGTAAAATCTGCAGCAGTGATGGTCAGATGGATATTTTCTGTATGTTCACCCCTTATTTATTAGACCCCAGAGAAAACCACTCTATCATCCCACTTTAATTTCGTATTGTGCAATAAGATATGCTGCTCTCAGGACTTTTCTTTAAAGCGTCTCTGGAAAACTCTGAGTCAGCAGAGAGAGACGCAGCCTCACAGCGGTTCCATCGCAGCAGAGCGGGCTGGGAACAGCACACAGGATCTGATCTGTGAATGGACCTCAGAGCAACAATGTGGCTCATCAATGAAAACCCTCATTGTCTCTGCGCTTGGTCTCAGAGGAGTCCCCTCACAAAGGGGTTTTTGTAACAGTGCCCGACCTCTCGTCTTTGTAGGGAGTGCCGCAAACAAGTCAAACGTACGACTCAAAGGTGAAGCTGAATACCTCACACAATGACCGCCTCTCTGTCTCTTTAGTGTCATATATGGAGTATCTGTTCCTTCTTCTGCAGCACAAAGCAGACGATGAAGATGCTTCATCATTTAAAAGCTCCATTGTGAAAACCTGTGGCATGTAATGACAGACCGGTTTTTCCGACCGTCTTCTGCAACAAGACTTCACAAAAAAAGGTTCCTCTTGTAATTTGTTTTCATTGGCTGATGGACTGACGGCTATGTTAAGTTAATGACTGGGTTTGTAAAGGGTTATTTTACTGACCTCTTACTTTTTTTTTTAAATCACTGAAAATATGGCTTGATTTTATGTTTCAATTTAAAAATGATTAAATAAATCAGTTCAAAAGTTTTAAAAATACAGCTAGTTAGGTTTAAACAAACATAATGTGTAGCTGTGACTTTATGTCAGAGACACTTAGAGGTTGTGTAGTAGATAACCACTGGAGTAAGTAAACTAATTAGCCTATACCATCCTGTAATACCACTTTGTGCCACTAGAGTTAGTTTGTAATTATTTCTGACCATTAAAACCAGGGGTCTCAAACTTGCGATATTTTGTGGCATCAAAGTTTAGTGTTAGTGCGGCCCGCACATTTTTCTCACAGACACTTATTTGCTGGGCCTTGCCCTGTGAGTTTTATATTGTTTATCACTTAAGGGCTACCATGGCTAAGGCACATGACAGCTTCTGGCTGTGTTTGTTGACAAGTTAGCCAACTTAGTCACATGGTTGGAATGTGACTAACTAAGAGGTTCTGAGGTTCTATGTTCTGAAGACCTGTTCATGTTCTGACCTGTTATTAATAAAGATTGATTTGTGGAATTTTTGTGGTAGAGTCTGGGCCTCACCCAGACTCTACCCCCAGCGGCCCCCCAGGTGAGTTGTGTTTGAGACCCCTAATTTAAACCTTACACCGATGAGTGAGGGAGCACTAGGCCACACAAACCTTGTGTAACAGCTAACTGTTGACTTTCTTTGTCAACATCATACATAAAACACGTTGGTCACTTACAGATATGACAGCGTAGGCTTTTATTTTCAGCCTCCACAGGTGGCTGCTTCCCCTGAAGCCTCACACGTTTCACACCAAGCAGAGGGCGGCTGAGACCACGGCCATGTGACAACATTTTTGTTGTAACTGCTCCGCACTCTCCCACCCTCTGCAGCATTTCATTATTTCCAAACCCATGAGCTCAAACAATTTGTCTGTTGAGCTCAGTCAGCTGTGGTCTTTGATGTGAGCTCCCCGGTGCTGCGGTCTTGTTCATTAGGTAAAAAAACTGTACTTTTGCAGAGAGGAGGAGGAGGGTTCACAGTGTCCACCTCTCAATGATTAATGTACAAAATAAGAAGAAGTAAAACCACTGCTGACGGTCTCATGCTTAAACCTTGATGTTAGCCTCTTTGGGTGGGGTCTTTAAAGAATGCTAAAAGGACCTGCTGCTGGTTTACGAGGTAAGAAACTGAAACACAGTTGCTGACGGATTCATTGCGTGTGAAAAAATGCCCCTCGCAGCCATCTGCCAAAAACTTAAGAAAAGGAAAAACAAGAGGTAACCCAAGCCCACCAACATGGCATTATTTACCCACCCTGCCTGCACAAACATGCAGATGGTCACAGTGATGGATTAGGATGGGGTTATCCCAGTCAGCCAGTGCTGTGATAACAGAGTGAGTGCTTTTGGGCCAGGGCAGACGTGGACGCTGAAGTGATGAAAGTGAAGGCAGAGAAGAGAGGTTCACCCCAACATGCCACAAGGGATTAAGTATCAAGTTTCTCCTCCTGCTCCTAATCTGGACCAGAGGGTCCGATTGTCACTTTGCTAACCAATACGCAGAGTGATTGTGTTTGTGGCACCTCCAAAGTCAGGTTAACACTGGGATTAAATACAGGCACTTAGAGTGGGAGGGCCTGGATTAGAGATGTGAATTCCTTACTAAATGTTTTCAGGGCATCATTTCAGATGGAAATGGACTCTCTCTGAGGACAGACAGGTGACAGGAGGGAGCAGTGGGTGGTCGACACTCAGTCCGTGCAGGTGCGATACAAAAAAAAAAGGTCTCAATCACTTTTGAACTGGTGATGAAGAGGGTGCTGAGTTAGACAGGATGAAGAGCGGAGAGAGACGGGTCACTTGGTTACTACACAGGTGAGGACAGTGGACGAGGCTGAAAGTGACAGAGACGGATGGTCTGCGGCCTCAATGACTGCACACTGCACACAGAAGAGCTGCCATCTATTACTACCTGTCAACTAATGTTTTCCTGATCAATTTATGGATTGGAAACATCAAATATTTAACAACTACTGTAAGCTCTAGTAGCTCTTACAGTGGTTGTATCTGTCCCACAAAATCTAGACACAAAAAAATCTCACACAAGTGAAAAACAATGAAACAAACTCTAAAAGCAGAGTCCCGGGACACATTTAAATGCAATAATGGAGTTTTTTTATTGCAAACAAAGAAACAAAATACAATCAAGCACACACACATCTCTGATTCTTGTGAGACATCAATCATTCAAAGAACAACATACAAAAAAAAAAAAATTGGTCACAAATGCTCCAGAACAAATATAAAATGCAGTGAGAACAGGATCGCCGTCTACATTACCAAGACCTCCTCATAAGATAAACTAATACTCTGTGAAAATTACAGACCTCATACAAAAAAATAAGATTTCTCAATAATAATAATAATAAGAATAACAAAAGCCAGCATATTTACAGGTCAATAATATTTTCTATGAATCTGGCTTGCCTAAATTCCCAGTGAAACTTTTTCTTATTAGAATTTTCTCAGTAACCGACTCGTTACATGTGTCCTCTCAAAGCGTATAATGCCTTTTGTCTACCGTGATGCAACAAAGTCTTAAATATGAAGACAATAGTGTTATCAATGCTTTCAGTCATGGTTTTTTTGTTAAGTCTCTTGTGTATTGCTCAGCCCATTTAAGGCACCAACTCTTCAGTAGGGGAATCCAGAACACAATGTGCACAAATCAAAGTGAGAGAAACCTCATGTACATGTACATAACCACTAATGATGAGAAGTAATGAGTGTGTGTATGCAGGGAATAACTGAACATTTACAAAAACATCCAACGTCTCAGTTTTCAGAGATGAAGAACAAACTGATTTTTCTAGAAAGCAGTGAGCATGGAGTGACTTTACAGAAAAAAAAGAAGAAGAAACGTGCATGCAGACACGGATGTGTGATATATCAGAGCTCCAGCACTTGTGGAAAAATGAAAGTTAATTAAAAAGCTGGAGGTTTGAGGTGAGGACTCTGCTCTCTGAATGTGGGCTGCAGTGGCAGATGTGTGACGGTCTGGGTGCGTGAGATTAAAGCGGTTTATTCTAAGATCCTGGCATGAGAAGGCAAGGGTGGAGAAGGGCTAAAAAAATAGAAAATGTACACCCAAAGATCTATAAAACCCCCACTATAAGAAATGAGATATATATATGCCCCCCTGCTGTGTCCTGACCTGACTGAAATACACATATATGGTTCTGACTGAGTGAAAGTTGGGACGTTTCCATAAAGGGTAAGTTTTCCCTTTCATGCGAGGTCACTTTGTATCACTCTTGAAGAAACATGCCAAGTGGAAGAGGTCAAAAATTAACTAAAAGAGATGAGATCAGTGATGATGTCATTTCTTTTGTTTTCACTGAATGTCACTGGGTTTGTTGTTTGTAGAAAAAAGTTCCTATGGGAGCTGTCGGACAGCTTCAACCTGATTTATTTCCCTCCTGTATGGGGTTTCTTATTTCCATGATCGCTGTAGTATATATCCTCTGAGGAGCCAAAACCCCAAACTTATGTTCAGTAGTGACGTCAGCTGTTTCTAAGCTACTCAAATATTCGTCCTTCAAACAAACAAACCAAAGCTGAAGGTTCTGTCTGTTATTTTTTGCTTATTTACAATCACAGCAGTGGAGCGTCGAGCGGGAGCAGAAACTGTTGGCGGTTTATGCAGCCACATAATGGCAGATGATGACAGCTGTTAGTCACATCTGGTATTTATAACACATTAGTTTGGTGTAACAGAGAAAAAAAATCTATAATGTTCAATTGGTGTTCAGACAGAAATCAAGGAAGGACTGACGCAGCCTTTTATTATGGCAGAGGGAGAGAAGGCTAAAGCCCGGCTGGCTTCTTTTAAGGTTTACAGTAATAACAGAGTTGTGCTTTTTACTGATTCAATGTGACTGGACTGACATGCTTGATACATACAGCAGCAAGTTTTTACTCAGTATGTTCAGTATCTCCTAGTTTTTAGTAGTCAAGGCAGAGTTTGTGTACTGAATTCTGATCTAAATGAAGGGATTTACAGGCAAAAAATGTGTACATAAATCAATCACGTCCATTCACCACTTTGCACCAAGTCAGAACTCAAGCTTTTCCTACTGCTGGACTGAATGTGTACTGACTCATCTCCCTCAATGATACCATCTTGCTCAGGACACCAACCTATCAACTGACGCCTACAGGAAGACATGTTTTGCACAGACACATGGTTTCCTCAGTCTGATCCTTCCTTCACATTTAAACAGACAAATCCCACAGATGTGTGTATTGATGGACTTCTTCACACAGATCTATTTTTTGTTTTCCAGTGCATGCATAGATGTAGCCGCACACAAGTTACAGAGCCTCACGGTTTATCCTCTCGCAGATGTGCAATGCACAAGATCTGCTTTGCATGATGAGCTGCTGGCAACAAGAGCCACACGTGTGTAAGGTAACCAATGTTATTGTCACATGTAGCTGTGTTCCTTAGGTGTTAAATGAGATCATGTCTGCACACATTTTTTTAACCACGTTGAAACAACACTCAGGTTATTTTGGCAGAGTGTGTTTGGTTGCAGTGTAAACAGACAATAATGGCACGATTGAGCTTTTTTTCATTCCAATACTCAGACTTGATTCCACTAATACTACTGTTCACGTGCAGCTGTGTACACTCAAGTTATCAATGCAGCAATGGGTCAGCAAACTGATATTTGCTTAAATCCATATCTATTTTGGTTTGTTCACCCTGCAGGAGGTGACCTGTGTGCCACAAACAGTGACCACTAATAAGACACACAATCCAAAAACACTGCATACATGTCCACAGAATGCTCCTAAAGCCCGACTAGCACACAAATATCCCAAGTTATTGTAACTATGGTAAGCATCCATGCTGTCAATCATCCAGCTGTTTATAAGAGAGGTATCTGTAAAGTGATGAAGCTGACAGCTCCTCTACAGGGAGTGGTTTTCCTCAGGAGACACTTTCATTGTTTTATGACTAAATTAACAGATACTTGTGTCTGTAAAAAGCCACGTAAGAACCAAAAAGTTTATACAGGGGCGGTGTTTTTATGTTTAATACGTTCAGCCTGCTTACTTTTCCCTTGGTACAATGCCTGTGTAATTCTCCCTTTTATAACCGTGTGACTTTCCCTTTCACCTAAAAATAATTGTCTTTTTTTTTAAAAGCATGCAAATATTATCTGCTTTGAATACTGATGGCGGCCAAGATAAACAATTCATCTGTGTGGATCTGCAGTAAAGCATTTAGATGTTTGCAAAATGCCACAGGGGGTAGTGAGGTTTTTATGGGAGCAGAGCTCAGTCTGTCAGGGGTATAAATACTTTGCTAACAAGGGTCTGAACGCCTGACCTGTGACCTGTGACAAAGACAGGTGCGAACAAGCACAAAACAAAAACTCATTCACATCAGCTGAAACGTTGTGTGTCAAAGCCTCTCACAGGTAATATCGCAGAGATGCTCCTGCTTACTTGTAGCTTCTGCTACAAAAGTGAAATATGACCCACACACATCCTTAAGGTTAAGTGGTTACAATCTAGGCAGAGCGGTCATAGAGCTCACTGTGAGACTTGAACTCAATGACACGACTTGCAGTGATACTCATATCCATCACTTGTTAAATTACTCTCAGTCTGTCACATGTTCTGTTTTTCATTCCTCCTCAGACATACCACTCCCTGCGTGAAATCACCGAACCATCCATGTGGGACACATAGTCACTGTCTGTACCATTGTCATAACAGTCCTCCGGGAGATAGGGGGAGCCATTGCTCACAATGGTACTGTGCACAGGAGGCCCACACGGGTGCATATTTTGGGTGTTGTAGTGATCTGGATAGTAGTTTCCATCCTTGAGGCCCCTGTGGGTGTCACCCCTGTCAGCCCAGTCGTTCTTGCGTTCAGGGGGGTAGTCGGGGTAGATGATGTCTCCACCCAGTTTGGGCTTCAGCTCCTGGCTGCCTTTGCTCATCTTGTCCCCATAAACCTCCTGTAGCTCATGTGGCTGCAACACATCCAGCTGAGACTCCTTCTGCATGTCGGAGGGTCCGAGGTACTGTTTGGTGTAGTAGTCTCCTCTGAAGGTTCTGCGCTGGCGCATAAAACAAGCCCCGCCGAGGATCAACAGGAGGATCAGGAACAGAACTCCACCCACGGCTCCACCAACTATGGTGCCTAGACTGCTGTCGTGTAGTGAGGCCAAGGTTGGGGAGGTGAATGGAGCTTTCTTCTGGTCTGCAGCAGTGCCGGTTCTGGAGGTGTCATGGAGAAGGGAAGCGGTGGTGCTGGGGGCTGCAGTGGTGGGTGGAGGATCTGCAGAGCGAACATGTGATGAAAAGATTTAAACCAGAGAGGAAAGACAGCAAATGGAGTGAGGAGCCATAAAACCAAAGAGGAGAAAGTGTGCACTTTATGTTCTGTAACAACTGACAAAGCAAGTGTGAGTGATTTTTAGATTAATTTATAATGACAGCGTTGCCGCAGAGACACGCCTCTCCTAAAAGATGATCTGCTGAAAGCTGTGCTATAGAGCAAAAAGAGGCAAAATGAGAGGGTAGAGAGGTTAAGTGCTAAAAGTCAATGTGTGTGAGAGCATGACAGAGAGGGATAGCAGTCACGAGCATCTGACCGGGTGTGATTAGGTCTCACCCTGTTCTTTCTAAACCCT
The DNA here is from genome assembly GCF_900634625.1 of Parambassis ranga. Classification (NCBI taxonomy): domain Eukaryota; kingdom Metazoa; phylum Chordata; class Actinopteri; family Ambassidae; genus Parambassis; species Parambassis ranga. Next base: position 14,338,759 of record NC_041033.1, read on the forward strand.
GCTGTGAGGAAGTCATGTGAGAAGATGAAACACTGTGTTGATCGATGAAAGGTTCCTGCATCTGATTTGTCCTCTGGTGGCCGCAGTTTATGATAGAAAGAGGAAGGAGCTGCATATAGCTCAAGGTCAGGATGAGTGCCTCCATGTTGACCTCTAGCCTCCAGGGACTAAGAGCAGCCTGGTACCACTAGCACATCAGACATCAAAAGACAAACTACAAGGCGATATGACTCACACTAATGAAAGGTTTGACTCACTAAGAGGTTTTAGGTACTAGTTATAAAAATCCCAGAAGAGCTATAATGATTTCCACAATTTGGTAACTGAGTAAGAATCTAAATACCATCTATTACAGACAGTGTGTGAGGTGGAAGGACCAAGAGTAATGCAAAAGCCTGCTGGTCAGTGAACTGACACACCACTGTCACCATCCATCTCAGCCTGTAGCTCCACATTATATCCTCACGTACGTTAAAAGCATCTGCAACCATGAAGCTGATCATCTGAGAGACAGGCAGCCAAAAACCACAAGGCTGCAGAGACAACTGGGAATGTGAAACAGCTACAGCAAACAGGCATGTAGGGGGGGAGGGGAGTACAACTGAGCTCAACCTGGCTTTCTCCACAGGGGAGGGAGGCAAGAGGCCACGTGCCCCAGTCCTAATATCTGACAAGAGAAGCAAGATAATTGTCCATCCTGGACAGGATGTCAGCTGTGCTTTCATTTGGAGCCTGACAGCCCTTTTTGGATGTCTCCAGGTCTTTCCTCTCAAAAAACCAGTGGGTCTGTGTCTGTGTGTGTGTTAACGGAATACGTGTCTAAAAGCAGCAGTTGTTTTGTTTGGAAAAGGATTAAAAAGGAGCCCAGGAGAAGTGAAAATAAAAAGAGATGCAGGGTTCTCAGGATCCACGCCCTGACTCTGCAATAATGAACTCAAGCAGCAAAGCTCGGGTAGACAGAGGGAGCAGACGGGAGCCGTTCAATGTGCTGCATGTTTTATGACGGGGATTTATATCAATGAATCAACGGCATTTAACAAATCCAAGTGCAGGGAAACTCCTCTCAGTGATTCAGAGAAATTTTCTGGCTGGCCAATTTCAATCTATCAAGCGCTGAATTTAGTTAATCCTTTGAACCCGAAACCTACATCGCTAAAATTAAACCATTTACTATGATGAGAAACTGCAGAAACAATTGTCAGACGTTCAACTTTTCAACTTTCATTCATCAGAAAATGTAACAAATCTAAGCCTAAAGGCAAAAATGATGACATTTTATCAAAATCTTCTTGCCAAATAAAAGTTTCCACAGAGCAGAGGACACAATAAGAGAGGCCGAGAAGAAAATTAAACATAAAGCTGTAAACTGGAACCAGACTGGCATAACTCTGGTACATCTGAATAGGGAAGTATATTTATTTAAGGTATTTTACAGAAATATAGTAAAATACTGCTGAATAAGATATTTCACGGGCTACAAACACAGATTTCTGTGCATTGCAAATCTGTGAACACAATTCATTACGTCCTGCTGTGAAACCTGATCTAAAACAAAACACAGAGAAAAAGGGTTACATGGGTGCACATTTTGCTGAACCAGCAGAGGTAACCCCCCCCCCCCTCTTTATCTGAGACATCTAATGCTACCAAAACCACAACACTGGAAACATTTGGTACCGATACTCTTTATCTGTTTGCAGTGCTCCTCTGTTGCCAGGAATGTGTGAAAGTGGATCTGGGCAGGGACATTTATATTTATATGAAGGCTTAGCTCTGCTATAGCTGTTGATCCGTAGGGCTGACTGCACCGAGAATCTTACATGAGAAAGATGTCATGCTTTTGTATTTGAGTGTTAGAAGTAAATTGTTTAAACCCCTGCACCCAGTAGTTTGACCAGTAGGTTTAAAGCTTTTTATAAAAAAAAAAAATCACACTGTTCATCAATTAGGAAGTTTGGAAACATAAAGAGTTTGTTTGAGGTAATATGATTCTGTAAAAAGCAAAATATACCTATATTTTACAAGTTTTCTCTGTTTCTAGCCATGATTGTGCTGTTTTTATAGACGTGCAGGATTTTTAAATTGCAGTGGAAAATAGAGTGAAAACAGTGACTAAAACAGCTTGGGGGTTCTAAGGTTTACGTAAAACAAACATAAAATCACACTTCATAAAATGGTGTGAAAATGTCAAACGTACCTTGCACCCAAAGGTTCACATTCTGACTGCGAACGCCAATGTCATTCGTGACTTCACAGCGATAGATTGCAGAGTCATTGCGCTCCAGTGGGCGAGTGAAAGCCAGGCTATTGTTTGAGATCACAATGCCTTCAGGCATCGGCCCGTCCAACCTGGACAGACATTAAACATTTCAGTAAGCAGTACATCACAGACAATCCCGCATAAAAAAAAACATCTTCATACATTAGGTCAATGACATCACTGTTGGTTTGCCTGTTGCAACCATTATATGATCACATGACTGTGATAATTAAAGCTGACTCCTCTCCCGTCAGCAGAGAGGAAAAACTTTCTACATGAACACACAAAAAGACAGAAAATAAAGAGCTTGGCTGTCTAGACTTCACTGTTGCTGTCAGCCTAAATGAGACCATATTTCTTGTTTTCAAAGCAAGATGATGACAAAAAGCTGCCAATAGGCCACTGTAGCTCAGATGAACCGCTTGGAATCTTTTATTTATAGCAGGGAGTCCTCCCAATGGGCGCAGCAGCGCATTCGACAGCTCCAGTGTCCAGGCTGCAGAGTTATGCTGGTTGTAATTTATAGACTGACACTTCTTCACTTCACTGCTTCATTTAGGTTTGTGTAAACCAGTTTAGATCTATGCACGTCAACCAAAGAACAAGCACTCAACATATATGTTCCTTTGGCCTGTTAGCGGCTAAGATATTGATCCACAAATAACACACTCATCCTCGTTTAGGCAACATGTGTCGTTGCTGCAGCCAAGAAAACGTCCGGTGGTAAATACAGCCAGGTTTTACTGCAGTTGACTGTGTGAGTGGGACTGTACCTGACTCCCATTATTTACATTTTCAGCAGAGATCATGTTACTTAAACATCAACTGCTGACTACTCAAGGATATCAAACATTTGTACTACTTACTACCAATGGACTGATGCAGCTTTCTTGAGAACCACTTATCCAATAAAGAGCAAAAGACTTGCAGAACAAATATCAAACATTTGTTCTGAGTTTATGAGAACTCGAAGATCCTACTAGAGATACAATGCAGAGTTTCAGAGTCTGAAGTAGTGGTGTCTGAGCTTTACATGGCCTTGACTTCCTAATTTAGATATGTGTCGCTACTACCTGAGCTGACTGAGGCAGCTTTCCTGAGAATAACTTATGCATACAAAGAGCAACAGACTGAATACAGATTATTATACCAGACCTACTGTAACATGGCTCCCTACATGATGGCAGAGAGTTGTTCTCTCTTACAGTTAAAATAAATCAATAAAAATGCTAAGATGGGTTGCGAAATATACCAGTTCAGCAGTCTTTATAGCTTCATTTGAGGACAAACAGTAAATGACCTGAAGAAATACTTTTCAAAAAGTGCAGTAGAAAAACAACTGCTTGCCAAATGAAGTCAAACTCGATGCTGAACTTGGGTTTCTAGCAAAAGCGGGGAGTAGACTGTGTGAATGATTGTAAAGAAACAAGAAGACACAGGCTCACAGTGTGGCATTAACTACAGTGAGTGAGTGAGTGAGTGAGTGAGTGAGTAATTTACCAAAATTACCAACAACTTAGACCGTTAATATCCTAAAGTCAATACAGAATGTGGAAAATCACAGTTGCATGTTGAGTGCATTCTCAGTTACAGTGAAATTCTGAAGGATTTCCATTAAATTAAATTAAATTAGCCTAAAATTCCACTATGGCATTTGTGTTTGTTTTGCTGGTCTGCTGCAAAGTCTCACTGTAGCATAAATGCAGTGTATGTGTGGGAGAGAGAGTTTGTGTGTGCCTGCAGCTATTATAAAACATTGTGAGTCAGCAACACTACCGATATAAAGGAAACTTACAGAATCAGATCAACAACTGCAGGAAGACAATCCGCCCAAGATGGTGGAGCCACATAAGGAGATCAGATATTCCACAAGAACACATACCAGCTTCAGGCATACTGACCTTATCCATGTGAAGTAACGGGCAGGTGGGTTCGCTTTGGCACCACAGGTGAACTTCACATTTGTTTGACCCACATACCAATTTTTTTCAATTCCCATTACCGACACGACTGGTGCAACTGAAAGAAAACACAAGAAAGAACCAAAATTTGCATTATTGTTGAAAATAATTTATTTTTCTTCTACAGTATCTATTCTATTTTTTAGAAGGCAAAAGACTAGGACTTCATAATCATTCACTGTGATCCCAGCAAGTTGATGACAAATGAGCTTTACCAGGAGAAACAAAGCGTTTATTATAAGCACAGTAGCAAGCAGTGACAACACAAAGGCAGTGCAGGACTGTAACAGGGTACATGATCTGTTGGTAAAAGCAAGCCAAGAAACAAACAAACAACCCAGGGTTGGTGGAAAGATAGAAAATGACAGACTCAGAGAGCAGATGAACTACAGCTAATAATAAACTGCACTGTCTCAACATGACAAAGAAAAAATGAAGCAAGGCAGAGGGATGCCTGGATGAAGCCCGGCACATGCCAGTGTAATAAAACAAAGCAAACAGATATCCAATTTTTTGTTTTGATTTCTCTGGAGAACAAATGAGGAACTCATTACTGTGCAAGGAAGACGCCTTAGTTCGCTGTGTCCACTGACCCTTTTCGCATGGTTCAATGTTGAAATTGTGCTTCTTCTGCACTTAAAATCCCTTGCCTCTGCGTTTGACATGATTTATTGAGCTGGAAAGGCTCTTTCTTCCTGTATTAACCGTGTTTTTTTCTGTGTCTCCATCCGCTGCCCCCAGAAGCCTCCTGCTACTTTTGTCGCTGCTGAGGCCTGATCAATATTTCATAAAATACCTTCATTAGCCTGCACTCACACAGTCCAAACACAGACCAACGCACTACTCGCCAAGGAAGTATGCATCAATGATTATAACATTAAGATGACTCTTCAATTGCTTCTTTAATGTTAGGGAAGGGAAAGATAGTGAGCAGCAGCCATGAATCACATTAGCAGCAGGGGTCAATATCAATAATCTGCACTGTAACTACTTAAACTGCAGAATTGTTTTTTTACAGTAATTGTAATCATTTTCTGTGCATCTTGAATTGTGTGTTGACATTTTTCTGTTGTTAGGCTGCAAAAAATCTTCCTCCTATTTAAAAACATAATTTTAGATTTTAATTATCAGTACACAAAACACACATATTTTTTGTTCATGCTGTGGGTAAAAAGAAACCATAATTTAAATGTCATTTTATTTATTTTTATGCGAACAGCTGTGGCTGGCTCACTGCAGGGATGGCAGTTTAAACCCTCCTTCCCACATGCTTAAGTATCCTTTGGCAAAACCCCGGCCCACTTCATCCATTAAGGTAGAAAATCACCATAAAAGCGGGGTTCACTTGCTATTTTTACTTATCATATCTGTTTTATCACATTGGAAAACGCTCAAGCAAACAGTCTGGCCGATTTACTGTGCAGCCTTATATACACGTTTTAAAAATAAGATAAACACAATTGCCAAACAATGGCAGATTATTGCATAGAGGAGCATTCTACATCCAGCAGGAAACTGTTGTTGTTTTTGGTCTATTTACGTAGTCTGTTAGCATTGATGGTTCAATTTGTGAGATTTGTTTTGTTTTGTTGGTGAGGTAAAACCTAAACAGAAAATCTATGTAGCTGTGTTTGAGATATCTAGCTAGTAAGCATGATAACTGGCATGCCAGAAACTGTACCCCTGGGTAATAGCATTAGATGGGCTTGTGAATGTAGTATCTGCCCAGAGTTCAACATGGTGGGATTACAATGTAAATTTAACGTGGCCAGCTTAGTCAAGGGAAGTCTTAACTAAGCTGTAGGTCCTGGCTAAACTGAACACAAACCCTAGCTGACTGGCTCTCTGTTAATCCTGCTCTCCAAGGTCTGCTACCTGAACAGTGATTTGGAGCTCAATTGACCCTGGCAGGAGTTTAGAGACTGCTGCATCTTTGTTTTCATAGAGATGTAGCTGAACAATAGGATGGCTTTATCCAGCTAGTTAGGCTTGCTTCGTTTAACGCTAGCAATAATGCACTTCTGCGTGGTAAGATGAATAGTATAAATGTCTTCTAGTGAAAGGTACTACACCTCTTAACAAATTATACATTTATTAAAAACTAACATTATTACAGATTTATGTAAAGGTATGTTACAAATTAGCACTTACACTGAACGTTTAGTGTGTAGGGGATGCGAAACTCTGTCTGCAGGGCCGGGTGGCGCACCACACAGGTCAGCGTCTTCCCTTGGGCGTAGCTCAGTGGCTGCCACATGTAGCGTACGTGTACAGTGGTGGTGCCGTTGGGCTCATCCTGGCTCTGCCTCTCCGAACGCCCGTATAGCTCTGTCTCCCAGAAAACCTCTGCAGCAGGACGGCCACGCTCAGCTATGCAGGTGGCCACCAGAGACTCGTTCCCGCCATCCAGCAGAGCTGTGGGACCCGCAGACACATACACCTTTGGTTCCACTGTTTAGAGGAGAGTAAAGAGAAGGAGGAAAAGGACAGAAACAGAGAAAAGATTAAAAAAGGAACATTGATCTTTTCGTGCATGTGCATAAATAAATAATGTCCAGTGGCCTGAGTATACTTAACTGCCAAAAAAACACAGATTGACTTCTTCCATTTCACGTATATGATTAAATATTGATGAATCATAGAGGCATTTCAGTTGAGACCTCTTTATTGTTGTGCCATACATAAAATGTGTTTGAAAAACACAGCAGTCGCATCAATATATAAAGCAGACACATGACTTTTATCATAATTTGCCAAAATCTACAGGCAGCACTGTGGTGTGTTTGTATTTGCCCGGAGGATGAGCAAGTCACTGTACACCTTTCAGAGCTCCAGATCTAGCGTAATGTTACACCAGCTTTCGAAAATGACTGGATGTTTAGACGTAACAAGGCCTTTGTCAACAGGGAGTCAAAACAGATCCATGCAACAGGGACGTGGCCAGAATAATGGAGCACTCTGCCTGTTACACAAAGTAGTTAAGCAGTTTATCTTTCGCTGCTCTGGCCTAAAAACACATCACAAACTGTCAACGATAGAAACTTGGGAAAGTTCGGTGACACAAAGGACGAAAAAGGACAAGTGAATACAGAAGAGGAGGGTATAATGGAGGCAGTATTGTACACAGGTTATACAAGCTTACACTTCTGTACACACATTTCTTCTTCTTTGGGCCACACTGACCACCTTCTCCATCTCTGCCTTTTTTAACCACAACTAGCAGATGTTCCACTTCCTGCAATGGTGACAGTTTTAAAGGTGACACGTGGGGGCAAACACATAATGTGAAAGACAAGGCCATCATCCTAAGACATCTGCCACCCATCTCTCCCTCCCCGTTCAAGCAGGCGGGCGAACAACAAACTGAAATAACTACTGGCACCCCCCCATTTGTTCCAAAAATAACCTGGCGTCTCCTGTGGACCCTGTGTAGGGGTGGGGACGCCTTTTCCAACTCACATTCTTCCCGCTACTGCTTCTCATAGGCCTCTGACTATAAACAGTAGCTGCTCTATGTTGGGAGCCGAGATGGCCGAAGCATTAGAATACCTAAATCTGAGAGACATGTTAATTTGGAGCCGCTGTCAAAAAGGGAGGGGAATGATTTGGATGAGTGAAAATGTGTTGGGGTAGGGTAACGATTTCCTTTCAACAAACTGGCTGGATTGGCTGTTTCCTGCCCACATAAACACTGATCCACATGTGCACTGTGAAGACTGACGTCAGGGTGGGAACCTCTATAAAGAAGAGATTTAAATGGATATTCAATGGCCATGCATCACGACTGGACATTTTTACAGCAAGATTTAGCATTTAAAAAAAAACTGCACTTGATATTACTACTTAACAGCCACTTTGGTTTAGTGATCTATAGTTCTAAGATCAGCAGTCATCAGATGTTACTGCAGACAAAGATTAAAGGCTGTCGAATATAAAAAAAAAAAGTCTGAGAAGTAAAAGAAATCAGAAGAAGACAGACATGACATGACTAGCAGATAAGACTCAAACTGACTGAGTTAGAAAAAAATATGCATGGAAAATTGTGCCTCACAGTACACCGAAACAGGAAAGTCCAGCTTCATTTTAATTCAACAAAGGAGGAAATGAAACCTGGTTATGGTTAGAGGCTAAAGCTCCAATGGTTGGTGTTTACACAATCTAAGAATTAACTGCAGTAAAGTTAATGTGTGTGCATGTTTTTTTTTCAAAGTGTTGTTCAGCACATTGTTCCATTGACCTGTCAGCAGTTGAAAACAAAGGCTCATTGTGATTTATGCACTTCATGTGTCAGATTTCCCTCCTTAGGTTCCTTCCTATTGCTTTCTGGTGAAAACGTGTACATACAAAGATTAAAAGCAAAGCAAAAACGCCAACAGAATCACTGTGTGTTTGTGTCTCAAATTACTGATTATGTGCAAAGCAAAGTTTGCATCAAGAATGTGAAGCCAATGTCCACTGCACCTGTTAATCATTATGAAGTGTCATGAGTTTGCTTCATTACTCAGGAGTGTTGAATGTTTTACTACTTTACTTTAGTTCAAATTAAAAGGAATGAAAATAGTCATTTCTTCATAAACCTTAAAGCATAAACAAAATTCAAAACTGAGAACAGTGAATAAAAACTGAATTATATTTAACGCACACTGTACTTTAGTTCAACTTGAACTAAATCAGTGCAAGAATTAACTTCGGAATAATGGATAGTGTACGCTAATCAACGTTTCAGGAATGTAGTTGACTTTGTTATAGCAGGACTCATGGTCAAGAAAGTCTGAGGTCAGCTCATAAGCAGGTGGGAACTGCTGCCTTGGGAACTTGGACCTGCTTTAAGTGTCGTAATTGCGACATTCTCTAAGAAAATTGAAACTTGTGGGATAACCTAATTCCCACATGGCATATATCAAATTGCAAAGAACATATATTTCAACCATAATCACACACTAATTACATCTGAATTGTAAAGTAGGCCTAAGCATGTACCTGCAGATTTGTGTGCACAACTGTGTTTGTATAAGCCCTAAAACATATCAGAGAAGCTGCTCGGAGACGACAGCAAGGTGTAATTGAACTCTGTGAGGTCCCAGACACTGTGGCTGTCGCAGCAGCACTTAATGTACCATTCATTAGACATCAGAGTCTCCTTCAGTCTCCTGAGGGAGACAAGAAGCTGCTGCCGGCAGTGCAATCTCCTGCTCTCAGCACTAGTACCCATTTAGAGCATAAAACATGCGCTGACCACAGAGTTAAAGTTCAGTGTCTGTGCTCGTCAGAGATGAGGGCTTATTGTTAACAGAAGGAATTTGTATGTACACAAATTAACATTTGACAGTATAGACCATGTTTCCATTAATATGAAAAAAGAACAGAATATTAATATTTATAATTATTTCAAATGCATTTAATTATTAATAAATAGTACAGAAACTGACTGCAATGAAGCCCTGTCCACATAAACAGAACTGTAGGGAGAACATCACTCTCCATTGACTTTGCATTGTGTGATGTGAAGGCGCTTGCTTGTCACTTTCCTCGAAAAACAAACCAAAACGACAAAAATCCCCAGTTTCTGTCTGATCAACAAAAAAAATATGCCCCTGACCTGATCTCAGACAGATTATTTTCAGACAAATGTGGCAAATGGCAAAGAAGACAGAACCAACAACAATCCTCACTGCCTCCAAGGAAAAAGAAACATTTCCGTGCAGCTTAAGATGCAACTGAATGGCATAAGAGCCGGACTCGGTATCATACCCTGCAATTAACTCATTGCATGCAACTAAGTTGCATCAGCTTTAGACAGACCTTTCTGCATTCTGTTGAGGCACTTGCTGTTTGAGCGGACAGACCTGGTGTTACACACCAGTGTCTAAAGCTGGGTTTCCATCACCTTATTGTTTTGTGCATTTTGAAAAACTGTATATGGGAATGCTGATAAAAACTTCTCGAATTCGATACACAAACAAACACACACCTAATTTGCTTTTTTGGGGTTTTTTTTTGCAAAGATTCACTTTACATCTTATGGAAACTCACAGCACTTTTCACAGCAGACTGCAGTTGAGACATGTTGGGGCACAACACAGCAGCCTGTCCAGACAGTAATGTAAAAGTTGAGTTTATTCCTTACGGAAAAAACCCTTACTGCTTACTCTTAAGCTTTGTATAATAACAAAAAACAATGTCCTCCTTAAAAAAGTGAGATATAAAGCCCTTGTGAGAACCACTCAGTGAAGAAGGAGAAGAGGGAGCTATACTTTACCAAATATATTAACGAAGGTTGATGCTTGTGAGTTGCCCAGAGGAAACGTTGCCACTTTGCAGGTGTAGGACCCAATATCTGCAAAGCCAACTCCTTCAATGGTAATTGTGGCATCTCGTACTGACGGGGAAACAAATGAGATACGTTTGCCATATTCCTGAGAATATGAGGTTCCAAACTCGGGATTGAACACTGCCAGGGTAATGGTGCCTGAAGGAAGACGACGCTCCCAGGAGCTCTGCGTGAGACTGAGATTGGAGCCCACTTCTATTCTGCAGCCCAGTGTGATGTTCTTCCCCAGCACTGCATTCACTTTGTCAGGTACAACTACCTGTTTACTGCTGACACCTGCTGAGAGAAAAGGACAAAGATGAGATTCAGATAAACAACAGCTCAATTGGTATAACTAAAATAATACTTTAAATTGTTATAATTTAACTGGTAGACTAATTTCTCATGACAGATGTTTGTCATTTGATTACTTTATGCAGTTTTTGTTCTCTGGTGCATGAATACAGTCTGAGAATTCAAATACAGATTATTCAATTTGTCTAAACAGCACATTCTTCCTCTTCTACAGACACAGATGAAGTTGTGCTGTCACCAAGCAAGATTCAAGTAAAGTGGCAGAGATGTCCTAATCAGGGATAAATACATGTGCTTTTCTGTAAAACATAATGATGACAAGGGGAAAGATTACCACAAACCCAGTACACTGCAACATGTTTGAGATTACAATCACTACTTTTTGAATATACACTGTTAGCAGTATTTTCCGATGTTAACAGCCTGCACCTCCAATATTAGATTTATTAGCACTCGTATTAAACGGCCATTTGTTTTAGACAAGTTTTTCCAAAGGTTGAGAACAGACCAGATTTCATCTCAGTTAGTCTGAGTGCTCTGCTTTCCCTCTTAATAGGTAACACACTTTCACTGCAGGACACTCAGACTGTCCCTCCTGCTAATTATCACAGCACCTTTTAAGTAAGCAAGAAAAAATCTCTGGAAGGAGATGAAACAAAACAAGCAACTTGATGGTTTTATTTCTGCCTTTTATGGGGCCTTTAATATGACTGGAGGCCCACCACATTTTAATGTCTTACTTTAAAAAAAAGGGAGCATATAAACTTGCCTTTGAACATTACAAGCCAATTGAATGCTGTGGATGAACGCAAGATGAGTATGAGACAACATACTCCAATAATGGAGACATATCAGAAATGTCTCCATTATTGTCAAATTGGCTAATGCGACACCACAAGAAACTTTGCTGCTTGAAAACAAGGTTTGTTGTTGAAAACAGTAGTTCCCGGTGGCCACACAACAGCCTGCGAGGACTACTGTTTCTGAGTAAAGACAATGGATTTCAAGATGTGTAAGACGTTGCAAAATGGCAAAATCTGGAGAACCAAAATATAGCGCTCCGCTTTTGGTTTACTGAATCGTGGACTGTTTTGAATTAACAAGTGATTATCAGATTGTGTTACTGCCAAAGATGTCCATGCCTTGTAATCTACACATCACAGCTGACAGACTGGGTTGTAGCAAAACAAACAAAAACATCCAGCTCAGTGGGAATGAATGCAGTATGGTGAACAAACTAACATGACTAAATTACTAGTTACAGCTACTAAATGAAAATTAAACTTCCTAGACTATTTTATACCCAAGAATATTAAAAAAAAAAATCAATAGTTGATTGAAATACTTGTGAATCCACACTAAACCTTGTGAAAGGATTCATTTTATAGATAAAATGCACAACACTGATTTCATTCAGAATAGTGAAAGGGTACATTTCAGTTTTCTTGCAGTCAGAATAAGCTATATTTGGGAGCCATAAATTTCCACTTTGTACGTAAGTCTCGGATGTGTATGGAGTAAAGCTTATAAAAGTGGTCCACTGGCTGGTATTTTGAGTCTTTGGCATAAATGTGAGTGGTAAGCCACAGCAATGCTATCTTGGTTTGTGAGGAATATATCCAAGGAGGCTGAGGCTCCCTGTGCTCCATTACGTCCCCTGTAATTTCAGTGATTACACATGCACTCGCACACACACACGCACACACATACACAGAGATAGAGAGAGACAGAGTTTCTCTCTTCCAAAATAAGAAATAAGTGTGTGACCATGTGTGTAAGAGTCTGTTTGAATGGCTGTTTAAATGCATGTTGCATTGTGTTGTGAAGTTTCCATGCTGTGTTATCATATTTGGGCTTCCCTGTTTGTTTTTTCTCCACTGGTCTACATTTTCAAAATACTTTTGCCATGCTCCAAAAACAGATCTAGCATAGTACTGTGCTGTATTCAGTCACTTCAACTATTAACCTGAATTACTTCACTGAAGTTGCCTCATACGTAGCTACTTGGAAGAGACACTTTGGAGTATGCAGTGCATGTGTGGCTCTGTTTTTACATTGCTTCTCTCAGAGTCTTCTCACTGCACTGGTGAGGAGGAATCAGGGTCACAGACACGTGGTATATTGCATTCTCAACTACATAGTCATCTGAGCTGACGCGACAGCTGTTTGTTGTCACCTTACGAGTGCAACTTGATTTGCTCCAAAAAACATAATTAGACAAAATGAGTAATGCTTGATGGTAAGAAAGAGGTGTGAATGTGTCTGAAACTTGAAAAAGAATGTAGGTGTTGATAAAAATCCTTCTACAGCACCGGTTGCGTGAGTAATGTGTAATGTAATAAACTAACATGGTTGGCATGTGTGACATTGTATTGATGCATGCAGACACGTGTCTCAGACCAGATTTCTCCCTAACATGCTCTACATACTGCAGCTACCTGACACGACCCTCCAACTGCTACCTTACGTAGTTTATTGGTCTCGGTGTGTCAGCTTTCAGCCATGTTAAAGCATACAAAGAAACAAGACTCCATCCATGCTATGTTGTGTTTGTTTTACAGCATTTGGAAGGACGGAGGGAGAGAAAAAGGAGGGGGATGTGTTTAAGAAGGACTCCACCCTTGCCATTAGGGGGGAGAGACAGATGGCCTCTGCATGGGATACCTACAGCCAGGAGGAGAGTGGGGAAACTTGGCACTGCTAGCTGCAACCATGAAGAACACAGCCAGAGCTCACAAACTAGAGCACCGTGACATATTATCTAAAATACTGCAGGCAACTGAAATGTAAGCAGTGCGTTAAACAAAGCTGTCATGCAATTTCATCAAGGAAACAGGCGTACTGCTGCAGAGGAGAGGCACTTTAGGAATGACACTACATCCATTACCGGTTTTCCATCTTATTCAAGAAACAAATAAGATTCCAATTTCAAAATAATATACATCCTAAACTGCATTTCGCTTGTCAACTTTATTTTGTGTTACTGTTTTGACACTTTATAATCCATTTGGTCAATGTGAAGACCCTTAGACTGCAAAACCTAATTTCACCGAAGAAAAGCAGGCTGCACTTTTGCCCCCTTTTCCTTGAGAAACCCGAGGAAAGAATGAACTCATGGGAACGATATGCTTCCTCTTTGAAGAAAATGCTTCATATTTGTTTCTTTCCCTCCTGACATCACTAATTGCGACAAGCTGCGCTAAAGACGCAATGGTAAATCAAAACCTTCCTTTTTGCCTGGCAACAGACTCAAACATTCCACGTCGGCCACTTGATGAGCCAAAATCTCCACCTACACAGACCTGACCGAGCGTCGGCCCTGGCCTCCCCTGAGGAGGCGTCTCCTGGCTAGAGATCCTCCCTGTACAGCCTGCAGTCCTTGTCAGTATCATGTGAGACAAGAGGAATCCCCAGCTAGAGACATTCATGAGCAGCAACACAACACACAATATGTCATGTTCATGAAGACAAACTCCATGCATAGATTATCATGTCAAACAGCACTCATGAGAGACTGATCTGAAGACCTCACAGGAGAAGAATGCAGACATGAGATCTGTGCTGGAGAGTGTGGTTTAGGGCTAAAGCAAGAGGAAACTCTGAGTTTCTGAGTAAAGGATGAATAAGGACACAAAGGAAGAAATAGGGCAGTTACAGAAAGGGAGCACAGCAGCGTGATGGACTTGAGCAATAGTATAAAGTATCTTTAGAACTCAGAGTATGAGTGATGCTGAGTAATTTGCTGCTAAAAACTCCATCTTAGCCTCACTTCTCTAACACACAACAGCTGCAAACAGACAAACAATGTCTGCCTTTACCTGCCACCTAGTTGTGTCAGGCAAACTTGTGATTTTGTTTAGAACTTGTATGATGATATGAAAGCTGACACGTGTTACTCTGGAGGGAACTGTCTCAGCAGTTACTTTAAGGATGAGGAAACCATCCTGGAAACTGCAATTATCGTAGATATGGAGCATGATTATCTTCTCTTGGTTTGAAATTAAATAGCCGCTGTGATGTTGACTAAACTCTGTTTCATGAAGAAAATGTTTGTCTTGTGTAAAAGTTTAGGTCCAGAACTGGTGCACACTGTGTTTTGCTATACTTGTCAATCTTAGTGTTACCAAGTGACCTGGGCTGTACCAGACTTAGCCTCATTCTCACTCTCTTCACCAGTTAAGTAATTTTGAGATGTCTGTAGGAGGTAAGCAGGTTAAAGGGCAGTGTTTCATTACTTTGTAATGAGTGCAGTAATTCATACTCCTTACAGCCACTAAAGTTCCTAAGTCTACTATGGGCCAATAGAACCATTAGCTGACTTTTAAACTTCCATCTGACTATTAAGGTCACATTTCAACAATGATAAAAGCACAGTTACAATTGCTGCCAACCACATATAAAAACTGCATCCGAATGAATTGATGAATATGGATTAATCTAATGACTGTAAAAAAGTTATTGAAAGACTCAAATAACACAACACAGGTCCTCACCGTAGACGCAACATACATTAGCATCCATAAGTAGAAAAAAATTATATTAATTAGCAGTATGCTCCTACATCTTCTGCTGTCATGAATTTGAGAAGGCAATGTAAAGCCATCTGTTTGCTATTGTGCTTCTAAAGCAGTGACCAGGGGAGAGACATCATCAGACAACACCTCTACCCTTGACACAGACCTTTCTGTGAGGCCTATAACTCTGTCTCAATCAGTTAGAAACAGGATAGGCCAAGTGTTGGTGAATTGCCTGTTTCATGGCCTGCCTTTATCGTAAGAAATATTTGTGCAGTGTGAAGAAAACATTAGTCCCTGCACCAGCTCTAATCTACCCCCTTCCTTCCTAGCATTGTATCCTGTGAGGGTGAGGCTTTTTCAGTGGGCTAATTCATGGCAGAGACAAACACAGGCTGACAGGTCTTTAAAAGGGGGCAGGCGAGCCTCTTTCGCATGTCGCTGTCCTCTTCAAAACCTTTTTCCTCTGTGCTCCCCCCATAGCAATGTGTTCTTCTCATCCAAGTCGCTTTTGATTAAAGATCTGCGCTTAAAAGAAAATGGATCAATAGTGTTGACATACAAAGCGTCATGATAGGTTGTGACCTCTCATCACATTCAGCTGTAGCTGTGCTGTAGGACTTGTGAAGAACAATCTCCACTGTGTACCAAAGCAGTACTGCAGCGTCCTGTCGTATCGTGTGAGATATGTTATTGTTTGTTGTTGTTGGGGCCTGGGGGTGGGGTTTGTGGTATTTTGGGGTGTACTCACAATACTATAGACTTAAAGGAGGGCAGAAACTTGCGTGACACTCCTAACACATAGTTGCTAATAGAGACTGCTCCATGGTCACTATCACTCCAAAAGGGTGCTGAAAACTGCACTGAGGCAGAAAACTGGTTCAGGACATACTGCGAGCCTATCAAGTGCATCCTTCCTGCTCCTAGCAGTTTCGTTGTCTTTTTCTCATCTCTTAAGGTCTGACTTAATATCTAGTAACTAGACCATACAACATTACCCAGTGTAAAAACTACAATCTAGCCAAATGAAGACAGCACTGAGAAGCTAATGATCATTCCAAAATTAAAATTAATTGTATATATAACTCATGTTTACAAAAGTTTGCCTCACAACCACTGTATCTGTGAGCTCCCATCTCTACAGTTGTTTGAAACTAACAGCCTCCTTAACAACTGCAGTATAAACCCATGCATATGCACAGATAAGACTCAAGAGTCTGTATTTTCGGTCACTGTTCTCTGAATATTAGACTAAATTATTGATAAATATATCTAATAAAGGCCAGCTCAATTTTCCTTAGTAGGACAGAAATAGATCCAGCCCTTGCTGAGTGGTGGTGGGAGCTTTGTAGAGAAGAGAGAGGGGATTCTGTACTAATCACAGACTCCACCGCCCTTGACTGGGTCTAAATGGGCTACTGTACTTTCATTGGTGCAATCTAACACAATGGAAACATAGTTTCCCACACACTACATACGAGTCCCCAGAGGGAATTTGACTATTTTTCTTGAAAATGATTCTCATGATTATCTAATTTTAGATTTCTTGTCATGATACCTTCTGCCAACAACATGTAACTTTTTTTCTGATGTTTTTTTATTGTATCCTTTATAGTACTATGTCTACGAAAGTCTATTCTATTCAGGTCTGTAGATTTTTCTACTTTTTGTTTTGCAACTATTTTAAATATAGGACACTTTATTCCATCGATGTGTAGACAGCAATATGAATGTAGGAAGCTGCTTTGAACTTTCAAGTAATCACCATCATTGCACTGTGTGTCCGCAATCACCACCTAAAAACAAGGGAAGGAAGTACAACAGTCCAACAAAAACGTGCCTCTGTTCTGTGTGTATCCAGTGGTCAATAAAAACAGTAAGTAGTATGGGCAGTCTGGCACTTCCCCAGCATTATCCTGGTCAGAGGGAGTTCAATTTCCCGGCACACCCACTTTTCCCAGCACATACTCTCACCCTGTTTCTGCAGCCGATTAAAACTGTACCACCCACTTTGAACAGAGAGAACAAGGAGATTTCAGGTGCCTAGGTCACACAAGACTTTTGTTCAAAAAAAAGAGCACAGCTGACTTAAGCATAATGACATCATGGAAATTAAAAAGCACACAACAGCATACCAATGCAAAAACATTTAGCTGGACGTTTAGTGGTATTTGCGTTGCTAAGTCCCTACCATCAACAGCAGAGCTTATAGCATCTTTGCCACCTCCACTTCAGGTTAATTCAGGTTGGACCAAAAATAATAAAAAACTTCATTCATCTTGCTGCCTTTGGTTTCAGACAAAATAACACACTCTTTTCCGTCCACAGAGATCCATCTTGCTAAAAAAAATTAGGCTGCTAAAAAAAGGTAGTAGGACAACATTTATGTGTATTTTTGCTAGGACTCAAGTTACATGTCTGGTTAAACACTGTTATCAAAACCCTGAACTCACTTGGAGGTAAAAGACTAATATTTTACTACGCCACTTAATGTCGGTTTGACAAATCAGGTTGTAGAGAAAATACGCAACCAGTAATATAGAGCAATCAGTAGAATACAAGATATTCTAAAACTCCAAAGCTGTAAAAGCTGTTCATAGACATATTCCACTATTCTTCATCAATATTAAACAGTAATATAAAAACTACTTGGTCTTTTTTGCTACAGCTTTGATCCAGATGGGGAAATTTATTCAGGTTTACAGTCTGTCTGGAAATGAAAGAGAGGACAAGAAACTAAAACAGAATAAGAGGAAACTTAAGTATGGGGTTTGGGGTTGTGCGGATATGGGAGGTAAAGTTGTGATAGATGGAGAATCCAGAATAATTTGTCTGGAAATCAGCAGGGATACCATTCTGCAAAATCCTGTTAATGCATTCATTTAACATATCTGCATTCTACACCAGGGCTAGCTAGGAAAGCCAACTAAGCCATCTATGAATTAGGTGACAGGGATTTTTTTTTACTTAGATTCCAGTGCCATTCTTTGTGTACAAAAGGAGACAACATCACCCATCGCTTACACTCAGCACTGCCCAGTATTTGACTGGTGGGTGTTAATAATCTCCCACCTGGGTGGTAGGGGGTGTGTGTCAGTGAACACAACTGTTTGTGTGTGCCCATCCCACAGCTGAAAAGACTGAAACAAATACATCTAAAACTCAGCCACACCTGTTTCCCATAACCTCTGCGCTCCTCTCCAGGGGGATTAAATGGCTGACTCTGCACATCCTGCATGTATACCTCTTTAATATGGACTGTACAGCCATAGCGTGTTCAAGTGACCCTTACCTCAGTCAAACAGAGTGATCCACTCTTCAGGGGAAAAACCCACACTCCCAAAAACAGTGGGCTACAACAATTTAAAAAGTTTCCCTCTGTTCATTCACAGTAGGTAATTAACCATGGAAATATCTGGAAGCCATTTATACAGCACAGTTTCCTATGACTAAGTGACTGCAAGAGTCAATTCCTGTCTATCGCCGATTTCCTTAGTAGACAAGATATACCAGATAAAACAGTGAAAAATAACCCTGCTAATATTAGCAATTTCTATGTATTTTTCTGTAATTTCCACTTTTCCATCCCATTTTTAATGGCTAATTTCTCATGCACTGTGGCTCTAATGACTGCAGACTCCCACTGGAGAGGGAAAAAAAGCCACCAGAAGCAAGCACAGTTGTGATCGCCTTATAAAACCAGGAGGGTTAGGTTTAGGTTTACATAATTCTATATTTGTGCCATTATAATTAATTTCCAATAAAATACTTTCCAACTACATTATAGGCTGTCTGTCAGGTTAAGGCTCCAAAATAAGCTGTAAATCTAGTAACAATTCAATAACTCTAAAGAAACCCGAAAAGTACTGAGAGGGTTTCAAATGTATGAAGTGATGATTGCCTCTTTTAATTTGCACTAACAAGAGTCACATTACAAAAAAATATGAGGTTTTGCCTGATCTGCAAGCTTTACAGATGAGTCACAAAGGTGCATATCAGCAGCTGATCCAGGAGTGAGAAAAACTGTAACTATGATGAGGGTGAGTTCCAACTATTTAAAAAGCCTTTTAGTTGAGGTCATTTAAATTAGGATAAGTTAGCGTAGACAGCTGACTGCAGTAATAGACAACACAGAGGTTGTGTCTTTTTAATTATCCTCGTTCCAGACAAGTAGAGGGATAAGTTAAAACTATTTATGGCTCTACATTCACTAATGGACCACCAGGGAGCTGCTTTCCATTCACAGCTTCTAACAGTCAAGTCACATCTGTCGTGGAAGAAGGAAGCGACGGGTGGAGTCAACAGAAGTGGTGACCACAGCCTGCTCCCTGAAACCCCCCACCCCTACTCCCACCACCGCACGCACACCACAAACACACACAGCCTCAATGTCCCACAATAAAGCTGCACACTCATCTGCTGATGGGCTTCCTTCAAAAAGAAAACACTGCATGCATTTAACATGATTAGGAGGGTTCAGTCAGCTGCACCACAAACAAGATTTAAGATCAAATAAAGGGGATCAGATGGAAGCGACAGCTGTGACCCACAGATGTGAATCCGAATGTTAAAACTTACTTTAAGGCCTGCTCATCTTAATCATCCTGATAACAACGTAGCAGTGTGCTGACATTTTAGCATTCATGGATATATTTAGTTGGAGGTTCATATGTCAGGTCAGTACACTGTGTCATGTTCAAAGTTTATAATGATTGAAGACTGAAAAGTGAATGTCAAAATACACAAAGGTTTTTTGGCATTAACATAATAATTGCCAGAAAAGCCACAGAGGTTGGCATGTCTATATTAACTTATCCAATGACCTCAACCAACCAAAGGTCTTGACCTGACCTGCCCTGTGCATGTGGTGACAAAGCTACAGCTATTTTAATTATATTTCCAATGACAAACTTTTCTGGTGTCAATTAATGAGCCCTGAAACACATTAGCACCCATAAATGCCACATCTGCTCAGTCAGCGCACAGCTTCTTCAAATCTATTTCTGTTTTAGGTCTGTAATTTAGTTGGCTCGATTACTAGATTATTTATTTAGATTGTGAATCATGCAGCCCCAAGTGAAGCAACCACAAAACTACGGTCTTCAATTACAGACCTCACAGCCAGTAGCCACGCCTTAAAATGAATCCCCTCCTCAAAACCCTGTCTACTCTACCGGGAGTCTGAAAATGATACAACTGACATCAAAACTGCTTTGTCACAGAATTCTCTCCCCACTTGTATTTCTTGGTCACATAGGCTCCATCCGTATGCAATCAAAAGTAAAATATACTGCTCATTTCCTTTGAAAACACATACATGTGGTTGTCAAGGTGAGATGAGTTAGATTGGAAATCTGTGTACACGATAACAAAGCAACACATGTGGAAGCTAATTGGCTTAAATTGCCTTGGCGTGTTGTTTATCAGTTTCGAGTGTTGATTTATGAACCATTGCTTTGTGGTTAGAGACAGAATAAGTATGGTATGAAGAGGACTGTAAAAAACGTGTTGCAAGTGTGTGTGTGCGTGTGATGAGATGAAACTGGTGGCAGCAGTAGGAACACAACATACTAGAGCGTGACTGATGAATCTGCCAAGTCACTATATCAGCAGATATCAGCAGATCTAATCTCAGTTGCCAGAACACTTCTTTGGTTATGGCTTCTCGGATGTCAACATCATTTAGTTCAGGGAGTTTTCTATGATTCTAAAGTAAAGTAAAGTCCATCCATCCATTTTCAACCGCTAAAGTAAAGTAAGTAAAAATCTTTTTAAAATGTTGGTCACACAAAACATTTTTTCTAGAATTTTTGGAACCCTTTCAGAGTCAAATGCCACATTTTCCGTAAACCAAGAGATTAAGCAAGATTATATCTGTTGATTGATTGTGACCATTTTAAAAAATGGACAATGGCAGCTACAAAACATGTGGGACTTTTACAATTAGTGTATGTCACATATTACTATTAGTTGTGTGTGTTATATCTTTAAAGCTCTTGCTGCCCTTGAGGAAAAATAAACAAATGGTGCATTCCAGTAAAGTATTTATTTAAGTATCCGTCTGTGTGTGTGCGCCTTCTTTTGTTTTAGTGAGCCTGTCATGTATTGTAATCCCAGCTCAGGGCTGGGATACAGCAAAGCTCTCCAGCTGCTCTGCTTCGGGACAGCAGGGGACTGGAAGGTGCTCTGGCTGGCATGCAGCCCAGCTGCAGGTCAATACTTCCAGAGACTCTGCGACTGCAGTGCCTCCTCTGAAATATGTCTTCATTTCCCCTGCCACCCCTCACACCCAAAGCGGAGGAGTCTGCGCTGCCTCTCCCCTCCTGTATCACATAACGTTGATCCCCCCATCCTTAACCAACCACTTGGCAAACTTTTCACAAAGGGGCTCCTCTGTGCTTACCATAAGTGACACCCAGATTACTCTGCTTGCTTTCTATTTCTGAGTTCACTGCTGCTGCTGCTCCTTACACACACAGCTGGCATTTCCCTCACACTCCCTGGATGATGCTAGTTTAGTTGTGATGTGGTAAACTGGAAAGTGTGCACATAATGAGCATTGAATCAGTGCTGCGCCTGAAGTTGCCTCATGGATTCATGAGTGCTGCAAATGTATTGAGTTAGCTTGTGTGTAACTAGCAGAGGCTGCGAGAGCTAAAAGGTCACATTAACTCCGGATAACGGGGTAACATTCAAACCAATGTCTTTAGCCAGCGGTCAACTAACTGTCGCCAGCAGCTGCTACTTTCCTACCAAAGTAACGTCAATGCTAATCGGACTAACTTGCTTACTTAGGGTTAGCTTAAACACTACTGGCTGCGTTTGGGGGAGTCCACTCCAACACAACGGGGACGAACCGGTTCTGTATCGACAAACGGTAGACCCTCCGAGCCAGAGTATTCAACTTCTCTTGAAAAGTAATGGAAAGACAAAGCAGCCACTAACTCACCGGTGAGTCCGTAAAAAGTGAGCAGGGATGTTAAAAGTCGCAGTCCGATTGACGGTAAAGTCCTCCTTCTCTCCATGGTTCCTGTGTGTCTGAGCGCTTCGGCGCCACTCTCCGATCCGTCCTCCTCCTCGCGCGTCCCTGCTCTTTCTGGCTGCTGGCTCGCGCTCCTGGGGAGCTTGCTCTCCGTAGCGACCGAGCCGCGTGGGCTGTACCACTGCTGCAGGACAACAAACAGAAACTCACGTAACCGACGTACGCACGTACTCACGCACAGGGTCCCCATCACCCCCAGATTATTTAAACTCTTAAGGAATCACAGTATAACTATAAATTAGATTTTCTGCTTAATTATTTATTAATGATTTGATCAATTTAGGTACTGTGCAAAATTTAATCAACAGCAATTATTTTGTGTTGTTATTAACTTAACACTATTTAACTAACTCTATACAAAGTTGTTAAATAACTCCATGTGTTGCCTGCTGCAACATTAATGTCAAATACACTTTTATTCAGTTCTGTTCCTGATCAATAGATTAAGTTTTTTTAAACATTTGTCTACAAGGTTCTTGATCATTTTAATCAGTGCACTCAACTCATAAGAGGTTTTCAAGGGCCATGCCTCTTCATCAACTGCAATACAACATGTTGCCTGACAAAACCTTTACAAGCTCAAGCTGGTAATGTTCCTTAATAATCTGACTAATAACACTCATTTAAATGAAGTAATATTCATGCCATTCTGAGAAAGTTACGGATATGAAAGAATGGAAAACATGAATAAAAGTGAAATTGTGTTTTCATCAGTCGCGAATCCCCTGATTCTATTGGGGCACCTGTGTGAAAACAGACATTACAGACACACAAAACCACTTATTGCACAAACAACTGTTTACTTTTCGAGCATGATTACTGTCTTCACAGCAGCCACTGAACAGATATAGGTTCATCATATCGCTTAAGGAGACACTGAGCGTTTATCTGTTTTTGGCAGGTCCCGTGGGTGTTGTGGGGATCTTCTGGCTATGCTGTAACCACCAGGCACCAACCTATTTGTGGATCACACTTTTATATGCAGGTTTCAGACTGTAAGATGAGTAAAAGGATGCTTTCAGTAAGGAGTCATGTTACAGATCAAATCAATCAACTCATGCTCATTGTAGCTTATATTAAAATGTAGAAATATACACATCTTTGAGGTGTTTTTGGGTGTCGTACAGAACTTGATGGTGCATGTCCGTAGATAATCTGTAACCAGTGTTACTATTCTACAACTGTGAGTGGGAACAAGGAAGTGAAATGTGAAAGTTAATGTAAAACCCTGCAAGATCAACTGCTGAAGGACAAAGCAATCACACAAATGGGCTCAGCGCAGACACCGTGTGGATGCTCCATCCTAAAACAACGTGATAATGAAACACTTCTGCATTGTTCTTTTCTCAGAGATAATTACAGCTCTTCACACGCTGAGGAATCCGACGTTGTGTGTGCAGCACAATGTTATTATCGTGCGCTGAAGCTCGGACTGATAAACCTGCTCCTTCAGCAATTTTGTGAGGACATCATATGTATTCGCCATAGATAAGCAAAAATGCTCATCTCAATGTGGCTCCCTCACTGCAGTGACGTTGGTGTGTCGCCTCATCAGGGGACGTGAACTCTGCAGGGAAGCCTCCATCTCCTGCAAAATGTAACCCTCAGCTTCACTGTGATTAAAGCATGACCCATGATGTGTCACCGAGCTGTACCCCCTGCCTTTATACCCTCTGCTGGGTTATTTATATCCTCAAAGAGCCATAAATCCCCAGGTGAAAGCGCTGCCCTTTTCACCAATCAATCTCCCTTCCTGGACCACGTTGAGGAGGATTTGTGTCTTAATAAGATGATAATTCACATCTTTCTTACTTAAACATTTAATGTGATATCCACACTTTCAGCTAGGCTCATTTCTCTCGATAATGCTGCATAAATACTCAAACCCCCGCAGCTGCACTAAATAGTTTATGAGCATTTATGACCCATGGCCTTTATAATTGTGGGGTTTTTTTATGCAGCAAAGAATACTTCTCCATCACTTTCTCTTCCAGAAAGGAGCTGGTACCACCTCCCCTGTGACCAGTGGCTGCACATCCACACACAGGCTGTCTGGGACATTTGGTTTTACAGTCTGTGAAAACAGCCTTTGTTAAACACAACATTCCTCACTAGTCACATTGGTGAGCTGGTCTCTGCACACCTCACAACCTCCCCCACTCTCTTGTAGCCACACTCACAGTCCCATCTCTTGACCATCCAGAGCGGAGAAGAGGTCATCTTCCTTGCTGCTGACGCCACACACTTTGAGCTCGCAGCTCCACATAGGTCCTTCATAATGAGCTCCCTCTGAAATGACCCTGTGCAGTACACGCTGACCTTTTAAAGGGTATATGTGAAGACAATTAGGACTGCATACCTGTTAAAGACTGTGTTCATGTTATACTGAATGAAAACTTGCAGGATAGAGGTGTGTGTGTGTCTTCATTCTCAGACACTAAAAGAAAGCTATTACAATATCTGTAGTTTTTCATTCAGAATTCTTGCAGGTTTAGAGACAAAATGCCAAATACAAATGAATGTAGTTCCACCTTATTCACAGTAAGGATTCTCCAATGATCTGGCTCCATTTTAATTGCAACTGTTAACACTGAACTAAACAAAACAGGTCAGATCTGGTGAAATTAAAGTAAAACATGAATCTGCCAAACCATTCATGCAGATGCAATGATTATAACTAAAGACAAAAAAACTGTGCAGCAGTGGACATAGATCGCCATCTGCTGGCAGTATTTGCTTAAACCTTGGCACAACTTTGTGATTTGTTCTAAATCATAGTCACACTCTTGTGCGTGACCACCTGCCCTCACCTCAGCCTCCTCACTCTGCAGCTTCCATTTTCCAACAGTCTCACAGAAACATTTAATGTGGCGGAGTTGTTCTCTATTGTCTGACAGTGTGGACAGATGTGATGCTGTAGATGAAGTGATGACAGTTGAAGAGACAAGAGGGGCTTGACAAACGGTCTAAAAGCTCCACAGGAGAGAGGCCGGACATGGGTAATTTGCAGTGAAGGTAAAGCTGCTGAGTGAAAACACAGAGACCCAAAAAAACAAGCAGACAAACTGGGATTTTAAAATCTCTGAGAATATGTATAGTGTTACTCGGCCATCAGTGTGGTTTGTGTCAGGCCATGAATGCACCTCCAAACTGAAACACTAAAATACACCTGCCTGTTGTGTAGGGTGTGTGTGGTCTGCCTGGTAGGTAGTGTAATATCACATGTCCATTGTGAATCAGTGACTATCCATAATCCTGTCACAGGTTCTCCATCTTTGGACCAATGCATCCTACACTCAACATCTTTAGTTATCACCCTTTGGCTGTAGTCAGATCCTGCTAGCTCAATCAATCAGATGTAATAAAACATCCAAGTCCTATTGGGACATTCAGATCAGTGTAGCATTAAAAACACTGGCGATTCCACCTCGTAAAATGGGGCCACTGTCAGAAGATAATTAACATCATTCACTTCACCTTCAAAAACCTCGACTGCAACATAAATAAAGAGAATGTTGGCTTGAAATGACTCCATTATCATTATTTGGACAAACACAATGTCTCAAAAAAACAACTGAATGTGATTTCATAATCATATTCAGTATAAACATTAACTTACATAAACAAGGAAGACACAAATTGTAGAGTTTTATGAGTTTATAATGCACCAATCTTATCTTTATTACAATGAATTCTAAAGTCCAGGGTGTGGTTGATAAGTTTGTAGCTTAAGGCAGAAGAACATGAGTTAGATCGCTGTCATTAGCCTACATGCACTAGTAGTTCAACTGCTGGGAGTGATTGTGCAGGAAGCTTAAATTCAAAACTCACATCCTCTTCACTATCAGGCACCGTCACACTGCTACATCTGCTCCAGTTGGAGCTCAGCGGTTGCCATGTTCACAGTGACAATAATGACACTGCTGCCAAGGACTGCTTTATGGAGAAGGGATGTGTATGCTGCATGACTGTGTATGTATGTAGGAAGTGACTATGATTTAAAACTAAGGTATGGTTTTATACCATCTTTGGTCACAAACTTATCAATCAAACTTTGTATGACAGAACATATTCTGCTGATAATCAACCTACCATAGAAAATTGGAAACAAAAACACCATTTACTCAGGCTTAGACAACACACTGTGAAAATAATAGAAGTCACACTTCAGTCCTCTCTAAGATAAGCCTCAGGCACCTCTTCCTCATCGTTAGTGCCCTGTGAGGACGCTGCATATTGTGCCATCCTCTCCACCTCCATCACCTTGGTCTCTGCCAGCTTCTTATCTGCGTCGAGTGAGAGTTTCTGTGCCTGCTCCACCTGCGACTGGGCCACCTGAATGTTTGTCCTGATTGTGATGCATGCATGTTCGGCTCCTGAGAAACACATACACACAGATGCAAAGTTAAGAGAACGACACGACACCACCACATCCAGTCCAGACATTAGGTTTCGGTCATTAGGCAGGCACTCTTGTCCATCAGCTTCATTTTGTTTTTACACAAAGCTCCGCTGACTGACAGCAAATGATCCGTACACCTTTTAAAGTGTAATGCTGACAGCAGCTGAAAAGAAACAGCAGCATGCAAAGCTTTGAGGAGATGATTCACAGCTACAAACCTTTATTCATTTGACCAGAACCCTGAGAAAACCTGCCTCAACACACACACACACTTCTAACACTCTGTCATACAACGCAGGCATTATCTTTTACACACCTGATACATACGCCGCCTCAGCTGCCACTTCACACAGCTTCACTGCATTGAACCAGGTGAGCTCGAAACGCTTGCATTCCTCTTGTCTGTCACTAACCTGTCAGGATGGAGAGAATTATAAAACTCAAACAAACCCACCACTTCCTGTATGGTGTGTAAATCATATTTATCAAGAACAAAAAACTATATTGAGACTGACCTCCACACGCTTGCCAATGATCACCTGCCAGATTGAATCCTCTTCTGCTGGAGTCAGTTTATCTAGTGAGGCTAGGTATCGTTTTTGTAGGGCAATGAGTGTGTGAACAGCCTGTCAGTGAGCAGAGAGGAAAAACAGAAACTTTTTCACTATATTTGTTAAAAATTAAATGTCATCTTTTGTTATGGAGCGTTACCAGAAATGACAACATCTTGGAAATGAAAAAAAGACAGATCGCATATTGATTATTAAAGCTTTTATATGTTTCTCTGCCTGCTCTTAACTGGTAAAAAAATAAAAACACACATACACACACAAGGAAACCATGAGGCTACACAGATGTACTTCATTTTACAATGACAGCACACAGGCTCAGACTGTAATAAACCAATCTCTGAAACTCAATACTTACTTTTGAATATTCCGTGATGGCATCTATGACAGCCAATGTAGTCTGAGAGAGAAAAGTGCTGGAACTGTCTGTTGCCAGAGACGCTGCTCGTCTGATGAGGGCATCATGAGAGAGGTTTTCTGCCTGCAAGAGACACATTACATGTAAGAATTCATCAATGTATGTCATGTACATGAGATGACTGCTGTGAACTAACACACTCACCTGTTTGAACGGCACGGCACACAGCCCGCCACCAACAGCTAGAGACGTTACACCAGTGTACAGAAGGTTTGTCCACCTGACCGCTTTGTGGCCTGCAGGTTTACAGCTGCTGAACTGTAAACGAGCAGAACGCCTGAACGAAGACAAAAACAGCTTTAACATCTCTGCTGCTAAGAGTCGACCGATTAAACACAGGCCTACACTTATTATTTTATAGTATATACTCAAACGCTGTGCTAATCTGATCCAAGGTGATTTAAAGGCAGATAAAAACAAGTCCAAGGTGTGTGTGTGTGTCACTGCTGTGTTTCATTTTCACTTCATCGATTTCCTCAATATCCTACATTACTTTACATTACATTACCAGAACACGATTGGTCTAATAAAGTGCGTTTACATTAAATGTTGATTCTGTACCACGATAAAGCCAACAACCCGAAATAGACATCATACCTAACGAAACTGAGGTACGCTGCCCACCTCCGGAGCGCGGCCATGTCGGTCCGCCACATTAAAAAGTCCGCCTCATTGTAGAAAGGTTGGTTCCTCTACTTGGCAATGAGGAAGGGTGGCCAACAACAAATGGTGCAATACCGCCATCAGGTGGTGACAAGACAAAATACAATAAAACACAATAAAATAAAATACAATGTGTGTTTATTACTGTATACTTCTAAATGAAGTAGTGTGTTTATTTTTATTTGTTACATTTGTTACACAATTTTACTACTGGAATTTCTAATTGAGAACATATCAAATGTATCAATAAGCCCAATTAATGAGGTCCACAATGTTCACAGGTTTTTTATTGCCTTCTTCTTTACATTTGTTTTGATTTGTTTCGTTTTAAGAAAGAGCACCATGCAAACACCAGGCCATAACTATGAAGGCCATTTAGGCCAACTAGGCCTTTACAAGCCACATGTGCTCACAGGGTTAGGATAGTGTGGATGTGAGCAGAGCTATGGCTGTGTGGCTGTTCTCATCCATACTGTTGCAGCTTACACATACTCATAACTCCATGTCTATGGTTAAAGCAGACAAATGACTTTGTGAAATGGTAAAGATTGTGAAACATAAATGGACACAAGTGTCCAGGAAAGGTTGCAGTTTGTCATGCTCGTAGGCCAGTGGATTTCTGAGGCTGCTGTGTCTAATAAATGTTTATATTTTGCAGCAAAACAGGCTGTTAATGATCATATTTGATGATGTGGTTATGAATAAAGGGGAGAAAATATATTGTGGTCTTACTTTCCTCAAATTAAACACATGCTGTGATTTAATAACCGTAATATTTCATTCTATCAATAGAAATGCTGTTAAAGGGCCAGTACACCCTGTAAAGTGTTGCTTGTTCTCCAGCCAAAAAACATGACTTCATTTCATTCTTGGTTATTACATATAAAAAAATCATCAGACCTCTTTAATAGGGGGAAATGATAAAGTGTTTTCAATCTGCCAAAAAAGTGATTGTGGCCCCCACAGTGAACCCAGGGGTTTATTTCTGCCTCATCTGTACCTGCACCTTTAAAGGCCGATACACCACATAAAGCCTTGTTTTCCAAATGCCAAAAAGTGACTAAGGCCTCAACAGAGTGCCTGAGTGGTTATTTCTGCCTCAGAATCACTTGAATTCATTCTTGTTTATAATAAGTGACAGATTATAACCCAACCAGCCCATGTGTACCTGTTAACACATCTTTAAAGGGCAAATACACCACAGAAACTGCATTTTCCACCTGCCAAAAGGTGATTAGGGCCTCTGCAGAGTGCCTGAATGGTTATTTTGGCATCAATATTACTTGATTTCATTCTTGTTTATTATATGTGACAGATTATAATGCAACCAGCCCATTTATACTCATTAAAACACCTTTAAGGAGCCAATACACCTCATAAACTGCATTTCCCACCTGCCAAAAAGCGACTAAGACCTCTACAGAGTTATCGAGTGGTTGTTTTTTCCTACCACACATTTTCAAATTGTAACAGAACCATCATTGATTCTCCACATTTTCTTTCATTGTCTATCATTATATTGGTATATATCTATTTGAAAGTACTAAAACCAAATATCTGATTAACTGTGAGACTGTTTTCCATCCTATTACACATGCTCATTAACAACCTGTCAACAGAGCAGTCCTTAAATAATTAATGATGTTTTTTCCCATCACTCTTAATTAGTTTCTGTGGAGTTTAATATTCCACATAGGGATACAGACAAACAACTAATTATCATCATTACATTAGAGACAACAAAACAAAGTGAGCTGTCATCCATCACACCATTTAACCTTTATCCTGGAGGTCATTCCACCTCTCAGTGGCCAAGAGGCTGGGCACACCCTGGACAGGTCACAAACTACTCACACTCACACCTACCTCACTCCCACAGCCAGTATAGAGTCAACAAATAACTTAGCAGGAACACCCAGAGAAAACCCACACAGGCACAAAGACAATGTGAACTCTTCACAGAAAGGCTCGAGTCTGCACATCTGAGGCCACTGATCAGTCTGAGGCCTGGTCAGCAGGTGTCGTTCACACTGACACTCCTAATAACAGCAATTTCTGTTCACTTCCTTGTATGTTGTCTGCCAGCAACAGCACAAACAAACACCACACCAGAATACATCAACTGACCAAACATCAGATCCACACAGTGTAGTTAGGAAGCAGGTAGTGTTTACTAGTTTCATCACTATAGTCTGAATACTGTCTGAGTGGATAATCGCACTTTTCAGGGCTGCTCTTACTTGCTATAATGTATAAATATATACATATACAGGTTTGTTGTGTGTTGTGTGATTTTAAAAGCTAATGCTATGAAGCAACAATTGCCAGGTACGTCCAAGTTGGCCAAAGCAAGTTGGCTACATACCACATGCAAGGGTATCATGGGTCACATTAGTGGATGAAAGTGATTGAAGTGAGTGTCAAACTAGCATCCACTCAGATAGTATATGTCTATGATAACACCACCCGATGAAGCCATTTGTAAGCTAAGCGTGTGGTGTAGCTAAGCTACATCTAACATTGCTAGATCAGATTTTTGGCAGGCTGTTAGAAACTCCATTTAAACATAGGTAGTGAAACTTAATAAATCTTAAATTTCTCCTCTCATATACATATCAAAACATTATTACAACCACAGGTAATGCGTGAAAAATCACTTTGTGTTTATTTGACTGTTGTGTTCCCAGTAAACAAACAAACAGAAGAGGCCCCTCCTGGTGTCACTCACAAACTTGACTGTGTGTCTGTAACTGCATAAGGCCGAGCAGCAGTGGACGAGTGTTGCAGTGACGACATTATCTGTACATATAAATGTCTCTGCAGAGGCTGAGCTGAAATCATTTGTCTTCACTGTGAATCATGATGCCACATCAGCTCAGAGAAGGTTTGATGAAGTGAATGTGTGCTGTGTGTTCTGATCAGTGACTCCACACATGATTTCTGGGTGTTGGTTCTGTCTGCAGATGAACTGTTTGGCATTGACTGAGGCTCCTTTGTGTTTTAATTGTACTACATGGATAACAATACATCATTTACTGAAGGTCAGACTCTAACTCTGAAAGTCACAGAAAGGTTGATACTGGTTCAAGTGTTGGTTGCTGTGTTCCTTTGCATCAACTTCATGCTGATTGCAACCTTTTTTATGAAAGATGTGTTTTATACAAGCATGCGCTACATCCTGTTTGCTAACACCTTACTGTCTGATTGCCTCAGTTTAATCATGACAGACCTCTTACTAATTTTCAGCTTCTTCCAAATAACGATGCACATGTGGTCCTGTCTTATATTCTTCACTGTGACGTCTGTGTACAATTTTGTAACGCCGGTCACTCTGACAGCCATGACCCTGGAGCGCTACGTGGCCATTTGCATGCCGCTGCGTCACGGCGACCTGTGCTCCACACGCTGTGCTCTGCTGTGCATCCTCATCATCCACGGCCTCAGCAGCATCCCCTGCCTCATGGTTCTGATTGTGGTCTTTGCTTCTGTCTCTTTAAACTTCTTTAAACAACTGAGAGTCTGTTCTGTGGAGATGTTCATCGTGCACAGCTGGCAGGGTCACCTCAGGTCAGCCATCAGCCAGTTTTACTTCCTGATTATGTGCATCATTATTGTTTTCTCCTACGTTAAAATAATGAAAGCGGCCAAAGCTGCGTCAGCAGAGAATAAGAAGTCGACATGGAAAGGACTCAGGACTGTGGTTCTTCATGGTTTCCAGCTGCTGCTCTGTCTCATCCAGTTGTGGTGCCCTTTGATAGAATCCGCTGTTCTTCAGATTAATTTAATATTATATATAAATGTCAGATACTTTAACTACATAATGTTTAATCTCACTCCAAGATGTCTGAGTCCTCTCATTTACGGCCTCAGGGATGACACATTTTTTCTGGCACTGAAATACTACGCTCTCTGCGGCCTGTACAAGAACAAATAGCTCTCTTTTAATTTGACAGACTAAAAACTGTGATTATGCCACAGAAATCGCTGCTGATGAAGTCACTTATTTCTTTATTGTTTTTATTAATAAGCCGACCATCTGGGCAGCACGGAGGTCTCTGATACTTTCATGCCCGCTTTTCTTTGATCGTGTGACATTTATGGATTGTTTGCTGTTTGTCTTAATAGTCTAAAGCATTCCTGTCACCACTACCACAACATTTCTGCTCTGATTGTGTGACTTTAAAAAAAATGTGACATACAATGTATTTGTCCAGGAAGCCTGTTGTAGCTGAAATCACAGCAGCTAAGGGAGAACTCTTTTTACTCTTATCTCACTTATTTGTCTTTGTTAGTCTTTATTCACACACCCTAATCTGGAGCAATGCCAGAGACTTTGTCAGTTTGTTGCCTTTTCTGCAGTCCATAATAAAATGAGAGCTTCTTGTTGAATCTGTTTTGTTATTTGACCCCCTTGCATTTCATAAACCCTCTTCTCTTTCATAAACACGGATAAAACTAGCAAAAAAAGCAACATGAAACCAGATACTTTAGCATCAACAAACAAACTTTATGAAAATAAATCTACATTTGTAATATTTTTAAGAAGGATCTAATTACATGACTTACATACATACATGTTTATGCTAAAGAAGATGTTATGTGGTTTCAAAGTTTGGATCTATGTGTTGAACTATCTCATAAACACAATCAACACTTTTCCAAATAAAATTGTGTGTCTATGTTTACTTTGAGACAAAATCCAAGGAGACTGCATAAATAATTAATGAACTAATTAACCATCATGTTTAATGAGTTTCACAGGAATTCATTAACCATTAGAGCATCTAAATGCACATGAGAAAAAACAAAGCACACTGGCAGAGAGCCACAGTCAGTACAACGGTCCCTTGTGCCTCCTTTGTGTAACCTGCTGTTGATCCTGGGCTAAGTACCAAACTAAAGGTATTGTTAGCATAACTAGCACACTGCACGGCCTGAACATGTCAGAGGTTATTAGACATTTTGAAAAGGCTACATCTGATGGTCACATGAACTGTGGAAATCTGGGGTTTCAGACAGGCAGTGTCACAGAGAAATGCTCACACCCTGTCTGTTTTGTGTCCTTCACACAAGCACAGTGCCTTTAATAAAGGAATGAAATAACAACAAGCGTGCCAGGAAAGTTCCCAGACTCTAAGAGGAAAGTATGCGTCAGTGTGGGTAGACCCTGAGCTTCTCTGTGGATGTATCAAAAACTTCCACCAAGTGTACTTAGGATGTAATTCTAACTCTGCTTCTGTGGTGTCTGCAGCTGTCAGCATCCACAGCTCCAAGAGAAGATGATGTCAGCCTTAGTTTAGACATGAATTAAAGAGGCACTGAGAATTCACACTACATGAATTTCACAAGTTAATACAGGGGAATGAAAATTTATACTAAACATCTATCCATATTCCAAACCTGCTTCGTCCTGCAGTGCAGGGTCAGGGGGGCTGGAGCCTATCCCAGCTATCTATGGGTGAGAGGTGGTACACCCTGGACAGGTCACCAGTCCATCACAGGGCAACATACAGACAGACAACCAGTCACACTTACACCTACGGGCAATTTAGAGTGACCAACTGACCTAACAAGCACGTCTTAAGAATGTGGGAGGAAACCAGAGTACCCGGAGAAAACCCACACAGGCACAGGGAGAACATGTAAACTCCACACAGAAAGGCCCCAGTCAGGAAAGAACCGGGAACCTTCTTGCTGTGAGGTGCTGACCACTGCGCAACAAAACATGAAATCATAAAATAAAATCAAATAGCTACAGATTGTGAATGTGATAAAAGGTCAGGAGGTCACCTGAGGTTAGTCTGAAAATGGACAAATGTCTAAATAATCTGTCCAAGGAATGGGAGAATTAATGCGTGTTAAACCTTGAGACCAGCAACAGCTTCTTATTCCTTCTGTAAAAAAGTCAGAGTTGTAAATCTAAATTTTACTTTTTAATAAAGCAGATGCACATAATCAGCAGGTGCATATATCAGTCATATCTCATAACATCCGTCTCTTTTTACTTCTTCTTTGTTTCAGTGTGAATGTAAAAAGTCAGGATTCTGAAAAAAAGTGAGATAAGTAAAGAAGTTTGATCTAAGTTAAATCTCAGAATCCTTCTGCAGCAACCTCCCCTACGTGATGACGACACATGTCATCGACTTCGTGGTTCCACCTGTGTTATCGTTGCTATATAAAGTTCAGCCTTCTCTCTGATGGCTGCAAACAGCTCAGCAGATGATGTTCATGCTGGTGTCAGTTTGCTAAAGCAGAGCCTCTTGTTATCATAGTGCTATCAGACAACATGTTGTAGATCATATGCTCATGTTTACTGTGTGTTGTTCCTCTGAACAGAGTGTTTTTTTTTCCTGTTGCAGCTGTAAGGTTGATAGAATTGATTATACATCAGTTTTAGTTGGTGTAAAGCTTTGAGGTGTATGGCGTTCAATAACTCTCTGACAGCAGTGCCAGTGATAGATCTCAGTTACAGGGTTTTTCTGGTTCAGGTCTTCGTCCTAGTTTTTCTTTCTATCAATTTTTTTTTGATCGCAACCTTCTTCATGAAGCATTTCTTCTACACCACCATGCGCTACATGTTATTTGCCATCACCCTGCTGTCTGACAGTTTGTTTTTATTGATGACAGATACCCTGCTTATTTTGAGCTACTTTGGATTCACCATCCAGGTCTGGTTGTGTGTTATTATATACATTGTGTTGTCTCTGTACACATTCGTCACACCGGTCACGTTGACGGCCATGACCCTGGAGCGCTACGTTGCTGTTTGCATGCCTCTGCGTCACGGAGAGCTGTGCACCACACGCTGCGCTCTGCACGTCATCCTCATCATCCACAGCCTCAGCTCCATACCCTGCATCGTTACTCTCTCCATTTTCTTTGCGTCTGTGACCCGCAGCTTATACACACAGGGCAGAGTCTGCTCTGCGGAAATGTTCATCTTTCACAGCTGGCAGGGTCACCTCAGGTCAGCCATCAGCCAGTTTTACTTTCTGATTATGTGCATCATTATTGTTTTCTCCTACATTAAAATAATGAAAGCGGCCAAAGCTGCGTCAGCAGAGAATAAGAAGTCGACATGGAAAGGACTCAGGACTGTGGTTCTTCATGGTTTCCAGCTGCTGCTCTGTCTCATCCAGCTGTGGTGCCCTTTGATAGAATCTGCTGTCCTTCAGATTAATGTCATGTTGTTTATAAATGTCAGATACTTTAATTACATAATGTTTATTCTTGCTCCTAGATGTCTGAGTCCTCTCATTTACGGCCTCAGGGATGAAACCTTTTTCCATGCATTAAAATACTACGCTCTCTGCGGCCTGTACAAGAACAAACCCCAGGTCTAAATTAAACATGTAATGTTGTTGTTGTGATGCCTCCAAAGCTTCACAGACGTTTTCTGTTCATAAGGGTGTGTGACTTATCCACCTTCTTTTTTATTGTTTTGATGTAACAATAGTTCACAGTGGCTGCAGGTTCATGTCTGCACTCTTCTCATAGTTCAGTGATGTAACATTTAAGTCCAGTTTCCTGATAATAAATGTTTATATACTACACAAGTTACAATGATACACGTGTGAACCTTTTATTTCAGCTTCTGTGCAGACTGGACAGTGCTCCAGTTTCTCATCTTACTACAGGTGACATAAAAGCAATTTTATGACTATACATGTAATATAGTAGAAGTTGTGATTTGTCCTGTTAAATCAAATGCAGTGTCTTTCTATACAAAAGTATCTGCAGAGTTTCACAGTTATGTTTTAGAGTCATTTTACTGTGATCCTCACATGAAACACAGAGTCCAGGAGTCCAAGAGCTTTCACCCAGGAGACACAGGAGGTCGGCTGTTTTCACAGTTTGGTTTTTTGTTTAATTTAATAAACTACTGGTTTTCAAAGACTTATGTTTTGTTTTCCATGTGAGGACGCACAGGCCACAGTTATATCCCACACAGTTTAGAACACACAGCTTTACTAATATAGCGTATTATAATTCTATTATAATTCTGAAGCAGTGTCACAAGAAGGGAGTTAAAATATTATTTTCCCCTCTAGTTTATATACATTTAATATACATACATTTAAGCACTAGAAGAGCTATTCATAGTGTGTCTTAAAACTAACATCCTGTATTTTATTCCTGTCTAAGTTGTCTGTGAGCCTATAAATGATTATCCTGTTATGTAGCATCTGCCACTGTATATGAACATTTTGATACTATGTAACTCTGGGAAAACAAAGCACTGGATCAGTGACTTTACAGCACCATAGCAGCATGATTCTTATGAGCATCTTCAAAGTGAAAGTTATGCACATTTACAATCACAACACATCAGTGAAAACCTCTTCTTAAAATCTTCTTATCTTAAAAAAAAGAAAAGAATTTTCTTCGGGATTAAAACTTTTTATCTTATCTTAACCCTTAGAGGTTTATGTTTAGTATGCTGAGTGCCTCTATATTGCTGCTGTAACAGTGAAATGTCCCAGCTTGGAATGAATAAAGTACTTCTATTCTCTAACAGCAAATAATACAGTGTACTTGGTACGGTGTCAGAGTCTATATAAAGTTAATAGGTATTTCTTGTGGCTAAATCTAATTACAAAGACAATAGGGATCCCTCCAAACAACAAACAAACAAACAATCAAAAACAATTTGTCACTTTTGAACTGGAAATAATATCTTCTATAATATTCCTAGCACATTTTTGTTTTAATTTTCTTAGCAATGAATTTAGAGTGGTGTTTTTTGTGTTACTGGTTGCAGTAATTCAGATGTAATTCATGTTGAACATGATTCATACACAGCTCGTCCTCACCAGGAAATCATCACATGAGGTCGATCGTTCAGTTTTGAAAACCTGTCAGTGTGTTTTTCTGGCTGCATACTGACGTGTTCATGCAGGGGGGGGACTCATTAAAAATGGCGGCCACGCAACAGTAAAGGGTTTTCCTTGTAAAATGTGTTTAATGGTATAAATTCATGTGTTTTAAGGTGATTTTATATTTTCATAATTTACCTTAGCCAATAGGTTTTTATGCCAAATCCAGCCACGATAACAAAAAAAATGAAACTTAACGCAAGGGGAAAAGGAAACAGCAGCAGTGTCAGAGGGACTCGAACCTCAGAGTGAATGAAAGTCCTCCATATTGCATTATACTGTATGTTTTCTTAGCATAAATGTTAGCGTGTGTCATCTCTGGCAGATATATTATTAACCATGTGTGGTGTTTTTCTGTGAGGACACGTGGACATTCAACAAAAAAGAAAAAAAAAACACTGAGCACGAGCGATGAGCAAGGAGTGTTGTCACTGCTAACCCAACGTTTTTTTTTTTTGGTGTGCTTGGTGTTATATATTTGACATCGTCGGGCACTGCTGTCTCTCAGAAGCTCACAAGCTCAGCAGCAGACATTTGTCTTTAACTTCTGCAGCTGAATGCTAAAGGAAGTTGACTGAGTTGAATTGTTGTTGTTTTTACAGTTAAATGGCAGGTAACGACTCAGTGCTCGGTGGTTTTGTGCTGCGTCCCATAAATGAGCGGATCATTCTCGTGCATTTTCTGGTGATGATTTTTCTTTCCATCAACTTGCTGCAGATTGTGACCTTTTTTAAAAAGGAGTGTTTCTACCTGTCTGCACGCTACATCTTGTTTGCTGTCACCTTACTGTCAGACAGCCTGTTGCTGATCATATCTGATATTCTGCTCATTGTTAACTATTTCCAGTTTGCCGTGCAAGTCTCTGTGTGCATTGTTGTGTGTGTTGTTGTACTTTTGTATTTCACAGTTACACCTGTCACTCTGACAGCCATGACCCTGGAGCGCTATGTGGCCATTTGCATGCCTCTGCGTCATGGAGAGCTGTGCTCCACACACAGCACTCTGCACGGCATCCTCATCATCCACGGCCTCAGCTCGGTGCCCTGCATTGTTATCCTCTCCACTTTCTTTGCATCAGCCTCTCTGAGCTTCTACACACAATTTGAAGTATGCACTGTTGAGATTTTCATCTTTCACTTGTGGCAGAGTCACCTCAGGTCAGCTGTCAGTCAGTTTTACTTTCTGATTATGTGCATCATTATTGTTTTCTCCTACGTTAAAATAATGAAAGCGGCCAAAGCTGCATCAGCAGAGAATAAGAAGTCGACATGGAAAGGACTCAGGACTGTGGTTCTTCATGGTTTCCAGCTGCTGCTCTGTCTCATCCAGCTGTGGTGCCCTTTGATAGAATCTGCTGTCCTTCAGATTAATGTCATGTTGTTTATAAATGTCAGATACTTTAACTACATAATGTTTATTCTTGCTCCTAGATGTCTGAGTCCTCTCATTTACGGCCTAAGGGATGAAACCTTTTTCCATGCATTAAAATACTACGCTCTCTGCGGCCTGCACAAGAGCAAACCCCAGGTCTAAATTAAACATGTAATGTTGTTATTCTGATGCCTCCAAAGCTTCACAGACATTATCTGTTCATAAGGGTGTGTGACTCTTTTGTACTCACCTTTTTTTATTGTTTATTCATGTCTGCACTCTTCTCATAGTTCAATGATGTAACATTTAAAAGTCATTCAAAAATGTTTATATAGTACACATGATACACATGTGAACCTATCATTCATTTTTTCACCTTCTGTGCAGACTGGACAGTGGAAAAGCAATTATTTGACTATAGATGTAATATAGTGATTTGTTCTTAAATCAAATGCAGCATCTCTCTATACAAAAGTATCTGCAGAGTTTTACAGTCATGTTTTGGAGTTGTTTTTTCCATTATTGGTAGATTTCCAATGATCCTCACATGAAACACAGTCCAGGAGTCCAAACCTTTCAGGAGACTGGGCATCGTTTATATGTTTTTGTTTCTATTTGTTAGACGGTGATGCGCAGGGCCAACACGTCCTCACAAAAATCGGCACATTTGGTTGATAATACATCTGCTACATACGACACATGATTATGTTTGTGCTAATAATGGACACATAAACACATGATGGTATTGCATGATGTGATCTGTTCATGAGACAGCTGCAGACTGAGGTGAAAGGCTCATGGAAGGCTTTTACTTTAGGAGTCTGTGGTTTGAGTCCTCCTTACACCACAAGCTGTTTTGTTTTCACTCAGTGTTGGTCAATATGTCCATCTGTACCATCACTATAAACATAATGTCTGGCAGATATATTACTGACCATATGTTGTGTTTTTCATATAGACATGTTCATAAATGTTTAACTATTAGGCCCTGCTGTTTGTTTTAAATCATGTCTGCTGTTTTTAACAACAAATAAAATGTGTCCTGTTATTGTCCTTTCACGTGATTAGATGTTAATTCTCACCAGAACAGCAACAGGTGACATCACCACTGAGGTCTTTGTTTGACGTTGTGTATTTAAAGTTGTCAGGTGCTGCTGTCTCTCAGAAGACTGTGCAGCGCTCAGCAGGAGATGTATGTCACTGCACTGCTTCCATTTTACAGAAAGATTGTATACTTTATAATGATAGTTTAAGATTTTTTAAGCTGCTGTGTTTACTTAAACAGATTTATGGCAGGTAATGACTCATTGATTGTCGGACCTTTGCAGGAGCACATCAATGTCCGGGTCTTCGTCGTGCAGATGCTGGTGATGATTTTTCTTTGCATCAACTTGCTGCTGATTGTGACCTTTTTTAAAAAGGAGTGTTTCTACACAACCACACGCTACATCCTCTTTTCTCTCACCTTACTGTCAGACAGCTTGTTGTTATTCCTCTCTGATGTGCTGCTCATTTTAAGCTTCTATCAGTTTACTATGGATGTCTGGCTGTGTGTGATTATCATTATTTTTTTGTTCTGGTATGCTGTCGTCACACCTGTGACTCTGACAGCCATGACCCTGGAGCGCTATGTGGCCATTTGCATGCCTCTGCATCACGGAGAGCTATGCTCCACGCGCAGCATTCTGCACGGCATCCTCATCATCCACGGCCTTAGCTCCGTGCCCTGCATCGTTGTCCTCTCCACCTTTTTTTCATCTGCATCTGTAAACTTCTACAAACAGCCTAAAATCTGTGCTGGGCAGATATTTATGCTGCAAGTGTGGCAAGAACATGTTTGGTCAGGTGTCCATCAGTTCTATTTCTTGATCATCCTCATCATTCTGCTGTTCTCCTATGTGAAAATAATGAAAGTGGCCAGAGCTGCGTCAGGAGAGGACAAAAAGGCGACGTGGAAAGGACTCAGAACTGTGGTTCTTCATGGTTTCCAGCTGCTGCTCTGTCTCATCCAGCTGTGGTGCCCTTTCATAGAAACTGCTATTTTTCAGATTGATATCAAGCTGTTTGTAAATGTCAGATACTTTAACTACATTATGTTTAGCCTCGCTCCTAAATGTCTTAGTCCTCTCATTTATGGCCTCAGAGATGAAACATTTTTTCTTGCACTGAAAAATGTTGTATTCTACAGTCTGTTTAACAAAAGCCTTGTGTGACATAATGTATTAATAACAGAGACATACTACATTAATGGACATGCTGGAATTCATATTTCACCTTAAATATCAGTATGCATGCACTACACAGTGACAATGATCACTGACAAATTTGCATTGTCTCTGGTTTATTTTAATATTTATTTATCATTTGTGGTGTTGTGTACATCACCTGTCATGCTGCACCAGACGGGCATTTAATCCTGACAACTGTGTGAATTCTTGCTTTCGGTAAGCACATAACTATTATTATGTTTAATAATGTGTTAACCCGCTATGACCTATTAAAACGTACATGTATGTCTGCTAATATATGGAAAACCTTTCTTTTGTTATTTATGCAAAGTCTGCACATTAACGTGGATCCTTTAATGATCTGTACTGTACTGAACCACAGATCTTGAGAATTACAAGAGATATATTCTTATATATATATTTACTGTTTTATATGTTTTATTTTCTAACACAAACCAAGCTTACTGCCTGCTCATACAACAGCTCTGTGTTAACTAGTATGGATACTAGTATGAAAATCTCATAATGCCAAAAAACATACATATCTTTATGAAAGGTTAAACTGGAAAAAGGAATGTTTTTTAGTTTGCATTTATAGAAACTTGTCACAAAGGTACTATAGCAATCCTACAAAACAGGGTAATAAAATGATAAGACTCCATTATATCATCATTTTGACAACACAGAGTTTCATGTTTCAGCTGAAGTATCCGTTAATGTTTATCCTCAGTTTAGGCCTGGACCTTTTTCACTGCCCTGAACATTTCATCAAGCTCTCTCACCCTTTAGGCTATGAGGATCTTATATGTGTGTGAGTATCACATATTATAGTGTATGTGCAGGAAGCATCCATGAGATTATAGATTATCAGTATGTCACCTTTGCTCCCAATGTGGACAGTTCAGATGCAAATAAATGTTACACAGACTTTATAAATAGTTCATGAAGTCATTGTGTTGCAGCTCGTTTATTTAGAAACTAAATGTGGTTATTTGTGTTATTAACACATAATAAAGAGTGTTTTATGCTTTTATGCACACAGCACAGCAACAGTTTATTACAAAAGCAATTTTAATATCATTATAATGTAACAGGTTTGACCATACAACAATGTGGTCAGTGCCATATGTTTTGCACTGTCTTCTGTCACTCTATCTGACAGTGCACCGATAAGGGAGGTGAGCAGTGAAAAAATGACATCAATGAGACAACTTTATACTTTAAGTCCTTATCCACAGCCATCTCTCAGTAGCCTGCTCAGAGCGCCGCAGCAGCAGACGTTTGGAGCATTTTAACTAGACTTCAATCAGGAAACAATGAGATTCTAATGATCTGTACATTCATGTGTAATGATAGATTTATTCTGATCATTGTCCGCTTAAACAGAGTCTCTGGTTGGTGGTTTCTTGATGCAGCAGATAAATGACCAGTTTGTTATCAGGTAGATTTTGGTCATCATATTTCTTTGCATGTTTTTTTTTTTTTTTTTTTTTAAAAAGAGTGTTTCGCATGTCAGCATGCTACATCTTACACCTGTCACTCTGACGGCCATGACCCTGGAGCGCTACGTCATAAAGAGAGCCCCACACTCATCATTCACCGCCACAGCTCGGTGCCCTTGGATGTGAACCTTAGATGTAATCTTTAAAAATCAATAACTAATAGTTTGCTGCCACGTCAACGTGTTTGATGAAAGAAAAACACACACACAATATTGTCTATAATGTTGTCCAGTACTGTGCATTCACTGTACTTTTGGTGGTGATAGCCAAATTTCACAACCACTGGCTTGGCTTTTGAAACATTCATTTCCAGATTATTTATGCAATCTGACAGGGATGAAGTGGTATCAGAGAGCGCCTGCAGATCAGCAGACTGACCTCACACCATAGTACTTTGGGTGGAGTGAAATTCAGGTGCAGATTTTTCGGCTGCTGGTTCACAGAAGCCTGAGCGCAGATCTGATGCTAACCCAGCAAAACAATCACAAAATGGATGCCCACCATACTGGTTATGGTCCAAGTGGCAGCCTCTGGGGATGAGACATGTGGCCATGACGTCACTGCAGATCCAGCTCTCAGTCAGTGTTGTTCTTGGAGGTTCAGTATTTAAATTTGTCACACAGCCGTCTCTCACATGAGCTGCACCGAGCTCAGCAGACAGGTTTGTAAAATGCTGTAGGAGCTTGGGTGCTGATAGAACTTATAATATAGACATTTAATGACACTTGAAAAATTTTGCTGTGTGTTTGTTTGGACAGTTAAATGGCAGGTAACGACTCAGTGCCCGGTGGTTTTGTGCTGCGTCCCCTAAATGAGCGGGTCATTGTCGTGCAGATCCTGGTGATGATTTTTCTTTGCATCAACTTGCTGCAGATTGTGACCTTTTTTAAAAAGGAGTGTTTCTACATGACTGCACGCTACATCTTGTTTGCTGTCACCTTACTGTCAGACAGCCTGTTGTTATTCATATCTGACATCCTGCTCATTTTGAGCTTCTATCAACTTGCTATGGATGTCTGGCTGTGTGTGATTATGATGATAGTTTCGTTCTGGTATGCTGTCGTCACACCTGTGACTCTGACAGCCATGACCCTGGAGCGCTACGTGGCCATTTGCATGCCTCTGCATCACGGAGGGCTGTGCTCCACGCGCAGCATTCTGCACGGCATCCTCATCATCCACGGCCTCAGCTCCGTGCCCTGCATTGTTGTCCTCTCCACCTTTTTTTCATCTGCATCTCTGAGCTTCTACAAACAGCCTAAAATCTGTGCTGGGCAGATATTTATGCTGCATGTGTGGCAAGAACATGTTTGGTCAGGTGTCCATCAGTTCTATTTCTTGATCATCCTCATCATTCTGCTGTTCTCCTATGTGAAAATAATGAAAGTGGCCAGAGCTGCATCAGGAGAGGACAAAAAGGCGACATGGAAAGGACTCAGAACTGTGGCTCTTCATGGTTTCCAGCTACTGCTCTGTCTCATCCAGCTGTGGTGCCCTTTCATAGAAACTGCTGTTTTTCAGATTGATATCATGCTGTTTAGAAATGTCAGATACTTTAACTACATAATGTTTAGCATCGCTCCTAAATGTCTGAGTCCTCTCATTT
Source organism: Parambassis ranga (assembly GCF_900634625.1). Lineage (NCBI taxonomy): Eukaryota > Metazoa > Chordata > Actinopteri > Ambassidae > Parambassis > Parambassis ranga. The sequence continues at coordinate 14,382,796 of NC_041033.1, forward strand.
ATGGCCTCAGAGATGAAACATTTTTTCTTGCACTGAAAAATGTTGTGTTCTACAGTCTGTTTAATAGAAGCTTTTGTTGACATTTAAAAAAAAGTGTTTCTGCGCACGCTACATCTTACACCTGTCACTCTGGCGGCGATGACCCTGGAGCGCTGCGTAGCCGTTTGCCCCTCAACCTTTTTTTTTGTGCATCGGCCTCTCTGAACTTACATGCTCTGCTCTGCAGAGATATTTTAATGATATTTATTTGTATAGTGACAAAATAAAGGTTAAAACATGAAAATGGATCCGCCTGATAATAAATATACAAAGCCTACATAAACACAGATCTTAGAGAAACTCATGTTAAAGCTAATATGTAACCTTGGATGTAATCTCTGTTCCGGAAGTCCTCCTGATATGTGCTGTGACATTGAAAGAAATAAGTAAAAATCAATACATTATATTTTACTGCCACGTCGACATGTTTGATAACAACACACACACACACAAACCAAAATTTATATTATATCACAGTACAACATGTACAAATGACTAACATGAAGACAATACATAAAACCATTATGGGATAGATAATGATTCTGTCTGAATGCATTCAGAGAGGGGACAGAGATAAACAGGAAGTATAGCCAGGCTGGAGGGGTCCTTTAAATCTTAAGGTCTTCCCTCTATAGCCTGACCTCATAGATGTGAGTAAGCAGTGGGAGTTCACACACAGTGATCTTTGATGCCATGCACACCTGACAAGTTCACAAACCAGACAGTTATGGCAAAGGTGAGAATGCTCTTCACAGATAATAAAAATCTATACAAGAAAACTGCATGAGAGATTTGCTGGACGCCCCACACACACACACTCTCCAGTGAGCTTTATTGATCAGTAATGCCTCCTACAGCAACTATTTTTAAGTTTTAAATCAACACACTGACATGACGAAGACACGTGTTTGTGTAGGGGACATAGATGTGCCTCTGTGTTATTGTTGGCAATTTTGTTGTCCAGCTGAGATGGAACATTAAATTTTGACATTTCATCATGCATCATAGAAATGATGGTATTTTTCCAGCTCTTCATCAGTCCACTAATCACTGAGACATGTGGCCGTGACGTCACTGCAGATCCAACTCTCATTCAGTGTTGTTCTTGGATGTTCAGTATTTAAATTTGTCACACAGTCTCACATGAGCTGCACAGAGCTCAGCAGACAGGTTTGTAAAATGCTGTAGTAGCTTGGGTGCTGATAGAACTTATGATATAGACATTTAATGATACTTTGTGTTGTGTGTTTGTTTGGACACTTAAATGGCAGGTAACGACTCAGTGCTCGGTGGTTTTGTGCTGCGTCCCATAAATGAGCGGGTCATTATCGTGCAGATCCTGGTGATGATTTTTCTTTGCATCAACTTGCTGCTGATTGTGACCTTTTTTAAAAAGGAGTGTTTCTACCTGTCTGCACGCTACATCTTGTTTGCTGTCACCTTGCTGTCAGACAGCCTGTTGCTGATCATATCTGATATTCTGCTCATCCTGAACTTTTTTGACCTTACTGTGGACGTCTGGTTGTGTGTCATTATTTCTATTGTTTTGATTGTGTACTCTATAGTCACACCTGTCACTCTGACAGCCATGACCCTAGAGCGCTATGTGGCCATTTGCATGCCGCTGCGTCATGGACAGCTGTGCTCCACACACAGCACTCTGCACGGCATTCTCATCATCCATGGCCTCAGCTCTGTGCCCTGCATCGTTGTCCTCTCCATGTTTTTTGCTTCGGCCTCTCTGAGCTTCTACAAGCAGTACAGGATATGCTCTGTGGAAATGTTCAGTTTTTACAGGTGGCAGGATCACATCCGGTCAGCTGTGAATCAGTTGTACTTCCTGATTATGTGCATCATTATTGTTTTCTCCTACGTTAAAATAATGAAAGCGGCCAAAGCTGCGTCAGCAGAGAATAAGAAGTCGACATGGAAAGGACTCAGGACTGTGGTTCTTCATGGTTTCCAGCTGCTGCTCTGTCTCATCCAGCTGTGGTGCCCTTTGATAGAATCTGCTGTCCTTCAGATTGATTTCAGATTGTTTATAAATGTCAGATACTTTAACTACATAATGTTCAACCTTGCTCCAAGGTGTCTGAGTCCTCTCATTTACGGCCTCAGGGATGAATCCTTTAGTAATGCACTGAAGAACTATGTCTTTTTCTGCCTGTTGAAAAGAGACCGTTTATACTAGTAACAGAAATGCACCCTGGGTTTATGCTGAATGTTTATTTAATTGGAAATAAGTATGAAACTTATATCTCATATTTATTATAGTGAGCATGTAAAATGGTATCTTTTTTATATCTCTTATTGACTGGTTAGGTTTGGTCTGGACTGCTGTTCTTTGTGTTTGTTTTGTACTGCAGACCTTGCTTTATAATAAAGTACTCAGAGCCCCCTTTGCAGTTGTTCCTGTATCTGGGGCCACATTTAATATCACATTTTATACCAGATGGCCTTCTGGCACTGATTGCTTCTAATTCCTTCATACACACACCATTCATCTGTTGATACAGTCTGTAATGTGTCATATTTTAGTGTGTTTGAGGATCTTTTGGTGACTCCATCCTCTCCTTCAGGCTCCATCTAAAGCCTGGAGCAGGGCGATGGGTGCTCAGCGTGTCATGACTTGACCTGTTGTTGATTTTTGTGTAGTCCCGCCTCTGTAGTTGAAGAGTTAAGCTGCTTAAAATTAAACTTATTTGCTTCCACGTCTTAAAGGTTGGTCCGGATGTGTCAAGGCCAAACCTAGAGAGCCACACAGGTCAAACAAACCCCCCCAACTATTAACCTTCTAACATAGCAGCTGATGTTTTGCAGCCACTTTGCTTCTACAGGATAACAAACATGGACCCACAATACATATATTAAAACAAATATTAATAGATTTATTTAATGTTTGACATTAACAGTGAAAATGCACACAACAGATTTATGTATATATACATATATAAAAGAAACACTGATATCAATACATCCAAACAATATCTGCATCTGCATCTAGTCCTCTCGCAGATAAGCTTCATGGATCTCATGCTCATCTCCATCCTCAAGGAAAGCTGCGTACTCTGCCATCCTCTGGATCTCATCTACTTTTGTCTCCGCCAGTTTCTTCTCTGCGTCCAGTGACATTTTCCGTGCCTCCTCCACCTGCGACTGGGCCACCTGGAGGTTTGTCCTCAGTGAGATGGACGCCTGCTGAGCTCCTGAAGACCCACAAACACAAAGGGGTTTACAAAATGTAACACAGACACTAGATAAATAAGATTTAATGAGTTCAATTGCGGTCAAACTCTGCTCACCTGAGGAGATTGCCGCTTCAGCTGCCATGTAACACAGGTTGACAGCATTGATCCAGGTCGACTCATAGCGTTTGCATTCTTTTAGTCTCTCACTGGCCTGTCAGGACAAACACATGAAAACAGACTTCATTATAATAAATGTGTCTGATGTTGTTTCTAATAGAATAGCACAGTGCATTAAAGGTTTTTTTTTTACCTCTGCTCGCCAGCTTTTGATTGCTTGCTGGAGTGACTCCTCCTCGCCTGGGGTCAGTTTTCCCAGAGAAACTAAATATTGTCGTTGGAAAGCAATGCGTGAGTGCACAGCCTGTCAGCAAACAGAGTTAGAGCAGACAGTCAGGGACACCATCGGGCACAGGTTGAATCTCTTTTTTTCACTGTTATTACAGCTCTAAACCAAGAATTTGAAAATGTGCATATAATGTTTTAAAAACCCACCTTTGAGTAGTCTGTAAAGGCATCTATGAGGGCCAAAGTGCTCTGGGAGAGGAAAGTACAGGAACTGTCTGTAACCACAGAGGCAGCTCGTCTGATCAGCGAGTCATGTGACAGGTTTTCCACTTGCTACAAACAGAAAAACAAATCAGTTGTTATGTTTAAATCAGATGTTTTCTGAATACCAGTACAGCTGCATGTTGGAAACACACCTACCTGTGTCAAAGAGACAGCATAAAGTCCATGGGCCACACTCAAAGACGCCATGCTCATGTGTGTAGGGTTGGTCTCCAAAGTCTGGCTTGCAGGCCTTGTGCTCTCTGAGCTGATGAAGAAAAAAGTCAAAAGCTGTCAGGTTTTCATGAACAGAGTCTAGTTGTTCATTGTGCTGTAGCCTGTTTATCATGTCCTACCTGAGGAGGCGGATGCAGGTCGCTTCTCTTCTGAACACACTCTTGTTGGTCTGCAGCAGTGAGAGGTCCGTCTGATTCCTCAGAAGTCCTGCAGCAGCACGGCTGGCGCACACTGAACACTGACGAACAGCCTGCATTCTGCAGATGAATTAGACCTGCGGAAGTGCTGAAAGTTCTGAAAATATCAGCCCTCTGAAAGTCTGAGAGATGCTCTTGTTTGTTGCAGAAAGCTGTGAGTGAATGCCTGCTGTCAGCTCCTCTGGGTATTTGTATGGCCTCCGTTCCATTCGGTTACGTAAAGATTATTGATCTGTTGACTATCTCTGCAAATGTGCGTACTTGGCTTTATCTGCAAAACCCAGCAGATACGTGATCTGTTTGTCCAACACTTCTGTCCCTCCCTCTCTCTCTCTCTCTCTCTCATGCTATTGTATTTGTGTGTCTGTGTGTGTTTTTACACGTATGAGGAAGATTTTTATGACAAAAATAGTTCAATAAAACTGATTTTACAGGAAGTAGTACTTTAGGTCACAGATACAGTTTGCAGGATCACCTGGACCTCCGTCTCTCTGGCCTCTTCCGCCAGCTCATCTTGGAGATATAATCCCTCCAGCATGTCCCGGGCCTCCTCCCAGATGGACTTGCCTGGAACATTGCACCAGGGAGAGTCCCTTCTAGGACTGAGGCCTTGTCGCAGCAGAAGGGCTCTAGTGATTCTCAGAGCTATGTTGTCTGGGCTCTTAGCCCAAAAAAATGTTTACAGCCTGGTGCAAAAACAGCCTTACTCTCAGTATAGATAAGTTCCCTGTACTTGGTTTGGCTTTTATTAAGGTTTAATGTTATGTAAAAGAAAATATGTGAGTAACAAAGAATTTGTCTAGTTCTGCTGCATCAGTTTTGCCCATTGTGTGTTTCATTTAATAATAAATAATTAATTAGGTTGCTTCACACACATAAGAGTCACTGATTCCCCTCAAGAGTTTTTGGCCTTTTGAAGAAAGAGTTTCTCAAAATCTGTTCTATCAGTGTTACATTTGAGACATTTCTTTCTTTCAGACACACTTTTTAAACATCTTCTTTGTTCTTTCTATATATAACATGAGTTTATTGTGACATTTATTGTTTTTGACAGCCTGATTAGTTATTTGCTGAAGCTGTATCTGCTGGAGTTCAGTAGATGAACGTTTGTTTTGGACAGACTTTGGTCCAATCCCCTGCAGTCCTGATCACTGACGCAAACCATGCGCAAAGAGCCGACGGGCCCCACCGAGCTGTTCTCTGCAGAGTCGACTTGTTTGCCAAACAAATGAAAACTTCAGGTTGCACAATTGGACTCGGGAGCTTTGTTGTTAATGATCAACCATTCGGTTAATTACTAAGCAGGGGAGACCTGCTGTGGGACTGTTCTCTGGAGACACCACAGGACTGCACACTCAGCGCTGGATGAATTTCATCATCTTCTGATGTTTTACAGCGCTTTGACACTGGGACATTGTCAACATTGATAATGCAATCTGTCAAAACAAGCACCTGAGTCGTGTTTTTCTGCACCACATATCCCTGTAGGTGTGCCTGAAGACTCAGGTTATTCCTTTGGAGAAGGGAACAAACAAGTAGTAAAATGATAACAAAAGGCCTTAATAAAAGTACAAATCAGCAGTTCAAAGTCAGACTCAGTGTCCCCTGATGCAAACCATTATTTTGTCATGACAATAACATGTGATGTCTGCATGTCTGCACGCCCCCCCCTTTAAGTTACTGTACTGTAATTTTTAGGCTAAAAGGTGTATTGTTTTGAATAGCCTAACTTACAGGAAAATATTTTATGTATATGTATATTTTCTGTGCACCAGCCACTTTACCCTGTGCATTCTCTTGCACCTTAGTCATGTCATACCAGTCTCATATAAGCTGCTATAAGTTAAACCATTTCCTGGACTGTTTACATTATGTCAACTGCACTGTCTTGCACTATTACATCTTTTGCACTCTCACTGCATTGTGCCTTCATTTTGTGCCTTGTATTTTGTGTGTGCCTCATTGTAGGTACATTTTTTACACTTTATATTTATCTTAAGTTTCTAGTTATATGTTATATGTTGCGGAGTGAAAAGTAACACAATTTCGATTCTCTGTATGTCCAGCACATATAGCAGATTTGACAATAAAGCTGACTTTGGACTTTTTTGACTTTTTTGACTTTGACTTTATTTGTTACTTGTTTGTGGACACAAGAGCAAAATACTGGTTACTGGGAATGATTCAGTGGCATTTTTAAATAATGAGATTATTTATACAATTTTAAGTTTGTTTATTTTTTTATTTGTTTAACAAAAGGCCCCACAAATGTATTAGATTTATATCTAGATAATAGATAGATAGATAGATAGATAGATATAGTTTATCAAACCCTTTTTTATACTAATAAATTAATAAAATTAGTCGTAGCCTCTCCTCCCTCTCCTGGCGTGTTGTGCCAGTTTTACCTCTGTAGACCAGAACTCTGTTACAGCTTTTACAATACGGTAAGCAAAATCCAGCCCTCTGCCTTATAACATGTCAGTAGCCTTGACTTTGTATTGACTGTCTTAAACCTCATTTTGAACCACAGCTATTGACTCCTCACCACTCTCCATGCTCTGCTCTGCCCTCTGAAACGCTCTTTGAAATCAGATGAAGTATCACATTGACTTTGCTTGTTGTTTGTGAATGAGCAAAGTCAACATAGAGAAAGAGTGTTTCTTACCCATATCATATAGAAATGTCTGGAGTTAAAACTTGGCTTAGACCTGCATAAAAGTAAAAAATACAGGACAGGACTGGGCTCAGTGTGAGCCGGTCAGTGGTTGGTTGGTGATTAAATCTGCCACCGTACAGGTCACTTAGCACAAGATCAGCCAGACGTCATTCTGATGAGAGTAAAACTATTGTCACAGCACACGTCTGCACCAATTATCTACAACCATACCAAACATAAAACTAAAGTGCAAAGACAAACTGCACAGCACAGGACACAGCTGGAACAAGTGACCCAGCTCCCTTCAAAGTGTCCACTCAGCAGAATCAGCATTTGGGCCAACAATCAATACTAGCTCTCCCCTGCCAGCTGGATGAGATTCAAGTGCATCAGCAGGGCGAACACACAGAAGAACTTTGTTGTTGTTCAGTCAGTTCTGTGGACTCTTTCAGTGTCATGTAAGTCAACAGTCTGCTGCACAGTGTCCATGCACAGTGTCCATGCACAGTGTCATGTGTTCCACCAAACTGGGTTACTTCTAATCATAAGGGAGGAAGGAGGAACAGCTTTTCTTAAGTTAAGACATGGACAACATCATTGTGCAGTCTTCCAATAAATTAGAGGGTATGACAGTGTGTTTCCATGCAACAACCTCTGAATGACCAAGGTGTCAGGTTGTCTGTATCCTGACACTCCTTGGGCCTGATAAAAAGGAAATTCAGGACGAATACATGTCTTTTTTGGATTAAACAAAGAAATGAAGGAAAAATCCAAACAGAGTTTGTGGCATCTATAAGGATGTTGAGTCAGAAAAAGGGCTGCAGTGATGTCTGAGACAGCTACAGAAATCAAGAGGATTTGGGCTGAGTATCTGACAAGAAAGGAGTCCCATCTTATCGGGACAACACTAGAGTCCACAGTGGTGATGTCTGCTATCATCCAACACCTTCCGTCCTCAAGATGAGGAAGGAGCTCAGTGGTTGCTCTCTTTGATCACTACTGTGGACACCTTTTCCGATGTCCAAGACTTTTATAAAACAGGATCCATGCTGGACTATAGGTCCTAGACAAACAGTTATAGAAGCCAGTTCCATCCAGACTTTTAGTTTTAACTCCATCACTAAAATATTATATTGATTTTAAAGACACATTGACCTCTGAAATCCGCTGCTAATGAGAACCACGATGCGTAGTGACAACAGCATGAAATTAGTGTTTCCCTGGAGGTTTTAGGTCGGAGTCAAAGCTGGTGGAATGAGGCGAGACTCATCAGATAAGGGGAGGAGAGACCACTGAAGATGTTTCCTAATAAGAAGAGGAGAAATCTGAGCAGAGAGACCTTCTTAGGTGAGTAGTGTGAACATGGAAGTTCATCATTGAATATTGATTGTGGTTTGTAATTTAGCTGTGAGTTCTGTTGAGTTGTAAGTTGTGTTTTTTTTCTTGAACAGCTGTGCTCTTATCCATCATCACAAAATGCAGAATGTGAGTGAGCTTCTGTTCAACACAACTTCCCAGAAAAACCTGTCAGTGATCATCAAGGTGTGCGTGGTCATCCCCTTCTTCGGTGTCTTCCTCTGCTGCATTGTCATCATGTTGCACATCTTTGCATCTCACAGACAGTTTCTGGACACCTCACGTTATATCTTGTTTGCCTACATGATGGTCAATGACACAGTGCAGATCCTGTCCTCTGTGCTGCTCTTCCTTTTGGTCATGGCTCAGGTGAAGTTTGCCATCGCCTACTGTATCCCTTTGCTGTTCATGTCCACCGCCACCTTCCTGAACACGCCTTTAATCCTGGCCACAATGTCTCTGGAGCGTTATGTGGCCATCTTCTATCCCTTGCAGCCTCCAGCAGCCTGGCGCTCAGACCGGATCTGGGTCATCATCCTGTCTCTGTGGCTCATCAGCTGCATCTTCCCCATCATAGAGTTCTCCATCGGGACGAGAAATCCAGCTGTGAATGTCCTGACCCCTGTGCTCTGTAAATCTGTTCTGGTCAACACATCTCCGATCCAGATGTTGTTCAAAGCTGCTGTGAGTATGCTCTTCTTTGCAGTCGTGGCTGTGGTCATTATCTTCACCTATTTGAGAATCCTGGTGGAGACCAGGAAGATGAGGCAGGACCAGGTGTCTGTGAGCAAAGCCATGTACACGGTGCTGCTTCACGGCTTCCAGCTGGTGCTGTGCATGCTGGCCTTCACCCTCCCCATCACTGAATCCCTCATAGTGATTTCCAACTGGAAACAGGAAGACCTCGCGTTTTTTAATTACTTTTGCTTCATCCTGATCCCGCGCTTTCTCAGCCCACTCATCTATGGCTTCAGAGATCAGAGTCTCTGGGGTTACATCCGGAAAATGTTCCTCTGCTGCTCACACAAGGTCAAACCAACAGGCAGGGGCAAGCTGCAGGACAGCCTGTCTGCTTCCTGAAACTCTGATCTACTTTTAATCGTGTATACAATTCAAAGGGTGTATTTGTGGTGTTTAAAGTGGACGGAACAACAATCATTAAATATGTTTATCATGCTGTAATTCTTCCCTTCATGCTGCTCCCTGTCTGCTCTGAGAGGCTCTGCGTCTGCAGCGTTCACTTGTTGTTTTCTCATTTCTGTTCCATCAAATTTGTTTTTAGATCAGGTTCAATAACATCTGTGTCACTGACAGGCTGCTATTTACCCTTACATTTACAGGTTGGTACGGAAATGTCTATTTGTGCACAGGTTTTTTAGATGTCTGATGAACAGAGCTCAAAGCTCAGTGATGCAGCTGAAAGGAGGCTTCAGCTGTTTGTGCTATCAAAATATTACATGAATGTATTTTATTTTGTCTCCTCTGCTCGGCCGAAGCCTCATTTTAGCTTTATGTAAATGTTTTTTGCACAGTTTCGGAACAGGATTGTGTTTTTGTCAAGTAAAATAAATCAAAGTGATCATTTATAGACAAAACATTTCAGTTCAATGGGTTTCAGTGTTAATTTGACACATGGCAAACTGTTTAAAACTTTCAATGTTTCTTATAATAAATGCAAAGTAATAAAAGTGACAAATACTTAGTTCTTTCCACTTTTAGCTTGAAACTGTTTTATGTGAGTAAACAGATATGATTTGTGCATTATAGTGTCTGTCAGATCTTTAACAAACACTGTAACTCTCAGGTAAATCGGTAGAAGCCTGTCCTTTTATTTTAGGGATAATAGAAAGACCAGGCAGCAGTAATCAAAGTAAAAATATCACAGGGATCTGTTAAAATACGCTGTCTCTCCAGATTTTCCTGCTGTTTTCTATGCTTTTCTATGCTGTCACACTTTATATGTTCATGAAACACATTACACAGAATTTCCTTCAAATGTCTCAAATGTAACTGCATGAACCTGGTAAATCATTTTCTATGCATTGAATAAACAACTTTTTACACATTTACAGATAAATGCTGAAATCTCGCCTCTGAGCAATGAATTCATTCACTGATATGTGACCAGCTCTATAGATCTGCTTCTGTTAAACATAAACCAGACCTGTGTCAACAAGCAGCTCCAATAAAGATTACTCAACTTCACTGTGAGTGAATTTAGGGTGAGATAAGGAGGTCCGGCAGCAGCTCAGTCTCTGATCCTCAGTACTAATGCAGGATTTATGATTAACCGATCTGACCGACTTCAGAGCAGGATCAGCACTGCTTCTGGTAGATTTCACTGACTTGGTTGGATGCAAATAGTGTGTGCTGATCTTCAGAACAAAGACCAGAGGTTACTGAAGATACGGATTATGTGATGTAATTAGCTCCCTTTCATGTACACAAATAAATAGCTGGATAAACATTTCACTGATGAAAAAACCTTGGAGGAGCTGCTGGATAACAATGATTGTTTGGCCTGTAGAGCGTTCCCTGTGTGGTTTGGTTGCTGTGTACAGTGTTGCCCTGCAGGTGTCGCTGTGACACCAAACTAAAGGAAGTTCCAAACTTTATTTAAATAAGTAATTCCTATCACATGCACACACGTTTTTAAAATTTGATCCGAACTATAAATAAGTAAATAAATGACGCTGTAATAAAGGGTGATTTATTCGGAGGTGAAACTTGATGAGTGTCTTTGTGTTCCTGCGGATCCACTGGGCGCCGATTGTCCCGCAGAGGAGCTGCAGGCTCTGATCTCAGATCAGATGATGATGAGGTGGTGGTGAGGAGGGAATCCTGGAGATCCTCAGAGCTGCTCAGAGAAACCGAGAGTAGTCAGAAGCGCTGAGTGAAGCTGAAGAGTTTCTCCTCGGAGATGAAGCGCCCTGTTTCATTTCTCTGCAGCCTCCTGCTGATACACGCCTCTGCAGGAGAAATGTATACGTCGCTGCTGAACGTAAAGCAGGCGATCAGCGTCGAACGGAAGCTGATCGATTACTTGGGCACTTACATTGACCACGAGCTGGAAAGGCTGGAGGACATCAGACGGTGAGAGATGATGAGGACACAGCACAGACACTTCTATTGTCATGTTAGAAAATTAATTATTCATTGATTAACTCAGAGATTGTATACAGAATTAAACTAACATTAGAGTTTATTGTGAGACTTGTAGTGATGATAATACAACAGGACTCCTGTCACTTCCCTACAAGCATAAATGATTTAACAGACTCTATCTATCTATAGAAATTTCTAATCGGGAAAAAGCCTTACACACACAGACTCCTCCTGACATAGCAGTCTTTATAAATGGTTGCTGTCTCAGTGATGCTCCTGTTGTCTAAAGGTTATATCCATGGCGGTATTATTGTTGTATTCTTCACACAGCTTTTACACCAAAGTGTCCGAGCTGCACACAAAACTGTACAAAGGCCCGGCCGCTGCACTGGCGAATCCACTGGTGGCATTCACTCTGATCAAGCGGCTCCACTCAGAGTGGCTGAACCTCATCTACAGCAATGAAGCCCTGGAGAACACACAAGGTTGGCCTCTTCACACACACACACACACACATCTGGTGGTTAAAAACCAAACACACCACCCCCTCACTCTTCTCAGCTGTCATCACACAACACCCCCACTTCACCTCTTCACCCTCTGCTGTCCAGCCCTCAGGTCCAGTTACGAGGAGGAAGAGGGTGATCTGCCTAAACTGGAGGACCTCCAGGGCGCCGCTCAGGGACTGATGAGGCTGCAGGATGTGTACGCTCTCCAGGTGTCCAGCCTCGTGAGGGGTCGTTTCCAGAGGCTCACTAATGGAGAGCCTAAGGATGTCTTCATGCCTGCAGTGTCCGTCTCGCTGTCTGGTGATGACTGCTTCCTGGTTGGGAAGGTACACAACATGTCACTGCTTCCCTTTGGTCATGTGTTTTATATTGAGAGAAGACAAAAGGGTTTGGGCCTCCCAGAAGGGTCACATGCTTGAAAAGGGTTAAAAAATGTCCCATCTGAATCATCATGAGATGATAAGAATATGGTCTACATACACTTATGTTGAAGACGTGGCTGTGACATGTCCCTGCCTGATCAACATCAACATCCCATTCCAAAGCTCTGCAGTAGTTATTCCACAGCCATCAGTCATTGAGTGGTGGTGGGAAATCCAGTCGGCCTGGAAAAAGTGGGATTCTTCCCATTGCATGCCTTCTCGTGTGAAGATGAATATTCTGCAAGCACAGAAGAAGAAAAAGAAAAAAAGAAAGGAAAATGCTTCTCACAATAAATTCCAGTGTTTCTGTATAGCGGGGATGTGTAAGGGCAGGGCACTGTGTGGGAGAGACAGGCTCCTGTATGGAAAACAGATTATCTCACTCTGCAGAAGAGCAAATGGCAGAGCTTGCCTTCACTTGTGCCGAAGCTGAAATGATCTGAGACAATCACTGAACAGATGCTAAGTGTTGTCAATGAAAGAGTTTCCTACATTTTATGTGGCTGTTAAAGCTAGCAGAGTTTGTTAACTGCAGGTTGTAACTTTTCAAATCTTGATTTAGATACCAGCTGATGGCTCCTGCAGTATTTTTACATTTCATTGGAACTTTAGCTCATTGCTGTGAGACTAACTGCTCCTAAATTAAAGGCTGTCATTTTGTGAGGTGTGTGTGTGTGTGGTACACAGGGGTTTTTGTTAGTATGATGCCACCCTGTTTCTCTGTGTGTGTATGTGTCTGTGAGCTGTCAGATGTTTTTCAGCAGCCACTAAATCAAGTCAGCTCCAAAACTGGTGTAAAAACAGTAAAGTAAACTTCTGAATGTGTGTTCAGTGTTTAGAGATGGATCTTTATCCACAGTTCAGTTGTCCTATTTTAAGGATGATTAGGTCTAATCTCATAACATGGATCGAAATTTATGTAGTGTTGCCTTTTTTGTCTGGTGACTACATTACCCACGATGCAACTTGATCACCCACAACAGATGTAGGATGTCTTTCTGGTAGTTAGGGAAGAAAAATGTCTATACGAGGCTGGTGCATCTGATGAATGGGTGGATAAGTACATAGAGATGAGGGGGCGAGGCACGCGTAACCTGATATATTAGATGGTCGTGTGTATAAACCTCTGGGGAGTTGTTTTTAGAAACTGAGTTGAGTTGGCGCTTCTAATAAATAATTGGAAGGTGATGAAATGAGCCATCTCCCTGTCACTGCCTGTTTAGCAGATGATCACCAGACTTTAGAGGTTCTTTAACAGCATTAGCTAATTGGACCACTGCTGGTGTTGTTTTGGTCACCATCAACCATATAGCTCGTAGATAAAGATTCTTGTCTAACCTGCCTTCGCTGCTGGGTAAGTGCAGCCTGCAGTCACAAACCTTGTAAGGCTGGCATTCCTCTCCCACACCTGGTGCTGATGCATCCTTAGCATGTGAATGTTTAAGCTTTGTGTGTGTGTGTGAAAGGGTGAATGTGTAGCATATAGTCTAAAGCTACAAGGAGCTTTTTACACTTTTCAAAAGTTGCTGTGTGGAAAAAAAGGGAAAATATAGATCAGGCTAGGTCTGATTGATTATTTAATATTAATTATTTTACTAATTTAGATGAAAAAATGTCAAGGAATAAAACGTTTGGGAACCCCAAATATTCACACACTTTCTCATCCATACTCGTGTGCATTATTAAGAAGTAATCCTGGTTTTGATGTGTACAGGTGGCCTATGAGCAGGAGGACTATTACCACTCAGTGCAGTGGTTGGAGGAGTCAGTGCGTCTCTTCAGAGGAGCTGGGGGAGAGTGGAGTCCTGAGAATGAAGGGTCTTTAGAGGATGCTCTGGATCACCTGGCCTTTTCGCACTTTAAAGTAGGTGCAGACACACACATTTGATGATGATGATTGATCGAATGCACTGGCCTGATTTGGTTCCGTTGCTTCAGACAGGAAACGTCTCCTACGCTCTGAGTCTGTCTCAGGAGTTACTCCATCACGGTAAATCCTTTCCTTGAAAGCATGTGTGCTGCATAAACGCTCCCTGAAGAGCCACTCCTCACAGGTTTTATCTTCTGTAAACACGGATTCTTTTCAGATCCAATGAATGGAAGAGTGCTGCAGAATGTGGAGAAATATGAGAAGCTGCTGGTTGCTGCAGGTCCACCCAGGACTGATGGGTTAAGGAGACCAACATCCACATATTTAAGGACCAGGAATACTTATGAGAGGCTCTGCCAGACTCAGGGCTCTCAGGTATCACATAACAGGATCACTGTTCATCCTCCAGGAGGAAAAAACATAGTTTGTAGTGGTAAAATGTTTCCTTGGCCATAAAAAGCCAAAAGTCACATTTTCTCTGAAGCTCGTGTGGGCAGAAAACAATGCTCAGAGTAATTGCTTGTGTATGAAAATGCTTGTTTTGATCTCGTTAATGGACGGCAGATGCCTGTTTCCCCTGACAGCCGACTCAGTTTGAAAACCCCACGTTGTTCTGTGACTTCTTCACCAACGGCCATCCTGCACTGCTGCTGCAGCCTGTAAGACGAGAGGTGCTGAACCTGCAGCCGTATGTGGTCCTTTACCACAACTTCATCACCAACACAGAGGCTGAAGACATCAAGAGCGTCGCCCAGCCAGGAGTAAGTGCCCGTCGTCTGTTTCCACTACGTAAGCTTTGTAAGAATTAAGAAACCAGCATCAGCGCTGCATTTTTAGTTCATGTTGTCAGATCCTCAGGCTGTTTTTTGGTAAGATTAAGAAACAGAGGAGCTTTCTCACAGGGGACTCATAAAGTGGCAAAGTGTTTTTTTGGAAATAGTTTAGCTTTTAGTTTTAGTTTTATCATTTGTTCAAATCAAGAAAATGATGAAACAGAGGAAAATCTGTTCAAGATTTCGCTGTTGCCATGTGAGCACTGTGTGGCTCAGTCAAGTTACATTAAGACCCACACACACACCAGACTGACTGAACTAACAATGATGAAGGTTTACTGGCATCATCGGGGCCAAAAGCAAAACAAGGTGAACAGAACAAACACCAGCAGCTAGTCCTTTTGTTCTCCTTCATAAAATGACCCTACCAGCAGGTGGCAGCAGTCTTTATGTGTTATTCAAACAGGGGAAGCCTGTTTAAATAGAAGAAGAGTGACTCTAAATAAAGATGACTTGGATCAGGGTCAGAAAAAGCCGTTGCGCACTAGTGGAGCTGAGGCAGGTGGACTGTCAATTAAGCAGGAAGTGCAGAATCTGAGACACCTCACTCAAAGCCACCATGTGCTTAATTATGCA
The DNA here is from genome assembly GCF_900634625.1 of Parambassis ranga. Taxonomy (NCBI): domain Eukaryota; kingdom Metazoa; phylum Chordata; class Actinopteri; family Ambassidae; genus Parambassis; species Parambassis ranga. The sequence continues at coordinate 14,398,393 of NC_041033.1, forward strand.
AAACATGGAAACCGACTCACTTTTGGAGCCCTCAAGTGTCTGTTCACAGAACTGCACTTTTTTCATTCATTCACTTATTTCCAGTTTTGTGGATTTGTGGATTTAGTAAACAATTTTTAAACCAGGTTGCTGGCTATACTTTGAAAATGAAAGCTTGCTTAAAGTCATGAGGAAGGTTGAGCTACAAGGCCTTAAACATGCAATCGGTTTATTATATTATGAGTTAAGGTGTGTTGACATTTGCTCTCTGGTTGCCGGGGTCTTAGCCAGCCGTTTCTACAGATCCTGGAAAGACCCTTTGGAGGAAGAGTTGGTGTGCCTCCAAAAATTTAGTGAGGCTTAGAGGAATGAGGGATACATTACTATGAAAACTTGGCCGAGAGCCTCAGACTGTCCAAATAAGTGGTGGACGTTCAGTCCACCATCACTGAGCCGCAGTATCTCAGCCTGAAGATTAGAATGAAACGAGAATCCATGGCGTATCTTCCTCAGTGTGCCGACACCAGTATCCTGCGGGGCTATAATTCAACTGGTGCCCAACAGTATGGCTTCTGTGAGGTTTTGGCATTGTTCAGTGACTTTTCCATGGGAACCCTGTACTTATTTCTTCATTATGTCAGCCAGTGGAATGATTGAAAACAGGCAGCTGGGACGGTGTTAGTTTGGAGTGTTCATTAACCATAGACACAGCTTACACTTTGGGTCCCAGAGCCTTCAAATGAGACTCCAAAAACACTTTTATTTTTATTAGTGATACACTTTATTGTCCAAAGACCCTGTTTCCAGACTCAGACTTTGAAACTGCAAGAGAAGCAAGACCTCTCTTGTATGCGTCTTATTGGTTTTCAGTCAAGAATAACAACTTTTGTTCACCAATTTGTTCCTCTTTCCAAAGAAAAAAAATGGAAGAATAATATCATTTTGCAGCTGGACATATATAATATATATAATATAATACTTGGCTGCTGAAACAATCACTAATATAAGATGTTTTTTCTGTCTGTGTTTACAAGTTGAGGAGATCTGTGGTGGCAGCTGGAGAGAAACAAGCCACAGCAGACTATCGTATCAGCAAGAGGTAGGAAAACAAAGCGTCTATAGATACAGCTAAAATATAAATGAATATACATCAAAATACAGTTATAATCATGATCATGTAGTTTGAATGAAATAACACCAATAACCCAACAATAAGCTGTGTTGGGAGGAAGCTTAGATTTCAAACAGTTGTTGGTCTGAAATGTATTTGGGCTGTGTAATGTATTTACAGACAAATACATAACGTACAATAATTCACACAGAAATGTAGTAGTAGTAGTTATCTTGCTGTTCATTTGTTATATACCAGCATGTTTTTTTTATTTGTAGTTCGTGGGTGAAGGGCTCAGCTCATTCTGTCATTGACAAGCTGGATCAGAGAATTTCAACTCTCACAGGGCTGAATGTAAAGCACCCATACGGCGAGTACCTGCAAGTAGTGAATTATGGGATTGGCGGCCATTATGAACCCCATTTCGACCATGCTACAGTAGGTTGATTGCCATTTCAGTTGCATTTATGATGATTTATCACCTTTCTAACGCTGCTCTACATTTCCATGAATCCAGTCGCCTTCCAGTCCTGTGTTCAAGCTGAAGACTGGGAATCGTGTTGCAACCTTCATGCTATATGTGAGTAAAACTAAGAATCCTCTGCCCCTGTATGACCCGAACTGCAGCCAGAGGTTCTTGGGCAGGTTCCTGTTGGCTGTTCCTATGAGTAAATTAAAAACACAGAAATCCAGCCTTTGCCACGTGTGCTGAGAGACTTTGGAACAACCATCCAAAGAACCTCTGACTGATCTCACATGTTATGTCATGCACCAAATTTAAACCTCTGACCTCCATTACACAGTCCACTTCTGTAATTTGTCCTTTACCGAGTATGACTGCATGGATACTGAGAATGGGTTTAAGGGCAGTTGCAGGAGACAGACAGACTGGCTTGAGCACATAAAAACTGAGAAGACGTGTCTTTCTTTCCACAGCTCAGCTCCGTGGAGGCAGGTGGGTCCACTGCCTTCATCTACGCCAACTTCAGCGTTCCTGTCGTGGAGGTAAACACACAGATGAGCTGGAAGCAGCCACGTGTTTGTCTTAGATTAAAGTTCACCTCGCTCACATTCTCTGCTGCAGCTGTCAAAATGCTGCTAAAAAATCAGATTATAGCAACATGTAGAGATTTTTACCACAATACTGCTTTTGTGCGGTCAGTGAATGATTTATGGGCTGATAAATGAGCTGCAGTGGGCGGTTTAACAGGCTGTCACTAGGGTTTCACCTTTCACCTTTGATTTTACACAAAGGTGGTAGTTCATACAGAAAATAACAGGCAAAAAATGGTGTAACTGTGCAGGCTTCTGTCTGATAATGATAAATGTCACATTAATCAATAAGGAAATGTTCTGTAGCAGCTTTATTTTAAGATGCTTTGCAGAAAGTTTTTCTCTTTATGTTACAGAGAGCTGCCATCTTCTGGTGGAACCTCCACAGAAATGGCCAAGGAGATGTAGAGACTCTGCACGCTGGCTGTCCTGTCCTCATTGGAGACAAATGGGGTAAGACTTGCAGCTGTTCTCATCGACTGATAGAAAGAAGTCAAGTCTTCTTGGGCTGTCACTGCAATTATTTATTGTTGAGCAGCGTTCCTGATACACAGGAGCGGACCACATCTGTGCTGCATTATGCAGACCTCAGACACTGAGAGCTCATCTTGGAAGCTACACATCTGCTGCCGGTTGGCCCAGATCATCAAATGTGTGTCAGAGCTCTGGTTAAATTAAACAGAGGAATATTAATCATTGGCATGCAGCTGCAGAAGCATTTAGCAGATGTGTTGTTTTTAGCGGCCGTGTATATTGTTGCCAATGTCAGGGCTGAACCTTGCAATTTTTTATTATATGCATTATCTAAGGTTTAAAAATATGTATGTATGTATGTTCCAGTGGCAAACAAATGGATCCACGAGTACGGCCAAGAGTTCCAGCATCGCTGCAGCCTAAAACCTGACGAGTGAGAGGCCCCTCGGAGCACAAGCCTTCACAATCGCGAGGCGCACTCCCAAGCAGAGAGAAGGAGGCAACCAGAAAGAGTGCAGGCCGGGGAGGTGAGAGTCGGGGAGCCTGCATCTGTAATTGGAGCTGCAGGCCCCAGGGAGCCTGGAGTGCACAGCTGAAGCTGCTGCAGTGGACATGGAGATGGAAGAGGAGGAGGAGGAGCAGGAGGAGGAGGAGCGGGGCAGTTGGCAATCAGCCCCCAGAGGCTGAAAACTCCTTCTGGCCAGTTCCTGCAGAGGGGGAGAGAGGCCTCTGTCTTTACACACTGTGTGGGTTTCAGTAAACGGGGGAGGGCTGTTTACTTCCTGACATCTGATGCAGCTCTTTGCCTCACACTGGGCCCACTCACTCAGTCAGCGGTTGTCATAACATATCAACAGCTGATTCTCTTACTTACTTTGAGGTGTGTTTCACAAAGATTCTCAACATGCTAGGATGAAGATTAGTCACAGTGAGAGGGACAATGCTTCAGTGAAACACTGACATTAGACACAGAACATGTTAGAGCAGAGGTGTGCAATTATGTTTTGCGAGGGCCACATACACTTCCATAAAAACAAAGCAAAGGACCACTGAGCAAACTGATGACGGCAGCACTGCAGTCACAACTGAATGTGCCACACACTTTTCTGTACATTGCAGTCAGAGAGGCCAGACTGAGATGATTTGGACATGTGCAGAGGCGGGATAGTGATTATATTGGTAAAAGGATGTCGCTGCCAGAGGACATGAAGTTAGTTGGTGTGAGAGAAGAGGATGCCGAGGATAGAGATGGGTAGAAACAGATGACCTTGACAGAAACAGCTGAAGGAGATTTCTGCCTTCCAAAGACATTCGCAGATCTAAATGTGAATATTTGGTTTTCAGTTGAACTGTCCCTTTAAGACTGTGAGGCTTCCCATTGAGACCACTGCCATGAGTCAAATGATGCAGTCATTGTGTGTGTGCTTGTTTAACCCCAGCTGTGGTTGTCTGTGTCTGTGGAAGACTCTCTGGATTTTTTTCAGACTGTCTAATGGAACCAATGGCCTGATGTGTCAGCCTCTTGTTGAGCTTTAGATGCTCATTAATTATGGCCATGTGGGCGCCAAGTGATAGGTAACCTGTCTGAACTCATCACTCAGATATCTCAGATATGTGTGTGTGTGTAAGTAGGTCATAACCGACCTAAAAGAGAGTACAAGTATTAGAGTTCACTGTCTGAGCTGAAGAAACCGCCAGACCTCTCTGTGAGGAACTTTCTTGGGTTGCCCTGTGTTTGAGTGGCAGTGATCTCTGAATATTTAGCTCACCACAGCACACACACACACACAGATTCCCTCAGCACACACTCACATACAGAACATATATGGATGAACAGCACATGAACCTGGGTCCTATTGCACATTCCTGAACAGCAGGACTTGATTATTTTGCCATGGAGCTGATAGAAGGAAAATTCCTGCTGTTTCAAAGATCATATAATCTGTTTCATTGTAGCGATTATTGATGAAAGAAACCCCGCTGCTTTAAAGCAAAGCAGTAGAAGTTAATGTTAGGTGCTTTTTAATACAGAAGTGAGCCAGGTATTCAGTCCATGAGTATTCTTTCCACCTTAAAACCCAGAGTTTCCCTGATTTCAAGCTGCTTCATCCTTCTCTCTTCTCTCTGCAGCCCTCACTGTAACCACAACAAACATGGCTGCAGATGATCTTGTTGCTATGCAGAAGCACAGTTCAAACTGTGTAAAGCACACATTAGCAGACCATAGGTCTTCTCACACACATTGTCAAACACATACATGTGGATGCTCCTAACTTTATGTGTGTACTCTTCACAAGAGTGTGACATTACACAACTAATGGAAGACAAAAGCTCAAATAATATACTAACTGTACCTAAAAGCTTAAAAAAAGTAAAGCAGAGTGGCTTATTTTAAATCTCAGGGTCAAAACAGAAATGATGATCACACACTCCTGTTAGAGCAGCTTTGTTTCAGTGAAAACAAGTGCTTCCCTCTGCTGGTGAATGACTGAATACACTCACTGTAATGATGAAGAAATCTGTGCCTTTTTTACTGTAACTTATTAAAGTTTATTTTTTATTTTTCTGAGTAAAACAAATCTATGTGGTGTTGGTATACACAATGTTGGTAACTTTAATATGTGTTGGAACATATAATTTAACTTATAAAATATTAAAATAGATATAACAATCACGTGGTGTTAATTAGTAGAAGTAAGATTAAATTTGAGAAAAAAATTACAAAGTTTTCACCAAGTTTTTCATTAATAAATGGGCTTGTTACAGATTAGCTGTATAAACTCAATTTCCCAGAATACCTCTGTCAAGCAGCGGCAGCGGAAGCGGGACAAAACTTCTCGCTCGTTGCTCGGAAACAGTTTCCGCGCTGCCGTTTGTATGTTTGTGTGTGTGTGGGTGTGTATCAGTGTGAGCAGCCTTCACAAACGGATTATTAGATAACTACAGTCTGATAATAAACATGCCTGCTAGCGTATTAGACTCTGTTCCTCACAGTCTGTTTTTACTGAGCTGAGACATGAAGAGCAGGAAGCAGAGGTCCGTCAAAGCTGGAAGTGGCAAAAGAAAAGGTAAACTCTCAGCTGAGCTAGCTGCTAGCAGCACTGATGCTAGTCATAAGTAGCTTTTAACGCCAGCTGTCAGCTCTTAATACAAACCTCTTCTGTTAGCCTATCGGCTAATTTATGTGAAGTTTATATGCTCTCGCGTTCTTTCAGTTTGTGTTGCAGATTTGTATTTTAGTTTTGACGTTCCGCAACAACGTTGTTTAATAAGTTATAACGTTTTACTTCTGAGCTTAACGTGTGATTATAAAAGTATCCCACCAGCTGTGGTACCTTGTTGAAGCATTTTACGACACTACATAAATGCTTAATAACTTACATTCTGTGTGACCAGACCTCAATTGTATTGAAGAAATCCAATTATCTATAAGTAGACTCCCCCAAAGTCCAACTTTGGTTTTGTGTCATTCGGTCTGTAATTTACTGGTTGGTTTTGGGAAAGATGCAGTGATGTTTTCAGGGATGCTTATGCATATGCTGCTGGTGGACTGCCTGTGCACCAGAGCAGCTAAGTGGAGTGTATTCAAATATGAATGTGAGATTTTCTAAAGTAAGATACTGTTGTCTCAGACCACTGATTACACTGTTTGTGTCTCCACTTTACTCAGTCCCCAGCGATGTGTCCCCCTCCACCAGCCTCCCTCCTCTAGTTGAGGGCCAGCTCCGATGCTTCTTGCGGGTAACGGTCAGCCGGGTGTTATGGACAGTTCAGAAGCCGCCCTCAGTGGCATTCATCAGGCTGCGCTGGTGGGGAGAGTCGTCCAACGGGACGCAGTTCTTTCCGAGGGATGGAGCACAGGTCATGCAGAAAAACATCAAGACCACAGCTCGCTTTCCTATCCGCTGTGGGCCAAAGCAGTTCACCTCATACCTCACAGGTAAAAAAGAAGCTTCTGATATGATTAAGTTTGCTAAGCAGCAATCTTTAAATCTAAAATTCATTTTTTTATTAAACAGATATGGGCTCTTTGGTACTGGAAGGTCTGACAAAACCAGATCATTTGCCAATTGCTCGAGCTGAGGTTGCTGGAATCTCCCGTCTGTCTCTGTCTCACCCAATTAGTGGATTTTACACTCTAGTATCTCCAACATCTGAAAAACTGGGAGAACTACAGGTGAGTGAATTTACATAGAACATTTTATACTGGCTTTATGACAAGAGGATAAGTAAATAGCTGCATTTAAAGTATGTGGACAAGTGAAACCTTGTGGTATTGTTGTTTTTACTGTGAACTTTCCCTTTAACCACCTCAGGTTTCTCTTTATTTGGAACCTCTCACTGAAGCCTATGACAGCAGCAGCTCAGGTCCCACCACAGACATCAGCACTGATGCACTAAAAGTTGCCACACTGACCCACCCATTGCAGCATGGGTTACTGTCAGCTGGAAGTGGGAAAGAATCAGCTGGGAGCAGTGGCGGAAACACACCAAGGTTTGGAGGGGTTGTAATCAGACATTCATCCAGTGACTTTTTTCAAAAAAACACAGAGATCTTAATGTATTGTTGCTATTTTCCAGAGGAAGAGACCACTTATATTTCCAAAATGCCCAGAAAGACAAAGAGACACCAGAGAATCAAATGACACAAGCAAACAAATCTCTAAACAGTCAAACAGCTGTGAATCCTGCAAGTCAGGAGTCTTCTTATGTACACCCAACCAATGATATCCTTTCAGGTTGGTTTTAGCCTTAAACCACATCACACATGCACCAACGTGACCATTTCTGATCAGATGTCTTACAGTTATTCTAGAGCGTGGAAACAAGCTGAGAAACGCAATGGTGGTATCAGCTTTAAAATATGACACAGATGCTGCCCCACCTCTGAAAGACACGCCTCTGCCTCTCCCAAAGGACAACATCCAACCTCCATCCAAGTCAGTGTTAAGTGTCAAGTAAAAGACTTTTCTATCATCTTATTGTGTACAGTATATTACACTATATATTGTTATTGTGTCCGCAGGTCCTTTCCTTCTACCTCTGGAACATTTCTCCAAAACATCCTTCATGCTGATTCAACACTAAACCACACAGATGATGCTGCTGACATCTCAAACTGTCCAGCCGACATGGACAACAGAGCTGTACACCTGCTCCTTGGCAGGTAGCAATATGCTAATATATCACCCAATCCTAACATGCTGTTATATCTGTAATGTTATAGCTGTAATTTCAAAAGGGTAAAAGAAACATGTTAACTGTTTTCTAGCTCCATCTCGTCTCCTCCGCTGCCTCTCTGGGATGGACAAGGATCCCCTCCAGAGTCTCTGTCTGAACACAGCAGTGTGTGTGGAGACAGCGAGCTCAATGATCCACAGTATGATCAGAGCCTCCTAGAAAATCTGTTTTACAAGACTCCTGTAAGTTGACAACTTCTTCATGTTTGTCAGTTTATTTAAATTTTCATAACAGATGATTTCATTATTTCATTCTGCCAGGTTTCTGATACCAGGCCTGATGACACAGAGGAATATCAAGTGACAATGTCCTCAAGTAAATATCAGCCAGCGCAGTCTGGACCCAGAATCAACGAAGGGTAAGTGTCTGCACATGCTGCTTCAAGCCACGGCAAACAGCAAATCCCTTTTCAGAAGCTCAGTTACCATTATCTTTTACATTATATATTTAAAGCAGGTATTCTAATGAAGTGTTAAATAACAGTAAAAGAAATAATTATGTTCCTTCATGACTTTTGCAGATCTGCAGATGTTGGTACTGCTCCTTCTCTCCTGAGTGCAGACCAGCTGACTTTGCTAAGTTCAATGAAGGTAGCAAGAGTCACCATAGACTCCTTGACTGTACCAGCAGGCAGCTCAGCCACCACACCCAGAAAGACCTCCAGTAAAGGGAAACCTCCTCGACTTTTAACAAGCAAGAAGTGGTAGGAAAAATATTTAAAGTGTGTTGGGTCTTTTTTTAAAGTTACATTATTAGTGTGACTAGCAAAAGCATGTGGTGTCTTCTCTCTTTTGTCAGCACTTATTTTGTTGAGTACATGTTCCCGATGACTTCTGCTCCCAGCCGACATGATCACAGCCAGGCTAGAGGCGGTGAGGTGACCAGAGCTGTTTCCAGTAAAGTCACAGAGGGAGGTATGTAATGAAACCTATCTGAGTGGGGAACACTGTTTCTGACAGCATTAACACAGCTAAGTAACTGATGTATGCACTTCTGTGGGATTTTTTTGTAGCAGTGAAGTTCCATCAGATGTCTGTGTTCCCCATCCATGTCAGCACAGCAGCAGTTCAACAGTGGTGTGGGACAGATCTGATTTTCAAGATTTATGTACGAAAGAGTGACCAAAAGAAAGTACGTTGATTTGTATTTATTGGCTAATGTCTGAAATGAAGCTTCCACAAATTGTCAGTTGTTTCCCTTTTCTGTTACATGTCCAGATTGATATTCAGTTAACATCATCTGATCTTGTTGCTTATGATCTTGACCTCTCTTCCTGCAGCCTGTCGTTGTTGGTAAAGCAGTTCATCCCCTGCGGTCTTTGCTGCAGAGCCAGCAGTTCAGCCAGTCTGTTGTCTTGCCTGTACAGAGTTTAGATGGACACAATGAGATTGGACCTCTTAAGGTACTTATATATCTATATACTTTTGATTGCTTTTTGTTGTTTTTTTTAACCCAGGAAATAATATTCATAAGTCAGCCCAATCAAAGAAGTAACATGAGGATTTTTACAGGTGTGCCTCGAGCTCGGCAGTGACAATAAAAGTTTCTCCACTGAAAGAAGTAAAACCAAGCTCACCGGGAGAGACACATCCCCATCACAGCTCAGTCCAGACAGGGAGACCAGCTCCAGACTTCCACATGCTGATTCAGGCAGGGAGGAGTTAATGGCTCCCTGTTTAGAAGACTCAAGACTGAAAGTTTATACTCCTCAGAAGCCCTCAAACCACCCCCCTTCGCATCTGGGCCACCAAACATCACCTCATAAATCATGGCAGCATGTGGAGGAAGACCCTGAGGTCCTGCTGCACACCCTACTCATGGTGCCAGATGGAAAGAATTTCAGCTGTGGAGCCCTGCAGGCTCCAAATGTGTACCTGAACTGTAAACTGTTTTGGAGTGACGAGGCGGCGAGATCTGTTGTCAGCTGGGGTCAGAAGAACCCAACATTCAATTTTGTTCAGGTCAGTTCAGGAGATGTTGTGTGAGTCGTTGATATATTCTTATTTATATACTAAACTTGGGGGCAACAGTGGCGCAGTGGGATAGCAGGGTTGTCCAATCCGGAAGGTTGGTGGTTCGATCCCAACTCCTCCCTAGTCACTGTTGTGTGTTCTTGGGCAAGACACTTCACCCTAGCCTGTGGCGCGCCTTGCTAGTCATTGTATGACACTGCTTGTGCAGCAGCCGTAACGAATTTCCCTCTGGGATTAATACAGTATCTAAAAAAAAAAAAAAAAAAAAAAAAACTGTTGTCCACAGAGCCTGTCATCTAATCACAATCTTAAATTACAATACATTTCTGTATCTGTTGTCACATCAATTGTTTTGAAACTTTTTCTTCTCTGTCTAAAACTAATGCTGGTTTTGGCTGTCCCTTCAAAAAGAGCTCACCAACTTGCTATTAACTTAGCGTGCTTGGTTAAATAAGTTAAGTTTCATTTTTTGTTTTTTTTAGGTCACACCTGTTGCCCTAACATCAAAGCTGCTTGAGCGGATGAAGAATAACATGATGGTGATCGAAGTGTGGCAGAAAATGGGAAGCAGGGGGCAGGATCGACTCCTCGGCCTTGTTAAATTACCTCTTCACCAGTTCTACATGTCGTTTAGGTAATTCTAAGAAACAGCATGTGTCAGTGCTATTTAAACAATTTCTTTACTACTGAAATGGTGCCTGCTCCTCAATCAGTTGAGTCAGATTAAGGTCCAGATAAGACAATGATCAACCAACCTGAGATGTTGTTTGGTTAATATGCCTCTGGGTGGCACCCTGGTGTGCCTGTACACCAAAGGCTTTGGATAGTATATCAAAAGCCTTTTCCCCACAGCCACACACATACTTACATACTTACATAAATGTGGACTAAATTATGTCTGTCTTGCCCTTGCAGAGATACCAGGATCGCCCACCTCCTCCTTCAGGCGCAGTACCCTGTTTTAGGGGTGGACTGCTACATGCCTGTTGTGGATGTGTTCTCAGGTAGTTGTAAAGGAAACCTCAGGGTCGTTTTGGCCATGGGCCATTCAGAACAGATAGTCTCCCTACAGCGTGCAAGAGATGAAGAATATGACTCTTCATCACATCTTGTAAGACCAGTTCATCTGCTGGATCACCAGGCACATTCACAGACTAAGGTCAGTGTTTACAGCTTGTAGAAATTTGAGTTTGTGCTTGCTTGTCAAACATATTATTGCAGAGATAGTTCAACCAGAAAAAAAAGGTAAAAATTAGCATTGCTTGTTCTTCTGCTACCTTCCTCTATTACAATTTATCTTGCATAACAACACAATATAACTATTAGCATGTCCCTTCTTGTTTGAATAAATGATGAGTCTGTGTATGTGTGAGCAAATATGTACCAAAGAATATGATGCCTTGCTTGTCTTTTATTCGATCAGTACTAGAACACACACTAACTGTACTGACAAGAAGAACGAGTCTCTTTGGCATCCTTTCACCCTCACATTTCTCCCTCAGGTGGTTTCAGCACAAGTGGAAACATTTAAAGAGCATGTGTTTGTGGTAAGGGTGGAGAAGGTCAGTGGGCTCATCCCTCTGCAGTCCACAGTGTGGGGTGAGGCCGACTGCTACGTCCAGTACGGTTTCCCCTGTCAGGAGGGTGACGCCGCTGCAAAGCTGGACCCAGGCCTCATAGAGAGTAGTAAGGACATTTAAATGTATTAAACCTCCAAAGACATATGTTTCCCCTTTTCTTTAACTAATCTAAAACCTTAATATAATCCCAACAGGTGTGAACCTGAAGCCATTTCGTACCACCACTACACTCTGTCTTCCTGATCCAGTATTTGGCCACACTGAGACTCATGTGCTTGTGGCTCCTGAAGGAGTTCCTGTCCAGAGGCTGCTGCTCAGCTCTCTTTCAACTCAGGGTCTGAGCAGCGGAGGAGGCGTCCAGTTTGATGTGTGGTGCAGGTGACACTATTTTCTGATCAATCAAAATTACACCTCATGTAGTGTTACTTACAGATGAAATGTTAATCATAATCATGACATGTAACCCCTGGTTAACATATATTGTCTTTTTTAGGTATTATTATCCCAATGTCAGAGATCAGCTTGTTGCCAGAGGAATGCTTCCACTGTCCAAACTGTGTGCCATGGTCACCATGCAGAGACAGCATCCTGATGAGGCTCAGATGTTCTCCCTGCCATTGATTCCCAGGATGGACAGTCCCACAGGGCACCAGCCTCAGCCTTCAGGTACACACACACACACACATACATACACAGTAAGGGTAATAGGGACTCATGTTTATTGATCTGATTTGTTTCTCAGGCTTGCTAGATGTATGCATCCGATACAAGCACAGGCCTGTGAGAACTGATGGAGCGACCAGCAGAGGAGCTGCATCGCGTGTTGTGACGCTCACCGTTCAAGTGCATAGAGCTTCAGGTCTGCAGGCAGCAGCAAGGTACATCACTACCACTGAGTCCTACTAACCTCTATACTGAGAGGATTTATACAGACAGAGCAAACACCAGCTTTTTTTTATTCTGTAATGTTGTTTTTTGTTTTCTTGTCTTTCAGGCTGCTTTCAGAACAAGATGAAAGGTTCAGCTACTTTGCCAGTGTGGGGTTGAACACATATGTCACAGTCCAGCTCTCCTTCCTGCCCGAGAGCGAGAGGAGAAGCACCCGCACTGCAGCCCGGACCTTCTGCCCTGAATTTGACCATCACATAGAGGTGTGCTGTGACCTGCTGCTTCAGAGCAGCAGCGGAGAAACATGCAGCCTGGCTGAGCAGTTGGAGCAAGCTTCTGCTGTCTTTACCATCTGGAACAGAGACAACCGCAAAGGTTTAAGAGAGCTTAATAAGTCTTTACTTAACACTACACTTTTATCATGGTATTTAGATAAATATGCTTCAAATTGTATTGAAATTATATTTCTAAATGTTTATTTTGTTTTTTGTTTTTTGCAGCAGTGAACATTTCCAAATCTAAAGATGTGATGGTGGGCACAGTGAAGATACCATTGGCTGAGCTCATTTATAAAAAAACAGGTTTGTTGTACTTTTAATGACATCTTTGTCCCGTGTTTTTATTTGGCTATCATTGACTGTGGTTATTTTTTTAAGGTATTTCTGGCTGGTTTGGTGTCTATGCAACTCAGGAAACAGGTTCTTCTCAACAACAGCACTTCCTGGTTGGAGGCCTTGAGATCTCTGTTAGCTTTGCCCACCACTCAGACAGGGATCGTGTCATTAAAACAGCTCAGGGTCTGGGCTGGGAAATGTCTCAGTTTGACAGTGCACTGCAGGATGACACGGAAGACACCTGGGAAGATAGCATGAGGAAACTCACTCTGACCTTCTCTATGCCCAGAGCGTGGATACCTATCCACTGTTTGCTTTTGCCTGGCCACAGAGAGCTGCAGCGTTCCACTTATGTTTACTTCAGGTACAAGTTCTATGATCGGGATGCCTTTTGCTCTCAAATGAGACACCCCTGTGCGGAGGAGGAGGGAGGTGAGGAAGGCCAGGCTATAGTGAGCTTTGAAGGAAGCAGAACTGTAGAGCTGAGGAGCAGTCAGCCTTTGATGTGGTACCTCAGAGAGGAGAGGCTGGAGGTGCAGGTGTGGGTTGCATTCAAGAAAGACAGAATCAGGAGGCCAAGTGACACAGACAGACTGGTGGGCTCAGCGTTCATCGATCTGTCTTCATTTTCAAAGACAACCAAGCAGAAGCTGACTCTCAGTGGTATGATATTCTTAAAACTCATATTACTCATTATTACCTAAATAACTTTACACGTGTGCATCAGGTTTTAAGGATATCTGTGGGTTTACAGGGGTCTACCCACTGTTCAAGCGCTCAGCAGCTGATCTACAAGGTGCAGCTCTGAGGGTGCACATCACCATGACAGCAGGATCTGATCATAGAGAGGAGTCTGCGAGAGCCGACACTCAGACTGACTTTGACAGTCAGGAGGAGCTGTTATCAGAAGAGGATGATCGCTTCCCCTCTCCCACCACACCCAGTAAACCATGTTACACACCGAGCAAACACAGTAAATCCTCCAGAGCCACTGCAGACATCACATCAGTGCAGCAAACAGAAATGAGCTCAGAGGAATCTTTCCCTGTGAGCGTCTCAGTAGATCGGGCGATGCATCTGAACCTGAAGGGTGAGATTTATGTATTCACAGCAGTGACATTCCTGCATACATTAAATTTTTAGGGTCAAAGGTCAGTGTGACTTTACAAAACAACATTTTGGTCCAGAATTCAAAAGCAACTTATTACAAGTATTACACTTTGTGCAGACATAAAGGTAAACTACATCTGAACTGGCCTGCATCAATATTGCATTATTTGTGTGTCTGTGATTCTCTGGCAGGTTGCCCTCTCGCTGAGCGCAGTGAAGGAACGCCGTGCTGCTGCGTTTCATACGTCACTGCTGATTCTGCTGATCCAGTGTCCACAGCAGTCATTGCCAACACTGACTGTCCTGTGTGGGACCACCAGCACGAGTGCAGGTTGATTCATGTCCCTGACATCAGCCTAAATATGTTAACTGATCAAATATCAGGCTCATGTGTTTGATTTTAAATTTCCAGGCTTTCCAAGCAGCTGCTGGTAGATTCACAACAGTCTCTCGTGTTCAAAGTCTGGCATAAAGGAGGTATAGGAAATGGCTTTAGTCCATAGGTTGCTTTACTTTGAGCTGTTCAGTGTATTGAGAGTTTGTTTTTTACTTCCACAGAAGTGGAGCGTGTGATTGGTTTTGCCTCCGTGGATCTGTCTCCTTTACTCTGTGGCTTCCCATCAGTGTGCGGTTGGTACAACATCACAGACTTTAGCGGTCAGTGTCACGGCCAGCTTAAAGTGTCCATCACTCCACTAACGGGCATCCAGGACCTGCGTGAGCAGAGAATAACTGTGACCGAGGACACAACCAAAAATGTATCGGTGAGAGCGGAAATACCAGGGCTGTTCTGACAGTGGGAACGTTTAGATTGGTCCATTTTTTTAGATCTCTTAGTTCATCTCTGAGTATTTGGAAGAAAGACAAAGACCAGATGTCTTTGAGGATTTTTTTGCAGTGTCAAATGGATTTTTTTTTTAACCAATCCTGAATGTGTTTGATTAACCTTCTTTGTTCCAGACTGTTCCTCTCAGCTACCAAACCACAGCCACGTACAACAGCTTTCCCTCCCACATCAGCAGATTCACTGAACAGAAGATCTCATCACCTGACCACACTGAAAGACTTTTCTCTGAGAGGTTGATAGTGGCACAGACTTGATTCAGCTCCATATGTATCTCCACAATGTACATCATTAACTGAAGCTGTTGTTGCAGGTCCAGTGAGAGTGACCGCCATTTTGAGCACATGGACAAAGTCCGTCTTTACCATCAGACTCTGCAAGAACAAACAGCGTCTGTTTGTAGCAGCACTGCTAGTGACATGAATCCCTCCAGTTCAGTCCTCTTCTCAGCACTCAGGTATTCACATCTGTCCCCCATTGATTATTTATTCGTTATTTACAGCTGACTCTAAAGTTGTCCTTATAGGAAGAAACTCGGTGAGCTTGACAACATTCAGAGATACTTCAGCCGCAAGATTTCAACTCCAACTTTTCCACCAATGGCTGAGCAAGACTGTCACAGAAAACACGAGGAGCAGAGGGCCTCAGAGGCCGACACACATCAGCTTCTCCTTAAGTCCAACCAGCTGGTGGGAGAAGTCGACGACATCATTAGTGGTAAGTTGTTTTTCAGACTGTTGTTCCTGTGATTACAGACCCAGAAACAAAGGGACAGACTCAGGGCATTAATCAGTTCTTAGCAGGTGAATGTTTCTTCTAGTTTCCACCTTGACAGCTGACCCAGAGTCCTTTGTGGATACAGTCTAGTTTTTAACATTCACACCATAAAAGGAGACATCACTGAACCCTTTGAAGAAGGACCAGTGGTGCTGAAATGTCAGCTAACGGAATAAAGTCTCTGCTGCTGCTGCTGCTATTTATATCAAGTCACTCCACAGTTCTTGTTACACTCACTGCTCTTCATGTTAGACAGGTGATGTTGTTTGATTATTTCTCAAGTGTAACCAGGTCAAAGCCACAGACATTTCTCAGTTCTGGTTTTAGCAACAACATGCTCCCTATTAGGAGAATCAGTATAAGAAAAGAAGAACGGTAGTTATTGTAAATATCAAACTACAGTCCACTGCTTAGCTTTAATTAGAGGGCAAAGAAGAATAAGGTGGTTTCTGGGTTTATTTCAGTAACATTTTTATTCATGGTGGGCCCCTTTTTCATTCCAATATAAAACTGTACACCTGTATTTGGAACTCTCATCAGTATGTGCAGCATCTGGACAAGTGCCATGGCTTCCTAGTGCATCTTCAAGTGCCTTTTTTAACTTTTTCTTCTTTTTATTTATTTAACAAACTCTTCTGTTCTGCATGCAGGTCTACGAGGGCAGCATTTGGAAACGATTCCCTCCAACCCACAGAGCAGCTCAACACCTTCTCCTGTTGGACAGATTGACCCTCAAACCATCACTGAGGGCGTCTCCAGTCCACAGAGCGTTTCAGATCATTCCCAAGAAGAAGTGTCTCCTCTGCCATCGCTGCCTCCAGATAAGTCTGAGGTCCACACAGACTCTGAGCCTGCAGAAGAAGAAGAAGAAGAAGAAGAAGAAGAAAAGGATGAACAAAGCAATGATGTTAACACGTCCGAGGATGAACATGAAGAAAAGATTGTTGGCAGACAGGACAGGAAAACTGATGATGATGATGATGATGGTGATGATGATGATGATGATGACGAAGAAGAGAAAGATGAGGATTATGAAGAGGTTGTGCTGAAGCCAAGGACTTTGAACGAGGTCACCTCGTTAACCGACAAAACCAGCCCATGGACCAGTATCCTCTCAGACCCTGACCTGGTTTCTCTGCAGAGCCTAGAGGCAGCAGAGGAAGCTGATCTGAGTGAAGACGAGGATGAGATGACACAGATGAAAAGAGTGGAAATTTGTGACTCTAGTGGAAAACATGATTATACCAGACTAGAAGAGAGTAAACACCTTCACAGTTTGAATGGATCAGACACCTCAGACCCGGAGGAAGATGATGAAAGGACACTTCTCAACCTGGGTTCAGGTTCATCACCAACCACACTAGCTACAGACTCCCATCATTCTTCAGGCACCCAGGACAGTCCAGACAAAAGCCTCCAAATGTATCCTTTGTCCATGTCTGCATGCAGATTCATTCAACATTTTCCTGATTGTAACTGTCTGGTACACAACAATCATTTTCTGTTTCTGGTTATTTTTTTAACATTCTGCATTCAGCTCTGCTGCTGTGGATGTCCCAAACTTCTTCTTGCCCTCTCACCAGCTGGAGGCATCGATGAGAGCCATACGTTTAGCTCCTTCTTTTTCTCAGCCAGCCAGTGACCCGGTAAGTATTTATCACCAGCTGTACTCCCGATATTCACGCCATCTTTCTCCACCTCTCTTTACCTCTCTCACTGGATAACTGCATTATTTAATATTTATAGCTTTTAGCAGACTTTTCCTGTGTATATATATTTATACACGTTGCTGCCATACAAAAGCAGTGTTTGGTATTAATAGAGATATAAAAACACAAAATCATGTTTCACAGTATCTGTGTGTTCATTTGTGGTATATTGCATGTTAAACTTTACATCAGTGCTTGTAATGCACTGAAACATTTAGTGTTCATTATGTCATTGTGACACTTACGTACACTCTTAATGTGGCACCAGCTTTCAGCTTTGGAAAATATATTTTGCACAGTAATGAGATCCAGTTTGATGTGTTTACTCTCTGCTCTGTGTGCTGTGCTGTGATGTAACTGGAGGTTTGTGCAATGGTTCATTGTAAGAATTGTAAGACTCCCCGCTGTGTCTCTGCTGAGTGTTAACAGCATCTTTATCAGTCAGGGCACACACAGCCGTGCTGCCCACACTGTTACACAATAAGAACAAGCGTGACACAGAGCTGTCAGGAGTTGAACTGAATGGTGTTTACTGCCCTGTCATTAGCTTAGCTGCAGTTTGTTTTATTTCAAATGAAGCAGCAGTCTTCACAACTGTCAAATGAGGCCCAAGTGTCAAAAACTGCAGTTCTATAAATGGCCACTTGAGGCTGCCTATAAAAGTGAGTCAATTCTTGTTTGTGTGTTTTTGTCCCGCCTTATTCATCTCATGTTCTATATATGCATGTGTGTATATTTATTTATGCTGCAACTATTGTTTTGGTGTTTTTTCAGAGCCAGAGCTCCGCAGATCACACCGTTCCCCCTCGCCGAGGACCACGACAGAGGCCCAACATGTCACCGTCATCCATGAAAAAAGAGACAGAGAGAATAGCAAAAATATTTGCAGCTCACTTTCATGAGAATCCACAGTAGGCCAGATTAACGGGCAGATTTGTTTGCTGATCACAATCATGTACATTAAATGTAACATTTTGTATTTTTATAAATAAATCTGTTTTCACCTCTGAAAGCCTGGATTTTCATGTATGGTTATTCATTTAGAAAATATAGAAAACTTTACCCACCTCTGTTTTCCTGACATGCAGCATGGCATGGGTTGAAGTTTGTTTGTTGTTGTTTTTATAACTTTTGCAAAAAAATGGCACTGACACAATATGCTCATAAAAACGTCAGTTTTCTAAATCTTTATTTAATTGGTTAACTGTAATAAACTTTACTGCCGCAGGTTTGCAGGGTAGCGCGGTGCGGCTCCATCAGGAAGCCTGACTGTCCCACCGCCTGCTGACTTTTAAAGCAGGTGAATCCGGAAAGGAAAACAGACGCTCTGCGCTTTTCATGCAGGAACTTCTACGAATGTTGTGTGTCCGGTTTGGAAGCAGGACGGTGCAGCATCGGCTCAAGTCAACAGTTCAGGGGAGCCTTTAAAATCCGTCAGCTGCTTTCTGCAGTCAAGTCAGGTTTCATGTGGTTGTGTTGTTTTGCAGCGGTGAGAGAGGTTGGAGAGTTGCGCGCGTAATGGCGCAGCAGACGGATCTGAGAACACAAAGTTTTCATCACCCGATGCTTCTTATCGGCAGCAGTAGAGTTTGTTCCGGGGCATGAAGTTATGAAAGTATACAAGATCAACTTTAATTCAGATCGCTGGATGTGTTCCTCTAACACAGGGCGCACGCTGCTGTAATTTATGGGCGGCTTAGGTGTGTGTTTTTGTCGGTGACATTTTTGCTGATCTCTGATCATCATCATGGGTGGAGGAGGAACTGCAGACGTAGCACCGACAGTTGCCGTTAAGGTCTTTTCAGCTGGAACAGCTGGTTGCGTGGCCGACCTGGTCACTTTCCCCCTGGACACAGCCAAAGTCCGGCTGCAGGTGAGAGGGACTCAGGTCGTATATGTGCTCTCAGCGCATATACTGTGCTCTGTCTTGTAAACAAAGAAAAAATAAGCTGATTGACATTCGTGCTTATTTCTTCTCCCATTAAGTTCACATTCAGTTTTAACTGAAGGATTTAAACAATTCAGACCACTATAAAAAAAAACACTTGGTCTGAATTCAGAAATGTTTCCAGTCTGGCAAAAATGGAATTCTGATTTTAAAATCAGAATAGTGATGATTTTTACCCTGAAATATATCTTAAAATCTCTAATGAGGTGAAATTTGCAGAAGACAGTAAGAACTTTAGAATGTGAATTCAAAAGGGGAAACAGTAATGAAAGATGAGTCCTGATCCTTTCCCTGTATCCTTCAGATCCAGGGAGAGTCCAGGGTCTCAGTGGATGTCCATCAGGTCAGATACAGAGGAGTGTTTGGCACCATCTTCACCATGGTGAAGACTGAGGGGCCACGGAGTCTGTACAGTGGACTGGTGGCAGGACTGCAGAGACAGATGAGCTTTGCCTCAGTCCGAATCGGCCTGTATGACACCATGAAGCAGCTGTACACCCGTGGATCAGACAGTATGAGTGTTTGTTTGTTGAAAATAACACTTACATAGAACATAACCCTGATGATGGAAATGTAGAACAGACTGTGGCGCAGGGCCGCATCGCCTGAACTTGTTTTGCAGTTACCTCTGTCAGGTAATAGCTCTGAGTTTATGCCAGAGGCCTGCTGTCATTATCTCATGTTTTCAGAGCCCATCCTGACCACTGTCTGCTCAGAGAACACAGTTGTCCTTGTTTATGCAAATTTTTTAAATGAATCCTGAAACTCAGAAGAATGTAGGTCAGACCGTGGAGCCAGCACTCAGCAAAATAAAAACAAAGCCTGCTGCAAAGTTCCCTCTTTGAGCCCTATTAAACCTACACCTTTGTCCTTATCTGTTGCTTTCTATGGCAGATGCTGGTATCGGCACCCGGCTGCTGGCAGGCTGCACCACAGGAGCCATGGCGGTGGCGTTTGCTCAACCTACTGATGTGGTGAAAGTCCGGTTCCAGGCTCAGGTCCGGCTGCCTGAAAGCGGCTCTGGGAAGAGATACAGCAGCACAATTAATGCCTACAAGACCATCGCCAGGGATGAGGGCGTTAAAGGGCTGTGGAAAGGTACATGCTGTAACAAGTGCATATTATTGTTTATCGGATTCAGAGGGAGCAGATAAAACGCCTCAGGTGATGTCAGTTGTGTATAAAAAGGCTGCACACTTCAAGGACAGGTGTGTACAGAGTGCTGCCACCTGCTGGTATGCAGAGGTATCTCCTCGCATGCAGGTGCAAACATGTATTCTAGCTGGTCATTGGGTGTGGTCTTTCTGATGTGTTCAAGTGCATTAAGTGATGTATCAGTCTTTACAGCTACTAAGCCCTTATGATGCCTTCAGGGTCCTCTGTAATGTAAGACATACAAGGTGTGTGTAAACTATAATGAGGACTGTTTCAGGGTTCTTCACTGTAATGATGTGAAATGTCTCTCATCAGGTTGTCTCCCAAATATAACTCGTAACGCCATCGTAAACTGCTCCGAGCTGGTCACCTATGACATCATGAAAGAGCTCATCCTGAAGTACCAGCTGATGACAGGTGAGCCCTCCCCACCAGTTTGCAGCCATCCACACGGCCTTCAGTAACCCTTCGTTTCCCACAGACAACGTGCCGTGTCACTTCACCGCGGCCTTCGCCGCAGGCTTCTGCACCACCATCGTGGCGTCCCCAGTGGACGTGGTGAAAACTCGCTTCATGAACTCTGTGCCCGGGCAGTACAGCGGCGCCATGAACTGTGCTGTGACCATGCTGATGAAAGAGGGGCCCACAGCCTTCTATAAGGGGTGATTATGAAACATCCAGTGTGAAAGACGCGGCCTCTGCTGCACACGTTTCTGATTGCTCTGATTCTGTTTGCAGCTTCATGCCTTCGTTTCTGCGCCTGGGATCCTGGAACATTGTGATGTTTGTGAGCTTTGAGCAGATCAAGAGAGCTGTGGTAAGACTCCAGCGGTCCTGGGAGTCTCCGATCTGACGGAGATACGACTGCTGCTGGTCTGGCCTGTTCATCCTCAGGGACAAAACCTTTGTGATTTTGTCTTCATACTGTGAAGAGAAACCGATTGATTGTTTTATTTTACTTTTTACTGGAGGTATTGTGACTCCGTCCTGGTTACTGGGACACCCGGCAGGCCTGTTCCTATGTGTGGTGTAGATCTTATCAATCAGGTACTAACACTATTAGTCATGGATGTTTACAAAAACAAGACACAGACTCTGGTGATAAACATAGGAATGGACTTGAAATGAATTAACAGATTATTTTGCAATATAGAACCACTTTTTTGGTCTTTAATAAGGTTTAAGTATGATGAAGAAGTCCTCTTAGAATGTGGTAAGTAACTTTTTTATTTTCTTTTGGTTATTGATTTGTTTTTTTTTTCCTTTTTTTGAGCAACTCACAAGTGATCTATTAGTGTCATACAAGGGGTGATCGATATGTTTGTAGCCTAAGGTAGATGGATGTCATTTTATTATCTGATTATTAGGTAGGAACGCTTGTAGTTTCTGTTACGTCCACAAAATGGACATTGGTCTTTGTACAGTCTTCTGTCAGTCGGCTCATCTCATCAAGGAGGTCCACGAGGGCATTCAGCAACACTCAGTGTCACCACAAAGGTTTATAACTAACACATTTCCTGGCTGATGCTCTAAAAATCAAACTGCACATGTAATGAAAGAGCTTTTGGCCACACACTTATCAGTCCCCCCTTCTTATTCAGAACTATATGTGGCTTAATTATATGTCGAGGAACTCACCGAAAATACAACCGAAAACAGTTGGTAAAATTTGTTTTGTCGTGTCTTCATGAACATGTATGTTCTCATGTCTACATTTCAGGGACTCGTCGCTGCCACCTGCAGGCTGCATTAGTGCAGGTCAGCCCTTCGGTCAACACACACTCTTATGTATTTGTTTATAAAGACACACAGACAGGCCACATGTCTACAGTCTGCGTAAACTCATTGTTTTGTTATCTAAATGTTTTCGACCCATCTGATAATGACTCAGCTGGCCAGCCGGCTAAACCTGCAGGTCTTGTCTCCCAGCTGATACCACCTCCATGACACTCACACACCTAAATAAAGTATGAACGTAATAAACCAGGAAATGCTTTAACCCCCATTCACATACAATGAGCCTGAAGTGTCACTCCATACCTGCTCTGTTACCGGAGGCTGTTACAGATACTCCGACTGTTTAATCCTCTTTACACGACACCTTTCAGGAAGACAATGTAAAGAACACCCTCAGCCTGTGAGATATGAGCCAGAGATTATCTTTGTTTCACACATTTCTCTAAAAAAACAATCGGCATTTTCCACCAACAGTGCAGAGAAGTAGACTGAATGAGGCTAAAAGCACAAAACAATTAGCTGACAGACAACTAAATTGCCCAATTTGAGTCTTGCAGGACAAAAGAGGCCGCTGACAAAGATGTAACTGAAGTCTGTGATGGAACAAAAGCCTGCGAACACACCACCTTACTAATCATCTCCTTTAGTGCCAGTCAGGCTTCTCCATGGTTGAACCACCAGACCACATCGCACTCTGGCTCACCCTTATTTGTGTATGTGTGTGTGTGTGTGTTCAGGATTGTTGATGGGGAAAACAAAACATACAACATTGTTAAACAACGGAGTCATTTGACAGGTTGGCTGTTTGTCAGAGGACCTGCTGCTGAACGTGAGGATGGACTGAGCAGGATGCTGCTCCTTGGCTGACCTTAGCAGGAGTCTCTGTGCACAGGTGACCTGAGATATTGAATGTCAGTGAGCAGTTCAAGTGCACTGCAGAGGAAACACTGATGTGTCACCAGCTGGTTCAGGTGAA
This sequence comes from Parambassis ranga, assembly GCF_900634625.1. NCBI lineage: Eukaryota > Metazoa > Chordata > Actinopteri > Ambassidae > Parambassis > Parambassis ranga. The sequence continues at coordinate 14,421,562 of NC_041033.1, forward strand.
ACATGGGCGTCATTAGTGGTTCTATTGACAGCTTGCAGCTTGATCTGCAGTCATTGTTATGGAGTCTTTCTGATTACACTTTTTCACTTTTTTCAAACTTTATCAGCAAGTCGACCTGCAGGACTCACTGGTTAGGAAGGTCTTTAGCTGTTGTGGGAGCAGCCCCAGGAGGACTCTTATAAAGAACACATTAACAGGGATGACACATTCACTGACCTTCAGTACATTTCCAATGTTCATACCTTGAACAGAAACCTGTATCTTAGATAGATCTGTATCAGTGTTGTTGTTGCCTTCTGTGTCGCCCCTTCAGTGGCTGAAGACGGACAGGTCTCACAGGCCATCTGACACCTCTTCTGCCTGCCTGCAGGGGCTCTTCATCATCATCATCATCATCATCATTAGAACAAAACGCTGAAAGCTGCAGACGATGGGCAGCGTGTACCTGGAGGCCGAGTGGCAGCAGGAAAGGAGGCTGGAAGCAGGCGGGTAAGACGACGGCTGCGGTCAGACTGCAGAGCGGCTGGATGTGATCAGGAAAGCCCAGTGAGAGGAACTGAACCTGGCTGAGCGTTTGTTCGGTGACCGTCTCAGGGAGCTTCTTCAGCAGCACCGACCTGATGTGGTAGAGCCTCCGAGCACTGAGAGAGGAGTCCAAGAAATCTGGCAGGGCCACGTTTCCTCCTGCAAACTTCTGAAAGAGCAGCTGAAAAGAAGCCGCTGACCTGTTTGAGTCATCTTTAGCTCTATTGTACAGGAAAGATGGAAGTTTGTTTGGCATCACATGCATTATGGGAGCTTAAAAGAACATAGATTACCTCAAAGTCCTCCTCTGACTGATTGACCTTTTTAATGAGACTCCGCCGAGCATAGTGGATAGTGTGCTTTTCCACTAGAAATGAGATAGAAATATATTAATAGTTAATCAGATTTCAGCAAAATATTGCCCAACTATTGATCAAAACTCACCCAACTGTTCACGTTTAGCCTGGATGATGCTTTGGAGTTTTTCCAGCTCCTTGTACCTCACTGAAAGAAGCAGCTTTGTGTCTCTAAGTTTAGGCTTTTGAGACAGATTGGTTTTTGCCAGGGTTTGATTTGAAAGCAGCATCTTCTCTGCAGCTCGCTGCAGCTGTTGTAACTGTAAGTCAAAACAACCAATCTATCAATCAATGAAAAAATACTGAAAAATACTTTCAGCAGATTATTCCATATTATTTAAAAAGGTATTATTTCTAGTGGATAGATTACTTTAGGGGCCTAATTACTAATTCCTCTACCACAAATTATTGAATTGTCTCTGACCTTCTCGCTGCATGTGACGATATATTTTATCTGATCTTCGTCCTCCAGCAGCTCTCGCAGCTCTCTGGTCCTCCACACAGCGAGCTGAAGCTGCTCCGGTGCAGACATGCTGACCCTCCTCCTCCTCCTGCGCCTCTGGATGCTCCTCTCACCAGCTCAGCCTGTCACCTGTGGAGCTGCAGATGCTGCATTCACGGACTGTGGGAAATTACTGACATGCTGTCAATAAGGAGCAGGGTGACGTAGGTGATGATGTTTGACGATAGGGGTGGGCGATACTGAAGATTTCAGTATCGATCCGATACCAAGTAAATCCAGGGCCAGTATCGCCGATACCAATACCGATACCGATACTTTTACTTTGAAATTTCATGATCATAAATAATTATTTTTTTGCCTTCTTTTTTTGCCTTTAAATAGATTATCGTGATTAGCAGAATAATAATACACAAGAAACATTTGTTAAGTAAATCAAGCTGCAAACAAAAGTGCAGAACTGTAGAAGTTTGAAATTTTAACTTCACAATCATGTCAGCAATGCTCCTTGTGACAGCCATGGCTCTTTGTGAATCATGTAGGTGAAACAGCATGACTAAGATACTTTTATAAAAGTTTAACACCTACCTGCATGGAGCCTAAATATGAAGTATAAAGATCCTTCAACAGTTATCACCAAAGCATAATTATATTAATCACACTGAAATACATATCATTATATAAACTTATATAATTACATTATTAGATGTATTTTGGAATTCGAGAAAAACAAGATTTATTTCAGCTGGTGATATGACAGTTCAGTCATTCTGCTAAAACTGCATGTCTTATCACTGCACTCAGAAAGACACCATTAATTCATGCTGCAGATTACTCAATCTAAACCTTCACTTCTTTAAATCATCTACCTGGATCTTCATGAGTGTTGTGCAGTAAAGCCTTTGTCAGTGACCACTGTCTCTGGTTCATGTTTGGGGATCTGCCTCTTCCTCCTCCCTCTGTTTACTCTGCAGCTCCGCTTTGGGCTCTGCTGCTTTATGTTTGTGTAAATGAGTTGTGTTTCCACAGTGGCAGGTCGCTTTCCTGCACACCTCACAAGTAGCAGTTTGTTCTTCTCGTCTGTCGCTGTGAAATAACTCCAAACAGCGCTCCTCTTCCTCTCTGCTGTCTCCATGATGCTAGCCGTACTTTACAGCCAATCAGGAGCTCCGTCTGCTCCAGCAGAGTGGAGAAGGAGGGGGAGGGGCGGGGTGTGCCTGCGCACTGCGCAGAGAGAGAGAGGAGCGCTGTCTAGAAGAGAAACTTCCACAGAAATATCGATCTCATCACGCTAGTATCGAGTAATTACTGATCCCAACTTTGGTATCGATACTATCGATATTTAGATCGATTCGCCCACCCCTAGGTAGGACACGATTAGAAAACTTCCGAGAAAATAAACTAGCATAACGTAGTGGTTACGTTTTGTCTGGTAAGAAGGAAAAAGACCCAATGTTTTGTTTTCTGAGTTGTTTTTCGACCGCTTAAAACCAAAATTATATAAAATTAATATACCATGTATGTATATAATAAAACAGTTTAAACTGTAAATCGGCTAGCATCTCAAATAGGTGTTATATTGTGTGCTAGACCTGCTTAGCTACTATGCTAACTAGCTTTCCTGTCAACCGTGCTAACATTTTAGCTAGGTCGCTGTTCACAAATGTTCACCTGAAACACAACAGGCAGTGCAAGGACCTGTGTCCTTTTCTTGTGGGGAAATGTTCAGACAATTTGTGAGTTTCTGTGTTTTAATAACTCTTTTTAAGAACAACTTTCAGGTAGGTACCGCTCACCTGGTTTATGTGCACCCCTACCTGAGATTAGATGAGGTTAGCACATACTAGTTTAGTGTGTCTGAGCACTACTGGGAATTTAGACTTATCAATTATTACCTAAGCAGAGAATGTACTTCTTACTTGAGGGTTATCTTAAACCAATGGAAGAATCAAGCCCGCTATCAGCACTTTCTTCAACCACCTTTGACTTTATTCGGATAATTTGTCTGTATTTTAAAATGTCATTGCATAAATGTTTATGAAATGTTTCTTAAACTTCCAATCATGTATTGTGATTTTTATGTCACTAATAAAATCAAATAAACCTATATTTTTCTTCACAGACTGCCCTGTGAAGGAGTTGTTGACATCTTGTCTGGGGTTTCCTCACTCTGGCTCTGTCCTGTGTGGGTGTGCTCATCCTGTAGTGACCAGCCTGTCAACATGACCACTGCAGCTCTCAGAATAACTCTGCTATATGTAGCCTGAGCTAATCCTTAAGACGGGTGCTGCTGATGTCCCTCCCTGCTCGCCAGTGACAGCCCTGCCCTGACACTGAGAGGAGCTTCATCTCCTGACAACATGCAGATTTACCACAGCAGCCCAGGACACAGGACACCTCCAGTGTGTGAGTAAATATCTCAAATAAACCTATCATAAAGGAATATTTAAAACTATATGTTATAAGACGGATGTGTTAGATTTTTAGATTTTTTTGCTGCATTAGCACAATATGAATTATAATATCCATGCTTTATTGTATTACATGTTGCAGTAGGATGGGTTTTACAGATCTGTGTGTCCTTATTCAGTGCTGTGAGAAGTGAATTTACTTGCCTGTTAAAGCTCTCACTCTGTTACATAAGAAGCTTTTCATTTGTCTGAATTGTATTTTAGGCAACAGAGAGTCTTGCTCACGAGGAGCTCATGCTACCTGTTGTGAGCTGTTTCATTTCCTGTGTCTTTGTTTTTATTTCATCTTTCCTCTGCCCTCAAACAGTCAGATCAGTGCTAGTTACATATTTTACAAAGCCCAAAGAGGCTGACATGTTCAGCTTACAAACCATTTTTACCACAGACCTGCTACTTACAGGAAAGTACACTGGTTGTTTACATGCAGCAAGTGACTCTGCAGGAGTATGCTGTGGTGGCCCAGGAGGCTGGTTTACAAGAACAATTGATACAGATGTCTTAATAATCTGTAGATTAGTAACAAGATGTTGGTACAGGAAGCTTTATAGTTTCCTTTTGTATATACTCTGTCAACAAGCTCTCATGTTGTGTTTGTTAAAGTGGTAACTCAGTATAAACTGAACAGTAATAGATGTTCTTTCATTTACATGTTTCAAGTCTGCATATCTGTTGGTTAGCCTGGAGTTCCTTAAACATTGACTATTGACCCCACAAGCTAACATGTAAGATGCTAGCTGATGCATTCCCAGAGTGTATTATTTGATAATGACTACATCATTTTTTTTATTATACTGAGACCTCTGCAGATTTTTACTGCTATGACACTGTTGGTCAGTTACCAGATATTTTTGTCCAGTATTCTTTAAATTTTAGGTTTGAAGTTTAAGATTCGTAAGCATTAAAGATTGTCTTTTGTTCTTAATTTTAAAAAGTACATTGTTTGGTGGACCCCTCTTTTGTCTCTCAACACTTAGAGAAAGCTCTGAAATGTGTGTCCTATTTTCATGTCTCCATTTGTGTTCTCAGTGCAGTGATGTCTCCTCAGGGCCACACAATCCATCTGTGGGACTTTGAGTAAACTAGCACCAGCACCATGAGTGCTGACACTGCCTGCCGGCCAGAGCCAGACTCTGAGAACGACGTCGAGTTGGCTGATTTGGTAGCAGCCATGAATGTGGCCGCGAACCGGCTCACCCCTCCTAATGGCTACAGGACGGGTCCTCCGAGGACAACCAGGCCTCGCCTTTCAGACAGGAAGCTGTCTCTGCAGGAGAGAGGGTCCCGCATGGCCCGGCAGCCGACCATCGAGACCAAACGCGTGTCCATCACAGATGCTGATGTGAGGGGTCTGAATCTGATTTAGTGTCACTTTACTCAGGATTTTACTTTAGAGCTTATGAATGTCTCACTTAAATGTCTGCAGGACTGTGTCCAGCTCAACCAGTATAAACTGAAGAATGAGATTGGAAAGGTGATCAATCAGTTTGATGTTTCATTGTAGTCGTTCACAGGTGATGGACTGAATTCTAAACATTTTGTCTTTGTTTTTATTAGGGTTCATATGGAGTGGTAAAATTAGCTTATGATCAGGATTCTGAACAATATTATGTAAGCTGAAGCTCCTATATTGAAGTGTTTAAATGTCAGGCTCATCATTTCCCCTGATAATGTTTGTGTATCTTGTTTATTCAGGCAATGAAGGTGGTTTCAAAGAAGAGGCTGATGAAGCAGGGTGGATTTCTGCGTGAGTTCCATTTAGAAGAGTTTCCATTAAGTCCTCTTCTGTGATGGGTGATTTTCTATGTGCTCGTGTTCTTCCAGGCCGTCTGCCTCCTTCAGGATCGAACGTGCAGCAGGATCCGTTCCCTAAAGCTGTGTTGCCTCTGGAGAGAGTGTACAAGGAGATCGCCATCTTGAAGAAACTGGACCATCATAATGTTGTTAAACTAGTGGAGGTATGATTGAACTTCTTGTACCTTGTATGTTTTTTTGTTGTTTTTTTCTGTATTGTGCATCATTAGGCCTCAGTAGTCACCCAACAAGTAGTGTGATTATTAGCCACTACATTAAAATTAAAATGAGCTCATTACAAAGGCACCAGTGATAATATGAGATATATTCTTTGCAAATGAAGATGGTTGAATCTAAGTAAAGCCTAATTTGAGAGGCTTTAAAGTGGGGCTGGGCAATTTACCGAAAATATATCGAAACCGACATTTGTGCACAGTAACCGATGCAATGAACCGCGTGACGATTAAGCGGGTGTTTTGTTGCGCCGCAGGATTAGCAGTGGCTTGGGACCAAGAGTTCGAATCTCCGGCGACACACACACACACACACACACTCTCACACTCTCTCTCACTTTTGGTGCACAATAACTGATGATCGAGGACAAAGCGCCAATCAATCGCGGTATTGATTTCGGGCAATATCGTCCAGCCCTACTTTAAAGTGGTTAAACCTGTAAAACAGCTCTACAGGCATGCAAGCAACACAACTTAAACATGGGTAATAGTGAGATTTATCAGAGTTGTTCTTCTATCTTTTACTTTCCATGGATGGCCGGTGGTGTAGTATGTCTTTTTTCCCTGCAGAAGAGATGGCAGCAGGATGAGCTATAGGAAAAAAGGCTGATATTAACAAAATAAATCAAGAGACTAAATTATCTGCTCCTTTAGGTGCTGGATGATCCTGATGAGGACGGACTACACATGGGTACGGTATCACTCATCTGTTCACTGTAACAGTATAATGTCAGAACAAAGATGTTAATTAAAATCTGATTATTTGTCCTCAAGCCTTCGAATTGATGACAAAAGGGTATGTTTGTGTTCATGTGTGTGTTCTGTGAAGCTGAGTGCAACATTTACATGTTTCTATCATGTTGGACAGGCCGGTGATGGAGGTGCCAACAGACGACCCTTTCACAGAGGAGCAGGCTCGCTTCTACTTCAGAGATGTTGTGTTGGGAATAGAGTATCGTAAGTATCACATCATATTTATGTATTTGCATTCCATCATCCATCTTGAACAACATGTTCAGAATTCATTCCCATGTTTTACAAAGATTCCCTCAGCCTCCGTTGTTTACAGACTGGTGGTCAAAGGGCAATGGTTACTGTGGCCCTAACAAACATCCATCCGAATCGTAATTTGATCATAATAGAAGTAAATAAATAAAAACGTTTTTTTTTCAGTGCACTACCACAAGATCATCCATAGAGACATCAAACCCTCCAACCTGCTGCTGGGTGACGACGGTCACGTCAAGATCGCAGACTTTGGAGTGAGCAACGAGTTTGAAGGGACAGACGCCCTCCTGTCCAGTACGGCGGGGACACCGGCTTTCATGGCCCCTGAGACAATGACCGAACACGAGCAGAGCTTCAGCGGGAAGGTGAATCCAAATGTCTTCCTGTTCAATCGATTACATATGTCTTTGATGTGACTCATATCAAGCTGCAGTGTTTAATTGTGATTTGTTCAGCCGCCCACAGGGAGGCTTTCAATGATGACACATCTTGATAATTAGTCTGTTTGTTTACCAGGCATTAGACGTGTGGGCGATGGGAGTCACTCTGTACTGTTTTGTCTTCGGGAAGGTAACCAAGTCCTCTGCAAGTTGTGTGTGTGTACAATCAGAAGTCAGTGTGACAACTGAAAACACTGTGTTGTTCTTGTCTAGTGCCCTTTTTATGATGAGTACATTGTTTCTCTGCACAACAAAATCAAGAACAAAGCTGTGGAGTTTCCAGAGACGTAAGAATTCATACAGAGCACAAACCTTATTATAGTCACATTTGATGTTTGTGTAGGATACATGAAGCTATAGTGAAGTGTTTAAACCAGACACTGAGATCAGGATGGTGGCGCTGGCCATTCTCATCTTAGCAGTTCTTGAGACAGCTGGATTCTCACAAAATTTCAACATGCTAACTGCTACTTGCTAGCTTTAAAAGACCCTCATGGGAAGTGAGCTGCTCAGACACTGTTGTTTGGAGGTAGGTTTATTCCCACAGCATGCTAATGCCCTTAATGTTTGTGGTGTATGTGACTCTTTTAACAGGCCTGTTATAAGTAATGAACTGAGAGAGCTCACTGAAAGGATGCTAGATAAAAAACCTGAAACAAGAATCACCATCCCTGAAGTTAAGGTAAGAGTTTTCCGGAGATATGCACATGTTCACAATGAATATGTTTTATGTTGATTTACGTTTGTTGTTGCAGCTCCATCCGTGGGTGACAGAGAATGGATTGAATCCTCTGCCCCTGGAGGAGGAGCACTGCACAGCACTGGAGGTCACTGAGGAGGAGGTGCAGAACAGCGTCAAACTCATCCCCAGCCTTTCTGCTGTGGTGAGTCGCTCATAGTCTCTGTTTAACAAAGACCACAGTGTGTTCAACTACTTTACATTTCAAGGTGTGTAGATGACCATAACACCAAAACCAGGCACACCACAGAAGACATTAAAATATTAGATATATAGACTGTATCTTTTCCCTTTGTGATTTGACTGAGACGCTCTCTGATGTCCATTGTCTGCAGATTCTGGTGAAGTCCATGCTGAGGAAGCGCTCGTTCGGTAATCCCTTTGAGGATCAGGGCCGGCGGGCAGAAAGGTCCATGTCTCTCCCTGGAGGTCTTCTTACGTAAGTAGCCTACTCTGCAAATCCTGCCTGCTCTGCTCTGCCAAACTGCCAGCTCTGCGATTAGGCCTCTAACAAAACAAAGCAGCGAGCAGATGCTTCGGATAAAAATAGATCACTTCATATGTAGTGTCTCTCTCACCTATTACAGATCATTTTTGGTCCTTAAATTAGCAGCACACTCAGGCTGATAAAAGCATTTTTCCTCCACTGAGAAGTTTTACATTAACAAGCCAGTCCTGTCTGTGTGTGTGTTTGTGTGTGGTGGGGGGGCTGCAGCTTTATCCTCCTCCTCCATGCTTACAGCACACAGAGCTGCAGCCTCCCCCTCATTGTGTGAATGGTAAAGTCCGCTGAATGCAGCTGGTGAGTTTTAAAGCTGATTACAGGTGTGCTGAGTCTTAAAAAATCAAATGAAAGATTATTCCTACAGGGTGTAGATTGGTGCTACAGCTGGCATAAAGAAGACGTTTTGATCTTCTTGGAGGGATGATGTGTTGTGGCGTTGTGTTCCAGTTTACACTTCACTGCTGTAGAGACAATTTAATCCAAGGGCCGACATTTGATGCAGACCCAATGAGTTCAATGTAAAATAATCATCAAATATACTCGACTAAATATGGAATATCACCAATATTAGCAATTTTTTCCCAACGTTCTAAAAAATAACTTTATTGTAGTATTTGTTTTGTTGTAATAGAAAAATAGGGCACATATTTTCTTTTATATGTGATTGAAATACTGTATCATACTGCTCTGTTTATTTTTAATTGACAAAAGTAAAAATATCAAAATTTTAAAAGTAGACTTTGTTGCTGTGAAAAGAACAAGGATGAAATTTAATTAAATTTAAATCATGAGCATACCTTCATGCCTATTTATTCCAATGATTATTGGCCAGTATATTTATAATATTACCACAATAAACTAAAATAAATAGATTCCCAATGAAGTTAAGAGAAATGACACATGGGAAATATGCTTTCATTGTAAGGTTAGATAAGAAAATGGATGCCGCACTCATGCCTGTCAGTCAAATACAAAGAGGGGTAAAGTCCTGCCCCACTTTTTTTTAAAGTTACAGAATAATCTTTAAAATTAACATATACATTATGGAATGGTTTAAATGAATTAAAAATGGTTTGTCACTTGACATTAACCATCTTAAGTATTTTTTTTCTGTAGGTCCCATTTAAGAGTTGGATCTTCACCTCACTTTGTAGCACTGCAGGCAGTAGCAGGGTAGCTTACCTTAGCATAAGTACACAGTAAACAGAGCTAGCCTCCTAGCTTTTTAAAAACCAAATAGCAATAAGAAAACTGATTTGTTAAAGTGAGGATAGCAGGGTGGCTCATCCTGCTTCCAGACTTAATGCTAAGCTAAGCTAGCTTGTTGCTATTTGTATCTTCATATTTACAGTGCAAACATAAAGCGCCATGCATTTAATTATCTAACTCGAAAAAATCTAATGAGCTTATTTCCCAGGATGTCTGACTGTGATGCAGTCAAACCTGTGTTTGTAGTAAACTGTGTGAGCTAACAGTGTAAAATCTGGCCTCTTACATCACATCTCCTTCTTGCAGTGGCACTTATGGCATAATGGGGTCCTCGCCTGTGCCTCATCCTTCCTTGAGGTAAATTTTTTAAAAAGCCTTTAGGTTGAGCTCATATGCTTCATACTTAGCGCAGCTCATCAGTTGTTCCACCTTAAGTGGATTTAAGAGGGACAAGACAACACAAAGCTCTCAGCAACGAGCTGTACCAAAAATAAAAGCACACAAAGGGTTGTTGATGAGTGCTCTGTGTTGGCTCTCCTGTCCCTTCTGTCCTCTTGAGGTTGATGTGGATAAAAAGTGATGAGCTGCACTGTGAAGGACGCGTGCTCGCCGACTGTTTTAGTCTAGTGTCACTTCCCCTGGTCCTCCTCCCTCCTCATCTGCAATCTCACTAAGTATGTTCAACAACATGATCGAGCATTTGTCGCCCACAGGAAAGTCAGCCATGAGGGGAGCAGAGAAGGAGAGCTGGAGGACTTGTACGAAGATGAATTTACAGAGAGTAACGATTAAACTGGCCCATGCAGACAGCTTAAAGACTATGGCTGCACTCATATGCGCTCAGTTTTTTGTCACTGTAGTGCAAAAGACATTTCAGAATAGTTAAAAAAAAATGACAGTTATAGAACAATAAAAAGAAAATGATTACAGTTGCTGTGATTGATGGCAGGCACTGTTATTGAATGCAAAGTGATTTATTTACTTCAAAATGTAAATATGCTCCAAAAAAAGATATTTTTACATTTTCCTACAGCTGTTGGAGATAATAAAACAATTAAAGAGCAGCAATGAATGATGTTCTTGTTGACAGCAGTCACACAACAGTTATCTCTGAGAAACACTAGATGGCAGTGTTGTAAAGAAATTGATCTTTTCTTATTGTGTCATTATTACAGCATATCTATTTTGTTTTCAGTGGTAACAAAAAAATAATCCGTTTTAATACACTGTACATATAGTCATCTCTCCACCTCTCCCAAAATCCAGCTTCTAAAACCTTTTTTTTTAACATTGGCTGCACTTAATTCTCCAGACCAGTAGAGGGCAGCAATGCTCTAACAGTAAAGCCACAGTGCCTTTAAGCAAAACAAATCAACATCTGTCACTTCCAGGGACTCATTGATTGGAGAACATGATTAGGAATACCTGTATGTTATCTTAGTCTGAGTAATATGTGGTTTGGTCATGAATAATAAAAAGTGGCAGATTTTTTTTTTTGCTTTGTAAAATTATTTTCCACCAGACCATCAGGTAAAATTAATGTGGTGGATAAAGCAAGTGCAGTTTTTAAATTAATACCATTGCTAACAAGCATCTTTTGTCCTTTGATCGTTCTGCAAAAATAGATGTATCAATACTGAGGATGAGGAGGAGGCGTGATGCTGCAAAATGTAAAATCCTATGGCAGTATAGTTCCACCGCCGGTCACTGTCAGCAGAGTGCCCTGATCAGCACAAACCTCAGGTTCATCACACTGAGCTGTTTAGGAGAGGCAGAGTGGGCTCAAGGCTGGTCTGGAGGTAAGCACAGTGAGTGGAGCCATGTTTATTTTAAATGATGGTCTGTGACAGAGCAGAAGGCTAAAATATAGAGAGCATGCAGTGCCATCAAGACAGTAAACAGTATGTATTCATGAAACTACAACAGAAACATCTAGCATGTACTCCAAAACCAGTGCCAAAAAAAGTAACCAAAACAAATTAAAAAAAAGTTAAATAAGAGCCACTCATCTTCTAACTCTTTCTACTTTATAGTTTCTTTTTTCAGTTTTGACTCAGATCAATATTTTGAGTCCTGGAGTGGTTACAGTATAGCCATAAACCTGAAAAGACTCTGATTGTGATATGCAGTGGAAATGAAGTACATAGTAATAAAACAACCGTGTCATAAATTTGTGCTGAATGCGTTCTGATAACATAAAAACCAGTCTTTAGCCCCTGCAAGCTGAAATGGTTGATTTGTATTCCTGCAGTCTGCCCGTTTTTCAGCTCGCTGCAGTTATGTGAAAACCAAAGAGGAGTGTTTCTGAGCACAGATTTCTGTGGAAACTGTTGCCATGCAACAGCACAATACTGCGTTCATACAGAGTATTAACTTCACTGTATGACTGCTCTTTTTCCTCTGCTCGCTGCCTGAGCGGCAGTGCAGCATTGTATTCTGTTCCGTCCTGTTTTGTTCTACTGTATTTTCAGATGCATATGACAGTATTTATTCTGGGAGTGTAGTGATGGTGTCACCGTTAATCATTGGTCAGAGGAAACTTTGCTTCAGCATCTGCCTCCACACCCAGACTCCCTTCTATTTCCACGTTCAGAGCCAGTTACAGTTCTGCCTCGGATATTTAGCTAAATACTAACCCTTGGCTCTCACTGTTAACCCCTCTATGCTGCCTCCACACCACATTTCATTGCCCTCAGCCTCAGCCGGTTCCACGTCACCAGCCCTCTCTTTGCCTGTTATTCACCATGACTGACCCCAATGGCCCACTGTCAACTGAACTGTACATCCCCTAAAGGCTGCAAAGTGGTGGACGGTTTTTCTTTTTTTTTCTTTTCTACTTCTTCCTTCCTGCACTGTGGGGAATCCCCTGTGCCCACATACATAATGAGTCACCAGCTCAGACATCAGGCACCAGTTGGCACCTGAACAACTAATTGTAAAAACAAAGCATGACTGGCTAGACACTGTTAAGGTAAAAGAATGCATGAAGCAGAGACGAGGCTGCTGACTCTTTCAGCTCTTTTATTCATGCTAAACTTTAATCAATGGTTAATTATCACATGACGCCTGCCTGTGGTGCGATTTCAAACGTCCAAAATAGCTTCTGCGTCGTTATTCACACCATAGCTTGCCAGACAAGTTTTTTCATTCTCACTTCTCCTGTTGTAAATACATCCATGACGAGCCTAAAAAACTTTCTAATGTAGCAGATGGAGCTAAATATAGCACAACATTAGGTGTAATCTGTTTCTGTGTGTGTGTGTGTGTGGCTTCCTCACTGTAGATGGCCTCCCAGTCAGCTCCCTGCCAGAGGAGGTCACACAGATAGGTCACCTCCTCTGACAAAGTGCTGACGGTGGAGGATCCTCCGACTGTACAACACATTCAAACATTACTTAAATCAGGATGAGGAGAACAGAGCAGCAGGTTCTGCTAAATGCTAAACAGTATGGCTAGTTTAAACATGAACTATTGGCAGCCCCACATGGGTATAACATGCTCTGTAGGCCACAGTGATCATTAACATGCTGTTGTTTAGCAGATCTTTATACCATGTTCTCCTTGTTAGATTAGCATTAGTTTGCTATTTAGCTTTAAATATCTATTAATTCCAGAACTTCACACCAAAGAAATGCTAAAAAAATACATGTTGATGTTCCAAACTATAATCTCCATGTGAACATAAATATCTAATATGTAGCTAGATAGCTTATTTTTTCAAAAACTAAAAAATATGCAAGATTAATGAAGTTTGAGCACAGCAGTGTCCCCTTATAATGGGTGGCCCTGAAAGAACTTGCAGAGTGACGTAATTGAAAAAAGGAGGGGCGTGTGGGGCCGACTTAATTTTAGAATCACCTTTTGCAAACTTGTGTTCATCACAGAAGTCTCTGTAGCTATGAATAATATCACTTTGGTAATCAAAATGGCATAAAAAAGAGGGGAAAATAGCATGCGAGCTAATTATTGAAGAGATAAGACTGTAGCGTGCAGCTCTGCCGGATGGAGTGATGCAATGAATTCAGGAATGTTTTGGGACGAGTGCTCCCTAAAATAGTCTTTTAAAACCTTCAGCTGAGCACTGTGGCACTTTTTTTTTTATAAATAATACAAGGTCTAAATGTTAGCCTGAATAATTCATTTGGCAACAGCCAAGCCTAACAGCTGTCTTTCTGCTTGAAAGAGTCAGCAGCCTTCTCTGTCTTATCATAAAGCTGCGAAAAATAATAATAAGACAGTAGGATCAAGCAAACAGCAGATTTGTATTGTATGTGTAATTCCTCCTGTGTGTCCTCACAAGAAGAACTGATGAATCACACTCTTAACCAAAGATATGAACTCTCACAACCCATGCAGAGGCAGATAGTCTCTATAGTGGAGAGGCTGTCACATTGATGTCTCTGGTCTACTCACTGTCTACTCTCAGGCTGCAGGGAGGCCTATTTATAGATCTGTTTCTGTTCTCTGCCTTTACATCGGTCCCCTCTTTTTCTCCATCTCTCTTTTCTCTCTTCTTCCCCACTTCTAATAGGTTGATATTTCTGGAGCTGTGCAGCTATTATCTTTGCATCTTTGAGGTGCATATCACAGGATCATAAACTTTTCAAAATGCTACGTGGCTCTGTGGTGAGCTGCTCAGAGACACATATATTCTCATTGTGTCTCATTACTGTGCCATTCAATTCAACATTAATTCAAGGTTTTATTTATTTATACACCTGATTAGTCATAAGCTGCCATGTTTCAGCGCCGGACCTATATAACACACACACACACACACACAGCCATCGATCTTTATCCATTCTGTGTTCTTTCAGGGAAATTGTAATTACTTGTGTCAGTCTTCAGGCTGTTTGTGCGCTTGTTACTGTGAGTTCATGAAGCTGCCACTTTTTCCCCCGAGTCCCAAAACTAGCAATGACAGCCTGGTGGTTTGGTTGATGATGGATTGGTTGACAGCGACTGTGAGGACAGGAGGTTAAACACTTTGTAGTGCAGCAATTTCTCCACGGCAACAAATGCTACAAAAATGACAATGAGAGCCATGCTAACAGCTCTAGCATCTGGCCGCTAGCATGGCCATACAAACCATACATCACCATTATAAAAGATGTTTTACTCTGGGCTAATGTGGTAGACCAAATCCCATGCATGTATATACAGGGCTATCAGGACACTAGCATGGCTGTAAACATGTGAAAACTACAAAAATGGCTTAAGAACAGAGTGTGGCTGTATTATAGTGCATACTGTACACACTGTATTACTTTGTGCTCATGTAATCTGTGTTTAACTTAGTTCCACTGCTAGTGAAAGAGATGGACATGATGTCCAGACATTAAAAGGTCATCAAAGTAAGAAAGCACATAAGGGTTAAAGTGTAAAACGTATTGTGTATTCATATTTCCTTTTCATTAAATCTGTCCCTGCTCTTGAAACGGAGGTGTTGTGTTCAAAGAGGACCAAAAATAACGTTCTGTACGATTGTTAACAGAGACTCGGCTTTCCACAGTTTATTTTTAATCTGCCATCAAAGATGTGCGTTCTTTAATATCACCGGGAGCTTTTTCACTCAGACGCTGTGTCTATCGTCTGCTAACGAGGAATCGGATTCAGTGATTTGGATTTGGAGGCATTTGCCTCCTGAGTGACATCATTACAGTTCGATATTAACTTGTGCGTTGTCATCTTCGCCTCCCCTCAAAGGAAATCATGCTTTGTGTGATGAAAGCGTTCAGACAGAGCTGTTACTGTGTACCCGGATGTGAAGCACGGCTGAATGATTTTTCCTTTGGATGTGACCTTTATAAAAGTAATCTTCTCTGGGGATGTAGGTTACACCAATTAAATAAGCAGTTTAGCTGAACTGATGAGTGCAAACAGCAGGAATGCCTATTTTGGAATTTTGTCATAAAAGTGCTGAATGAGTTGAATTTCTAGCTGCTAGAAATTCTATTACACATTCATCAGTGCATTTTAGGACGTAAACTGTCGCCAGCTTTTAGCAACAACCATGATGCTCACGTCCCTGAAAGTGTAGCAGTGCATTAAAACACCAGCTTGAAGACAGGTTGGTGCTGAATCCTAATGTCTCCTGTGTGCTTTGAGCTTTCATTTTTTTACAGGATGCAATAGGTGTCTGAGCAGTGCAGCAAGGAGCCAGGCTGATAGTGAGGAGACTTATTATAGCCCTAGCAACAGGAAGGGGATTGGTGGCTGCTGGAGAGTGAGCCTGTCAGCCATTGGCTGGTGAGGAAGACCTTTCAAAGCACAGAATTTCATCTCATGAAAGGTTCAGTGCAGCAAGCTGCAGCAAGAGGCTGCAGCAGTGTGAGGGCGGGCGATCCAGCAGCTCCCCACTCCAGCTCATCAGTCACATAAACTTACAGCATACAGCAGGCAGGTGAATTTAAAGGAGATGCTGACTCTTCTCATCCACTGTCCATCACAAGACGCAGGGTTTGATTTTCATTGCACTGCTCTGCTGAGGCCATAACGCTGTTGTCTTTAGGAGAAATGTTCTTTGATCTACGGCCTAATTTAGGTAAAGATTAGTAAAGTGGCCTTAAAAAGCCTCATTTTAGACAGTCTGTTGTAGCTGTGTGAGCTCTGATACACACTCTCATACACTCCACACACAGATATGATGCAAACACATCACAGCAGATATACGATTACACATCATTCTGACTTCCTGTATCAACGTGTATGTAATGAGGAGGAATGGTGTTGCTGGTATGACTGTAAATGACTCGTTCACAGACAGAAATGAAAAAATATAGAATAGTACAGATAAACAAATAACTTTAATGGGCAACAGATGGCAACCAAAAATACTTCAGAGGATACAGTTTGAATGTCATTTCTCAACCATCAGTGTACCACTGCTGCTGATGTCCAGCAGGTCAGCGCTTCTTTTAATCCAATTCATGACTTGTAGATCTTATATTTGCATGTTTTCATGTCACAGAAACAAGGATCTAAACAAAGGAACTAAAAAACAAAAACCACAAATCAAAATGAATTATAAAGGAACACAATGTATGTATTCTTGGCAATGAGTGAACATCTCCAGTCAAAAATTATTCAACCAAAACAAAAACAACAAAACCACACACAGAGAAAGTATCTGTTGTAATATTTATAAGCTGTGTGAGCATTTGTGCAGATTAGGATTTCATGCCGTTTGTCTGGCGAGCCTTCAAAGACCATCGAGTATGTTCAAAATAAATCGAAGCAGCTGTGACATACAGTGTGAGCTGACGGAGGCCGAGTCATGACGCTGACACAATTGGCATAATACACGAGCAAAGGTTGTGTGACTGACCTTAAGGCTTTTGGTTTTCCTCTCTTAAGCCATCACAAGTGAAATAAAATAATCAATAAAACCGCCATCTATTAAGAAAAAATAATCTGCCATCTGTATCAATATAGTAATAACGTCATCATCTATAGAACTAGCAGCGATAGATCCGTTCAGCAGCTTCCTTTTGTGTGTGTAGAGGTGAATTAGTTTCACATCTAGGTGCAGAAACATGTAGAAGGTGAGGAACCGTTGACACATGCTTGCAGGAACTTATAATACTGGCAGATAAATCCTTTTTTTCTCTCTTATAAGTCAACTTGCAAATGAGGCATATTAAATAATACAGGCACAAACAGAAAGCCTCAGAACTGCACTCAAAACAAACAAACAAAAAAAAACATGGCGTCCCTTTAAAAACAAATTTACTTCATGGGTGACAATACAACAATACACTGGACCACCACGGAAATGGTGCATGTTATAATTTAGTCATATTCTTTTTTTTATTATTATCATAGCTATTATTGTTATTATTATTTCGGTTCTTGTGCAACTGCTACATAATGACTCACATTCAAGATATTTTGTCACTCAGGAACAGCTAAAAGGTATAAAAACAAACAAAATATATATGTATACTGTCAGAAATAAATATGGTCCATGTTTGTGAAGCCTGGAAAAAAACGTCACCATTATTTCAAAGCATGACAGAAAAAAGTACTTAAATATACTGTTCAAAATATCACACTTCAATGTGACAAACACCAGCCCAGAAGGTTAAGTGATCACTGGTGGGGTTTTTTCTTCTTCTTCTTCTTCTTTTATGAAACAAATTAAATACACATATTGCATGTCACTATAGCAACGCCCATTACAGGTCAATTTTTACGATCACCATTTTGGTATAGCAAATCAAAAAAGTAAACAAACAAACAAAAAGAAATAAATTAGAAATCAACATCAGACAAAGCCTGTTTTTTTTCTCAATCGTATGAATACTTAACACCCACAGTATAAGTTAATAAAGTCAAGCTACTGTATATAAATACATCACCAGCATGCACAATATTGAATTATCGATATTATTGTTGTCATCATCTTACACTGAAGAAACAGTATAGTAGGCAAGTGCATTTAATAAAACAAACACAGAAGTAAACCACAAACTCTGAAGCTGCTGTTTATTTATTTTTTGTCTTTTTTTTTAGTGTTTTTTTTTTTAGTGTTACGTTGTTAAGTCTCTGCCTTTAGTAATCTTCACCTCCAAAAGAATCAATGGTTCCAGTGACTAATCAGCCAGATGCATTAATTAATTTAGTCTAATAACCAGTCCTCATTTCAACTCCTGTGGCGCCAACATATTTGTTTTTTCAGGGAAGGGAGGGTAGCATTAAAACGTCATTTGTGTGTGTGTGTGTGTGTCTCAATAGCTTTCAGGGCCCATTCTCGTTTATAGACTACCACTGGAACCGATGCAAACTAGTTTTGTGAGGCATTTTTCTCTCTCAGGTAACTTAAATGCATCCCTACATCACGCAAAAACTTAACTTAAGCAGCTTATCTTGACAGAACAAGATCAGTTCCTATGCCAGTGTGAGGCCGCCATTTCAATCCAACAACAACCACTTCAGGCTGATTGACTGACACATCAGTGGTTTTGGCAAATGTCAAAGAGAAAATCAAGAAGACGGAGGCCCCTTTCAACTGTATATATATTTCTATATATATATTTAAACTAAGATTTAACCTCCACTCTCACACCTCTCTTTTGATTCTTTTAACACATGGAAAAATAAAGAACTGCTGCTGCGGTAGTATCATCGGCAAAAGCGGCTGCCAAAGTCCACCGGCCCTTCATTAATTTTTTTTTGTCGAAGTGTGGCTTCTCTTTAATTGTTGCCCTCCCCTCCCTCGTCATCCTGCTGGTCACTTGTCCACAGTGTCAAGTTGTCTCGGAGCAGCTGCATGATGAGAGTGGAGTCTTTGTAGGAGTCCTCGTTGAGGGTGTCGAGCTCGGCGATGGCGTCGTCGAAGGCGGTCTTGGCCAGATGACAGGCCTGCTCCGGGGCGTTCTGGATCTCGTAGTAAAACACAGAGTAGTTGAGAGCTAAGCCCAGGCGGATCGGGTGGGTGGGCTGCATGTGCTCCTTGCTGATCTCGTGGGCCTCGTTGTATGCCTTCTCCGATGACTCCACCACGGTGGCCCTCTTCTCGCCCGTGGCCACCTCAGCCAGGTACCGGTAGTAGTCGCCCTTCATCTTCAGGTAGAACACCTTGCTCTCGTGCTGCGTCTCGCTGCAGTTTTTGATCAGGAAGTTGTCCAGGAGGTTGAGCACGTCCTGGCACACAGCCTCCAGCTCCTTCTCAATCTTCTCCCGGTAGGCCCGCACCATCTCAATCTTCTTCTCATTACCGTCAGCCGAAGTCTTCTGCTCAATACTGGAGATCACCCTCCAGGAGGAACGGCGGGCGCCGACCACGTTCTTGTAGGCCACAGAGAGGAGGTTCCTCTCCTCATTGGACAGGGCCTCGTTCAGCTCCGTTACCTGGACGGAAGAGAAGATGGAGGGTTTAATCACCAGCAGTATCTCTGACTTACACAGAAACATCCCAGCTTACACAACCACCTCAGCCTCATTCACGCTCCACCTCTTTGGTGGTTTTTGGATTATGTCAGACACTACTAAGATGGCACTAGCTGGAGCCTCCCACACAGAGTCAGAGGTGCTCCTCAGAAACCGATGGATGACATCATGGAGAGTCAGCCCTGACACATTACATCTCATTTTTTCCTTTCTCCCTGTCACTGCTCATGAAAATGTACTGAAATTATTAAGTCAAGCAAATGACAGTGAGATGAATCAGGTTTGAAAAACACCACAAATCAACAGACGATCTGGACTCGCTGTGTTGTCCACGGCACAGGAGATGAGCAATATTTCATTTGTCATGTGCAGCTCCCAGTTTCCATGGCAATCTGTTCATTTAGTGCACCAGTAGCTCCAGCTGCCACGTGGACAGCTAATGCTAGTTAGTGAGAGATGATATTGGAGATAGTTGGCGGCGATTGGTTGGGGGTTGGGGGAAGGATGGCTAAAATGTTCGGTGGGGGCAGCTGCACTGTAAGTGAAAACTATCACTGCACACAGGCGGTTCACATGTCCCAGTGACCTTCTCTGCGCTTCACACTGACCTTTTTACCTGTCTAAAACACCACGGCGTGACATCACAGAGTCAGGCTGTTAAATTTAGACTGATGGCTCAGGATGAGAGTTTGGTAGTCGTCAAACAGGCTATAAAGTGGGTTTTTATTGAAGCCTATCGCTGGAGCACGGTGTCTTTGCTCACCTGA
This sequence comes from Parambassis ranga, assembly GCF_900634625.1. NCBI lineage: Eukaryota > Metazoa > Chordata > Actinopteri > Ambassidae > Parambassis > Parambassis ranga. Next base: position 14,441,957 of record NC_041033.1, read on the forward strand.
GCTCATAAAGAAAACATGTCCTTCAGGTTTAATGAAGTTATTTATTTCACCCTGAAAGGAAACAGAGCTGTTTGCACTTTGACGTCCTCTGTTCAGGCGGAGGAGCAGAAAGGTGGCGTCATGATCACAGCAAGTGGATGGAGAGCAGCGAGGCTCAAAGTGTAAAGGGGCAGAATGGCCTTCAGTTCCTCAGTGTTAAACTGCACAACCCAGAGTTATACTGAATAATGAAGTGTAAAGCCACACACATATATATATATATATATATATATATGTCAGTGTGTGTGTCATGAGGAACACAGGGGTGCCAGTGTATCTGGCTGCAGCAGCAAGGGATTCCCTTTTGATTAGGGAGAGAGAGAGAGAGAGAGAGAGAGAGAGAGAGCACACACCCCGGCAAAAAATGGGCCCAGTTTGGACCGCACTGACACGGCAGATTGTTTAAAGGGAAAGGAATCCCTCCCTCCACGCACATCATCCCACCTCCTGCAACCAGAAACCCCTGACGACAAACTATCCACAGTGGGGTGGGGGGTGTCTCTCCGTCTCTCCTGAGGAACACACGACAAAATGTTCCTGCTTGTTTGAAGCCATTGGTTTGAATCGGCTCTGACCCCCAGGATGCTGCTGGTTCCAGTGCGAGAGCTGGTGTGACACAGCAGTTTTTTTTTTTTTAACCCAGCAGTGGATCCACTTCCCAGAATCTCTTAAGGGGGCCAAATAGAGAGAGAGAGAGAGAGAGAGACGCACAGGGGGGGAAAGAAAGGCAGACAAAGACTCTGTCCTCAGCACCGGCCAATAAGAGCTGAGGAAGCTATTGTGAGGCAGGCCAGCCATGTCATCCTCTTCACATCACAGATTACAGCACTTTATCAGGGTCGTTAACCCAAAATGACTTGGAAATGCTGCTGGCTGTCAGCCCCTGACACACAAACTGCACATGCACACACTGAAGAGGGAGGACAGTGAAGACTAATCAAATCTGATCATATTGATTCACTGCAATATGACAAAGAATATTCTAGAGAGATTCTGCCGCCTCCTACGTTTGTTTAGAGGAAAGAGCTGCTCCTTTTTTTTCTTAGAGCATTTTTCCACAGCAGCCATCCTCAAACAGCACTTCCTTTTAAAACAAGCCTTTAAAAAAAATTCAAAACTAAAAATACATGATAATTTTAATTTATGTGATAAGGCGGTGGGGGGGGGGGGGGGTTCGAAGCAGCCTCACATGGTTCCCAGCAGCAGCAGCAGCAGCTCTTGTAAATTCAGCATAATGGAGAGAGGGGAAGGTGGTGAAATAAAGCAGCAAATGCAATAAGCTACAGTCTGCATATGACAGTGTTACCAGCAGAGACGTAAAGCCACAGGGCCTGCCTTGCCTTTCATTGTAATGTCCCTTCATTGAACGGGCAGAAAGGCACCGCCCAAGGACCGGACCATTTGGACTGGACTCAGAAAAAACAGGGATCTCTGAGCTGTGGCTGAACTGAGGACCAGGCAACACACACACATCATATTAAACTGTCATGACGGTGTCTGGGTTGTCGGTGCAGTAATACCGAGCCTGTGACCGCACATTTACAGCAGTCCAGATTGCGGGACGCGCCTTTACGCGTAAGGAGCAGCCACACCAACGTGTATTCACACACACACACACACACACTTACACACACTGACACATCCAGAGCCATCATTTTTTTGATTCTTATTTTTGAATGGACTTACCGATTTCATAGCAGCTGCCATATCATCATATCTCTCAGCCTGTTCAGCCAGCCTGGCTTTCTGCACCAGCTGCTCGCGGTCAACCATGTTTAGATGATATGTGGTCGCTGTGTCGAGCTGCTCTGCGCGGGTTTTGGGGATAAAATGTGTGATATTTAAATCGCAATGCAGTGAAATCCTATGCGAACCTAACGCTGCAGCTGTTCCCTGCTGTCTGTCTGAGCTCCGTGCAGACGGGACACCCTCTCCTCTCTTCTTTCTCCCTCCCCTCCCTGCCTTCCTCCTCCTTCTCCTCCTCCTCCTCCTCCTCACACACTTTCCCTGGGCTGCGTCATCACACGGAAAGGTGGGAGTCGGTGCCGATGATGTAACACTCCATACATGGGAACCAGAAGACCGGGCCTGTGGGATCAACGGGAGCAGGCAGCGCTGAGCTGAAAGGCCTTCTGGGAAATGGAGTCCTCTTTAGTGGCTGTGCCCTGAAGCAAAAGACATCGTCAAACTGATCGATGAATCCTACAACGGCAAGTATCGTTTCTATAGAGATCAATAATGTTCTCCTTAAAAAGTGTTATGCAACAAACAGGGACGAGTCACCAGGCGAACCGGAAGTTAGTATCAGATATCCAATAGATATCAGCTAATAGGGCTGTAAAAGAGCCACATGATTGATGACATGACATCAATTTGACATTTATTCTTCTTTACCACCTTTGTAGTTTGTTTTTTATACCCACTCGTTACCATCTGATCATTGTCTTTTCTTAATTACATTCAGAAAATGTGTTAGCATGATTAGCATTTTGCACTTCAGGTACTGGAGCTGTCCGCCTTCCACCAAAATGTTGTTTTTCTTTGTTAGCAAAACTGGCTGATACTTAAATAACTAAGCGTTCTGTGTTAATTAGACAGTTATTTAAATGAACTGTTGATGGCTACAGTTTTAATGGTCTAATCCTAAACTAGGAGAGGGCTGCTAATCTCTCTATACCTCTGGTGAATGCCTTCATTGCACAGGGTTTATCAGGTGTATCAGAGGTCACAACCTGCTCCCTACATCCCACCACTTCACATCAGTATTCATCAGTCACGACTTTGTCACGGTTTACGTGGCGCCCCTGAGCTGTAATCTGAGATCTACGTGTTTCCTGTCCTTTTGTGGCTGTAATGCAAAGGTCAAAGACTGAGGGGGAATCTGTGCAGCTGAGCTTCAATAGAAAACAAAGTGACAGCAGAACGTGCTTTGTTTTGGTGGGAAATCAGTATTTACTGAGAAAACCATAACAAACTACACTTTTGACATATTAGCACTTTATTATATTTATTTGATTATGAAAACCGTAATTAATGTAAACTTACACACAATGAGTGACACTGATAAATCCACACTTTGCTCTTGGTTTATTGTAAATATTTTATCATTCTGATTTGGTCACATTATACATGTCAAATTTTGACTTTGTACTTGAGTATTTTCAGGTGTACACTTTGTACTGTTATTTAAACAGCAGCTTCTATATCATTGCATTTATAAATGCAGCTGGACGTCACATGAACGAGTCACACTGTCAATTGCTTTTCCCTGGTTCAGTGGTGACTTTATTAAAAACATGAGCTGCTAACATCGCCCTCTTCTGGACAAAAGCGGAAATTAAGATGTGGACAGTGGGGGGGATGGATGAGGATGTTCTGCAGTGAACTGTCCTCTAAGATGGAGTTTTAAAATGTGATTCATCAATGAATAAATATCCAAAAGATATAAATATTAACATTAATATACAGAAAATAATCAAGACAAAAAAATATGGCATTAAACTAAAAAGAACAAAAACAGATCACTATTTAACTGGCTAATTAATAGAAGACAGAAGAAACCAACAGAAAAGTGTACGTAAAATAATATATAATGTAGTGAGAGTTTTAATATGAAACTACACTTTTTCAATGTTCAACACTAATATGTACATTCAACCAAACGTTCCAAACCTTTTTATCTTATATACAAGCAAAGATTATTGTTAACCTTTTGTTTTCGAGCAGATGATCACCTGCTGACCTCAGAGGTCAGGACAGGAAGTGTTGACTTTCAGTGGTAAACTGGGTCAAGTCATGTTAGGGGAGGCGGAGGAGGAGTCATATGATAAAAACACTGCTTACACACAAGATAGCTTATATATCTATACACTGTGTTTTACCTATTGTTCTCATATTACAAAATAGGAATGTGGTATTTTTATGTGTTATTTGCATTATGTTGCGTTTAACTGGAGGTCTCTATTTTCTTTGCATATTTTATTCCAATACTGTAAATGACTACTCTGAAAAACTTTTATTTTTCAATCATTACCTTTATTATTTTTGCACAGTACAATGCTGCAGTGTGCAGAGGCTAAGCTAATGAATCCATCCACTTGCTTCAAAGAGGATTACAGCTCCTCCTGCTTATCTTAGCTACCTCAAATTAGGATGAGGGTAAGGAGAGGTCTGCTGTCTACAGCAGCCATCTGTCTGCCAGGTGGACAGTCGAGCGCTGTGGCTGCTGTAAATGGAGACGAGGCTCGAGCTGGATGTTTTGATTTACCCCGATGAAGTGAGGGTCGCCACTCCGGAGGACCTGAGAGAATGGGAGCTGGAGACAGCGAGCCAGGTGTCCATACCCACTGTCCGACTCTTCGTGGCACTTTACCCGTACAACCCTGCTGCCATGTCACCCAACTATGAGACAGCAGCCGAAGAGTTGCCCTTTGTGCCGGGCCAGATAATCAAGGTAAAAAGCATCATTTGAGACATTTCACATGTGAGTGCTCCTGTGTGGCTGGTTGCATTTCCTCACTTAAAAAGCTCTGAGCGAACACACTGCTGTTTCCTGTTTGTGCTGAGTGTGCCTCATCGTTTCCTGTCAGTGTTTTTCATCTGATTGATGTGATTTGCCGCCTTTTTTCTTACTGTTAACACACACATACATGTTTTTCATTTCACAAAACCTTAAATAAAACTTTTATTTTCAGGTGTTTGGAGACACAGATGCAGACGGGTTTTATCACGGTGAGTCTGGGGGTCTGTCGGGTTATGTGCCGAGCAACATGGTGGCTGAAATCCCGGTGGACGATGAGTACCTGAAGCATCTTCTAATGCAGCAGGGATTCCTCCCTGTCGAAAACACAGGTATCATACCTCTGTTTCTACAGACAGGACATCAAGCTGCTTGTTGTTGGAGTTTTAAAAAAGATATTACAACAAATGAAAACAAAGTAAAAATCACCTAAAATCCACAAAGATTCAAAGGTGTGTTTTCATCCTGCAGGTATGTGTTTAACACCTGATCTGAGCGATGTAGCCAGCATCACTGATGATGTGGTCGTTCGCAGAATGGTGGCCTTATTTGACTATGATCCATGGGAAAACTCACCCAACATGGACAGTGAAGTAAGTTACTGTTACCTGTATAAATAAAATCTGCTGATTTATACAATCACAATGTCTCAAACTGTCCTTTGCTTCCAGGCTGAACTAGGCTTTCGATCAGGAGACATCATCTATGTGTTAGGTGACATGGATCAAGATGGCTTTTTCTTTGTGAGTGTCACCTCTTGACTGTTATGGTGACATCTGGCACACAAGTTTAACTTTTATCTTGTGTTTTTTTTTAGGGAGATCTGCACGGACAACGAGGTTTGGTTCCGTCCAACTACCTGCAGGCATTACCCTGGGATTAGAAGAAATACGTTCGCTACAAATGCCAAGCCTCAGCCACAGTGAGAAACCTGCTTGTGTTTTTTAATTATGTACATATGTTATTTTTATTTTATTTTATATTATGTAACGGCTCTGCACCTGCTTTAGACTGCTAAGAAATTAAACGTCAGAGCCCAGCATGATCGATTAGGACGCTGCAGAATATTCCTTTATTGAAAACCTTTGACAAAAAACACAGAAAATTACACATATATTTAAACATATACAACGTATATTTAGCCTTAATAATACACTTTTAGTCTAGTCAGACTATAGTGTATTTAAATAGCATTTTGCCTTATAACCTGTCTATATATTTTCTATAAATGACTCAGTTTCATATGATTACCTATTAATAAAAACACTTTTGTTTGTAAGTTTTGCAGCAATTTTATGTACAAACAGAAACTTTGTATAAAAGAAGCAGTTAGTGTTAAAACTGTAAACTGTAAATGAAGATACTGAAAATAAAAATATCTGGAATTTGTACAAAGCTTACCTCTCTTTGTGCCGGTTTATGTGATTTTACATCAATTTAAATGATTTTCACACATATATTTAATTAATAATAATACAAATAATTAAATACAAATTACAAATGACAAAAGCAACAAAGAAACTCAACAGATTTAAAAATGATTCAGTCCTTCTCCTCTGCAGCCAACAGTATACTCATCCATAAAGTAGGAAACACTACACTGTGTAGTGAAGTTTAGTAGTGCTTTCTACTTTATGGGTGACAACACTGTACATCAATCCGTCCGGTCGCTCTCTGTTGGGAGTACTGGAGTTCAAATAAAGGCAGAAATAAAAACACACAAGCATTCATTAATAATGTTGATTACAGTCTAGATATGAATGATAAAAAGCATAGATATTTTTAACTTCAGACAGAGTCGTTTCTGTCGGGGTCTTACCCGCGCTTGGAGTCCGGCGAAGAAAGAAAACCCAGAAGTGAGCGTGATCTTTTTATTAACCCCGTCTGAGCCACGTGTTTCACACAGGAAGAGCTGCAACAGCCTCTCTCTTTCACACACACACACACACACACACACACACTCGAATAATGGATAGAGTAATGAACACGTTCCTTCAGTAGGAGTAAAGAAGTATTTGTTGAAAAAAAAATACTTTTATTTTTATCTGTGGTATGTAGTTTCTGTATCCTAACTAACACACACACACACACCTGGTGTAGTTGTGTAGTGAGTGTGCATTATGTCATTTATACATGTCCGGTTCTTCTCAGTAAAGATGTTGCATAACCATAGTTTCACAAGATACAAGTACCTCAAAGTTAAACTTTTAGGAAGAGTACTGTCCACATCGGCACACACATGAGCGCACGTGGACATGAAGACACGCACACAAGAACACACAATGAACACATGACACAGATGCAAATTGCCTGCCTACACCCATCATGTCTTGGCGGGGTGCATCACTATTGCCTTTTAAGTACATACGTAGTCGTAGGGCGACTGCTGTTTCACCTCTGAGGTCTCATAGATATGTATTCCAATGATAATTAGTACAGATGTGAAATTAGGTGAGCTGAGGATGGACTGAAGTACTCATGTCACATCAAAGCCCATCAAAGCTGCTAAGCAGACTTATTGATTGATTCAGCTGACTGTAGAGATGTTAGAGCTTTTCAACATTCATTTGATTGAATAGAGTTTGGTGCGCTGTCCTCAAGAGTTGGAAACCATGCTAAATAGATTACAGGAAGTGCTTTATATCTCAATTATATTTCTGAGAACTCATTCACATGTGCATGTTTTTTTGACAAGGTGTGGGTGGGGTGTTGGTGGTGTAGCAGTGGTGGTATGAGGTTCTTCCCTGTCCCAGCAGCAAATGTGCAATATGCTTGCAGCAACAGAAACTTTGCAAATAGCGACAGGCCTGTGTCCTCTGTTGTCACGACAACCCAAAACCTCAGAGTCACACCAAGTGAAATAAGAGGAAGTGGGGGATGGGTGGCAAGCTCGAATCAAAAGAAGATGTCCTTGTTAGAAAAGAAGACAGAAGACGATAGTTAAAAGGTTTAATTAGCTGCAAGGGATTAGAAGCAACACACACACACAGACGCACACAAAGGTTGTATCTCTGTGATAGTGTGTCCAGTTTGTGTTTGTGTTGAACCTCTGCTGCAGGCCAGCATGACTGTGCATCATGCAGATTATCTCAGCACTGTTGCACCACAGGCTGTGCTAGCATCAGGTGTCTATTCCTGTGCAACATGGGATTATATCGACAGTGATCTCCTCCACTGCTTAGAGTGATATAGATAGCATTAAGGTGCCAGAAACAAGCCCGGCACCTAATGACCTAATGAAAAGCAGGTATTATCATCAGGGATCAATGATTCAGGTATGTTTTACCTCTGATGTCTGAAGGACATCAAACTGATAATGACAATATATACATAATGTTATTAAAATTATTAAAATGAACCAGCTGTGTCCATACTGGACTTTGACTTAAAGTTGTTAGTTTCTCATCACATTAGGGCTCCATATTTCATTTAAAGTCACAAACTGAGAGATGAAGCTTCTACTGAACCCCCAGAAGTGTCTGAGGATGTTTATGCAAACAACACCATATGTACACTGTAAAGCTGTTAGAAGACATGTTCAGTGCTGCCACATAGTGGATGCAAGAGGAGGTGACAATGACTAAATCCCAAGAAATAAGAGATTGATAAGAGATTTTTATTTAGACTCAAAAAAGTTCATTTTAAGATGTAAACAGATGAAAATCTCTGCACGCAGGACCCTTATGCCTTGATGCCTATTTTAATTTTGCACCATGCATTCATGTCACCAGTCAAACATACATTAAAAAGAGTTTGTAAATATAATACACAAATTATTCTTTACAAAGCAGCAATCAAATTTATACTTTTTTAATTTGCATCACATGTTCACATTACCTGTGTGAAAGACATGAGATCAATAATCTGCAGCACATAAAGTACACAAATCAGTGAATGTATCTTGATCAATAACAACAGTAAACTTTATAACTGTAGATTTACAAAAGTGGCTCATTGAGTTCTGATGTAAGATGTTGAAACAATTTATTTTTAAAATATGAGGCTTCTCTTTGTGACATAAATGACAGTATACACACATTATTAAATATATATGTCTGGACCATGATCACATGCAGCACAGTTATCCTCCAGCCTGAAGGCATAATGTGATGGATAGAAGCACTGACATGAGGAATAAGCCAGTGCTAAGCACAGCAACACTTCCTCCAGAATAATACACCTGCCTTCCATTCATTGGCTGTGTCGGTCTGTAGTTTCTGACCATACGCTTCCCATCAGGAAACTGGAGGTGGGAGAAGGCAGCAAGCTGTGAGACAAAGGGACAGGATGTGGTCAGTGTGTGTTTGCATCTGATGTCTCTCAGCTCTGCTTCAAATAATATCATATATATAAAATAATACAAAAGATGACGTCACCAGCTGAACTTGAAGTAGTTTAGCATTTGACCAGGGCCTGAGTAAAGGGTTACCTGCATCTTGCTGAGTGGAATGGTGTTTTCAAACAGGGTCCAGACTACAGCCTCGGCACAACCGGGCGTAGTGAGGGAACCATCGTAGCGAAAGTACTTGGTTAAATTCTTCTGAGGAGCGATGAACATGTCCAGAGAGACGCCTGTCAGTGTAACAGCGGTGCCTGTTCACATGAAACATTAACAGGACAGAGTCATTCTTAGAGCTATTACTAAACAACAAATACGTTCAAGCGTCACAGATGTGGTCACTTATTGTTGAGGTGTTTTATGACGTGATGTTATCTCATCACAATTGCACAACGCTTTAACGATCAGTGCACATTTAGAAGCCCACAGACAATGAGGCTGAGCCATAACTGTCTTCTTTATCATTCCAACTGATAGAACTTACTTGGTTGAGCGATGTCCTTCAGAACATTAATCAGAGGGTCATATTTGTTATTTGTAGATTTGGACTCCTAAAAATGAAACAATAATATATTGACTAAGAAAAAGAATTCTGACATTTATGTGGTACACACAGCATGTGGACGGCCAAACGCTCAGTCCCTGGAAATCTGACTCTGAAGTGTCGAAACACCTTTTATGCTATAATATAATAGATTTAACTTTAAACAGTAACCTTATAAAAGTTTTATTGTTCACTGTCACTTTCACATTTAAGGAATCACTCTCCCAGGAAAAAAAAACAGTTGCATAATATCCGTCACATTTGCTTCACGCATTTTAGTATTTTAGTATGCTTTGTCTACAGTGCTTCCTCTGTGTAATTGTTTCTGGTGAACCTCAGGGCGAGATTCTTGGGCCACTTTTTTCACATTACTACACTGTAGTTTTTATTTCCTTTAGAAATTCTTATATTGCACCATTTCATATTGCACGATTCATAAACTCACCTGAAAGAAGAATCCAAGGACAGCCACGCCCGTGCGGTCTCTCACAGCCTCAGCTATAGAGTCATATTCTTCCTTTATATGGACAATGTGCATCTGTAGAGACATCCATCATTTTAATGTACTTGAGGATCAATTTACTAGTTCATAATGTGGCTTTTTTCACATACCTCCATAGGAAAATACTCTCCATCCACGGTGTGTTCAGAACCTGGTCCTCCATCTTGGCCCCAGTGCAGATGAAACTGAACAGCCTTGTACGTTGAAGGAAGATTTCCTCCTTTGATTTTTATACTGGAAGGCAATTCCAGCTGAACTAGAAAAACGACAACAATGGCAGTTAAGAAATGTTTTTAGACTTGGCTACATTTGGCTCATTTCATATTTTGAGGCGTGTTTTAGTTAAATTACTTTGCTGCTATTGTTTCAATTTTGACACCTCTTAGGATTATTGTCTGTTTACGGCTGTTGCAGCGTCCGTATCGTGCAGACATACCACTGTGGCCGTTGTTTATGAGTTGACCTTGAAAAACTTCTTGATAGCCAATGAAGTGAAGAGGAGTGAGACGCTCGTCGGGCAGTATTTTTCTGGTAATGATGTTCACTGGAGACTGAGATCTGCCGCTGCACTGTTGTGAAACTGTCCCCCAGATGTCAGGACCTGTGAAGGTGACATCAGGCCGCTCATAAGTCATCTTCTCTTCTATCATTTAAACTGTTCCTGCTTTAGGTTTTACCTGTGCAGGTGTGATTGCAGGTAACCTGAGAGTCATAGCACCAATCTGGAAGAACAAGATTTAAATAAAACAAACAATCCATATACATTAATATAAATAAATGATATTCTGTTTTTTGTATTTAACATCCCCAAACACCTGTTATTTGGTATTAGATCAAGTATATTCCACATCATGCCACATCTGTGCAGTTCTATAGTGTTTTTATTTGTTAGAGAGCCTACCTGCCCCTGAGATGATCTTCATGGAAGACGCAAGCAAAAACACAACATGTGTGAGTAGCATCGTAAAAAAACCTACTGTGTGTTGGTCAGACTCTGCCAGCGCTGAATGTTTTAAAGAAAGATGCCAGAGACAGAGTTTAAATAGCCCGTTTAACGACAGGTAGGCCCACCTGTCAGCCAATCCCACGCCACATGCTTGGGTTTTATGATTTGTGTGTCCACTGATATGCAGTAAACTGATATGTCAAGAATGTTTTTTTAAGATAATGAGCTGACCCTCACTCCTGGACTGATGCAGATTGTGATTAAAATGAAGCTCTTAACAATATTTTATGTTTTAAAAAATTAATTAAATAAAAAACTTTTTTCTGCAGTAGACCCACAATTAATGATTATAGGGTTTAAACCTGAAATCTGAATTTTTGCAGCTATCCAAACTGAATGGGTGATAACGTTAAGTTAATTTTAAAGGAGATTAAAAGCGTTTGATAATAGTTGTTGGTCAATATTCCAACTAATTCTGTATTTTACTCTTTGTACTTGGATTGCTTATTTAATTGGGCATATTTTTCGTATTTCCTACAGTTCTCAGCTTTCCTGAACGCAACACAGTGACGTTGGCGGATATAGAGCCACCTTATTCGTGGTGCCTTCACTGGTTCGTAGAAGCTCTGGGCTGACTGCTGCCGCTGTCTGTGCGGGGATGTCAGTGTTGCCTGCAGGTGCTCATGTTGGGATGGACCGCTGGAGGGGCAGAGTGGCTCTGGTGACCGGTGCCTCGGTCGGGATCGGGTCTGCAATAGCTAAAGAGCTGGTCCGGTGCGGCATGAAGGTGGTGGGCTGCGCCAGGGATGTGGAAAAAATACAGGTCCGCTCTGACAACTTTTTAGGCGGATCTGAGATTCACAGGCCACCTGCGAAGCGAGGAGATGCTAACAGAGAAGCTAGTTGCAGGTTTGCTAGCTAAACTTCCAAAATAAAGTAATTCTAAAAGAGAAAGTGGAGACAAGTTAAGGTTGCTGGAAACATTTATTGTAAACTTAATTTAATTTTGTTTGTGGAGCAACTTTAGTCGTCAACGTTTAAAAACAACATTATAAAGCTGTAAAAGCATGACCTGCAATGGCGTCTAAAGTTAGACTATTATCAGCTGTGTCATGTTTATATACCGTAATCCAGATTTGGTGGAAGTAATTAATTCCTGAAGTCAATAAACCAACGACCTGCAGCTACTAAAATTCAGCAGACACACAAAATTCTGACTCAAATTAGCTTTGTGCAAGACTGTCATCTGTTTGTCAGTGATGTAATGGATGAAATGATTATAAATCTCAGTAAAGAGAAGTAAAGAGTAATCCATTGACTGAACAGGGCAGGGATCTTTGTGTAGTGAGGATGCTCCAGGCCCTTTAGATCAAGCCACACCGAGTGTATCTAGACTGTTATGTAATAAATGTTTTATGAAATCAAACATTAACCTTTCAAAGGAAAGAAGCAGCAATGGCCACAAATTATTGCCATATATACATGAAGATATGATCGGATGACTCACTTCTTCCACTGAACAGTTACCTGGGATTCAACCTGAAATAAAAGAGTACAGTCAAGTTTCTCTAAAGTCAGATCTCCTTTTTGCATAAAGAAAAGCTGCAAGTTATTTTCCTCCCAAGAATGTTGACTTAACTTTCCTTTAAGAAAGTGTGTTTTAACATTTAAATAACAGTTTTTACCATAAAACCAACGACCTCTTGTTTTTCAGAAACTTGAATCAGAATGTCAGAGCGCCGGCTACAGTGGCGTTCTGGTGCCTTTCAAGTGTGATTTGAGCAGCGAGGAAGAGATTCTGTCCATGTTCTCAGCCATCAGAGCACAGCACCAAGGCGTGGACGTGTGCGTCAACAACGCTGGTTTGGCTCATGCAGAGTCGCTGCTAAGTGGCAAAACCAGTGGGTGGAAGAACATGCTGGATGTGAGAGCCTCCTCTTGGTTGGTTGTCTATCTTATGGCACTGAAATATTATCTGCAGACTGTCTGCTTGTCTGTCTATGTCTGTGATAAATTATTTTTATCCTGATCTTAGCTTTTAAAGAATTGGTGTAGGATAACAGCTTAAAATTTGCATGCACGGCTAACTCATTTAGCTTTAGCTCTCCTTTTTTTTTAGATAAAAAAAATTGTCAGACATATGCTGCCATGTTTAGTTACCGTGGCAACAGGTGGCAAGTTTAGTGGAGACAAAATGTTATTTGTTGACATTCTCACTTCTTCTTGTCTTACAGGTGAACGTTGTTGCCCTGTGTATCTGCACACGTGAAGCATATCAGTCAATGAAAGAGAGAAATGTTGATGACGGACACATCATTAACATCAACAGGTGCTCTTCATTCACTGACAATAAAATAATACAGTATGTACGTTGGTAAGTGCTGAACAGACTAACAGTGTGTCTGTCTGTTGCAGCTTGAGTGGACATCGCGTCCTTCCCATTGCTGATGTGCACTTCTACAGCTCCACTAAGTACGCAGTGACGGCTCTGACTGAGGGGCTCAGGCAGGAGCTGCGTGAGGCCAACACTCACATTAAAGCCACAGTAAGGCTTCATAACTGTTTGCATTTAGGTGTCATGTTTAAAATGTTGACGTTCACTGTGTGTCTACTCTTCCTACAGTGTATCTCTCCTGGTGTTGTGGAGACTGAGTTTGCTCCGCGGCTGCACAGCCAGAACCCAGACAAAGCTGCTGCTGCCTACACTAAATTTAAGGTATGATGCATCAGTTTTACAGAACTAGTGCTGTTGATTTAATTAGCAGGATAATGAAAGTATTTTTACGTTTGTTTACTCTTCTTCAGCCTCTGGAAGCAATAGATGTTGCAAACGCAGTTATTTATGTCCTGAGTGCTCCTCCCCATGTCCAGGTATGTCGTTTTCTTTCTCGTTTTCTCTGGTGTGTATCTCTTCTCTTTTATTACACACATTTACACATATTTCCACTTTTATTTCAGATAGGAGATATCCAGATGCGAGCGGTGGAGCAGGTGTCATAGTGAAGTGACTCCTGGATGTGATGTAATTACTATACCTCAGTAAAATCCTGGAAATACTTTGGTTAAGAAGTTTGGTAACTTTGCACTGAATAAATAACAGAATAATTTAAATATAAAACTTGATGCACTATTTTTTTTAAATAAATCACATTATTCAGTAAGGTGAAGTAGAAAGTATATGTTACAAACCCTAAGAATTTAAATCTATAACTAAAAAATGTGAAAATCTAATTTTAATATTTAAAAACCCATTGAAAATAAATATGATTTTATTCAAGATAAAGTTGTACATGGATGGATTTTATTGACAGTGACCATTCCCGCTAGGTAAGTTTAAGTTTGAACTCTCCATTTATTATTTATTAAAATACCTAAAAATGTATGTAGACCTTTGTGTTTAATGCAAAATAAGATAAGATAAAACTTGATTAATCCTGAAGGAAATTCTTGTGCCAGAGGTATCAAGTTACATTAAATGCAGTTAAGTACAGAGTATATGGTATGCGAGTGTCACTAAAATGCAAATCAGAGTGCAGTACGCAGTATGAGCGCAGTATATAATGCATGGATACAAATTTAGATCAGTGGAGGGAATGACAGCAATGCATGACATGATCATCTATAAAATGCAGCCAGTAAACGTAACACTTGATATTAACATCTATCTCACAAAGAAAGTCATCTTCCTGAGGGTTTGTGTTGAATGAAAAATTACTGCACTGTGGTCATTAGATTATCTCAGAGTGTGATGAGCTGAAGGTTGAAGGGTTTTTTTGGGTTTTGTCCACTAGATGTCACTAGAACAACATTAGTAATTGAGACGATTGAAGCAAGGCGTCTGGACTTGTAGAGTTTTCGTTTCGTTTCGCTGCTCATCCAAGCAGCTTCATCAGTTCTAACTGGTGGGGAAACATGGTTTGTATGTGGTGGAGGACCTCAGTGGGTGGGTCTGGGTGAAACTCACAAACAATAGCACTAAATGTCTCCATACTTACCTGCGTTGGTCTGTGACTGTGTCTGGTGTGTCTAACGACTGGCTAATGACTGTGAGACTGCTGGAGGGGGACAGGTGGACGGTCCATTGTTCTTGCTGTGAGTATGTGAGTTGGAGTTGAAACTTCCTGGGAATGGATGGAAGCACTGCATTGTATGTGGTAGAAAGATGATGTCTGAGACCAATGAGGTCCTCCACCACATACAAACCATGTTCCCCCACCAGACAGAACTGATGAAGCTGCTTGGATGAGCAGCGAAACTGGATGACTGAGAATCTTCATCAAAAACAACATTAGTAGTGACAGATCAGTTCTATATATTGTCAGGAAGACAGGAGGATATAGTTCATAAATACAACATGTGAACCATCTAGCAGAATATATTATTTTAAATATTTTTTCCATTATTTCTCTGCAGAGTGAAGTGGCAAAAATGTTTCTACATTTCCAGAAATTCCAAGAAGGCAACAAACTCTCGACTGCATGCGCTGACACAGCTGAGCCAGGTGGGCATTTCTGTGTTTGACAGGATGGCACTAGCGCTCTTCTATGTGTGGTATCAGCACTGAGACCTGGAAACTGTGAATCAGCCTGTAGGTTTTAGAGAATGACTGAACATGGAGGAGGTCCTTTAATCTGAGCATGTGGAGAAAAAAGTTTCCATGAGTGAGGCCAAGAGGACTGCCAACCACCACCCAGCGTCTTTCTCATGTTAATCCACAACCATTCATTCAGTTGTATACATGCGGAAATGTTGGCAAAGTGCTTGGTGGAGTGTCGGCACACACTGGACATTGTAAAGAATGTCCTGTTGTGTCCAGCCCGCAGCTACAAGCCCCCAAACACAAAATGTAAGTCAGGGAAAATTAGGACAGCCGTGTTCATCTCCTGGGAAAATAAACCTAGTTAGCGTGACTGTGAAAGCTGAGAGAGGTGTATCGCTGGACAACAGACCACAAAGAGACAGAACAGGACAGCAAAGAGACGTAAAATGACCACAGAGACAGAACAGGACAGCAAAGAGATGTAAAATGACCACGAAGAGACAGAACAGGACAGTGAAGAGACTCAAAATTACCACAAAGAGATAGGACAGTAAAGAGACACTAGATGACCACAGGGGGACCCGACATGACACAAATGACCCAAAAAACCAACATAAAATGACTATACTGTCTAGAGATAGACCATTACCAAGAACAGAACATGGCCATGAACAGACCGTGTTATCTGTATTTAAGTGCCGGGTAAGAACAAGAACAGCCACTTTCTCTAGCATCAATCAGTTTAAATCTCATGTAATACATTTGCTGCTGTATTTGGTCAACATAATGGATTAGTGGGTTCTAATGCCACAGAGCGTGATGTCCTCATTACCAAACCCTCTCCTAAACTACATTTGTGTGTTTTTCTGCTCGACCGGATCAATCAGCACCCTCTAAGATGTTCAAAGGCATCGCTGCTGCAGCAATCAGAGGTCACAACCCAAACACGACCCCTGCACAGCGGGCGTCCAACTGAAGCCCAGGAGAGCAGGCTCCAGCTGCACATAAAGGTTTGGAAGATGCTTGAATTTTACAGCAATGTTGGATCATCTTTTTAGGCCGTGATTCAAATTATAGTCAATATGAATCTGAGTTATAGAAATAGACGCAGATTCCAGTTTGTGCAGAAATGAAGCCATGTCCATAACAAAACAACTGCAGTTTCTCAAATGGCCACTTGAGGCTGCCTTTAAAAGAGACTCCATCACATTAGGCCTTCATGTTAAAATGTTTGTTTCTCTTCTTTTTATATGTATCTAATTATATGTACTTACTGTATAAGTACTCTAAAGAAATGGAAAATTCCTGCCCCCCCCCCCCCCCCCCCTTTCCTCCTCACTTTGAGAAATCTCTTTATCTCACATCCGACTGTGTTAGCCACTCTGCCGTTTCAGCTAATGATTGTGTGTGAAAGCCAAGCTCCTTTAAATGTTTGGATGTCTTCCAAAAAATCTGAGAAGTTGAGCTGTAGCATGAAAGTCTGCATTGTTACAGTTGCCCCTGCTGGTTTTTTTTTTCACTGCTGTGGTGAAAAATCTTTCCTGAACATGTCAGATCACATTTTAGCAGTGTCAGATGTGCATGTGGTCTAATTCAGACACACCGAACTTCCAAACTCATCCAGAGAAAGTCGTCTTATGTATGCATGTGATAGTCAGCTGACCTGGAGGATTTCAGCCTCTGCGCTGGGTGTTACAACCCTCATTGGTAAGAGGTGAAAGTAATGAGTGCCTGTGGAGAATGTGACCTTAAATCACACATAGGGGTGGCAGCTGTACGACCAAAGTCCTCAGTCCCCTCAAACATGAGAGCAGAGGACGTGAAGTCTGTTTTCTTTTCAAAAAATAAGTCACAAAAACCTAAAATCAGATTTAAATCAAGTTGATGTTTCTCTCTCGAGGCCTGGTTTGAAGCTGCCACTAGCAGATGGATGCAGATGGTTAGATTTACATTAATGTTAATGTGTTTTGTATTGTGTTTTTAGTAACCACTGATCATTGAGTTGATCATTTTTGCATCCAACCTTTAGAAAAAGTCAGTGTTGTGTTGGGTAGTAATGAAGAACATGTTATAGTGTTAGCCTACAAAATAGGATTAACTCAGTTACAGTTGAAGTGGTTGATCAGAGCACAGTGGCCTAATATTACTTAAGGTAGTGGTCTACATAGCTGACTGCAGATAAGCACTGCTAGCGTAGTAGCTAAATAACGAGCTAACAAACAAACCACTGAGTGGAGTCCAGTTAATAATATAACATGCTGAGTGAAGGGGTATATTTTCTTTTATCCTAATGTCTGAAAACTTAAATCTTTCTGGTACATGCATATATACAACATACACAGCATGAGAAACATGATGGTTGTCAGGGACAAGACAGGAGAATTATTATTTATCAATTTTCCTGCACTGTTAGCAAGTTACTATTAATATAGGCCTATTTTCTCATTGTAAACATACAGAGGATTCTAGTAAACACTTGTAACTGTAAGATAACATGATTTCTTAAGTTACCACCAACATTTTTTTCTATATTCTGATCTGTAAAAGTTAATATTGGCCATCATGTATCAGTATGGGCCTTATTAAGGACCTATGTGTATATCAGGCTCTGTTTAGTACTTTACAAATTACATCTTAGTGTATGTTTTCTGTTTCAGAAAATTCAGTTTAAAGGGGATCTGGACCCTAGTGTAGAGTAAAATAAATAGTTTGTGTTTGCTTTATTAACAGGACATAAAATGAAGCACCACAGTTAAAATCATTCAAAATTTTATTTTGACATGCAGTGTAGTGTTTCATTAGCATGATCCTTGATTTTCTCCATTCCTGTGATTTAACTCAGCCCGAAAAAATCATGCTGAATAATTTAATGCCATGACATCATGATGTGTGTTTCTCTGATCAGCAGGAGCTACAGCCGACTAAAAGTTTTCTTTAGCATCATGTGCACCACACAGCTCACTGCTGTCTGCTGAATGATGCTGCTTTCCGTCTCTTCTTCCTGGTGAACTGTGCCCGTGCCTTCTCAATAGATATCTGAAGCGGACTGATGACGGGTGCTGCTGAGGTGGTGATGCGGGGCTTCTCAGATCTGAGGACTTGAGTGGTGGCGACGTTGGCTGGCGTGGTTGTCAGTGTCACCGTTTGTTTGGGGACAGAAAGCGATCCGCCAACGACAGCAGCTTTCTTTCTGGGTCTCTGCCAGTGGCGCTTTGTGCTGATAGTAGAGGCAGCTGTTGTGAAAAGCCTCCATTCAGTGGGAGTTTCAGTTTCTTCTGCCACAGCAGGGAGGTTCAGCGACACAGTCATGTCTGGAGTAGTGGGAACAGGGGGCACATTGTCAGAGCTGCTGTGAGAGGCACTGGAAGGAGGCATTTTCCTCCTTCTGTTTCTCAGTCCTCTCTCTTTTGACCTCTGCCTTTTCAAAACACTAAAAGAAGAGTTCACAGTTGTAACTTGGATCCTACCACTGTAAACGTCCGGCCTGTGTGAAAGCTGCCTCACCGTGGTGGGGATCAACACTGCTGCTGTGGGAGCCCCGGTTGGAGGGATCACTTTCAGATTGTCCACAGAGGAATTTTGTTGGGCCAGGGGGACAATGGCAGTGGCGGAGCTGGCTTTCCTCCTTTTCTTTCTCTCCTCTGTGTCTCCTCTCTCCTTTGACCTGTTCCTTTTGACTTTAAGGATTACAATGGGGCTACTAGCAGCGCTAACGACAGGTCGCTTTTCAGTGTCTCTGCTGAAGCTTTGTGGCTCGGGCCGTGCTGTTGGGCTTATGGTAATGATGCTGGCAACAGAAGCAGCTCTTGTGTCATCTGTCGTGTTTGTAACAAGCACTTCAGGACAGGGAAGAGGAGTTTTCCAGCTCTTCTTCCTCCTCCTCCCTTTCCTTTGCCTTCTGTTTGGAATGACAGTCTCTATGCTCGGACAGAGAGTGTTTCCTTCTGTCTTCACTCCAGTGTGTGACTTTGCTGGCATCCTCCTGCCTGCTGTAATGGGAGCTGTCTCCCTATCCGGGGCTTGTTCATCTTTCATGACTTGATTGGGCTCGTCTTTGCCTGCCAGGTCATATTCGCTGTCACTGACTCCGTTAGGTTTTCTGCTCGGCTGGTCGTGTCTGTGCACCTCGCTGATGAAGTTACTCAGAGCGTTGACTTCCTCTGCTTTGCTGGCTGAGGGTGAAACTGCAGCTCCCTCCTCTAATTTAACCACTGTGTCTGCTTTCTGCTTCCTCTTTCTACCCTTTCCTTTTCCCTTTTGCTTTTTGGCTGGTTTCTTCTTCTTCCCTTTGTTCTTCCTCTTCTTCTTCTCTGAGCCTTGTGCCTCACCTTTCTCTGAATCAGTGCTGGAGCTCTGAGACGTAGAGACGGTAGCGAGAACCTTGATGAAGTCCTCAGCTGCAGTGACAACATTTCTGAGTGAAGGTTCTTCAGGGCCTGATATCGTAGACTGAGTGGGACTCTCTGTTTTTTCTTCTTCGCTGCTTTTCTTGGAATCTTTTGACTTGGGAGGAGCCAGAGTCAGCTCATCAATGACATCAATGCCCCCAAAGTCATACGGCACCGCATTTTGCATGACAGCGAGAGGGAGCTTCTCATAGCGTTTACACCTTGGGGGGAGAGCAGAGAGGAGGAGGTGTTTGTATTCAGAAATCAACACAAAGCTCAGCAGCTAATCCATTTACTCTAAGTTTACTCTGATACTCACATGCCATACCAGTGGCGCTCTGCACACTGTTCCTCGTAGGCAAGCTCAAAGCAAGGAACACCGATGACATTGAAGAATGCCTGACCAACAACCCTGGAGGACGTGTCGTTGACTTTCCTCAGACAGGCCTTCATCCTGCAAGGAAATAAAGATGCTGTTTGATCTGTGCAGCCGTTCAGAAGGAGACTGTTGGTCACCAGGGGGCGGTCGTAAACCAAGACCAGAGTTTCACCCAGAAGACTGGGGCTCATGTTCTGTATCAAACTGATCAGATTTAGAAAAAGATTGTGATTAAGGTTAAAACCGTTTCATAACCTCAAACAGCTTTTCTGCCATTTTCTTGGCTTCTATTGGTTCTGCCCCAATTTCAAATGCATGAGCATAAGAGCGTGCACATTACCCAGCAGACTCAAGTAAGGCTCCACAGAACTACAGATGTACAGTCTGCAAGATCTGCAGAGTAATATCTGTGAAATGTATTGATGTTGTCTACCAGGGTTTTGTCAGATTTGTAATTCTGAGGCATTTTTTTACATTTGGGTCCTGTCTATAATTTGCACACATTTGCAACAGCAGTTCTGTCTCCAGATATGTGGGCAGAAGCTATTATTCTTCATATACACCTGGGCTTTGTTGTGATATTGCATCAGTAATATGACGTATAGTTACTCACGCGTTGTCACAGTCACAGTGACAGATGGGGTACCATTTGAAATTGGTGTAGCCGTAGTTGGTGGAGAAGGCGTGGATGACATGAGAGCAGTGGTCGTGAGTGCGGCAGCAGCTGTCAGTGTCTGCAAACTCTCCTGCAAAGATGAACTCACTGTTATCATGGATGTTTGACACAAACCTATATAACACAAAAATCGATCAGCTCCACCTACCCAGCTGGTCGTATGTGTCAGCCATGTTACCGGCTCCGCACCACAGGGTCCCAGGATAAGTGAAGCCTCTCTTGGACCTTTTCAGAGTCTTGTCCTGCAGCGCTGACTCACCGCTGTCACCCTGTCTCACCCTGCCGCTGCGCTCCGACCTCTCTTTAAACTCCCGGCACATCAGCTTGGCTTCATCCATGCGCACATAACGCGTCTCCAGCTGCCGCGTGGCTCTCTTTTCCTTCAGCCCCAACCTGCACTCGTGCATGAAGGATTTCACCTGCATCTGGTTCACGATGACGGAACAGCCCACAAGCTTCCCGGCGGGACTGACGACAGAGCGCACCACCTCCGCTCCGTCAGACACCTGGTAGAGGAAATTCTCCCCCACGATGGACATCTTTGCGCACAAGGTGCTGTTGAGCATGGAGAACATCTCTTTGCTCTCCTTCTCTGCGTCCAGCGCGCGCAGGAAGTCACTCCTGACGACGTTTCTGTCCAAATAAGACAGGAAGACAAAGAAGACCGACCACATGATGCGGCACTTTCAGCACCACGCGTAACGGAGACAGCTCCTCGCGGTTTTCCGGCGCTCTCGCGCAGCTTTCCTACTTTTAAGGCGAAGCCCAAGTGGTGCGATTATTAACATGATGAATGGCCCTGCTGGGAGGAGCCAGCAGGATTAACCTCTTTAGCCTGGGCAGCGTGTATCTTTGTCTACAATGAGCAGGTATGGTATCTCGCTGCAGAGCCCATGCAGGAGAGAGTTAATCTGTGGGTGTGCAGAGCGTCCACCTTTCACTGCGCAGAGAGGGAGAGAGAGAGAGAGAGAGAGAAATGGCCGAAAGTTACCTCCCAACCCCCCTTAGCTCACCCCCCAGACAGTGGAGATTTACTTTGGGAACACGCATGGAGGAGGTTCTAGTTTGCCTCCACTTCCCATGGTAACAGGCATGGGGTGATGTGTGCCAAGCCTGGAGATTGGACATCTTTCAAATGCCACAAAACAAGCGCTGAATTGGTGATGACCTAAATCACAATGTAGGGACAAAACTCTTTCATTGAGGAATGTGGAGAAAGGTTGGCTCTGTCGCACGCAAAGCGCACTGAGTGACAGAAGGGCCTCAAAGTCTGAAGGTAGACTCAGATAGACCTCATTAAAACAATGGAGGCATCAGCTGACTGCTCGGCTCCCAGGTATCCGCAGAAGGCGGCACCTCATAGTACATATGAGGAGATATTTATATGATTTTTGAAATCTAATTTTAATGCAGTGAATATTTGCTGATTGTTGTGACGAATAAAGGAGGGGGAAGTTTAAGACCAAAATGACTGATGCAAGCTGGTATATGTTTTGTAAAGTGAAAAGAGAAGCATGCAAAAACATATGGAAATAATATTCAGTTGTGCACATAACAAAACTTGATTAGTTTCCGTGCAAAAAAAGGATAGATTTATTATCTTTATGTTCTCATTGCTGTTAGTTTTAGCTGTGTGAGATTTTTATACCTAATATCTGAACTATGTGTATGTTTTTTCACTGCTTCCTCACCAGAGACTGATGCAGAGCACCATCCTCTCCATCTGTGAGCTGCTGACTTTTCCCCGAAAGAAAAGAAATCCCTCTTGTCAGGTTGCATTTCTAATCAGCCCAGTGTTTTGTCACATGGCTGGTCTTACTAGGAGCTCTAGAGGCGGAGATCCAGCCTACTCAAGGCACTGAAATCCGATTGCAGGAAGGCGGAGAGAAATGATGTAAAATCACCAGAGGCAACATTCGACCACATCTAGGAGGAGTGGAAAAAAAAGAAAAAAAAGGTTCTCATGAATTAAAGTGATCTCCGGAGGAGGGATCTGGGGCAAAACAATGAGGCTAATAATCCTGCTGTTGGTCAAGAGGAGTCACTAACTCTCCACAGGGCACACAGAGAGGTGTGTTTGATTCTTGCTAGGTGAAACTCATCCCAAGAGTTTAGCACATGTAAGCACGAGCTCAAACAGTGTGCACTGAGCACAGAGTTTTTTTCATTCTGTCATCATGAGATAATACAACTCATTTTCACAGGATGATTATGGAGAACTGACTCATGACTGTAGTGGAATCAATAAGTAGTTTACTTTGCAGCAAGTAGATCTGACAGTATTGTTTTTTTAGTGCCCAAAGATGAGAAGTCCCATCAGCCTGCACCCGGTCTAACAGCACCAATAGCAGAAGTCACTGAAACAGGCAATAAAAAGAAGAACACAGCAGTGACAGATGAGGTAACCCCCATCAAGAAGTATGAGGTTATTAAGAAATACCAGGGGCCAGGAGGAGGATCCAGCAGCCCACAGGTACAACATGTACTGTCAGGTCACTGGGTTTACATCCAGCCAGCCTGTGAGAAAGTTTTATGTTGGCAGGACGTGGAAAACTTGGTCTGCAGCTCAGCTTGAACTGTGTTGCTCAAATGTCAGATGAAATTTCTGATATTATTTTGTTTAATAACTTTTCCAGTCTGAGAACCTGGAAGTCTCCTGTGAATACAGAGTCATGTTTCCCCTGCAGTGAATATGATCCTAACATAAGCTTATTCATACACGGATCCTCTGGTGACAGCACCTCTGAGCAGCATTTACAATAACAATGTGATGCATGCGTGAGGCAAGGATTAACATTTTTATTGGATCTTTAGTCACACTTCAGTCAGTCAATCAATTATAGCCCAGTGCCTGCAGCAGTCCTCCTGAAAGTTAAAGCAGCAGTTTGTAAAAAGTGACTCAAAGCATTTTTTCTGAAGTGTTCACCATGTCTGTTAAATAACTGAGATGCTGCTGCTTTAATTGTGATGTGCTGTGGTAGTTTTGTTCATATTTGTCACCTAAAAGCCAATTAAAGAACCAGTGTGAGGAACAATTGTGCATACAGGCATCAGAAGAAACAGTAGCACTTTTCTGTACTGCATAGATGTGGCCACTGTTGCTGTGCCTATAAGAGCCTGATCACACATCTTATTGAGTAGGTTAACTGTTTGATGATTTTTGTACTGGACACCAACATTGTTTGTATTAAATATGCATTAGAATATGGGCAGTGTTGACAGTATACACTGACTCCATGGTCTATATAGTGGGAAAGGATGGGATTACACAAGTGCAGACAGCCCAGCTAGCTGACATAATCACATTTATTTGTGCACATTCTGATGATAATTACAGTACTTAAAGAACTAGTGTAGTAGAAAAATACTGAATCCATCATGTCTGTATCCATTGCTGTCCATGTATAATGTTTATTCTGATGTGACTGAAAAATGTGATTGTGACAGAGGAACTGTGTCTGCCTTGCACTCATAGAAGGTCACCATGTAGCCAAGATGTCTGAAACAATGTGTGATAAAAGTTTGCTAGCAGAGGATAACATCCCAGGATGAGATATAGGTGTAAGGTTAGATTCGTCTTTTGTGATGCACATTAAGGTTTTTTCCTGCTCAGCGAAGAACCACAGAGAACTGGCAAACCTGTTTGATGTACTTCTCCCCCTATGCATGTAATAAAACATAACTTTTCAATAATCATTTCAGGATCTCTGAATTGCCATGACAAGCCTCAGTACAGTACATGCGAAGCCCGCCCTACCAGGAGAGCTACCTGACTTGATTTAGAGGATAAGAAATCCTGCACAGACTCCAGGGAGAATCAGTAACTCTGTCCAGTGTTATTAACAGCCCCCACCCGCCCACCGGTCACCCCGCTGGAACCTGATCTGAGCGACTCTCTCATTCACAGTCCAGTTCATTCACCCTGGTTTGTTCCTCTCACAGCGCAGACAGCTCTTCTAATGGACGTGTTGGTCGTTCCTGCAGACAGGCCGAAAGGATGGTACCTTTCCCTGATGGCCCCCAACGCCAAAGGTCCAGAGTTCGCCTGGCTGGATCCATCCAGGCTCTACTGCAACTCACAGGTAGCCTATACCTCATCTATTACACACAGTGTGTGTGTTTATCCTGTGCACACCTTGGATTCAGCCTCTCTGTTCCTGATCCAGGCTCTGGCTGACTGCGTCAAAGACCTGCTCAGTCCGTTCCACAGCGACACCATTGACCTGGTTGCCGGGATTGATGCAATGGGATTCATTCTCGGTACAAAAACATCTTCAGAGAGCAAATAAATGGAGAGTTCAGAGCAGTCAGGATTCAAACTAACTTTATTTTAAGAGGTTGTTACTCTGCTTGTGCATGAGCTGGGAAACCTGACCCATCAGATTCTAAATTTAGATTTTAAGTTAGACTCCTCTGAACTCTGCCTCTCTCACACACACACACATAGACACAGCATGGCAGTGTGTAGGTTTCTCCTTTAAGTCATTGTTTTGTGAATGTGAATGAATGTTTTGTTTTCAGGGGCATCCGTTGCCACCACTCTTGGAAAAGGCTTCCTGGCTTTTCGTAAAGCTGGTCATCTGTGTGTTGCAACCCAGAGCCAGAACTACAGCGATTACACAGGCAGAGAAAAGACTATGGAAGTAAGACTGGATGTGCTAAAACCAGGTTAATCTTTATTTCTACCTTCAACCAAGCTACACTTTTCCCGGAAAAGAAGAAGAATGTTTGGAGACCTCAGGGTCATCATACACATTAACACATGTAGTTATAGTTTTATGAAACATTCAGTTTTTACTAAAAAGCAACACATGAAGTCTAAGCACCACTGTGTTAGTTTTAAACAGAAATGTGATGCTGAGAAGCTGAACCTGATTCTTAATTTAATTCTTTAAAATAAGGACAAAAATTAACTCCACCTTGACCATCAACTGATCTGACTCAACAATCCCCGACCTACAGGTCTCCTGTGGTGCCATTTATTCCTGGTGACACAGCGCCACCTGCTGTTGATTTGTTGTTAATCTGCAGGATGATGAGTAAATGAGCAAAATGGCAAGCAGCTGATTTCAGTTTGAGTCCAATGAAACAACAAATGCTGTTTTTCTCTCAGAAAATCTGCTGTTAAGTTCAAAGTCAGCATGGCCTACACAGCCATAATGGCCACAATAATACATAATATGCATAAATTTGATTAAAATGTTTTACATCACGATTTCCTCAGTGTGTTTACAGACACACAAAATATGAAAAGAGTCTGTAGCTTTAGTTTCTTTGCTTTATTCATTTTCCAAAAAGGCTGCTTGAACAGGTGTGTACAACAGCCCCTTATGATGTCATAAGGGGTTAAATGGAGTATAATATGGGAGCATTGAGTGCCTCTGTTCACGGTGTGTGTGTGTGTCCTGCTGCAGGTGTAAGGGTGTTGTTGGTGGATCAATGGATCGAGACCGGAGGCACAATGAAGGCTGCCATCCAGCTGGTAGAAAGGCTGGGAGCCACAGTCATAGGTCTGTCAACACAATAACATCATTACACCGCATAGTTTAACAAAGGCTGTTAACACCGCCCTCTGCTGGCCACAGGTGTGGCAGCCGTGGCCATCGAAAACACTGAAGGAGGGAAGTGGATCAAAGAAAACTACAAATTCTCTCACTGCATCCCTGAAGAGCTGCAGAGCCAAATCGATGGCAAACATCTGGACTCCTTCAAAAGTTTCCCAAAGTAGACATGATTCAGTGAAGAGGAAACATCAGCTGAGAGTTTATCTGCACAAATCTTTTTTAACAAAATACAGCAAAATCATTACTAACTCTGTAAAAGAGGCACTTTGAATAATTCAAACACTTAGATAGGATTTATTTTCTTTTTTTAATGTTTAAAAAAATGGTAAACATTCACATGGACACATTTCAATTTTCGTATGAAACACAAAATCAGTCATTGATTTCAATGGAGGGAAAATGTAATTCTGATGGGTCAGAGGAGGAGAGACAGGACAGAAATACAAAGTCATAAAAAATAAAACCTAAAATATTAAGTACCACGTAAACAGTCCTGTAATACAAGCAGAGTATTATTATTATTTGTAGAATAATCTTGATTGTAAAACAAACTACAGCAGCAAAGCTGAAGATTAAACTTTAGCCCTACAGTTTGTGAAGAAAGTATCCACGGTCGTTCTTTGGCATTTGGGCAGTACCAGTCCAGTCACTGTGTGGGTCTCCCCTACACGTCAAAGTGAGCACACATCCCCGGGAGGAAAACTCTTTTTTGGGCCAGGAAAAACTGAGTTTAAACACCTCAGGAAGTGAAGCGTCCCTCCTTCTGCCCCAACCGCAGAAGTCCGTCCCCTTCAGCTGGACGGCCATCCTCCTCCTCCTCCTCCTCCTCATCCTTACTGGCAGCAGTTGGGCTGTTTCTTCTTAGATGTGGTGTACAGATTGTTTGGTGCGCTGTTAATTTCTGACGGACACACAACGCTGCTTGTTAAACTATGTAAAGACAAAGATGATGATTTCCCTGAGTTGGATACTCACTGACAACGTCTCCGATTTTCCTCGATCCACTTTTCTCCAGCTCGGCCAGAACGTTGGTCTCAAAGGCCATCGATGCAACTCTGAAGAAGAACTCCCGCACGTTCTCCCCTGCAGGAGACACAGATCTGTCAGGGTCTAAACAGAAACCCAAGACCCAAACCACTTCACTTTGAATCTCACCTGTCAGTGACGACACAGCCCAGTACTCTGCTCGGATTTCATCTGCTAGTTTGATGGCGTCTTGTTCGATCTGAGAATACTGCGCAGGAGACTGTCGGACAAACCACAGAGCTCAACATAAAGCTTACACTTAATAGGTTAGTCATTTTCCTGCTGGCTTTAAAAGAACCAAATAAAAAAATGCTCATTAAAGTGAACTTTAAGACCAGACTCCGAACTTTAAGGTGCTCAGTTTGTCCAAGCGGTAACTAAAATTTCTGTCACATCAGACAACAACTAGAGTCAAAAAAGAGAACTGTAAAATATTTCAACTATTTCCTCTGCAACTACATTACCCACAATTCAGCATAATCAAAGTCTAAAATGTGCTGCATACAGTTTCCTAAATGTGAATATGTGCTGCTTTTCTAATCTATACATCAATGTACATACATGTATGTCTCTGTAAATGCTACAGATGGACATTCAAACACAGAAACGTCCATAAGACACTTCCAAAACGACAAACTTTTGGCCAAAGTGACCACAGTAATGTCCCTGTCTCCGTCTGTGTGGTTCAGTGAAGGAGCAGAAACATTCCTGAGGTTTAAACCTAGGACACAAACGCTTTGTGCTGCTGGCCTTCACCCAAACACTTCACATCTGACTCCAGTACAAACAACAGAAACGTCTGCAGGCTCGTCCTCTTTAAACAGTCAGGGACATACGCTCAGGTCTTTCTTTGTGCCCACGAGGAACAGCTGCACGGCGGTGGGGTCGTTCTCTTTCAGGGCATCTTCCAGCCACTGCCTGCACACAGGAAGACATGCCATCAAATCCACAAAGCCAAGGAAAGCAGTTGGAGAATGATGAGTGAGCTTACCTTGTGTGACCCAAAGAGGCAACATCGTTTACGTCAAACGCAATGATCACAACTGCAGGAGAGAAGAACATATGTGAGCGGCCGGCCGGACAGTTTTCTCCTCTGTGTTTAACGTGAAACCCACCCTGAGCTCCTCTGTAGTAGGTAGAGGCGATGCACTTGAACCTCTCCTGGCCCGCAGTGTCCCAGCTGTTACACACAGAGAAACACTTCTGTGACTTCCGACCCTTCAGTGTGGATGAATAAAAACAGTCCAGATCAGACTTACAGCTGCAGGCTGTAGGGGACGCCCAACACCTCGAAGCGCTCCATCTCAAAGTCAACGCCGATCGTCGCCTTGTAGTTCTTATCGAAGGTGTCTTTGCAAAACCTGAGATGATAAAGACCGGTGTACACTCAGTGACTGTGCCTCCTTTAAGCAGCAGCATGCTCTCTGAGTCATTCATTTCCCAGAATCCCTCCTCAGCCTGCTGTCACAGTGACTTACCTATTAATCAGGCAGGTTTTCCCCACAGCCAGATCACCCACCACAATGACCTTTGATATTTTGAATCTGCTAAAAAGAACAAAACAAGAAGCAACAAGTCAGTACGAGCCACCTGAAGCACACCACACAACCTGACATCAGGTCCGTGTACTCGCCCCACGGTGCCCGTCCGCTGCTCCTGGCAGGCCGTCCTCACTTTGTTGTTGAAGTCAGCCTTAGTGTGCAGAGCGGCCTCTTTCCTGAAACACTGAAGACAGGACTGTGAGGATGGGAGCTGTGTTAAAGAGAGGGCCGGGTCACAGCGACGGCTGTCTTTACCTGAGGGAGCTGAGCGATGATCCGGTCCCGTCTGACCGGAGGAAGGACACTCATGGCTGAAACTCGTACAGACATGAAGCCTGGAAGGGAACAAACACTGAGGACAGACAGAGGTATCATGTTTAAAATCAGGTAAACTATTGATTATTTAACTAATATTCAAGTAATGATTATATCCCACCGAATGTCTTCAGATGTTATCTTATATTGAAAAGTTGAATTAGTTGGGACTTTTTCTGTATGTTGACATTTCTATATTTGCAATCAAACATAAATGTGACGATTTTAACTGTTTAAATCTGAATATAAAAGATAAAAAGCTGATGACAATATAAAAGAACAAGAACAGTATGAAGTCACTGACCTTAAAGAATGTGATTTGAGTGTGGAAAAGTAGTATACAGCTGAAGGATGATCAATATGACAGATATAATGCTTAAAGTCTGATAAAGACTAAACATATGGCTGCTTTGTATGCTTCTAGTGTCAGCCTGTCTCCATGGTAACAGCCCTGCCTGCCTGCCTGTATCCATGGCAACCTGAATGTATCAACTCTCTCTGTCCCCCTCCTATTGCATTTCCAATGTAAAAACACCCTCTAAACAACTTCTGGTTTTGTCCAAACCGAAGCCTTAAGACAAAAAATATGGACACCATGAGAATCGCAAGAAGTTGCTCTACAACACAGTATCATTTTTATGTCTATGATGTCAAAGGTGTGGAGATGGCGGCAAATTAGAAAATATGGCTGCTCTGCTTCTCTGTTTTTGGTTTTACATTATGTCTTAATGGAAGAATGACCGGCACTCTCCCCGAACAGCTGGCTGTACGGGCAAAACGGTTTGGTGTGGAGTTTTAAGAGTCACACCTTCAAAAAGCTAACGAGTGTTCCTTCGAACTGATATAAAATGTATCCCAGTCAGATGGAAGGTGCAGGCCTGAGCGCAGGTTAGAGAGATTTTTTTAGGCATCTCCTCAGCCTCTCTCCACTCTGAGTGATGACATCATCCACTCTGGCTCCCAACATTCCGCGCAATACACACTGATGTTAAACTCAGAGGAGACGTCACAAACCAATCCGACTTTGAGAGCCTGGCGCGCGGAAACGATTCGGAATTAGAAAATTCTGAATACAAGTTTGATAGAGCAGCATCTCGTGAGCGTTTTAAGACTAAATGGAGTCTGTAGCTTGAAAGTTGTAGGAGATACATTTGGCAGATGATCCTCGTTGAAGGTCACTCTCATACACTCCCATGTTCAAAATGACACCGAAATTGCTTAATATTTGAAAAATTATAATTTTTTGAAAAAACCTTGAAGTTGACCCGGAATGTCCTCTGTGAGATGAACATTTTGATAGTTGAATGGCTGAACTCGATCAATGTATGCTGAAGATACGCTGCGCCAAAAAACGTACGGAAGAAGAAGAGGAAAGAGGGTGAATAACAAGAGTTTGCTTGAAGCAATCAAACTAATAAGACTCTAAATATCTTCATCTCTCTTTCAGGTCTCATTGACTGTCTTCCTCTGGACTCCAGGACATAGCCTGCACCCCACATTACCCTGCCGGCCTGTCAGTGTGTAGACGCCTCCAGGCTCAGACCCAGCGCCGTGTTTTAGTCACACAGAGTCAGACAGCTGTAATCAGAGCTGATCCACTTACTGTGTGGACTTCATTTAATCCTATTGTTCATCAAAGCTTAACAACAACTCTACTTTACCGTGTTCGATGCGACAGAAAACTGAAACGTGGCGACTTTATACATAAACTTTGAAAACTGACGGAGAAACTGTGAATTTACTGATACATCAAACACGCTGCGAGTCGTTCTAGAAACTTTAAACTTATAAAAAGCTCTGTGGAGATGTTAGGGTGTTAGGGATACCTCAGAGAGTCCGGATGGTCGCTTCACTTCCCTCCTCTGCAGATTCTCCTCTCAGAGACTCGATCTGCTTTCTTTCAGTGTTAAATAAATCCACGCATCGTGAACAATGAGAGGCTCAATGTTAGGGTTTGTGAAGCTGAAGTCGTCCACGGAAGTTTGAGGAGCAGCAGACAGACAGACCGCTGCTGACTCAGATCCCTGCAGTTATTATTCCTCCCACATTTTCCTGCTGAGACCCCTGCTGGAGGAAATGAGGAACAAACTGGGAACATAGACCAGGAAAATCTATCTATCTATCTATCTATCTATCTATCTATCTATGGAAATGTCATGCTTTAGGACAAAAAAACATTTGATGTCTGGTTAATCTTCCTGTTTCTTATTGACTGGTGACCTGTCCATGTCTCACCCCCCCCCCCCCCCCTTCCTGACCCTGTACTACAGGACGAGCTGCTTCAGAAAGGTTTGTATTAATTTTAATAAAACAATATAAAGGCAGTAGTGTGTAGTCTGTAGAGGGCGCCACAGGCCTCTCCTGATCCAGGTCACAGACAGTACGTGTCAGCATATTTGATATGTGTGTTATGAATACAAGTAATGATTGAAGTCACTTTGTGTCTGTTTGTGTCCTGATCCTCGAGGATCAAACTCAACAGATTGAAAATATCTGACACATTAGGTATAATGATGTGAAGCACCTTGTAATAATAAGTCAGTGTAAATATATTCAACTACAGACATAGTAAAAAAAGGACTTATATATCTAATAGATTTCTCTCTATACATGACACAAAAAAGGTGTAAAATCATCTTGACCTTTAACCTCTTTGAATGGTGCCTCTATCTAACAGACTGAGACTTTCCAATATCACAGAAAAAATGATTAGAGACATCAGAGTAGACCAGCACTAATAGATCAATAAATAAAAAAACACTCATCTGTGATTTTAAATACTTTTTAATCCATTGTTTCACTAAACAATCCAAAATACAGGGATCCTAAAAAAACAACAACAAAAAATGTCACTCAATACAAGATAACATTTTACATTATTGTGGCCACAGGAAAATCTCCACCATTCTACAGTATACCGACAGTTTATTATTCACACATTATTTAAAAGGCACAGTGGTGAAGGCACTACAACACAGGTCAGACACGTTTACATCAGCATCCTCACACGTCTGTTCAGACTTACTTGGCATCAGCAGAAATAGACTGAAATGTACTCGTCATGAAGTTTTTAAACAACGCTATCCACTATTCTGTTTCATGGCATGTTTACGAAATAAGCCTTTAAAGTCTGCAGCGGTGCTTCTTTTAAAATATATCAAAAAGCAACACACACTTATTTACATAGTGCTGTATATCTGAAGCAAGAACACACCGGCTGTTTTAAAAAGGGGTCCCATCTGTAAAACTATTAATTTAATTTTTTTTTGCAAACAAGCATATAAGACACACACAGTTTAACCACTGGTGATTGTGCTGCTCCCTGCTCATCATGGAGGATGAGCAGGTGTCTGATGGCAGAAAGATCCAGCTTTAGCTTCACTCAAGATGTCATAAATGATCCTGCATTGGTGTGTGTGTGTGTTACTGCTTTAGTTGGTCCTTGACAACCTGTTCTGTCACAGTCCGGAGTCTCCTCGGCCACAGGCGGCGTCATAGAGACAGAAGGAGCGGTTTTCTGTGCAGACACATGTTATTAAAATCTGCTAAAGTCCAACAGGCGAGGAGGAAACGAGGTCGAGGTGTTCTACAGAAAAACACTGCTCCCGCATGCAAATGTTAAAACATATGGAAATGTACAGTGTAGCCAGGTAAATGCAGTTTCCCATTTTTATACTTGTTTTATCTTTGGACAGGCTTTCTTGCTGAGGCTTGGAGAGAAGATCCATGGGCTACATCTTGTATCTGCATGTGAGCTCAGCTGCACCCAGCAGCCAGCTAAATTAGCTTAGCAACCTAGCTACCTGGCTCCCTGTAGGGTAAGCAAAACACTAACAACTTAACCTTTTAGGTTTAATCAGTGGTTTGTGTGTTTAATGTGTTCACCAAAACTATTGGAAACAGCTAACTAAGGACTTTTCTGCTAGCTGCTGCTAATAGTTTAAGCTACCTGCTACTGGATGTATGTTGGAATTTCAGACATAAGTGGTGTTACAAAAATGAATGACCCAAAATGTCAAACCTTTTAAGAGTTAAATTAACCATTTTCACTGTTATTAAATTTACTGGTTAGCCTGGTTAGCTTTTTATAAAACAGTGGTAAACACTCACTAACAAATGTGTAGCTACCAAAACACAAAGTGGTGAATTTACTATGCTAAGCTAAAAGCTAACTAGCTGCTGGTTAGCCTGACTGTACAGACATGAAAGTGGTGTCAATCCTCTCATCTGACTGTCAGCAAGAAGGGCACTTTGCATATTTTTCCTTAATGTTGACCTATTGCTTTAAGGTTTTGACCATTATCTATTTTTTTAATCTAATTTCAAAAATAGTAAAATCGAGGTTGGGGTTTGAAGTAAAAATTCTGACTTTTCAAAATTTGTGGGAAAGTTTTGTTGTTTGGCAGTGAGACACAAGAACAGGATCTGTCGTTGTGAGGACTGATGTCCGTTTGGAAGTGTAAATTTGTACCCTATTGAAAAACATAATGTAGTCCTGTAAACGTTCCACAATCAATCACTGAGAAACTTCTTAGAGTTGTTGTTATGCGTCCCGTTCTGTCCCACATGCCTCTTGCTGCGTGGGAAAAAGTCAGCACGGAGCAGGCGGTAGAAATAAATCAGGATCATAATATTCATCACCATCATGGTGACAAGGAAATATCCACCGTGGTCCAGCCAAGAGTAGTTTTGGACGATGTACCAGGTGAGGTAGAACTGGGTGCTGAGACGAAACAGGATGTAGGTGAAGAGGTTGACCAGCTTGTTGATGTGGTACATGGAGGAGGACTGAGCACCCGCCAGCTTCAGCATCAGCCTCATGTGCAGAGTGATGCTGTTGACCTCAACAAAGAGCGCGACCACCCCACCGGCTACGTACAGCTGCGTGTAGAGGGCGTACAGGAAGCACCAGATCACCTGAGGACACCAGATTACAGGACGTTAAAAGTACAGTTTAGCATTCATTAGATTGTTGGATTTTTCAGCCTTTTAAACAAAGTTCTTTCTCATCATCTCTTATTTGTTTGACATGTGTACAACAGGTTCTCTTTGCAAATCACCTTCATAACACCTTCCTCAGTTTAACTTTCTGTTGTGACTCAGACATCTGAACCAGAAGTTCAACCTCGATGATGTAAAAAGTATGAAGGTATGGCCACAGGCATGTCGTCTTACCAGCGCATGATGGAGTAAGAATTCCCAGGATCCTCTTGCATGTCCTGTCAGAATGATGTCACCCGCATCTTGCACAAAGTAACCTGAGAGACAGGACATATATGTTAAGACATTGCCTTTGAGTCCATAATCGGCTCAAACATGAAAAGCTCTGTGTCGATAATGAAGGTGATATGAGGTAACTGCTGCTGAAATATTTGCATTCAGCTGATACCAGGACAGGTTATCTCTGGTCTGTGTGGAAAAGAGCTGTGAGTTCCCATAGATGTGCATTAGAAGAGGACAGCTGGAAGCCAACAGTCTTCATGATTTTTCTAAAAATGAACCTTTTGTGTCAGTCATAGGTTTCTAAAGAGCAGTTTTGAGCTTTCACCATCCTGTTCGAGTGGCTGAGTCTGTCTAAACTGCTGGTTAATCCAAACACAGGCAAAGAAATGAAGCGCTACTGCAGCTGAGTCGGCTGTGCAAGTTGGAAGTAATGTGAGTTGACACTGGCCTGTCACTCACAGCCATCACGCCCTGCGATTAAGCAAAAAAAAAAAAAACCCGGGGCGTTACATAAATTCTGATCCACATTCCTGTATGGCTGCACGAAGGCAGTCCTGACCTGCACCCACAACAGAAATGACAGAAGTTACCATCTTTGAACTTTGTGCATGATCCCTGAAGGATCAACACAGAGCATTGTGGCTCTGACACACCTGCCCTGTTGTTGGTGTTGTTGTTTTCTTGAGAAGTTTCTTTTGTTTTCGAGTGTTTTCGTTAGAGCGTGTAATTATTTGCTTTGATTTCTCCCTCTTTATCACTGCAGGGTCACTGAGTGATACATATAACCACCATCATTAAGGAGGCATGAATTAAACAACTGTCACTGAAACCATTAGACCGCATCAGCTCCGCTCAGCTGGAGGTAGTCTCAGTAGCTGAGAGTCCTCTTTTTGTGCCTTGGTATGAGCAGCACGCTGCGACGGCTGAAACACACAACCAGCCCCTTTATGTTTAACAACATGGCCTCCAGTATCAGGCGTGGACGGCCTCTCAGCGGAGCCGATAGCTGTTTGCGGTTGTTAGGGCAGATCTCCACAGATTTGTGTCTTCATAGTAACACAAAGACGCACAAAACCAAACTACATACAATACAATAGACCACCGAGTCCTGAGAGGATTGTCTGCTTCAGCCTTGGTAATCGAGAGGGGAGCCACCCAGAATCAGGTGAGAAGGGTGGCTCCTGGGAGGAGGAGGAGGAGGAGGAGGAGCGGTTCAATAGACAGACAATATTTGTCAATCAACAGCTTTCCCACACAGTTTTCTCACACATTAAATGAGTCTACTGACAGAAAAACTATTCTGATTGTTCAAAAATCAAATGTTCATTTTAATGGTGAGAAGAAAAACCTGCATGTGTCTTTTCGTGTTCATTCACTGACCTGTGGAGACACAGATAAGCAGGTAGGACAGGGGGTTGTAGTGCGAGTGGATGTTGCTCAACGTCTCCGGCCAAACCAGCACACTGGGAGAGTAGAGAGGGGAGATGCATGTTATTATTGGATGGATGGCTCCATGGGCTCACTCAGACAAACATGGGCTCACTCCTAGAGAGAAAAGCCCGGCTAAGCAGAAACATAAACAGCAGCCTGCTACATTTCTGCTCTTTCTTTCTACTTTTGTGTACTTGTGTTCTTTCTGGACACACCTCAGAGGCTTTCTCAGTGTCACCCACCTTGAACAAACAAACCATAACAGAGCTGTTAGATGATGGAATTCCTTTAGTCTGAATGTAAAAAATGTCTAATTTACAAAATTTAGCAACAGTATAAAGAAGGGTTGACCTTGCCTCTACTTCTTCACACATGAGTCACAAGCTTAGTACTTTTTCAAAATGCTTTCACAACAGCCGTTTGGCCATCAGGTTTTTCCAGTTGACAGACTGCTGGCTGAGATTGAGAGGATTTATTTCCTTGTAGCACAAAAAGCAACACGGTGTTTGTGCAGAGACATTCTCCCTCCCCTGCACCTAAATATGCCATTGTGTCCCTCACCCTGTCTGAGCATGCCCTCCTTCTCCTGGCTGCCACTGGCTGTCACTGCTACACACACACACACACACACATCATGTGGCCTGTGAATAGACAATGGTGTCCCACTGTGGACGGAGGGGGCCGACAGATGAGCAGGCAGATGTTTATAGTGGATGGAGAGGACTCACCAGGTCAGGGCCCAGACTCCGGTCAGCAGGGAGTGCACCAGAGACACGGAGAGGTTCTTCCACTTCCAGGAGCGGAAGTCATCCTGCTTCACCACCTTGGGCACGGGCAGCTTCTGCAACAGTCGGTGAACCACCCTGAAAAGCAGAGAGCACACCAGGACTGAGGGGCCTGGGTGGCTCTTCAGCACAGGAAGCAGGGCCTCCATCCTCTACTCCTCCACCCCGGCGCTCCTCTGGCTCACTCTGGCCGTTTGCTTTTATCCTCCCTGACA
The DNA here is from genome assembly GCF_900634625.1 of Parambassis ranga. NCBI lineage: Eukaryota > Metazoa > Chordata > Actinopteri > Ambassidae > Parambassis > Parambassis ranga. Next base: position 14,478,929 of record NC_041033.1, read on the forward strand.
GGTTTTTTTTCCCGCCCCCGTCAGCGTGTCCTCGCCCCTATGATGGACGGATATGTGTGATGGGTGTGTTGTTCAGGCGAGAAGTCTGCAGACTGCTGCAGGAGATGATCCAGAGCTCCGCCGCGCTGATGTGTGATGCTGCAGCCGCGTTCCTCTCACGTTTTCATCGTCCCGACCCGGGAGAGGAGGGCTTGGAGGGGATTCCCGTAACAGCTCATTCCAACGCTTACTGTGTATGTCTCTGCGCAGCAGCAGCGTCTCGTAACGTTGTCGCTCTCGATCAGCGCGCTTGTCTGTGCGGATCGAAGGGGAGTGGTAGTGGAGTGAGGCAGCGGGGTGGGTGGTGCTGCTGCTCCCTAAGCCACAACAACAAGGAGGGGCGCGGGCTGCAATCATGTTACGCAAGGAACCAAATCGCAGAACGAGGATTGCCGAAATCTCATTTTGTTATAATCTTGTCGAAAAAGACATAAAAAAAATCTGCGAAACAGCTGCAGCAAAGCCTCTTTACTCTCACTCCAGCTGCGCAAAGAACGCACCGTGCGTAAAAGCCGTTTGGCACTCTAACCCTGTGTACAATTCAGCAACACTTCAATTAGCAATTTAATGTGAACTAATGTAAATTACAGCTGATTTTAAACTAGTTAATTAAAAGTAGGCCATTGGCCCATTAATAAATAATAATATGTGGCAGCTTTCATAATAAACAAATGACAGACACACAAAAATAAAACAACAGCACAGAGCTCAGGGTGCAACAGAAGGAAAGAAAATCAAAAAGTGAAATAAAACAAGCTCCTCACATGAGGCTCTGGATCTGGATTTGTTCTCTCCTTTAATTTATAGTGAGTCCACTCTACAAGTCTGTCAATAATGTGTTAAACTGTTTCCATGTTTTATTTATTTTTTCTAAACATAAGTCTTTGTTTACTTCATGTGTCTCTATGTTGTTCACCCTGTTCACCCTCACCTGGAGCATCAAATGCTTCTGCACGTCACGTGTGTCCACGGTTATTGTAAATATTGATACGTCACGATTTACTTGATATTGTTTGCAGCATAACAACAATTCCTGTATATTAAACAGGAATGTCCGCCTTAACTTTTTCCATAAACACACACAGAGAAGAGGCCCCACAGCTGGCCTCTGTGCAGAGTGGGTGGGGGGCGGTGTAAACCAGCGCACAAGGGGTTTCTTCTTCTGTCTGTATTTAAACAGACACTAAGAGCCCATAAAGACAGCCAGAGGAAATGAGTTAAGAAGCTGACACACACTGCAGGGCAAGCATCTACAGTGATGGCTGCCACCATTTGAGATCAATTATTATTTCTTCTTCACTTTCTGCTAACCTCTGTCATTAAATCCATCCCATAATGCTTATAGAGAAGAGCCCATCACCACAGACTAGACATTAGCTGCAGTTTAGAAACACACCGCCAGATGGCAGCAAACCCTCGTGTCACAAACACAATCTGTTTTTCAGCACACGTTTTTTTATCTGTCCACTTGGGGACGCCTCATTCCAACAAACCTCCAGTAGGACCCACCTTCTCTGTGGAATTGTTTAAGAAAAAGAGAATATTCCATGTTAATAATAAGGCTACGGTTATGAGTCATATCTAGCACAGTGAAAGTGATTTGAGACAAACATCTGGATCAATCAAAGCTTCTTTTCAGAGACTTTTCACATGAAAGATGAACCCTGTTATTAATCTTCTTATATCCACAGAGTGCAGGACAGGTAACTGAACACCCTGCAGCTATAGATGTAAGAGATGTAACTTAATACAGCAGCTTCTGTTTCCTCGTCTCAGTCGCTGTGTGGGAGAGTGGAGCCTTTGAGCTCTAATGGTTTGTTTTTATCAGAGAAACCTGTAATTTATCACAGCTTCAGATTTCTAAAGATTCAGAAAGGGTTCACGCAGACGCTGCTGCTGCTGAGGCCTCTCAGTATCATGTCTGAGATAGTGAGTGGTTCAGAGCTGAACCTTATTGATCCTGGGATGATTTTTCTCTCCCTTGTGACCTGTTGAAAAGCTTCAGGACGCTAAGAAAGAAAATCTAGAGCTTAATTGATTTCCAGTGAACGTATAGGCAAACAAAACAAAGGCCGTCTTGATCAGGGAGAGATTTAGTTTCAGGCATGAAAACAACAATGGAGGTCCTACAATCAGCCAGTCTGTCATGTTTTAAGCGCTCCTGGTGGAACAGGGAGAACTGGGTGCCAAATATCCAAGACCACAAGACAAGATTCTTTTATTTGTAAATTTGTATAATGTTTGCTCAACAATATAATTGAAAATGAACATGAAATTACACACAGAACGCAGAGCAGCAAATCTATCTCAGCCCACAGTGCAGCAGCTGATTGCTCAGTGTATTCCCATACAAATCTAATATGTCGTCATTAAGCTAATTTAGCCTCACTCTGCTTCTGCTTTTCCACCCACATCCATCCTGGTTCCTCCTTTCTGTCCCTGGTCTGACTTAATCAGTATGTTGTCATTGATGCCTGCACAGTTCAGCATTGAGGGAGCCTTCCCGGCTACATGCTCTGCTCTGAACTGAAAGGCAGAAGTCTGATCTCTACACCATACACCTCCATGTATGACACTGGACGAGCAGAGCCATGCTGCCAAATATAACTTAGTTTCTGTTCAGTGAGTTTCTGCCTTCTCAGTGTGGACGGTCCTCGCTGCTTTTATGATTCACATATATCCTGCTGTAGTAAAGGACACAGGAGTGAAAAGTCAAAGATATGAAAGATAAATATGCATCTCTGTGCTAAAGCCTCCACCCTCGCCCACAACTTCCTGTCACATATCTTAAAAAATCTGCAGAGATTAAAGACAGACAATGGTCCTCAGGCTCAGTTTCATAGCTGAGGTTTCGCAGCCACTTCACTGACCTACGCTGTGCATTCCTACACACTGACTGTCAGAAGACAGATCCGCCGCTGACGGAAGGCCAAATATGTCACTGAGCCTGTCTGAGGGCTGGTGTATATGCTGCAAGGCTCCTCAAGGTGCTGAGATATTATATTCCTGAGAAAGAGCAAACTATTGTTTGTTGAACCACCCACTCACCTACCTGCCTTGCCACCAGACTTTATTTAAAAACTGCAAATTGTAGGGGAAAGATTCAATGACATGTAGATGACTGTTTGTGGTGATATATCATTATTTCAGATTGATGATGATAGCAGAGGCTGTAGTTCAGCACCACATAGAGCAGGCTTTGTTGCAGCACAAAGCATTTATTATCCCAAATCGTAGCAGAGAGAGGAAACAGTGCTCATGTGGGCCCCTTCCTGCTTATCTGAAACAGACAATAATCATCAGGTGTCTGGATGTAAGGCTGAAGTCCAACCTCCAGACTCTCCATAATCACGTCTGTCTCCATTTCACTTTTCACCTGAGTTCACATTGTTATCTGTTATGACTATTTTTTTATTTCAGACATGAGACAACAGAAAATATGTTTTAATAGAATGATACTCTCCTTTATCTGCTTGTCAGGGAAAACTGTAGATATTTTCAACATATGTAGATCCCAACTAACCTGCAACAAGGGATTCAGATACAAGCAGTGATTGTTGTTGTTTTAGACACATTTAGAGTACACATGACGCATGTGTATGACGTTTACCCAGAAAATTTGAAGGTTTTTGTTTTTATGTTTTCCCCTTAAGCTCTAAAAGTATTTATTTAAAAAGTGTGAAAGCAAACAGCATTTCTTCAAGTCCTTCACGAAGTTTCTTCTTTTCGCATGGTTTGTCCCTCGTCGCTGGCCGTAGCGCCGGGGCTGGGTTGCTTGGAGACGGCGGAAGCGTTTTGGTGCAGCAGCGATGGAGAAGTATGAGAAAATCAAAGTTGTTGGAAGAGGCGCTTTCGGGTAAACTTTGAATTTGCTTCAACTTTATTTTATGTCACACACGAGTGTCCGTCTGAAAATTCGGCTTTGTTTTAAGACAATTAAAAACTCAGAACTCCCTGTTTTTCATCCTTTTCCCTAAAACTGTGACGAGATGCGTTTAATGTCCACTTCCGGAAGAACTTTTCAAAAAGTTATCAAAAACATTTTTTAAGTGACTTTTTAACGTGAGTTAATTTGGTAACGTCATCATAGTGCTATGAGTTAGGACTAACATTACTTAGCTAGTAAGCTAGTTGAAGAAATAAGGTTCTTTTGCCTAAGTATTTGTATTCTTCTTTAAACACTCCCATAAGTAAAGTACAAGTTGAGTACAAAGTATGAGCTGCACGTATGTAGACATAAACACTGGATGGTTTTAGTCTCAAAAGAGTTTAGTTAAAGTTAAGAGTATTATCTAAAATGTAGTGGAAAATACTGTGTTCAGATACATACTCTATATTGTAAGGACTGCAAGGATGTGAGTTTCTGCTTTGGCAGAAGCTACAAGTAACAAAACTAAATTAGTTGTACTTATAGCCACTTCATCATGTTGTCTGCTGTGTTGTTTGAGTTAGAAAGAGGTCGGTCTGAGAAATTCTATCAGGCTTGTAAACATTTGGTTCAGCTGAGCAGCTGATTTGGGCCCACAGCAGCAGAACAATTGTACCTTTCAGGTGCACAGCTTTGGTTGTTCACACAATAATGTCTTCATAAATGATGTTCACAAAACTGGTAATGAGTATTTACAGAACCTTCCTTTGTTCCTCTAAAATGTTAGTTTCTACACATTGGTATCACTGGACTGGAAACCTTTAAATGTTTAGAGTGTACGTCATAGGTTGTGATATTAAGTCAGTTATATGCCTTGTTATTCTGCACTACTGATATTCTAGCAGTGGTGTGTTGAACAGTGAGCTTAGCCCTTTAAAGTTGATCTACGCTGGGATAGAAGTGGTTTCTTTTGATACTTTGACACGTCTTACCTCTAAAGGTAACACAGTTCTTGACTGTTGTACCAAAGTCAGCGCCAGAGCTCTGTAAGCGTAACATCACTAGATCTATCTGCCACAAATCATCCTACGATCCTTTATTCAGGGAAACATGTGTCATTTTTCTGCTCTTTCCTCGCCTGTCAGAATCGTTCACCTGTGCCACCGACGCAGCGACGGGGCTTTTGTCATCCTGAAGGAGATCCCAGTGGAGCAGATGTCACGAGATGAACGTCTGGCAGCTCAGAACGAGTGTCAGGTGCTGAAGCTGCTTAACCACCCAAACATTATAGAGTACTATGAGAACTTCCTGGAGGACAAGGCCCTCATGATAGCGATGGAGTATGCCCCAGGTAAGCTCACTGTAATATCTCATTACACGACCCCTCCCATTGTTCATTGTAAAGCAGTTTACTTTTCCCATGGATCTCATAGCTCCAAACCTTTTCTCATACCTATTACCAGTCTGCAAAGACACTAAGGATGTCTGATATCAGTCAGCCAGGACTTAGATATTAGATTGATCCACAAATGTACGGGCCTTTCAGGGGAGGGATGTATGTCAGTACATCTCTAGAGTAAATCTCTGAATGTTGCTTGTGTGTGTGTGTAGAGTTTAGTTTTAGTTTAGACCTTGAAGTACTAATCATTAGCTTGTTATTTGTTTCAAATCCACTAAGACTTTTGCTTTATCTTAGCAGATAAAAAGAAATAACATAATTTATTTAAAATAATTTACATAAAATTTATTTGCACATCTACATGATTTCACTTTTGCAATGTGAGCACCTGCTGTGTTCTTGAAGCCTATTAAAAAAATATCTTCTCGTCCCTGCCTAGTATTTTCTGTTTTTACAGTTTTGATAAACAGACTTCTTCATGTTTTTTTTTTGTTTTTTTTTTGTTCTTTTTGTGCAGGCGGAACTTTGGCCGACTACATACAGAAGCGCTGTAACTCCCTGCTGGACGAGGACACCATCCTTCACTTCTTTGTGCAGATTCTGCTCGCTCTGTACCACGTGCACAACAAGCTCATCCTCCATCGGGACCTCAAGACGCAGAACATTCTTCTCGACAAGCACCAGATGATTGTCAAAATCGGTGACTTTGGCATCTCCAAGATCCTCGTCAGCAAGAGCAAAGCTTACACGGTGTGTTAACTTGCTTTGGAAGACTAAAGCTCATGTGTGTTAGAATGAATTGACAGCGCGCTTGTTCTCCTTCCACAGGTGGTTGGTACTCCGTGTTACATCTCCCCTGAGCTGTGTGAGGGAAAGCCGTACAACCAGAAGAGTGACATCTGGGCCCTGGGCTGTGTGCTGTATGAGCTAGCAAGCCTGAAGAGAGCCTTCGAGGCTGCTGTATGAAAGCAGCTTCTTTGTAGTAACACTTTAATAGTATTATATTGTGTTTGATTTTTCAGTTATCCATAATACATTGGCTCTTGTAGTGTACAAAGGCAGTGAAACCATCCAAGCTGTTCACCATGGGAGACTCTTACCAGTTCCCAGAATATTTGATATGAAGCCTGCAGGTTGTCTAGTATTAAAACATGAAGCAGATTGCTACAGCTTTTGATTTTCACACTAATCAATAATTCATTTGAGTCTTTTTGCTTACACTTAGATCTGTCTTCACTGCCAGTTCCACTGTGGGTTTCTAAAAAACTGTATCCCTTTAGCAGGAACCTTGGGTTTTCTAACACGTATCTTAGTATTTCACTCTTTGACTTTCCTTGCAGAATTTGCCCGCCCTCGTTCTGAAGATCATGAGCGGCACCTTCGCTCCGATCTCTGACCGATACAGCCCAGAACTCCGACAGCTGATCCTTAACATGCTCAACCTGGATCCATCCAAACGGCCTCAACTCAATGAAATCATGGCTCTACCCATATGCATCAGGCCCCTGTTAAATCTGTACACGGATATAGGAAATGTGAAAATGCGCAGGTAGGACCTTGAATCATACGTTTTATATTTAATCCACATTCTGTGTTGATGCAAGTAGATTTTGTGCAAATTGTTTATACACAGGATTGAGAAACCGCTGTCCACTGTGCAATCTGGTCCCCAGGGCAGACCAGGAGGGAGAGTTCCTACCAACAGGTCTAGAGGTGAAGCTGTAAATATAACTGTTTGATGCAGTTTGAAATTCATTTTATGCTAGAATTACAAAGGTGTGTGTTGTTGGGCTGAAACAGATGGAACAGGATCAGGTAAGGTTCATCCACTCCCGCTGTCCTCCGTGTATACGTGGGGAAGTGGGATCTCAACACCTCTCCGGCTACCAATGCTCAACACTGAAGTGCTTCAGGTGTCTCTGGGACGCACTCAGAAGATGGGTGTCACAAAGTCAGGACGTCTGATCACATGGGAGGTCTGTAAAAAAGGCTGTTTTTGCATATACATTTTTAATTGTATTCTTAAGGGGTGGTCTCACTCAACTGGTTACATACGAGCAATGAATCAGGTTGAGTGTTACGTTTAAATGCAAAGGCCGGTTAGACTATTCAATGTCCTGAGAGGAAGTACTGGCAGTTGTAGGCGTGATGATGGCTGTGCACATTTTCCTTGCAGACAGCAGAAAATGGCTACTGTCTTGCTAGCTTTCAGACGAGGGTCTCGTGTCCTCTTTAGCGATTTGTTCATCTTAAGGTGATAGATGTTCACTGTGAGGTAGTGCATCCACTCTGTCATTCTGCTCTGTGTAACAAATGATCTGGCGTGTCAGGCAATGTTGATCTGGGAGCATCAGGAATAGACACCATGAGTGATGGTGCAGTCACTGTCGCTTCTATTCAGGCAGAGAGGTTGAACATAAACAGACCAAAAGCATGTGCTTAAACCAAACGAAAGGGAAAAAGGGGAGCAAGGAAGTAGTGCTCCACAATGGAATCAAACTTGAGTGACAAGGCATCGCAGCACCACCTGCCTCTTCATGTGAAGTTTGTTGCAGGTGTCAGTGCAGACCAAGCATCCATATGTGAGAATGTGTTGTACTGTAACTCTGATCAGAGCAGCTTTAATATACACTACTTTCCTGGGTGATTAGAATTTTCTCTGTTAACTTACAGCTGTGTTATTTTCTACGCCTTCAACATAGCAGCACATAGCTGCAGTTGCCTCAGTAATCTTCAGTGCAAGTACCAGCATCCATTTCTGAACTTTAAGAAAGTAAAACATTACAACACAATATTGATATATGATGGCTTCTAATTCTGCACCAGAGGATACATTTTCCAGGAAATAGTTGCCATCTCTCTCTCTTGCTGCTGCCATAAAGAGATCACTTACTGTCACAGGCTCCTTCGGTGGGGTCTGCTGAGCCCAGTCTTCCTGGCGTGGTGGAGCAGATGCAGCCACAGTTCATTTCCCGCTTCCTCGAGGGTCAGTCCGGAGTCACCATCAAGTCTGTGTCCTGTGGCGATCTCTTTACTACGTGCATGACAGGTTGGTGGGCTGTTTCTCTTCGGATAGCCATCAGACAGTCACGCACAGTCAGTCCAGGGAGGAGCTTCTATAGGAAATCAATATTTATTCTCTGCTTTCTGCCCACACACACACTGCAACAAATGGCTGTAAAACACAGAGGCAGCATTTCCCAGTCATATGTGAGTGTGTATCAGCCGGCTCTTTTTCCTGGTAGTGTGAAGCTACGTGTAAAATAAACCCCTCTGTGCTTGCCTTGCAGTTTGAGAGTGCTGTTTCTGTTCTCTGTTTCTCTGTCGTCAGTCCGTCCAGCACTGCACAGCAGATAGCGCAGGATTAAAGACCCTCTCCTGAGCTCAGCTGCCCCTCTTTCATCACTTTTCACTGTAATGACACAGATTAGCATTTTCTAGACAGGGATTAGAAGCATTCTGTTGGAGAATACACCTACACTCATCAGCTAATAGCCCTGTTAATCCCTTCTTTTTACTTTCAATTTGCAGACAGGGGCATTATCATGACATTTGGAAGCGGGAGCAATGGCTGCTTGGGACACGGTAACTTCAATGATGTAACACAGGTAACGTTTACAAGGAGAATGTGAATACAGTTTATTATAAATGCATCTTTAAAACTAGTCTAATACAGTGTTTATTATAGCAGCTTTTTTTCTATACATTTGACCAGCAGACCTCCACACAGGGCTTCACCCCTGCAGGTCTTGGTAAACATATAATTACACAGATGATCTCTTTCCTGTTTCTCTGTTTCTCAGCCTAAGATTGTGGAAGCGCTCCTCGGCTATGAGCTGGTTCAAGTATCCTGCGGTGCTTCCCACGTCCTCGCTGTGACCAATGAAAGAGAAGTATTTGCCTGGGGAAGAGGGGACAATGGTACAGTAAATGAACCTGTTGTTGTCAGACTCACTCTTGTTATCTTCCTGTTCGGTCTATGTTGCTGATTTATGGCAGCGGCATCTCAGCAGCACACAGCCTGATGGTTGAGTCTCTGTGTGACAGGTCGCCTCGGGCTGGGCACCCAAGACACCCACAACTGTCCACAGCAGGTGTGTTTACCTGTGGAATTTGAGGCCCAGAGGGTGGTGTGTGGAGTGGACTGCTCCATGATCATCAGCACACAGCACAGCATTGTTGCCTGTGGAAGTAACAGGTACTTTTTCTCTGACAGACACAAGAAACATGCTTCATTTATCCTCTGGCCAACCTGTGAGACTGCATTCTCTGAAACTGACACAGTGTTTACTGTTCATCCCCTGTCTTAGAGGATGTAGAAGTGTGTGTTAAAGGGAGTAACAGCTGTTCAGTAACACTTCTTGGTATGTGTGTGTGTGTATGTGTGTTTAAGGAGAGTGTTAAAACATTTGGATAAATGCTTGCTTCTTTGTATGCAGGTTCAATAAGCTTGGCCTGGATAAAATCACAGCTGGAGAGGAACCAAATCCCTCAAATCAAGTGGAAGAGGTTCATTCTTATACTGCGGTCCAGTCGGCCCCACTCAACACTGAGAAGATTGTGTACATTGACATCGGGACAGCTCATTCTGTTGCTGTTACAGGTTAAGTATCTGCATATGTCATTCTGATGTTGCCACTTTATAGCAGAAATTAATACAATACAGTCAGGCGTATCTTCTTGGTAATAGTACCAGATCAACTCAAAGATATTGTCAAAAAATATTTTTCCACTGCAGGACACCAAATTATTTCTTATGTTTCTGTTGTCGGGTGTGTGCCGGATGCACCAGGCTCATGAAGGACTGTCATAAATAAATAACTTGAGAACTCAAGCCAAATAAGCAAAAACCTGCAGTCACTCACATGTCTGTGTGCCTGTTCAGTACTGGGAACTCCAAGAGCGCCTGCTAATGTATTAGATGTGTCTACAATTTGTTATTATATTAGAGAAATAAAGCACTTCCTTCTGTTTGTCATCCAGAACAGGGTCAGTGTTTTACCTTCGGCAGCAACCAGCACGGCCAGATGGGCTGCAGTTCCCGTCGTAGCGGCCGTGTGCCCTACCAGGTGCCCGGCCTGCAATGCATCACCATGGCTGCCTGTGGTGACGCCTTCACCTTGGCTATAGGATCTGGTGAGTAGACAAAAATAACACAGCGGATCCTCAGTTATTTGTCTGTTCAGGCGGGTGAAGGAGAAAAGTGTTTGTATAAACACATAGATTATGATGCAGTCAAATCTAGTATGAACAATTTGTGCTGGTTAACTTAATGGGCGCCAACACTTTGCCTTGCAAAGCAGCTACATCACACTGTCATGCATCCACACAGCAGCCTTCAGCTATGCACTTGTGTCAAAACAACAGTAGGGTGGATTTTTTTGTGACGATCTGATCTGATTGGATGAGATTACCCAGAGACAGGCAGAAAGTTCATATAAACAGTTTCCAAGGGCAACATTGTTGATAGCCTTGTGTACATAACAAACCACCTGGCATGTCTGGTTTGACTAGCATTGCTAGTATGTCTAACATCAGCAGTCCACAAAGCTACAAATGATCCTGTGTTTTATTTCCTGTTACAGGGTTTGGATGGTTGTGAAATGAGATAATCGTTAAATGAGAGGAAAGTCTCTCTTATTGGACAGGGCCGCCATTTTGACTGCAATCAGGCTGAACGCTGAAGTAAAGGATGTGATGAGGGAGTTGTTTCTTCTTGTTTCACTTACAAATGAAAGAAAGGAGAAACTCACTCTCACTGCATCATCAGAAGCACAGATATGTTAAACTCACCTGTGTGGCTGTATTACAGGGCTGCTGCTTTTATAGACTATGCTATGTGTAGCAGATAACATGGTTGAAATGAATTAGTGACTGCATTAAAATATATCAGATCAGCAACACAGCAGAGGTCCTCTGAGCTTTGAACAAAAATAGGATTCTAGGAAAGGGGGGGGGGGGTTAATGAGAGCTCAGTTTAAAACAGTAGCTACATGAAACTGTAGCTAATGGCTACATGGAACGTATGGGTCACATGTGTGTATTCTGTGCATACGTGTGTTTGTGTTTGGTTTGAGGGTAAAACGGCAAAATGTCACTTTGTGCCAGCAACTGGCTGCCTGGGGAGGATCCAGCCGTGCTTGTATATTTTTTGTTGTTGGAGAAAGTCTTTGTTTGGCTCTGACTTCCTGCAGATACAGCCATTATCCTCCACTGCAGGAGTGACAGAGCTGTCAGCCAAAGATTTGTGTGGATTAATGCATTCTGGGGTCGTTTAGAATTTTGTGACCTGTTTCGCCTTCTTCTTCTTCTTCTTCTCCTCCTTCTGCTTCTCCTCTTCCTTCTTCTTCTTCTTCTTCTTCTTCTCCTTCTTTGTCTTCTTGCAGAGGGGGAGGTGTATACATGGGGAAAGGGGGCCCGCGGCCGACTCGGAAGAAAGGAAGAGGATTCTGGGATACCTAAGGCGGTGCAGCTCGACGAGAGTCACCCTTTTGCGGTGACATCGGTGGCTTGTTGTCATGGCAACACTCTGCTGGCAGTGAAACGTAATATTTTGCTTATTACCCTCTGATAACAAACATGTGGTGAAATCTAACTAATCCTCAGATGAAAAACTAATAGACAACCTTCTTCTGATATTGGAGCCATAAAGGCATGTTTTCTGTGTAAAAACCACACAGACAGCACAGTCATGATGTAGGTACAGTACACAGTAAGGTCCAGGTCACTGGTGTTACATGTGTGTTCGTTGTGGCTGCATTTGAGGAACATAAACTAGTGATGGTGGGATTATTTCACCCTAAATCGAAAACAGGTTTAGAATTAGGAAAGATTAAAGCCCATCAAGATTTAATAAACTAACAGAGGTGTCGGTAATCCTTATCTTCAGGCTGCAGAGCTGCTGTTTGACCTAAACACATGGAGACCAGCTGCTGTGAGAGGTTTAATAAGACTCCGTTCACACTGGGGAAATCAATCCAGCTAGAGCGGGATTTGGGCCGTATCTGGATATATCCTGATAGTTTTTTTAGTTATTGTTACAGCATTTTTCCAGCAGCAGTCTAACAAATCCAGATGCAGTGGTGATGGTTTACTGTTATAATCAACAAAGATGATATGAAGCAGCCAGTTATTTTTTTCACAATCATTTAATTGATTATTTTTGATAACTAGTTTAATGATGCTCCTTTTTTTTCTTTCAGCTCTCCTGGAGGAATCTGTCCCACGATAATTTTATCCCAAAAAAAAGCTTGTGAAGCCCAGCAGCGGCTGAAGGAGGAGGAGGACGAGGAGGAGGACGGCTTCCTGTGCCTCTGTTAAAAGGTTTCCTTTCTTTCAGCAGCTGCAGCCTCAGACTCTCACCCTGCTCTTCCTCTTCTATCTGTTGAATGTCTGCTACACTTTGATGACTTGATAACACGGAGCAAAGCGCAGAACAAGTGTCACCACCTGTGTGCTGCAGCGGGGTGTGTATCTGTGGGAGGAATGCTGCAGCACTGATACTGAAGCTGGATTACAGGACATCATTAGGCAGCTCCCATGTGGTGAGCCATTGTCCTCGCTCTCACGTGCAGCGTTTGCACGATAAACCACGAAAGGCCAGAAAAAGTCAAACTGGTCTGAGCTCTCTTAAGCAAACTGGTGAATTAGACAGAAAGAATGAAGCCGCTCGGGCGTTCGTCACTGACACTAAACGAACATATTAATCTGTCACAACGTCAGTGGTCACTTTGTGTTTTATTGGATTACTCCTCTGATACAAACCAGATAACGATGAGCTCTGAAAGCACTCGTTCACTAATCTCTAGAAAACACTCAGCAGTTCACTCTGAAGTACACGTTACAGTCAAGAGAAGTGGTTTCTGACCCGGCCTTTGTGTTTTATGAAGACTCCTTGAATGACTCTGTTACTAATAGATCCACATGTAAACATACTCACTCTGTATAAGACTCCATTTACTGCCTGAAGCTTAATCTATAAAAACCAATCACATATCATCATTTATTTTTCTATTATATTCTCAATCAATGATCAAAATGTAAAATAAATGTAATGAAACCATAATGTTATTCTCTGCAGTGTGGTGTAATGCAATATTTGTTAAAACTTTAATAATATAATAAAAAACTGATCAGCATACAGACAGTGTTGGAGAGCACTGTAGAGTAATAAGAATATATAAAGTCTGCATTATCCTTTTAGAAAATTAAAAGTTGTTGTGGTTTAATTAGCTGGTTTGAAGCAATGTGACTGAAAATCATTCTGTAAGCAAACAAATTTGCTGCTTGTCTCTGTCAGGTGAGCTGACATGTCCACACTGTTCATCATATTTTCTAACTTTATGCTATAGAAAATAAAAAGGGTCAGACTTAACATCACCATATTAAGAATATGTGGCACATGTTATCTTATTTTGATGTATTAGTCATTTTAGCAGTAACAACATGCTGCATGTGAACACTGAAATAAAACTGTGCTTTCACAATAATGAGCTTAAAATGAATAAGCAGCCTTCTCACTGACAGGCTGATTATCCACCGTCCTCTTTATTATGCTCATTGTTATGTATAATCCTCTGTGGCAGCATCAGCGTAATCATTGTGCTTATTATTATGAATTCATATGTTTTTTTCTGACACTGCAGAGCAGTGTTTGTGAGTATTTTCCTTTTTTTCTGGGGAGATGTCTCTGTTGCCATTGTTGTCCTGTGTGATGATGTAATGGTGATGTAATCCGGTGGCAACACAGCAGGTGAAACATGATCCAGATGTGTGTGAGGTGATGTGCTGCGGTGCTGCTGTGTAACATCAGATGTTTGGTTGTTGTAAGTGTGATGATAAGAGTCGGATTTTTATTTCTTTTAATACATGTGTGGAGGATTTTAACATGAAACTGCTGCTGCTGCTACTCCTGCTGCTGACCAGTGAGTGTGTTGTTCTACCACCAGAGGGCGCCTGTCACCTCTGACTGCATTAGACTAATTATGTTCATATTATTTATATCTTTACTACAAGCCCTCCTCACATGTGACCACACTGATCTGTTTATGTTTGTTTTTTGTGATTTTTTTTTAATAAATTGTTTTTATTTACATGAAATAAAACAGAAATGAATAGTAGATACAAAATGTGCAAATGTAGAAACAATGCATCTCATTGAAGGCCACAGCAGCCGGACAAAAGCCCAATTAAAGATCCATAAAGGCAGATCAGAGGGATAAAATGGTGTGAACAGAGCGTTTCAGCTGTTTGACTCCTCCTGCCTGGAGGAGGAGGAGGAGGAGGAGGAAGAAGGAGGAGGAGGAGGAGGCGGGACTCTGCACCTAAACAGACCGAGGGGTTTTTTACATTGTGTTCAGTGTGTCAGTCCTGCATCAGCAGAGGAGCCGCACAGCAGTGAGCACAGCCGGCCAAAACAAAAACCCGAGCGGAGGGGAGGATCGTTCCTGCAGCGGACTGAGCAGCGTCTTTGTTGGCCGGGCAGCAGGAGGGGAGAGCCGCGGAGGACGCGACCTCCTCACAGCCCGATCTGTCGGTGGCGGAAGAGGGGGGGCGTGATATGAACCCCTCAACGGTTTGAACGGCAGCTCAGCTACACAGCAAGGAGAGAGAGAGAGGCGGAGATCCGTCCTGCCATCCACCCAGAGGACGGTTGTTACCTTTAACCTGCAGCCGAAGGCCCCGACTGAAAACCCGCAGCCATGCCCGGCTTCGACTACAAGTTTCTGGAGAAGCCGAAGAGACGCTTCCAGTGTCCGCTCTGCAGCAAGGCCATGAGGGAGCCGGTCCAAGTGTCCACCTGTGGACATCGCTTCTGTGACACCTGTCTGCAAGAATTCCTGAGGTACGCCGTGTTTGTATGTGTGTGTCTGTGCAGAGATCCAGCTCTCTGCAGGCGATACTCGGGCTCAGCCTCTGGTCTAGTTTCGGTCTTGCAGCAGTAAATAAAGGATGTGTAGGTGTGTCCTGCTCACCTTTCCTCAGCGGGGCTGTGCATTAACGTTAGTCTTTGTGCACAGCAACAACAACACTGTGAAGCCTGGTGAACAGCGTCTCATCTGAACAGAGCTTGTGGCTTCAGCTGTGTTCCCCCTTTACACAATTATGCACAAATCCTCCTTCAATGGGTCCAAATGATCTTTAGTTTGGGCTAATTTGCAGATTTGATCTATCAATATGTGTTGTTGTGGTGGTGGTGATTGTGTCCTGCAGAGGGCCCCTGCCTCCTCATCCTGTCTGTGCCTCTGCCCCGGGGAGGCTCGGTTTGCACAGTATCTCTGTGTGTGTTTGTGTGCTGTGAGTCCAGGATCAGGCTAGACTGTCTGTCTTTGGCACGGCGGGGCCACTGAGGGGACCCTTCACTCAGAGGTCAGCGGTCAGACAGACCTCCTTAAACTGCTCAGCCTGCTACACACAGACTCCTTGTTTTAAGTGTGTCAGAGTGTGTGTGTGTCAGACTAATTATCATCAGATCATACACACACACACACACACACACACACACACACACACACACACACACACACACACACCTCTGACACACTGCTGCACTGTCCCCACTGTCAGGAAGTAAACCTCTGTACAGGCAGGGTTATGGATTCATCTGCATTGAATGTTTGGTGATATTAGCTTGTTTTATGAAAGATGGAGACCTCATTGTTTGATGTGATGTTTGTTAACTTTGCTCTTCTCTGTCAGTGATTAGTGACCCTCTGGTCTGACTCACGGTGCTGTCAAGCAGCTGGCTCATTGATCGATTGGTTGTTTGCCAGAAAATCAATCATTGATAATCATTTTTTAAACAGCTGATCCCTCTCTGACTCTTGATGCTTGTCTGTGTCTTACATGTTGTAAGATGTTGAAGGCAGAAGTAGCTACATGAATTCACTCATTCATGAATGGTGAATGGAAGCAGTGAGGTCTGATGGTGAGATACAGTGTTGTAACTCATTGATTATACAGAAAGACAAAGATGCTTCTCTCGATGGTTTCCTGAGAGAAATGGTCTCAGTCTGACTGATCGCTGCTTTAAACTCAAACTAAAAAGATCCTCATGTCTTTAGTTGTACTTGCTGCAACATGAAGACACCCTGAGGGGGGAACTCACACAGGTAAACAGAGAAACGTCTTCTTTATTTAGTGGACCTTTCCATGCCGGCTGGCAGCACAGAGGTGGAGCCATGCTGTGAATACATTAAGCAGTTTGTCGTGAGCTCCTGGTTTGCAGAGTTTTGAGTCATCACGATGCCTCCTCTGGATTACTAAACAGCGGCAAATTGCGATCTGGTTGAAAAAAAGCAGAAGCTGCAGTGAACAAAGAGCGCGAAGGAGGAACAGTGCTCCCTGCTGATCAATGAGTTTATCCGACGCTTTGTCTGCCTCATGCTGCCCGCCTCCGTCCCCTTCCTCCCACAGACTCTAGGCAAAGTTTTTAGCCGAGTAACTTTTGGTCTGGAAGATTCTGCTCTGAAGAGACCTCGATCAATCCTGCAGGAAGCCTCTTCTCATATTACTGTACTGTGAACTGATAATGCACCCTCCACTGGAGCCATAAGTGGCTGTATTGATCAGTTTAAAGTTATCAATAAGAATAAACATCCGGCTTGTAAAAGGCAATAAAACTTTTGGCAAGTTATTACAATTGAAATCTTGTTATTAATGACTTAACACAATGAATGAATGAACTGCTGACTAAGCCAAAGGCCTGTTTACTTATTGACTTATTAATGTCCACCAGACTTAATGATGCCACCTTTTATTGGTGACCTTTTAGCTTTTAAGACAGGAGTGAAGTTGTTGTTACTGACATTTTATAATAAAAATCCTCTGAGCTGTCATCAGGCTCCGTTCTCACCTCTGTAATTAACTGAGCGTGGCAGCCCAGGCCGTCCAACGAGTGCATCTTTTGTGTGCAGAGTTCAAGTTTATTGAGGCTGACAGACAGTAGTTAGCTAATGCTGTGCCCATTGTGCAACTAGGTTGATCCATTCTGTGTAATTATGAAGGGGCTGCGTCACATTCAGTTCGGGCTTGCCAGCATATCGGCACACTTTCACACTGTCGTCGCCTCCTGAGCCCGCCGCTGTGTCGCAATAAGCCGCGGGAGAATGCTGCTGCATGGCATGGCTGCAGCCTTACTCATCCTTTCTCAAGAAGTCACTGAACTTTGATTCCACATGTTAGCTTTTTTAAGCAAGTATGCATTTATACACTTTACACTTATAAGTGTAACCACATTACAGTTTTAAGCTTTGAAGAGGAGTTACAGTTAAAAGGTCACTCCTGTATTTTCTCTTCAGACGCACAAAAAAAGGGAAAACTTCCCTGCGGGGTACTCGAGGAAACACATGGGTTGCTCTATCTGTACCATGTCTGAGTGCCTCTGTTAGCATGTGATGTTAATGGGCTGTGTTTCCGGTCATGGAGGAATGTGTAAATACAGCAGCAGGCCTGGCGGCAGAGTCAAAAGCAGCCCTGCCCTGCAGCTTTAACACTCGCTGCAATCAAACGTGAATCACATGCCTTAGGGCGAGGCCTTTGTTTTAGCTACACTGCCTCCCTAATAAAGGAGAATCAACACTTAATAGCGGCGCTTACAGCCCTGCCACACACTCCAGGCCTCGCGGCTCATGAGTGGCGGGTCTGCTGAGCCGCAGTAATGCCTTGCAGTGTGACAGCGGTGCCCTGGTGGGGATGATGCAGTGCCGCGCCACGGCCTTGACAGGGGTGTAATTGGTTTGTTCGGCTCAGGAGCCCCTTCCTTCCTCACAGGCCTCTGTGCAGTTGTATAGCACAACCGCAGAGTCACAAGAAAACTCCAAAGTGGGCTAATGGGAGAATTTTTCCACAGCTCGATTATTCACTGTCCGAAAGCCAGGGGAGTGTGTTTTGGAAACGGGATGTGATTCATTTTAAGATTGACACATCCTCTGCGTGCAGCGCAGCCTTTTCTCTCCTCATTGATGTAGGCGATACTCGCTTTTTCTCTCCCACGCTTTACACTCTTACAGTCTGAACACCGGTTCTATGAGTACTACAGCCTCATACCTTACTCCTCGTCCACCAGCATCTGTCTTTGTTTTTCATATGTGGGAAGTTTAGTGGAAAAAAAACGGATAAATTAAACCTTACGAAGCATTTTTTCAAATGAATCATCCACTGTTTACTTCATGAAATCACCATCAATTCTTATCAGAAGCACAAAACCGTGTTATCAGTTTTTGCTTCATTAAAATACTTAAACAGTTAATCGAGTTGCTATATTATTCATTACAAAGCTGCAGAGATGCTGAGCTAGGCTAGCTGGTTCCAGTATTTGCACTAATTGAAGCTAATTAGTAGTTAAAATTTCCATATGTGGATTGTTATTAATGTTCCTGCTCAGCTGTCCCAAAATGTGTTGGAGTTCCTAAAATGTCAAACTGTTCCTTTAATCCATTGAACCCCACAGAAACAGTGTAGAGAGAGCTGAAATGTGTCCTTTGTGTGCACTGGAAACTGTCTTTCTAACTTCTAAAAGTTTCAAAGTGGTCATTTAGCCACATTTTCTGAAGTCACATGCAGTATAATGCGTTCAAGGACTGTTAGAAAGTTGGAAGTCTTACAGTTTTCCTGCTAGCAAGAAGTGGTGCCTTACAGTGACTCTGTAAGAAACTTCCATTAAACATTTGCTAGAAGTGGTAAACATGCTGAACAACATGTGATCTGATGTGTTCTGCTGGTTTAGCTAATCTACATTATATACAAGCTCTCTCCCCCTTTAAACGTGTGATAAACTGACATGTGTGCATTGTGAGCGCAGCCGTGCAGAGGGGTGTATAGAGAGGCTCTCTGGCCGCTGTGACAGGGCGTTTCTTTAAGGACTAAATGGAGCTGTGTTGCATTAGTGCTCAATGTTGTGTGTAAGTCAGCCACTTGAGGCAGCTGGGGCTTTGTGTCTCAGTGGGTATCTGTATCTGAATGGGCGCAGAGCCACGGATGGCTGATGAATGACTTTGTGTTCTTGGCTATTCCCATCCCTCAGTCCCATCACTGAGACATTCACAGTCCCCTCCGCAGGTGTCTGAAGGCTGCACGGGCATTCTGGGTCCAGATCCGGAGAGTTTGGGGGGGGGGGGGGGGGGGGGGGGGGCGCCTCAGAGGTGGTCAGTGAGCTGCACACAGAGGGATGTTGTGTTTAGTTGAGTGAAAGCCCTCAGGCCTCTGCTCTGCACTTTTGGGTCTTTGAAGGCCTCATAGAGCGGCGCACTGAGGGCTCTGTGAGCTGATGTACTCAGGGTGACAGAGCTGGAAACAGCCCAGTAAATTTTAACACATCAATGCAGAGAAGGAGCCGCTCACCCAGAGATGACAGACACGGGCAGGAAATAGGGACGCTGCAGGCGTGTGTGTGGGAAAAGAACAGTCAGAGCTTCCTGCATAAATGTACCTGTAACACCAGCCACTGTGACGCTGTGCCACCCACACGTTTCTCCCAATCTGTGACTGTCAGGAAGTCATTTAGATTCAAACTTTTCTTGAACCTTACACATCATCACGCTGCTGAAAAGAATGATTAAATCCTCAGAGTTTTACCCTGTAGATTCTGTCACACTGTAAGTCACTGATTCTGTACTGTAATTGAAATGTAATGATTTATAGATTGTTATATCTAATGTTCAGGTGTGGACAGTGTTTAAAGAGGACTATATGGACTCCTGTAGTTGTACTGAATGGTTTATAATGGTTTATAATGGTGTTGAATTACTTCTGAGAAAGGTATAAAGCTTTAGAACTTATCATCTTATCTCTGCCTTTCAACTTGGCTGCAAATAAACTAAGAGTCTGAGAATGTAATCAAAACAAACAACAGGAAATTACCTTAAATCACAGTATTTTATGTGTGTGAGAAAATGGATGTTACCAGCTGATACCCACCAATTACCCATGTTTAAGCAGGAGAGCATGAACCAAAACATGCTTGAACGTGAGTTTTTTTCTTTCTTTTACTTGTCATAAACAGCAGAGAGAGTGCCTTTAGTTAATCTGCACGCAGCAAACATGTGACTTTTGTTTACATGCCCCCTTTCTCTCTTGTAAACAAACTCTTCGCGGCACGGTTTGAAATAAAGAAAACAAAGTGCAGCAGAGACGGACAGATAGATGTGAGCCGCTCGTCTCCCGGGAGGAAGCTGAGAGGCTTTAGAGATGCAGCTGTGATGACATCGCTGGGAGAGTGCGCCCTGACCGGTTCACACAGCTGCAGAGACGGGGATGTCATTACAGGACTCGTATGGTGGCAGCTGCTCGTGTGGATGTAAAGAAACAAGAGCGGGCGCTTGTGCCGGGGTGAAGCTCGGATGATGGAGAGACCACTTTAAACTCTTAGGTGGGTTTTTTCATGGCCTCTCGTCGTGATGGGACGGCTCTCACAGAGTTCATTAGTGACGGCATGTTGAGGTTGATGAAGTAGATGTTGTCTTATTCAGAGGCAGAGCAGCAGTGAGAGTTCACGCGGGAACACTGGCTCTGAGTACTTACACTGAGCCGTCGTTAACTCGTACATGAACCATGACTGTCTGACCCCACAGGGTTTTTTCTGCTGTTTGTAGAATGTGGACATTAAGATGAAGGTCATTTGTGGTTTAGAGAGACACACACCTAAAGAACTCCCAGACACTTTTAATAGCTACACGTTTGCTGAAACAGAAACTAGCTGCAGCTTTTTAACAGGTGTGGTTGTTTATCAGTTTATGACAGCTTGGTTATCACTGTTCAGGTCGTAGAGTTTTCATCATCTGCTCTCTCAGAAGCACTGATGTGTACAAGTGAAATCAAGGTTCAATACAGACACATAAATCAATAAATGTCATAGATATGAAGAGAGATGCTTCATCCAGTCACCTCTCATGTATTTTTTAAAAGTGTCTCCACTTATGAGCTAGCTCTGTGCAAACAAACCATGTTGTGCATCAGGTCAAATCGCAGCAGCACATGCTGTGCTGGGTGAAAGTTAACCCAGGAACAATCCCATGTGTGTGAACCCTTCTTTTACCGTTTTCTCTTCGGATTCTGCTTGCTTTGTGTTCTCGGATAACACTGAAGAATACAATGCTATGATAATTTGTGGTTTCCGTTGGCATCAACAGTCTGCAGAAAACTTGCACACATCTGTGCGCAGCATCACATTTGAGACCATATGGATTGTACGAAGGTCAGCTGATGGCTGGATGCTGGTTTTATGAACACCACCAGCCCTGTCGTTGTTGAGCTCACTCTGTGTTCTCTGCATAAATGAGGCGTGTGGCTTTTTGGATGCAGAAACCAATAACTAAATGTGAATTTTTTATGTAATTCCTCCTCCTCTGGTTTGTGTGGTAAACTGTGCTCTCAGTGTTCCTGCACCCCTATAAGAGCATGTGACAGATATGCCTGAACTTGCCCTCCTATAAGGGCTCCTTTAAAATGAGCCCCACTGCCTCATGAGCCAAACAAAGATGGAAAACATTCCAACTATGCAGCGAAGCACCTTGCCTCCTTGCACGGGGAGCATGCTGGGGCCGAGCCGCTCAGCCCTCAGCCCTGCTGCTGGACCACGGCCAGCTGGCCCAGATATGAACAGCATGGCTAGTGCGTACACGTGCCTGGGTATGCATGCTATGCGAAGCAGCCCAGATAGAGGTACATTGATGATAACACACCCATGCTCTCTGCCTGTTCTCGCACAGGCCTGCAGTCCTGCCTTTAATTTTGGGTTCGCCTGCAGATATTATGACTTTTTTTTTTTTGTTTTGATGCTCAGTGGCTTCATTTGCCTACTATTGTACAAAACTGACCCACCCTCCTCCTCCTCCTCCTCTTCCTCCTCCTCCAGCCTCTTGTCAAATGTGTTTATTTTGTGCACAGGTCAGTGAACAGACAGCCTCAGTGTGCACACAGAAACACACGTGTTCAGACTCCCACATGAATTATTCCAGAACAATGATTTCTCTCCTCTCTATTCACATCTAGATCACCCACAGCGTTTAGGGCACATTACACAATTTAAGGCAACTATACTCAAAATGTCTGAATTATGATGTGTTCCTGCTCATCTGTGTCATATGTGGTCATACTGTGGACTATTTGGACAAGAATAGATTATTTTGAGACCTTTTGTGATCAAAGCAGTAAGACCCTCCTCTCATCCTCTCACTTCACCTGCCCGTCTGTGGGGTCCAGCAGCTCTGCCATTGTCTATGGAAGTCTCTACCCCAGGACCTCCCTCCCCACCTTCAAATGCCATCTCAAGACTCAAAAGACTAGCCTGTCAATCATGACACCCCATATTGTGGATTTTACATAAAACAATGACTGTTTTATTGATTAAAATGACTGGGACAGTAACGGGTTGATAAAAACTCCTGGAGTTTCCCTGTCATAGCTGAATGTAGAAACATTCCTGAGAAGTGACTGTGATGATGCAGCAGGTTCTTTCCTTTAGTGTGACTCAATGATGGTGGTAATGGAAGAGGAGGGTTCTCTAAAGCATTTTGTCTTTAATCTCACTGATTCACAGCTCTTTAACTCCCAGCCTATGTCTACACCCTATCAGGGATCTGTCTTTAGCCTCTGCTGTGTTTTCTGAGTTGACAGGAAGGCATGTGGGGAATCTGTGTCCGAGGTTTTGAAAGCAGAGCAGCTGTGAGTGGAGGGCGCAGGGAAAAAGGCGGCTCGCTGCCGAGGCACCTGTCCTCAGTGAAAGGCTCCTCTGTCGAGCAGAACAGGTGTCAGCGGAGCAGTTAAGCTTTTCACTTGCAGCGAATACACACCGAATTATAGTCGTCTATCCACAGGGGCTTCCGTCAGTGTTTAGGGTCATTGCTCAGTTGCCCCTCTGTCTTTGCGCCCCCGGACATTAAGGGCTTCCTTCCTGCCAAGACCTCCTTCATCTTCCTCTCATAAGCTGCTCTGTTTAGCTCAGTGGTCCTTTAACCAATAAGTTCAACAATGACCACCTTGTGATGTGACTTCAGGATCCTGCTCACCGCTCATTTTCAGATATGTCAACAGAGCGTCAATGCTCTGAACCTCCTCCTTCCTCCCTCCCTCTGAACACACCGGCTATAGATCCAGCCATGAATGGCCTGTGCAGGAAGTCTCTCAACCTGGTGCACCTCCAGATGGACCAGTCACCTCCTTCAGGGTGAAGGAGCATTTGTTTTTGAGACTCACAGGTCACCAAACTTGAATTAGGCAAAAAATGAAGATTAAGAGGGGTGACACTTACTGCCCAAAATCAGGAAAGATTTTCTAAATCATTAGGAGGTGAACTGTTCCTTTAAGCAGGAGAAAAGGCTGGACTTGTTTGTCCCCAGGAGCACAAAAAACAAAATGTTGTGTTTTCTGTCAGAAGAGACAAAATGACATCAGGCCTTCAGGAGCGCCTCTTTACCTGAGGGAAACGCTCCTCATTAGACACCTTACTGCTTACACTGACTCTGCAGTCCTCTTTAACACAAACAGTTTAACGTGTGACATCTCTATTTATTGCCACTTTTTTCTCCTCTCTCTTTTATGCTCTGATTGAGAAATCATGTCATTTTTCCTCATTGTTGCTCCCGGCAACAGAAGCAGGTTGAAGAATTCACTCTAGGCGAACAATGCAGCCGAGGCGTTTTTGAAACAAAGGAGACGATTTGACGTCAGCGCCTCGCCTCGCCAAACAAAGAAACTGCAACCAAACAGCAGCGGAGAAGTGGACAACTGCAGGCGTGCCGCCGGCTCAGAGCGGGCTCACATTCAGTCTACAGCAGGGCCTGTTCACGCCACGCTGTTTTGGTCTGCATCTACGTGTAGCCCTCACAGATGGAGACAGATAAGGAAAAAAACAGGAGCCACGTCTCGTCTGAGGTGTGATCACAGCGGCTGATAGCAGCATCAGTTTATGTTTTTTGTGAATCGGTGCATGCTCCTGTGTGTGTTCATTATCAAGTACACACACACACACACACACACACACACACACACACACACACACACTAACTTAAAACGCCCTCACCTTCCCTCCCAGTTACCATGGACACAAAAGGCACAGGACCTAAAATTGTCACTGCCGGTGATGTGCACACCTCACAGGCCTGAATCAGCTTAAAGGCAAATCAGGAAAAAGAGCTTTTCCACTCGCAGCTGAATGAAAATTCAAATGTGACGGAAACAGAAATTCAAGTTATGTAATGTTCTTCCTGGATATCTGAGAGGAAGGTGAGGTGTCCGCTTTCTGAGGGCCAGCAGCATCAAGGAAGAAAGTTAAGATGTGAAAGAGAGGAAAAAAGTTCATGTTTCTGTGATAGGAGTGACTCACGGCTGCATATCCTGCGCTCTGCTGCTGTGATAACACTGATTCACAGCGAGGCGGCTCACACTGACGAGGGAGAATCCAAATCGTTGTCCTGTGTCTGATCATCTGCACCATCCTAAGTTTGTCATGACCTCAGACACTCTCAGGCTCAAAGTTTAAGCCACGCAAAAAACAAGTGTGCTGATCAGTTTCACAGCATTTAGTCAGTGAATTTGAGTCATTGTGCCATTTTGTCTCTGTGGGCTCAAACTCCTCCGTCACTGGCTAATTACTGGAGGTGTCACAGAGGGCACTTCACATTTTTCTGAAGGTGTTCATGTGGGATCAGACTGAAATAACTCCCTCACACTGCAAAGCTGATAATGGTTTACCCACACCTGCTATCTCTTGCTCGCACATAGCAGGTCAGCTCAAGAGGTGTGTGTGTGTGACTTATCTGTGAAGGACTGACAGGAAACAAAGACAGCTGGTTAATGACGGCGGAGCTGCTCTTTCTGGTGTTAGAGTACCACGCCAACATCTCAGGTCTTCATGCTGATGAATAATCTTTGCAGGTTTATACTCTGTTTTTAATCATCTAATGACAGACTGAACAGCCCACAGTTAACACATTCAAACAATCTATGGGCTTGATTTGCCCATTGTTTACTTTTCCAGGGCACAAGGTGAACAGGTGCATGTCAATTAAAAAAGATCTGTCGTCCGAGCGATGCTACTGTTCAGAGGGATTATCTGCACCGCCCACCTGCTGCAGACAGGCGGTCGCTCACTTCCTGGAGCTGATGTGTGTGTGTGTGTGTCTGTTCGGCTGCTGATGCTGTGTTGTTTTTTTTTTGCTTCTTGGCTTGTTTACAACTTTTCAAAGGAGTGTTGGTTAAAGAATGGTTTTAATAGAAGGGTGATGAGAGCTGTGTCTTTTCTCTGAGGCCACCCCCACTGAAGGGCAGATCTGTGTGCATTAAAAAACAACAGTCTTCTTTGTCTGCTGCAGGCTTTGGCACTCAGAGTCGACTCCATAAAGAAAGGAAGGAAGCAAAGTGCTCCTCTTACCACTCGCTATAAAATGTGATTTATGAAGAGCACATGCAAAGCAGAGGCTGCGTCCTGGCCTGCTCTGCTGCCGTCCATAGGTGCTACACAGTGAAACGTTAGCTCTAAGTGGCTTCTGATTGATGCTGTGCCTCTGGTGGCCAAAGCAGAAGAATATTCTCTTTAAAACTGGAAACTGTCCCTCTTGGCTTTGGGTCTGGGTGAAATTAATCTCGGTATTTTTAACTCGTAAAACAAACCCCACAGAGAGCAGAAGGAGGTCGTTACGCAGGAGCGTTTTTTTTTTAATCTTTCATATTGGGGGGGTTCTTGTACATTTCCTCTCCCCTTTTAATGCTCGAGCAGGAACCGTCCTGGCATTTAAATCTGGAGTTAATCCACCGTTTATGTGAAGTACACATTACACATCTACTAATCAGAGAAAGTGTGTTCAAAAGTCGAATGCTTTATAAAGCAGAATATGCTTATCTCTGGATTTACTGGGCATTAACCTCCTAACCTCCCTGTTAACCATCTGCAGATATTCTACCATCCACAATATGAGAGTTCAGTCAGATATTTATAAGAAGACACACTGAAGCTTTAAGAAAGGCCACCTTAGCTAAACATTAACACTAGAAGCTTTGTTTAGTGGAGGCACACAGAGCTAACCTAGCTCTGTGAAGAGCTTTTATATGGATTAAACAAACAAGAAATAGTGTGGTTATTTAGTGAGCTTTAGAGGTGTTAGTAAGCTGATTTGGGGCTAGCTGTTTACCCCCGTTAGCCGACTGCAGCTTCACTTAAAGGTAGGGTAGGAGATTTTGGAAACTCAGTGAGAGTCAGCCAGATTTCGAAAATAAACACACACCCCTTTCTCTCGGAGCTCACCCCGAGGCCACACCTCCAATCACATGGACGCACAGAAGACGAGCTGCGGTCTGTGACTTCGGTCATCAAGCACGTACCTCTCTGGTGCATGCAGAGCAGGAAGAGAGTGACAACCAGCCAACTCTCCGCGCAGGGTCGTCCTGGAGGATTGGCTGATGTTTTTAGCGTTTTATAGCTTCCACAGATGATTAATATTCTTCATTTTAATGCGAAACTGCCGAACTAAGTGGTTGCTATCAGATTGTAATGAGAAGTTACACTAATTTAACAAAAAGTGCATCAGAACGAAATCTCCTACCCTACCTTAACAGACAGAAAGGTGAAACAGGCTAGCTGTTTCCTCCCTTAGCAGGCTTGATGCTAAGCTAAGTTCCTCAGATGTAGCATGTATAGCCACAGTTTATAGCTTGTGGGTGAGAGTTGTGTAAACAGAATTACTTCACACGTCCTCACATGATCATGTTTTTGTTTTTTCTCCACTCACAGATTGAAAATGCGTCGCATCCCCTCTTCCCTTATTTTGACAGACAGCTTGTACAATTGCTGGAAGCGCGCTGCTGCTTCCACACTTAATCTGCATTAGCGCTGCGATTTCATGCTGTGCTTCTCGATGATTGTGACACCAATAGCTGATTCATTAATGCTGTTTGAAGGAAAACATGAGGCATCTCTGTCTGTTGCTCTTTCTCCAACGCCATATGCATACAGTTAGCAGGCAGCTCGTCTTTCGCCGGGACAGGCAGTGATCTGGCTTAGTCTCAGGGTCCCTCCGTCCAGCGCGGGCCTTTCCATGAGATCAGCATGGCAGCAGCGCCGCAGCTCCTCGAAGCCAGCCGCTGCCGCCATCGCTTGCAGATCGCTGTTTTGAGCAGATATCTGCCTTGTGAAGCTGAGCTAAAATTAGAGCAGCCATCTGTGATTAAAACAGCTAAGATTCACACACGCCTGGAGACACATATATAGCATGTAACTGCTTCCATTTGTTGCTGAATAACAGATTGCTCTCTTTCTCTGTTTGGTTCTTCACAGCGCTGTGTGACAGTGGGCAGTGAATGGAAAGTGAGGTGTTTCACACCTATTGCGACCTTTGACAGCAGCTTTTTTTAGTGCTTCTCACGGAGCAGTGGGTCCTTCTCACATGTGCGACATGGTGAAGCTCAGGACTTTCATTGATCTCCAGATGCAGTCCTCCACCCACCCCGCCCCTCCACAAACCGCCCTTCAGCCGGATCAAACGTAAAGCGTCTCCTTTCAAGCTCTCCTTTCCTTTCATGTAGGCAGAGCGGACCCTCGTTTGTGTGGAAACGCCTCTGTTATGGTGGTCTCTCTCTCTCTTGCTCTCTCTCTTTTTGCTGTGTACTGCGTGGGTGAGGGAGACTGCACTCATGCATGCATGAGCTCAGCTCCTGGTACAATTGATGGGACTTTTCTCTCTCAACCCCCCACCCTGCACCCAGATCAGCAGCAGTTAATGAAAGTGGATTGATTTTCCTCCACCTCCCTGCATACAGCATATAATCTGGAAGGGAGGGGGGGGGGGGTGTTGTGTGAAATCGACCAGGAAAGCAAAAGATCCTACAGCATCCTGTTATATTTGTTGTTTTATTTGTTTGCTTGCCTGCCAGGCACAGCAGAATAAAGCAAACACAGCAAACTGAGAGCAAATCCATATGATTTTTAAGCATTTAGTAGTTTAACATTTTGAGATATTGGTTTATTGGATTTTTTGTCAGGAGGTGGATGAGAAGACTGATGCCACACTCAGGCTAGTACAATAAATATAAGGTTGCAGCTGACTATATACAGGGGCAAAGGCTTTGCTTGGATTTGTTGGGTATTTTGTCCTATGGTGGTGCAGTGGTTAGCACTGTACTGCCACTGCACTGTCGCCAAGAAGGTTCTCCCTGTGCCTGCCTCCGGGTCCTCTGGCTTGCTTAATTGGTCAATCTAACTTGCCCGTAGGTGTGAGTGTGAATGGTGTCTGTCTGTATGTTGCCCTGTGATGAACTGGTGACCTGTCCAGGGTGTACCCCGCCTCTCACCTGTAGATAGCTGGGATAGGCTCCAGCCCCCCATGAGACTGCACAGCAGGCTTATTGTTGAACCTTTACAACAGTTGTTACCAATCTTTGTGCCAAACTAGCATCTGCAAAAACATTAGTTTTTGAGTCTATATACTGTTTTTGTTGTAAAGCGCAGTCTAGCAGTAGTCTTATGCTAAGCTAAGCTAAGCTAAATAGTTGCTACAGACATGAGAGAGCCATCTAAACTCAGTAAAACACAAATGTGTTTCCAAAAATATAAAAACTCACGGCCTGCTTCAGCAGCATGTTAAAGCTGACGTGACGGTGCTATCAGTCTGTTCATCTCTTACTCATACCAGAATTTTTTCCCAAAACATTTAACAACCTCTGATGTCATGATATCAAGCTGGGAGGAAGTCTGAGTTCATAAATTCATATAGAAGAAACAAACTGGAGGAGTTGGATTATAATCCCTGTTATAACCTGCCCTCTATGATAAAGACTGCATGTCAAAGCTCGATCACGCTGATGGAAGGAGACAGTACAAGAGGGATTATAACTCTTCGTGAGCACTGTCTCCCCTCCTCATACACTTAAGTATGGATTATAGCATCTCACAGGCTTGCCTTTAGCATGCAGATGGCCGCTCCTCCTCCTCATTTATCCATCCATTCATCCATCCTTCCTTCCTTCCTCACCTCTTGCTCGTTTTTTGAAGCCAGCCCTTCCTCTGGCAGGTGTCTTTTCCCTCCACAGTTTGCTATGATGGCTGGGCGCCTAAACTGCACCGCTGGCGGCGTGATGAGTCATCCACGCCTAATTATAAAATCATAAAGTTAAGCCGACCATCTGATTTCACCTCTTGAAGTGAATATTTCTGTCCATCTGCTTTTATGAACCAATAAAATGATGAGATTATTTGACAAACCTTCATGTATGGATTCATGATTTTACAAATGCAATAATGTGGACATTATAATAATATAATTTCCTGGATTAAAAGTTAATGTAATGTCATAGTTTTGAGATTTGGTCATTATATAAGAAAAAGGAACAATCTCCACACGCCTGCTCCTAGCAGGCCTTCTTCGAGTCCTTAGATAATCCGGGATTATGTGCAGGTTTTAAGCAATAAATGAGCAATCCCAGAAAATATCCAGGTAATTTTCAGGTCAGATTTTAAATACTCTCAGCCCTTTAAGTATGGGCGCACAGTACACTTGGTCTTCATCAGGTGCCGGTGCCACTGCAAAGCTGACATTAAAGCCAAAACAAACTGAGATTTTTGTTAACCTTTGGATGCTTCATAGCTGTGTGAATGTGCTCACAGATGGCTGTCAGCACAGTGAAGTGAGCCGCGGCGAGAAGTGAGTATCATTACATAAGCAGTGACGCCATGAGCAGGGACGGCGGCCTCAGGTGTCCTGATCCGCAGCGGGCAGAGAGGCGTCTCATCAAACAGAGTCCGGCAGTGTGTGAATGTGCTGAGTCGGGCTGTGTGTCAGTGTGGCTCGTAGTAAAACCAGCTCTCTGATGGCTTTTTTAGGTTTTTGTCCACATTTGGTGTGTTACATGGGGATCCAGGAGATGAAGCCAGGAAAGGAGGCCAGGCATCCACCCACACATACACACACACACACTCTGTAGTAGTAGTGCCTTTCTTTCACTTGCATCATTTTTTTCAGCTTTGGCAAAGCAACACAGCAGAAACAGTCATTCTGTGGACAAGATGGGAGCTAAACATCTACTACAACATCCATATGTGCAACCAAACTTTAGAAACAGTTTAATTCTCCACCTGTTGTTCTGACACGGAGTCAGGTGTAATTTATTTCAGTGCTGCTGATGAGCGTGACCCGCACGCTGTCAGCCATTGTTACTTCCTGTGAACCAGCTGCCAGTGGCTGTTAGTGACCGGCAGTGGAAGTCAGAGAAGATTTTACAGGTGTCATATTCTGAACTGGCATGCATGCTTCAGGCTGCTGACACCTGCTCAACACAGACCGTGACGATGGTTTTAAAGGAAGCAACGTCCTGTTTGCACCAGCCTAGAATTAACAGCTCATATCTACTCAGGAGTGTTATATATAGTATATTGGGGGGACCAGTGTGTATATGAAATTACAGGAAGTTAGATGATACCAGGGTCCTTGTGAGGGTTAAAAATTTAAAGTGAAGGCTGCTGAAGTTGGCCCAGCAACATCACAACAGTAGTTAATTCCCAAATATGTGGTTTTCTAACATTAAGAGAAGGAACATACAGACTTTAGATTTTATTTTTAACATTAAAATGTTTTAATTTTTGACCCTAAAAATGATCTTTTGGACATAATGGACTGATTTACTGACCAGGAAACAACAGTAGCAGTCTAACTTTTAAGGCGGTGTTACAATGATTGCTGAATAGGTAACTGGTGGTTCTGTTTTTGGGAATGCTCCTCAACCACTGTTCCCAAAAAATGTCAGAGAAGCTTGTTACAGATGGGGTTAATCTGGATTGTAATGTGTGTTCACATTGTGGTCGATTCAAAGCCTGGTTTGAAATTAAAGCAGGTAACCAGGAGCACAAGGAAGAGACTGTTCTTGTCCTTTTGGGTTTCTCAGATGTTCGACCTGTTCCGTCACTCATGTGTCTAAACATGTTTAAGGTAATAATATTGGAAGAACTACCCAGCAGGCTTTGTTCAGTGTCAGATTCTATAAATCTAATCTCTGCCTCCAGGCTAAGCTAGGCATGCTAATAGACATTAGATCTGCCCTTCAGTTGGAGGCAGTGTCAGAAGCGTCAGAGGGTTTATACCACATATAATCTCCAGCATGTATTGACAGCTTATCTTGTAGGTATTAAATCCCACACATGGAGCTGTCGCAGCGATATTCTGAGTGGATGTCCCACACAGGAAGCCTGTGAAGCAGCCGTTGATCCACCTGTGGGCAGG
Organism: Parambassis ranga; assembly: GCF_900634625.1. Taxonomy (NCBI): domain Eukaryota; kingdom Metazoa; phylum Chordata; class Actinopteri; family Ambassidae; genus Parambassis; species Parambassis ranga. Next base: position 14,510,436 of record NC_041033.1, read on the forward strand.
TGTGTCATCACACTCTGTGAAAGCAGGAGCTGCTCCTCCCCCTACCGCAGAGAGCTGGGCTGGAAGCCAGATGAGCCGTGGGCCAAGTCTTATCAGGTTCCACAGGTGGAGGCGGCACCCAGGTGGAAGCGCTGTCACTAAAGTGTGTTTGCAGAGTGGGACATCTGAGTGGGCATTATTTCAGCTAGTTGTGAGGGTGAAGGGCAGACTGCTGTGTGAGTGTATGGAAGGATGTCGGTTTTAAATATGGCTGATATTAACAATGTAGTGCAGCAGAGACGCCGTCTTTGAGCCGCTCTAATTCAGAAGAAGTGAAAACAAAGTGTGGTCTGTGGGCAGACAGCTGAAAAAAAAAGATCAAAACAAAGCATGAAAGCTCTGGAAAAACATTTAGCTTCAGCTCTTTGTGAAGTTTCCGTAATTAAAGTGATGGTAGCTGTCCAAAGACACACCATAGTTCACTGACTCCTCCTCTCTTTGTACTTAATGCCATTTATGTCCAAATATACCACGCACTGAGTGTATTATGAGCATTAGGCGAGAGGCTGCACAGAAAACCGACAGGACCGAGGACACAGTATGGTTGTTTACATTTTAACATCATTTAGTTAAATCAATTAACCCTCTAAACTCCAGCTGCGTGTTCATTTTTAGCCAATGAGGGCTTGGCTTTCGCTGCAATGTAAAGACCAGCTGCTCTGTGCAAACAGCAGAGTCATGGCTGAACTCAAGGTATAATCAAGCATATAGACATATATCATAATTATGATGCTGATTGATTTCTCTCTATTATATGATGAAAATATGGACCTGCCTTCATAACTGTGAGCTTATTAAGCATCACACACTCTGTCTGTGAACTCTGGAGGCTCAGGAGAGGACGTCCTGACTCCTTCCACACATAACCCAGGTGGATTTAGAGGATTACAGTAACTGTATCTCAGATAAAACAAACGACCTGTTTTCTCTCGACTTCCTGAGAGGAAGCGTGGAGTTAGCTTTCAGCTGTGAGACTCAAAGCCTGCACAGAGGGCTCTGCTGGAACTTCAGGTTTTCTTTATGTATGCTGGTTATAACTTGAAAAAACAAATGGGTTTAGCTGACCTGGGAGATAAGTGTGCAGCTCAGTCAGCGCTCCTGATGCGATCTGAGTTAATGTGCCACAGACTCGTGCTCCTCAGAGCTCTTGTGTTTTAGTTGGATTTAGTTTAGTGCCTCTCCACACCCCTGCCCGAAGTGAAGGCAAACACAGAGCTGGTTGTTTAGGTTGTTTCTCTGTTAGTCAATACGGAGCAGGTTTCAAGGTTACTCTGGTTTTTGTGTGGCAGGCCATCACCCACATATCCCTCTCTGTGTGTGGCCTTGCAGCCTGGTCCCTGTCCGCTGTCCTCTGCACCGGTGAGATTAAACCTGAGGGATTTGTACTCCTCACCGTCTGCCTGTCAGGAGCTGCGTGCAGAGTGACAAAGCATGTTGTGACGGCTGTCCTCACGGTATCAGTGGGGTGAATGGACGCCTGTTTAATCTGTGCCGAAAGAAGATTTGAGGATGGGGGGAGTGAGAGAGAGAGAGAGAGAGAGAGAGAGAGAGGGCAATTAGTGAGGAGAGGGATTTAGGGTCCAAGGCAGTTCACCTGAGGGGTGAATGGGTTTTTCTGCAGGCTAACGCAGTGTGATGATATTGTCTAGCAGTAAATTTGAGGTGATTTGAAAATGATCATCTCTGCTGCAGCAGCAGCCAGACGGACATAAGGAGGTGATGAAATTTTAATGAGGTGGTTGTGTTTTATTGTGTGTGTGTGTGTGTGTGTGTGTGTGATCTGGTCTTAAGCGGCTCCCCTGTGACATCCTAACACGCTGCTGAAGCCATGTTTATCAGTGTTTAACCCTGGATGTTCATTGACTGCACTGTGAACTGTGGTCAAAGGACACACACACACATACACACATCAATGACAAACTTGTTTGTAACAGAGGTTTGTAAGGCGCGTTTCCACGTGCACAGATGCACACAAAGCAGTTTCCCACTGGGCTTTGTGTAACACTTTTTTTGCTGAATGATGATATTTTTAGTCTGAATCTTATATAACGCAGTGAAAACTACCAAAAAAAATTCAAACAACAGTCTTGCTAGCAGTTCTTGCTAACACGAGCTTCCCAGACTATTTATTGCTTAGTTTAGCATGTTAGCTTTTTAACAGTATCACACAGTATCGGTCCTTGATGTTTACACAGCGCACAGTGTTTACTTCACAAGCTAAATGCAAACATGAGCTGGCTAACACTCTCACAGTGACAGTGCTAACAAACACTTTAGCTACCACGTCGGCTAATGTTTACATTGTTCCTCAGCTTTGGATTGACTGTTAGCTAACATTAGCTTATGAAGCAAAGTCTTCCACTTGCTAAACTTCCACACATGGTTAACTGAAAGAGAAAATCTACCTTAACACACTCTTAGAGGACCAGTGGTCTACAGCCATGCCATATTTTTGCCATAGTTAATAAAAGTAACTGAGCAACAGAATAGTAATGCTTTAGTTATTCCTCACTGCTCAGAGAGATTGTTCGGCAGAGAGGATGGATGGAATTGAACTTGAACTGAGTTCCACATCGGCCTTTACCTTTCATTGCTAATGTGCTGTCACAAAGCGGCAGCCCAGTGAGACTCACGAGTGACCGAGAGAGTGGAGCGGTATTATCACTAGCGGGGCTGAACTCATGAATGCGTGGCTGCGGGAACTCCTCTGTGACCGTGGAAGGAATTATCCTGACAGTCTGTGACTAGGCTCTTTTCGCTTGTCTGCCTCTCTGTGTGTCAGATGCAGGGCCCGAGCTGGACGGGGCCTCTGGCTGTGTCCCCTGAACTGTGCCTACATCACCGCTGTCCAGAGTGGAAAGCCTGTCGCCTCCCATCTCCTCTTGCTGTATGGTTGTGGGACAGGCAGCGCTCTCTCTGTGCTGATTCCTCAGTGATGGTGAAGATTACTGTAAATGATTTCACACCGTACATGAGATGCTGACGGAGCTCTGCGGGACTGTAATCGATTGACCCTCTTTTACAGCCCGCTGTGGCTCGTTAGTTGGTCTCCAGCTCCCTGCTGACACACTGACCCTAATGGAGGAGAATTACTGCTGTCTCGTCATGCATTAACCTCCCTTCTCCACCCCCCCATCCCCCTTTTCATCACCCCTCCTTCCCTCTCAGCCCTAACCTCTGCTGCTGCCCCCCCCAGCCTCAGCTCGCAGCAGCTGGGTAGACGGGGGGCGAAGCGCACATGCACTCCCATCCTGTCACATGCTCCTGTGCCTCTGAGAGCTGCAGTCAGGTGACGTCGCCGACCAAATTAAAGCACTGAAAGGCAAACGCTGAGCGTTTGCACACTGTTGTGCCCTTAATTAGGTTAAGCATAATTTAGGGCATGGTCGGGGGTTGTGGTTGGGTAGGTCTCTTAGGACAGGAGGTCAGATCAAGCCTCAGGGCTGTTGACTGTGAACAAAACATGTCCCTGTGACTGGTTGTCTGTGGAGCTTCTTGTGAGATGTTGAGGAGTCAGTGCAGCCTGTTAGGGCTGAGAGGACATCTTTGCCTGTCAAAGGCTGGAGACATAGTCATACAGAGATAAGCCACTGATTTCCTTCTATGTGTTGTTTTTTTATATATTAACCCTTAAGTGTCTGGGTGTGCAGCTGTGCACCTCACAATACCACACACTAGCGTCTGCTGCCTCCATTATTCACACATGTGAATATTTCATGATGACATCAGGCTCGGGATGATCGGCGCTGCTCTGCCCCTAATGAGCCGTGGCGCTCGCTCATTCTGGCCCTTTAAAACAGGCTGGCGGGCACTCCTCTTCTTCTTCTGTGGCGCCACAAAAACAGCACAAGGAGGGAGCTTGTAGTAAAACAAGAGTTCAGGTTTTATTTTGGGTTCAACTACTCCAGGAGAAAAGTGCAGAATAGAACAGAAAGAAGCAGATCAGCAAAAAGTCCTGTGTTTTTTCCCGAGGAAGAGCCTCCAGCATGAAGGCAACTTTTACTCTGAGAAAAATGGAGGACTGTGGAGTCTGGTTGTGTACACTGTGATACAAAGGCAAGAAAATTAAACAGTGAATTGTAGAGAAACAGCAAAAATAAGTTTCTACTTTTTCTGCTGAGGTCATATAAATCTGTGCAGACGTGTCCTCTGAGGGGGGAGAAGATAACAGAGCCCATGTCATTAAAGTCAGCGGCTCACAGATCTGACTCTATTGTGTGTGTGAGTGTGTGTTGGTGCGATGAGTCACAGAGCCTCTCATATTAGGAGTGTGTTTGAAGAGATGAGTAAAACTGAGGGCAGCACAGCGCTGCTCTCACAGACCGTCAGAGTTCAGCCCTGCAGCTCCGGCTGAGGGGCAGCGGTTTAAAAATATCTGACTGTTTGTCTTGAACTTGTTTTGTCCTCTCTGATTTTGATTCTGGTCATAACGAAAACTTTTCTTCTGTTTTGTTGCAGTGAGGGCGTCTTCAAGTGTCCAGAGGATCAGCTGCCATTAGACTATGCCAAGGTACCACCGACACACAGCACACTCTTTTTCTCTGCTCATCCTAAACTAAAGGCTTAGGTGAAAGTAAACAAACAGACACAAAGGGACAGTACTCACAAGCTGTTGTAACTTGTATCATGTCCTCATATTGAGTTTAGCATTCACAAATGTGCTAATTAAACCTGATTTTAGCATATTTCGTGCATAGAAGATATATGCTTATATTATTAGAAAATACAGTAATTTAATACTTGCCAATTGGACTACAGTCATTAAATAATGACAATAGCCTACCAGAGCAATTTAAAGTAGAACATAAAATAAGATTGTAAATCAGCGAAGAGCGCATATATAAACACTAACTAGGTAATAAACATGAATAAAAAAATTGAAACGATTTTTGCATAAAATCATTTTACAGGTGCTGCAAAATGTAAATAAATGTAGTTGTACCGGTCTAACCAGGAAACATGCAAATCAGGAAGGAAATAAGCAGCCACATTAGATCAAGCTATAGTTAGCATGAGAGGCAAATAGTTAGAGAAGCTGCTGCAGGGTGGTGAATTAAACCAGAAATATAAAGACGGTAATCCCTGTTTTAATCCAGAGTCAGGAGGTTCCATTTCTCCACAGAGGCTAATTTATCAAACCCATTATAATAACCATCATAATCATAGCTGCACTCAGACAGCGGATGTCTCTGTGAGCGAGAGACTGCAGCACATGCAGCTACAAGCATGCTGTTAGCTTTAGCAACAACACACTGAAGCAGTGACCTGCTGCTGAGTCAGGCGCTGCAAATTCAATAAGACAAAGTATTCCATTAATGCTCCAGTATTTCTGCACTGCAAGGAATAGGATGAACTAGTTAAAGGGCCAGCAACAGTGAAACATGTAGGTTTGGTGGTTAACCCAGGACCGGAGCAGGATCAGTGCAGGTCTGCCCGCCGTGCTGAGAGCAACAGAGGCGCCTGTAATAGCAGGGACTCCCCATGGGAAGGATGTGCTTATGGCACACCTGTCAGACGTTGTTATTTACCAAGTCTCCTAGTTGCTTGCAAATTAGCCCATCTTGGTGGTCTCCTGTCAGGATCACTGCACAGTGTCCTCCCAAGCAAACATGCAGCAACACAGCCCTGCAGAATAACAGTGTTGCAGTCATTAGAGGATTGTGCTGCTCCTGCCACTGTAGTAGTGGAGGTGGTGCCGAGCCAACAATTGCTACAGCAGACAGAATAAACCCCCAAGTTGGAGCTCCAGAGAGCTTAACCCCCCTGATCTGCCTGGGACTAAGTTATTAAAAGGTCATTATTGCCGTCCCCCCTGCAGATTCCAAGACTGGAACAATGAGAGAGTGTTTCTGCTCGCGTTAGAGGATTTTTTTTTCCCTCTCTTTGTTTCTCCACTGAGAATGTGATTATGGCAGCAAAACGGCATCTAGAGTGCCTCACTTCTCTGCTATACCTTAATATACTTGTGTGCTACTCTGGTCGGAGCTCATAACAAAACATAACTATAACCGATGACTGAGTTTTATTATCATGCATGTTTTTCCAGATTAATCTTTAACTGGGCTGCAGCAGCTCCCATGTTTCTGTGCAGAGGCACGTGAGAGCGTGGTCAGGCTGTTAGAGGGCTGTTATTTGTTTAGAGGGCTGTTGTGACATTTTGAGGAAGTGGCTTTTCTTGTTTGACCAGTGCTCCGCTCGTGTGACAGCATGGGGGTGGGGGGTGGGGAGTGGAGACGCTGAGCAGAGCTGTAAATCCTCAGGACAGCAAACTGTAGGAAAGGATTTGGGGTGTTTGGGCAGAAAACTGACTCATCCCTATCGCTCAATGACCCAGGATAAATAAATCTTTTCCTCTGCTCTCTCTCAGTCTGTCTGTCAGTCTCTCTGAGGTCCTTTAAACCCATAAACTTACTCATTATCACTGCTGCGGCTGAATCACTGTGCTGCAGTTTCTGCCTCAAGCTAAATATTCTGCCTTTTGCCTTTTTTTGCCTAATGTCATGTCTTCTTCCACACCCTTTATCTGCTCACACCAATCTCAGTTGCATCAAATATTCTCACTTTATCTGAAGATGTCTGAGACAGTTTCTTCCCCCTCTTCTTCAGATCTACCCAGACCCAGAGCTGGAGCAGCAGATCCTGGCGTTGCCCATCCGCTGCATCCACAGTGAAGAGGGCTGCCGCTGGACGGGCCAGATGAAGCAGCTGCAGGCAAGAAGAATCCGTTCTGTCATGCCTCTCACTCTACCCCTCACCTTAGGCTCACGTGTCTGACGTCACATGTCGCTGTGTCTCCCCCCCCCTACAGGGCCACTTCTCCACCTGCCCCTTCAATGTGATATCCTGCCCCAACCGCTGCTCCGTCAAGCTGACGCGCCGCGACCTGCCCGACCACCTGCAGCATGACTGCCCCAAGCGCAAGGTCAAGTGTGAGTTCTGTGGCAGCGAGTTCACCGGGGAAGCCTACGAGGTAACACCTCCCAAACCTGTTTTAACACCCCCCTACACACACACACATATTTTGCCATAAACAAACCAGAGTGACGACTCATGATTTTCTTATATATTATATGAAAGACATCTTTGTGTAAAGGAGTAGGAAAAAATACGTCAGCACCTTCAGAGCCTGTTTAAAATACCATGTGTGTTAGCAGAGCCTTTGACTGCTGAAGGTGTTTCCCCTCAGCCTTCTCACTGACACCTCTGTCAGTCCTGCCAGCTGCCCCTCCTCTGTTTACCCTGCTCTCCCCTCTGAACACAGTCACATGGACATTAATCCACCTTTACACTGACATTATGTCTTCGCCCAGATTCATGCAGGACCCACACCTGATGGATTCAGTGTAATCTGGCAATAAACTATATTTGGTTGTATGCTGACTCCAAACGTGAGTCACTTGTATATAACACCATATTAAAATGACCTTTACAACCTACAAACATAGAGTATGAGTATTTAATATCTGCTTTGAGTGGCAGTGCTTCTACATGAGTGAGATCTATTTCTATATATATATCTATATCTATATTAGCACAGATGCTCATATCATGGTATGAGTGTAACCTCTTTTCTTTCTGCTGTAGAACCACCAGGGCGTGTGTCCTCAGGAGAGCGTTTACTGTGAGAACAAGTGCGGTGCCAGGATGATGCGTCGTCTGCTTTCTCAGCACAGCATGGCCGAGTGTCCCAAACGCACGCAGCCCTGCAAGTACTGTGGCAAAGAGTTCGTCTTCGACACAATCCAGGTCTGTTTAAATTCTTCGCGTTGTGTTGTTTGTACTCCGTGTGGCACACACACACACAGCCTGGTGAAGTTTCCATTCATGGTGTCTCCGGCGGGTGACAGCTGGATGTTAGTGTGAGCTGCTGGGCTTCTATATGAAAGCACCTGCCTCTGCACACATCTGGCCAGAGGCCGATTACTTTGTACGACTCTGCCCATCCCCCACACTCTGGGCCAAGATGTGGAAACCTAATCTTGGTCATAGAACACACAAGAGCTGTTTTCTATCAGCTCCTGTAGCATTACATTTTTTATTTAGATAGAAAAATACATTTTCAACCAATTTTTGACAAAAAAAATCCAAATAATATGAAAAAATGAAGATATTCCTGTTTTATGTTGTTATAGAATATATACTTGTGGGTATTGGACTGGTGGTTAAATAAAATAGGACATACTATCAAGATTTAACCTTTTGTTTTAACATTTTAAATAATAAATCAAGAAAAGATGACAGATCACACCTACAGTGACCTCTTTTTTTCAGCCCATGGTCTTATAACCAATGACTTTTAATTTGAAATAAGAAAACAAATGCATCATCATCATCATCATTCTTAAACCATGTGCTCCCCTCTGTGCCGTCTGTGTCCTGATCACTCACGCTGTCCTCCACAGAACCACCAGTATCACTGTCCCCGCTTCCCTGTCCAGTGCCCGAACCAGTGCGGCACACCCAACATCGCCCGGGAGGACCTGGCTAACCACGTGAAGGACAACTGCGGCAGCGCGCTCGTCCTCTGCCCCTTCAAAGATGCCGGCTGCAAACACAGGGTGAGAGCTGGTTTGTTTAACCTGACGAGATCGATCCGGTCTCTGGAGGAGTCACTCTATGTTAACAGTACTATTGATGTATGTGTGTTCTGTCTTCTCTTTGGTCACTGTAGTGATTTTTCTATTTACAAACACACAGTGCTGCGGCTGCGGGGTCTGTTTTTTTTTTAATGACAGCGACACAGCACATTTCTGTCTATTTATAAAGCTTGCATCAATTTGTGGAAATGCGGACATGCTCAAGGAGGACAGATGAGGATCAAACTCTGTGCTGCTGGCTAAGACTTAGAGAGCATCTGGAACGCTTGATGTGTAATGTTTACAGATGTCCTGATGACGGGCAGAACACGTTTCCACAACAGCAGAATGACAAACCTCTGATTTCACACTATTCATATTCTTTGTTTATTTTACTGATTCACACTTGTAAGAGATCATATGTTCAAACTATGCCATCTGGACAAATCACTTATGATGGACTGTTCATGTTTTTATGTTAATAGATATTTTTCCATTTATACAAGCTGTTTTCTTATCATATATCATGAGTGTTTTTTTTTAAGTTTTCAATGTACTTTTATTCATAATTAATGTCTTCTGCATCTCTGCAGTGCCCTAAACTGGCCATCGGCCGTCACCTGGAGGACACCACTAAGTCCCACCTGACCATGATGTGTAATCTTGTGGGTCGCCAGCGGCAGGAGATCCTGGAACTGCGAAGAGAGATGGAGGAGCTGTCCGTCAGCCATGACGGCATCCTCATCTGGAAACTCAACGACTACTCCCGCAAACTTCAGGAGGCCAAACTCAGAAGCAACCACGAGTTCTTCAGCCCGCCGTTCTACACTCACCGCTACGGTTACAAGCTGCAGGTGTCGGCCTTCCTGAACGGTAATGGCAGCGGGGAGGGCTCGCACCTCTCCGTCTATATACGGGTGCTGCCCGGCGAGTATGACAACCTGCTAGAGTGGCCCTTCTCCTACAAGGTGACATTCTCCATCCTGGACCAGAGTGACCCATCGCTCTCCAAACCCCAGCACATCACCGAGACCTTCAACCCCGACCCCAACTGGAAGAACTTCCAGAAACCCTCCAGCGGCCGCAACTCGCTGGACGAGAGCACCCTGGGCTTCGGCTACCCCAAGTTCATCTCACATGAGGAGATCAAGAAGAGAAACTACATCCGAGACAACTGCATCTTCATCAAGGCTTCTATAGAGATTCCCCAGAAGATAATGGCTTAAGATACAACTTTTGTTTTCTGTTAATGAAGGAGGAAGATGGGTTATAGACTGAAACTGAAAACCGTCATATTTGACCCTTTAGACTCTCTGCCCTTGCAGCCTCTCCACCACAGAGCTTAAAGTGAGTCTGTTTGGCTGTGTGAGCTAAATTCGAGGACCTTGAGGACACAGAGGAGAAAGTGTTTGGTCTGCACAACCATCACTCTCTGCTGTTTCTTTTTATTATGTTGTTTTCTTTTTTTTCTATCCTTTTGTTGACCTTTTATCACAGTCTACAACAAAAAGCCTTGGAAATCAAACAGTGCCTAGAGAGTTTATCTTAAGTTATACTTTTGTTTGTTGTTTCCACAGTACAGACGTTAAAGATTATGTAAAAGATATAATAATAATAAGAGGCTTAACCGAGCCGCTGCACTTAGAGTAGAATGAGAGATTGTTAGAAGCTGTGTAGATACATCCTGCTTTATTCTGGGGGTGATCTGAAGACGAGGGAGCTCAGCAGACTCACGCTCAAGCCCAACTGCCTTTTGTTTACATGCTCATACACACTAATCCTTTAACAAACACACAGCCCCTGGTATGAACTACTCGCCAGGTTTGTGTACACACACACAAACAATCGAATAATTATAATATTCATGTTTTAATGGAATAGCTCATTATTTTTGGTAGATAGGATCGCTGAGAGTTCAGACGAGATGATCAATACTAATCTGTTTTTACACTAGCAGCCAGTTAGCTTAGCATACCACCACTTTGCCCCTTATTTGATCAGCCATGAGTGAGGCGGGGTCTGGTGCTGATAAGATGGCAGCAGCTGGATTTCCTAAAGCAGTTTTCAGAAACCACTGGATTTATCCATCTCTTTTAGCAGTTTGTTGTGGGAACCCTGCAAACTTTTATCTGACTTCCACTGTTACTGCTGTGCTGGGCTAACTTGCTAAGGAACTATCTGACCTTTTTCTTTTAGCTAATACAGAAAAGTCCTGCAAACTGTTCACCACCCAGAAAATGGTGAACAGTTAAGTTAATTTCATGCATCGACCAACATCTTCCCATCACAGGAACTGTCTTGTGTTTATTCGTAGCTCAACCCGGATGCAAATAGCTTCAGAAGCAATGTACCTTCAAAAATCTTTTGTGGAGTCAAACAGTAAGATGAAAAACAAAACAAAGCACCTTTTGCCGGTCTTCAAATGAGCAGAGCAGACAAAGAGGCCAGTTGTCAGAGTAAACTTGCATTTACTAGTGAAGGAAAAGCCATGTGGCCTTTTTATACAGTATGTCTTCGCATGAGGGTTTTAAAGGGTGAGCAGGGCAAAAATAAACACATGCATGCTTCATGTGCGACCACCTGGATCACTTTTTTTGTACTGTAACCTGTATTCTTGAAATCCTCTCCTGTTAATGGCTATTCTGTCTCCTTTTTTTGACCATTTGAAAGTTGACAAATTGTAAGAAAGAATAGTTTTTTAAGTTTTGTTTTCTTTTGCTTTTTATATACAGAAAATGTGAACGTTGTTGGTGATATAAGGACAATGAACACTCAGCTGTGAAGTGTGTTAATACGTAGCCTGGGCGCGGATGGAGTACGGAGGCTTTTAATGGTCCCTGCACATGTGTAGGTGTTGCAGGACTGACTGCACCTTTCTTGTTACCATGGCCACCAGTGTCTATCTGCAGCTCGAAAAAAAAGGAGCAGCCCCGCGCTTATACACCTGTCTCCAACACAGCACGATCATCAGAGGGGTGGAGGACGGTTCACTCATGATGTATGTGAATACTAATGTAAAAATGCAGAAGCACATTCTGTCTTTTTATTAAGTCCTGATTTCCTGTCATAATACCAGCTGATATTTTACAGTGATTTAAAGAAGTGAGAAGATTAAAAAAAAAAACTTTTTGTAAGATTCTGTATTTTTAAAAATACTTAACTGTTTTATACAAACATGTTTCGTTTGGAGAGTCGGGGTTTGACTTTGGGAATTTTTTCCGACCCTTTTTGTCTCTTGGACATTTGGATAATTTGTTGTCTGTGTGGTTTGAGCCTCACATATTCTGTCTGTATTAGTTCCTCTTAAAAGTATTTATTTTAAGGAGCCGTCATGTGAACTTACACTGATGGCACAAATGTTTTAATATGTTGAATGATGGAGTTCTTGTCAATTTCTTAACTGAAATAAAATACCATATATTATAGTTGTTTTAACAGTTTGTGTTTTGTACTGTGGCGCAAAAAGAACCATTGATATCTTTCAGTCACTGTATTAAATCCACGGATCCACTAAATCCACTTTGAGAGAACTCACCTATGTCGGTTTATTTCATTATTACCTTTGGTTTGTTGAAGAATGTGTCAATCACACGAGTTCACCTACGCGTGGTTCGTATTGGTTATATCGGCAAATGCTTCCTTTTGATTGGTTGGTAGAAAAAATAGTTCCGCCCACTCAGGAACTAGCGAGAAAACGGAAAAACAAGCGCTATTTTTTTATTAGGTCAGCAGATGCTAGAAACGTTTATGAAAAGCCCCCCAAAAATAATCAGCACATTGTGAGGTGGAGTTTATTCGTCATGTGAGAGAAGATTCAGAGTCCAGGAGCCAGGAGTTTGTAACTCTTTGCGATGTCTTGGTGAGTTTAGCTAAAATGTTGAATGTGTTGGCTAGCTTGTGTGCTCATAATGCTATTACCTGTGAACTTGTCGTTGGAAGCTTTTGGGATATACTGGGGTTTTATGCAGAGCTCAATATTTAATTTAAAGATATTTTTACACTGCTTTAAAAATGTGAATGTGCGTAAGTTGCAGTTGCTGCAGGTTATTGTTGTACTTCTTTACTGCGGTGCAGTGCACAGTAATAGCAGGAGTAGCTAGTTAGCTAAAGGCTACTTGTAATATTACATGAAAAATGAATAATACTTCACAGTTGTTCAGTTTAGTTTAAAATGTGAAGTACATATGTTTATTTTATTGTAAGAATGTTTCATAAGTATGAGGCCAGTGATGACACCGTTCGAAGCATGTGTATTGGCAAACAAGCTGTATGGATACCACCATAACAATTCTCTTTCATTTTGCATGGCCATGAATCAGTATTTGATACAGCACCACCTCCTGAAATAATTGTAGTCTTATTTGAACTTTGAATTTTCAATTTAAGATCACTTTTGTTTGTTTATGCAGACCCTAAAAAGATTATTGAGACACTGTAACTCTCTGTTGTGTGGACATTTTGTCAGCTCCTTGGTTTCTTTAGGATAAATGGCTTATATGTGTTGTGTTGGTTTGCTTTTAATTTAAAATGCGCATTTACTTAAAGACCACAAAATTATATATATATATATTAGCGTCATTAAAAATTATTATTCACTATAGTGAATATTAATTTTTAATGACACTAAAATGGTGTTAAGCATTCAAGGTTAGGGAACTGTCATGTTCACGCTATTCATTAATATGGAACCCACAATAATATAGAATAATTTCTGCAGCACAAAAAACCCAACTTTCTGATCCGGGGAGGATTTTGATTTCTCCTCACCCATGAATCTGCAAAAGGCTTCAGTGTGGTTTTGGTCCTGCCTTTCTTTAAGTTACTCTGTTGGAGAGGAAGAGAAGTGAAGGAGCAGAGGAAAGGGGGCAGAGGAAGTGAGGCGCACACACCAGCCCTGCTTTGAAGCCATGCCAGAGGTCTGCATTAGTTTGCAGTTTGGAATATGTTCAGTGCAGCAGGATTTTAGGAAGAGGAAAATGAGCTTTCATTACGTCAAAGTCACTGAGAAGTCCCTCAGGAGGACAGTTTTCACTTACTATACAATAGCTGGTCAAAGTCCTCCATATCTGAACTTTCTCTGTTGACATTTAAAATGAAAACAGCATCTGTTTTAGGAATGCTGCACAACCTTTCTTTGCTTCTGGGTCTTGACTTGGATTCCTGCTTATATTTCATTCAGGATTTTAAATGAGAGAGGTCATTCATCTCAGGGAGGGGGACCTCTCCTCACCCATACAGAAAGTTAATAGATAGAAGTAAAAGCCAACAGCCTTTCCAGACATTCCTGGCACAACCAGCAGCTCTGTGCTGCTTCAGGCCAATGCAAAATCAAAATAGTAACAGCTAATTACATGTTAGAGAACTCCATTTTTCCCATACAGTGTCAAGTCACGTGCAGCTCGGTGTATAGTGCTGCCCTTTGGCTTTGCTCTGCTTCAGATGACCCACCGCTTACTCGTTTAATAATTTAGAGGTACAGCCCTGTTTGCATACACGCATATATGAATTGCTGCTCCTGCTTAGTGAGCTCATTTAACCTTTGGTGGAGGTATGTTAAAAAGTCAGATACCAGCTGGGTTAAAGGAGGAGCAGGGAGGAGGTGGTGAAGGCGGAGAAGAGCCCAACCCATGAGGCTTTCCGCACCCATATAAAAGCACACATCAAAGAGAAGCTGTGGCTTATGAAGCGGTGCCATGCTGTCGTGCCTTGTACTGAAGTCAAACAATCATGCCTCACAGAGCTGAACTCAACCGGGGTGGTACATGAGAGAGATGGTGTCCTAGTACAGCAACTAAAAACCTCCCCAGGAGCAGTAAACATCTGAGCTGCACAGCAGGAGCTTCCTTATGAGTCAGAAAAATCTATCTGACAAGAAACTCATCGATGAAGCAGGAGGATTATCTCTGACCTGCAAACAGGAGTCTGACTAATAAATACTGATTTATCTAAAAAAAGACTGCAAAATGCAATTAAAAGTACAAAAAGTGTCTAATAGGAAGAATATTCAGAAAAACTGTATGAACTAGGAGCCTCTTTCTGTGCAGCCTACACTGTAATCCATATTTTTAAAAATATTCAGGAGGTTTAAGCTGTCATTCAACATTATACTGGTCGTATGTAGTAATCACATAAAACTGATTAAGATCCCTACTAACAGTTTATTTTAATATGTTATTTAAAAAAAGGTGGTTGTGAGAAGGAAAATAACTGGACAGAATTAGAAATGGTCATACTTAAGGCTAGCAGCATCCTGTAACAGGGTGTGTGTGCTGTCTATGGTGATTAATTAAACTTGGATTTGTGTGTGTTACGTTCCCCAGTTAGTCCAGGGGATGAGGGGAAGCAACAATAATGTTCCCCAGGCCTGAGGAAGAGACAGCAGTCGGAAACAGTGACTATTAATTAAATTTATTAACTTAAACGAATAACAAAATAGTAAATCAAACACAAAAGCAAAACTAAAAAGATCAGCGCTGATTATCATGCTCTCGTCCCTCTGGACGGAGCAAAGACGCATGGTGTGAGCGTCCACAAGTTGGCCCACACTGGCCCCGGCCATGTGCACACCTCCAGCTGATATACTTCTGCTGATGAGGACCAAGTGGACTCAGGTGTGGATCATCCACTTGGTCCACTGGAAGCATTGGGAACCTGCACAGAAAGCAGAGACACAGACATACACACAACAAGTACCGGCACGTAACATGTGGCCTGGATCGTGTTAAAGGTTGTGTAGGTCAGTTGGTCACTCTGAATTGCATGTAGGTGTGAGTGTGAATGGTTGTCTGTCTACATCTTGCCCTGTGATGGACTGGTGACCTGTCCAGGGTGTGCCCTGCCTCTCACCCATAGTAAGCTAGGATAGGCTCCAGCCCCCCGTGATCCTGCACTGCAGGATGATGCAAACTAACCAACTAACTAATTGGGAACTCAAACAAAGCACAGCATTAGCCCACTGAGTGATCAGAAATGATTAATTCCTGTCTTTTTTTTTTAAATGATCATCTTTTCTAGTGCACTTTATGATATAACTCTAATTGATTTGTTAAGCAGTGTTAACTTTGAGCTAAACTTTACACCAACTGTATGTGTACAAAGTGTGTCTGTAATGATTGCCTGTGATCCTGCAGTTTGGTGAATCAATGACAGCTTTGGAAGGAGGCTAGTTGAACAGTTAGCCAGGTGTGTTAAAACAATAGCTTACATTATTTAATACTCTGTGTGACCCATTTCTTTTAAGTTCAGCTAATTTAATAAAAAACTGCCTTAAAAGTGTCATTGTGCACCTGTTGCTGCATTAGATGCATCTTATATTATCAGGTTATATAATCGCAGAGTATGGCCAGCTGCATGATGTATTATTTTTTAGATGAAGCTAAAGTATATTGATTTATGGATACCCTCTTATGTATTTCTTTCCTGTGAGTAATTGATATATTTCATCTCCTTTCAAAGCCTGTCGTGTAAAACCAAAAACAAAAGACTCAGGGCCATAGGTCAGTCAGACCCACTATGGCTACCTGCCAGCACCATACACGCTGCTGCCAGGCCTGGATCAATTACTGGAAAATCACATCCAGACCTTGAGGGGGAGGAACCTGGAGGCTTTCACAGGCCATGTGCTCGCCCACATGTCAATGAGATTGTTGATTGATGATAATAATATATATGCTGCAAATATATATATAGCTATGTTCAGCTCTGTGTAAAACAAATTGGATATTTTTCTTAAATGTTATTTTTTATTTTGCAGTAATAAGAATCTCTTTACATAGTTTTGTTATTTTTTCAAATACTTTAGTACTATCTGGGATGGTTGGGGAGATGTAAAACGTCCAATATTAGCCAAGTTCTGGCTAACATAAATTATTAATTTGCTTTGTGTTTGTGTTGAAGTGTGTGATCACAAGATAACATTAATTATCTGCTGCTTAACATTTAAAGGAAAAACATGTGCATTCATATTCTTATTATTCCCTTTCAAAGGAGGAGCTGTGTCTTTGTTCAGTCACATATTGGTTAGTGCCTTGCTTTTTTTTGTCACCCAGTCATTAGTGTGAAGTGATTTCTATACACACTTACACACACACGGGCTTATTAGATTTCCCCAGAAATTCAACCAAAGTGCTTATCAACCAGAATTGGCTTAATCTTGGATTTTGCTGTTGCCATCCCAGAATCCCCTCACCACTAAAAGACACTGTTGTGTTGTGCTTGTGGGAACAAATCTCTTTAGCCTGAATGCCCACTGATAATCTTGGCTCTAGCCTTCAGCTCCTAAGTAATGGCTTTCTGAGGCACCATCCATGCAACCCATAATCTGGCCATATGCTAAAAGGCCACATTACATTACACGAGCAGAGAAAGGGATTTAAGGTTGTTGGCCAAAATAGAATATGTCTGGTCTTTGACCTATTTTTATTTCCTTTTTCTGCAGTTTAGTGGTGGAGTTTTAATGAAATAATAATCACCTTCACCTTCGTGGACTTCTTGATAGAATTTTTAAGGTTGCTAAAGCTGACCTAATAATGCTTTTGCAACAAACATTAATGACCTCATCTTCCATCAGTTCCTCTATTAACTATCTGTTTTGTTTCAATACATAGTTTCTCTGTCTCCTTAAACCACCATATTTCCTCAGTGTCAATGTTGGGGCTCCTGAAGGTCCTTTAACATCAGAAATTGCCCATCTCTGTTTCCACAGGTTGGCCATCTATATGTTTTATGTGCCTACAAGAACCCTGTGTTTGTCCATAGTTTAACATTGCAGTCCGAACCTGCAGTCACTGTGTTTATAATAGTTTCATCCTCTTTCACTGCCCTGAATTTTCTCATCAGTTCTTCCTTGGCTATGGCGACAGACCATGCACAGATGTAGCCATCACTTGCGGTCAGTAATGTTACTGTTTTAACAGCCACCATTCTGGTATTTAGACATACCATCTGGAAGTTGACCTTTGCATTTTGCATTGGTGTTGTCTTCCCCTGATGTGGGATATTACCCTGATCCTTTGGCCCTGCCACAACTGTTGTAAGGGTTCTTTTGGAACTCATATATGGTAATAGATAACTCGAACAATGTCCACGTCACAAACAACGAACACAAATATTTTTTTATTGCTGAATGCAGCAATTTGTGTGTCTCTGTGCAGTTTCAAATGTCCATGTGTGTGATCTGTGATATTGGATGCACAAGGAATGCATCCAATATCTGTTCTATACTCTTCAATTTCTTAATGTCAAAGTCAAACATAAAGTTGGAGTCTAGTCCTGAAACAATCAAGCTACCGTTTCTGCAGATCATGCCTGTCACCCAATGTGGTACCTTAACAGGAAAACCGTTAAGCTTGTGTCCATTGGTAAAGTTCCACAGCCTCACTTTTTTGATCCTGAGCAATTGAAACTAACCTGACAAACAAAGATAACCTCATTAAAAGTGTTGTGATAGAGCACACAACAAAGATGTTATGGGATGTTAATATACTTTTGAAAACATCTGTTCCTGCTCCAAGACATTTTCCTATATCTGAATTTGCCAGGAATAACTCATTGTTGTGTATATTCCAAGCTTCTCTGGTTATTGGATTCTTTTGTATGCTTTCAGAATAAAAGCTCTGCCCACCTCTGATTAGAAAAGTTTTCACTTTGGATTGCACATAATATGGGTGACAGGGTTGACTTGTCCTTCAATTATATGTCTAAAGGTGCTGGTATTGTAACTGTTCCACACCCGCAGTGCTTCCTCTGTTCCACCAGTCACATAACATTAAGCTAGACTAATTAACACAGGTGAAAAATCTGTAAGCTTCAGGACTACTGAAGACCTGTTTGGAGAGTTGGAGTTTAGAGGTTATGTCCACTGGATTGAGAGCAACACAGACCACTGCCTTCTTGAGTCATTTATTGCCAAAATTCTGGATATCCCACACAAACTGCTCCAGTACCATCTCTAGTGAGTAGCAACTTTTCACTGGCATCAGGTGACATGGAGGTAATAATAGTTCCATCCTTTCACTGCCCTGAATCATCAGTTTTCCCCTGGCTACACAGACAATAAATGACTCAAGAATTGAAAAGCAGAAGATTGAAATCTGATGACTGGCAAAGACCATGGAGCTGTTACTTAGCAGTTTAGAAACGTAAGCAGTCGAGTCCATAAAGTTTTAAATTTATCAGACCAGATCAATTTAAATTATACATTTAAATCGATGTATGTTTCTGAGTCTACAGAGGCTGATATCTGGACCTGGATGTTAAAATAGCTCATAGAAAACAATTTGTTAGACCATTCATTTCCATGGGCTTGTTAGTTATGGCTGTATTCTGATTAATTAATGACCTCTGTTCCTTTTTTGGTGTCTCAACCATTAACACACATACTCCTTCACTCATGCATGCACACATACGGATTCCACTCACAGGGGCAAGCAGTGGATGGAGAGATCCCCATGTGAACCATTGCTTTCTATGTACCTCTTACGGCAGAGCGAATCTACCACAACACTGTCAGAACACATCAGCTGCTGGAGCCGTGATGGCTTTCACACTCAGGCTCTCCCACCACAGCTCTGGAGGGGAGACACTCCAGGCCTGTTGCTTTAGTCCTGCTCCCCACCGACCTGGGTATTAGCCCACTGGAGAGGGCTCCCTAACACAAATATCCCCTCTCAGTTTAATCAGGGTTAAGAACAGTGATGAGCATTATTCTTTATCTGTGGCAGTGTATGGGAGAATGGACCGAAATTACAGTGAGGGGGGTCACACGGGACAATATGAAAACTTTTTTTTTAAATGGCTGATCTGTTGTAGCAAGAGCATAAATGACCTTGAGCCCTCAAGCTACAGCTCCTGCTTCTATGAGAAGAAGAATATCCTCAGAGCATGACTGGTGACCCCATTTGTAAGAGGGCCTTACATTAATCTATAATGTCCTCATTCTAAAAATGTGTCATGTCATCACTATATTCTCCTCTAACAGTGGTATGCTGCCTGTTGGAAGAGTGAAAGTATTCTTGGTTGTCACCTGCTCTTGAGGGGTAAATGTGAGCTGATGACTGCATAATGAATGGCTACCACTGTCAGAGCAGGAATGCAATTGACAACAGAATGACGCCACCACTAGTTCAGGGTTACGACCTGTCCGCTTCACCACTTTCTTATGTTCATTACCTAGCAGAAACCTATAACCTCAGTCTGGGTGGGTATTCTGTGAGGGGGATTAACCAGCTGCTGCTGGGTGGGGGGATTTCCCCTCAGTTAACAACATCACAAAGAGTGTTTTTCCTTGCTGACTCTCAGTATATTTTTTAAAAACTGTTTCTTGTAAGGTAACAATTCCTCATGATCCTTTAACACTCTTTAATACTTAATTTTTCTATTACTGTTGAAATGTTCTTATATTTCAGGCTGTCTTATGTTTTGGTGACTAAACCAGGGTTTCCCGCAGTGCTCTATAGTTAGGTCAGCCACCTTGACAACAAATGCCTCCCGCCTTGACTACGTCGCATGCGCGCATTCATAGACAGTAAAATAAGGCCGCATCGGGCTTGCATCTGTATTGTTTTACACAACACACAACCTCTGTCTCATCTCGTACACACTCATGCACGCTCACCCCCTCCCAGGTACGCGCACACTCACATGCCACTCTTATAACATTAAGATTCATCAAGTTAGGTTATATCAATAGCCAAAGATGAATTAGGCATACAAAGCAACACAGACTGTGATCTCTGAAACACTATAGTATAAAAGATGTTTTTTTTTTTTTTTTTAGTTTTGTAATAGGTTTGTGTACATCATATTTTTCTTATGATAAACAAATGAGCCAATTTTATCAAATATAAGAAAACAATTCCCTGTGTAACAAAGTTACATGACTACAAGGCTATTGTTTGTGGACGTGGGAAAAAGTTCCCATACAACAGGACATGACACAAAACAGGGACTGGGATCAGGGCATTTGAGTTTAAACTGGCATGTGGTTCTCATTGCAGCAGCATAGTGAGTGATCGTTGTGTAGTGGTGCTATAACTGGCCTTGCTCTTGCACGTGAGCTGATGAAACCCATATGTTCCAGTACGATTGTGTCTGTTGGCTCGTAAAGACCGAGCTCTGGTTGAAGAGCGGCCCCTGGCTCACACGGCGACACAGAGCTCTCTCTGCATGTTAAAAACCTTTTTTCCACTCTTTGGCTGATGCAATGTTGTACTTCCACATGGAGAGTCTTTTCCCTGACTCAGGGATTTTGGATCTGATTTATAGTACAACACTGTTCCTGAAATGAATCTAATGGAGTGGGTCTTTGTTTTTCTTAGAGCCCTCCTTGAGTTAATGTTCCAGCAGCAATCAGAGAAGAATGGATGTTATTAAAAGTAAATTAAGGTCGTAAGCCATCTGGAAAGATCACTAATCAGAGGCGCTAAAAGATTCTTTAGAGCCACTATTAGCTAACACCTCAACTTCTAAAAAAATGCAGCTGCACCTAGTTTCTGTAAAGAAACAACTGTCTTATACTGTCCACATCTGGTTTACATTTCAGTATTTTTCTTGTGCACATTTAAACACTTTTTGTGTTAAAATGTTTTTAACAGTGTGTCTGATGGCAAAATTCCATAAATGTTAACTGGAAAAGCCAGACCAGATAACCCTTATTACTTATATACGTATTATTTAATAACTTACTGATAATAATTACTACTAATTGTTATGCTACGTATGTAGCTTTCTGTTAGCTAACAGGAAACTAAGGAACCTTCTCTGCTACTTCTGGCTAAAGATTCTTTTCCATAATTTATGTATCAATATTTATGTTTCTCCATTGCTTGTTTTTGAACTATGTTTACCTTCTCGGCTGCTTTTATTGTGGTTTTAGTGCTGTTCATCCAGGATTAGTAGTACTACACAGTAATGTGTAGTGTACATGCGTCTGTGTTTGAGAATTACAGACCTAAAGGCATTTTGTCATTGTTGGCTTATGTATTACATTCAGATGAATTGTTTAGGCATTGGTTGAGGGGAAAAGGGATCAGACTGTACAGTGTTGTTTCACTGTGGTGCTGCCCTGAAGACCCCTAACAGAAAGCCAGCAGCAGCCTCACTGAAGCACTGGGGCTTATCTCCAGAAGCCAGGATGCTGATTATAGAGAGACTGTAAAGACATGCACATATATCCTGCTCTGTGTCATCCACTGCAGATATGCTCAAACTCATTATGCTTCTCAGTGTAGTAGGAGAGTGTGCATTATGATTTGGAAGATACTGCTTCCCTGGACACTGATATGGCAACAGATTCACTTTACATGCATTAGATTTAGTCACATTTTTGTTTATTCTAAATCGATCTAGAATATAGCACCATATCTACACCTACTTTAAAAAATACATAATGGATAAGTACTATATTATTTCTATAGTGGGCTACCAAGAGAGATTTGGCTCCTTCTGTCTCTGTCCACCTGTGTATGCCACAACCTGTCTAGTAGGGCTGGGCGATATTGCCTGAAATCAAAACGATTAATTGACGCTTTGTCCTCGATCGTCGGTTATTGTGCTCGGTGCCAAAAGCCGTGCGTGTATGTCTGGACACCGAAGTTTCAAACCTGCAACCTGTTGCTCCCAAGCTACTGATAATCCCGCTGTGCCACAAAACGCACAATTAATCCCTACGTGTTGCATTGCATCGATTACTGGGCATAAATGTCGGTTTCGATATATTTTCGGTTAACTGCCCAGCCCTACTGTCTAGGGGTTATTGTCTATGCTTGTAGATTTTTACAAAACTATTATTTGCTAACATTGTAATCTTATTGCCTGCTGGTTCCACTTTTATCAGTTTTGCTGTTTGTAAACTTTGTTCTAGGCTCTTTAGCTTGTTCATAGTGCACAAGTCAGCTTTCAGGGGTTTTTCAGATATACTGGATGACAAAAAGGGGCTAGGAGGCACCATGGAGAGCTTTGATTGTCAGCTGAGAACAACTTTTCTATTTCTGACCCACTACAGCTGTGAAGGAAAAGTGTAGAGGAGGAAACTTAATCATTTGTGTTGTCTATATTTGTTTCAAAGGAACGTGACACCAGAGACAGACAAGCAAAAAGAGACAGTCTGACCTCTGAACTCTCTGACAGAGGGTAAAAGAAGACATCACCTACATGGGAGAAAGCTGACACACAGGTGTCTGCCTGTAGGCCTGAGAAACAGCCTGTGACTTCACACACATTACAACTGCAAGAGGGTAAATGCACCAGCCACCAACACACTAAATGTCAAGGGGTAAAGAGAAGTGTACTAATACAATGTGTGTATTTACAATTCAAGAGGATTACTGCTTGGCTGTTATCACAAGCCTGCAGCCACCTCCTGGCTCTCTGTTTGTCTCATCAGCAGGTTTGGCTCAGTTGTTGATTCAGTGAGCTCATGATGCTCTCACTGTCTTTTTATGAAATGACACTAAAAGATAGCCCTTTCTTCAGGATACTGCTCTCTTTTCAGCAAAATGCTGCAAAAACTAAATTTAACTATATCCCAAATTAAACACAAACAGTCAAGTCCTTGAAGCGGAAAGGAAGTTGTTTAGTGCACAAATAACATCAAAATGAAGTTTAAAAAGAAAACAGGGCAGAGGAAGAACTGTCAGATGTCTCGGATTAAATGAGTTTAACATTATTTGTCTCGGCTTAGATTAATTACTGATTAGATATGAGGAATGAAGGATCTGATCTGAGTGGTATAACTCACAGCCCTGTCTGTCAGGCAGGCTTTTCTACAGCTTAAAGTTTGACAATAAACTAAAATATATCAGCAAAATTCTAAACTTTGATTTGATTTTCCCGTATTACAGCATTTCGACACATTCCACACACTATGTGCCATTGCTCAGTAATTTATCTCCTTACAGGTTCTTAAAGTGTGGTTTGCTTGGTGATCACAGCCAGTTGGACATTTTACCCTGACAAACAAACGTGTGTAGGAACCATCAGTACTTTTAGTCAGAGGTGGACTGTGTGCAACAGATGCAGCAAGACAGCAAATAATGTGGCAGCACCTGTTTGTACTACAGCAGGGGGTCCCAACTCAGAGACCACCAAGAACTGGTGACTATTAGTACAAGTGCTGGGTTGGTTGGTTCTTCTACTCTATCAACGAGGCAGACATTGTCAAAGTGTATGAACCTCACTAAGAGAACTGAAATAAACAACCTTTCTCAAAGGTAGATTTGCAATTAGAACATTGATCTGATGAGAGTTACACAGCTTCTCCATGACAGTGGACAGTGGGATGATAACACATCTATCCAACTTTGGCTGCAAATTATGTTACCAGTACAAGATGCTGTGTTGTCGTTTTATCAGGTTATTGATGAGACCTCTTAGAGTTAAGGACTTGGTGGGAGGTGAAAAGTTTTTAATGATGTGGGCTTTTCTCTTTTCTTTTGTTGGAATTTTGTGGATAAAATATTCCCTGTTTCTCTGTAGTAAATTTCTACCTTCATTACCTTCATTTTGTTCTGTTCCATAATGTAATAATGTGGCTTTGATAAACAGTACAGCAGAAAATGGTTAAACCTGACAATAACATTGACTGTTAAAAACCAGTATAATACAACCTTCTGACCTTAACTCAAGCACAGAACTTCTGTTTCCTACAGTTTAACAGCTTTCTAACAGCTCGGCCATGTGCCGGGGCGATTGAGGAACTCCTGAGTTTTTCCTCTTGTTTTAACGAGATCTGCAGTCCGTCTCTCACTTCCTGTTTCCTCGCTTCCTGTATAGGCCAAAGGATTTCCCTCACAATTTCCTGGATGCACTAAATCTTTCAACAGCATGCTTATCTGCTCTGCAACCTGACAGAAATATGGGCTTGAGATTCACAGGCACACACATACTAAAACAAAACAAACAGTTTAAAAACACTACTTTGACTTGAATATTAGACACCATCTTCTGCTTTTTGATGAGTTTCAAACTGACTCTTCCCTTCTAAGCTTTCCTTGTCATACTCCCCCACTGTCTAAGTGCCAGCTCCTGTATCTATTAACACTGACATATGACCACAGTGTTGACAGAGCTCTCCTGGTTTGGCTTCTGTTCATCTCTCACGCTGATCATGAGGACCTCACAGTTTTTGGGTCATCAGGACTTACAGCACCACCTCCACTACAATAAACTCCATTTGGGAGAACAAAGAGCAGACAGAAAGTGTGCCAAGAGTTGGAGAGTGTTATAAAAGTGCTGATCTTGTGTGTTAATCGGGGGGGAGAAGTGCTGAGGCTGCTCATAAAGCCTAATGTTTCAATCAGCCTTAGGATGCTCAGTAGTGAGTTATAAATAGAGTTGGTGAGATGATGCAACTAAAGTGCTTCCCAGACTTTAAAGTTCTCAGACTCTTCTGCAGACAGCTGTTATTTGGCTGCTGCACGTAGCAAGGTAACACTCCCTCAGGGCTTTGATGGCACAATGTTTAATTCATGAAGAGGCCATGACTGCCGCTGATGCTTTAACACTCAAGTTAAAAGTATCAGAGGAGAGAAAACAACTCCTTTACTACATGCCAAAATGTGTCCACCTCAATTATTCAGCACTGGAGGTTGATGAGGAGAGTGGAAAGCAAAAAAAAAGCTTGTTCAGTGAAAAAAACTGTGAGAGCTGCAAGCAGAAAGGTGTTTGTGTCACTGATGATGTTATTCACTGAGTGCTGGTTGGCCTGAGTTCATGTGAAGCAGTGCTTCACAGAAGAGGTAATCTGGCAGCTTTAGGCCTTCATAAAACACAGAAATGTCACCAAAGTACACAAACTGGAAGGAACATGGTCAGTCTGGGTTTAACTGCCATAGATATTAGTAACAAATATGAAATTCTGAAAGTTTAGGATAAAAGATCATAGTGTGGGTCACAACAGACCCTTTGATAACGGGTCGTTTAAGTTGCTTTCAAATTTTGGAACTCTTCCTGGTGGGAATATGAGCCTAGGTTCTTCTGTTGCTGTTTTTTTTAATATGCTGCATGTCTTTGGTAATTTAACCCTGAGGTAACCACGATGTTTAGTAAATAAGTGTCAAGCTCTGACGTGAGGTTTTTCAGGGTCCAGCAAGTATCAGGTATTTGCTCAAACAGCAGCCCTGAGTGGGCAACTTCCCTTAAACTTGACTTGATTTGTTCGCGCATGTCCATCAGCACATGAATAGATCTCTGTCTATAATCTTTATTTTTCAGTTTGTGACAACTACAAATGTACTTTTGTGTTGTAAATATGTCTTAATGCTTAAATTAAGAGGAAAATTTAAGGTTGAATGATCAAAACAGGTTACTACATAACAACTGTGTCTATATTAGCTGAATGCAGTGCAGACAGCTCCACATTATAACCAGGATTTCCTGGAATCGAGTGGATTTCTAAATTGCAGGTGGGGATTATGAGGTTGAGGCATTATCTCCTCAATCCCAACCCTGTTGTTCAATATTTTACCAGCAGATTATAGGGACGCGTGGTTGGTGTGAATCTCACAGTGATATTTATTCATCGGCAGAGGTCAGTGGCCACTGGACTACCATTACGTAAATCTAATCCACATTTTGTCTTCGGGGAGGGATCAATACTGTCCTGAGCAAAGCAGATGAAGATGTGAAGTGCTTCCTTTGTTGTAAGACACATGGCCATTTCCCCTGGTGAAAGACTTCTTTCTTATGTTGTCAAAAAGGCAGCAGCAGGGAGAAAGCCCTTAGGCCTTCAGTCTGGGGTCAAAGGTCAATGCCCTCCCTGCCAGTCAGAGTAGAGAAGCGTTAACAGAGGCCTCTGTCCATCTGTGCCCTCCCTCTATTGTTCAGACGTGCCTTCTTGTTTACAGTGGAACGTCAGTGTTTTTAAAAATATTTCCTGCCCCTCTTCAGTTTGTTTTCCTGTTGAGAGGTTTAGTGCTGATAAAAACTAATTCACTTGTTTATTTGAATGTCTGTGGCTGGCACTGACAGATTGAATAGTGAGCCACCTTCCTATCATCTGTCTTTATTTCAAAGCTATTGAACATAGTTTACAGTACTATGAACACCACTCTTGTATTCAGCTGTGTCAAGGCCCTGCCAGCTGATTTATACCCAACACAACACAGTTAGTGACATCACTTGGATCTTTATACACCTTTTAAAACCCGACTTGCTGGTTTGATTAGCATGCTCAGAGCCCATAGTTAAGAGAAACCCGTTGTAGGGGCCCTGTTGGAGCTGAAGAGGACATCCTTTTACCTTGTGGCTTAAAGACGAGTCATTCATCTCTCAGAGGAGATCTTTCTTGTCTCAAAGGACAGTGGGTGCTTTGTGTAATGCACTCTGTTGTTGTCACTGGAGAGTGAACCTCAGGTCATATCTGTATAAAACACAGCAAGAGGGGGACAGTTTATACACATGCTGAGTCTGAAGTTTTAAAGTTCTCACAGCTGCAGTTTTATAAGTTTGTGCTTTCACCTAGAGGTAGATGAGTCGCAAAGAACTTTTTAGCTGGTGTGAATAACTTTTTGACTTGGTTTAGGCACAAAACTACTTTGTTTACTTCTTGGTTAACATACTACCTGTAGTTTGGAGGCCAATTTATCAGGTATACCTTTACTTATAATCCTATACAACTCCTCTGTCATGATGTAGTTTTGGAAAGAAGCAGCCTGTGGAGAGAGAGGTGGAGAGTGCAATTTATAAAGCACAACCCATAAACACATCAGTGTCTACAGACTATGGTACTCATAGTGTCCTGTTTGCATTACCCACAAACAATTAGGGTGAATACATCCTTTAAAATTTGATGCTGCCGAAGGTTCACTGCTGCAAAAGTAAAAGTCTGGATGAGCTCATCTTCATGTGTACTTTCCAGACTAAAGATATCCTTTTTTCAGGCACTCATGAAGCAGATCCCATGCCAGCATGTATTAACTGTGACCTCCTCTGCCTGTGCATCCTGTCAGTGTGAAACTGTCACAGACGTATAAGACGTGATAAGACAGTACTAATATTACTGCACCGAAGCCTGGCTGCAGCTAAAGCAACATGATGGAAAAGTGAGACATCCCTGCTGACGTGATCTTCGAGATACTGGCACCGTTACATACTGTACATCCTCAGCGACTGAGATAACACATCATTATCTATTTTCAGTTGCCGAGCTGCTCTGACTCTGTTATTATGTATGCAGCGTGGAGATGTGGAGGAGAAGGCTGCAGACAGGAATGTGACACAGTTTTTCATTGTTTGGGTGCTACATTTTCAAAACTCCTCTTTACTGCTGCTTATTACACATCCTGGACAGTAATCAGCTCTTTTAGTGTTGCAAAACACTAATGCAAAACACCACAATAATGTTGCCTTTTTTAATGCTTAGGTAAAGCCTAATTTAGATTATTTGTACATTCTCCTGCAGCCTTCTCTATAGCTAATATAACTTTAAGAATGAAAAAGAAAAAATGTACCAAGATTTGCACAGTAAGAGAGATTAAACGTGCAGCCAAAGGAAAACATTTTTGAGTTTTTTATTACAATTTAGTGTCATCTAAAACCTGTAAAATCTGGCTTTATAACATTGATGTCTAAAAGAATCGCCTCACTTTAGGAATTAAACTTAAGTGGCCACGCAAGGAACTGCAGTCAGTGATCTAGGTCCTTTCTGGAATTTGTCATCAGCGTATTCTGTTCTTTGCTAATGATTTATGATGTTAATTACGCTAAAGGCCTGCTTGATTTTTCCTCCTGTTTTTAATTTACATTAATTGTGTGTACTGGCCCTTTAAAAACAAAAACACTTGTGCAACAGTTCACTGATTTCAACCTAACCAGGCAAAGTCTTGTGTGTGTTTAGAGGCATGTCTGAATGCATTGAAACTGGACACCCAGTGTTACAGTCAACAGCTCTCGCAGCTCCCTCACCTCCCCCTTCCTCCTTTACGGGAGTTTCATGGGACCCTTCTTCTTTGAATCCAATGTTACTCCAACACTTGTTGATAAAAAGTGGGAGAGTACCCTTTAGTTTCAGCTCCATTGTCTGTGAGCTCTTGGATTCCAGCCTTCTTTGAACAGGTTGTGCTAATAAATAGTTGTAGTGGTTTGTTATTGGCTGCTTGTGATGCAAACTGTAGAATGTGGCTTAATGTTTTACTTTCCTCTGGGTGTGAAAGTCTACGTCTATATAAATGGAATGTGTGATTCATGCTGAGCAGCTTTAACAGTGTCACAAAAGACTTCATATACTAAAAAAACTGAAAATGTTTTGTTCTTAAAATGTGACAATGAACCACGCTGGCTGTAAATATGATTTCTGCTGTGAAGTCAGGCATTGTAACATGAAGGTGTGCAGGGATTGGCACATATTTGACATGTCCACGTGGGCTTCATTTCTATGTCCCAGATATTCCCCTTGGCCTTTAGAAAAGACTTTGCTATGACTTAGATATTCAATATTTTGAAAGGCAAACCTACATTAACACGAGAAACTGAGCTGGTTTTCTTCTCTACAATGGGCACCAAATTCCAACAGCATTCCTCACACCGTTTGACAACAGCAGTAAAAAAAGGCACCATCCTGCAACAACAAGTCTCAAATGTACTTTGTGTTTACTGACAAAACAAAGCAGGACCTCCTAACAGAACAGTCGCTGCCTGTAGTGAGGGTGTGGTGGATGTCATTTTGGTTAAGCGCCACATATTGGCCATTTAATCCACTCCATGTGCTTGAAACCTGACACACAGACTGAGAACAGACTCACAAGAAGACACGGGGACCTTACGGTGATGGAGGACTCCCCAGTGACCCATCAATACGATGCAGCACTGCCTAATGACCATATTCATCAACCTCCTCCCCCAAGACCTGCAGCTGGGTCCGTACCAGCATGCAGGGACCGTAAAGCTTGACACCACAGGGGACTCCATCCGGACATCAATAGATTACCTGTTCAAAGGACGTGATCACCTTTTTACACTCTTACCATGAATGACTGGCTCAAAGATGAACTCACAACTTCCTTCCCAAATCTATGGCTTCTGTTCAGATGTATTTCTTCTTGTACACTGCAACATTTTTTTAAGTTTTGTGATTTGATTTTGCAGCCATTATGTGTCACAGACCTAGACTGTAAAGTGGATGCATCTAAATGCACTTGTCTGTCAGTTTTGTGCCACGTAAAGATAAACCCAAAGTGTGATTCTGCAGATGTTTAGGAAAGCTAAAAACAATGCTAATATGCTAACATTTAGCACATTTAACATTAACAGAACCAAGCTACTGGCAATGCTAAAAATGCAGAGTGGCTGGGATCCACCATTTTTCTGTGTTTATAATAAATTTGACACTCTCCAGTAATTCTTTAGTCCAGATTGGTAGTGATGTTTTTATTTATTTCCAAATCTGAATCAAACCAAAAATCATTTTTTAGTCAGTGCCTTTAAGCTCAGATGTTTGAAAATGACTTATGTGTCACATGGGGCGGTGGAGGCAGCGTTGAGGATGATGGGGCAGAGGAGGAGGACGAGGTCATGTTTCACTTTCCTGCAGCGTCCCTCCTCCCTCTTGTTCCTGCTGCAGAATGTCCTCCTCCTCCTCCTCCCGTTCTTCCTCTGGGTGTGTTGAGCCGTCCCTCACAGAGAGACAGAGCCCATCTGGAGCTGCAGCCATGGGGCCAAACATGGCGCCAGCCCATCTCTGAGCAAACACCACAAACACACACACGTACAGGAAAAACACACTCGTCCCTGAATGTCCCAGAATGTGATGCCATGTGGTGTCAACGAAGACACTTCTCTCTCGTCATTTATTCAAACAGAGGGACTAAAGTACTTGACGTCAAGGCAAAGAGTCACCCTACTTCAGCAAAAAAAATCTCTCCTACTGAAGTGCCCTTAAAAGCTTCTTAAATTAATCCTGAGAAATTAACATAAGTAGATACCATTTTTTTTTCTTATTGAAGTACGGCAGACCCTCATGCACGTTAATTGTTCACAGCTTTTCTAATCCAGTGTTGCACATGTGGGACCTGATCCAGTCTGCCTGTTTCTGATTAAGACTCGTGGGATGAGGGATGCTGAGACAGATCTGAGCTACATTTTTCTGGGTTTTGCGGGATCCGAAACTATTGTCTTGATTGGCCGACTGAAATGCTCAGAGTTGTGATTATTTCAGATTTACCCAGCTGAATGAAAATAATACAGGCCACATACAGATGGGTAATTACATATGTGGAAAAGGCACACAATTGGCTGATTAATCTTTTTAGGGAGGGGGATAGTTTGAACTGACAACACCCTAAAATCTTAAAACTGTAGTCATGTGGGAATCCATAGTTCAACAGTGATGTCTTATGTGTTTTTATCTGTGCATAGATAAGCTAGGTTAACATGTTTTTAACCCTCTGCTTGCACAGCACTGACGGTGACTAAAATATCTCAACTGTCTGATTGATTTCCATAAAATGTACACTCATGCCCTCAAGAGGATACTGAATGAGGCTGACATTTGTTGTTTTGAGAAAATATTCTTAATGACACTTATCTAGATTTCTAAAATACAACTGATGCCATAGAATAAAGTTTTAAATAAAAATGTATGAACAACTTTGGAAAAACTGGCCATTGTGGGAGCTGCTTAAGGAGCTGTTATATGTGCTATATGTGCTGTTTCAGGCATTTTTTAAACAGAATAAGAAAAAATATTGGTGCCATCCTCTCTTTTGTTGGTATTTAAAATAGGGACTTTGCAGTATATGATTCTAAACCTGCAAAAAAATGGCACTCCAATTAGCTTTGTATAGACCCATTCAGAGGTCCCACACAAAGACGTTAAAAGCATCTAATTTGATTGATGCTGTGATGTTTTAGTTGAGAAACAAGCAGACATACACTCTGTTGTCTGCCTCAGGCTCCAGCCATGGACGCCTGCCAGACCAGCTGTAAATCAACCACAGAGGAGGAATTCCTTTATCACATTAACTCTCTCCTCTTGTTAGGGGCCAAATATTGCTGATTTACATATGCAATTAGCAGTGCTGAAGGGGCACATTTCAGCCTGACAATTGTTGTCATGGTCCAGAAGAGTAATGTAATTACAGCCAATTGTCTAAGCACACCCATCCCTTTCAATTACTCATGTGCAGCTGACAATTATAGTCTGGCTGTTAGAGATGCACGACTAATGAATGACATCAGGACATGCTGCCACCTTGCATGACTGCACGCCTCACTTTCCACACAAGTCAGTCATCAAAATAACAGCCCAACACATGCTGACGTCAGCCAAAAAACAGAAATCACATCTCTAACAGAGGGGATTCACTTTGGCTTTGATGTTTGTCACTTAACTTCAGTGTGTGATCCAGCAAAGCTGAACTTCGAGAGGCTTTTATTCTTAACTTTACAGTGTAAGAATCTTTGCTGAGTATGTGCTCCTGCTCACACCCAGCTTATAAAGGATTCAATAAAAACTCTGAATACTTAACAGTAACAGAAACCACCACAGAGAATACTGAGCTCATTGTTTTTCAGTGATGTCCCACCGCTTTAAACAGCTGAGCTGAAATCAAGTTTTATTAAAAACAGGGAGGATCTGTTTGTATGAACTGCTCAGCAGTCATAAAGTATGTTTAGAAAGATTCTATAACTTTGATAAAGAATCGGTCAGATTTGTAACAACAGTTGTATTTGACTCAAACCATCACTGTTAATCCCTTGAGCTTTAATGATGGACAGGCTTTGTTTAAGCAGTAGTGGGCCTGCCATTTGTTTATTCAGCAGTCGGCCTACAGTAGACTTATAGTAAATCACGTGAACAGTTCTGGTGGGTCTGTGAGAAACTCGTGTTTTTACTGGTAGTGTATGTTGGAGAGCAATTACTTGTTGTCCTAAACTATTATTATATTGCACTGCCTGAATGTTTCTATGCCATGTTTACCATTTGATTTGCATGCACGCTGAGCAGCAGCTCGGCAGCTAGTTGTAGCATAGCTGCAGTGAGGGTATGTCTATGGTTTTTAAATTGAAATATGCTCACCATAAAGTAGAAAAATAAGTGTTAATTTGGGAACTTTCTTTTATTTTCGAGCAGTCCAATGAAAAAACTAAACTGAAGTGATAGAAACTACTTTTAGATGTATCAGTATCGGTATTAGTCTGCTTTTTCATAAATAAACATAGATTTTTTTTCCTGGATGACAGAACTGCTGAATTAAAGTGAAAATAGCAAACTAATTACAAAAAAATCTTTTAATAAAGCCCAGCCCACAAAGCAGAGGTGCATGTATTTATGTTAATTGTTTTAATTGACATGGTTACATCAACCACACAATGTTACACAATGTACAGGTCTACATCTTCCACCTCTGATGTTGGATCATCTGTCACTTTAATTGCATCTTTTCAAACTGCAGCACAAATTAGCATGTGTTTAAAAAAAAGTGCCACCTTTTCCAACCTGAGGAGCAATTCTACTGCCAATAAACATCAGCTTTGTGTCAGGACAGCTTGGCCCGGCAACAAAACATCAACTCTTTCCAATTGGCAGAATGTCTTTCCCTCAGTTGTGGCTGCAGCCAATCAGAGGCCACCTTGGTGGAATGGAGCATGCTCACCGTGGCAACCGCACCACTCTACCTCTGCTCGCTGACAGTCCTCACACCGTCCTCCCCGTCTCAGTCAGATGGCTAAAATAACACAGTGAAACCAGCCTCTGCTGTAGCACGAGGTGTGTGTCTGTTTTACAAACTGTATCCTTCTTTTTGTTATAAATCCGTCCTTTAAGAGGTGAGGGTCTGGGTATCATTAGGTAATCCACAATCTTTTTGTTATTAACTAACACATGTGTTTCACATTGTATAATCTGGAATTCAGGTTTAGTAATTATAGTTTAGCAGGTTGATGCAGATTATGAACTCTTGGAAAAAATGACCAATTAATCTTTTAAGTTTGTTTGAAATGAATATTGCAAAACTGAAGCAAGCAAATCAGAAAAATTACCAAAACATTGTGTTTCTTCTGTTTAATCCTGTGTATGTTATAACCTCTTAAAAACACACTGAACTGTGACATGTAAAATAGAATTGCAGAAAAAAAGGCCAGTTAGTTTCACAATGAAGTCATTTACATTAGATGTAACAGATGTCACGTTAATAGAACCGTAGACCAAAATTGCATTGTGGGTAATGTAGTTTTGATGAGAAAACTGGGGCTTGTGTTACAATGTCTATATATCTCATATGCTAAAAGAAGAATTAGCATGTCCCAATATCGTGGTGTGTTAGATTCAACATGCCCAAAGTGCCAGGATGATATCACATGCAGTCAGATTTAAGCTTTGGCTTCACTTGCCCACAATGCCTTGCACAAAAGAAGCTATGTCACATGACTGAGCTACTGAAAGAACTTTCAATATGAAACAACAGTGGAATGTAAACTGTGTTTGCACAAAAAGTCAAAGTTCAACCAGCAGTTTTTTGATGTTGTAGCCCCAACTGTACCCAACTGCAGCTTTAGTTTTACACACAAAAAGAAGTATAAACAGTGGAACACAACTAAATACAGAAATACAGACTAGATTACAGAAGATGCTGCAGTAACTTTAATACATCTATGTTGTCTTCAGTGAATCTGAAAATGTTAGTGCTATCACACCCTCAATGTATCAGCCGTCTAATAATGTATGATAAAATCACCTGTTAATTAGAAACGTTTCTTCAGAACACCTCTGCACTTTGTTTTTAAGTGGAATTTGAATGCATAGTGTTTACATGTAATTAATCATTTTATATCTTTGTACTTTTATTAACACAAATTATTTGTGTACTTGTGTCCCTTCTCCGTTCCTTAGATTTATTAGACAGCGGCCCTTTTGGACCTCTTTGAATTCCAGTTTGCTGTGTGAGGCCTAACACGTGTTTTCTCAGGCCTGTGTGTCGAGGTACTCCTCGTGGGAAACACTTGCATTCCACACCCACTTGTTGACCTTCCTGAACTCTCACTGTGCTGATTCTTTAGTGTTACCTTGGCCGTGGGGATAGGACAGAGAGGAGGGAACCTCTCATTCAGCGAAAAATTAACTGATGACACATTTGTGGGGTAGTCATCTGTTTTAATTAATTTATTCACCTTGAACTGAGGAAGTAAGTCAGGTCAGCTTCTATCATTATTGACACTGAATGCACATAAATTTTAATTTGTTTATTACCTCAGGGTTCATGCTGTCCTGCATGTCGTTTAATGTCAGTCAAAACTCTACACAACAGGAAAATAAAGTTTAACAGCTGCTGCTACGATGAGAAATACGATTCTTATCTGGAGTTTCATCAACACATGAGCTCTCACATACTTCTGTCCTGAGTCACCACGTGAGAGTTTCCTGCCAGCAAAGGGCAGCTCCCTCCGTTGAGATTAGGGTCACTGTGGTGTGATAAACCCTGCAAAGACCGGTTTATGATTAACAGCAGTAATAAAATGCATCACTACACAGCAGGGGGACAGTAATGTGGAGGACATGGGAACAATGCAATTAGGCGCAACTACAAATCAAATATTTAAGAACATGTTGCAAATACAGCAACGCTATGGGTTCGGCGCCTGATCAATATGTGAATTGAAAACCCTTTCTTCAGAAGAGGTTGCTTTTCGTTTCTGTCAAATGACCATGTGTTAATACTGTAATGATTACACATGTAGAGTCGATCCACTACCTTACCAGTAATAAGAAGTAGAAACTGGTGATGAACCAGCTGAGGTGTCTCGGGCATCTGGTTCGGATGCCTCCTGGACGCCACCCTGGGGAGGTGTTCCGGGCATGTCCAACTGGGAGGAGGCCCCGGGGAAGACCCAGGATGCGGTGGAGAGACTATGTCTCTCAGCTGGCCTGGGAACGCCTCGGGATTCCCCCAGAGGAGCTGGAGGAAGTGTCTGAGAGGGAAGTCTGGGTGTCCCTGCTTAGACTGCTGCCCCCGCGACCTGGCCCCGGATAAGCGGTTGACGATGGATGGATGAAACTGGTGATGTAAACATACTGCACTTCTGGCAGCATGCAATGAGGGGAGTCCATGGAATTCAATGGTGTTTGGTGAATTAGGTCTTTTGTTTTGGGTTTTTTCCCCTTGCTTGCTTCACATTTTCATCATTATAACAGTTTTATATTCTTATATTTCTCCACGTGTTCCTCCTGGTTGAAGTGTGCAACCCACAAACACTCAAAAGAGAAGAGATGAATTAAATGATGCAACAAAAGCCCACTTTCTGGTCCTTGTGAACACTCTGAAGAAGCTGGGCTAAGCAGTGACAGATGGGGGCAGGTTGTTTAGTAAATCTGAGTTGAAAGCACCCTTTAAAGAGTTATTAGTCAATTTCTGCTGACATGATTCAATGCTATAGTTTCAAAAGCAAAGCTCTAAATTGGTAGAATTCACTGACCTACTGTAGTCCGGGTATTGACATTAGCCAGGTGTCCCCTCATGTTGTCTTTTATCCACTTATTTAAGGGCGTGTGTCCATTTTGCCTCTTTGCCTCTTTAAGGAGCCTTAATCTTGTTTCACAACATTTCCATGACAGGAGCAGTTTAACAGTTTTTTTTTTCTTGGCCTCTAAGGCGTGTGCCAGATGCCCTCTTTTCTTCAGCGGGGCCCTCATATTCAAATCACAGCAGCTGGGAAGTGCTTTAGTAAGAGAAAAAGGAGTGGGCAGAGACCGGGGGAGTTTTTAAAGATGTAATGGGGGTGAGGGGGGGGGGGGTACATTTGTTTGGCCAGTGTATAATCTGGCACACATCTATATAACACAGAGAAACCCCAAGGCTCTCAGTCTTTCATCCACACGAGCAGTGTGAGGCCTGGAGGCTGGAGGTCCGCCTGGTCTTTCAGGCCTTTTTACTCTGGGTGTGAAGCCACAGGCAGCAGAGAGAGACAGACAGGAGGACTGTGGGTAGGTGGGGGGTTGCATGTGGCTAGAGAGACAGCAGGTTGTCTGCCCACAGGCAGCGATGCTGCAGCAGGAGCCGTTGTAGGGGAGCACACATGTCACAATGCGAAGCTGACATTATTTTCTTTGTTAGTCTCCATGTGGATAATGAATTCTACCCATATTTACTGCCAAGATGTGATATTTTTTACAGTATGCTCCCACATATGCTGACCCTGGCATTTCAGACTGGCTTCCAGTGAGAATTGTGCCTAATTAAATTCATTGGAGACCACAGCTCTGTCCTCATACATAACTGGGCTACAAGAAATGTCAGTTCTACCTCGTCAAATGTCTTTGTATTTATTTAACTTGATGACAAGAGCTCAGTCAAACATCTGTTTGGTTTATCATGCTTTAAGTCCACAGAGATCTTGACTGGCCTCCAATAATGCCACATTTTTAGCGTGACCTGATGTCACCAGATCTTATCACCTAACATGACAAGACATCAGTCATGTTGCACAGCTCAGACTAATTCCTTATATTTAAGTCCAAGGCTGTCTGAAATGTGGTGTAGATGTGTCATTGAGTGGGATTCTGGCCTGCACTGTACATGGTCTTGTACATATAAACAGTGAACCTATATGCTGTCCCATACTCCTTTGAGCAACATACTTTACAATGTTAAGTGTGACTTATGTTTGACCATTCATATACTTTTATAGTGTGCATTGTGCCAAAACAAAGGGTTAAGTGTTCAGTGGTTATGAGGGGCTGAAGCTTGGCATCATCCACTTACACTCCAAACTGTCACGCAGAAACGAGAAGTTCCCCTTTTAAAGATAAATAAATCATAACGCTCTCATAAGATCGTTAAACACACTCTGCTCTGGCACTAAGCTGGAAATTTCTCTGAGAGGGAACGTGTAGCTATGGGCAGCCTGTCGGGGCGAGCACTTCGTCCTTACTCATGAATCTGCGTGGCTCTGGGCTCTCATGCTGACTGAGTCTCTCCCCAGAGGTCTAATGCAGCTCCACGGGGTCAGGAGCTGGGACGCTGCAACTGAATGCACTGTCACTGTGGATCGTCCTCACAGAGATGGCTCGGGGTAATAAGAGGAAAGAACACTCAGATTTAACCCCGTGTGCACACTGAAATGAAGCACACCAAGTATGATAAAATCAGAGTGTCAAAGGTAATAAATTCCTCTGTAAATTTCATAACTAGCAGCCTAGGTAAAGTGATAGGCCTCTTTTAACACCATTACCCTGATGCCAGTGCTGTTTCCAGCCAGCTGCTGCTGCTGTCACATCTGTACTGAATCAGGGGTCACTTCACTGGATTCACAAAAACATTTCTTTCTCTGTTACTTTCATTGGGTTTGACACATGCAGAGTTGCTGTTTTATGTATCAAGGTTTTTGGATATTGTTTTGCCAAGTCCCCTGATGTGCAGCCACAGGGGGCGTCCTTGAGTTGCTGGAGTTGATTCAGGGGCCAAAGCTAGCACAGGCACAGGAATGGTCAGGTATCCATTGTGTATTATATGATGTTTTTAAGCAATTCCAAGGGCAAGCAGCACTTCTGGAAGAATTTTGTGGAGGGCAAAAACAGTATGTGGGTGTAACTGAAGTGAAGCTGAAGCTGTCATCCTACATAGAAAGCTCAGGTGGTGTTGTGAATGCTCAGAGGAGGACAAAGACATGTAAGGCATTCATTGTTTTCATTGAGGAAATGTTACAAGACTGTCACCCTGTGGTAAGATGGAGAATGACCATAGTCAATTTTGTCCTTTGAGCAACATGGAAATAATAAAGTTCACAAAATGTGTTAATTATTTTAGTGACATTATTAAATATTTTATATTTTTTTAAAAATTGGTTTCTTATATTAATATTAGGGCATGCCTGATTGATTAAATGACATGCAGCTACTGTATGTCCATTATCTTCTTACCATTGTATATGGTAAAATTGCCGTTTGTGAAACATTAGCTTTCAGTCACTTAAATCTTCTACATGTACATTATAATCATGTATCCACTGCTGGGTGCGTAATAATAAAAATGTGAATAGGGTTGGGGGAAAGCCGTCAAAATCATAACATGAGGCTATGAGAGGGTCCCATCGATCGCTCGGAGATCGACTAGGTTTGTCTTCGTTATCAGGTTTATTTACGAACTCTGAAAAATAGATTGAAACGAAACAACATCGATTCTGCCATTACTTTTGTCGAACCATCCTCATATGGACCGTCTAGCATCTTTTTCAAGTATGTGTTAGTACTATGATATAGATACGTGACGTAGCTTTTTCAGTTTTAATATCTTCTCCGTAGATATCTGTGGTCGGACGCATTAGCTAGCTTTGCTTTGCTTTGCTAACATTAGCTTTAGCGACGTTAGCAGCAGAATTAAGATCAAGATATGACGTGATAGTTTAAAGTGCTTTTATTAATTAATGTCTTTCAGCTTCAGGCAAACTGTGATTTAAATCTCGCGGGGGGCGGCTACGGTAATTTATAAAGCGCCTTACCGCATCTAGCGTTGATGTTAATGTTAGCGTTATGTGCAGCTCATTATTGTTTGATCAAGGCTTGCTGTGTTACTGTGTTGCCTTTGTGTTGTTTGTGCATGCATGTTCCGATGTTTTCTAATGTTCTCAACATTTTCTGACTTGATGAGTAGACTTTAATCAAGAGTTTAAAACATTTCAGATGATCCTTTTGATAAACCACCATGCAGAGGCTGTTCCTCTTATCTAACTGAGCCTTACATCAAGTGTGCCGAATGTGGACCATCACCCTTTTTACTTTGCCTTCAGGTTAGTATGTGACAAATATGATTAGAGCTCTTTTTTCTCCATACCCATCAGTCTGAGTGAAGTTAAACACTGTTTTGTTTTAGTGTTTCACCAAAGGATTTGAGTACAAGAAGCATCAGAGTGACCAC
This sequence comes from Parambassis ranga, assembly GCF_900634625.1. Classification (NCBI taxonomy): domain Eukaryota; kingdom Metazoa; phylum Chordata; class Actinopteri; family Ambassidae; genus Parambassis; species Parambassis ranga. The sequence continues at coordinate 14,549,893 of NC_041033.1, forward strand.
AAATATGAAATCATGGTACGTAAAATAAAAAGATCTGCAGGTCTCTTGTGTCGTACAAGTCCACTATTTCATTATGTATCCTCACGTTTCACAGACTTCAGACTTCCCTGTGCTGGAGCCTGGATGGACGGCGCAGGAAGAGATGGCCCTGCTGGAGGCAGTGATGGACTGTGGGTTTGGGAACTGGTTAGTGTTTTATCGCTTTTTTGTGGGTTTCTACTGCAGGTGATTTCTTCCTGTTAATATTCATTCTGAGAAAGATCTTTTCCCACACTCTCTGTAGTTACTGATTAAAAAGTGTATTGTTTTAGCTCTACAGTCAGTTTCATAGCCTTGAGGTTGAAACGGCTTTTGTTTGTCACCTCTCTGCATCACTGTGCTCAAGAACTGCTTCTGTTTGCTCATTAGTTAATCCTTTTTTTCTTTCTTGGCTCAATTTCAAGTATATATGAGAAACTGCAGAGATTTGGTGGGTGGCTGCATCGAAAATGGGACTTTAAACTTTTGAAACTTTGACTTTAAATTTAAAAAAAATAAATAAATAAATTTTTGCCGCCCACTAGATTTTTATTTTGAGGAAAGACACAGGATGGGTCAAACAACCACTGAGTTTGATAAGGATTGTTAAAGATAGAAGCAGGAACTCGGAACAGTTTCAGTGGAGCTTCAGTAAATAGAAGTGAGCATATAATTCATTAGTTCTGAGATAACAGAGAAGCTTCAAATGCCTGATTTGGGCAAAAAAGAGATCCAATAAAAAATGTTTTTTGTTTTTCTACATCACTTCTAGCTCTGCTAAAACTCTTCATGTCACAAAATGTACTTAAACACACAAGCTCCTGACTGTCTTGTAGATCTATAAATAGAAAGAAAACTGGTCAGAATCATTGTTTAATTTTATTTCAGTGTAAACCATTTAATCACCCAGCCTTTATGTGATGTTACATAAAACAGTATATTATCATTTTTTAATGTCTGGTGTATCAAATATTGCAGTTGTATCATAAATATACTGTGCAGATGAGGTGCACAGTTCAGTGTGATGCCCACAGTCCAAGACTTAGAAAAATCCTGTTTACCATATTTACCCGGTGTTTCAATCACAAAACTTGTACAAACCTGCTCTCTACTGTTGCAGAAGACAAACACAGTGTCTCCTCTGTTTCCCCGCTTGTCTTCCTCAGGCAGGATGTGGCGTACCAGATGCGCAGTAAAACCAAAGAGGAATGCGAGAGCCACTACATGAAGAATTTCATAAATAACCCGCTTTTCTCCTCCACCTTACTCAGCCTGAGGAAAACAAAAGACTCCCACTTTGCAGAGGGCGCTATTCCTTTCAAACGTGAGTGTCACTTAGTTTTTTTTTCTTTACTATTAAAGTAGGAAGAAGACGCAGACAAAACTCTAGTTTTCACATATTTTGTCCTCTACAGACGTTAAGCTGTATTTAGATTCTTAGCTCTGACAGTTGGGCAGGAGCAGTTGGTGAGTCAGGAACTTGTCACCATTCCTCACAAGCTCCAGGTCTCCATCTGTCGCAGTTTGGGCGCTCAACGCTTCACTGTCATATTCATGTAGCAGTTGACAAATGTGCAAACAGAATAATTTCTAACTAACTTTTATAGAGTTTAATCTTTTCAGTAAATGTTTGGAGGTGTTTTTATGTGTTGCTGCATTTTTTTTAGACAACAGAATTATTTAGCATTTACCCGTCTGAACCCACAGCTACTGATGACCCTCCTCGGCCCACATTTGATTCTGTGCTGTCTCGAGACATGGCTGGATACATGCCTGCCAGAGCAGACTTCATGGAGGTAAAGGGGATGGATTTATTCCATTCTTTTTCATGTCTGTGTTCAGAAATAATTCTGTTGAACCATCACTAGAGGTCTCGATACGAAAATGTTGTTATAAAACTGAGTTGTCCCTGTTGTTGCGCTTGGAATTGCACTGTTGTCTCACAGCGAGTGACTGATACCACTGTTTGATTTTCTGGTTAATAATCTATCATTGATCGGCTTCGTGTAAACTTAGGTCAAAGTAGCAGAGTATTGAGATTGTTTTTCACCTCTCACCCAGGAGTTTGACAACTATGCAGAGTGGGATTTGAAAGACATTGACTTTGTGGATGATGATTCAGATATTTTACGTGGTGAGTAGAATTTTAATAACATTGTTAGGGCCCCACTACCAAAACAGAAATTTAAGAATTTATTATTATGTTTTTTGTTTTTTTAATAACTTAAGGGCACTAAACTGTTTTCAAAATTCAGTCTCAAAAAAATTGTTTTTTAGTGTTATCACAAATGGATTTTGTTAAATGCCTCAGCAGTGTCCATTAGAATAGGTGCACATTTGACCCACATGCACCAGATATAGTACACAGCAAAAGAAGCAGGAGACAAATTAATTTTTTAGGCAATTTATTTTTATTTAATTGAAACTGAAACGGGCTGTTCAGCAGCTGAACAAAATGTTAGGACCATAGCCTTTAAAAGTCAGAATCTACTTTCCACGATGAAATAAATATAAATAGCCTACTAGATTTTGTTTCTCACCTGCTTCTTCTTTTTGCATTTTGATGCTCTTCTTGCAACCTGGTTTCCATCCACCAGAGCAAAATTCAAATACTTAAGTAATTACGTAATGTTTCCTTGGGCCAAAGATTTTGATCAGGTCTGTATTATTCTGTATAAAATAAGATATCCCACATATAATACTTCAATGATACATATGCTTACCGAATTTCATACCTGTAGGAAAATCATAGTCTGGAAGCTGCTTTGTCAAAAATGTATAGAGGGCGCCATCAAGACACAGAGAGAGCATATTTATAAAACAGGGTCATCAGTGTGTGCAGACTTTTGTGACCAATACACAGCTCACAGGGGTGTGAGGGCTTAATTAATACTGCTTGCTGCTTTAAGTCTTAATTACCATTTGATTATGTGACTTTTCAGTAACTGTACCTATATATTGTTCTTTTCAGCACTCAAGCTTGCAGTTGTTGATATATATCATTCAAGATTAAAGGAGAGACAAAGGAGGAAAAAGTAAGAGTTTATTTTAATTCATAAATTGATGAAGAATGAGATATGTATCATGTAATGACTTCAGTCTGTCAACAGGAGGCACCATAAGCTTCCTTATTAACATTTTGTCAATAGTCAATTCTCTATGATAAATGTTGATGCTTTGAGGTTGAATCAATGCATTTCATACTAATTTAAAATGTACAAGGCTGATAAGTTCAACCCTCTTAGAATATTAAAAATATAATGTATGCCAATATATTCATATACATTTACTCTTAATTGTTGTTTTGTTAAAAGCCCAGTAGAGACACGGGTACTGAGAGGGTGGGGTTGTCACAGGGCTAGCAGTGTATTTCTAAACCATATATTTAAGTGCTCCTTTTTGAGCCTTCATTACAAGCCACAGGGAGTTCTGCAGGTGCAATTTACAAGCTGCAGGAGCTTCAACTCAAACCTAGAATATTTTTGGAGTAGGGGAAAATGTGTCTGTCCCCTGGCGACCAGAGTGGAGGCCAAACCTTTTGACATTTTGCCCAGTTTTAAGCTGGCACAGAGAGAGTCCTCTCTGCAGGAGAGTTTGCTTTTAAAGCCTATCGAATGAGCATGTAGTTGTACCTTAGAGAGGACGGCGTCTTTGCTTCACGTCTTTTGATGCTGCCGGTTTTATCTCTGTTAACTCGTATGCCGTCTGAGGAGCTTCCAGGATTGTACAGCCTGCTGACACAGATAACAGTCCTGCTGTTAATCCTGCTTCCACTGTTACAGTCTTTACTTTTATTTGCTCTCTCTGTTTTGGCATGAGCTCATTGATTGGAGTGGACCATAGAAACTTTCACAACTCAGTAAAGCAGCAGCTAAACTAAACCTGAAACAACAAAATTTGGCTGTGAAAAAGCAGTCTGCAATCATCAGTGTCAGCTTAAAATTACCAACATTCATATTTTTGTTCCCAGTCATTGATTTTTGGAGTTTTTGTCCGTTTTCATTGAGATTTTCCTTCAGCCTGTTAGCTCAGCTCATGCACAGCCAAGGAAACCCAAGCTACAAAGCATTAAACACTAAATCATCTTCCAGCTCTCAGAGCATGCTGGAATGGCATCTCTGGCTGGGCAGGCATGTGCGTTTTCTAGCTCCCTCGAATGTCCGTATCTCCTATTTTATGTCCACTAACTTGACGCTTGTCAGAGAGGCTTTCTGGATCTGAACCTAAGCTCTCTGAACCTCAGAGGTCTGGAAATCAGTCTGTCCTGTCAACTTTAGAAGGCATAAAACTGTTAGATAATTTTCTACTTAACAGTTTTCGGTATTGTTAGTTCTTAAATGTCTGTGTAAGTAAATGTTGGGTAGCAATTTGCATCTCTAAACTGATTTTCACTGTCACTTGATTGTGCTGCAATTGGTTTTGTTGTCACTAGTGCTGCTATAGTGGCCTAACAATCACCAGCACACAATCAACATGTTAAATTGTCCCATTACCTTAGGCCACAAACTTATCACAGTCACCCTTTGTATTACACTGGAAAGACTGGAAAGAGTCATGTTTTAACGTTTAACGTTTATGTAGGAGACGAGATAATGATTCACACAAAATATTGCGACCATACTCAGAGTACAATAATTAATAAATAATCAAGTTTTATGTATCAGTAATTATAAATCTTTGTTTTTCTTCCAGGATAATCAGAGACCATGGATTAATCAACCTTCGGAAATTCCAGAGTGAGTCCCCTCTGTGTGATATGTATTCATAGCAGCTCAGAGAGGCACATGATCTGTTACAGCCACACCGCAGCTGAAGGTTTCTATGGATGCACGCAAACAACTCCACTGTAATAACCACCATTAACCTCTGTGAACCGCCGGGTAGCTGAAGTGTGGCAACTGACAGAGCTTGTATTTACGAGGCTGCAAATAGTCTGTCTGAGGTGTGATCGGAGGAGGCTGTGTGTCACAGCATAATTTCAATCCCGTGTGACAAGAACTGCTGCCATAATGGCCGTGACGTGTGTGTGTGCGCGTGTGGTGGTCCTTTTATTGATCCACCTGTTACCGGCTGGATTTCAGTATGCTCAGTAATCTGATTCGTGTTATTTTGCATTAGATGGTGAGGGCTGCTATGAATGGATTTGTCCAATTAAACCGTCTGTCTTGAACTACGTGCAGCCACCCAGCACGCGGTTATGTCTCCACATGTTGCTCGCTGAAATTGTCTGTGCTTTGGGAGTTGAAGAGTTCTCTCCTCATGTTTTATTTATGCACCGTCCAGCATCCAGTTAGCCCTCCTCCTTTCTTCCCTCCTCTCCCTTATCTCTCCCATCTTTCAAGACAAAAGGGAGCTCGGAGTAGCTGTGGAGCCGCAGACTGGTTGTCATGGAGACTGTCAAAGATTGTGCGTCTCAACTGTGTGTGTCTGTGTCACATGCAATAATGGAAGCAGTATCTGAGCCCTGGAGGCTCACAGTATCATGTCTCTGCTGGGGGCAGAATGACCAGTAGCAGAGGTCGGTCTGTTCTAGCTCGCTAAATGATTCAGGTGTGTTGTTGTTTGTGTGCTGCTATGAAACCACACACAGGCCCAGTGCGTCCTTAGAGAGCAGTGGGCTGTGTGTGTCCGTGTCCATGGTTTTGTTCAGAGCCAGACTTCATGTCTTCGGCCTGGGATGGCAGCCGCTAATTAGCGCTCACATGCTGGAGTTTGATAATGGAACTTGACCAACACACACACACACACACTGGCAGCCGATCCTCACACCCACACCCCCACAGCAGCTTTCCTCCCTGGCTCTGACACTTGTCTGTTACTCAGCAACGCGGCAGGTGCTTTCAGACGAACACAACAAGCTCTTCAGAGTGTGTATGCTTGTAGATTGAGTTAAGTGTGTTGGATACACATCAACGGAGCGTTACTGTGACAAATCACAGGGACAGGCGTGTTTTTTGATGCAGCACAGATATGATTTTATTAAGCTGAATTCTGCTTTTGTTTCTGTGGCACAAACTCTCTAACTAAAATGGCTGTAAGCTTTGAATGTGAAGCTTGTAAAACCAAACACTTTGAGACATGAGTTTGAACCATGGGGTGTTAAGTGCACTTTAAAGAGTGTCGGGAGCTGAGACTACTCACAGCTATAGTTGTGAACTTTCTGTAATCAGAAAAAAGCTCACAAACAGAAGCCTCTCCTCCGCACCACAACTCTGAGAAGTCAGGAAATCCGTGAGGGGCTCAGACTGGATCTGCATTTTGTCAATCTTTAAAAGTTATAAACTGTTCTATAATGCCATCTGATGACAACCTTTAGGTTTATAGTTATCTCTGCCTACATCTCACAGAGGGCGTTAGACTCTTCTAACTGGTTTAATGTACAGCACATGTGCAGAAATAAGTGAGTCTTTGGTGTGATCAATGATTTGGATAAAATGTCCCATCTTATAGCTACTGGCTACATTCTGTCTGTGCTGCAGCCCCAGGAGATCACTTCATGTGGTCATACATGCTACTAATATTTACATGCCTGTAGGCTCAGAGCAGCTTCAGAGCTGCATGTCAACAGCTGTTCTCACAAAACAAGCTAAGATTACTTCTAGAATGCACCAAACAACACAAATGTCTCACATCTAAAAGTAACTACAGGGGGTGGATTTTTCTTTCATATTTCTGTGTTATATTTGTTTGTATCTGCTGCCCACTCACTTCTCTACTCTCTCTCTCTCTCTGTCAGTGCTGGAGCGGTGCTACCCAAAGGAGGTGCAGGAGCTGTATGATGTCATGAGACGCTTTGCCAGGGTGGTTGGACCAATTGAACACGACAAATTCATCGAAAGTCACGCACGTTAGTATTTGGCTGATGATCATGTGCAACTGTCACAGATACAGAGGATTCATTTACCCAGTTCTGGCCAGACTGTCTTGATGACTGTGGCCTCAGAATGAGATCGTTCATAATGTTTATAGGAAGTTAATGTCAGACTGCTGATCTGTCTTATAGATGCTCGGTTTTTCTGTATCAAAGGAGAAAGCAACCTCAATTATTTGGTTTTAAGTGTATCTACTCTGTATCAGTATTGTCAGCTATTGATCTAAATGTATATACTATATATGTATATATTCAGGTGTAGTACAGATCTGCTATAAACTGCCGCCATCTTGTTTTTTCTTTGCAGTGGAGTTTGAGCTGAGGAGGGAGATCCGCAGGCTGAAGGAGTACAGGAAAGCAGGGATCAGGTCTTTCTGCAGTGAGTCATGTTTGACCTTTTCCCTTCCCTGTTCAACAAAACCGTATTTTAAAGCGGCATGACTAAGCAGGAAAATGCAATCATGTTCAGTTATAATGTAATTATTGTCTGACCAGTGTGGCTTATTAATATCTCACCTGAAGCTTTTCTTTGATAGTAAACAGAATACATTTGTTTTTCTAGTCAGAAAAAGAAAGACTTTAGGTTGAGCTGTGGGACATTTTGAAGGCCACATTCACTGTTTTCTGACATTTTATCGGCAGAACAATGAAGGGAATTATCTTCAGAGCACTGATTTGAATGTCTCTGCTGACCTTTCTGCATCATCTCATCAGGTGCAAAGGTGTATGAGCGGGTGAAACGAATGCGCGAGGACGAGCGGAGGAAGAGGACCATGTTGTGCGACGTGCTGCAGTACATCCCAGACGGCAGAGCCTGTCAGCAGTGGCTCAGCAAACAGGCTGCAATGTGAGGCTCCAGACTTTCTGTGTAATAGACAGGCTTGCTCCCTGGAGACGCTGACCTCTTGTCGTCACATGCGCAGATGAATCAAGCAGACATTTGTGCATCCACCTCATTCTCTGCTGTATTTTTAGCTTCTTTAATGTGCAGCTGCTCTTGTTTTTTCCATTTCTTTGGGTTTTCTCCAAGTCTAATTATTTTTAAAAACAAAAAACTTGAATGCGATGATCTTTTTTTGGATGATGATCTTGGAGTAAGACTAGTGAGCAAAACCCAGAGATGCTGTGTGTAAGTGGAACGTGTGTGTGTGTGTGTAAACACTCAGCAGAGATAATAATGCTTTTCTTTCTGATTACAGAGACGCTGGCATCACTCCAGCTGTCACAACAATCACAGTGTCAGGTACGAAGCTTCCCTCTGTCCTCTCTGTTGTGTTGCCGTGGCCCCAGGCACAGTCATAAATACACACGCCTCCATAAATACACATTTGAAAAATAGGGCCTCTCTCTCTGTCTTCCCCCCCATCCTCCAGAGCACAAATGCCACCCACATGGCTGTATTTACACAATTTGTGACACTGTAAATATTTGTTCCACTGTCTCCTCCAAGCAGAGGAATTAACTGCATGTTGTCAGGCTGCTATTATCATATCTGAATGTCTCTGTATGACTGTTGTTGTATTCCTGCTGCACAGCAACAGGCAGGCGGAGCGCCCCTCCACTCAACCTGACCGGACTGCCGGGTACAGAGAAGCTGAACGAGCGGGAGAAGGAGGTACAGTGTGAACACAGGAAGGCTTCAGGTGGTCATGTCAGACTGTGGCCATGTTGTGGGCTTCTCACACAACAACACACATAACAGATGCACCAGGCAGGAGCTGCAGTTTAAATGCCGTTAAAATAAGAAAAACAAGTGTATCTGTGTCCTGATCCTGTGTGAGGAAGGATTGTGCAAACAACAAGCGGAGGCTGGTAGAATGAGGTCTGTATTTGTGTTTGGAAAAATTCCCACCTCTGAAAAGCAGGTGTAAAAATAGCTTACAGGAGCTGCCAGGAAGTGTGACTTCACAGTTATTGTACAGAAAAATCCTCAGCTCTGTATTAGTTATCAGTGTCTCCTCCTGGTTTTAAGCATATTCAGAATATGGCATATACGTGATGCACGAATTGTGTTTAAATGCCGCTAACCTTTGTGTATTTTTGTGTGTCTGTAGCTGTGTCAGGTGGTGCGGCTGGTGCCAGGAGCATACCTGGAGTACAAGCAAGCCTTACTGAACGAGTGCCGGCGGCAGGGTGGGCTGCGGCTGGCGCAGGCCCGAGCTCTGATCAAGATCGACGTCAACAAGACGCGCAAAATCTACGATTTCCTCATCAAAGAGGGCTCCATCACAAAGGCGTAGGAGCCTGCTCACAGGGGGAGCTGGACTTTTGTTGGTATTTCATTTGTTTTAACATCTCCTAACATCATCCGCCTGTGTTTTGCAGGAGGTTTAGTTTAATGCTGCTTATTTTTAATTTGTTGTGTTTTTCAGTCTGAAATGTAACAATGGCGTCTTTGTATTATCTGTCAGAAGAACAGACTCATATCAAACCAAGGATGTATTTATTTCTTCTGTCATTAAAAAAATGTGGACATGTCGATATGTATTATAATATTTTCATCTAAACCCTTTCAGTAATATTTCTATAAAATTACACAAAGATAGAACAAAGTCGAACAGACTTGTTAAATGAGACATTCTGGCCAACAGAATATTTCATTTTTGCATCACCAGCTGTCATGAAGTGCTGCTACTGTCGCTTAGCAACTATAACTGCCAGAGCCGATTCTCACAGTGATTCTTACAGACACTGAAGTTCAGGCTGTGTCCGCACAGAAAGTGGTGTACAGCGCCTTGGATATTTGAGTTCTGAATGACCCACCTGTTGGATCTTTCACAATCTGGCAGAAGAAGCCTGCATTTGAAAGAGTTCTTTGACAAAGGTCTGCCTTGTTGTGTGCCTGTGATTCAGTCAGAGCCTGAATGGTGAAGGAGCTCATGTACAGTGTTGGAGAACAATGTTTCCTATTTCAAATGAATGTTTCCATTGGTACACAGCCTGTCTGTGAATTTGTGGAATCCAAACTCTTTAAAAGGGTTGTGTATCCTTTGGCAGCCTTATCAGCAACAACAATTGTTTGTATGAGGTCCTCAGAAGTGTGCTTTGATCAGAGAGGAAAAGATTCTTAAATGTTTTTAGAAGATGTTCTTGCTCCAAGGATCTCACATTTCATGTTCATAAATGAGTTCTGACAACACAAACTTGATCCTAAAAACAGTCTTCCTTTAGAGTAAGTGGTTAATGAATGACAACAACAACATGGCTCTCCAGTGACACAGACATTTAGAGACATCTCCATCCTCCATCTCTCCGCTTCCATCTGTAAATGTGTGGGCCCAGTGTTATGAGGGAAATCTGTAACAAATGTAACACCGAGCAAAGAACAGTCACTGCATCAACCTCCACTAACAGCTTGATTATAAAGGCAGATTAAACCTTTGATGATAAGGGCACAACGACCAGAGAGGCATCTGAGCTGAAACACACTGAAAATCAGGGAGCTGGATTCAAGAATATGTGAAGGAGGAGGTGGTGTTTTTTATTTATTACGCCTCTGTGCCTCATCTAATCAATGTAACAACACAAACGAGGAGCAGCAGTGAAACCCTTTTCCCCATGGCTTCACTGAAAACTGTTCCAGTCCACCTCAACAGACCACATCTGTCCTCTCCGCCTTTTATTTTAAAGCTGCTTTGTCTGCAGCTGAAGCACATGAACAAATGTGACAGAAAAGCAAACAGTGGGAAAAATGTAAAGTCTAAGGTGATCCAGTTGAAGGCAATGAATCCTGGGATATGTGGCGCAGTGAAGGATGCACCTGTTGATGTAAATGAAGACACCAGCAGATGACAGTTTTCAGGTAAAACATCTACATTTTTTATTTTTTATTTTTTTAACCTTATCTAATGTTGTATTGAGCAGATATTTTTCTCCACACAGTTAATAATCAGAGGTGCTGCTCTGTAGACGTCTCACCCGGCACATGTTGCAGCCTTCTCTCCCCCGCTCTGTGAAGTCTATGCTGAAGTGGCAGGGGCAGCAGATGGAGCAGATGTCGGTGTCGACACTCTGCATGAGTGCAGAGATGCAGCATTTCTCAACCCGCCCACGCTCTGCCTTCTCAGACAGACTGTTTGCCTCCCTGCTCTCGGCTCGTCTCGGACTCCTCACAAAGGTAAACTGATGCAGGCTGCTCCCAGGCGGGAGCTCATGTTGCTGCTGTTGATCTGACGAGCACTGAGACTCTGACAAGCTCAGGCACCCTTATTTAAAAATCACAAGAAAGATGGAAAATCAGGTGCAACAGGTACTAAAAGTAGCAACCCCACAGTGATTTATGCCACCAGTAATCATACACAAGCTTCAAAATTTTCTTTAAATACTCCTTATTCAAACCTGTTATTGTACAGTATATATATATATATATATATATAAAATAGATTATATACATGGATTATTGTTTAACGTCTGTAGAAAAAGAAAAAACACAAACTGCAGAGAAAAATCGATCAATTGGTTTCAGACCTTCTCCTCTGCTGCTGCTGTCTTATTGATTTTTTTTTAAACTTCCCTGCTGCTATTCAGGGAAAAGAGAAAAAAAGATGTCTCCCACATATTACAGCTGTGTGTTGTTTTAAAGATCTTTAAAAAAGACAAACTCCAGCTGCTGCCGCACACACATCTGCACATCCAGATGCGAGGATCTTGCATGAGTCTACCCGAAACTCAGACTGGTCCTCACAAAAGTATACAAACGCACAATTAAAAAAACACCCTCGCCGCCCTCCCCTCGCTTCGGCCATTATTACTGGCTAGTGATTAACACAGAGGTGAGCCCATCAACACAAGAGGTTACCTTGGCAACCAGGTCTGTGGCATACTAGAGTCTGAAAGAAGGAGTGGCAATGAATGCACACAGACACACACACACATTCACCCTGTTGCTCATGCTCATCTGCTGGGCAGAGGAGTCGTGACTAACCAGAGCGCTGTAGCCCCCCCTCCTCACCTCAACCATCTGTGTGTGTGTGTGTCTGTCTGTCTGTGTGTGTGTGTGTGTTCTCACTGACTCACTGTCATGGAAGCAGCAAGCAGACTCGAGCCATTCAGCACAGTCAGATAATATTATTGGATCAGATGAGACAGCTTCACTGTACAGATGTGTGTGTGTTGGTGTGTGTGTGTGAGAGAGGGAGAGAGAGAGAATGATGCTGCAGTCATTCAGGTCTCGTTCCTTTTGCACAGCAGCAGCAAATGTGTGTGTTTGATGTCAGAGCGACGGTGAGGTTTCACGCTGCGCACAGCCACCTCGATGCTCTCACATGTTGCCACAGCAAACACTTAGATCCCATGTCTATTTACTGCCATCACAGCTGGAGCGACGGGGGCGCCTGTGGCTTCAACAGCAACTTTATTTAGACCTCCACACACACACACACTTCTGCATCTCCACCATTGCTGACCACAAAGCACTTTCCATTCTCCTCATCTTACCACCTCCTCAGCTCATCGGTCACACACATCAGCACAGACAGAAATAAACATCTCTAGTGTTACAGAGCCCGCTGAGAGATTTGCACACTTTACCTTCACGGAGGATAATCATTTCTCAACTTAATCAGCAGACGACACTGATAATCTGCTGAAGCTTTGATCCATCATCTTCAGCATTCCCCCTGAATGATTTTCTTGCAGCCTGGTGGGATTTTTTAGACATGTATGCAAATAAATAACTAAAAAAGATTATAAAAAATAGCTTATAAGAGAAAAATGTATGGTTAAATAATGGATGTTCTCTAAGAACAAATATTAAGAAATAAATTTCACAATTTTACAAAAAAAGTTGAAGTAGTAATTAATTAATTAAGAAAACATCTTTTAATATTCTATAGGATTAAAATTCTATAAAATTCCTGAGAAAATATAAATTATAAATTTACAAGAAAACAAACTTGGTCTGAGATGATCATGTCGTCATAGGCTCCATCATGTTAGTGTGTATATGTAGCCCTGCCTGAGCCGCTCAGGACACTGAGGATTCCACAGCCTCTACACTGTCACGGCCATCAGCTGCTATCTGCTGTTACAGGCGCTCAGGGTTAATCAGTGTCACTTCCCGCTCATTCCCAGCAGACAGCTCCTCCACAACGTGGCTGCAGGTGCTTGTTATTACTCTGATGGTGTCATTGTAGATTTCAAAGGCAGTCTGTGGAGTTTTTTTTTTTTTTTTTTAAATAAAAAATAGGAGCATCTTCCCAGAACGCCTCTGACTCATCTGACATTTGAGCGGCTGCTGTGGTCCTCGGTCCACGTCTCTGCATCATCATCTCCATCGTTCCACTGCTCTGATTCCAGTTTACTATCTTTAACATTTTACACGCATCCTGTCAGCGTCCCTTTTTTCAGGTCTTTTTTTTGTCACATTGCAGCAACAGTTGCCCTGGTTTTTTGCTGCTGTTTGTTTCCACTTGATTGAATTTGGAATGTAATTAGGAGTGACTGAGGCAGAGGCCGTGGGTTTACGGGTAGCGTAATATCTCCCTCAGGAGCCCTTTGAAATGGGATTGACTTTGGAAGGCACGTCTAATTATGGTTCTTGCACACGGATGTATTCACTACAGGCCGCACAGGCACAGCTGGGATCCTGAAGGTCTCTGCATCGCGGCTGTAGATGGTCAGATCTGTTTCTTCCGGGCCGGGCATAATGAGATTTGAAATAACACAAACTGCAGCCCGTCTGTGTGTGTGTGTTTGTTTTCCAAGGCGACATCATTTAAATTATGTGTGAAGCGCAAGTGGAAACATATTTCCTGAGCCTGCCACTGCTGTGGTCATTTATTGTTTATTGCATCTCCACAGTTTGCTCCGAGTTCAAGACCTGTAACAGGATCACACTCAGATCCTTGCAGGCATTCAAACAAACCGCTCATGTCGTATGTGAAGCTGCTGCTGTATCGAGTGTTCCTCCTTTTATGGTGCAGCTGTCTGTGCACTGCAAAGTGCAAAGCTGGAAAACCAACCTTTAGACTCTCGTGTTCTGTGCTCTCATCAAAAAGTTCACGGTTACCTTATTTCACCTTGACATATTTCTCCTCCCATGTCAATACATGTTCAGTTTAGAGGAGCAACTCAGGCTCCATGGACTAAAAACATCATTATACCTCACTGGAGGCTTTGGTCTGCCTCAGCTAGCCAGATTGTTTCCATTAATGTAAATTTAGTGTGTGTTTAAAGTGACTTTGGACATAAATGAACATGTTAAAGGTGCAGTGAGTGACCATCCACCTCCATATTCTGGCTGTGTTTGTCAGTGGAGTCTGGTGGCCATGATGAGCTCATCTTCATCGTCACCAGCTGATCTCATGGAGAAGTAGTGATAATACTCAGAGTATAACCCTGAACTAAGCTGATGTAGTAACTTGGTGGTCATTATGTCACTGTCTACTCATGCTGCAGTTTCACTGATGTTCACTGTGTCTTGATGTCTGCACCACAGAGGAGGAGGAGACTGCATTTGAGATGTATTTGCTTTGATTGTGTGTGTATTGTGGCCTTATTGATCCTCATACCACACGTGTTTGACTGCAGGAGTGCACTAAAACTTCCACATTACTACCCTACAATGTATGTTGAAAATGGAATTTGTCTCAGTGCACTGATTGATAAGACACCTCAGACGTAACACATCTTTACTTATACTGGTTACCATGGCAACTTCTAGAATGGCAGTAGTCTAATGAATGACTTTGACATTGTCAATCCAAACAAATGACAGTAAATGACACAATGGCGTCAGTGGTGTAGACACTTTTTTTTTAACATCGTTGCCAGCTCCATGCTGCCTCTACACTGCCCCTACAGGTTATGTAGGTTTTGCATCTCAATTACTCCCATAGCATTTATTACAGCTCACAGGATGCAAAGTCATGCAGACATAAACACAAGTGACTCAGGGTATAGCACCACGTTAGTCAAAAAAGCTACTATCAAATAGATAAAGTGTTCTATTTTAATATTTATGATCACATATTGATATAAATGTAGGCAGCATGGGCACTGATCAGAATTTCTCTCATTTAAGTTGAGATGCAGTCCAGCTCTGATGGTCCCACCTGCAGACCACAGGTCTGTTTGTCCTGTTTGTTGCATCTCAGAGTAGTTTTCAGCGTTGTGCTGGTGGAGGAGGTGCTTACTCCTCCTGCTGACTCTGTATGAGGAGTGATTGATGCCAGGCAGAGGAGTGATGGAGACACATTGAATTACGCTTTGAATTAGTGATGTTCTGGTGCATGTTTAGATTAGTGTTGCTTCACAGTTTACGTGTCCCTTCTTTGTAATAGCACACACACACACAGCTGCTGATGTTCCAACACTAGCCCTGAAAGTTGTCTTCCAGGGGAAGTTCTTGTGTCTGAAGTGACCCATCAGTTCCTGCAGTGGTAAAATATCCTGAAACTTTCTGTGGTATCTTAAAAAGAGTTCATAGAAACATGTATCTAAATGTACCCCAACAGTTGACATATGAAATAATCTGTACAGCCTGAATCTGCCCTCATGTCAGACAGTCTGTTTTTAGGTTTTTAGCCAGATCACATCCAGTGCTGAAAACAAAATCTTCAATTTCAATTGAATGTATTTGTATAGATTTGCCTCTAAAAGACCCAGAGCCTGACCTGATGCTAACACCATGCTGCCTTGCATTGCATTTTACATAGACAGTGAATGGGAAGCATGTTGACATTGTGCATTACAATTAAAAAATCCTAATTTTCTTTAAAGCCGCAGCCTTTTACAATGCAGTAACTCACATGGCCACAAGGGGCGTTCTTAAGGATTCATGGATGTCTGTCACTTTGTGACATATTAAACAGAGGAATGTGTCTGTCAGGCTGTAAAGGTTTATTAGATTACTTCTAAAATGATCCACCAATAGAAAGCCTGGAATCATCTCAATCAGCGCCCCCCCCCTCTCCTCCCGCTCCTCCTCTGTGTGGCACTGATCACTCCTCATACAGAGGCAGCGCTTCCCGGTGCACGCCGCTCCTTCCAGCGAAGAACCAGGCGGACGTACCGATGGCTCGTATTTCTGGTGACTTTCACACGATGTTGTTGGGTGTTTCGGGTTGTTTGGCACCGGCTGGCGTCCTCTCCATCTTCCCGGCTGTCCACAGGCTGCGGTCGGACTGACTAAAGAGGTTTTGATGTGTGTGAGAGCGGCGGATCCGTGTGTGCCCGCCGGTGTGGTGCAGGCGGTGAGATCCTCCCATCAGTGCCCGAGTGAGAGTCGACTGGTAAGTTCAGGTGGATTGTACATGTGATGGAGGCAGCTTGTCTTTGACCTCACACCGTGTAGTTTTTACTACTCATCCCCAGAGAGCGCGCATTTATAATTTAAACGTGGTTTTCAGACAGCTTTAGTTACACATGATGCAACCTGAGGGAAACGAGCCGCTGACACTAACGGGTTTATTTCATTTTATTTCATTTCATTATTTATTATCGTCTGTTCTTCCACAACTTGTTAACGCACGCGCATCTGGCGTCACGCGCACGCGGACGAGCGGCGCGCACTCCTCATTCACGGCTGCTCCATTATAAATTATTTATTTATATATATATAAAAACAACTTGTGGAGTCATTCACTGCGCGAAATATCTTCAATTCAACACAAATACACACAGAAATACATATATAACTGATGAATATGTTAAAAATGTGTCCACAGTTTTTACAAGAAATGTGAAAACAATGGGTTAATATTAAAGACAATGAAAATATGTTAAATATTCTAACATTTAAAAGCAAAAGTTGTAGAATGTAAAACTGAAATATACTGAAACTGATGTGTTACTAGGACTGAATTGGTACTTTTATTTAGTAAATATTAATAATGACAAATTTAAAAGCAGGAATCTTTCTGTAATACGGCTCATCAATAATCAGAACAGATGCTGATCTGCTCTGTTTGATGTTCATCGCCCCTGGCACCAATCTAGGATAATGATAGTCTGCCTCAGTGTGTCATGTTTTATTGTTTGGAAGTAGAGTCCATTTATGTGTCTGCTGCGGTGATGCGTTCAGTGACTTCCTCTACTAACTTGGGTGTTTTTTTTTAAGCCTAATTGAATTTTACAGCAGCGTTCAAGATGTCTGACAGGAAAGAGGAATGGATGACATGCGGCCTGTTTGAGGTGTGATATTATGGCTGCAGCAGGAAGGTGTGGAAGCCGAGCCCCGTCCTCCTCATGAGGAATGTGTCCCTGTGTTTCAGCAGCAGCAGCAGCATCATTTCTGCATCGTTAGGCTGCACCCAGTTGTGATCTCTCCAGTTATTTCAGACATCTTATTCTGTGGTGTGAGGCAGTGTCAGTCAGGAAACATCAGCTGGGATCCCATGTCGTGGAGATTTCTCCCTCTGAGAGCGAGGCTGCTGCTCTAGTTTTTCCTGAAGGTGGGTCACGTTTCCCTATTTGTGTTAACGGAGGTGGAAATGTACCCCCGAGGAATCTCCCCAGGCGAGAGAGCAGCAATGGAAGACTTGTGAGGTGAGAGCACCTGTTGACAGATCCATCCAGGTGACTTAGAGGGAACAAGATCAGAAGAAGAAACTTTTCACAGTAACTCCAGTTTCTCCTGAATGAATTCTCAGAGAGGAGCAGGTCGACACTGAGCTCCAGTGTCTCACACAGCAGATTTTTTTTCTCTGCATAATTCCTCCCCCTCCGCTCTGTGCAGCCTGGAGTATAAATAACTGTGTGGATGGAGGAAATCTCAGTGCTGAGGTAGATCAGCACTTTGGAGAGGGAGCCAGGATTGTTCAGCTCTCTTATCTCCTCCATCTCTCTCTCTCTCTGTCACTGTGGCTGGTGTGGTTATATGTGATGGTGGTCAGCAGGTTGCCCCAGCAACACAGTTGTGTTATCTCTGAGAACGAATGCTTGAATCGAGGGTTTCCATTTTTCATCGTACCAACATGTTTATGTTAAGCAGTGATTTGGAGGAGGCAGAATGAGATCTTTGAGCTGGTTAGACAAAGTTTGAGATGTTTTTGTTCCAAATAGTATGTGTTTTCTTCATCTTTACCTTGTCTCAGACCTTTAAGTAAAATATATCAACTAAATGCGCACTTATTTATTCAGAAGGTTGAAGCAAGACAACTGCACTTGTAGAAATTTCTTGAAGACGTTTTATTGTTTCAAGGTTGTTGTTCCTCCTTTAAATGGTTTTGTTGCTTAAGGCGTGCATGAAAATAGGTCAGACCCCAGTAGTCCTTATCACCCTACCGGAGGTGTGTAGAGTAGCCAAATTTTTTACTCAAGTAAGAGTATAGTTGCTTTAAAATAATTTTACTCAAGAACAATGTGGCGATTTAGAGTGAAAAACATGTAAGTGCAATTGTCATCAATTAATCTAATATATTGGCAGTGGAGATATAGTTTATCACCACTTTTTCTGCATGTGTTCTTGTCAAAAGAAGGTCTTCTGTTGCGAACAGTTTGTGTGTGCATGCAAGTTGCAGCATGGGTACGTCTGATTGGTCATACGGAGCCTTGGGTCTAGTTTGATTGGCAGAACATGGTCAGGTGGTCTCAGCTCCCCAGAGGGAAGTATTCTTCCGCTGCTTCACTTGGCTGAGGCAGAAAGATGCATGTAACGAGTAGCGAGTCCATGTAGCGTAGCGTAAGAGTAGCGTTATTTGTTCACAAATGTACTCAAGTAAAAGTAAAAAGTATCAGACATTTAAATTACTCATATGAGCAAATGTTTTCCAAAAAGTTACTAAGTAAATGTAACAGAGTAAATGTAGCACGTTACTACTACCGACCTCTGCACCCTACAGGCTCCATCATCACCTTCCAACTGCAAGAACAACAACAACAACGACAAAACCGACCACAGCTCTGCCATCTCAGCACGGTATCCTTCCTTTTCCAGAGAAGAAGAAAAGGGGCCTAAAATCTGATTCAGCTCAGGCAGAGTTTGCTCCCACTTGCCACTCACTGTGTGCACTTTGCTTTAGAAACAGTTGCCGCACCTCGTCACCACCAGTGAGGAGACAACAAACACAAACCTTTCTCACTACGGTGCAGAGAGAGAAGCCCTGAAACGCTTCAGGACAACTTCGCAGGAACAGAGAGTCGCACCGAAAGTGAAAAACTTTTCAGCATCATTGAGTGCATGATAACGACTGCACAAAGAAAACAAACACTTGTGCAGAGTTCCTACTCACTGTTGTTAACAGTAAATGAACACACAATGGGTTCATCCAGGCATTATGATGTCACAGATGTTCCTGTGAACTCATGCTGATGTGTTTTGGGGCTTCTCTATCTGCAGAGCTGTGGTCGGTTTTGTCGTCGTTGTTGTTGTTACAGTTGGAAGGTGATGATGGAGCCTGTAGGGTGATAAGGACTACTGGAGTCTGACTTACCTATTTTCATGCAAGCCTCAGGCCACAAAACCATTAAAAGGTGGAACAACAACTTGAAACTATAAAACAAATGTTTTGCCAACTATCATATCAGGTAGTGTTTTCCTTGTGATGACATTTCAAGGAAGCTACACTTTTGCAGCTAGTTAGCAATAAGTAATTTGCAAATGACACGCTAGCTAATGGAGGCCGGATCTGGAAGGTGAGTTGGTGTGTTTTGCTATTTAAGATAACACACTGTGAAATTGAGGTAAGCTAAGCCAGTTAGCTCTGACTCTGTTAAGAGTTTATTTGTCCCGCAATGGGGAAGTTGATTTAACTTCAACTCTGGTGGGACTCCAACCCAGAACCTTTGAATCATCTGTAGTAACTAGAAATCCAAAGCAATAGCCATTGCACCACAGAGCCACATTAAACCAATTTTTACATAACGAGCTAGCCCGATTGTTTGAGAATTAGTCACTCGTTTAGTATTGTGCTGCAGTATGTAGTGAGCAGTTCATCAGTGTTAGCAGGCGGGCTAATATCACTAAGGTTAGGAACTTTGGAGCAAGCTTCAACATTGGTTGGGTTTTTACTGTAAAATGTTCCTGGTCAGGCTGTCGGAGGCAACAGAGGACCTTAGGTCTGATTTTTTTTTAACAATATGAATCAATTAATGTACATCTGCAGGTGGAGTTTCAGTTTAAAGCTGTTGACCCGTGCGCCGCGTTAACCAGACTGGAGCTATAAATGAAAAACACACACCTGCTGGCCTGCTGGTGCACAAGGTGTGGATGACGCACGACAAGTGCAACAGTGTGTGAAGCAGAGCTGGGAGCGATGGGCTCAGAGCTGATAACACCGGAGCAGATTTCCATAATATTATTTTCTCCATGTAGGCTGTCATGAAACTTCATGTTTGTAATAGAAAAATAAAGGAGAAAGTGAAATTAGGATGACGAACTTTGGCATGCTGTGAGCTTTAACGAGGTGTGTTATCAGCACACCTTGGTACTATCACACAGTTGCTGTTTGGTGTGTTCCAAAATGGACTTTAACAGCAGTGATAGGCAGAGAAAGGAGATGTAATCTGTATGTGGGGGGGCTGTGGATGGATGAACATGAGATGAAGTGAGTGTTTGCCTGCAGGCCGTCTTGTGCTCACATGGCAGAGGGAGGCCATTCGACCTGAATGTAGAGACGCGTACGGAGACAGTAGTTGAGACGTTGCCACTGAGGATTCATGGAATAAATGTATCGCCCGGGAGCCAGAGGGGCGCAGTGCGTATGAACTCTTAATGGGTTTTTCAGGACAAACATTTCCTGTCGGCAGGATTTTTGTGGTCTAGTTTTGTGTTTACAAAGTGATGTCACTCGTCCTTGTAGTGTCGGTATGTCCGTCACTGACTGAGTCTGTTTTTGTCTTTCAGGAGCTGTCCCGCTGCCCTACAATGACTCTGAGCTCCTGAAGATTTTCATAAACGTCTGATCTTGAAGCCCACTTGTTTCCATGATGGGTTCCCGCAGCCAAGGTTTCTTCCACCAGCACCACCACCATCACCACCACCACCACCGTAGCTCCATGGTGCCCGCCACGGTGCCAAGGCTGCTGCCCGAGAACGGCAGCCTGCTGGGAGGCATCGCACAAATCACCCCCAACCTGTTCCTCAGCCGAGGGAACGTGGCGTCCAATCGCAGCCTGCTGCTGTCTAAAGGCATCACCTGCGTGGTCAATGCCACCATTGAGCTCCCCAACTTTAACTGGCCCCACATGGAGTATGTAAAGGTTCCGTTGGCAGACATGCCCCACTCCCCCATCTCCTTGTACTTCGACAGCGTGGCAGATAAGATCCACAGTGTAGGACGAAAGCGCGGGGCCGTGTTGGTGCACTGCGCCGCGGGCGTGAGCCGCTCGGCCTCGCTCTGCCTGGCGTACCTCATGAAGTATCACCGCGTGTCTCTGGCTGAGGCCCACGCCTGGGTCAAAGCACGCCGCCCAGTCATCAGGCCCAACGGTGGCTTCTGGCGCCAGCTTATCGAGTACGAGAGGAAGCTCTTTGGTAGGAACTCTGTAAAGATGGTGCAGACGCCCTACGGGGTCATACCTGACGTTTATGAGAGGGACCGCAGGAGCCTTGCTCCATACTGGGGTCTGTGAGGGAGGCTGTGCCAACTGTCCACCGTGAGGGGAAAAAGTGAAGCCCTTTGCCCTCCTGGACCGCAGACCGATGTCTGTTCTAGACAGGCAAAGTGAGATGCGTGAGTGTACTTGTGTGTGAAGCTTATTTAATGAACACTAGAGCGTTTGGACAGAGGGAGTTTAAGCAAACACTGGCTGTCGTCCAACATGCTGTCTCCATTTAGTCTTTGAGTGGGAGCAAGGCAACTTAAAGCCCAGAATCCTTCAGGACCCAGAGGTTTGGATGGGACCACAGCGATGTCAGACGCCAAGACGTGAGATGAGACTCTGGTTGCTGGTCTGTTTCCTGGTGTGTTGTAGAGGAGGATGAGCACCCCGTGAAGGTGTTAGCTGAGACTCTGCAGCTCTGACAGTGATGTGACTGAAGTCCTTTTCCTGACGTGGTGTCATGTGGTGGTATTGTGCCAGTTTTACAGTAATATTTAGTGTGAAGGGCAGCAGCATGCTCTAAATTTATGGTAGCATTACAGATAAGTGTACAGAAAAAAACAATATATAGGGAAAATATGTACTGATAGTGAGGAAACCAGGCTATTGTGCACTTTAAACAGACATTCAAAGATGTTATTATAGCCGCCTTTTTGAAGGTGAGAAATGAAAAGATGTAAGTCAAGGTTCAGGGAAAGCTCCTGTGTAACACAGGGTTGACTATTCCGTCCTGTGACCACACTATGTTATTGTAGTGCTATTTGATGCTATATTAAAAATATCTGCTGCCTCAAGGGAAGCTGTGGCTTTTTGTGAAGTATATATATTATCTATCCTGCATTGCTTTGTGTCCACATTCAAGTGAGAGGACAGGAAACCAGCCTGCTTCTGTTGTTTAGTCCTCCTCTGATGATTAATGTCACACAGGATGAAAATCCTTCATCCACCCAGTGAAACTTTCACAAGTAAGTTTGTAGAGGTTGTAAATTACAGCAGAACACCGTCGGCCCAACATTTCCTCCAATATTATGGCAGAATAGAAACAAATCTATGGATTCATTGTTGGAAATATCTCAGAGTGATGTATTCCTCCCATGACTTTCTTGTGTGAGTAGTGTGTAACTGGCCTGTACGTTGAGTTAATCAGGACCCTAATGAAAAGCGAGAAAAACTCCACAAGAATTATCTAAAGAAAGATGAATTCCCAAATGATCTACATGTTTGTTAAGCACTGTGGAGTTTAGTGGGCTTCCCCCTACGCTTGGAGGCACAATACCACTGTTGCTTTAGGAGGCTCCCCCCTTATGAATGGCGTAACACATGTACATTACTTATTTACAATCTGATGGAAAAAGAACCAGCGTATCCTAGCAACAACAATGTCCACAGGTGTGAGGGGTTAACATCTTCACTGCAGTTTGTGACAGAGCAGCCCTACCACTGACTGAGTGTTTCACCTGTGTTGACTTAATAACCAAACATCCCAGCACTGGGAAAATCATAATAATAAATATACATCTATCATCATTTATTATTATTTATTTTTCATTTACATTACATTTTTTTTCTCATTATCAGTGAAGACGTCTCTGAGTTGTTTTCAAACGAACACGCCGCAGGGTTCGCTCCTCCGAAGGCCTCATGATGTTGATCTTTTTTTCCCCAGAGAGATGTCTTCAGATGTCAAAGCGTTCTTGTCATTCATTCTCATTTGCTGTGGTTACAGAGCAGCAGGCAGATATTGATGAGCACTATTTGTCTTGTGTCCACACTTTGGAGGGACCTCTGGAGTGGTCTCTCCACAATGAATTCCATTACCCACAGAGACGAGACCTGCCTGCTGGTAGACGGAACACCAACAAGATGCTTCGAGTGATGGGTCCAAATTATACACTGCACACACCAGAAGAAAAAAAATACATCAATCTATTTTTCCCCTCTGCTTCCCAGCTGTGCTAATGTGGCTTCATGTATGTGGTTTTCAGGGTAAAGTGGAGAGCTAAAAGTAAACACATCTCTCATCAGCAGCAGGATATTATCATCTATCATTAAAGCAGGGAGCAGAGCCATTTGCATCATCCTGGGCACTGGAGCAGGCCAGGCTCCAGTGGTGCAGGCCATGCAGAACCAACTGCGCTGATGAAGTTCCTGGAGATGACATTCAGACAGCCGCAATCCAAAAGAAAGTACCACACAGGATGAGCTTCATTTTTTACATTACATTAATTTGTTGTTTTATGATTAATATTTGCTGAATAAAGTAGAGAAATGAGAGAAAGATCCTGAACATGAACATGTCAAAACTAGGCCTAAGGTTAGGAAGGTCGCAGAGTTGTGAGGCGTAGTCTCAGTGAGCTGAATGCATCAAACATTAAAACACAGCTCTGCAGCCTTCCTAACCCTAGTTGTAACCCTAACCTTAATGCAGAGCTAGGGTTAGCATCACCTGTGTTAATGCAGGCAGGCTCCTCCTCCACCTCTTGCTGCTGCTGCTTGGTTGAATCTATATTCTTGAAACTGCCTGTGATGCTGTAAATATTTCACCAGTCGACCAGTTTTTCATTTCAGCCACACAAAAAGCAAATATGAACTTCTGCTATAGCTGCAATGAATTACTGAATCGTGGCTTCAAACAGGCTTTAATGATTCAGTATAATCAGTTTGAGCTACAGCACTACTCCCCTATCAGCCAGTTGTAAATCCTGCATTTCCATTTTAACAAGGCCATACGCACAAGGCCATTATTAATATAAACATGCTGGCTCGCCATCCTCGTTATAGTTATAATTTGACAGCCTGATTTAGCCTCACAGGAACATATGCTTTAACTGTTGGATGTGACTCAAAGAATGCATTTTTTTTTGTCTCACAACAGTTGCATTAAGGGAACAGCCACATGGAGAAGGCTGCTTTTGTGGCTGCCAGCAGTACTTGGAAACCTCAAAAATAGTCCCACAGGGCAGGTGAAACGCTGCCGGTGTTTCAGTGAGAAAAAAATGTGACTAAAAAGATGGAAAGGAAGGAAGAAGCAGCTTCATAGTGCTCTGAAGCTCAGTCTGAGAATCTGGTGAAATGAATCGTTCTCCTCAGCGAGCGGCTGAATGAGTGTGTTGTCTCTGTGGTACAACAGTGACTCATCTGTCCGTCCTCTTTAAAGCCTCCGCTGTCTGCTCAGATTGATAGAACGGACATCGAGGCAGAGTCATGAGGCTCTATTCAATTTGTACTCAACACCTCGGCAGTGAAAATGACTAATATTTGTGTCCTGGGCTTCGCAAATCGACTTCACTGCCAATGGTAGATTAGAGTGTTAAAGGTTAACACTGTTGATATTCTGTGATTTTATTATTGTCAACAAAACCAGCGAAAATATCAACTGCAGGCGCCGCAGTTTATTTCGAGACAGGCTGTCATGCATTGTCCTTCTGCTATGAACACTGTGCCAACAGTATATTAATCCACTGCTGAAAATAGTCCCCAGTAAAAACACAATGCTTAACAAGAGTCTAATGGAGGTATGCTTTACAGTTACGTTATATTTATTTTGTTTCCCACAACATAGCTCCTAGGATCATCGGGGCACTCCTCCACGATAAGGTGGTGGTCTACGGAGGGGACTTTTTTTTTTTTAATTTTTACATTTTTTGTTATTTTCTTATTTATTTTTAATTTGTTTTAAAAATTGTATGGCTTCATATCGGCATAATAGCTAGAAAATATATAATATAATATAATATAGCTATAGCTTCAGCAGTCTAACTGCCAATTTAGTTTTTTTTTAAGTCTGCATATCGGCATAATAGCTATCAAATATATAATATAATATAGCTTCAAGCAGTCTAAGGGCCAAATTTGTTTTTTTTAGGTCTGCATGTTGGCATAATAGCTATAAAATATATAATATATACACTACATTACCAAAGGTATTCGCTAACCCATTCAAATGATCAGAATCAGGTGTCCTAATCACTTGGCCTGGCCACAGGTGTATAAAATCAAGCACTTAGGCATGCAGACTGTTTTTACAAACATTTGTGAAAGAATGGGCGGTTTTCAGGGAATTCCAGCGTGGAACTGTCATAGGATGCCACCTGTGCAACAAATCCAATCCATTTCCTTGCTCCTAAATATTCCACAGTCAACTGTCAGCTTTATCATAAAGAAATGGAAGAGTTTGGGAACAACAGCAACTCAGCCACGAAGTGGTAGGACACGGAGAGGGGTCAGCGGATGCTGAAGCGCATAGTGCAAAGAGGTCGCCGACTTTCTTCACAGTCAATTGCTACAGAGCTCCAAACTTCATGTGACCTTCAGATTAGCCCAGTACGCAGAGAGCTTCATGGAATGGGTTTCCATGGCCGAGCAGCTGCATCCAAGCCACTCATCACCAAGTGCAATGCAAAGCGTGGCATGCAGTGGTGTAAAGCACGCCGCCACTGGACTCTAGAGCAGTGGAGACGCGTTCTCTGGAGTGATGAATCATGCTTTTCCATCTGGCAATCTGATGGACGTCTGTGTTTGGAGGTCGCCAGGGGAACAATACATTTCGGACTGCATTGTGCTGACTGTGAAATTTGGTGGAGGAGGAATTATGGTGTGGGGTTGTTTGTCAGGAGTTGGGCTTGGCCCCTTAGTTCCAGTAAAAGGAACTTTGAATGCTTCAGGCTACCAAAGCATTTTGGACAATTCCATGCTCCCAACCTTGTGGGAACAGTTTGGAGCGGGTCCCTTCCTCTTCCAACATGACTGTGCACCAGTGCACAAAGCAAGGTCCATAAAGACATGGATGACAGAGTCTGGTGTGGATGAACTTGACTGGCCTGCACAGAGTCCTGACCTGAACCCGATAGAACACCCTTGGGATGAGTTGGAGCGGAGACTGAAAGCCAGGCCTTCTTGACCAACATCAGTGACCTCATTAATGCACTTTTGGAAGAATGGTCAAAAATTCCTATAAACACACTCCTCAACCTTGTGGGCAGCCTTCCCAGAAGAGTTCAAGCTGTAATAGCTGCAAAAGGTGGACCGACATCATATTGAACCCTATGGGTTAGGAATGGGATGGCACATATGTGATTCAAGGCAGGTGGGCGAATACTTTTGGTAATATAGTGTAGCTATTGCTTAAAGCACAGACTAAAACCCACACGGACCCTGAGCTTTTAAAAAAGCTTTATCTTGGGACTCAGCGATGTTTAAATTGGGTGAATGGAGCAGCGTGGGGGTTTAGGGTGGATGGGGGGTGTTCAAAGGTGGGGGGGATGGAGCAGTGTGGGGGTTAGGGTGAATGGGGGGTGTTCAAAGGTGGTGAATGAAGCAGCGCGGGTGTCTAGGGTGGGATTAGGCTGGGGTGTATGGTGTCCGTTAGGTAGGGTAGGGTCTGGATTTGTGATGTCAACTGAGAAGAGAGAACGAGCCTGTGGAGGGACTGCAGCCAGAATATTGTTGGCAAGCTCCTCAGTGGTGGTACATCCCATAGTCATCACAGGTCGGAATATATCCGCAATGCTACCCATGATCTCAGGTAGATCTGTGTAAACCATGATCGCCTCTAGTAAGTTGTACTGCAGGCCGTTAAACATCTGCTCTGATGAGAGGATCCCTAACTTGTGCATTTCGCACAGCAGCAAGCCCACATGTCTTCGTGTGGCGGGGCTACAGTCAAACGTTGTATCAACAGCCTGTCTGACAAAGACAGGAAGATGTCGGGGGCTGGTTTTCTCTCTCACAGAGCTCAGGGCTTTAGTGAAGTCGTTACTTTGGATAAAGTCCTGGATTATGCTGTGACAGCAGATTTCCAACTCTTTAACTGTAGCTGTGGGATTCCCATACAGAGGAGGAGTGTAGGGGGCTTCTGAGGTCTCGTTCACAGGCAACCAGTTTCTCTCCCATAGCTGCCGCGTGGCGACTAGCATGACGGATACCCTGGAAGATGTTTTCCCCTCCTTCACAAATTCATCCATCCTGGTGAAGAATGAATCCATTCGTGTCTTCTGTGTGGACATCTCCAGTTCATTGCCTACAATGCTGAACAGCTCACACAAGCACTCGAGGGATTCCTCATCTCTGTTATCCAGGAGTCTTCTGATACAGGTCTGTATAACAGTGTTGCTGAAGACCTTTGATCTGAAGAGCTCCCCGAGGAACTTGATGTAGTTGAGTGAGTGGCTGGATGCTCTGATTTCCTCTAGTTCTCTCCTCAGCCGTTCCATTTCCTTGTCTTGTCCCTTTGCAGCCTCCAGGCGTTCCTGTCTCTCTTCAAAATGATTTGATTGTCCGTGAATCTTGTCAAATTCAGCCAAGCATTGTTGGACAATCACCGTTTGGAACTTCACAGAACATGAGCTCTTGACTTTCAGCAGACAGCGGCACATGTTAGCGTACTGTGCTGACAGGCTTGGGGTCAGTGTGGCTCTTTCAATGATCATATCAGCCACTGTCTTCAAGCTGTCCTCAGTGTCAAGACGCAGGTCCTTTAACTCGGACATCAAATTCTGATAGGTTCCAGGTGTCAGTCTGTTCAGGATGGACTGAACATGGCTGATGGCATCTTCTGGTGTCACAGGTTCTTCCTGTGGTCCATCAGGCTGTAGTGGATAAGTTTTCTTGATGTCCTTTATCTTGTGGGTTTCGGTGGCAGCTGGCTGCGGGGCTGAGGAGTGTCCAACTGCGATATGGTGGTTGCTCTCCATGGGCAGCCAGTTCCTGCTTCGCAGGTCTGCTGTGTTTCTTAGCAATGTTAAAACCCTGGAAGATGTTTTCCCCTCGTTCACAAATTCATCCATCCTGGTGAAGAATGAATCCATTCGTGTCTTCTGTGTGGACATCTCCAGTTCATTGCCTACAACGCTGAACAGCTCACACAGGCACTCGAGGGATTCCTCGTCTCTGTTATCCAGGAGTCTTCTGATACAGGTCTGAACAACAGTGTTGCTGAAGACCTTTGATCTGAAGAGCTCCCCGAGAAACTTGATGTAGTTGAGTGAGTGGCTGGAGGCTCTGATTTCCTCCAGTTCTCTCCTCAGCCGTTCCATTTCCTTATCATGTCCCTTTGCAGCCTCCAGGCGTTCCTGTCTCTCTTCAAAACGATTTGATTGTCCGTGAATCTTGTCAAATTCAGCCAAGCATTGTTGGACAATCACCTTTTGGAACTTCACAGAGCATGAGCTCTTGACTTTCAGCAGACAGCGGCACATGTTAGCGTACTGCGCTGACAGGTTTGGTGTCAGTGTGGCTCTTTCAATGATCATATCAGCCACTGTCTTCAAGCTGTCCTCAGTGTCAAGACGCAGGTCCTTTAACTCGTACATCAAATTCTGATAGGTGCCAGGTGTCAGTCTGTCCAGGACGGACTGAACGCAGCAAATGCCCTCCTCTGGAGACATCATTGTCTCCGATGGTGCCTCTTGCTGCACAATAGGTTTCGCAGGGTGTGCTACAGCTCCGAATTTTCTCGGTTTGACCATCTTCTCTGCTCTCTTTTGGGTAGATGAACCTTCTGTCTTGTTTTCAAAAAAATTTATTTATCTGGGAAATTTTTTCTCGGTGAGTGAAATGATCCAAGTTATCCAAATCCAGCTGATACTCTGAGTTATCCGATAAGCTGTCTGTTCTCCGCTGTGTGTGAATACATAATACTCGATGTGACCGTCTGACGTGCCAGATATACCTTTTGGCCCCGCCACGGATGACATCAGTTAAAAGATCAATCAAATGACATAAATTATGATGTCATCACAATGGGCGTGGCTTACACGTATTTATTTAATTATTTATATTCCCCGCCGTCATGTGACGTCACAAAGCGTTCGTGGCACCGTGATCAGAACCAAGCGTGTGTGCCAGTGGTGCTGGTGGGCTGTGATCACAAAAAGTCTTAAAGAAATGGATAAACTTGATCAAATGGATTGAGCGTCGTCAGAAATCCATTGTTGCCATCAGCAGAGCGCTCCAGACTGTACAGGAAGCTCTGTGTTTCCGGTAAGTAAGGTATCGCTGGCGTTAGCAAACGTTAGCTATGCTGACATTAGCACCTGTCTCATCAGTGTTTATAGACAGATTTAAATAGATCGCCTGCGTCGCCGACAAAGTAAAAATAGATCTTTTCTGCTGCTCTATAATGTTATCTATGCTGTGTCCACTGTTAGCTTAACTAATTCTAACAAGGTGCTGTGTTATTGGCGACTTGTTCTACAACTTGCAGTGCCAATATTTGTAGTTCGTGTAGTTTGTATCGTTTGCACAGTTTGAAGAGCTCCAGTGTCCACTGCAGTTTGTCAAAAGTATTCACAAAAGACCTGGAATGAAAGCTCAGTGTGTCCGCTTGATGAATGATACCAGTTCAGAAGTTAAAAGACTGAACTCCAGCTATAGGCAGAAATCGAAGCAGCCTTCTAAATACCCATGTTAAAATGTCTCTAGCTGTACCTTTGTAATATAACCCATTTCTAATTTTTAGTTTTAAGGTTATTGTGCATCTTATAATTTAGTTTCTGTAAAATAACATTTTCTTATTTTCATTTTTTTAATTGCTGACATCAGCCTTTGAATTTACATTTTTATAGTATTCTATAATGTAGATGTACAATATGCTGTGTTAATTATGACCAACTGTTGAAAATATATCAATATTCTTAAGTGAATTATGCTGTCGCCATAATTTAATCTCGTAAACATTAAATTGTTTTTCCAAACATGAATAAATGGAAAGCACAAGAATATTCTCAAAGGTGAAGGTAATCAGTTAGAAGCAGCTGTTTTTAATCAATAATGTATGACAGACCATGGGCCATGGAAAAACCCAAGTAGCAGCAGCAGTCAGTGCAGCTGAGTATCAGTTCAATCTCACAGCTCTCCCAGAGTGATCGCTTCAGCCGCAGACAATAGGCGTGAAGATGACAGGCATAAGGAGAGAGACGGGCTGCAGTTTGAATCACGCAGCTTTACTCAGTAATTGATTTGAGCATTTGTAATTTTCTGTAATCCCGGTGTTCAGCGTGAGAGCAGGAGAGGAATTCATTTTCTGCAGGAAATAAATTAAGGAATGGCGAGAGATAAAATGGATGTTGGAGAACACACCTGAAGAGTGTGAGAATGATAATGAGACTGGTTTCATGGAGCCACCCCCCCCCCCCCCCCCCCCCCCCAGACATCTCATTTGATTGGATGAGCTCAACCGCCAGCGATGGCCCGGCAGGCTTTGTCGTAGGAGA
This sequence comes from Parambassis ranga, assembly GCF_900634625.1. NCBI lineage: Eukaryota > Metazoa > Chordata > Actinopteri > Ambassidae > Parambassis > Parambassis ranga. The sequence goes on from NC_041033.1 coordinate 14,580,478, forward strand.
AATTATTCCATTTTGTGGCCAAGTGATGGAGATGAGGCCTCTCTGGCCTGAGAGAAAGTACATTATTGAGTGAGATGATAGCAGGAAAATGTGCAGCAACATTCAAGCATTTGGTAGAGGAAGCGTCAGTGGAAGGCCAAACACAGTAAGATCACAAAGCAGCGCAAATAAAATGACCAATTCACAGTTTTACTTGTGCTTGAACAGAAATCCTGGAGTAATTAATTCAGAATTGATGCTAAAAATGTATTTAACACAGACTAAAATGTAGCTACTGAGATTAGAATAGTTTGATATTTCACTTGTGAGAGGAATATAGACTCTGCCTTATAGTGTGCTGTCTGATGTGGTGATGAGTGGTGTAGTAGCCCCACAGGGCACTGTGCTTTCTCCATTCCTGTTCACCTCATACACCTCAGACTTTCAGTACAACTCAGAGTCACTTACAGAAGTTTTCTGATGAATCTGCAGGAGTATGGAGGAGTACAGGAGGCCGGTGGACAGATGTGTGGAGTGGGCTAGAGAGAATCACCTGCTGCTTAATGTGGACGAGACCAGAGAGATGGTGATTGACTTCAGGAGGAGGGGAACAGCTTCACAGCCCCTTTGCATCCTAGGTGAGGATGTGGAGGTGGTGAAGGAGTGCAGGTAACCTGGGAGTGACTATCAACAGCAGCCTGAGCTGGAGGACCAACAGCACAGCTGTGTACAAGAAGGCCTGCAGCAGGAGGCTGAGGTCCTTCAGCGGGTGCAGCAGCAAGATGCTGGAGACCAGTCTGTTGTTGCCAGCACTCTGTTCTCCTCTGGCTCTGTCATTGGCTGCATTTCAGGATATATGAACAGGTAATACAAACATGTTAAAATGATTAAGAAAACATCTTCAAATTAAAAACAACATGTAGTTAACTTTTCAGTGTAAGCGTCTTACAAAGGTACCCATAACCTGCTCTGGGTGACTAGTCGGGTCTGCGCCATGGGGCAGCCTGTGGCTATGAAGTGAAGAGAGAGGCTGCTAAATGATGATAATAAACCCAGTAAAAAATAACAATCCCTATTTTTACTGAGCTCTCAGTCCAGCATCAGGCTGCAGTCCTCTGTCTCTCCGCCCACAGCATTCAACTCTGTCTGGTTTGTCGTCATGGCCCAAATCATGTTGCTTATAGGTCTTGTATTGGCGATAAAGGCTCTCACTCCTTCCATTATTATCATCTTAATAGTGACGTATTGGGCACCCCTGGATTCGAAGATTGTTTTAAAGAGTTTTTAATCTTAAAAAAATGACTTAACACTCTGCGCACACACAATGGATTTATTTACATCACATTTCATTTGGTCATAAATACAATGCTACAGCGTGACACTGTAATATACAGAAAACTCTGCTGTAACTCCTTCTAGTTTTAAACTCTGCACACAACAGAACACAGAAAACCACAACGTTCAAGTCGAAAACCTTTCACCCGCCTTCCCCTTATAACCTATAAAATACAATTTAAATACATCAAGGGGTCCCGATGTTTATCCCCCAGCAGTGCAAACAGTTCATTCAACACAAAGCGTAAAAAGAGAGACAGCTTCTATCAGAGCGGTTTAAGATTTTATAAAAGATATTAAAACCAAAACAGCCACAGAGCTTCAAACGGAGCCGACGCACAAATATAATTCAAGTATTACAATAGTAGACTTATGATTCAACACGTCTGCTTCAGTGGGAATAGAGTCATGAATAAAATTCAAACAGAAGAGACATTATGATCTCCGGATGTGTGCAGACGTCCTCAGCCAGTGTTTTTGAATAGTATTGCACATCTAATAATTTAAATATGATTAATATTTGCAGTGATAACTTAGGCAGCATTAGTTATACGTGTACATATAACCTCCACAGCTGACCTATAAGTGATTTGTATGGATGAGGAAAATGAAACAATAACACCATGTAGAGGGAAAACAAAAGAGTGACAGCTGATTAAAAAACAAATACAGAGGGTTCCAGTGACTTTAAACGTCCTTCTTTCTGATGTTAATTAGCCCATGCCCTGTTGTTACCATGGCACCTCAGAGCAGGTCTGGCAGGATGAGGCCAGGGGGTTTAGGCTCCACACAGTTGATCCAAAAATTGGCACAGCTGGCGTGGTACTGGTGGCCCCCGTACAGCAGCTTGAAGTTGTCCGTCTCCGAGTTGAAGGCCTGTCCGAGTGAGAAAATATAGTGTTAGCGATAACAGACCTGTCTGTTCACACGGGGAGAATATGTCTGCTCCCACCACAGTACTAAAGAATAATTCTGCTTTATTACGACTACAAAACAGCATATGTCAGGGCAGGAACCAGCAGGCGTGGATGAATACAACTGTGATTAGGTCAGACAGCAATTATCCACAGACGGAGCTCCCTAATGCAGTTAGCAAAATGGGAGTTTCAGGTGGCTAATTAATGTTTATGTTCAAGCAATTCATGTAAAAATCACATTCAGGCTTTTTGCTTCAAGTCGTGTTCAACACAAGAGCAGCAGCTTTAAAGGGACAGTTCACTGAAAATCAACCATTATATCAGCACATTTATCTGATTTGGAATGAGTCGGTGGCCACTGGTGGTACAGATTTCTGTCTTCTGCCCAAAATAATATCAAAGCAGTATATGTACCAGGATTACTATGAAAAACTCAGTGTCTCTTTCCATAAATTATGACACGTTTAAGAAAACCCACAGACTTTGTTGTGATAAATTTCAAAGGACCTTTGGAGGATAATTAACAAACCAGCTCCAAGTCTAGGGGCTCACTCGCTGTGCAGAAGGCACCACGCATCCCCCCATGACAAGCATTACAGCTCAACTGAATACCCCATTAACGTTTACATCCAGTCACGCTGTCACAAGCACAGGGCTGTTGTCATGGGTCGGTGCACACTGGCTTCTCAGCAGTGACATCCTTCCTTAGGTAAAAAAAAATTCTATATGAAACTGCTCTGTGGATTTTATTAAGGTACCAGGTCATGATTTTTGGAAGGAATCATCACTACTGAGGTTTTTTTTTTTTTTTTTAAAATGGTATCTTTAAAAGTGCTTTGAGTTCCACAAGCAAAGTGCTGTCTGTATTTTATTGTAACCACCAAATCTCACACTAACAAAAGATGAACAGCAGTGAAGGCAACAGGATGAATATAAATATATGATCTGGCAGGTGTAAGTTCTCTAAAATTGTTAAAATTGTACACAAGAAAAGAACTATAAAATACAAACTTCTATCCGCATAAGTGCAAAGCATACGGCCACATGCTGCGAACATCTTCACATCTAAATGTGACTGTTTACACAGAGCCTAAAGATCGTCAGTCTTTGAATCAAAGCAGAGAATCCTGCACGCTGAGACACATTTAAGCTGTTATATAGACAGACTGGAGGCACCACAGTCTGCTGTTATTCCTGTGACTGTGGCGGAATAAATAAATACAAACCATGTGGTATTTTAGAGGGACCTGAGACGATGCAAAGGTAGAGAGCCAGGCATGTCTTTGCATTTATGAATTCAACATCCATTTAACCATTCCCACACTAAAAAAAACACCAAGAGATTTATCTCAATCAAAACAGACGAGCATCACAAAGATTGGCTCTGGCTGTGTGTCCAATCCTATGAAGCCATGTCAGTGGATTTTTATGATGTGGAGCTAAATGTAAGCTAATTCTGTAGAAAGTAAATAAATCAAGAATTTGCCAGTAAGTGTAAACACAAGAGCAGATATGCTAAGTTAGATAGCTAGTTAGTTAGCCACAACACTGAGACAGTACTTTGTTAGAGATAACATCAGCCAGCTAGCTGTAACACAGCCATCGATCATCAATCTGACAGAAAACAGGGCTTAGTGGCCAGACTGTATCAGAGATGAAGTGCAGTTGTGTGTTGAGCCATTTTCTCATCTGTTGCTGTTCAGAAAGTGACCCCCCCCCCCCCTCCCAACAACAACACCAGGGCTTGTATTTCCACTGGGTCCAGCTGTAGCAGTGTGTGTGTGTGCAATCAGCAGATGCTAATGTGTGTGATGTGCAGCTTACGAGTTTGCATCCCTGGTGAAAAAAAAATGGAGCTGAAGCCAGAGAAAAGGAATGAGTCATGTGCAGTGAATCATAGCCTCCCACACAGAAGCAGAGGGGAGACGCATGCAGAAAGCAAAAAAAAAAAAGACACACCGCCACAACACACCATTAAGTCAAATTCATCACCACCTGCCAGAATACAGTCTGCAGCACAGATGCTCTACTAGATGACGAGCTTTCTCGAGCACACCGAGTTACACATCTCCCCTCCTTGCCTTCTCACAAAAACTTTCATGTTAGAGCTCTTTTGTGCCCTGGCCTAAACTTGGTTTTAGGCTTGCCAATGCTGGAAATGAAAGGTTGGGTCACACAAAGACGAGCTGTGAAACCTCCTCATTCCACTGCGGAGCCCTCTCAAACTCTCTATCTCCACTAATTTCACCTGTCTTTCCTGGATGGCTGGTAATGCCACAACAATGAGGCCATTCAGGCACTCAAGCTGGAGATGTCAGATAAAACAGCAGTTCTGCTAATTCACCTGACCTTTGTAGCAGCATGTAAAGGTTAGACTGGTTCCAGACTGGGCTCAAATCTGAATACTATCTACCCTGAATGCTGATTTTTTTTGTTGTTTTTTGTTTTTACACTAATATTTTCATAAGAGACATAAATAAAACAAATGAGGCATAATTACCCTTAACTTCCTGTCACTGTCTTTATTCAATGCCTGTAAGCAAAGGAGCAGTCGGAAGGGTGAGGAGTGTTCATGCAAAGAGAAGCAAGCGTCCACACCGGCCGTTTCACCAATAGTGAACACATCAAAGAGTCCGAGCTATTACCCTCAGGGCTCCCACACACGTTCTGTCTCAGAATGCAACACATTCAGCCTCAATTGGTCTGAAGTATTGATTTAGGATTTCTGACTGAGTTTTACGTTTACAATAAAAGATCAGCTCAGTTTGTTAGACCACTGTTTAAGTTCATAGATGAATTTGGCCTCTTAATTTTTATATATCAAATTCCTTTAAAATGAAAGTGATCATTTAAATTTTAGTCCAGTTTGATCAGATGTTGTCAGTGAAAGTTTCTGCTCCATTACATCCTCACATATCTACAGATCTTTTGCTAGCTCAGCTCTTCAATACCATCTAAAACGGTTAACTGATAATAAACTGACTGCTGTTTTTAATAACTGGTTAATCCCTCTTGATTTTTTTAAGTTTTTTTTAAGCAGAAATTTGAATCATTTTGTAAAATATGTTTTCTTTTCTGTGTAGGAACCCTGCTACCCACACTAAAGCATGCTTTGACAGAGACGGGCAAACTAACATCAGATTTATAAACACTGAGGGAAAAACTGACAAAGCTTGAATTCAAACGTTTGTTACACACATGCAACTCGATCAATCCAGATCCTTGAGACACTTCATGAATCAGTATTAATACAAATAGCTAGAAACTTTAAATAAATTAAACTCCTTTCCAGTGCTTCTCCTTGTAATTGCCTGAATTGGCATTTATCATTTAGCAGAAGAGCTTAAGCATCATAAGTTAAACAAGTATCACTCAAAGTGAAACTGATTTCCTGGTAGACACCCATCTCTGTCTCCTGACCCGAAGAACGGCCAGCATCACAGAGCTGTTCATTAAACAGGAACAAGGTGAGGCTGACTGATTTTTGGCTTTATCTAAATACCCAAAAGGGATTTAAAAAAGAATTGAACTGAAGAGCAGCCACTTTTCACATTTCTCTGATGCCACGTCAACATCTCCACCCTTCTGTGCCTCTGGGTTGAAAAATAAATCAGCACCTCTTCACTGCAGGACAATGCAACAATCAGCGGCGTCTGCTGCAGCCAAAGCTGTTCATTGTGCTCAGAGGGGGAAGCTATTCTGCACTTGGCTTTCATGCATTCTTACCAGTGTGGCTCTGCCAAAAAATGTAATTAACCCTCATGCGTTGTTCGGGACATTTTTGTCCTCTGAGAGAAATTTTTCTGTTTATTTTGGCCATAACTTTGTCAATATGTGGACAAATTGAATCATTTTTCCTCAATAAGCTTAATTTTACATAAATTTTGTTAATATGATTTTAAAATTTTTCATAGGTCAACGGTACACTGTGGGCAAATTTTACCCCCTAATGTGTTGTTCGGGGACAAAAACGTCCCCTAACTTTAACGGTTTTAAAAATATATTAGATAAATATTTTTTTGAAATTTTTTTGCATAGACCTTTTAATTAACTTCAGTTCTAATCAACAGTAGTGAAAAAATCATTTTCCCCCAGGATTTTAACCCTTTAATCACCAATTTTATAAGGGGTGGTGCTGAAAATTGAAAAAAAAACACACAAAATGGCTCATTTTTAATAGAAAAGGTGAATGTGGACTGGATTCTTTTTAACCTTTATTATAGTCTTGGTCATGTCAAACATCAGTAAAAAAATTGACTTTATTGCATTATTAGTTTTTGCACAGCACTGGATTTTCTTTTTTTCTCCCATTTTGTCCCATAGACTTACATTATAAACACACTTTTTTTGACTGCACAGCCATGGCACTAAATAATCATGCATTCTTGATTGTTGGTGGTTTACCCTGTTGGTAGGAGGTAACATTTGTGATTTTTACAGTTAACAACTTAATTACCATATTAACCCTTTACCTGCAGGCCTGTGCTCATGTAGTGTAGTTTCTGGCTTGTATATGGAGTTATAGGGAGTATTTTAGCACATAATTGTGTGTCTACACACTGTGTGTGTATGTTAGAGAGGAAGAGAGCCATTTGCACACTGTCAGGGAAGGAAAGTCAGGAAAATAAAGTTACTAAGTAAGTGAAGTGTACCTAATTCAGACGTACAACGGCAATGCATAAGCATGTAAAATGAAAACATCCAGGAGTTCTGGCGTCTGAAGTTGTGGATGGGTAAAATAGCTGTTTTTTTTTTTTTTTTTAGCTTTCGGAAAACACGTCCTCCAGTAGAGTGACTTTACTTTTAGGTTAGTGTCTCAGTTGAGATCACTGAATTAGTCTAAGTGAGGTCTAAGTGCCCCTTTTCCATGGTGTGTTGCGCTCCACACGACCATACGTACATGTGCATGTTACTAAATAGACACCATAGATAGATAACTTGATAACATAATAAATAATCATTGACTAACCAAATCTAATCTACAGTTTAGTCCCCTACTAAAATTAGTATTAAAAGTAGTTTAGTAAAGTAAAGTAAAGTAAATTTGTTGCAGCCCTAAAAGTAAGTGCCGGGCCCTTTGATGCTGAGAGGTTCAGACTAAACAAAACAAAAACACTAGTGGACTTGCATGCATCCTCCTGGTCATTTAATGGTGACAAGAGCAGCAAGCAGCATGAAGAGAGGATTCACCTGTGCATGAGTGAAGGATTCACTTGTGAACGAATGAAGGATTCGCTTGTGAACAAGTGACGGATCTACTTGTGCAGCCTTCACAGCTTCACAGCCTGGCCCTTCATAGAGCCAGGCTGCACAATCATTTCCAGAGATTGTGCACAAGTGAATCCTCTCTTCATGTTGCTTTCTGCTCTTCTCACCATCAAATGACCACAAGGTCACATGTAAGACCACTTGCCTTTTTGTTTTGTTTAGTCTGCACCTGTAGACATCAAAGGGCCACACGTGCATAGCAACACTTTCTTTGTTTTTGTTTACTATGAAGACTCTGTGGTTGTGTGTACTCACAGACAACAAGATCAGTGTGCAAATGGCTCTCTTCCTCTCTAACATACACACACAGTGTGTAGACACACAATTATGTGCTAAAATACTCCCTATAACTCCATATACAAGCCAGAAACTACACTACATGAGCACAGGCCTGCAGGTAAAGGGTTAATATGGTAATTAAGTTGTTAACTGTAAAAATCACAAATTTTACCTCCTACCAACAGGGTAAACCACCAACAATCAAGAATGCATGATTATGTAGTGCCATGGCTGTGCAGTCAAAAAAAGTGTGTTTATAATGTAAGTCTATGGGACAAAATGGGAGAAAAAAAGAAAATCCAGTGCTGTGCAAAAACTAATAATGCAATAAAGTCAATTTTTTTACTGATGTTTGACATGACCAAGACTGTAATAAAGGTTCAAAAGAATCCAGTCCACATTCACCTTTTCTATTAAAAATGAGCCATTTTGTGTGTTTTTTTTTTCAATTTTCAGCACCACCCCTTATAAAATTGGTGATTAAAGGGTTAAAATCCTGGGGGAAAATGATTTTTTCACTACTGTTGATTAGAACTGAAGTTAATTAAAAGGTCTATGCAAAAAAATTTCAAAAAAATATTTATCTAATATATTTTTAAAACCGTTAAAGTTAGGGGACGTTTTTGTCCCCGAACAACACATTAGGGAGAAAAAAAGAAAATCCAGTGCTGTGCAAAAACTAATAATGCAATAAAGTCAATTTTTTTACTGATGTTTGACATGACCAAGACTGTAATAAAGGTTCAAAAGAATCCAGTCCACATTCACCTTTTCTATTAAAAATGAGCCATTTTGTGTGTTTTTTTTTCAATCTTCAGCACCACCCCTTATAAAATTGGTGATTAAAGGGTTAAAATCCTGGGGGAAAATGATTTTTTCACTACTGTTGATTAGAACTGAAGTTAATGAAAAGGTCTATGCAAAAAAAATTCAAAAATATATTTATCTAATATATTTTTAAAACCGTTAAAGTTAGGGGACGTTTTTGTCCCCGAACAACACATTAGGGAGAAGAAAAGAAAATCCAGTGCTGTGCAAAAACTAATAATGCAATAAAGTCAATTTTTTTACTGATGTTTGACATGACCAAGACTGTAATAAAGGTTCAAAAGAATCCAGTCCACATTCACCTTTTCTATTAAAAATGAGCCATTTTGTGTGTTTTTTTTTCAATTTTCAGCACCACCCCTTATAAAATTGGTGATTAAAGGGTTAAAATCCTGGGGGAAAATGATTTTTTCACTACTGTTGATTAGAACTGAAGTTAATGAAAAGGTCTATGCAAAAAAAATTCAAAAATATATTTATCTAATATATTTTTAAAACCGTTAAAGTTAGGGGACGTTTTTGTCCCCGAACAACACATTAGGGAGAAAAAAAGAAAATCCAGTGCTGTGCAAAAACTAATAATGCAATCAAGTCAATTTTTTTACTGATGTTTGACATGACCAAGACTGTAATAAAGGTTCAAAAGAATCCAGTCCACATTCACCTTTTCTATTAAAAATGAGCCATTTTGTGTTTTTTTTTTTCAATTTTCAGCACCACCCCTCATAAAATTGGTGATTAAAGGGTTAAAATCCTGGGGGAAAATGATTTTTTCACTACTGTTGATTAGAACTGAAGTTAATTAAAAGGTCTATGCAAAAAAATTTCAAAAAAATATTTATCTAATATATTTTTAAAACCGTTAAAGTTAGGGGACGTTTTTGTCCCCGAACAACACATTAGGGTAGTGTTTGCGAACAATGCATGAGGGTTAAAAGATGGGTTATTAATCTCATGCTAGTGGCACACAGACAAAATAAAACTGAATTAATTTCAGCCTGCGTAGTGGAATGAGAGGTGTGTTTGTGTGTGTACGTGGGTCTATTATCTGTTGTACTCCCAGCTTATGACTAATGTTTAAGCCACATCTGCTCGCAGCCTAAATGCCTCTCAGTCAGCCACATCTTGCCCGAGCCATCCGTCTGGCTGAGCGGCAGAGAGAAATCTTAGGAAACAATCAACACCGCCATCTCTTCATCTAAACTGCAGAGAGTAAGAACACTGTTAAGGTCCCACATCCATGAAAAATCACAGCCATCTTAAGCACGAAGGTGAACATACAGCCAGTCTACCCCAGTCATCACACAGTTGTTAGAAACACAGATGACTTGTTAGCTGAGATCTGCTGAAAGGTAAGCAGTTACCTCGAGATGGAGGTGACAGAATAGAAAATGAAACCCGCCTAAGCTGAGGTAACAACCCGTGTTACTTTAAAGAATCAAACCCAGAAACCCAGGGAAGCCAAAGTGACGACTATCCTCCCACTGATTTCAGGGCTGAACACTGTTATCACAGGACAAAAGCTGGGACACACACAACAACACAAGGAACAACTGTGACTGTTCAAGGCAGGTCTGTCAAGGTTTCACTTTCTTCACATCATGGGTCACTGACATAAGGACTCCTGACATAAACAGGGTCTGATGAGTCTTCTAAAGAAAGGGTTGATTTAGTCTCATCTAAGGTGATGTTCACATTACAAGCTACATTGTTCATTTTTTAAACAATTGCCCATCTTTAAGGTTCACATTCATACATTTGATTCACATTTCCTCAACAATAGACATTTGTGAGGCCTGTCAAAAGAGGATTAAATCTAGTTACACTCTAGTAACATTTAGCATATGGTCATATGTGAATGTGTAATTTCAACACTTGTAGGGCTCTGTATGTAATCAACAAAAACAGCTGGATACAGCATTATCATCAAACCAGTTTAACTAACTGGCACAGCCAACAAAGCCTGCCAGTAACAGCTGTCACTTCAGCTACAAAGTTTTGATCATTTCTGCCTGTAATTACCTGCACTGTGAGAAGGAAAAGCCCGACAGCCTGACAGGCACGGCGACTGTAACAAAGAACGGAGGGACTTCCTGGTTTTTTTCATGTTTGATTTTGTGTCTGTGTGAGAGAGGATCAGTGGAGAACCCTGTCACTTTGGCCCCCGGCAGGGTTCGTTGTTAAAAGGATAACCACCGCACCCCCCTACCCCCCCAACCCTGAGGCCTCTAGTGGGAAAGAGTGGATTGAGATTTGACAACCGTCTCATACTCGTTTAAACAGACGTCCAATAGGGCTGTCTTCTTTGTTCTGCAAAATGTTTCACATGTAAAGAAATGTTAGCCATTATCCACTGCGCACAAACACAACAGCATTTATGTAAAAAAAAAATGGATGCACAAACATGTTGTGTGTGTGTTTGTACGAACCTTGCTGCGAGCTTCCACATTGAGCAGACAAACCCCACAAGCCAGTTCCTTGGCATTCTTGATGCCGTGCCTCAGAATACAGGAGGAGAAATCTAAGGAGCTTTCATCAGGCTGCAAACACACAAGACACAAAAACAGACACACACACAATTTACTTCCTGCCACAAGGCAAAATGTAGTCAATTCTATCCTTATAATAGCCGCAGTGAGAACAAGTCTGCTTACAGTAAACATGTCTGAGCATCATCACATTTTTATACAGACTGTGCACCTTTTCTTTTAGGGAGGAAAAAAACAATCTGCTGCAATTAAACATTAGTTTTATTTATTTTATGCTTCTCTCCTCAACACACTTTGTTAGTTTTATCTTCTACAGTCTGAAAACAATATTCCTCCTGTGCTACTCTCTGTTTGTTATACAGATGCCAGGGTAAGTAAATCTATACAGTCCTTGTCATCCCTGTGGATCTGAACAGCTGCCTACCGAAACACTCCCATCCAAATCAATGAATTATTGATTTTACCATAATGGACTGACAATACCAGGTCCACTAACACTTCATCATGTTATTGGAAGAATCTGGATTGTGAATTGACCTTCAGTGTTCTATTATGTTGTGAATCTGAACCTGCATGTGAACGTGTCTGGGTGATAACAAGAGCCAGTGAGACCAGCTGTGTATTTTGTACATATCTGTCTATTGGCATATTAATATGTTTTTTGAGCATCTTACCACAAGCTTAGCCAGTGACATGAAGCCGATGAGGTTGTTCCAGACGCGGCTGATGTCCTTCAGCAGCTGCTGCAGCTTCTCGGAGCACACTGCTGTCGCCTTGATGCCCAGCTCCACACGCCTGGTGACGCGATACACTTCCACCACACCTGACAGGCAAAACAAACACATCAGGACAGCATGTTTTGTTGGTCTGTTTGTTCCATTATTACAAGGCACACGTTATCATTTATAGCTCAGACAAAGCAGAGGAAGAAAATAAGGGGGAAGGACCATCTTTTTCCTGTTCTTCCTCTGTCGGCCTGTTCCTTTCCTCAGAGTGCAAGGCCACACAATTGCTTTTTTTAATAGGCTCATTGAAAGGTAGCCCTATAATAAGGTTTACTAGCAGCAAAGAGCCAACTTTGCAGCACTTTGAGTTTCAGTTTGGTATATGTTGTAAGCAGGAAAACAGCTTTACAGGCGCTTTCACACAGTCTGTTCAAGGCAGGTATGTTTCACCTTTAATGTGTGTCATTGTTAGGAACTATTTTTGCATTTCCAAAGACACGACATGGGAACAGACGCACCACAAAAGACATAATGACATGCCCCTGATTATGCCAGCATGTTCTTCGATGTTTGTAAATGAGCAAAGCCATAAAGCATGCGTCATTTTTGCAACTTTATGTGTTGTGTGTGTTTCCTTACCTAGCAGGTACTCCATGCCCTGAGCAGACTGGATGACCTCGGTGCAGACAGAGGAGCTACTAATGCTGTTCAGGGTGTTGTTGGCTTTGGTGATGACCTTAATGGGAAAAGACAGAAGCCAGTGTAAGACACATTGTTTTTGCTCATCAGAATCATCGTTAGCAGTCAGCCTGTGTTTGGACTGTCTGTCTGACATTTGGAGGTTTCTGACATGTCCTGCAGAGGGTACTGACACAAACAGAGTTTGCTGTTGAGAGACACATGAGACACACTGTCTGGACTTGTGATGAAATATGCAGTAATTTATGATATTTGGGATTTTTGAAACAAACTAAAAATCATTCAGTCTTGCTTGTCAGTCAGACGCTGAACACAAAGGAATACAAACCTCCAGAGCACTTTCCAGACACCTTTGCCACTCGTATGCGTAGCGCTCACTTTCCTGCAACAACAACAGAGGAAAAGATCTCTCATTAACACAAAGGGACATTGTCCTATGTTGCAATCTTTAACAGTACTTGTGCTGAAACTGTTTACAAAGACACTAATGCGTACTGGGCCCTACTCACCTCCACTTCCCCAGTCAGGTCTTTGTACTTGTCTCTGATGACAGGCAAGGCGGGCTTCTCATTAACGGTGTTGGATCGGTCTCTGAAGGGCTGCTCTGGAGCTGGAGATGGTGGTGAGCGGCCGATCTCCTTTTCACCAAGACTGTGACTGCGTTTGTGGGAGCCTGAGGCAAAAACAGGGACAGAGAAGAGGGAGATTTCAGAGGGACAATCACATACACACAATCTAGCAGCTCATGGTGATGAGTCATTTTGAGATATGCACCTGTGTGTTTTGCAACCATTATATGTTCATTCTGTTGAGGCTAATTTCTCACAACAAGGACAGCGTGAGTAAATACTTACTTTGTGACAATAATTATGTACAAACGGAGGCACAAATATGCAGGAATTAAGTATTTACTCACAGACTGACAAATCCTGGCAGGATACCATAACAAACACATGCTAAGCCTAGACTGTTCCAGGGGGGGCTGCCAGTTAGTGAATGTGTCTATGAGGGTCACCCACACAGGTAAACCCACCCCCTGCTTCATCAGCTCCAGCAGAGATGTGCCTCATCCTCCCCACAGCTTTGCAAAGCCCCACCACAATCAGATTACTGCTCCACAGGGTGAAGATGCAGTTAGTAAAACCCCCTTCTTCACAAATTAAATACAGCACAGGAGGATGAATCTATGTCGTCAATATTTTTTATCACAGTGCAGGAAGTAGTAATGAATTATTTGTGGAGCATAACAGCAGTTTAAAAAATGAACAGCCTCTAAGTGGATACGCTTAATTTCTGCTCATAGATTTGTCAGCCTCTGCTAATCCATCTCACCAGTCACTGCCATTAGAGCTGAGCAGTCATCTCAACACCACCATCTAATGTCTGGCAGCTTTATTACACATCTGATTGGGCCAGTGTGTGGGCGTAGGCCAGGACAATAGGTTGAAGTGACTGGTGTCCAATACAACTACTTGGTTCAGAGGTTGGTTTATCTGTGAGGAACGTCATATACGCTGATAAACTAACCAACATGTTCTATAATCAGCTGATTTAAGGTAGCAACTAGTTACTGCTATTATAAATTAATCAACCCTTATTTTCATTGTTTGTTTAATAAATTTCTTTTAATTTATTTCTGCTTACAGAGAATCAAAATCACAACTTACCTTGAACAGACAGGTCAAAGGTCGCCAATTCATTCTTGATCATCTCCTCGCTGGACTTGACTTTGGCCTGAGTGCTGGCTTTCAAGAAGTCAGACTTGCCAAACTTAGGCTTGTCCCCCTGGAAGGCGCCAAACTCGTCGGAGGCTTCGCTCTGATTTCCCTCTGACCCCACCTCGGCAGTGGCAGCAGGTGAGTCGGACTTTTCAGACACCGTGCTCGCAAAGTCTCCAAAGTCATCCTCGTCGTCAATGCCGCCGCCCTGGTCACTTGGGCCAAAGTCAGCAAAGGCTTCAAACTTGTCATCAGCAGATGAGCCATCGTCTGTGGTGAGCGAGGGGGGGATCTTTGCTGCAGAGCTGCTCGTGACGTTTTCTGTGCTGCCAAAGGCCAGTTCCTTCCTCTGTGCCGGGAGCAAAGATGGAAGGGAAGCTCCCTCTAAGCCCTGTGGCTTTCTGACCTCACCAGGTAGACTTTCTTCACGGTCCGACCAGTCGTAGCTGGCCAAGGTGCTGAGGGCCGACGTCCCAAAGGGGTCAAATTTCATGTCGTCTCCTTCTGTAATGACAACACAGACATACCAGTGGTTCCTAGATATAGCACAGATAGCTGTCATGATAGGAGGAAGACAAACAAGCCTGGATCTGGGATTTCTGCTAGATTATTACTTTGTCACATATGTGCAGTTTGAGTGAGGGTGTTGAGAAAATTATATACGCACATTCTAAATCATATTCTCTCACCTACCTTTCAAGGTGCACACAAGATAAAAAGAAATACATTTTAGACCAATCTGTTCTCATTGATTTCTTCTTATATTCTGCACACACCTGACTGTAGACAATATGGCAGAATAAAGTCCTTTAGATACACTACTATATCTCCTGAATACTGCTGTCATTTTTTAAATCTTGGCAGCACCACAAATACAATTCAAATCACTGTTACAACACTCAAAAGAAGGCAACAATCCCCTCTAAACTATCTCTGTGATGAGGTGCCAAACCCTCGCTGAATTTTTTACACAATTAATTATCTCCTGGGAGAAAATCATGGCCTCAAAGTTGTGCTGACAAGTGGAGAATTTTTTTAACAGAATCTTATTCATCTTCTTTGATGGAGTTGTACATTGCATAGGAAGCATTCAGAAAACATTGGAAAGTGTAAATATTTGGGCAGATAACCTAATAAACCATCTGTCAGTCACAGAGGTTACCATGTGGTAATCTTTCTACTTTATACGGAAAATATGTACCGTACATGAAAAGGAATTGTCTTATTTGCGTATAAAACAAAATACCAACAACTAACTGGACGACAGGACAGGTGTTTCCGAACCAGCATTCACTTCTATTCACACTATAACTGCCAAAACGTCCTCACAGAACAGTGACTGATGACAGGGTGGATTTGCATGGGTGGATTCTATTTGATAAACGATCGCTTCCTATTTCTCCGTATAAGCTATGTTTATGCTGCTGCCTGCTTATTTTTTGTTTCTGTGGTCTTCACTGGCTTCGCCACAACACTCGCAGTGATGAGAAACAGCTTTGGTAACAATAACAGGAGTTGATCTCTTTATACTTAATGCAACCTGAAGGATTTTGTCTGAAGGCTGACGCTTTAACAACATCAATAAAAGATCCTTCCTGTCACTACATCTGCTCGGCCTCTTACGCTGTCTTCTGATCACTTTCTCTATGACTAATACTCGCTGACAGCTCCACAGCCTCCACAGATTTGTCAACTACCTTCTTATTTTTCAGGATAAAACCCTCACACACACACACACACAAAACACAATTTGTGAAATTGACAAGGATCTAGTGCTGTAAAGCCTCATGTCATTAGATCATGTTGTTACGCCTCTCAAAGGAAAGGAAAGGAGAAAATAAGACGGTACGCGTTTCAGCAATACCAACAGTAATATTTATTACGACAACATGAGTAGAGAGAAAGAGAGAAAGGTCACAAAGTACTGTGAAAGAGCTCTATCATTACAAGAGGTTTGTCAAACTAACACTTGTAAAATTAGATTTCAGTCATTTAGAATACAAGGGCATGCAGAGTCAGGAGAAAAGGAAGAAAACAAACAGCGAGAAGGTAAAACAAAGATTATCCGAGAATATAGAAGCAGAAACCAGAATGAGAAGGCACATTCACAGACTAGAATCAGTATTTCTGGGGAGATGACAAATTTTCTATTAGGATGTAAAGAAACAGGTTTTTTTTTTGTTTGTTTTGTTTTTGTTTTGGAAAAAAAAGACTAGAATACAGAACACCAGATTGAAAAAAAGAACAAGGCAGGAAGCATTAACCCTTTGAGGACCTGAGGGGACTTGCAGGGCCTCCCAAAAATCAATGCTTGTTTGTTTAGGAGCAGTGAGAGGGCTATCTTTGTACTTTAAGTATGAAACAAGATAATTACTAAATAAATGGGAAGATATTGTGATATCTGCCTGTAAATGTGATCTTGTTCAAGCACTCAAAGGGTTACAAAAAACAAAGAAAGGGCCATTCTTATAAGTGACATCCCAGAAAGGGCCTTAATTACATCCAATCAAAGTCAGGAATAAATTTAAAGAGACAGTATCCTTTTTCTCTTGCTACAGTGATTGTTTGTCAAAGCAGGCTTCTTATGATTCCTTAAATAACAGCTGATCATTTTTAACCATTCAGATCCATTATAACTTAAAATACTTGAATAGTACTAAACACTGTTGGGCTACATTTAATTTAGTTGGCAAATCACAAGATCTAGTCTTAAAATAAAGAGTTCATATTCCTGTAATAAAAATACACTATTAAATCTGTATACATTTTTCCTTAAAAACAACTTGCAATACTGTTATGCATAAAATGGTTATTTTGTATTAGGTTCTTGTCAATTTCACAAATTGAAAAGGCAGGCACACTGCAGCGGAAAGCAAGGCAGGAAGGGTAATACTAACGTCATTACAGTATGTTCTCAAAGAGCCAGACCGTAGAGCCACACGTGATTAATTCATGCTGTGATATCACAGATAACGGTAAAAATAAATAATAAATAAATAAATACAAAATAATTAAAAGAGTTTCCTTTCAAAAGGAACCTCTCAGAAAGAAATACTGTCTCTTTAAGATTACATACATTTCCAGAAACACAGTGCAAAAGCATGGTGAGGTGCTCAAATTGCTCGGCCTGCTACACTTTTAACAACAAGTTTAATCCTGAAGCTCTTAAAGAACAAGAGCAGCAGATAAATAAGAGTGAAATGGAAACAGTAGCAGAAAAGCTTCTTAGGAATGTTTAATGATATCAAAGAGGGCAACATCTTTGCCTGTTCTGCAGTCACTGAACAACTGTTTGGCTGCAGCTCTGTCGCCTATTTTGTTTGTACAAAGGGACCAAAATCTGACCACTGCACAGAAACTGAAATAAGGCAATGGGAATGTTCATAATTTCCTCCAGGCGAGGAAATGATTACGAGTTCCTTGAATAGTGATATGGTGCTCATTTTAATTAACTGGCTGTGTTGTTGTCAGGTGAGGACTTTCTGCAAACCGTCTCAGTTTTCACCTGACGACAACTGTGCAGGTAAAAGAATGGTCTGAAATGTTCTCCATGAAACATGAGTCATGACATGGAAGGTGAGATGCTTAATGAATAAATGATAAGTGGTGGAGAGAGAAGACGGAGAGGGACTGCTGACAAGGAGAGTCTGATTATTAAAGAAACTAGGTTGATTTTCTATAAATAAATAGCAAACAACAAAGTTTTAAAGGGACTGTTCACCCATTTCTATCTTTTTCCAGCAATGCTATTTATTTATCTAGATTGTTTTCATGTTGTAACATCCGACACTTCTTCCTTATCTTTACTACAATGGAACTAATCTTGGATTATGGTGCACAAAGAACCAAAAATCATGACCCAATAACTCAAGAAAATTCACAGACCTTGATCATGTAGGGACTATTTACTACCAAACTACATCCGGAGAAGACAGCATGGAGGTCTACGGGTATCGACTCACTTTTGGAGCCAGCCTCAAGTGGGAGCTGTAGTTCTTGGCACTCTATTTTATTTTTTAAATCAATCAAGCGCCACGCTTGATTAACCATGACAAACAGTTCTAGTGAGGACAATGTAACTGATGGTAACCTTGCTTCGAGATCTTTTAATTAAACTGTCCTGGTCAAGTGAGAATCTGCATCATGTTACCAGGTGTAGTTTGTTGAAAAATAATTGTGAAACTTTCAGAGGAACCAGGTCACGATTTCTCCAAACAAACACTGCTACTGAACACGACAAGTTAACCATCGTCCATCTGAATGAAGAGAGGGAAACTGCAGCCAATATCTCCAAAACTCTGCAGCTCACTCAAAAACTACCCAGGTGTATAAATAGCACTGCGGTCTACAGGTGACATGAATATTTGAGTTTGGGGTGAACTGTCTACATTATAACTCCACTTTTAAGGGCATAAGGTTTAGGAGAAAATCATCTGTACAGGGCCATTAGATCCAAATAATAGTGCATGACTAGTTAGAAAATACTGCAGGGTAACACAATACCTGGCAGACATGCACTCACATTCAACTGCTCTGGTCTGAAATCTGCACTGCATCCAGCAATAATGAGCCTAGGTTCCAGGTTTGCATGCAAAATTTCCTATTAATTGCACCATTTCATCTCCAGCTTGTCAAATCAATATAATTTGATATGCATTCAGCATACAAGAGTTAAAAAAGGTGAATTCACAGATAGTGGCTTTGGTAAAACTGCAGCCTATTGTGCGAAACAAACAAGAAGATCATCACTGTAACGCCCTTCTGGACTCATCTGTATTCAGCCGCAGCTTCTGTTTGCATTGCTCAACACATCAACAACACACACACACACACGCACGCTGAAGATTTCTCATCTGTGGACTATAACTGCCAACCCATCAGAGCCAGATGTTTATCACTTGTAAATAAATAAGAGATATGGGCCAGGTCTTTTCTGTCATTACAATGACAATATACGCAAGTCAGGAGGACGAACATGGAAATAAAAAGGGAGGAGGAAACTAAGGGATTTAAATAAATATAAAAATAAATAGATGTTGAGATGAATGATGAGATGTTGAATGAAGGATGTGATCTGATATCAAATTTGATATGTCTATCTTAGCATATTCATTCCAATGAGGACCTCATTACTTGCCCTTTGACCCCTTGTTTGTTGGCCACTGAGGAGGAGAGGCTGGCTGGCCTTGTAGTTAATACTGTGTGTGACTGTATAGAGCCTCACCAGAGCAAGCGCACAAGTTCCTCACCTGTAGCGGGTGGCTGGTGAGCCGAGAGACCTGGCAAATCCAGAGAGCTGTCTGACATCACGTGCTTTAGGTCGCCACCCATGTCTGACAGCTTCATGTCCAGCTGCACTGAGAGTGCATCCTCTGAGTCATCCTTTCCGACGCTGCTTCCGCCGATGGACGGCAGATCCAGGGACTTGACAGAAGCAGAGTCTTCCTTGGCCTGTTTGAAAGCAGCCACCTTGTCCACAAGAGTCTTTTCTGAAGCCCCAAGTGCGGTGCAGAACTTTGAGGATTGGAAATCGGCAAAGTCATCCGTATCACTCTTGGGAGAAGAAAAGGAGCCTCCGCCGCTCTCCTTGGTGTCGTCGTAGACGAGGCCTCCCTCCAGAGAAAGCTGCTTAAACACATCATACTTGTCTGAGCTTTGCTGAGGCAGCTGCTGTGTGGACGTATCCCCTTGCAAACCTACACTGCTCTCGCCTTTAGGCTCGCCACCAGAACTGCCAAATGCCATGAAGTCTGCAAAGTCATCCTGAGGTGCTGCTGCAGCTCCTCCTGCTGCTGAAGCTTGAGTGGCACCAGAAGAGGAGCCAAAGAGGGCAAAGTCACCAAAATCATCTGGCCCTCCCCCCGGAGGTTTGGCTCCACCTGGCAGGAGCACTAGAGAGGGGGGCACAGATACAGAAGGGAACGAGGTGGATTTTGTCTCAGTTGGGGCAGGTACAGAAGGAGCCATAGAAGAGAAAAGGTCCAGGTCGGCCATGTTGAGAGGATTTTTGGACTGGGAAAGAGACACTGCTGGCTGTTGCTGTGGAAGCTGCTGTAGAGATTGAGAGTTTGGAAAAGCAGAGGGGAAGGCAGGCTGAAAGATCTTGGCCTGATCTGAAGGGTCTAGTGGAGAGATGCTGTCGGCGGTTTTAAAGTCTGTGAAGCCATCATCAGCGCTGACAGACTTGAAATCTGCAAATCCTTCCCCTGCAAACCAAAGAGAACAAGAAAAGATCAGTAAAAAGTCAAAGCAGAGAGACATTATGGGATTCTAATGTAGAGAGGAGAAATTCTTAGCCATGAATCTGCCATTTTACAATCCTATGAGAGAAGAAACTGCTAGATTAGATGGCTCTGCTCTGTTTCTGGTAAACTTCCAGTCATCTGATGGGCTGTCAGCTGCAGTGTCCAAAAAAAGCACACATCACTGCACAAAAGAGTCTGTCATACAAAGACACTTTGAGAATACCATGCAATCAGTCATTCTGCAGAAAATGTCCATCTTAACAAGTTACTGTGCATCAGAAAACGTCACTGAATCAATGGTGGCTAACTGGTAACTGAGAGGATTTAAATATTTAAAATTACTCCCTTGAAAACAAAATTAATTTGACACACGTCAGATGTAGTATATGGAAATGTGTTTTTGATATCTAGCAAACCCAGAACTGGCATTTTCAGTTTGCCTTTTAAGGGTCACATATCTTTCAGCAAAGCAGGACAAAAAACAATTTATTTTATACTGTTGGCCAGCTGTGCCAGAGCTTAATGTAAATATATGAAGGCAGTCTGTATACAGCAGGAAAAAACACTATTTATTAGCACAACTCGGAAAGATCAATAAAATTGATTTACTTTTCATATATA
This sequence comes from Parambassis ranga, assembly GCF_900634625.1. NCBI lineage: Eukaryota > Metazoa > Chordata > Actinopteri > Ambassidae > Parambassis > Parambassis ranga. The sequence continues at coordinate 14,601,581 of NC_041033.1, forward strand.
AAAAAAGTTTATCACATTTACAGACTTTCATTTTTTCTGTTCTTTTTGGTTTACAGCCATTTCTGTCCAGACTCATCGTTAGTAAAAACATCTAAGGAAATTAAAGAAATTACTTTGTGATCATTTCGTGTTATTAGATGTTTGTGTGAAATGATCATAATTATGTATATACATTCTTTGTTAACTATGTCCACAACAACCTTTTACCACTAAACCAAGTTAATGTTTGAACTAAATTTAGGGATTTGCAAAGACAGAGTAGACATTTGGACACTAGTCCATACGCTTATTGGTGCCCTCAGTCACAGCTGTCTGTCTTGGAAATGGATCATGTGAAAAGGTGTAGCTGAGTCTACACCTTTTTCAAATTCACACAAACTAGCAGCAAAGATTGAATTAATTATAATATCATAAGCAATATTATTTTAATGATTAATCCACAGATTCAGCAGTAATATAATACTTAGTTAAGATGGATATTTTTTCCAATGAGAAAAAATTCAGGACAGTGTTATAAAATCTTTTGTTCATAAAGCGGAGCAGAATGATACTGATATACACCACACAGAAAAAGTCAGAATGCATTCTTGAGGTTCAGGAGTTGCTCTGTGGTTTAATATATGCATGGACTGAAATAGAGAATCTGTTCACACCGCCGGTGTACGTTGGAGGAGAGATAACTAATGGGCTTATTAAGGAGATGGAGCCTGACAATGCCAAAGAAAGGTCACTGCAAAGCATGACTTACTGGAGTTGTAAGAGCTGTCCCCATCGGAAACTGTTCTAATGAAACAGGGACGGGAAACACACCGATATCAACACTGCAGGCTTGCAGAACAAGATACAGTGTAAACAATGGAACAATGGCACCTGACAGCTTTACCCAAGTTATAACACTGTGTTTAATTAGAGGGAGTTTAACACTGACCCTGCTACACTCCGATCAAAACAACACAAGGAATTGTTTCTGAGGAGGATGCAACACCTCAGTGCTCAATGTCATTTGTAGAAGGAGAAGGGTGGAGGAATTTCTTACCAACTGGTTTCTTGTCTGCAGGTTGTTCCAGTTGCCTGAACACACTGTATTTGTCACCATTATCTGAATCACAACAAAGAGGGAAGAGAGGGTTAAGAATGAAAGGATATGCAATACTTTTAATGCAGTCTGCTGAGGCACAACCAGCATTTTATGTACTGTCTGAAGGCCAAAGTACTTGTAAGAGGTTTTCATTAAGACTTAAAGTTGCAGAGATCAACTGTCTATCTGCAATGTGATAAAAGGGCTCTGATAATATTTCACTGGAGTTGCACTATTCCTCAACTGCATCATAGTTAAAAAGGGTGGAGATACATAAAAGTGATGAGATGTCTGAGGTGTTTTCAATCAGTCTTTGCCCAGATATCTGTACATTAAAAGGTGCCCTGTGTTGCTTCAGACATCTGAAGATAATGTTCTTGTCTGATTTCACAGAGGGCAGAGGTATAAAGGGTACCTGAGGCAGGGGGTGCAGGCTCTGCAGGCTGATCCACAGACAGCTGCTTGAACACAGCATATTTATCAGAAGACGTTGCAGAGGTGGCGGAGGTGGAACCGGACACTGGCGTCAGCATCGCAGGCGTACTGCAGGGACACAGAAGCTACAGTCAGACATCACGAAGAGTGAATTTCAATGGCTGGTTTAATCCACATAAACTGCGAGCACATTTGGCCTATGCTCAGGAAGTTTGGGATAGGGATGGGCTTTTTGTTAGAAGCTTTATGTGACATTTTTTCTATTAAGGACACAAAAATACTAAATCAGACATAAAGACAGCTGGACTGGTTCTGTGCAGTAGTAAAAGAAAAACACCTGCCAGCACAAGAAAAAGGTAACTTCCTGTCTCCTGTAAAAACATAATATGGTGATTTAAGTTACTTTTTGGTGGAGAGCTAGTGGCAGACAACTATATCACATATAATAAAAATGTATAATATACTCTTTGATAAAAATCTCAACATAAAAATCTGCCATCTTTTTTAACTCATTCCTCACACATACCTTTAGCTTATACCTTTGAAAACATTTTAAAAGGCATTTATTCCAATCAAAACCATCTCAGTCACAGTGCTTGACTTTTTGATTATACATTTTTACATCCTATCTACTCCCCGTATTCTTACTCAAAATTAGCTGAATTTTAAGGACTGCTGGGGTCTATTTTTCTTGAGGCATTACACAAGAAGACTAATGTGATTGTACAGCCAACAGCTGGTTAATTTAGCTTAGCACAAATCATGATAAATGTCCAGGTGCCCAAATGGGTAATTTGTAGAGACTGTCTGTAAATGCCTCTGCTAAAAATTCTCCAGAACTTTCTGCTTCATTTTAATAGCATCAATCTTGGTGTAGGTAATGATCAGTAGCAGTGAGGTTCTCAATATGTTTTGGGGTGCAAAGCATCATTACAAAAGCACACACTAAAATCTTTTATTTATTCAGAGTGCAATTCTGACCCGGTAATATATGTACTGTTTCTTAGACCACTGCGTCTAGTAAGTCTTTGATTTACCGCAATACCAAAATTAAGAAACTACTGTTGAAATATGTTCATATAATCATGGCCATTTTTTGAGCACACGTTTGAATAAGATGGCTTTGGAAGTGCTCAGGGCAGATTTTGTTAGAGCTGGATGCAGCCAGCGTTCCCTGCGTTTCCACTGCTAAGCAAGGCTCACTGGCGCTGGCTTCATACATACCATACAGATAGCAGAGCAGTATCAATTTTCTCATCTGAATAAAATCGGCTCCAACAGTCCTTAAAAAACATTTCCTGATATGTTTAAAGCAAATGCTGCCTTAATAAAGGCCAAATGCAAATGAAATGCTGTATGTCGACCACACACACCGATATGAGGAGATGCTAGAATTATGTATCAAACTTGCAGCAAATGTTAGATTTCCTTTTCCTGCATCTGACAGTTCAGTTATGGCTGCAAGCTCAGGCTGGAAACCCAATATGAGCTTTTCAACCTCTCATTTAATTAGACGACAATCGCAGACTGTGGGGTTTTGTTTCACTGCTGAAACAGTCAGGACTGTGTGTTTTTCTGGACAGAATGAGAATTATAAAACACCCATGCCACTTAGATGTGAGATAGTTTAGTTCTGCTTTGTCTTTCAGGAGATAATTGCCCTTGGCCTACTCCCACCGTCGTTCTATGAGGAATGGAAAAGTAATATTAAGAAATGAGCTTATCTACTGTCCACTGAAATGAATTCATTAGGAGATGACCCGAACTCATTGTTATTCCGAGTAGAGCATTACAAGATATTAAGACAGTGTGTGTGACTGCAAGATAGTGAATGAGAATGAGACACACAAACCATGTGGAGAAAAACTCCACTATAAATAACCATCCAGAGCTGACAATTAAACACTAATCACTGCTAAAATTCATATCACTTCTTTAGAAAAGTAGTCAGAGTGCAAAAGATTACAGATATAATGAGAACAGCACTAATATAATGGACCTGTTTTGATGCTGAGATGCAATGGTGGTTGGAAAACTTCCTCCAGACTCCCGGTGGAAGTCAGTGAAGGCCTGGTCCCCTGTGCCTGCTTTTGGAGCCTCCTGGAAGTCCTGGAAGTCATCGTCGTCTGTTTTGGTGGCCTATATGAACATATAGTTGGTGAATAACAATATGTTTAATCTATTGTTGTAAAAATGTTGGTTTCTGTTTCTGTACCTGTGCAGGAGGGAAGCTTGCAATGAAATTTGTGTTTGTGGGTGGCTGAGCCGGTGCTGCGGGTGTCATGGCCATGACTGATGATGCTGATGTGGGCATGGCCATGGAGACCGGGGGCTGGGTCATCATGGGTTGCTGGTGCTGGGGCATGACAGGGGCCATGGCCATAGCCAGGGCTGGCAGATTGGGCACAGGTGGAGAAGGAAACTGACTGAGAATTTCCACATTCATCGCTGGGAGGCCACTCTGAAAGAGAGGAAACTATTTTACAGGATACAAGCATCAAAAATGTTTTTTTCCTATTTTAATGGTGTATTAAAAAAATGTGCTGTTTCCATAGAGCTGCAGGAATTTAAACTGTAGTGAAAACACTGTTAATATGTGGCATAATCAAGCACACTTCAGTTTCAGAGGGTTAAATCATAAGACCACCTAAGCACATCGGCCATTTAATTTGACGCCGTTACGTCTTCACTGAGCCATTAAAAGAAGACTGATGTTTACATATAAATTATTCAAAACGACCAAGTTCATTTTCAACAGATGTTACTGGCAGACTGAAACTTTTTTCGGCTCATAGGAGAATGCACCTTGCCTGTTTTTTATGGCTCTTGAAGATTTACATCACCAAAGGTGTCTTATTATTCCTCACATGGAAGCAGTGGCATGCAGTGTTTCGTGAGCTGCCTGCAGATTTGCATCCTCCCAGGGGTGGTGGTGACAGACCCGGGCTGAGGATGATAAGAAGCCTCCTGCCAAACTCGGCTGATGGGGACTCAGCCATATATTGGGCTTACAACGCTTCACAAGCTGCAGGCTGAGTCTTTCTCCCACATTTTCTACCTAAGCCTCTCTAATTTCAGTGTGCTGAGTTTTACAGCAAGGCTTTGTGGATGCCAGGGGGGATGATTAGTGAAGTCATTCTAAGTGGATAATTTGTTTTGATTCCTGTGTTTACCTGCGCCACACCAATTAGTGCAAGTACAGTATAAAGCTCCTCCTTGGTCAGCATGCCAGGTGTTGTGCGGTTGGCTGACGCCCAGATTTGCCCCAGTGCTTCCCTGGGAAGACCTGACGACATTAATATTGGGTAGAGCTTGGCTGTGTCTATCCCTGCTGGAGTCATGGTGAATTCAAGAACCTTCTTGAACATTTCTAAGAAAGACAGAAAAATGCAATTAATACAGCAAGTTATTTATTTTAACAAAACAAACAGTAATGTCAAAAATCATCATTCGAAGCATAACGCTGGATGTATGGTGAGTAAATGTTTACCTGGGACGAGGCTGTCATTGTAAACCCAGGCTGGCAGCATAGACTGAATGTGCTCTTGTTGTGGGTACACGCCAACACCTGCTGTCACAAGCACACATACACACACACAAAAAGTGTTAGCGGTTACAGCATAAGTCTTGTCCAGACATACGATTTGCCAAGCCTCTTGGCAGCTGAGCCCTGCTTGCATCAAACTCAACAAAATCATACACCTGATGTCTGGAAGGCTGGGTGCAGCTGTAATGCTCTCCTGCACTGAATCACAAATGTCCTGCCACATCAGACACCTATAAATCAGTCTGCAACTAACTTCCAGCTTCAAGGAGAAAAGAAAGAGAGACAGAATGCTGGCGTGTTAAAAAAATTGACCTAAATTATTCTTTCCTGAAAACAGACTAACAAACATTTAAGGAAAATGGTGTTGTTCATTCTGAGTGCCAAACAGTCTGCAAGACATGTGGTTTACTCTGACTGCCACTTTGCATGTAACACTCCTATCAGTCTTGGGCAGTTAAATGAATCTTATTACAAATCTCCCTGGTCTCCATGATGAGACCACTGTATTTCCCTCGATGACATGGAGGACACAGACACAGACAAACAAATAACAGCACCAAGGAGCAGCATGTAGCATGCACAATCAACCTTGGATTATGTTGGGCCCCAGTGACACCTGCCAATCCATGCGCGTCCCTGTTAAACCAAAGCAGCCAGCATGCATCAGAGGTCGTTCTCTGAGAGGGTGTTGCACAGTGAGGGAACAGACAGCAGCTTATTTAGTCAGCAGGTATTACCCAAGGACCTTGACAGACACAGTTTATTTCAGCAATGAGAAAGCCCCTTTAACAAAACTGAGGTAGAGAAATGGACAGAAATAAGAGACTTAATAAAAGATTTAAAGACATCAGGAAGGGCATCTCAAAGGGACCGCCACATCAGAAATGTTTTTTCATTTAAAAACAGGCTGCAATAGTAGTATAAGGGCCAGAATTAAGACCCAAAGAGAACAGATTTAGAGGTGCAGCTGGAATAGAAAGAATGACAAACATCTTCCTTGATTGTGTGTTAATGCAAAGAATAAGAGAGAAGAGGAAGAAGCTATAAAATCCAATGGACAGGCACTTCTCTCACCACTGTCACGACCGGTTTGAGTAGACGAGACAGTAGCTGATGCGGGGTTGCCTGGTGCTGACACCGGGGCTTCAGGAAGCTTTTCTTCAGTGAAGACAGAACTCAAGTCCTCAGGGGCTGCAGTCCAGTTCCTCGCTTTACTGCTGGACTGAAACTGGGCTGAAACTTTACCTCTGGGAGTCATTTCAGCCAAACTTTGCCTGGACCTAAAGCTAACCTGGGCCATCTTATCAGCAGTAAGATCACACGAGGAGAACAGCTTCTCTTCCAGGGATGGGCCTAGAGGGGTGAATGAGGAACAAGCTTCTTTATCTGGACTGTTAGGGCGCTGTGTTGGATCTCAGTATTGAAAGTCCTCTGCATGATATTTAACTGAAGCAGCACAAATATTTATTAAGGCTTCCAACTGAACTTATAAACCTACTGCTACAGAGCTGTTTATCTACAAGATGCTGGGGACACACTAGTCCACTTACTGGTTGTGATAATATACAGATTCTACCAAGGGCAGATGGGAAGAGGACCACACACTGGGATGTACATAATACTTAAATATGATGTATGGTTGCGTCGGAAACATAAATATATTTAAGCTTACACTGTGTTACTTGCAGAAAATTCTGTATAAAACACACAATTTTACACTTAATCTAAATAATTGTCCATCAAAATTTCAAAAAATGCCCACAATGTCAAAACTAGAACTAGGCAGGTATTTTCTTCTATTTGAGTGCGAAAGTCACAAATACATTATTTTTATGCAATCCTTCTTGAATAAAAAAAGCAAGATGAATTCTTCAGGTGTCTCCTTTCTTCTATCAGTGGCAAGCCATCCATTAGCCATCTAATCTGCTTATTCCAGATGCTAAACAACTAGGCCAGAAACGTCTCAGAGGATTGGGGGAGACACTGGATGGACGACTGGCTGCAGCAATTCTCTGCACAGAAGGTGATCTCTCTATGTCCTGTCATTCACAGCATCAAAACTGAAAGCTGTCACAGAGCAGCTGCTCATCCCTGAGATTACACATGACAGGCAGTCCTCTACTAACGGGTTCATTATCAGTGTTCAAATGGGTAAAACCTATAGAGAAACATTCTGTTTCAAGTGATGAAGCTAGTTTACTTTCATTATTCTGCATTTTGTTCGCTTGCTTTATAGTGTCTAACAGATTGTGAGGTTTAGGCAAGCAGGCCATCTGCAGTGCTGGCTACCTCCTCTCACATTGTAACATAGGCCAAGACCAACCCAACATCCAGGAGAAGCAAAACACTCAGCGTCAGCAATAAAACCAGCACTATATGTTTTAAAAGAAAAAAAGTCTAAACAAGTTGAGTATACATTATGCGGATAGGAGGGATGTCAACAAAGCAAAGGAAGAGTTACCTTGAAATGTAGATTGGGAGCTGGTGTTGACAGTAGAGTGTTGGGTGGCAGTAGGAATGGACACACAGGCAGGGAGGGATTGTGAGGAAAGGTGGAAGTTGGAGGAAGTTAAAGTGTTTACAGGTCCCTGAACAAAGTCACTAAAGTCGTCATCATCCTCAGAAAAACCTGTCTTGGGGACAGAGGATGACGGCTGGACATGGGCCTGAGAGGAGAGGCCGAGGTTGGAGGAGGTGGAGGAGAAGGAGAGCGGAGGGAAGGAGGCGGGGGTGTCTACAGGCCCCTGAAAGTCACTAAACTCATCATTACCCTCGGACAAAGCAGGGGGGTGGGAATGAGTAGTGACAGACGGGTGTGATGGCGATGAGTCTGCAAAAATGAAGAAATAATGATGATGGCACAAACACATGACACACACTACAATGGAGAACGAATTAAAGGTTGCATAATGCAGTGAGTGAGATAATGACTGTTTTGTGCAACACCAAAAACTGTAGCACTGCAGAAAACATAACTTATAATCAGACTCACTATAACACTATATCGCTGTAATACCGACGATCATTTACGCCAGGGGTCGGCAACCTTCAGCATTAAAAGAGCCATTTGGGCTGGTTTCCCACTGAATAAAGCTCACACAGAGCCACAAACCCCTAACTACTAATCTATACCTATCTGACGACTAAATTGAAGGTAATATTAATCTATATATAGGCCTAATATAGACAGCTATAGATAATATTTATCTGAACAAAAAATGCCTGTTTATATGTTATTTTGATTTTAGTGTGCCGTCATTAATTTCCTCCATGCCTCCATGCCGGCGGCTACAGTAGTCAACCTGAATTATGAAACACGTCGTTCAGGGTCCGATATAAAAATATAACGGCTTACTTAATTATTTCTTTCACCTCGTTAATGTAAGTTCTGCTCTGGAACTTCACTGCACAGCGTATCGTATCCATTTCAGGGCTGTAAGACGTCGCTTTGGTTTTCACAAAGCATTGAGCTCTGATCAAGCTCTAGCAATAAAATGCACGTACACTGGCCTAAGATTCATGTAGGAAAGTGGTGAGGATAAAAATAAAACACAGTTGGGAACCACTATCCATTATTTCAGGGTAAGTTTGTTGTATGTTTGGCTACAATTTTCTGAACTGCACAGAAATTAGGTAAAGAAAATCTAAGTTAAGTTAAGAAAATTACCACTGAGGTTCCTGTTTGTCAAACATACACAAAATAAGGCATTACTATGCAGAGATCGTGATTGTGACTGTGTGACTGTGTGAAGAGAGAGACAGGATAAATGTAATGCAATGTGTTTAACATATTACACAGACCCACAGATAATCCCAATTTTGGTTCATGTGGCTGCTAGCTGGGCAGTCCCAACTCTGACCTGCCTCTAATCCAGTTTTTATTCTCAGATGAAGGCGTTTCAGCACAGCTATAGAGAAACACACCAGGGAAGATAGACAGGGATAACAACTACAAGCTTTACCTGGCTTCTTTGTCTGTGATGACGGAGTGGGGTGCATCTTGGCGTCTCTGCTGAAGCCGTCCAGGTTGCCTTTGATTGCCTCCAGGGCATCGTCACGGCTCTTTTCTCCTGTCTAAGTAGAGAACAACAGAGTATTAAGAGCCCAGAGGGTTTCAAAGACATGGTAGTGGACATGCCAGGGAAACAGTGAGGTAAACAAAGGTGAAAAGAGAAAATCTCACCTTGGGTTTGACACTGCTGAGCAGCCTCAGCTTCTGTTTCTGCTCCTCGAATTGTCTTCTTTTCCTGTCTTCCTCCAGCATCTTCTGTTGCTGTTCTAGACGTTTTCTTAAGGGACAGAGAAGTACAGACTTTATATAGAGAACCAATAAACTACACTATATTCTTGATGCAAGGTGAAATATTACAATTGTGAAGTTGATCAAACTGACAATTCATCTTGGCACCAATTCAATCTCTGTACCAGATGTCATGGCTGCCCACCCAATGTTTGTAGTAACATTTCATTCAAAACCACAAACTGCACAGTGAGATAAGAGGTAAAAGTCCAATAAAAAAATGGGATTAGTTTCAGTTGGGGAACTCTAACCTTATTTACCTTCCAAAGAGCACGATTTGAAATTCATGCAAAAACATAATGATTTTAGTATAAAATGTCTTACTGGTGCTCCTCAGCCATTTGTTTCTGCATGTCAGCAGTGTACTGTGGCCCAGCAGGCCTCATGCCCATGAACTGTGGCTGACCCAAGAACTGCATCCCAGGGGTCTGCATCCCGATCGCCATCCCGCCCTGTACAGACACGTTCAGAAAGCTGCTTAAAAATCTCATTAGAATTCCTGCTGTCACACTCCTTTTACATTACATTTAATGCTAATACTGAGGGAAAGCAATGTAAGTCAGACTGGTGTTAATGGATTAAAGTCTTGAAAGAAAGAAATGACCAGGTGTAATAAATTTCTATTAAATGTACTGATATTTCAAACAGTAGGACGTCAAAATAAAACAATGCAGCAGTGTTCCAGTGTTAAGTACTCTTTAGTGCATTATCATTAGCAAGTTTATTAAAAGTGCTACAATGTAAATGTGGAACATCACTTATCTGACTCTCGCACATAAACTGACCTGCATAGGAATGGCACCTGGGGGCATCTGTCCCCCAAAGTTCATTCCCATCATGCCCTGCATGTTGGGCTGCATGACTGGAACCATAGGAAAGCCCTGCTGCTGCTGCTGCTGCTGCTGTTGCTGCATGGGAACCATGCCTATACACACAAACATCGTCATGGTTTAATGTAGACATGTAAATAACAGTGGATTGAGACATGACTCTAAGCATAATTTAAAGTACATGGAGGAAAAGTTAATACTTTGGAGTTCGATTTAAGAAAATAAAAAAATCTGAGTCTGGACATTATTCAATATAACAAATCAATTTCTTGGACAGCTGGAAAAAGACACAGGCTCAGCAACAACCAAATCTGTTTTTCTGGTGACTACTGTGACAGCTTGGAGCAAAACAAGAGGAAAAAAAATTGGAAAAGTGTGTGTTTATTTTCACAGATGCTGTGTAAGCTGACAACCAGAGCTGAGCAGCCAGCTCCTACTAGAGCCTCCAGACGATTCATCATGTTAGGGCTCAACTGGGCTGAATAAATGGCTTGTTTAGGAGGCCGCTCACATTCTAATTTGTCTGACTAAAATGACATTGCTAACGGGAGCATGTAATGACCCCTAAGAGACAGCTGTCCCAGTGGTGCGTGGATGGTTTATCAGGAGTGTTACTGCAAAAGGCAACGGCCTAAATATGATGAGCACACAAAGCTAGGTGATGGCACATCTGAGGCCCACAGAGCACAGTGCTGAACTCCAGTGTGCTGCATCCACACTGCAACCTCACATACCCAAACACAAGTGGTGGACCTTAAAGGGCAGGGACCACATATTAATAAAAAAGACTGAGGAAAAGCAATGCAGGCTAAAAACCAGTCTTTAGAAGACCAAAGGGCACTTTTTTGAACAGACCTACTGGCTAAATATATTGTAGAAAGCAGAGGACTGGACAGGTCATTTTGATTGCACAGTAACTCACCTTGTGGTGGTCCCAAACCCCCTCCAACAGGATACATAAAACTAAAGGAAAAAAAAACAAAGAAAAAGACAGAGCATTAGATTCAATGTAAAACAAGGCAATTGAAGCACGGTGTCTAATGCAGCAGTCTCTGCTTTAATAACAGACTGACAGCACATGAAATGCTGGCAGAAGATTGCGGCTGTAATAATATCTTTAAAAGCAAGCCATTTAACATCTATCATCATAACACAAATGCATGAGGCGGAAGAGTAGAGTTAAAATGGATGTTTGGCTGAGTGTGTCTGACTACGGATTATTTGTTAGAGGTTGTTTTTGTGCAAGTTTCTTCGACTTCAGATTTTAGTTCACATTTTGCATCAAGTGCATAAATTTAAAATGACACAATAAAAGAATGTTGGCTATGTATAATTATTATTTTTCACATGGCTATAAAGGCACAGATTACACTGCATCTGCACCAATTTCCACATATTTACTTTAGAGAATAAGAAAATAAAAAGCTTTTTCTGTAAGCTGAAAGGTTGGAAGGAAAAAGTCCACCCTGCATGGGCTTGTTGGTGAGAATGACTGATCACATCATAGCAGATACTCACAAACTGCAGGCTTGAGGAGAATTTTAAAATATTAAGCGTTTGAAATTTTAACCAACAGCAGCAACATTTGCCACACCAGATAAACGGGAGGGCAAGAAAACATGCTCAGTTTAGATTCCACAGGCGACTTGGATTCTGTCACTGGGTCTGTGCTGAGAAAACAGGCCTTTAAGAAATAATGAGAGGAAGTCTCTACAAGTTGGCAAAGTCTGTTCCTTAGCCTGAGCCAACCCACACAGGCCTTCAGCTATTTGACAAATAACTTATTACAACTCAGTTCTTCAGGCTTGAACTGACGATGCAGAGACAAACAGAAGACCGAGCCAGCTCCCAGTGACTCCCAGCTAAACTCAATCATTACTAATACAAGAGGTGACTGACACTATAATGCTGACAACTTCAGTAGACAACTGCGGAGCTCAACACTTCAAGCACTAGCTAACATAATGATCAAATCCCTGTGAAAACATCTATTTCTGTCTAATAGTGCAACCCGAAATAGAAATCCTTATATTTCCTTACATCTAACACACAGCCAATGACAAACTGATGAAGACAGTGGAGCATTTAACAGTTAAAGAACCTCCTTCATATTTACCTCATATTTTCCACTAGTGCAGCTGGTGTAAAGGAAACATCTATATTTTTGAAAAGTAGGAATAGTGTCAAAACATCTCTGTTGGTTTAAGCGATTCTAAAACATTTGCATCATATTGATGTAAATTGATGTGCTTGGTCCTCAGACAAAAAAATCCTTATCTAAAACCATGAATCCAAGGTTAGAGTCCTGATGTTATGGCTAGTGTTAGCGTCAGTGATGATGCTTGACTTGGAGAGTCTCACATCTGCTCCATGTAAGATTTGCAGCTTAAAAAGCTTTTATAGCAGCGCTGCAGCCCTGCACCCTACTATCCTGCAGCAAATAACAGGTCACGGCCGAGCAGATTAACATAGAGGGAGATAAGCAGTAATAGCAGCTGTGGACACCAGGCAGGCCAGTGCCTTGTAAAAAAAACCTGTAATCATGCAGTAGCTATGACCAGAATGCTGGGAGGTGGAAGAAAGCGTCATCACTGCTGACGCCAAAAGATTTTCGGCTTATTCTAAAACTGTGAAATATGAAACAGACCTAAAACCACTGCTTTAAAGAAAACATACTAGAACTTCTGCTACTTCTGTGTAGTACTATTTAAAGCAAAAACAAATAGAAGTGAGAATGATTTCAGATATTGTCAACACCCTTAATTAATATTCAGTCATTGCTGGTATTTTCCCGTTCTTCTCTTTGTCCTAAAACAATAAAAACCCACAGTTGGTCAAACTAAACCTGTTAAAACACTTTGTAACTGAGTTATTAATTTATTGATTTTTACTTTACAGCAAACATATCTCATATTGTCATACTGTAATGAACATTATTACAATCACATAAGCCTGTTAAAGACAGAGGAAGTGCATGAAGCACATAGCACCATATAAGATTGATTTAATGGATTTCAGCCACATCTTTTGGAGAAATACGACCACTGAAACTCTGATATAGTTACTCTCAAAGCTACCTGTGGACTGTTGAGCTGTGACAGTTCAGTACGATTTGTGCACAGCACTACTGCTCCACCTCCTGGCTACCCACACTGGTGTACAGGTGTTTGTTTGTTTTCTTGTGGCTGTATTATAAAGTCAGTCTTACAAAAAATAAATGGGAAAATTCACAAATATGCTATTTGATGTAACATCATCATCCATCATTGAAACACATTTTCAGGCAAAACAAAATATGAATATGAAACAAAAATGATGTATTTATTAAATTACTGCAAACAATGAATGACAAACTGCTTGCTAATAGTTTTTATACCTCTAAAGATGAGGCCTTGTCAGCAGTGGAGAATAAGTAGTACTGGCAGATCTTTTTCCTAACAGCCGTGCTCATTTACAGTCTTGAGGGTTTTGGGTTTCACCTGTCGGATCAGTATCACCTGGCCAGTTGGGATGCTTGTAGCCAGAGAGCATATATTTATAATTCATGCTGCTGGAGCTGGTCATGAAAAAAACATGAAGCTGAGCTGGTCTTTTCATCTCCTCTGCAGGTACCTGGACATCTCCAGTACATTTACAACCACCTACTCCAGTGTGCATGTGTGACAGGCCTGGTTATGTGATGTAGTAAAGAGATGTGGAGGGGAAAGGAACAGCAGCTGGTGTGGCAGATAAGAAAATATGGGCTAATTTAGCAGCTTTCTGACACTGATCTTAACGTCCCAGCTGATTTATCTGCTTAACTATTTAACAATGTACGAACATGGCAGTGAATACCACCACGTCTGATAATATAAGCAGAGCCAAGGCAGATAAGGCCAGATATTGTGACAATCAGGCCTGTCTACATAGATGCTAGCATTTTTAACAATGCTACACGAGAAAGGTGTACATTTCCTTTCTAAATATCGTGACATATTTGTGAACAGCGTAAGCACTGGGGATAATATCGATCACAGAAGACATGACATGTGACATTTGTTAAAATATGAACACTGTGGCGTTAGTTTGGTCCACTCTGAACAGGGACAGGCACAGACAGAAGCAGCTAGCTTACAGTTAGCTTTCAGAGTAACATAACGTTAGCTGAGACACCTGACAACCAGCCATCTCATCTCATCATCCAACCTCGACAACAAAACCTGCGTCCACCCGCCATGTTAGAGGAGCTTCCGGGCGCTAAATGTAAAGCTGTGCGGTCGTCACAGACGAATCCCTCTAGAACAAATGATTTTTATTCTCGACAAAGTCAATTTTAAAAGGCTAAAATACCTGCTGCCTCCCCCAGATCCTGGCCGCAGCGCCATCTTGATAACAGCAGTCACTAGTATGAAGATGACGTCAGCGGTGACGACGGTGAATATGGGTAGGCTGTGCCCAGAGAGAAGTCTGTCAGGCACAGCTGCCTGCGCTAACAGGTTTTCAGACAAAACAAAAGTTTATTAGGTCAGACCATGAGACTACTTCTGTAGAATTTCTGTAGATGATTAGATAAACTTCTAGTTTAAGATAAACGTGTCAAACATATTTAAATAAGGTTTTTAGACTGTACAGGCCAAACTTAGAGGTCACCAATGTAGCATCAAATCCCCATTCTAAATTATTGCTTACTGCGATACATGCATCCTACCAGCAGGTGTCAGTGTTTATCTTTGTTACAGCTGAGTTCATACGAGGGCAAAAAACATTAATGAAACTAGAGAGAGACTAGCTAGTTAATGCAAAGTTCTGTTGTGTATGTCTCAGTAAAAGTAGAGCCAATCACATCTCTAAAACAAACTCCTCCTATTCTATTTGATTGAACATTTTTTTTTAATTATTGTATTTTTTTGCAGAACATTTTATTGACTTGCCTTTCTAAAATTATTCAGATAAGTCAATAAGGTGTTTTGGTGATGGTCTGCAATATTTTACCTCCAACACATGCATCCAGCTGCTGATGTCTAGTCCAGCATCTTTACTGGCTGCCTGAAGTATTGAGTGCATTGT